>NC_090448.1:384392251-386800376 GCF_031143425.1 Pleurodeles waltl
GCCTCCAGAAAGTAGGATTTCCAAGTGGCGCTGAGGGCCTGGGCAGAAGCCCATTTAGAGGAGGATGATGAGGAAGAGGAGCCAGAAAATGGCCCCTCAGAGGATTTGTTGCCATCAGTGGGTGATGTTACCACTGCAATTGTGCCCCCTTCCAGACCAGGGAGCAGTGTCTCTGAGCAAAGCCTGACCGCAGAGGAAAGGAGAGAAGAAAGGGTGTTCCAATTGCAAATGGCAAGGCTGAAAATTGAGGCTCAACAGGAGGAAAGAAGGGCAGAGAGAGAAGCCAAGCAAGCTGAGACTGAAAGAGCAGCCAAACAGATTGAAGCTGAAAGAGCTGAAGCTGCAGCTGAGAGAGCCGTGGCTGAAAAACCTTTGTTGGCTCATGAACTGAGTCTCAAGGAGCTGGATCTCAAGGCAAAGCAGTCTGAATCTAGCAGTAATGGTGGCAGTATACAGACAGGACCTGCTGGAGAAAAGAAGGTTTGTATACCCAAAAATGTGGTGCCCAGTTTTGTGGTGGGAGATGACATAGATAAATGGTTAGCTTCTTATGTAGTTGCACTAAGGGCTCATGAGGTTCCTGAAGGGCAATGGGGTACAGCTATGTGGAGTTATGTGCCACCTTTGGGGAGGGACACACTTCTCACATTGGACAAACCAGATCAAAACACATACCCATGTCAAAAAGCCGTTTTACTTGCCAAGTTTGGACTGACCCCTGAGAAATACAGTCAGAGGTTTAGGGACAGCACCAAACTATCCACACAAACATGGGTAGATTTCTTTGACTTTTCCAGTAAGGCACTGAATGGATGGGTGCGGGGCTGCAAAGTAGATGATTACACAGGATTGTATAATCTGATTCTGAGAAAGCATACGCTCAATATTTGTTTTACAGAGTTGCACCAGCACCTAGTTGACAGTAAGCTGACTGATCCCAGGAAGCTTGCTGAGGAGGCGGACCTCTGGACTAGTACCAGTGTGTCCAAAAAGGTATCTGGGGGGGACACCCACAAAGGTGGTCAGGGTTCCCATCAGAAGAAAGAGGGGGGAGAAAAACGTAAAAACAAGGAGTTCTCAAAGGGCCCCCAAAATAGTTCCCAAGGGAGTAATGGTAACCAGTCCCCGTCTGATTCTCAAAAGAAAGGTTTCACTGACCTTAAGACAGGGAGGTTTGTACCCCACTGTTCAGAGTGCAATAAGTATGGGCACCCTGAGGGCGACTCCAAGTGTCCCAAGAAGGCACAGCCCCCCCCAAAGGAGGGCAGACACCCGGATTGGCTAGCGTAGCGCTCGAGGAGGAGATGGTCTTGGACAGTTTTGGGGTGCAGACAGAGGTAACCCTAGTGTCCCTGGGGGATCCAGAGATGGTGCCAAAAGCCCACATTCCTGCCAATACTTCCAAGTATAGACAGTGGGCCGCCATCAATGGGCAAAGGGTGAAGGCTCTGCGTGACACAGAAGCCAGCATGACTACTGTCAAGGGTCAGCTGGTGTCAGCAGAGCAGGTCATCCCAAATACATTTCACCAGGTCATAGTCGCTGACAATCGTGAGAGCCACCTCTGGTTCCCTTTGAGTTGGGGGGGGGGGGTCTCTGGTACTCTGAAAGTAGCTGTGAGTCCTGCCATGCCTGTAGATTGTCTGTTAGGCAACGACCTTGAGCACACTACCTGGAAGGAGGTAGAGCTAAGGTCTCACTTGGAAATGTTAGGATTGCCTGAGTGGGTCTGCATGACCACACGGTCCATGGCTGACCGAGAGGGAAGTCAAGGGCGTCTGGAGCCTGGAACAATGGCCCAGACAACTGCCAAGAGGAGGGGCAAGGGGCGCGGGAAACCGGTCCCAGAAGTTCCCGCAGTGGTTGATGGGGTTCCCGAGGAGGAGGCCCCCGAGCCAACTGGGGAAGATATTGCCGCCCTAGGTGACCTACCTGAGCTTGCTGGCTGGCAAGTTGAGGGTGGATCCACCAGGGAGGAATTCTGCAAGGCGCAGAAAGAATGTCCCACTCTAGAGGGCATGAGGAAGCAAGCCTCAGCCCAGGCAGCAGGTGAAGCCTCTGGCGACCACCACATATATTGGGAGAATGATCTCCTCTACAGTGAGCCTAAGGTTCCGGCCATTGGGGCAGCGCGTGCGCTGGTGGTCCCCCAGTGTTACCGAACCTTCCTACTGGGTCTGGCTCACAACATTCCCCTGGGTGGACATTTGGGGCAAGACAAGACCTTTGACTGGCTTGTCACCCACTTTTATTGGCCCAGAATGAGGACAAACTCAGATACGTTCTGTAGATCCTGTCCTACCTGCCAGGCCAGTGGTAAAACAGGAAAAAGGGTTAAGGCCCCCCCGATTCCACTTCCTGTCATTGGCACCCCCTTTGAAAGGGTGGGCATTGACATTGTTGGTCCATTGGACCCCAAAACTGCCCTAGGCAACAGGTTCATCCTGGTTTGGTGGACCATGCCACCCGTTACCCAGAGGCAATCCCTCTGAGGACCGTAACTGCACCGGTGGTGACCAGAACTCTGATGGGGATATTTACCCGTGTGGGATTCCCAAAGGAGATAGTGTCTGACAGAGGCACTAACTTTATGTCTGCATACATGAAGTCTCTGTGGGATGCGTGTGGTGTAACCTACAAGTTCACCACACCCTATCACCCCCAATCTAATGGTCTTGTGGAGAGATTCAACAAGAGCTTGACAGGCATGATTGGTGGCCTCCCTGAGGCCCTGAGGTGTCAGTGGGACATCCTCTTACCATGCCTTCTCTTTGCTTACAGAGAGGTACCCCAGAAGGGGGTAGGGTTCAGTCCCTTTGAGCTTCTCTATGGGTACCCTGTCCGGGGAGCCTTAAGTATTGTCAAGGAGGGGTTGGAGAAAGCTCCAAAGGCAGCCCCTCAGGATGTGGTCAGCTACATGTTGGCCCTCCGCAACCAGATGAACTGCTTCTGGAAAGAGGCCAAAAGCAACCTTGAGGCCAGTCAAGAGGTAATGAAACGCTGGTATGACCAGAAGGCTACCCTGGTAGAGTTTCAACCTGGAGACAAAGTGTGGGTAATGAAGCCAGTAGAGCCTAGAGCTCTCCAGGACCGTTGGTCTGGCCCATTTGAAGTAAAGGAGCGAAAAGGGGAGGCCACTTACCTAGTGGACCTCCAATCCCCTAGGAACTCCCTAAGGATGCTCCATGTCAACCGACTGAAGCCTCATTTTGAGAGGTCTGAAGTCAAAATGCTTCTGGTCACAGATGAAGGAATGGAAGAGGAGAGTGAACCTCTCCCCGACCTCCTCTCTGCCCAAGAAGGTGATGGGTCAGTGAGAGGTGTCATTCTGTCTGACTCCCTGTCTCTAAACCAGAGAGGAGACTGCTATGAGCTGTTGGAGCAGTTCTCCCCCCTGTTCTCCCTTACTCCTGGACTGACCCACCTCTGTGTTCATGACATTGACACAGGTGACAGTCTCCCTGTTAAGAACAAAATGTACAGGTTATTGGATAAGGTGAAGGCCAGCATCAAGGGGGAGGTCTCCAAGATGTTAGCTTTAAGGGTTATTGAAAAATCCAGTTGTCCCTGGGCCAGCCCTGTGGTGTTGGTCCCTAAGGCTACTGCCCCAGGTGCGAAGCCAGAACTCAGGTTCTCTGCGGACTATCGGGGTCACAACTCAGTCACACGGACTGATGCTCACCCCATCCCCCGAGCTGATGAGCTAGTTGACAGACTAGGCGCTGCCAAGTTCCTGAGTACGTTTGATCTTACTTCAGGGTACTGGCAGGTTGCCCTGACTGAGGGGCCTAAAGAGAGATCAGCATTTTCTACACCTGATGGCCATTACCAGTTCCGGGTGATGCCATTTCGGTTGAAAAATGCCCCTGCTACCTTCCAACAGTTGGTTAACGGGGTCCTAGCTGGCAAGGATGCCTTCTGTGCAGCCTACCTTGACGACATAGCCGTCTACAGTTCCAGCTGGGAGGAACACCTGCTCCACCTCAAGGAGGTGCTTCAGGCCCTGTAACAGGCAGGCCTGATCATCAAGGCTAGTAAGTGCCAGATTGGGCAGAGTTCCGTGGTGTACTTGCGACACCTAGTAGGTGGTGGCAAGATGCAGCCAAGATTGAAACTATCAAGGCCTGGCAACCACCTAGAACACAGACTGAGGTGAGAGCCTTTCTGATGGATACAACGCCAGCATCCGACGGAAAGTCTTCTTCCTAGCTGTCCACGTCGACGAGGACGTCATAATGGCACGGCTCCACGTGACTCCGTCTGACGTCACCGTGCCAATAAGAGGCCCTCGTCAGCGTGCTGACGTCAGTTTTCCTTTTTTCCGTGCCTTCGACGCCAACGGTTTTTCTTCCTGGCTCGTTGATTACTGTTGCATTTTTGGTGGTTACAAAGTCTCCTCCAAAGAACTCCGGTTTTAAACCATGTAGAGAATGTGGAGGTCGGATGTGAGTGACCGATCCACATTCGGATTGTATTTGGTGCCTTAGTTCTGAGCATGACGTTAAAGGGGGAGGGTGCGTTTCAGATGTCCTGGAGCAGCCAGTTGCTTTACGCGTTTCCCCCTCATACCCTTGATTCCTCGGGTTCTGAGGAAGGTTCGTCAAGACTTGCCACTTGGTGGCACCGGACTGGCCGAGAAGGGTATGGTACACAGACCTACATCAATTCTCTCAGTGCCCTCCGCTCCGTCTCCCATTCAGGGCAGACCTCCTCTCACAGTCGCAGGGGCAGGTTCTACACCCCCACCTCCAGAGCCTGCACCTTTATGCCTGGAGACTGAACGGGGCAACCTGAGTTCCTTTTCTCTCCCACCGGATGTAGTGGATGTTATTCTATCGTCCAGGCGACACTCCACTAAATCCATTTATGCCGGTAGGTGGGCAAAATAGCAAAGAAAGGCTGCACGGTAGCTACAGTTAAAGGCTATTTGGCAGCTCTGTCGGCTTTTCTTTGCCTTCCGGACCAGCCTTCTTTATTTAAATTTCCGATTGTAAATAGGTTCATTAAGGGTTTAGTTAATAAGTTTCCTCCCACCCCCTTTCACATGCCTCAGTGGGACCTGAATCTGGTACTGACTGACATTTCTGATGGTTTCGCCTTTCGAGCCTATGCATTCATGCTCGTTAAGATACTTAGGGCCTGATTCTAACTTTGGAGGACGGTGTTAAACCGTCCCAAAAGTGGCGGATATACCACCTACCGTATTACGAGTTCCATAGGATATAATGGACTCGTAATACGGTAGGTGGTATATCCGCCATTTTTGGGACGGTTTAACACCGTCCTCCAAAGTTAGAATCAGGCCCTTAGTCCTAAAGACTGTTTTCTTGATTGCAATTACTTCTGCTAGAAGGGTTGGGGAACTTCAAGCCCTTTCTGTTAAACCTCCATTTACCATGTTTTTCCCTGATTAAGTGGTGTTGAAAACCAGGGCAACTTTTCTGCCAAAAGTTGTCACTCCTTTTCATATGGGTCAGACTATTACCCTTCCCTCGTTATACCCTCCTCCCCACCCCTCTAAGGATGAAGAGAGGCTCCATCGGTTGGACCCTAAGAGGGCTCTGAGTTTCTACCTGGAGAGAACAAAAGACTTTCGTCTGGATGATCAGCTGTTCGTAGGGTATGTTGGACAGCGGAAGGGCAGAGCAGTCCAGAAACCAACAATCTCCAGGTGGGTCATCCTGTGTATAAAAGTTTGTTACTCTCTGCCGAAGAAAGTTCCCCCTGAGGGTATCAGGGCCCATTCTACTAGGGCTAAGTTGGCCACTTCGACCCTAGCAAGAGGAGTTCCTTTAGTGGACATTTGTAAAGCAGCAACTAGGGCGTCCTCCATACCTTCGCAAAACATTATTGTTTGGATTCTGAGGTGAGGAGGGACGGTCATTTTGCTTGCTCAGTATTGCTAGATTTCGTGGTGTAATCAGGCGGGCACCCACCACCGAGTGCGGTACGGCTTTGGGACTCTATTCAAAAGGTGAGGAATCCACAGGTAGTTGTATCCATCAGAAGAAGAAGTTACTTACCCTCGGTAACGCTTTTTCTGGTGGATAAACTAGCTACCTGTGGATTCCTCACGGTCCCTCCCGCCTCCCTGTTGCCTGCCTGATTTCACGGTTATCTTGTAAATGGTTTATATTTGTGTATATATATATATATATATATGTTCGATGGCATGTGTAGCTGCAGATTCACATGCTGTGCACATCCCGCCATCTGGTGTTGGGCTCTGAGTGTTACAAGTTGTTACAAGTTGTTTTTCTTCGAAGAAGTCTTTTCGAGTCACAAGACCAAGGGACTCCTCCCATTTCGACTCCATTGCGCTTGGGCGTCGACTCCATCTTAGATTGTTTTTTTTCCGCCATCGGGTTCGGACGTGTTCCTTTTCGCTCCGTGTTTCGGGTCAGAAAGTTAGTTAGAATCTCGGAAAAAACGTCGGTATTGTTTGCGTTCGGTATCGGGTTAGTTACAACAGATCGACACCGAATTTTGAAGAGCTCCGGTGGCCCTTCGGGGTTTTTTTTTCGATCCCCCGTCGGGGCCTGGTCGGCCCGGCCACGTGTGACTTCAAGGCTGATGGAACGGACCCCATTCCGCTTCTGTCCAAAATGCCATAACAAGTATCCGTATACGGATCAGCATCTGGTCTGTAACTTGTGCGTGTCTCCAGAGCACAAGGAAGATACTTGTGAAGCCTGTCGAGCGTTTCGGTCAAGGAAGACATTAAGAGACCGAAGAGCCAGAAGACTGCAGATGGCATCGACGCCGACAGGACAAGAGCGTTTCGAGGAGGAAGAGGAAGCTTTCTCTATCCACGAGTCGGACTCGGAAGAGCTCGAAACCGAAGAAATGCCGAAAACCGTGAGTAAGACGTCGAAACATAAGACTCACGAGAAGTCAACAAAAGCCCAGGGGACGCCACCGCCAACAGGCCATGGCTTAACCCAAAAATTAGGTGACCGACCCAAGGCACCGAAAAAGGGCACGCTTGTGTCGAAGTCATCCGACTCCGGTCGAGATACCGCCACACAGCAATCTCGGAGGCGAGACATCGGCTCAGAAAAATTTCGGCATCGGGACAGCGGCACCGAACAATTTCGTCACCGAGAAAATTAAAAAGGTTTCTTTGGAGCCTAAAAAGACGTCCGAAAAAGTTTTGGTTCTGAAACATCCAGCCTCGGAGCCGAAAACAGGTTCCTATACAGAGGAACAAGGACTGTCCTCCCAAATGCAAAAGCATAGATTCGGAGAGGAACTTGAAGCAGTAGAGCCAGACTATACTCAAAGAAGGCTCCACATTCAAGAAGACACAGGGAAGATAACCACTCTTCCCCCTATTAAAATAAAAAGAAAACTTGCCTTTCAAGAAAAGGACAAGCAGCCACAGGCAAAGGTAGCAAGGAAAACAACTCCACCACCGTCAGTGCACACATCACCGGTAGCAACTCCTCCACTGATGCACTACCCGACTCAAACTACAATGAGTCAAGATGATCCCGATGCATGGGACCTGTACGATGCTCTAGTATCGGACAACAGCCCAGACTCGTACCCTACCAGGCCGTCCCCACCTGAGGACAGTACATCTTACACACAGGTGGTCGCAAGGGCAGCTGCTTTCCATAACATCACCTTGCATTCCGAACCAATTGAGGATGACTTTTTGTTTAACACGCTATCCTCCACTCCTAGCCAATACCAAAGCCTACCTATGCTCCCAGGAATGCTAAAACATTCAAAACAAATCTTTCAAGATCCTGTTAAAGGCCGAGCCATAACTCCAAGGGTGGAGAAAAAGTACAAGCCACCGCCAACAGATCCAGTTTATAATACAACGCAGTTAACACCAGACTCAGTAGTTGTCGGGGCAGCTCGTAAGAGAGCGAACTCTCATACCTCAGGGGACGCACCACCTCCAGACAAGGAGAGTCGCAAATTTGATGCTGCGGGCAAAAGGGTTGCAGCACAAGCAGCAAACCAATGGCGCATTGCCAATTCACAAGCACTTTTGGCAAGATACGATAGAGCTCACTGGGATGAGATGCAACATTTCATAGAACACTTACCCAAAGAGTTCCAAAAAAGAGCACAGCAAGTGGTGGAAGAAGGACAAAGTATCTCTAATAATCAGATACGGTCTTCGATGGATGCAGCAGATACGGCTGCAAGGACAGTAAATACTGCAATAACAATAAGAAGGCACGCATGGCTGCGCACGTCAGGGTTCAAGCCGGAAATCCAATAAGCCGTGCTAAATATGCCATTTAATCAACAGCAGTTGTTTGGGCCGGAAGTCGACACTGCTATTGATAAACTCAAGAAAGACACTGATACAGCAAAAGCCATGAGCGCACTCTACTCCCCGCAGAGCAGAGGCACATTTCGCAAAACACCTTTTAGGGGAGGGTTTTGAGGGCAACCTACAGAAACCACAACATCACAAACAAGGCCCACTTACCAAAGCCAATATCAGCGGGGAGGTTTTCGGGGGCAATATAGAGGGGGACAATTCCAGAAAAATAGAGGAAAGTTACTAGTCACACATCCCCACCACATAACACCTGTGGGGGGGAGACTAAGCCAATTTTACAAACATTGGGAAGAGATAACAACAGATACTTGGGTACTAGCAATTATCCAGCATGGTTATTGCATAGAATTTCTCAAATTCCCTCCAACAGTCCCACCGAAAACACACAGTATGTCAAAACAACATATAGATCTTCTAGGATAAGAAGTTCAAGCATTGCTCCAAAAAGAAGCAATAGAATTAGTAACAAAACAAGAATTAAACACAGGAGTTTACTCACTGTATTTTCTAATACCCAAAAAAGACAAGACTCTAAGACCTATACTAGATCTCAGAATATTAAATACATACATCAAATCAGACCACTTTCACATGGTTACATTACAAGAAGTAATCCCACTGCTCAAACAACAAGACTACATGACAACACTGGATCTAAAGGATGCATATTTCCATATACCAATACATCCTTCACACAGAAAGTACCTAAGGTTTGTATTCCAAGGGATACATTACCAATTCAAAGTGTTGCCATTCGGAATAACAACTGCGCCAAGAGTTTTTACAAAATGTCTGGCAGTAGTAGCTGCACATATCAGAAGGCAGCAAATACATGTGTTCCCGTACCTAGACGATTGGTTAATCAAAACCAACACGCAAATACAGTGTTCACAACATACAAGATATGTCATAGAAACACTACACAAACTAGGTTTCTCAATCAACTACCCAAAGTCACACCTTCTGCCGTGTCAAACACAGCAATACCTAGGGGCAACAATCAACACAGTAAAAGGGATTGCCACTCCAAGTCCACAAAGAGTTCAAACATTTCACAATGTAATACAAGCCATGTATCCAAAACAAAAGATACAGGTCAAAATGGTAATGAAACTGCTAGGCATGATGTCTTCATGCATAGCCATTGTCCCAAATGCAAGGCTGCACATGCGGCCCTTACAACAGTGCCTAGCATCACAATGGTCACAAGCACAGGGTCAACTTCTAGATCTGGTGTTGATAGACCGCCAAACATACATCTCGCTTCAATGGTGGAACAGAATAAATTTAAACCAAGGGCGGCCTTTTCAAGACCCAGTGCCACAATACGTGATAACGACAGATGCATCCATGACAGGTTGGGGAGCACACCTCAATCAGCACAGCATCCAAGGACAATGGGACTTACAGCAAAGACAGTTTCATATAAATCACTTAGAACTGCTAGCGGTATTCCTAGCGCTGAAAGCATTTCAACCCATAATAACCCACAAATACATTCTTGTCAAAACAGACAACATGACAACAATGTATTACCTAAACAAACAGGGAGGAACACACTCGACACAGTTGTGTCTCCTGACACAAAAAATATGGCATTGGGCGATTCACAACCACATTCGCCTAATAGCACAATTTATTCCAGGGATTCAGAATCAGTTAGCAGACAATCTCTTTTGGGATCACAAACACATCCACAAATGGGAAATTCACCCCCAAATACTAAACACTTACTTCCAAATTTGGGGAACACCACAAATAGATCTATTTGCAACAAAGGAAAACTCAAAATGCCAAAACTTCGCATCCAGGTACCCACAACATCAGTCTCAGTGCAATGCGCTATGGATGAACTGGTCAGGGATATTTGCGTACGCTTTTCCCCCTCTCCCACTCCTTCCATATCTAGTACACAAGTTGAGTCAAAACAAACTCAAACTCATACTAATAGCACCAACATGGGCAAGACAACCTTGGTACACAACACTACTGGACCTTTCAGTAGTACCTCATGTCAAACTACCAAACAAACCAGATCTGTTAACACAACACAAACAACAGATCAGACATCCAAATCCAGCATCGCTGAATCTAGCAATTTGGCTCCTGAAATCCTAGAATTCGGGCACTTAGACCTCACACAGGAATGTATGGAGGTCATAAGACAGGCTAGGAAGCCTACCACTAGACACTGCTATGCAAATAAGTGGAAAAGATTTGTTTATTACTGCCATAATAATCAAATTCAACCCTTACACGCATCTGCAAAAGATATAGTAGGATACTTACTACATTTGCAAAAGTCAAAACTAGCTTTCTCTTCCATAAAAATACATCTTACTGCAATTTCAGCTTACCTGCAAATTACGCACTCAACTTCATTATTTAGGATACCAGTCATAAAAGCATTTATGGAAGGCCTAAAAAGAATTATACCACTAAGAACACCACCAGTTCCTTCATGGAACCTCAACATTGTCTTAACACGACTCATGGGTCCACAATTTGAGCCCATGCACTCTTGTGAAATGCAATACTTAACGTGGAAAGTTGCATTTTTAATTGCCATCACATCTCTAAGAAGAGTGAGTGAAATTCAAGCATTTACCATTCAAGAACCATTTATTCAAATACACAAAAATAAAGTAGTCCTACGGACAAATTTTTACCAAAAGTAATCTCACCGTTCCACTTGAATCAAACGGTAGAATTACCAGTGTTCTTCCCACAGCCAGATTCTGTAGCTGAAAGAGCACTACATACATTAGACCTCAAAAGAGCACTAATGTACTACATTGACAGAACCAAACTAATTCGAAAGACAAAACAACTATTTATTGCCTTTCAAAAACCTCATACAGGAAATCCAATTTCAAAACAAGGCATTGCTAGATGGATAGTTAAGTGCATTCAAACTTGCTATCTCAAAGCTAAAAGAGAGCTGCCTATTACACCAAAGGCACACTCAACCAGAAAGAAAGGTGCTACCATGGTCTTTCTAGGAAATATTCCAATGAACGAAATATGTAAGGCAGCAACATGGTCTACGCCTCATACATTTACCAAGCACTACTGTGTAGATGTGTTAACTGCACAACAGGCAACAGTAGGTCAAGCTGTACTAAGAACATTATTTCAAACTACTTCAACTCCTACAGGCTGAACCACCGCTTTTGGGGAGATAACTGCTTACTAGTCTATGCACAGCATGTGTATCTGCAGCTACACATGCCATCGAACGGAAAATGTCACTTTCCCAGTGTACATCTGTTCGTGGCATTAGTCGCTGCAGATTCACATGCGCCCACCCGCCTCCCCGGGAGCCTGTAGCCGTTTAGAAGTAGATCTTGAACATTTGTAAATATATTACTTTAAAATTCATTGTATACATACGTATTCACTCCATTGCATGGGCACTATCACTAGCATACACAACTCCTACCTCACCCTCTGCGGGGAAAACAATCTAAGATGGAGTCGACGCCCATGCGCAATGGAGTCGAAATGGGAGGAGTCCCTTGGTCTCGTGACTCGAAAAGACTTCTTCAAAGAAAAACAACTTGTAACACTCCGAGCCCAACACCAGATGGCGGGATGTGCACACCATGTGAATCTGCAGCGACTAATGCCACGAACAGATGTACACTGGGTGACATTTTCCATATATATATGTGTGTATTTATGGGTGTAATTTAATATTCTAATTCTAATATTTCATGTGAATATATGCGTTAATGGGAAATGTTCTTGTGTATATGTATTTTTCTTTACGGTTTTTTATGGGTCGGTTCTCACCTGTTCGCCTCAAAGGCACGTAAAAAATGAGGTGAAACTGACTTCAGCACGCCGACGAGGACCTCTTATTGGCACGGTGACGTCAGACGGAGTCGCGTGGAGCCGTGCCATTATGACGTCCTCGTCGACGTGGACAGCTAGGAAGAAGACTTTCCGTCGGATGCTGGCGCAAGGACGAATTCATAAGGTGAGGAATCCACAGGTAGCTAGTGTATCCACCAGAAAAAGCGTTACCGAAGGTAAGTAACTTGTTCTTTTAGGCCTCACTGGATACTACCGCAGATTCGTCAAGGGCTGTGGTACCATTGTGTCACCGTTGACAGAACTCACTTCCAAGAAACAATCTAGGTTGGTGAATTGGACAGAGGCTTGTCAGAAAGACTTTGACTCTCTGAAGGAAGCCATGTGCACCCCCGTGCTCAAGGCCCCTAACTGCTCAAAGGAATTTATTGTGCAGACAGACGCTTCAGAGCATGGCATAGGGGCGGTCCTAGCACAGCTAAACGAGGAGGGCCTAGACCAGCCAGTAGTCTTTATTAGCAGAAGGCTATTACCACGGGAACAGAGGTGGAGTGCTATTGAGCGAGAAGCTTTTGCTGTGGTCTGGGTACTGAAGAAGCTGAGGCCACACCTGTTTGGGACTCACTTCCGGGTTCAGACAGACCACAGGCCCCTCAGATGGCTCATGCAGATGAGGAGTGAAAATCCAAAACTCTCGAGGTGGCCCATTTCCCTACAGGGGATGGACTTTACGGTGGAGCATCGCCCAGGGGTTGACCACGCCAATGCTGATGGTCTCTCCAGATACTTCTGCCTTAGCGATGAGAGCTCCCAGGAGGTTGGGTAGCTCTCCCCACTTTCAGCTGGGGGGGACACAGGTTAGACCTGACAGCCTTAGGGTGGTCACCCCTAACTTTTTGCCTGCCTCCCTCCACTTTTTGGACACTGTTTTTGCTGGCTTTTGGACTCTGCGCACTTTACCACTGCTAACTAGTGCTAAAGTGCATATGTTCTCTCCCTTTAAACATGATAACCTTGGATCATACCTGGTTGGACTATTTAATTTACTTATAAGTCCCTAGTAATGTGCACTATATGTGCCTAGGGCCTGTAGATTAAATGCTACTAGTGGGCCTGCAGCACTGGTTGTGCCACCCACTTAAGTAGCCCCTTTACCTTGTCTCAGGCCTGCCATTGCAAGGCCTGTGTGTGCAGTTTCACTGTCACCTCGACTTGGCATTTAAAAGTACTTGCCAAGCCTAAACCTCCCCTTTCTCTACATATAAGTCACCTCTAATGTGTGCCCTAGGTAACCCCTAGAGCAGGGTGCTGTGTGGGTGAAAGGCAGGACATGTACCTGTGTAGTTTACATGTCCTGGTAGTGTAAAACTCCTAAATTCGTTTTTACACTACCGTGAGGCCTGCTCCCTTCATAGGCTAACATTGGGGCTGCCCTCATACATTATTGAAGTGGTAGCTGCTGATCTGAAAGGAGTAGGAAGGTCATATTTAGTATGGCCAGAATGGTAATACAAAATCCTGCTGACTGGTGAAGTTGGATTTGATATTACTATTATAGAAATGCCACTTTTAGAAAGTAAGCATTTCTTTGCACTTAAATCTTTCTGTGCCTTACAATCCATGTCTGGCTGGGTTTAGTTGACAGCTCCTTGTGCATTCACTCAGACACACCCCAAACACAGGGTACTCAGCCTCACTTGCATATATCTGCATTTTGAATGGGTCTTCCTGGGCTGGGAGGGTGGAGGGCCTGCTCTGACACAAAGGACTGCCACACCCCCTACTGGGACCCTGGCAGGCCGGATTGAACTGAAAGGGGACCTGGTGCACTTCTAAGCCACTCTTTGAAGTCTCCCCCACTTCAAAGGCACATTTGGGTATAAAACAGGGCCTCTGCCCTACCACATCAGACACTTGCTGGAGAAGAAACCTGAACCAGAACCTGCATCCTGCCAAGAAGAACTGCCTGGCTGCCTAAAGGACTCACCTGACTGCTTTCTACAAAGGACTGCTGCCTTGCTGCCTTGCTGGACTCTTGCCTTGCTGCAGAAGCGCTCTCCAAGGGCTTGGATAGAGTTTGCCTCCTGTTCCCTGAAGTCTCAGGACCAAAAAGATTTCTCTTTTTCAACTGGATGCCTTGTGCGCTGAATAATTCGACGCACAGCTTGCTCCGCAGTGAAAAATTCACTGCATGCCGATCCGGAAAGACGCCGCTCGACGCGACGCCTGCGGTGCGACCGGAACTTCGACGCGTGTCCTCGCCTGGACATCGCCGCCCGACTCCCAGAGAGGAAATCAGCGCGACGCCTGGCGTGAGGGAGAAGATTCCACGCACAGCCCACCGGAACGACGTGCAGCCGGATAACAAGCCTAGGATTCCACGCACCGACCCCGGGACATCTGGTAATCCCGCGAACCAAAGAAGGAGACTGTCCGCGTGCCGGAAAACGACGCACGACTTCCCTGTGTGAAAAATAACTACGCATTCCGTGTGTGAAGGGGCGAAACTGACGCACACACCATTTCTCCACGTATCTCCTCCTCTGCGGCCCTTTTTTCAGAGATTTTCCACTTTAAACCAGGTACTTTGTGCTTGAAAGAGACTTTGTTTACTTTTTAAAGACTTAAGACACTTTATATCACTTTTCAGTGATATCTCTACAATTTCATATTGCATCTTTTATCGTTTTGACCTGCAAAAATCCAGATAAATATTATATATTTTTCTAAACACTGTGAGGTGTATTTTTGTGGTGCTGTGTTGTGTTATTGTATGATTTATTGCTCAAATACTTTACACATTGCCTTCTAAGTTAAGCCTGACTGCTCAGTGCCAAGCTACCAGAGGGTGGGTACAGTATAATTTGGATTGTGTGTGACTTACCCTGACTAGAGTGAGGGTCCTTGCTTGGACAGGGGATAACCTGAGTGCCAACCAAAGACCCCATTTCTAACACACCCCTTCCAAATTTATTTGGAGATCATATAATAGTTTTTCAGGTGCACACCTTAACCCATTCTGGTTCTTGGTGAGCCATTTTAGTCTCTTTAAGAGACTTCAGTCCCTCCAACTTGCTTATGTGTTGCTACTACGAGCAGCGCACAATCCAAAAATTAATCTTGCATTTTAGCATCAGGTGGTCACTGGCTATCAAGGGGTGCACGTCAGATGTGTTCACGTACCAAAGTGGGCTATTGATAGCCACATGTAATCAAATATTGGACGAAAAAGTGTGGAGGCTGCCGGTGAGTCTGTCATAAGTCTTCCATTTAGGAGACATAGACCCATATTGTTGAATGCCATACTGAGTTCCATCCTTTGAGGAAATGCCTCCTTGGCATGGTAACCCCCTAACTTTTTGCCTTTGCTGATGCTATGTTTTGATTGAAAGTGTGCTTGGGCCCTGCTAACCAGGCCCCAGCATCAGTGTTCTTTCCCTAAACTGTACCGTTGCTTCCACAATTGGCACAGCCCTGGCTCTCAGATAAGTCCCTTGTAACTGGTACCCCTGGTACCAAGGGCCCTGATGCCAGGGAAGGTCTCTAAGGGTTGCAGCATGTCTTATGCCACCCTGGGGACCCCTCACTCAGCACATGCACACTGCCTCACAGCTTGTGTGTGCTGGTGGGGAGAAAATGACTTAAGTCGACATGGCACTCCCCTCAGAGTGCCATGCCAACCTCACACTGCCTGTGGCATAGGTAAGTCACCCCTCTAGCAGGCCTTACAGCCCTAAGCAAAACCTTAGACATTGTAAGTGCAGGGTAGCCATAAGAGTATATGGTCTGGGAGTTTGTCAAAAACAAACTCCACAGTTCCATAATGGCTACACTGAAAACTGGGAAGTTTGGTATCAAACTTCTCAGCACAATAAATGCACTCTGATGATAGTGGGCAATTTATTGTAACATACACCCAGAGGGCATCTTAGAGATGCCCCTTAAATACCATTCCGACTTCTAGTGTAGGCTGACCAGTTACTTCCAGCCTGCCACACACCAGACATGTTGCTGGCCACATGGGGAGAGTGCCTTTGTCACTCTGTGGCCAGGAACAAAGCCTGTACTGGGTGGAGATGCTTCTCACCTCCCCCTGCAGGAACTGTAACACCTGGTGGTGAGCCTCAAAGGCTCACCCCTTTTGTTACAGCGCCCCAGGGCATCCCAGCTAGTGGAGATGCCCGCCCCTCCGGCCACTGCCCCCACTTTTGGCTGCAAGGCTGGAGGAGATAATGAGAAAACAAGGAGGAGTCACCCCCCAGTCAGGACAGCCCCTAAGGTGTCCTGAGCTGAGGTAACCCCTGCCTTGAGAAATCCTCCATCTTGAGTTTGGAGGATTCCCCCAATAGGATTAGGATTGTGCCCCCCTCCCCTGAGGGAGGAGGCACAAAGAGGGTGTAGCCACCCTCAAGGACAGTAGCCATTGGCTACTGCCCTCCCAGACCTAAACACACCCCATAATTCAGTATTTAGGGGCACCCCATAATCTAGGAAACTAGATTCCTGCAACCTGAAGAAACCAGAAGGACTCCTGACCTATAAGCCTGCAGAGAAGACGGACGACAACAACTGCTTTGGCCCCAGCCATACTGGCCTGTCTCCAGCTTCGAAAACCTGCAACAAGTGACGCATCCGACAGGGACCAGCGACCTCTGAGGCTTAGAGGACTGCCCTGGGCTAAAGGACCAAGAAGCTCCCATGAGCAGCGGCCCTGCTCAAAACCAGCTACTTCTTTGCAACAAAGAAGCAACTTCCCAAGACTGCACGTTTCCCGCCGGAAGCGTGAGACTTCTCACTCTGCACCCGATGCCCCTGGCTCGAGATTCAGAGAACCAACACCTCAGGGAGGACTCCCCGGCGATTGCGAGCCCGTGAGTAACCAGAGACGACCCTCCTAAGTCTCCACAGCGACGCCTGCAGAGAGAATCCAGAGGCGCCCACTGACCGCGACTGCCTGTAACAAGGGACCCGACGCCTGGAACCAGCACTGCACTCGCAGCCCCCGGACCTGAAGGAACCGAACCTCAGCGCAGGAGTGACCCCCAGACGACCCTCTGCCTAGCCCAGGTAGTGGCTGTCCTGAGAAGCCCCTCCCCGTGCCTGCCTGCACCGCTAGAGTGACCCCCGGGTCCCTCCATTGTTTTCTACCTGAAACCCGACGCCTGCTTTGCACACTGCACCCGGCCGCCCCTGTGCCTCTGAGGGTGTGTTTTGTGTGCCTACTTGTGTCCACCCCCAGTGCTCTACAAAACCCCCCTGGTCTGCCCCCGAGGACGCCGGCACTTACCTGCTGGCAGACTGGAACCAGGAGCCTATGTGTTCTGGGCACCTCTTTGACCTCTGCACCTGACCAGCCCTGAGCTGCTGGTGTGGTAACGTTTGGGTTGCCTTGAACCCCCAACGGTGGGCTGCCTGTGCTCCAGGACTGAGACTTGTAAGTGTTTTACTTCCCTCCTAATCTAACCTTCACTTACCTCCCCCAGGATCTGTTGATTTTTGCACTGTGTTCACTTTGAAAATAGCTTATTGCCATTTTTACAAAGACTGTATATGATATTGCTTTTATTCAAAGTTCCTAAAGTATCTAAGTGAACTACCTTGCATTTAAGGTGTCTACTGAAAATCGTGAACCAGTGGTTCTTAAAATAAACTAAGAAAATATATTTTTCTATATGAAAACCTATTGGCCTGGAGTAAGTCTTTGTGACCCCTTGTGGAAGTCTTGGTCACCCTCGTCTTGACCCAGTGGTCTGCCTTCTTTCCCAATTCTTGGGGAGAAATTGGACCTAGGTCTACCAGATGCTGATGAAATCTATCATTGAAACAATTACTTGACAGATGTTATTTCATAAACAAGTTATACAGCCCATCATAATCATTTACACCACTGCCATTAATCCAACCATCTAGTGTTTTGACTGAGACGTCAACAAAATCAACCCAGGTCTGGCTCGAGGATTTTGGAGCCCCCCTGAACCTAATCTTGTACTCCTCACTTGAGAATCCAAAGCCCTCAATCAGGGTAGCCTTCATGAGGTTAAGAGGATGATCCATGTTAACCGCCTCAAACTCTTCCATGATAGGGCAGATGTACACATGATGGTTACAGATGAGGACCAGGAAGCAGAGAGTGAATCTCTCCCTGATCTCCTCTCCACTGACCCTAAGGATGGCACAGAAGATGGAGTGATCTATTCAGACACCCTCTCTGGCCAACAGCAAGCTGACTACAGGCAAGTCCTCCAGCCGTTTGCTGAGCTCTTTTCCCTAACCGCTGGTCAGACCGACCTATATACCCATGATGTGGACGCAGGAGACAGCATGCCTGTCAAAAACAAAATATTCAGACAGTCTGATCAAGTTAAGAAAAGCATCAAAGTGAAAGTCCACAAGATGCTGGAGTTGGGAGTGATTGAGCACTATGACAGTACCTGGGCTAGGCCAGTGGTCTTGGCCCCCAAACCTCACACAAAAGATGGAATGAGAGAGATGAGGTTCTGTGTGGACTACAGAGCACGTAATTATGTCACCAAGGCAGATGCTCACCCCATTCCAAGGGCAGATGAGCTGATTTACAAATTGGGTGCTGCCAAATACCTGAGTACCTTTGACTTGACAGCAGGGTACTGGCAAATAAGAATGGCACAAAGAGCAAAAGAGAAAACCACATTCTCTACACCTGATGGGCACTACCAGTTTACTGTGATGCCCTTTGGCTTCAAGAATGCTCCTGCCACCTTCCAAAGGTTGGTGAATCAAGTCCTTGCTGGCTTGGAGTCCTTTAGTGCAGCTTATCTTGATGATATTGCTGTTTTTTGCTCCAGCTGGCAGGATCACCTGGTCCACCTGAAGAAGGTTTTGCAGGCCCTGCAAACAGCAGGCCTCTCTATCCAGGCATCTAAATGTCAGATAGGGCAGGGTACTGTGGTTTACTTGGGACACCTTGTAGGTGGAGGTCAAGTTCAGCCACTTCAACCCAAGATCCAGACTATTCTGGACCGGGTAGCTCCAAAAACCCGGACTCAAGTCAGGGCATTCCTTGGTTTGACTAGGTACTGTAGGATGTTTGTGAAGGGATATGGATCAATAGTGACACCCCTCACAGAACTTGCCTCCAAGAAAATGCCCAAGAAAGTTAACTGGACCGTGGACTGTCAAAAGGCCATTGACACCCTGAAACAAGCACCAGAGCTCCAGATTACTCTAAGCAGTTCATTGTGCAGACAGATGCCTCTGAGCATGGGATAGGAGCAGTCCTGTCCCAAACAAATGATGATGGCCTTGACCAGCCTGTTGCTTTTATTAGCAGGAGGTTACTCACCAGGGAGCAGCGTTGGAGTGCCAGTGAGAGGGAGGCCTTTGCTGTAGTCTGGTCCCTGAAGAAGTGGAGGCCATACCTGTTTGGTACTCACTTCAAAGTTCAAACTGACCACAGACCTCTCAGATGGCTAATGCAAATGAAAGGAGAAAACCCTAAACTGTTGAGGTGGTCCATATCCCTACAGGGAATATACTTTGTAGTGGAACACAGACCTGGGACTGCCCATGCCAATGCTGATGCCCTTTCCAGTTTCTTCCACTTAGAAAATGAAGACTCTCTTGGAAAAGGTTAGTCTCATCCTCTTTCGTTTGGGGTTGTGTAAGGAAATGCCTCCTTGGCATGGTTACCCCCTCACTTTTGGTCACCAACAGTCAGGACAGCCCCTAAGGTGTCCTGAGCTGAGGTAACCCCTGCCTTGAGAAATCCTGCATCTTGAGTTTGGAGGATTAGGGATGTGCCCCCCTCCCCTCAGGGAGGAGGCATTCAGAGGGTGTAGCCACCCTCAAGGACAGTAGCCATTGGCTACTGCCCTCCCAGACCTAAACCCACCCCTAAATTCAGTATTTAGGGGCACCCCAGAACCTAGGAAACTAGATTCCTGCAACCTGAAGAAACCAGAAGGACTGCTGACCTACAAGCCTGCAGAGAAGACGGACAACAACAACTGCTTTGGCCCCAGCCATACTGGCCTGTCTCCAGCTTCGAAAACCTGCAACAAGTGACGCATCCGACAGGGACCAGCTACCTCTAAAGCCTCAGAGGACTGCCCTGGACTAAAGGACCAAGAAACTCCCATGAGCAGCGGCCCTGCTCAAAACCAGCTACTTCTTTGCAATAAAGAAGCAACTTCCAAAGACTGCACGTTTGCCACCGGAAGCGTGAGACTTCTCACTCTGCACCTGACGCCCCTGGCTCGAGATTCAGAGAACCAACACCTCATGGACGACTCCCCGGTGATTGCGAGCCCGTGAGTAACCAGAGACGATCCCTCTGGGCCCCCACAGCGACACCTGCAGAGAGAATCCAGATGCTCCCCCTGACTGCGACTGCCTGTAACAAGGGACCTGACGCCTGGAACCAGCACTGCACCTGCAGCCTCCAGGACCTCAAGGAACCGAACCTCAGTGCAGGAGTGACCCCCAGGCGACCCCCTGCCTAGCCCAGGTGGTGGCTGTCCCGAGAAGCCCCCCTGTGTCTGCCTGCACCGCTAGAGTGACCCCCGGGTCCCTCCATTGTTTTCTACCTGAAACCCGGCGCCTGCTTTGCACACTGCACTCAGCCGCCCCTGTGCCGCGGAGGGTGTGTTTTGTGTGCCTACTTGTGTCTCCCCCCCCAATGCTCTACAAAAAAACCCCTGGTCTGCCCCCCGATGAAGTATCTAAGTGAAGTACCTTGCATTTAAAGTGTTTACTGCAAATGTTGAACCTGTGGTTCTTAAAATAAACTAAGAAAATATATTTTTCTATATAAAAACCTATTGGCCTGGAGTAAGTCTTTGAGTGTGTGTTCCTCATTTATTGTCTGTGTGTGTGTACAACAAATGCTTAACACTACCCTCTGATAAGCCTACTGCTCGACCACACTACCACAAAATAGAGCATTAGAATTATCTAATTTTGCCACTATCTTACCTCTAAGGGGAACCCTTGGACTCTGCACACTATTTCTTACTTTGAAATAGTATACACAGTGCCAACTTCCTACACATCCTGTGTTTATCTTGTATTTGGAATTGGGATTTAAGCTTGGGAATGCTCCTTTTTTGGTTGTCTAACTTCTGCCAGATATTATTTGTTTCTATGGTCATTCGATTAGCGATCAAGTCTCCTGTTAGCAGCCATAGCAAGTCTGTATGGAACACTTTTAAGATCTAACATCACCAGGAATAATAAAGTTAATGTTTTCTCACATTTGCACTTTACTGAGTGCAGATATATGCTTCCTTTGATCTATGGCAGACCTATGTGTTGCTTAGTTTCTGTGATCCGAGTTACACAGATGATGATGTATTCACCCTTCCCCATTGCAAAAATGACCACTGATGCCACCAGTTTATCCTTCACATAAATATAAACACAAACAAATGTGTGACCTTCTTCGGTTAATGTGTTTGCAGGAGCTTCAAACACTGTAAATTTCTGCCAAGGGACAGAGTCCAGAGCCCATGTTTCTTGCTCTGAAACTATCCCCCTAGCTTAAAAGTGCTATCACCCCCTTTTTAGGTTTCGCCTGCTCAGCGCTTGCGCTGTGGTGAAATCTTTTGTATTAGGAAAATAAATCTTAAATTGGGCTCATAGCCTGCCCACAGCCTTCCCATTACTTACCATTGGTAGGCTTCTCCAGTCACTCTTCCTTTCTTGCTTATCATTGGTCAGCAGCAGCCTCTCACGTCGTCTGGCTGCTCTTCGTTCCTCGGCTTCATTGGCTCTTTTGGAGTTTGGACCAAGTCCCCTTTCTGGTTGCCAATGCGTGGATGGCAACCAGTGTCCTTCAACTAGCGTCAATCTTCTGAGGTACTTTTTTTCATTCCATGCCCGCACTTCATACAAGGTAAAAGCCTTAGGGGAAATAAACACCTCTTGGCCCTGGCGCAACCAAAGAGACCATCTACCCTTTCCTACCTTTCGCTTCAAAGTTTGCACGGAGCAGCATGGACCACTAAGCTAGCACCTACCGCGACATCACCCATTAATATACCTCGACAGTGAACACCCCTCGACAGTGAACACCCCTCTGCGGCCTTGTCACTTATCACTTACATGTTTGTTGACTTTCCAGAAGTAGAAGGCCCTGATGGCGCAAAAAAGGAGCAGCAGCAGCACTCCAGAGATGAGCGCAGTTCTCCACCCTTTAATTGCTTGCATGACTTTTTAATTCCTCTGCCATTCAGAGATAAAACATAGTGATGCTGCCCTGAAACTGACCTCACAGCTCACTTGTCTCTTGGACCGACCCTGGTCCAGCTTTATTCTTCACCAGCTTGTTTGTTCATAGCTATCTCTCCAATAAACGCCATTTCAGTCCACATTTCAGGCAGTGTCCAATTCTGCACAGCTTTACAGGCTAGACCCCAAGGTGTGCCGGTTTCTCACTTTTCCTTTTAATGCCCCACCCCACCCCCAGAGAATTCTCATGATACATGTGTGGTGTGATGCTTACATTTATGTTATAACGTGCTTGAGTCATGAAATTTCTGGAGTGTGGCTCTTCCAGTACCCTGTGAACATCAGTTATGTAATTAACCTCAGCCCTCACGTAGCAGAGGGCACTGATGGTTACCATTTAGAGGACCTGATCCTGCCAACATTATATTTACTGGTTGTTGCTTTTTCTGTTTTGCCTTCTCTTCATTCTTTAGTGTGTGACTATAAGGGGACACTCCCCCTCCTTGTGACCTGGGGTCAGTAGCCTTTCAGGTTTAGGGTAAGATAACTATACCTTCCCCTTGGACACGTGTTAACCACATTTACATTGCATTACTTTTTGCTTGCTGTGTCACCTTTACGTGTGCTGTGCAGTGTTGTGTGTGACGTATATGCTGAATTCGCTTGCTTTGTTTCCTTTAGGCCTCAAGGTATCTCCCCACAGGTAGGCCCCCTAACTTTATAATATAATATCTGCACTCCTTTTCAGAGGAGTGGTTTATTGGTTGCAATTCATGATTATGAGGGATCCTTGACCCTGAAGAATGCCCCTAGACCTTCATTGGCTCTTAGTAGTGGGCAGAAGCATGTTGGCCAGTTACTTTTAGATAGGTGACCCAGTGAGTCTTTGTTCTCACAGAGGTGTCCCATCCTTGCTCTAATCACACCAGCAGGCACCACAAATAAAGGTGTACTATTACACAGTTGACTGACTAGGTGTTTTTACTTCTTCCCTGGTATAGCTGGATCCCATATTTTTCCAGACAAACTGAATTTATGCACTCCCTCCTGTTCTTTTAACGGTGAGGTTGAGTCCGCCCAGGTGGCACTCTCCTACCTGGGTGGGGCTAGGTGGTCATATGATGAAGCATGACACTATATAGTGTGTGAGATCACTTAGTCCATAAAGGAAACTCCCCCACCATACAACCTTCCACAGCACCCGCCACGGAAACTCATAGTGCGAGTTTGAGGAACCCTAGGCGAAATCTCTCGCCAGCGGCTCCATGATATAAGTGAACCCTATACTCTTTGTGTTTATGGTTCTAGTTATAGGGATATAGTATGGGTTGGTTCTTCTTGTTTTTCTCTCCCTGACTCTCTTTGTGTGTTTAGATGGGCTGCTAAGGTACCTGGGAGCCATGTCCAATCTGTGTTTCGTATTTGGTGGGTTGTGAATAAATAAATTCACTGTGCTAGACACTCTGATAGAGTTGCTAGTGTCAAAGACATTATTGCCTAACCTGTGGACCACTTTTGGGCCTCTGGAAAAGCTTTTGTAGCGGGCACAATTCTGTAGTAAGCCTTGGGAAAGATGGAACTTAGCTTAAATACTAACATTTTAAAGTAGCGCATCACACTTTATGTACCCTTTCCCACATCTGATGATTTATGTACAATTACTGAGGTCGAATAAGAGCTAAACAGCATTCACTCAAAGGATCCAGGTTTCTTTCTGTTTTTTTGTTTTCTTGGAGACAAAGGAAAAACTCTAGCTGATAAATACTAACAGGGCTAGACAAAAAGCTGACTTACACTTGTGAGTAATTTAAATGTTTAACTTACGCTTGCCCTTTTGAGAAACTTTGCTAATTTTGGCTGTTCTCAATATCCACATGTAAAGTTACCTAAAACTGTAAAATTATGTATCTTCATTCCATGAAGGATGGGGTGGAAGAAAACCTACGAGTGTAGGCTACTACTGGAAAAAAACAGAAGGTAGTCCAGCACCAAACATAGCCAACCACGAAGTACTAGAATGCACCCCCTCCAGAGTCCACCAACTGAAAATTGTGAAGGTAGGGATTTAAAATAGAAGTCCATAAAAAATAATTTTAATTAAATTACATTTATTTAAAAGTTTAAAAAAAGATTTAAAATAGTGCATGTTTATAATTTAATTATAAACTATTTTAATAACCTTTTTGGATTTAAACGTTATTGTTACAATACATTTTATTAAATGTAAAAAGAAATAATTCTAATTGTACAAAAGACTTTTAATAATTAATGCCTAATATTTATATTACTTTGGGTGGGAATTTATTTTTTAATTTAACCTTGAGGACAAATACATTTTATTCACTATATTTACCAGGGCTCGAAAAATCATAAAAATGTTACTAGACCTGCAGGTCGAGTAGCTTAAATAACCTACTTGCCCTAACTGTAATGTACTTAACCCGTAAACGGGTCTCAAATTGTGTGATCCTAGGCAAATAGTTTACAGAGTCGCCTTTTTCTTTCAATTCTCACATATGATTGCACCTTCAAATGTGTGAGCTCAGCATTTCTGCAGTACAAAAAAAACTATTTTGTTTAAGTAGACTAAAGTTTGCTGCATGCATCACAATAATCTTGCCCAGGTACCCATGAGGTCAAGCCCACATAACCTAGGACTTCTTTTAGTTTACTAACAACATTGCCATTGGAGTATTTCTCAGTTTGTCTAAACACATAAATATATTACTAAACCATGATGTGGGAACATATTGTCATTTACACACAGTAACTTTCCAAGAAATGTCCAAAAACCTATCCACTAACTTGCAGCTTTTCTGATAAAAATATATAGTGTATTAACGATCTGTGAAAATTGGGTTTTAGAAAAGATATTCTTTGCACATCAACATTTAAAGTATTCTGATTTGTTTTCACCCTATTAAAATATTTTTTTAGTCACACAAAGTAAAAAAGGGCTTTCAGAACTGCTGAAATATAATTTGAAATGTTTGCACAGTTGACTTAGTCATTTAAATGTTGTGTGTTAGGAAAAACCTGACACCCTATATCCTTTTATTTTACATTCTAAGCAGCAGGTCACACAGTTCACCTTACAAAGTCCTGGAACTCTGCAGTCACAAAGGAAAATTAATTGTAAGAAAGATAGACTTTTGACCTCTGTCTGTGAATACAAAGCAAATATGACATAAGAACAAGATTTAAAGGCATCTTTTATTGTCCCTCCACTTTTCAACTGAACAGAACACCTGTTCAGTGTCAACTTGCCAGAAGGGATGAGTACGTATTAAAAATAGCTCTGAAAATAGCTCGACCTGATCAAATAAGACTCCCCAATGCCAGTGGTCCAGTGGATTTTTCAAGCCCTGTTTACATTAATTAAAGATTTATTTAAAAATTGTTAATCTTGCTCTAGTAGTTTTTCTTAGTTTTTCTTTCATTCAACATTTAAAATAAATATCTAAAATTAATTTACATAAATATTTAACATAAAAAAATTACAAACTTTTTCCAAGTTTAATATTACTTTTAACCATACCTATAATATACACTTATGTTTCAGTGCCATCCAGATTTTTAGGTCTCAGATTTGACAGCACGGCACAACTGTCAAAGAGAGCTACTGCTAACAACAGTGTGTGCTTTAGATCAGCCCCTTTCATTTATTGGCTTTCGTCAACCAGCCTTATTCAGCACTTGACTTGAGTATTGGTCAACCATGTCTTGACTCACACCAGTTAAGTATTCATCTCTTACCTAATGCTAGGGGATATTTGGAAGTATACTTCAATTTCAACTAAAGTGCATGCATTGAACTGCATGGGTGACTAGTTTACATTATAGCCCTCTGTCCTTTCTGCAAACTGTATCCCGCCTCCCTCGCTTTAATGTGCTGATGCTGTATGCTTTAGCACATTAAACCAGACCTAATGGCTTTGCTAATTTTTGCTTTTGTAGTATCCATAAACCTAATAGCAGCTTACAATCATAGGTGGTTGTAGCAACTGAAACGTTGTCGGAAAACTCTTTCAATATTGATCTTTAAAATGTGAAAGAAATAGCACTGCTGCAAATATTTCCAACAATATGGGAAATATAAGCGTAGGTTTGATTTCTCAAAGTCCAAATCTATGAATACTAACACATCTATTCGATCTTGGATTTTATTCTATAGGATATGCTTTTTTGACATCTCACACGTTTAAATGTGATGGATCATCGCTCTTCAAAAGGAGAAGCCAGGATTGATCCCTCTTCCGGTAAGTTAGCAACGTAGGTACATGTTTACAATGCAGGTTTGTCAAATAGATAATTACTTTTGTACATGTAAAGTACAGGGCACTCAACCATCAGCTTCTAAATGGTGCATTCTGAGGAAAGGGGAGTGGGTCGTGAGCTAAAAAAAAAAAGAGGTTTTCCTCAACCCTCAACATAGAAATGTTAAAATAATGCTAGGATCCTAAATTGATTAGATCCTATTTGGATTATAGTTCAAACAAACACACCTCCTTATGACTATAACGAAAAATACTGCTCTGATAAATATTGGAAATCAGTATTAACTAACTGCAAAGTTGAAAAATATGAACATCAGGCCAGATTATTTAACTTATGTGTAGGTTTTCATTAGTGTTGTACATGTTTAAAATAAATAGGGGCAATAGATGAAAAGCAGGGTTAAGAATTAACAAACTTTAGGATTACAAGTTTGATCAACTGCAGAATACTTTGCATGAGGAAGTGTTAGCCCAAATACCTGTTCTCAGGAATTTTACTAATCTAGAGACTCTAGCATTATATTAGTGCAATATTGCGTGGTGAATTACATTTGGAACACATGGTGTCATAGGAATAGATTGTTTAAATAAATGTGCTGGACAATTGGGGGGGTGGGTGAAGATTCTTGATAAAGAATACAATTGGTGTACTTATGAGGTGCCTCAGGTTGTAAATATAATACGTTATTTAATGATTATTTTTTGTATTTCAGTTTCTTGTTTAGTTCTTATTTGTTATTGTTTTAATGGACTGATTTCTGAATAAAAAGAATAAAAATGAGCATCCCATCTTCCATGTACATCTTTCAGTGCAATTGTTAAAGTTGATTCAGGCTATCCAGTAACCACCACCTACTACAATGAGTCAATTAGGCGACAACATTTAAAGCTTAGGTTTTGGGGAGTTGCAGATCTTAATACTGCAGCGTGCTGGAAATTATGTTGCCAGAATAGTCTGAAATAAAACAGTTTCTTAGGCAACCACATTGGGCAATCTAGACTCACAGTATTTTCTCCATTCATTTTAAGTCAGGCACCACAGTTGAATATATCATTTATTTTTAGGAAACAGTAGGTGAACTACACATAAAAGGGCCTCCTTTTTCCTATGATACTTTGGTAACATCTAAAAGGATTTCAAAGAATCAGAATTTGATCCTACAGTGATGAAGGTATGGGATTTTCTGGTCTGTTACTGTCAAAGCTTTTTCTTAAATGCCTTACTGTTTTACAAGTTTGTCATTCCGTAGACCACTTAGGTCTATAGTTACTCTTTTAAATTGCATCAGTGTTAAGGTATTTTTTAAGTCTATGAGGGGTCATTCCGAGTTCGGTGGACGGTTTTCACCGTCAGCCGAACTTACGACGGGGAGGTTGCCGCCACACAAGCTACCTCCCCGCCAGCCCCATTAAGAGTTTCCCTCTAAGCTGGTGGGAGAAACCTCGGTTTCTGCCCGACAGCCTAGCGGGAAACAGGCTACAGCATTGTCACTGGCTCGTAATTGAGCCTGTGGAAGTGGTGTAGCCTGCAGGGAGCACCAGCACCCTTGCAATGGTCAGTGTCTGCAAAGCAGACAATGAACATTGCGATGGTGCTGAGCATGGGGGAGCCTGCACTGCCCATGCCACATTCATGGGCAGTGCAGAGCACCCCCTGTGGCCCCTGCACCGGTGCTCCGCCAGCCTTTTCAAGGCGGTGTTACCACCATGAAAATGCGGGCAGAGAGCAAGGTTGTAATCTCCAGGGCAGCACTGCTTGCATCGTTGCCCTGGCGGATTAGGATCTCTGCCACCTCCAGACTGCTGGGATCCAAGATCCTGGAGGAGCTGGCGGTCTGACTGCCAGGGCTTCAATGTGGAGGGTGGACTGCCGCTTTGGCAGCAGTCCAGACCGACACTGCGCGTAATGACCCTCTGTTTTCTTTGTATAGAGCCTAGCCTAGGCATCCACATTTGTGGCTCATCTCCCTTTTTAAATGTATGGAATGCTAATTATGTTTTCTGTCCCTAAGTTAAAATGTGCCTGCCCCAGAGTAATAATTGAATAATGAATTAAAAATCACTTCCCTGAACAAATGTTCGACTTTTTTCCCCAAATCACATTACTTAGTTAATTAAGGATGATTTAAGTTTGTAGTAATGCATACTTCAGACATCTTTTGGTTAGTTTTCATATGCCACTTTATACTTAATTAAGTTACACATTTATTGTAGGAGGGTTTAGGGTAACATGCCCACTGTTGCCAAAAGTGTGCATTGGTGCATAACAGAATATAATCTATATGAGCCATATAAATATTTATTTTATATTTTGTATTCTTTTCAACAACAGAAAACCTGGATTTCATGACAGGCATTCAAATTATAATAAAAGAAGAAGAGGAATATTTAATGGCCAATCAGGATATGGTGAACAAAGACAGCAACAATTGGCCCATAGATACTACACTCAGCATTAAAAAAGAGGAAGAACAGTGTTTCAAAAGCCATCAGGGATCTGAGGACTTTCAAAGCATCAGCCATTCCACTGGTATTGCATACAGCATAAACGAAAATAAGACACATTTTGCAGACCAACAACACTTGGAGAAAAGAAGGAGGATCAGTAACCACATTGGTAAGTAGGGCTGATTTGAATGTGAACATCCTAGCTCATTTATCCCACTTCTGACACAACATTTCTGATGCCCTTTAATTTGCTGCTTTCTATTAGGACAGACCTTTAGTGTTATTCTATGGCTCTCACATTGTAGAGATAGTCTATTGAATGGCTTTTCCCACCAATGTGTGATTTATCGGTCGTTATACACAGGTGTTAAGGGAGATAGTAAGGTGATGGTCCTGTGGTGTTTTGATAGTCCTTCCCATATATCCACTAATGGGCATAGAATATATCTTCGGTAGGTAGAAGAGATCCCAGATTGTGTGTCCAAGTGGTGCCTGTTCCATATGACGTCAGTGTTTCTCTGAGGCTGTTACTAAACATTCAAATGTAGTATGTAGCTTGGAGGGTCTACAGTAGTTGTTTGAACTGAGAAGATGGAGTCCATCCTTTCCTCTGCTTGTTTGGAACACGCATCTTGAGATGTTAAGTTTCTTATAACTCCATCTAAATGGATAAATGGATTGCAGGCCAACTGCATTTCCAATAACATCCGTTGGAATAGTCACTAGTAGAGCTTGAAATAATGTTGTATTCGGGAAGGATGCTCATTTTACTGCTGCTGTCTGCCAAAGCTAGCGCTAAGCAGTGGACGCTGCATCTTGAGGTTACCTTTGCTATCAACTAGTAGTGATAGAAAACTTCTCTTATATTGCCCCTGTGATGTTGGCATTATATATATGTCCCAGGATATTTTCCCTCTTGACCATCTAATGGGGGTATTTTGTCAAGCCTCTTCCATGACCCTGGCTGAAGCCAGATGCTCACAATTTCTCAAGATCAAACAGTAACATGCTCAGATTCTCTAGTAATTTTGATATGGATTTTTCTGGGTTCCCTGGTGCCAACATATTACCCACAAACATGTATTTTGTAAGAGAACAAACCTGGAATCTAGAAACTTTTTAGATGTTAAAGAGAGTCTGCCCTCCACCCTCCAAGATTGTTGGCAGTGAAGATGAATATCACAATCTATGCATAAAATGTTTACATCATGCACACAAGGGGTTATCCCATTTCCTTAAAAGAGTTATATACTTTAATAGTCTTTCGGCACATGCAGGCCCAAGGGCTTATTGAATTGGTGCCCTTTTTATAACTTCTCTTCTTCCTCCTCCATAATGGCATGCTCAAGGCTTTGTCATTCTTGTTGTGCCAGAACTGATGTTTGTAGATCTTCTAGAAAGGGTGATACATCATTGCAGTTGTTTGCTCCCTTTGGAAAAGCTTTAAACTCCTGCTTCTTTCATTGACAGAAATCATTAGTGAACATTGGTTATCTGCTTTCCACCCTTAGGTAGTCGCAAAATAGTAGAGTTTATGTGCTTTGTTCTCCTTTTTATAAAATCATTTTTCGAAAAGAATACTGTCACCTTTCCTTAAGTAATAAGTCAATTTGCCATCTTAGAGTTGTTGTTTCCCATAGAGAATTAAGAGACTCCGAGTCCATGTGGTGTTGTGCTGTCAAATTAAGCTTGGCCTCTAGCATTATTGTCAAGCTCGAAATACCTATTTCATGTGTTTTGGCTGCTAGTCATTTTCTTCTAACACCTGTCTTGAAGGTGCCCCTAGATGCATCCGTCAACGTTTTTGTGTTATGATTTAGTCCTCGATTTGATTCTTCATTTTCCCTCATATACTGTGTCTTTGGGAAGTTATTCAAGTGTTGTCTGAATTCACAATGAGCTCTACATTTACCCTACTTGTCACCTCCAGTAGAGCATCCGCGCTCCACATAATATCTTTTCTAGAGTTTAATCTATAGACTCTTGAAAAGGAAATATATTCTTTCTATTTCTACAAAATGAAGAAGACCTATCTGGGAGAACGCTTTTCCAAAGTGAATGTGACATTCCTCCACTTAGACACCTAGCTGTTGGGTACTTATCTGTGAGTGATTGATGATTGTGCAGGATTAAAATATCACCTCCATGCTGCTTCCACCATTACTTTTCCTTTTCATTATTTCTATAAGTGAGAATAGGAATGTCTTCAGTAGAACTTGGAGCAAATTAAAAAAAGCTAAGATTAATTCTCTGCATGGTTTCTTTACCTTTTTATTATTTCTTCTACTAGTAAAGCTTGGTCTTGATAAATCACAATCATTATTCCTCTTAACTTTTGTTTAGAAGATGCATAGAATTGGGTGGGATACAAACTGTGGGCCATAAGCTGAGTATGTCGTATCATTGTCTGTGAATCCAACAAAAGTGCTCACCAAATTTTATGGTGCTTATTTGGGGAACTTATGCCCATTTGTATCAAGATTAGACATCGTGATTTCCAAAATAGCAATTTTTACTGAATTGTATTTTGGAAATTGTACTTCCTGATGCATCAAAGTCAGAGTCTTTGATTTCGCAATTCCTTAGAATTCACATTCACAAATTTGTGGTTACCGAAGTACATTCCTCTAAACAGTTAATCACAAATTTGTGAATTTTGCTTTCTGGACCAGCATGATGACATCACAATGATGAAGTGAGTCTCCCCATGCTGTTTCCAGAACCTGGGTTCAGAGAGAAAGGCAGGCTGTCTCTGCAGAGCAACTGTGATCTTGTTTGGAAGCTTTTTTTGTACAATCTGTTCAAAATATCCACAGATGGCAATGCTAAGGATGCAGGAGGGCGCAAGAGGAAGCTGAAATTCAGCGAAAAAGAACTTGAAGTCCTCATTGAAGAGTGCGTTGCACACCATAATGAGCTTTTTGGCAAGAGCTCACTCCAAGTTCCAGAAAGTGAGAAGAGAAAAATATGGACGGACATCCAGGCTAAGATTAGTGCAGTTGGTGTGACGCAACGCACTTTTGAAGAAATTCGCAAGCGCTGGTATGATGTGCGGTCACGTACCAAAGAAAAAGTAGCCAGCAGACTTGCAGAGGCACAAGAAACAGGCGGAGAATCATCCACTCAGCCACCACCTACCTTTCTTGAAGACATGATTGAGGCTACGTTTCAACAAGAAAGTATCGTTGGGGTCTCCGATATTGATACCTCTGCCATACCGAGTACCTCTAAAGGTAAGACTTTTATATTGTAATATTTAATCATGTTTTATGTATTTCTTTTACTGTTAGAAAAGTATATTTACTTCTAAACTTAAAAGTATGCACCTCCACAAATTAATATTACCTTGCTGATTCATTATGGGAGTTGTAGTTGTAGGTCTAACAATATAGAAAAAGTAGCATTTGAAACGTTTTGTAATCTTAACTAAAGGAGATACAAAATTACATTAAAGAACTTGATAACAGATTTAAGAATTTATTTTAATAAATACATAAAGTAAATTTATTTAACAAAAGTTAAGTGAACTAAAGTAATTATCATATATCTCACAGATCTACCTACAATTACTGATGAGTGAACAAGAGGAAATTCAGGACAATCAGCCAGATATGCAGGATGATAACATCCCAACTCCCACACCCCAACACCTGCATCACGCAGACGCAGAGCAACAGCGTCTCTACTCCCTGATTTTGAGGAAGAAAATGAGCGTAACAAGAGGCATGCCTACAACTCATTGTTACACAAGATCTAAAAAAGGTGTCAGTCCTTTCTTCCAAGCTGATGCACCGCAATCAGGAGGCATAGAATTGTTGTTAGAAGGGCATCTGAGGAAGTAGAAAATACAGCTTTGTTTGGCAGTGTCTGTCTGTCTGTCTGTACAAGTCACTAGTGCTATTGAAAACATAGTAACAGGACACATCTCCGCAACCAGTGACTTAGGTAGAGGGGAAAGTGAAGATTTATCCAGCCTAAGTAAAATTACTGCCCCCAAAGGTACAAGTCTGCGTTCTAGACGCAGACAAAGTGCATCTACAGAGGGCACCCAAAAAGAAACTGCTGAGCACACTGAAAAGTTGAGTGCAGTGAGAGGAAAAAATAAGTAGTTTGACCATGGTTTTGTGTTTAAAGTTCATATTTGCCAAAATACATTTGTAATGTCAAAGATGACAACTTTGCTTTGGCACAGAATGTGCATTTCATATTCTTTGTTCAAAATTTAATTTAAAACAATTTACCTGAAGTAAAGGTAATAAAAAATATCAATATAATATACAAGCCTAACTGTCATTATTTTGTAACCTACTTTAAAAATAATTTTCTTTACTCTCTGCACATCGGACTTTTCCTTCTCCTGCCCTTGCTCCATCGGTAGGTTGATGAGGTGGGATTGGTTGCTCCTTTTCATCCGACTCTGGATCGGACAGGAAAAGGTGGTATTCCCCAAGATGTGGCAATGTTGTCGAGCATAGCACATGTTGCTACCATTTGGAAACAGATTTCTTGTCTATATTGGATGCAATAATTAATCTTACTAAACATTGCATCCAAAGATGCTTGAAAAAAATGTGGAAGCGCACTTTAAGAAACCCGACCTGCCTCAGCCTGGTAGCTTCCTGAGGCTAACATGAGTGGGAATAGAATTAGTATGTAGTGTTTCCCTCTAGCACAGGATTCATTTTAGCAATTATATATTACATAAGGGCACTAGTTAATCTGTACTTTCCTTTTCCGTTTGATCATACATAGTAATGCAAATTCTAAATATGCACTCCTGTATCCTCCTTTTCTGCAAACATGCGAGTATCCTCATGCTCCTCACCATGACGTAGAGAGCAGCCATTGTGAAAAATGCATATGCATTCTGGAGCTGTTTATAAAGACTGCATCTGAGTACCACCTGATTTTGGTTGGTGGTAAATTGCAAATGCAAAACAAGCATTTTGTGAAATGTTTGATACATTACAGTAGCAATTTGCTAGATGTAATTTCCAATTTAGAGTAGCCATTTTAAGGATTCACTAAAATTGACAATCCCCAAAAATTGTGAAGTGAATACCGTAAATACATAACAAAACCTATTTTGTATGTTCACAAACGGCCAAATGTAACAATTCACACCTTTTGTGTATGCACATAAGCTTGATCCATATAGCCCTTAGTCCCCTAACCCTCCAAATTGAGAAACCCACCTTTGGTACTAGGAACAGTCGTTGCATAAGTGAGTGCTTGCATTTAAACCAGCTTATTTTCTTACCTCAATGGACATAACATTCTGGCATGCTTGAAAGTTCTTTCCCCAGGTCAGACTCTATCACAAACTCAATAACACAACATGGCAGAACCATAATGTTTAACTTTGGGAACTCCCCCTTCAGAGTGTGAAATAGAATCACCCAAGGTGTCTATCATTCCCCTCCCACCCCCAGTCTATATGTCCAACTAACGTGATGGTGAGATTGAATGAAGACTAATGTTCAGTTCAAAGGAGAGAATTGACAATCCCATAAGCTAAACTAGAACAACTGTCCTCTGCTGATTCATCAATCATGTTCCATTCCATTGCCCACTCCCCTGTTGTTTTAGATCTGCTCCCATCTTTCTCTGTTCTGTATATGGCCTTTCTTCATCGGTCTCCTCCTCTGAACATGTACTAGTCAGTAACCTAATATTGCTTTCTCTTCTCTAAGGATTGATAATAGTGTAGTTGTTAGGATCACAGTGGAACATCCCCGCAAAAGGGAATGCCCATCTATAATTAATCTGCCTTTTCTTCTGTTCCATTTTAGTATCTAGTTTCCCAGGAGAACGCTTCTCTTTTTTGGTGCGTTTTCTGATAAATTCTGATGCATATCAATATTACAGTCACTGAAATTGATAGCCCAATATTGCACAGTAGATGAATCACAATTTGCCAGTATGTCTCCTGACAGGCTCCAGGAGATATTTACAGAACCTCCACTCTGTAGGCATGCACAATATTAATTTTGGATGTTCATTTCCATTTAATATGTGATAGAAGCATGTAATAGTCCTCTTTGTCTCCTGCTTTGTTTTTTTCATTCACATCTCTAAACCTTATATTATTGTGACATGATCTGTCCTTTAAAGCAGTGGTTCCCAAACTTTTTCGATCCCCGGCTCCTTTGACCTATTGGCCGTGTTGGCCACGGCTCCCCATTATGTTACTTTTTTTTGGCGGGTGGGGGAACGTAATCCCAGCCTGTACCTGTACCTACACTATTTACAGTTTGACTTCTTTATTCTCTCGTTCAGGTTCCTGAAAACCATTTATTTTAAACTATTTCTTTTCTTTTGTCATAGGGATATTATTAATGGTACTCTGGCGCCCTCCGCTGGTCACAATAATTAATGCAGGGGGTTTTGTTTCCAAAACCACGGTGAAAAGCTACTGATTAAAAGCACCTCCGAGTGGTTTCCAGACTGTGTGCGGCGCCCCTGGCTAATTTTGACGGCGCACCAAGGAGCCGCGGAGCACAGTTTGGGAACCACTGCTTTAAAGTATTGCATTTGTTCTTCAGATCTTCGGGCATGTGTACCACAGCAGAACAAATGTCATCCATTTTGTGGAAATAGATGCCTCATTTGTACCCTGGTGATCCCCCATTGATTGTTCGTCTTTAGTTATGTCTGTCATTGTAGCTGTCATAGCTACCATCTCTTGTAGGTCAGAAAGACACTTTTACTATGCTCTTTGTAGAGGAGCCAGTTCAGTCATTATAGACGCCATTGTGTTATCTTGTTGTGATAGTCAATCGTCTTGCTTGTTGCCCTTGGTACTTTCCTCATGTTCCCTTTAACTTTATAAGATTTAGGGTTGCAGTGGATTGTTTGTGAATCTGCTTCCTCTTAAGTGAATGTGTCACTCCAGTGGACGCCTTTACATTTCCTTGCCTTCTCTATAGTTACTGTGAGTAAATACTGGGTACAGATTTATGGTATGATGCGCTACTCTTGGTTGTCTTGAGTTGGCCATCTCGCAAATCACTAACAACATGTACATTGTGCCTTTATATTTAGATTATCTGTGGCCCAGCCGTTCTCAAATGACCTAAAGCAATTTATCTAAATATCCTTTCCCACTGAGCTTTCTTCTGTAGTTTCAATATATCTACTTGTTCCAAAGTTTTAAGTTTCTCTAAACGAAGACGTTCCACACATATGCTAAAACAATGTTGCATAAGGGCTTCTCTCCAATTCTTAAACAGAAGGCACTCATCTCTCTAGTCTGCTTCATGTGGCCTTCCAGCTCTCCATCACCGCCAGAGCCGGCTCTCTGTGTTGTACAGTATTCATGGTTGCAGCAGTCCCACTATCTTTTCAAATTCCACTTCTCTGCCATTTTCACTTCCTTCTGCTCTGGACTCTGCAGTTACTTTGCTTGCATGGTGACATCTATGACATGAATTGCTATCCCAGGCTGAGGATAGCCCAACATGGCCATCAACAGTTCTCTGACAGGTGGCCTGTCCCTTACAGGTCAGATATCCACTCTTCTCCCTCATAGTGTTCACCTTAGGAATCCTCATAGTGGTAAGTTGCCAAATTTCAGTTTGTGAAAAGACCATTACAAAGACGTTTTAGAGCGAGCTCACCTCCAAAGCTTCCACGTTGCTCTCTGTCTTGCCTCCCGATGTAGTCAGTCTTCAGTTTGTGGTAGGGAAATGGCCATCTTGTTGTAAGGCTTTCATCCATGGACACTGAATAGAATGCACTGTATTGTGATCTGACCTTGAAAGGTTACCAATTGCCAAGTAGGAATTTGCATTTTATAGTGATACTCCAAGCAGATGTGTGGTATCCCTCGACCACCTTTCCATTTGATTGGATAGATGAGGTCAGGTGTTTAGCCATGAATACCAGAAAAAAGTAGTGAAGTGGGTGTGATGGCTCTCGAAGACCTTCCTTCTAATGAGCAGTTGAGGTCATAGAGCTCAGAGACCATGCTTGTCAGTCCCTGAAGGCTATTTGTGGGTGGGGGATGGATGATGGGATTTGGAAGTGACTTTGTACCTATGACTAGGGACAGCTGCGGTAATCAGACGTTCAAAAGGTCACATCACAGCTCTTCTCTCAGCCACTGTTACACAAGGAAGACTTAATCAAATATCATGTATTTGCTGTGTGGTATGCCAGCATTACTGTATTTGTATTAATCTAACAGGCCCATGGTTTAGAATTTCAAAACTTCTGATCCTGAAATCTTGTCACATGATAACTCAAAGATCATGGTTTGTTGTCTGACCAGAGATAAGCAAATAAACAAAGCATCTGTCCTTCAATGTGCTGTTTGTGGTAAGGGGCTTCAGTATGTGCCACAACTTGACAGTGGTGCTAACCTCCAAAAAATGTTGTTCACCTAGCCCACGTCTTTGTCAAATGACACTTGCTCAATCTTCCAATGGAGTTGCCCTATCCAGTGGTAGACAAGGAAACTTAGTGTGCTTATTGAAGACGTACTGCAGTGTACCATTGCTGCTAAGGCTTTGTGGAAGTCTTGTGTGCCAAAACCTGACACTGGTGTCACCCTCCAGTAGTGAGCCACCACTACCCAGCTTTTTGAATCGCTACATTCTCCATTCCTTCTTTCCAAAACATTATAATAAAACGGAGAAGGACCAGAAAACAAACCAGGAAATGAAATACAATTAAATGGTGCTCACAATTCCATGCACTGTCCCCAAAAAGTATGAAGAATATAATGACAGACATTGACTTTCAGGTATGTCCAATAAAAATGGTAGTGTTCTTGGGCAGGTCACCCACCACTTCAGACAATTTCAAAGTGCAGCTGCAGGCTCATTCCACTGCCAGGCAGAGGTCAGTGTATCAGTTGTCTTCCTTTCCACTGTGTTGAACAGTACAAACAGTGCTGAATTATTTTCTTTGCTCTTCACAGTGTTTTGAGTTATGACAATGGCGATAATTATCTATTCATTCATAGAGATCAGAGTTTTAACTGATGATTGATCCATATTACACAAATAAATCCAAGATGTCAGTGTTTGGACTGTGAATATCCCACAGGTATAAACAGTTTTTCATACCTCTAATCCCTAGTACATATTGATGTACTGCGCTTCCTGCAGTATTTATAACATTTTACAGTGCATTCAGGTCCCTCCCATTGGAACTCTGAAACTATAGTGAGTGCCAGTCAGAATCTGAGGACAATTGTATGTCCTCAACTTTTGTAATTTGTTGAGTATATCTAGTGCTTCACACCATGACAAGGTCACAACGCACTCCTTTTTTGCATCAGTTTCCTGGGCACAAATCAGAATGCATACTTGACAGGGTGTTGTAGTTTGACTATATAGGAGGTGATAGGTGAGGTGCCTAAAGGTCAAAGACATGCTTTAGATGTTGTGGTAACCTTACTGTGAATAACCACGGGAAGTTGCAGAGAAGTTAAGGGCATAGCTGCAGATGCCTTTGTATTTAAAGTATGTATGTAATTATCATCTCTACTGTCATCTGTCATGCAGATATTTTTCTTTTTCTATATTTCCTCTTTGATACTTTTTTATAGTTACATTTAGAATCCGGACTGTCCAACCCGCTTACTTACTCGCCATAACCAGCAGCTTGCGACTTTAGGCATTTCCTAAATATTTCATTTAAAAAAGCAAAATCCAGAAATGTCTTCACTGGGCCAATTATAATTTTATCTCTAAATTCAAGTTATTGACGGAGCTGTTGTGCATAGTATTTCTTTAAATTTAAAAAAACAACAACCAGGTGTAACAAAAGTCAAATATGAATGGAATTATGTTTTGTCAAAAAAGAACTAAACATGTTTGCAAACGTAATAAGTTTTCAGTTAAGATTATATATTTCCCTTGAGCGCTCCTTTATCTTTTTTTATTTCTGAATTAGTGTGTTTTAATCAGTTTATGGCTTCTCATTATTGTTTTATATCAGGTGATCCTGTTATCAGCTCTATGTTTTCCCTAAATGGTAGGCATGAAGAACATACCAGTTTCCTGGCTGAGCCTTGGCGTAAGAAGAGACACACAGGTTAGTTATTGCCATTTACCTTAGTTAAAGGTGAAATGTATTTGAGCTAACCTATTTGGCTTTGTCGGCTTGTAGCATGCCTCTTTTACATAGAATGAGATTTATTTTTAAATTCCTTGTTTGTTCTTCCATTTTTGCATCACCAAAACAGATTCCAGTGTTTGTATTTTAATGAAGTGTTGTGTACAGGCGGACATGCTTATTTATCATGGTGCTTTATTTGACCACAATGAGGTTGCTGGTGTTTTTTTCTTGTCTTTGCTGTTAGGCCCAAATAGCCTATACATTTTCTGTACCAGTTGCCTATGGTATAAGGCCAAGAGACACTCAAATTGAAAAATGGCATGCAAGGTATGAAAACCAAAAAGAAAACTGTAACCATCCTTTGCGTTGCCACTGCTTGTTGCTGAATTGGAAAAACAGCTGCAAAGGTAAAAAGGCAAAACTGCAGTTTCTGGCATGATGATGTATATTCATACAAGTATTACTGCGTATGCGTCATCACACAGCAGCAGCAATTTTATGAATCTCATTTTCTTTTAACTTAGTGTTCAGGGTGGACAACGCCACCTCTTGGAGCAGTAACTTAAAAAAGTATAAAAATATATAAAAAGTGTATTAAACAACATTGTAGAGAAAGGAGTGGGCCTGTTGTGAATTGCAACTGCTGGGTCATCCAAAAAAAGAAACTCAGTGCTGCGAGGAACAGGGACCCATGGTCTGTAGTAGGTAGGGGTTTTTGGGGGGGGGGGGGGGAGTGTGTGCAGACTAACTTAGGGTAGAACTAAAAAAGGGGGGATAGAGGCTTGACAAGCAAGCTGGGAGAGCCAACATGGAGAACAGAGAAGATGATGTGAGGGGTGAAACAGTACACTGGAGACAGAGGGAAAAAGGTAAAAACATAGTTCCCTGTTGACAACTGTGGAAGGATACAAGTCATCATGTTAAAAGGATGTTAAGAAGCTGTGCTCTAGGGGGGAGGGGCAATAGCAAGAGACTATGAAAACCACTTAATAAGAAGCAGGCAAATGAGATTGACAAAAGAAGGCAAGCAATGATAAGCAATGAGCTTACCCAAACCCCACTCTAAATACTAGTACTGAAAAATAGTGAATCTTAAGAAGTGGGTGTTGTTCCTCATTACAAAGGATGATGTCTGAAACCAAATATACTAGTAGATACCCATATAACCATAGGGAGTTATTCCTAGTAGGCAAATAATTTGCTTCTAGCATGTCAACCTGCAATTCCTTTAATAATTTTGTGTGTTGTTCTGCTCAAGCCCTATCTGAGAAGGAGGGTGTAATGTAATTAGCTGGTTCTTTGCACTTAATATTGCATGTGCATGCACCCAAAACTCAAAAATCCCATTAGGACTTGACACTTACGAAGTATGTTTAAAGGTTTTTCTGTTAAACATTTTTCTAGAAATTCAAGCACCAACAATTTCCCCTCGGCATAATTTATAGCCAAAAATATGATATTTGGGTGTGCTATTTTCAGTTTTTGAAAGTGGTGTCTTGATTAGCATGAGTGTTGACAATTTTGTCTACCTTTCAAAGGTATTTCGGTATGTCTTCAGTTGTGAGATATATATTTCATCAACATATGATGGATAATCATGAAAGAGCACCACAGTTCTGAGTGCAAACATACATCAACTATTATTAAGCAAGCATACCCAAATTGTGAGCCTTTAAATGAGCATGCCATTAAATATTTAGGGTATGGAGCTACACGGTACCTAAAGTACAATTAACCATTTCAAGATTTTATATGGATTATCTTTTATGGACTAGATTTATCTTGAGATCAGTGCTGTGTACATTTCAGACTGCAAGTATTCTGGTATGACAATTGAGGTGATTGCAAACCAGTTCTGATCTGTGAGTACCATCTGGTTTAGAACCATGGATGTTGTGAAATTCTTGAAGTGGCAAGGAATGATCAGCTCTTGGTATTGAAACTCAGATTTGTGTTTGTATCCTGCTTAGCTGTGAATTAACAGGATATATGGGATAAAGTACATCAACTTCACATAAGGATATTGCAAGTCCCGGAGGAGTTTCAGGACCCTACAGAGAAAAGAGACTGAATGCTGGGTTTCTTTAAAAGGTTATAGAACTCGAAAGGGCGACTTCTTATCATGTATGGTAAGGGGTACCTCATTCTGTATAATACATGATCACACTATCACCTTTCGTACAAACCACCTAAATCCTTGGTGTATAGCTCTTTTGAAAGAGAGAGCATGTTTAAAAACATGAACAGTTAAAAAAAAAAAAAAATCTCAAGTGCAAAATTAAACATATAAAAAAAACTGTTAGATATTGGTTGCAAAACAATATTAAGTCAGTTTAATACAAGTCAGTCTTTTTGGGTAAAAAGCCATAATAGCAGAGAATGTGGAGAAACATGCAAAAAGATTCTAACTTTTCTATGATTACCCAAGGAGTGCAAAGAATAAGCATGCTGCTTTAATTATTTCCTTTCTGCTTGTCATTATATGGTTAGAAAAACAAAACAAAGTAAATAATAGTAATATTTTATTTTTCTTGTTTAAGCAGCTGACTTAATTTGTTCTTGTCTGGGGCAAGAACTTAACTGTAACAAGGTATTACAGTTGGGCATCTACATCATTTCTTATTTCAATAGGTGACTGGGTGAGTCACAAGTTACCTATAATAAGGAATTTTCTTATGAAGTGCTAGAGCTAGCTTTCTTGCCCAGGTACTTGCATACCAGTCCTGTAGGACAGAGGAAAGCTGCATTTATAACTCTCTTGTCTATAGGTGTCTCTATTATGAGGGATACAGGTCAGTCCTCCTTGGCTAACATTGTAATGCAATAGTCTGATAAATGTGACCAGAAAAACATTTTATGAACCATTCATTGTACCTTTCCATTTGTATTTAGGTGAAGTAAATTTGGTCTGGTGTATCTGCATGTCCATCTGGTGTGCCTATTTGAATGAATTCATGAGTCGGAGACATTTTCAGATGTGCATAGAAAACCTTGTTGGCTGTTGTGATTTGTGTAGCTCTGCCTTTCAGCTCCACAAACCATGTTCTTTCTGTCGGAAGAACCCTCTTTTGTGTCAAGCACGTGTACCTTAGCAGCCAGTGTGTTTACATTATTAATTTTAAATTGGGCCTTCTGATCTGAACTGTTTCCTTACTATTTACTATTTGTTTCTGGGTACTATTGCTGGGCTTGCCCTTTGTCTAAATGTGACTAGTTCAGAACTATAGGATCCTGTATTGTAAAGTCTCCTGTCTCCATAGTATGAGCATTAGCATCTTCTGGTTTTCTAGTGACTTAAATGCTTCACTGAGCATTCTCTGGTAAACCTTGCATGACCCTCTGTCATATCGGGGGTTCAAATTTCCTGTGGGGAGACTCACACCTGGCTTGACCGAAACTTCCCTAGATTTCTTTTTCTCTAGGTTTTTATCAATTGAAGAAAATATTTGTAATATTATTACAGGTAACTTATTTGCCTTTTCTGTGAGGGGCACAATGGCATGATTAATAGCTCCCAATACATTGCATCAGTTCTATCCCAAGTTGCATTGAAGGGAGGGCCTAATATCTTCTTGAATTTAATTTAAGACTGCTTGTAGATTTGTTGTATAGGGATGATAGTGGTGTTGATGTTGGCAAACACACTTATACAGGTGCCCCGCTGAGTTTGTTGGAGGTAATGTCACCCCTAGAAACACATGGTGATAAAAGGTATATTTCCAGTTTAGTTGAACATTTTCCCATCATATTGTTTAATGTTTGTGAAGTGACTATCTGTAAAGGGCATGCTGAGTAGTGGCATGCTACCCATGAATACATCAGTTATTTGTCTCCTCTCACAACAAACATGATATTACCTCCCATAGTTGTGACTGTGATTAGTTAGGAAATTAATAAGTGCTTATAGGAAAGTGCCCTCTTTCTTGGCATGGTTACCCCCATTTTCTGCCTGTTGTCAGTATGTTTGACTGTGTCTACTGGATTCCTGCTAAACAGGACCCCAGTAGTTTTGCTCTCTCCTCTAAATTGTACCTTTTTACTTCCTACAATGGGCATACCCCCCCCAGCCCTCCCCCATGTAAGTCCCTAGTATATGGTACCCAGGACACTAGGGTTCCAGGGGATCCCTACGGGCTGCATCAGTTATTCTAGTACCCACAAGGAGCCCATGCAAAGGGTTCAGCAGGCCTGCATGCACCTGGTTTCACTACAGGTCACTGCACCAGGTCACTGTAAGTCACCCCTATGGTAGGCCCTCTCAGCCCAGAGGGCAGGGTGCAGGTACCTGTGTCTGTGGGCACCTCTGCACTAGCGGAGGTGCCCCCACGAACTCCAGCACCATTTTACTGGACTTCATGAGTGCAGGGATGCCATTTTATATATTTTAGGGACATAGGTCACTATCTATGTCCAGCTACATAATGATAACTGAGAACCTGGGCATGTTTGGTATCAAACATGTCGGAATCATATTGGAAGTATGATTCCATGCACTCTGGGGACTCCTTAGAGGACCCCTAGCATTGCTACCAGCAGTCTTCCATGGTTTCTTGGGCAGCCCAGCTGCTGCCACCCCTCAGACAGGTTTCTGCCTTTCTGCTGCTTGATCTGCCTTACTGAGCTTGATCAGAACAAAGTATTTCCTTTGGGAGAGAGAGGTAACACCCTCTCCTTTGGAAATAGGTGTGACTGGCTTGGGAGGGGTCGCCTCCCCAAGCCACTGGTTTTGCTTTAAAGGGCACATTTGGTGCCCTCCATGCATAAACCAGTCCACACCGGTTCAGGGACCCCCAGTCCCTGCTCTGGTGCGAAACTGGACAAAGGAAAGGGGAGTGACCACTCCCCTGTCCATCACCACCCAGAGGTAGTGCTCAGAGCTTCTCCAGAGGGTCCCTGAGTTCTGCCATCTTGATTCTAAGGTTGGCAGGGAACTCTGGGAGCATCTGAGTGGCCAGGCAGGTGACATCATAGCCCCTTGCTGGTAGGTGCTTACCTGGTTAGGTGACCAATCCCACTTTCAGGGCCATTTAGGGTCTCTCTCTCTTGGGTGGGTCCTTAGATTCGGCTCGCAAGGTTCCAGCAGGACTCCTCTGCAACCTTTACTTCGACTTCTGGCCTCCAGATCTGCGACTGGACCCTCCAGGAACCTACAAGCTGCAGATCCATGAGGAAGACTCTTCTGCAACATTGTATCCTGAGTTCCTTCCAGCTCTGCAACAGTTTCCTCGCTGTGCATCCTCAGAAGATCGCAACTCTTCATCCTGCACAAGAAAAAAAGGAATCTCCCTTGGAGTGAAGGAGTCACTTCCCTGCATCCGCAAGCTCCTACAACAAGCGACGACCGGCTGGGTGGATCCCCTCTCCTGTTGAGCTGTATGGATCTTGCATCACAGGTGGTGGTCCAGAGTAGTCCTCTTGGCCCTCTCCAACTTTGGTGGAGGTAAGCCTTTGCCTTCCCATGCAGGACAGCACCCTTGTGCACTGCGTCTCTTGCAGCTGCCAAGGCTTGTTTGCGTCTCCTCCAAGGGGATCTTCAGCCAAAGTGCAGCTCAAGTCCCTTGCACTCTTTCTTTGGAGCTTTCCTTTTTGCGCCAGCTAAGGCTAATCCAAAGAGAGCTACCCCTCAGTCATTTTTTGACTGGCTTATTTTGACTTTTAGTCAAAGATTTTTCAACTCCTGGTGCATCGAGTATGTCATTGAGGAAGATCGGGTTCAAACCCTGCAGTCTGGTCATCGGGCAGTGTCCTTGACGGTTCCGCACCTCGTGTGTCTTTGGTGCCTCCACTGACCTTCTGGTCAGTGTCTGTTCACTCCTTCCTGCCCAGCTCCACCTGCTGCTGCCTCTGCATCCGATCTTCTCAAGAGCCTGCCGGCGCTGAGATTGAAGCACGCCTCCATCCGCAAGCACCCAGCTGCGACTCATCCCTGGTGGCCTAGTGGCCATCTGCTTCTGTCTATCTCTGTCTTTTCTGCTTTTTCCTCTTTTTTCACTCTTTTTGTCTGCTTGTCTGTTTTTCTCCTCTTCTGCACTCTCGTGCTGAGCTATTCCCTGTGTTCTCTCCCTGCCGCTGCTGCCCCTGCGGCCCCGAATTCCTCCCTGCAAAGCACTTTCCCATCCTCCTGCCTCCCAGCTGACCAGCCCCTCCTGCCTCTCTCCCCTTCATAATGGTGGCTGCTGTGCAGTGAAGAGCGACTCCACTGATCTTCTGGTCAGCATCTGTTCGCTCCTTTCTGCCCAGCTCCACCTGCTGCTTCCTCTCTATCCGATCTCCTCAAGAGCCTGCCAGCTCCGAGATCGAGGCCTGCCTCCACCCGCATGAACCTGCCTGCGCCTCAGCCGTGGTTGTCTAGTGGCCATCTGCTTTCTGTCTGTCTCTATCTTTTCTGCTTTTTCCTCTTTTTTTCACTCCTTTTATCTGCTTGTCTGTTTTTCTTCTCTCTCTTTTGCACTCTTGTGCGCCACTCCCTGCGATCCCTCTCTGCTGCGACTGTCCTTGCAGCCGTGCCCCCTCCCTGTGAAGCACTTTCCTGCCTCCCTGCTGACCAGCTCCTTCCTCCTCCACCCCCCCTTTCTTAATGGTGGCCGCTGCATAGCTGTGCAAAGCAGGCATACCAAAGGCAAGCCTGTTTGCCCCAGTCTGTGCCTGGACCGCACCCAGTGCCACAGATCCTGGTTGCCGCACACCTGCCAGTACAACGCCGAAGCTCTGCACACCCTCAACCCCGTAAGATTCTCAGCCTGCCACCTAGCCAACCTGAAGAACTCTCAAGGACCATTCTCCTGCTGCTTCTGTTCCCGCACCTGCCTCCATCTGCCACGTGATCCCACACAAAGCCCAAACAAACACCTCAGGTTCATACTCCTCAACACCTGCACCCTCGTCAAACATGCAGTAGAAGTTTGAGACCCCCTTGACTCGATCACCCTTGCCGTCACCTTCCTCACCGAGGCCTGGATCACACCAACCACATCCCCTGGCATTGCCACTGCCATTCCCTACGGCCACAAAATCATCCACAAAGACCAAGCTGGTCGACCAGGAGGAGGCATTGCCATAGTATACAGGAACACCCTCCGCCTGTCAACCACAATTGAAACATAGACCCTACCAACCACCCTAGAGCCCCTCTGTCTCAAGCAACTAGTCAACCTCCCCACTCACGCAGAAGGTCACACTGTTGACCCCATTTTCTCGTCCGGAAACAACATCACCATCTCTCACATCTACGAACACCAGTGGACCAACCCCCAATGCATTCATTTCACCTTCATGAAGTCCACCGCACGCCACCTCATCCCCCTGACAGAAGCTGGGGCAAAGTCACTAAAATGCAGCTCACCAACCCACTCACTCACTACCCCCCACCCCACTGGACACCGCAAATGACTCAGCACACAACCTGCACCGCTGGTTCACAGAATGCACCAACAGCATAGCCCCCTCAGAAAACACCCCAGAAACCAGCACCGCAAGAAACCAAGCTTCGTTCAGGACAGTACTCCAAGAGTCTAAACGCATCTGCAGAAGACTGGAACAAAATAGGAGAAATGTCAAAACAACTGAAAGCCACACAGCCTACAAAATTGCAGTCCCCATGCACCACCAGCTCATCAGAGCCTCCAAGAAAGCTGCTGTTTAAGAAAGAATGCATCGGTACCAGCGCACACAACAGCAAGGCGCTCTTCACCACAGTCAAGGAATTCACAAACCCCGAACTGACACCTCAAACGTCCCCCCTCCCCCTCAAGACCTCTGCGACGACCTCGCCACCTTTTTTCTCTGGAAAATCCAGGACGTATACAAAGGATTCAAGAACCAAAACCCACGCCCACCAGCACCACCAGGGACCCCACACTGCACCAGATCAGGAACCATTGGGCCCCTATCTCCACAGAAGACACCCGGAAACTCATGAGATCCATCTACTCAGGGGCAACATCAGACCCATGCCCACATCACGTTTTCAACCTGGCCGGTGCCACCGTTGTACCAAAGCTCTGCTGGACTGTCAACCACTCCATCGAAACAGCAATCTTCCCTTCCGATCGGAAGCATGCACAAATCAACCCACTCCTAAAGAAACCCTCCACCGACCCAAAGGATTTGAAGAATTACAGACCCATCTCTCTGTTCCCTTTCCCAGTCAGGGTAAATTAAAATGCCATCATAAATGAAAAGGCCATCAATATGCAACTCATGGAGTTCATCAAAGCAAATCAGGTCCCAGATCCCTCGCAGTCCGCATTCAGGAGCAACCCCAGCACCGAAACAGCCCTCCTCGCAGCCATCGTCGACATCCACACCATACTGGACCATGGAGACACGGCCACCCTCGTCCTCCTTGACCTCTCTGCCACGTTCGACACAGTCCCCCACTCCACCCTCTGCACCAGACTCCATGGGGCCGGCATCTGTGGTAAAGTACAGGAGTGGATTGGATCCTTGCTCACTCCTGCTGTTCACCTCGACACCCAAAGAAACTTGCTGCAGAGTATCCCTGGGATCCTCCCTAAGCCCGACCCTCTTCAGCATCTACATGGCCTGATCGCTAAAATTGTCAGACAGCACAGCCTAAACATTGTATCCTACACCGACGATACCCAACTGATTATCTCTTTGACCAACGATCCTTCAACAGCCAAGACAAATTTCACAACGGAATGAGAGCTGCCTCAAATTCGACTTGGACAAGACAGAGATCCTAGTAATCGGCTCCACTCGCTCTGCCTGGGACGACTCCTTGTGGCCGACCACCTAGGAAATGCCCACACCCCCACCGACCATCATCCTGGACGCCATGCTCTCCTTGACCCGCCAAGTCAACGCCGTCTTGCTTACACACACTGCGCCTATTACAGAAGATTTTCAAGTGGATCCCCACCAGTACAAGAAGGACAGTCACCCATGAGCTTGTCAGTAGCAAACTAGACTACGGCAACGCACCCTATGCCAGCATCACTAAGAAGCTCCAAACAAGACTACAGAGACTCCAGGACACAGCTGCCAGACCCATCCTGGACATCCCCCGACACAGCCATATTGCCGCCCACCTCAGAGACCTGCACTGGCTCCCGGTCGACAAATGCATCACTTACAAGCAACTGACACACACCTACAAGGCACTGCACAACATAGGACCAGCCTACCTCAACCACCGCCTGCCCGTCTACAGCCCCACCAGGCAAATCCGATCCTCCCAACTCCTTCTCTCCGCCATCCCCCAAAACAGGAAGAGCACAGCTGGAGGCAGATCCTTCGCTTATCTCGCAGCCCTGACATGGAACACGCTCCCACTCAACCTCAGACCGGCCACCTCGCTGAAGCACTTCAGGAAGAATCTCAAGACCTGCCTTTCAAGTGAGCAGCACACCTGCAACAGCACCTTGGGACCCCACAGGTGATAAGTCGCGCTTTACAAGTGATTGATTGATTGCCTGGAGCGCAACCACGACCTGAAGTCATGCTCCGAGTGTCAGGCCACACATTTGAAGACTTTGAGGGAGTGGTCCCTGAAGCTGATGGCGGCCTGATGCTCAACTCCCTAAGATGAGATCTCGGTCAAGAAAAAGGTCCCGGGATCAGTTGCTGAGTCCTTCATCATCGCCGTCTGACTCCAAGCCCTCGGCGATCTGGTAAATCAAGGCACAAGAAGAAATCTTAAGAAGTCGGGAGCGTTCTTTGACTGCTTGTCAGACGAAGAGACGAGGGAGCGTTGGCATTCTAGTCCTTGCTCTGCAGAGCCTGCGCCTGGGCTGACTCCACCCTTTCCAGAGTTTCTGGTAGCCAGAGTGACCTCTGCCTAATTTAGAGTTTTTTTCTGAGGCCATTCGCCTCATTTCTGGGCAGCCTGGCAATGCTGGAGTGCCTTCGGCCTCCACAGAGTCAGATGGAGCTCCTTCAGGTTCTGTACAAGCAGCTTCAGCCTAGGCGCCGAGGGGCGCCCAAGGATACAATCATGGATCCGGACCGACATCGTTCGTACCACTCAGACCTTCCCCGACACCGGTCCCGGCACCTTCCCCACCCTCAGGCAGCACCATCCCCATCCGGCTCTGAACTGGATAGGTGTCGTATGATGGCAATTGCGACGCTGGCAGGAAACTTGCCTCCTGTGTCAGATCCTGAGCCCCTTTCTTATGGGCTAGGTTATGGTGATGAATGTGAGGGGTTTCTGGTCCCTTTAAAATACCAGCTCTAGGAAGAACCAGCTATGGACTGGTGTACAGATTTGGTGGAAGCCAGCAGACTGGATACTTCTCCAGATCCTGGCGTGCTTTATCCCTCTACTGTGGCTATGGAGGAGGGAGCTCCCTATTCTGTGGGGGTGAGAAGAACACCTGAGGTCCTGGAGCTTGAGTTGCCTCCAGTGGCCGTCAGGACTGACCTCCTGACATAGGCGCTTAAACCAGGAACGTTCTCCTCAGAACCCATGTTCCTGTTTAATGAGGCCCTCATAGATATCCTACTGGTTACCTGGTCCAAACCCAGCACAGGGGGTCCTGTGAACAAGACAATTGCCCGCCTCCATCACCCCGCTCCATGGGGCCCAGGTTTCCTGATGCAACATCAACATCCCACCCCTGAGAGCTTAGTTATCCAAGCCTCTACTTCCCAGGGCGTTTTCACTTCCCCGCCCCTGGATAGGAATCCAAAAGGCAGGACACACTTGGGAAGAAGATTTTTTTTCTTTCACCAGCCTTTCATTGCAGTCTGTAAATACCACATGCCTTTTCAGACATTATTCCCATACACTGTGGGATACAGCTGCGCATGCTGCCACAGGTACCGGAGGATGCCCTAGCTGTACTCTCTCATGCTGTTGTCAGTGGAAGAGACGCAGCAAAGTTCACCATCCGTTGCGGGCTGGACACAATGGACTCGCTAGGCAGAGCAGTCTTGTCAACAGTGGCCCTAAAGCACCATGCTTGGCTGAGGATGTCTTGCTTTTCAGGGGATGTTCCAGCTACTTTGGTGGACATGCCCTTAGATGGCAACCATCTCTTCTGAGACAAGGCAGACTCTGCATTCAAGAGCTTCAAGGATTCTCGAGCTATGGCCAGGTTCTGGGGTTTTGCAGCGGCCCCTTGTCCCCCTCAGTCTCCTTTTTGCCCCTTTCGTGGCTACTGAGGGAGCCTCCAACTGCGTCCATTTCCGGCCAGCCACCATGCTGCGCTTGGTGCCCAACCTCTGCGTGGCCAAGGCTGTGGGATCCACCGACCTCATGCATCATAGGCCAGTGGTTTGGACAGTCCAACACTCCCCTGCCACTGCCCCCCCAACCGCTTCCTTCTACCCCACAGCAGCCTCTACACCTTCCTAGTATGACTCTTCCCCCATCATGGGCCAGTTGGCGGCAAAATTCGCCATCACCCGATTCGCTGGCGATTGATCACGTCAGACAGGAGAGATCTGCAGATAGTCTGAAGGGGCTACTCCCCCACCTTCGAGACTACCCCTCTATCCATGCCACCATCCTACGATCGGATGCTGGAGGATCACTTGTCCCTTCTCCACGAGGCAGTTAGGCTCTCTTGGCCAAGGGAAGGGTTCCTGAGCTAGAAGTAGATCATGGTTGCTATTCCCGCTACTTCCTGATACCCAAAAAGGGCAAAGGCCTCCACCCTATCCTAGACCTTCGGTCCCTCAATCTCTTCCTCAAGAAGTTCAAGATGCTCACTCTGTCTCAGGTTATATCTGCCCTGTACCCAGGAGACTGGGTGGTAGCATTGGACTTGAAAGTCATTTATTTTCACATTCCTGTCCTGCCTGCCCAGAGACTTTACTTACGTTTCACTGTAGTCCACAAGCATTTTCAATTTACAGTGTTTCCCCTTTGGCTGCACCAGCACCCTTTGGCTGACTATTGAAGACGGGCTCGACCCAGGCGGTCGTCTCCCACCTCCAGATTACGGCAGCCCGTCTGCATTTGCTGGGGTTCACTATAAACATCCCGAAGTCACACCTGACTCCCTCTCGGACACTCCCTTTCATCTTCCCTGTTTTGGACACAGTGCAGTTTCGGGCTTATCCTCCTGAGTGCGAGTCCAGGATATTCAGGCTATGATACGGAAATTTCTGCCTCTATACTGGATTTCAGTTAAGATGGCTCGGAGGCTTCTGGTCCTCATGGCCTTCCGCATCCTGCTGGTGACACGTTAGGTGCCACATGCCGGCTCCACTGTGGGACCTGAAGTTCCAGTGGGTGCAGCATCCGGGAAATTTCTCCCAACAAGGTCCAGATCTCGGGGGAAACTGTGAAAGATCTGCAGAGGTGGTTAACAAATCACAATTAGGTTAGAGGCAGATCCCTCTTCCTTCCCCTACAAGATCTTACTGTAGAGACAGATGTGTCACTCCTGGGATGGGGAAACCATCTGGGAGATGTGGAGATCAGACACATCTGGTCTCTGGTGGAATCCAGACTTCACATCAACCTGTTGGAGCTCCATGCGATCCGGCTAGCATTTAAAGCATTTCTTCCCTCTGTCAAGGGAAAGATGGTGCAGGTGTTCATGGACAACACCACCACCATGTGGTACTGCAACAAGCTGGGCGGGGTACAGTTGTGTACCATTTGTCAGAAGGCTCTATGCCTCTGGATGTGGCTGGAACAGAACGGCATATCCCTGGTGGTTCAATATCTGATGAGCTCTCTGAATGCCAGAGCAGACAATCTCGGCCAAAGATGTCTAGCAGATCACAAATTGCATCTCCATCTGGAAGTGGCGCAAGGTCTCTTTCAGCAGTGGAGAGAGCCTTGGTTAGATCTGTATGCCTCCTCTGAGAATGTGCAGTGTCAGCAGTTTTGCACATTAGCGTTTCCAATTTTAGTTTTGAGTAGAACTCGCGTCTCCTTTATGCCCATACCACTTCTGCCCAGAGTTCTCAAGAAGATCAAGAATGACTGGGCCCAAGTAATCCTTGTGGTCTCTGGACTGGCTACGGAGAGTCTGGTATCCCGAGCTGCTGAGCATGTCCATCGATCCTCCGATCAGCCTGCCCTTTTGGGAGGATCTTTTGTTGCAGCAGCAGGTGAGGGTTCTGCACCCTCCATACTCTGCCTTACTCTGCCTTCTTGCGTGGAGATTGAGCGTCATTGACAGTTTTTGCTCTCCACCCCCTCCCACCCCCCCCCAAAAAAAAAGTCTGTAACAAAATCCTGGCAGCCAAATGGAAGAAATTTGTGGCATGGTGCAAAGACCAATCTGTGGACCCCCTTTCTGCTCCTCTCTCTGAGGTCCTGTTGTTTATCCTTTTCCCTGGCCCAGCAGGACTCTGGGCACTCCTAAAGGTTATATGTCGGCTATTTCAGCTTTTTTGAGGTTGTCTGATTTAACTTCTTTGTTTAAGTCCCCTATTGTACATAAGGTCCTTAAAGTTCCTACACATCTTTTTCCGCCATCGATATTCGTTATGCCCCACTGGGATCTGGATTTGGTTCTGACATTTCTGATGTGTGCGTCTTCTGAGCTTCTCCACAATTGTCCTCTCAGGCTTCTCACTTTAAGGACAGCCTTCCTTGTGCCTATTACATATGCCCGCAGGGTGAGTGAGCTGCAGGCTTTGTCTTCTATGCCGCCCTACCTTTCCATCTATCCTGACAAAGTGGTGCTTTAAACTAGGCCCTCCTGTTTAGATGGAGTGCCCAAGCACTCTGACGTTTTGCAATCTATCTGTTTACTTTTAACCACGGCCATCGCATGCCCATCACTATCAGTTGTTTATGGGCTTGCCTTTCAAAAATCCTTTATCATTGGTAAATGGTTTACGTTTGTCCCTCCTAGGGGTAGTTTTGTTACCGCCTTGGCCTTTGATCCTGTTACATATATAATTGTATGTTTGCTGATACGTTAGACTGCGAGCAAGCTTCTTTTTCCGTTTGTGTTTCTCCTTCGCGATCACGCTCATGGCGGCTGTGGTGCTTTGAATCGGCTTGCTGATGTCAGCTGTTTTACTTTTCATTTTCAGTTTCTGTGGCAAGAAAAGTCCAGTTAGAAATTTACAAGGCTAACAGCTCTAACTCGAACAAACGCCAGACCCATCGCATTGCAAATGCTTGTTTGCCAAAAGTGGTTATGGACTTTCATGTAGGCCATTCCATCACCTTGCCTACTTTTTACACACTGCCACATCCTTCCAAGGAAGATGATGTACTCCACCACCTGGACCCAGAAAGAACATTGGCGTTCTACCTTGATCGTACAAAAGAGTTCCGGGTGGATGAACAACTCTTTGACGGTTATGTGGGTGCGAAGAAAGATCAGGCAGAGCAGAAGTGGAAAATCTCCAGACAGGTCATACTCTGCATTAAGATCTGCTACAAACTGGAGAAAACACAACCCCCTGAGGGGCTAGCCCTTGACATCTGTCACACGTCAATGCGGGCATCACTGCACACATTTACCAAACACTACTGCCTGGACAGTCAGGTCTGTAGGGAAAGGTGCTGTGCCAGTTCGGTCCTGCAGGACTTTCTAGTGTAGTCTGTTTGCAGACCGACGTCTGGGGATGGTATTGCTTGTGTATCCATTCAAAGGTGAAGGGTCTGCAACCAAAGTCTCTATCAGATGAACAATTTACTTACCTTTGGTAGCGCCTTATCTGGTAGAGACAATATCTAGTTGTAGATTCCTTACCGATCCTCCCCGCTCTGTGAACTGATTCCTAGGGACAGGTACTCCTCTTTCAGGGCCTTAGTTTTGAAGCGTCAGTAGTTGGTGAACTTTATGGCTCTACACTTCAGGTGTGGAAAGTTGTGAAAAACTGAGTCAGTGAGCCATGGTGTCATATCCAGCGTGAATGACAACGGACGCGGAGCCGATCGTCGCCACCTAACAGCACACAGGGGTACTGCTCATGAAAATCCTCATGATCCAGTCTGATACCTGGGGAAAATTTAAAGGTAATGATTTGTAACTAGATATTGTTGCTACCAAATAAGGCATCACCGAAGGTAAGTAACTTGTTCATTTTGAAGATTCAGACCTACCAGATTGCCCAGCAAACTTCTTCTCTGTTGTGACCCTGTGCTGTGAATAGGAGGTCAGCTAATTGATCCTTAGCGTTGCTTGCTTCGGCTGGGCTCCAGAGACGACATTTCCACGAGCAAGACACAGCAGGCACTGTCCTTTCTCCATTGCTTGCCACTAAGTTCAACTAGTACGGTCCATGCTCTTCCAGGCTCTTTGCCAGTTCCTCAGTGCAGCAGGGCAGTCCTTCTTCGGTCCTTCTTCCTGTCCAGTCGGGAACTTTGTTCTGGGTGCCAGGGTTGCCCTGCTGATGCTCAAAAAATACCCTCAGAATAGGATGCAGTTGGTAGCCAATGGGCTACCAGGTTCCCTCTCTCCCGATGACCACTTTTTGCAAAGTGTGTTGTCTGAGTATCCCAGGATGCACCATTCTGCCCACTTCGAACATGGCAGAACCCCCCCTCTTGACGTCCATTGCTCCCCAACCCAGAGGTGTGGCTACACACCCCTGGAAAACTGATTCGGTTACTGGTTTTCCCTCTCTTGCCCAAGTGCCACCTTGTCTAAACAGTAGGGAAGCCTCTCTCCCAAATGTTCCCCATTTGTTCCCTAAAGGCGACTTATCCTTTAAAGGGTGCCTTTTGGGCTAACACCCTGCGGTGTCCTGCCTGGAGAAGGTAACAACTCCTCCAGTGGCAGGCCTCTATTGTTATCTTTGCTGATCGCCATTCACATGTCTCCCCAGGATGGCAAAAGGTCATCTGTGAGGACAGTCTTTGTGGGCAGCCATAAACGTACACTGGAGACTGAGCAACTAAAGTAGCAACTTCCAAAGTTGCACTTTCCCCACCAGTGACATTAAATTTGGCTTAACCATTACATTGGATTTAATGCACTGATTCTTTTGATACCTTACAGTATCAGCTTCAGTAGTCCAATATACCAGGGACTTACAAGTAGGCTACGCTATGCTAATTGGATGTAAGCCAAGTAAACATACACCATGTTAAGGTTTAGAGCACATGTACGGAGTACTGATTAGCAGGGCTCAGGGCATTTTACAGCCACTACACCAGTACCTAGTAATCCAGATGGGGGCCAAAAGTGGGTGTGAGCCTGAAAAAAAACATTTCCACACAGAAACAAATGAAGTTAACATAACATTACCAGCAAAACAATTATTGGTTTTCTGCAAATCCACAGGATCTTTATTGATCCATTTTCACATATGGAATACATTTCGCCCAACAGTAAATGTGAAGCAGCGGAAACCATTAACTAATACCTATTCTTCTTTATTTCTGATGGTCATAAAAAACCGAGTCACCCCAGAGACTATTCCTCTACTTTTGATATGACCGCCAAATCTTATTAAATTTGTCCTAAAGCTCTGACTATTTATAAAACAGTTATACATGAGACGCACATGTCGGATTTAGTCAGAAAGACACTCTTTTTCTCCTGTACATTGTTTGGATAGAACAATAGCAGATTGTAGTTACTCAGTTTATTTCAAAATATCTGCCTGTCGCCCTGTTCAAAACTGGATGTCTAATTCATAAAGACGCAGTACAGTAGTGAGTTCTTCCACATAGCTACTCTGGTTAACATCAAGGGAAGTAGAATGACGCTTTCTAAAGCATGTGTGTGGGGCTGGTAGCAAATTTTGTTCAGTAACCCAGTTTGTCAGGTGTGAGAGAGACCTTAAACAATATTTTACTGCACAGCGAAACTTTAATAATAACCTTCAGCTGAAAGGGTCGTTTCAGTAAGGCAACCCTGCAGACTATTTCCAGACATGCCAGCCAACACGCTGCATATCTTTAACAAAGCTTACGTTTAGATATCTAGTCCTGGCAAAAGAGCTATTTTCATAAAATTGATCCGTTCTTCTTAATTGTTCGTTATTAGCCTTTGTCAACAAGACAGTATTCCCTCCCACTGAAACTTCAAAGCGTAAGGCCTCTCTAAACAATTGCTATAAATGTACCACTCATGGTTCCTGATTTATTGCTATAGAATCTACATCTGAATTTGTATGCATCACACCTTTCAAGACCAAAAGCCAAAAGTTCTTCATATTGTTTAACTTGAAAGTATCTGACATTAAAATGCACCTAGAAAAAAGGACTTCTATTTGTGTTCTTATAATTTTAGTTCCTGTTCTGATTTCCTAGAGCCCTGCTCATCTAGTTTTGAAATGTGTTAAAATATCAGATTTTCCAGCACGTCTCGATGTTTACTATGTGCTTCATTATCAGAGGGATTTGTTGTTAAATTCACACTTCATCTCGGTGGGCATGACTGTAGAATCAACATTCTTAGGTTGAAATAATTGGACTTGCAAGCAGGAGCTCCCTGCTCAACATCTTGTATTTCGTTAAGGTGAGACAAAATCAGTCAGAGTATCTGGATCCTCCAGTGCAAACTTATCAAACAAAAACTCTGAATGGGTCGTATGAGTTATCATGGCAGCATCTTACTACAATATCATATCGTTATGAGGTCCTTTTTTTCTACTTACAAAATCTAGGAAGCGCCATAGAGTACCTTGGGGACAACTTCTGTGAATGAGGCATTGGGAATAATAGCAGCTTTATCCTGTTTATTATTATTAACATTTATGTATAGTTCGTTTGGTTGCAATTCTTAAATTGAATCCTTCCCAATTAAAATAAAATCAGCAGTACTCTGTACCTTTGAAAGGTTCAGCTATAGTCTCTACCAGTCGACGAGGTAGTGCTAGACTTAGCAGCAGTCAAATATTTGTCTTTCAAAGTCAATTTAGGAAGAAGAAAAAACGAGACATCTACGAGCTCCATTAAGGCCTCCTGTGCACGCACTGGATATCAATGTAGAGACTAATTTTAAATCTATTGGCAAATTAGGGTAGACTTTATAAAATTGGGTACTCATAGAATCAGTCTTTTCCTTGGTGTTCGCCAGTAACCCCATTTACGTGGTGCATTTGGACTCCTCTGCAATGCAGGTAACTGAAACTTAACTGTGTTAATAGTAACAGAAATGGATTTTGTAGGAATTATAAGTAAGTATTGACAATTTCCCAAGGTGGGACTGGTGGTGATCTATGGGCTGAGATCAGTCAGCAATATTATGTTAGCTGCTAGCTTAACTTTCTGCAATTGCTGGAGCTGCTGGCTTAGACCTGCATGATAAAGACACTTTTGTATGGTGTTTGAAACTGGCTGTGTCCACTGCGTACAGTCAAAAAGCCCAACAGCAGCACCAGCACTGAACAACTAGGAGCTGGGCAGTAGGGAGCTGCAAGCCCTCTAACTGCTCACTACCTCTCTTCTCTTCCCCTTCCCCACTAAAGTGGTGCAATCGGAATACAGTGGTGGGCTTACACTGTAGCTATGAGGTGCTGAAGCAGGAAACAATGCGATCAAGCACATCTGTTCCAGTGCTGATTTAACTGTGGGCCAGAAGTAAGAATCTCTAAGCACACTTGTAGATCTCTTTGTTCTCGGCCACCACTGTGATAAGAAATTACAGTCTTACAGTCGAGCAATGAGGCAGGAATCTTTGCCTCCTTTGACTACACTCTTCAGTCAGAGACTAACTGAAAATATACGCGACTGGCCCACAAGGAGGATCGGTATACTATTGGGAGTGAGCCACTGTGCATAGGAAATTGCTGCAACATAATGTCTCAAATGCCATGCACAAAACAGATCTTTACATATTTTCAACCAAATCCAAATTTGTCCCATTAAACTCACCAATGTGGAAAAACTTGCAGGAACAATTGAATCTTTACCTCCGACTGTTTACAATGAATGAGGCCACTTTGGAAACTGCAGAGGAAAATCAAATACGGATAAAGAGGAAGACCTAAGAAACAATCCAGATACATTTCAGAATGTGCTATAAACCCAAGAGTCTGCAGTGGAGCATCTTGAAAATATCTGCAGTCTGTGGTATGACTGCTTGGAGTCACTAAGTGATGGAGACCCAAAGTCTACATTAAGGCATTAGGGGCCAGATGTAGGAACGACTTTGCGACTCGCAAACGGCAAAAATCGCCGTTTGCGAGTCGCCAGTGCGTCTTTGCTATGTAGAAATGCATTTTGCGAGTCGGAACCGACTCGCAAAATGCATTTCCGAGTCGCAAATAGGAAGGGGTGTTCCCTTCCTATTTGCGAGTCGCAGTGGTATGCAATTCCATTTGCGACTGCTTGGACTCGCAGTTACCATCCACTTGAAGTGGATGGTAACCCACTCGCAAAGGGGAAGGGGTCCCCATGGGACCCCTTCCCCTTTGTGACTGGACCCAAAAATAATTTTTCAGAGCAGGCAGTGGTCCCATGGACCACTACCTGCCCTGAAAAATACCGAAACAAAAGGTTTCGGTTTATTTTTCAAAGTGCAGCTCGTTTTCCTTTAAGGAAAACGGGTTGCACTTTGAAAAAAAAAAACTGCTTTATTTAAAAGCAGTCACGGACATGGAGGTCTGCTGTTCCCAGCAGGCCTCCATCCCCGTGAGTGCCCTGAGTCGCTATGGGGTCGCAAATTGCGACCCACCTCAATAATAATATTAATGAGGTGGGTCTTTGTGACCCCATAGCAACTCGCAGAAGGTGTCTGAGACACTTTTCTGCATCCCAAATTGCGACTTGCAATTTGCGAGTCGCAGGGACTCGCAAATTGCAAGTCGCAATTTGGGAGTTTCCTACATCTGGCCCTAAATATTTGCTTGTTTGCTGATAGGTGGGTTTCCTTCCCTTTCTTCTCTGCTGTGTCTCCAGCAGAGATCAAGAGTCTCTTTAGAAACCAAAGTGATGTCCTGAGGTGTTAAACAAAATGGATGTAGTCAGAGTTACACTTAAAAGTCCAAATGATTGAGAACAAACCTAAAAGGCAGAATCTTTGGGGAGTGAACAGACACTTGATTTCCTCAACATCGGCTATGGAACACAGCAGAAGAAAAGGTGGGTTGGCCATTAGGATGAAGGTAGCAGAGATAGGAATTCCAAGGCACGTAATGAATCTAGGACCTGTAAGGGTTTTTGGATGGAAAATAGCTACTTAAGCATGGGGAGTGCATACAGATGCCTTCTTTCATGAGTTCATGCAAACCAAGACCAGAAAGTGCAATGGCTCCATGTTTTAATACTGGTTGTGAATTCCTGTGTCAGAAAATATTCAGTTGTGTATACATTTTAAGTTTTCATTATCCCTACTTTTGGGGTATGGATCTGGGGTTGAGTGTAATGTTTGCCTGAACCATAATTAGCTTCTTCTGAGATTTTTTGTGCATGCCCCTTGCTTAGCGTTGAGGAGTAATGGAAGATGCAACATAAATCCGCATATACCCCATACTCTATCCAACCCAACCCGCTCCCCCCTTTGGGTTTCAACCATTCAGTTAGGAGGAGGCTCAGCTGTCTCTTCCGATTTGCAACAGCCAAGCCACCACAGAACTACCTGGTCTATGAGACTGGATGACCTGCCTATTTAGGTTGGGGGTTTCTGCTAAGTTTGTTTAACTGTGTGAAACCACACAGTGGTTGTCCCCACTGCTGTTAAAAAAAAAAAAAAGTGTCCCGAAAGTACTAAATAAAAACCTATTGTACAAATGGCACATTGATTGATATATATATATATATATATATATATATATATATATATATATATATATATATATATATTTTTTTTTTTTGTGGGTAGGGGAAACAGCCTGCCATGTTACCATGACAAGATGGATTGATTAAACTTGCGCATTTCCACTGAAAGTACTCCCAGCAGAAACACTTTTGGTGGCAAATCTCCCCTGACACAAAGAAGTCAGGGGCGGGATGGCCTCCTGTTGGTCATTGGAGAAGTGGCCTCCACCACTCCAGTACCTCCAGATGGAATGCAAGCAGCTAAATGAGAATGTGTTTACTGAATTTGGGGTTAGGCGCAACATTGTTGAAGAGAAGTTTTTGGCAGGTCGTATTTTAGGGGGAGGGAAACGATTCACTTTTGAGATTTGAATTTGCATAGTTTTTTCTTTCATCTGAATTGTTGAACTTTTGTTGTGAAATGGTTGGGTAAGTCTTCTAATAAATGCTTTAACAGCCTACACGTACGCATGAGAGGGGAATAATCTGTGAACTATGCAAAGGATGTTCTTGTGTGCCTTACACGGTGTGTGTATTACTTACAAACTGACGTCTGATGCAGATTGACCGAGATCTGAGTGATCATTTATTTCGAACATTACCCAGTGGAATCTTGTTGCAGTCAGTGGTGCTGGAAATAGAAGTATGGGAAAGGCTTCAGCACCCCCAGAAAACTTGAAATAGTTTAAAAAACACAATGAACAATACAAGGAACTTCAAACGTTAGAATTTGTTGTATTTTTAAAGACTCGCTGTCAAGTATCCCTGGGCCTTTGGTGAGGTGACATTATTGTTGAACACCCCCACTCTAAAACCTGCTCCACTGGTTCCAGTGTCAGGTGATCTGCAATTTAAGTATGGCATGATAGGTAATTGACATTAATGTCAATAAAACGATTATGGAATGTCTTTTACATAATTGTATCTAGAGTATTGCTAATGATAGCTGTATGACAATTGTGTATATGTGTAAGCAGCATATCTCTGGGTACGTGAAGCTATAAAATCCATAATGTATTCAAAATGCTGTGTCTTACTATCTCCCCTACAGGAGTCAATATGGCAGATCGGAAGAGGAAGGCTAAGTTTACTGGACGAGAGCTGGAAGTGCTGGTGGATGCTATCATACCAAATGAGTCCCAGCTCTTTGGTGTACAGTCACACCGAACACCAATATCTGTGAAAAATAAAATATGGAGCAGAATACTAGCACAAGTAAACACGGTTGCAGCAGTGAGAAGGAATAAAGAGGACTGTAAGAAGAAATGGTATGATTTAAAAAGAAGAATAAAGGACAGAATTACACAGTCCAAAGAACATATCAGTGGCATATGTGGTGTTCCAGGCCAAGGACTGGAATTCAGTGTTATCCAAGAAAAGGTCTTGTCCACTATGGATCTAAATAATATTGAAGGCACTGATGGAGTAGACACTGCAGGTGAAACCAGAGGTGAGTTACGCACATGTATCTTTCCATTCAGTAGTGTTACATATGATAGACATGCAATTGATACATGTTTTTTTGATTTACATACACTTCTTCATTTTTCAGACGAACAACAATCGGATGCTGATTTTTTTGAAGATGAAGGCACTGATGAACATAGTGCAGGGCACAACTTGGCAGAGATGGATACAGATGTCTTTGAAGAAACTCCTTTAGAGTGCCCTGCTGCACCAAGAAATGATCTTGATCCTCTGTTAGACACTGAGATACAGCTGCTCACAATGACTCAAAGACAGTGTGATTTGATGGAGTCTTTAAACCACAGAATCAGTAAACATAGTGCCATGACACGGAGAAGAAATGCTGCATTATGTCTTGAAGTCCGGCGACTTTCGAATGCTGTTGGGGCTATGGCTGCTGCAGTGGAAAAACACTCTGTGAAAACAGAAGCTCTTCATGATACTTTACTTGAGGCATGCAGAAGTAATGCCCAAGCTATTGGTGGGATTATTGAAATAATAAGATCCAAAAACCAGTGTGAACGAGAAGAGGTTGCTAACTATGTACTTTCTTCCAGTGGTGTTGCATTGAATATGCCACCATTTTCCATTTCTCAAACAGACCATAGCCAACATCCCCAACTCAGTCAAGCTTTCAGTGAAAACAGAAAACAATCTTCTAGTAATTCCTAAGGTGATTGACGGGATGTTCGCACTTGGCAAGCCTTCATAATTTGTATTTTTTTTTTAATGTAATGCATGCACATATTTAAAAGCTGAAAGATTACATATGCACACCCTTGCAACCTTCCTTTGCAAACAAAATGATATCTTATTGTTTTATATCAGTGATGTAGCAGTGGTAAGGAACAAGAATATTTGTATTCATTACAACATCTAGATAAACAAATTGTAGGCAAAATCACAATGGACTTCTCTTCTTTTGTTACTGGGCAAAACATCTTTTTGAACTTCCTGTGTCATCGTTTTCACAATCAACCCCTATATTTTTTACAATAACTCTAGGTATTGGTATATTTCAAAGGATAGCCACATTGTGTAACATGGAATGCATGTCTAAGATATGGCAAACTTTTCCTTGTTTGAACATCATAGCCACATTATGGAACATGTAACATATGACAATAATATTACAAGCTTTTTAGTGCCTGTACATTATGGGTCTTCCTGATGTCTAAAGGCTTAAAATCTGCTTTTCTAGAGTCTCAATCTCCTTTTGATGTTCTTTTTATCTTGATTATCGTTGTTGAATCTTGTGTCTACCCAATCTGGGGATGAAAAGTGGAGTTAGCAGTCACAGTTTCACTAGGCAAGCACAGTCAGCTGACATATTAGTGACCTTAATATGAATATAAATTTGGAAATATTAGCATGCATCAACACATTTTACTAAATGATGCTTCAAAGAAATTGCACCTAAACGTTCACAGTAGTATAGCGAAACATTTTTTTCCCCAGTTGCATTTTTAGTGAACATTTTTATTTTGAAAGCAAAGAATCATAAATCTTGCTTTCAAGCTTCTCCAAATATCTGCATCTGATCAGAGAGCATTCTGGGACCATTATACGTTAATGTATACTGTTAGTGTTAACGTTGCAAGTCTGTGTACACATTTTTTATATTAGGAGTGCGGTCAGCAGTCCAGTCAGAGCTTCCAACATTTTCTTAGAATGCTCACCATAATAATAAGGGCTTTGCATTAATGATCCATAAATACAAGTTCAATCAGCATTAACATATGAACACAAGCATTACCTTAATTGCAGACAGTGCCCTTCCCTGATCCATAATGCGGTACTGCAAAATTGCAGCCAAGGAGTTTGTGGTGCAGGGGGTTGGGTCTGCTTGTCCCAAGGACAAAATAAACATGAAACCTAGTTGTCCTTGACCCCAAACAATATGTCCTGGGCGTCTGGCTATAGGAATCCCACACCCCTGTATTATAGGATTCGTAATACAGCAGGCAGGATACCCGTCACATTTGTGACTGAGTTATCCGTCCGCCAAACTCTAAATCAGGCCCCAAGTCATTCTGATTGTGGAAGTTTTGGATATGGGTTTGTGGGGAGACAGTACATACATGAATAGCTATTCACCCACTCAGGAAATTTTAGGAAAGATGCAACTTCATAAAACACTATTTTTACCATACTCGGTTCTGTGTTCATTTTTTACAAAATATGTAGCATTTCAGTCACTTGCTATAATATTATGTGAAAAATTGGTTGGGGCATACCTGTTGCCTTTGCAGTAATCCCTTGGAAGGAAACTATAGCACACAAATATAGCAGACAATCGCTTGTCCAGATGTGGATTACTTAAGTGCTCTAATTTTGTCATCTTTGAACAAGCATGTCAAGGACACATTGCTTATCCAGTTGACCGGTAGCCAGAATTTGTTCTGGAGTCATGTTCAATACGTTCACTCAGTTTCTGTAAATCCACTCCTTTCCTCTTTTCTCAATCCAAATGAAATCTGTCTTCATCTTATACTCCTTTTACTCTGGTTACGCAGACAGCCGCTTTGCTGCATGTAGTTAATCCCTGTTCATGATGAGAACAAGTGCTTTGACAGCCATAACTGCTTTTCTAGCTTCATCATGATAGGAAGGCAGTTTCATATTTTTGCACAAATTTTGAAAGTGTGACAATCTGATCTCTAAGTACAGTTGTGTAAAGGCCATACAATTTGCTATTATTTGGCATTATTGTCACTCATTTTCTTGCTGCTTGTTCAATGTCTTTCCTTGTCCCAGCTTGTCTATATTGTGTTTCCCCCCTCCCCTGAAGCATAGCCACTTTACTATCTTAGTGACAGACTGGCTTCTATTTTCCTCTGTCGACTTTGAGGGAACTACATTTTCTTTTTGCTTAAAGCCCTCTGATCACCCCCCTCTGATGAGCATTGGTCCCTGCTGACTAAGTCCCAGTTCATGTGCTCTGGCCCCGCAAAGTGTATGGGCAAATGGCTAATACTAGGCTGACATATTTAATAACCTATAAGTCCCTATTATATGGTACAAAGTTAAATGTTACTAGTGGACTGCAGCGCCTAATCATGGCACCAAAAGCAGTGACAAAGTGAAAACATGGTTCTAGGTCTGCCTCAGCAGCCTTGTCGGGCTTCTTTTAAACCGCTAACCCAACGTGGCAAAATAAACCCTTTTGCCAAGTCAAAACCTTCCTTTTTAATATTGTCTTAGTAGCCCATGAGGCAGGCTGTTAAATATTAAAAAGAAGGACAAGTTCCTTTCATACTTTAAATGTCTTGACAGTGAAAGCTCAAAGTTGCCTTTTTACCTGTAGCAAGACCAGTGGGCCCATTGGCTAAAGTAAAGTGTCACTAGCCCATGTGCTGTGTACTATCTTTGGTACCACCAAACCTAGTACCCCAAGGTATCAAATTGATTGTGACATTACACCCAACTTAGTGCTGAATTTGGATTTAAGGTACGCTTTAATACAGGGGTGAAATTTAGAAAGTCACTACTTTCTCACCCCACACTTCTATTAGCTACTTGTGATTAATTGAAGCAAATGTCACTCAAGAAGGCCTGCTTCCATCTTGCTAGGCATTGTGAGGCACTCCCAGGAAGGGGGAAACATATCTGTTGGAGGGAGAAGGTGTGACCTCCTCCTGCCAGGATGGCCTAAGATGACAGGCAAATGTGAGTTATGCCTTAGCTTGCCAGCTTCTTTGTGTAGGTAGACAGGCTGGCATCTCCTTCAGAGTGGGAAAACCCACTGCAGAACCAGTTTTCCAGGTGGGGTGCCTCATTATACTGGACATACCTAAGGGGATGTGCCCATGGCTCTCTCCTAGGGAAGAAGGGTCCCAGCATCTTAGGTTTGGGAAGAGAGATGCTCTATGGGATTGTTTATTCCCAAACCCACAGAAATTATCTAAAAGTGGTTAGGGTTTGTAGTTCCATTTGCTAGTGAGTCATCCCACACACAAACTTGACATTGGAATAATTGTGGCATTTGGCTTCCAACCTAAGAACGCTGCTGCACTCCGAAAGAACATAAGAAGGCCGGCACCTGCTGAACCTGTAGATCCCAGGAAGGAAGGCAAGGGCTGGACCTGCTGCCACTTGTGCCATGGATCAGTGAGTGGACTCCAAGGGCTAGTTGGCTACCCTCCTGTTAAGCTTCAGAGACACAAAATATGAAGCCTTCCACCTGCACATTGCCCACGTGACCAGTTTATCCTAGAGAAGCTAGTGTATTCAAGAAATCAAGTCCTAGCCCTTAAGAGATCCCTTTCAGGTCCTGGACCTTTGGCTAGTTCTAGAGTGTACTCTTCCCCACCACAGGACTGCAGCTTGTTCTCATGAGGTATGTATGAAATAGTGTCTCATGAGGTTTGATTCTTGTTCACATCTAAGGATGTTTTCTAATTATTTGATAAGAACATCAAAAGGGAGGTTCCTTTACATAAGACAGATGTCTGACTAGGTGGGTATGGTGGCATGACCATAAAGATGTTGGGATATTTTAATGCCAGTTTCAAGCTAGGAGGTAGATAAACAATTGGGAAATTAAATGTGCCAAACTAAGGTGATGATTGGATAGGATGGCCTCATCAGACACTATAGGGGGTCTCTTTAAATCAAGTGCAGTTTCAAGATGTTGAGTACCATAGTACTGATTCTGAAACGGAGTTTGGCATGTGTGTCACAGTGAGCTAGGATGCCTTACTAGTTACAAACACAAGATAGAAAATGTAAAAAGAATTCTGTGCTTGTTTGCAAAAGTGTGGCGTGTTCCAGTGAGCGTGCAAGAGTGTAAGTGGTGAATTCTAGCGGCTGACTGAAATGGGGATAAAAGAACTGGTAGAGGCCACTGGGTGGTTGCTGCAGATAGTGGTCACCAAGATGCCAGATGATTACATTTGTCAATATATGGATCTCAGAGCTTTGAATCGGGAGGTGACAGTAGATAGGAACCCTTGTTCCAACATTTAAGAGATAGTCACCACACCTGCTTTGGCCAAGCATTTTGCAGTGCTTGGTTTAACTTCAGCCTATCATCAGTTGGAATTAAATGTTTGCTCACAAGAGTTGACCACCTTCATCACTCCCAGGGGAGTCTTTAAATTCAAGAGAATTCTGTTAGGGCTGATTCTGGCAGCCTCTGTTTTTCAGAGTATGATGAGCAAATTATTGAATGGAATACCCGTTGTTCATTGTTATCAAGAATGTCTCTTGATGTGTGGGTGAAAGATGCGTGAACAGGATGTGTTTGGTATTGGGGAGGTTGATGGAAGCAGGATTAACTCTTAAAAAAAAAAAAGAGAAAATCAAAGGCACTGTGCTGAAGTGAACTGTTTAGGACATCATAGTATCAGAAGAAGAGTAGAAATTAGAAAAGGATTCAGATTTGACTAAGATAATGGAGATGGCACAATTTGGTAAGTTAGAGAGGTTAGACAGGACCTAGAACATGGCTACAGATTAATTGTCAATAGGTAATATGATTTTCTGAAGGGGAGCAAGATTAATTCACCCTGAAGGTATGAGAAATCAATTATTGCCCTTAGCTCATGATTCACATGGGAATGGTTATGGAAAGAAAAAGATCAAACCTTTAGGGTCTAGGAGTGGATTTAGAGGTGGAACGATAAGTAAGAGACTGTATAGAATGTAACAACAGTGACAAGATGTCAGTTACGAGACATGCCTATGGCATGCAGATTGCTACTAAACTATCCATGGGAAAAAGTAACAATGGAAATAGTTGGTCCTTTGAAAGGAGATCATCATACTTCCTATATGATTGTTTTGATGGATCTTTACTCCGGGTGGGTGGAGGTCACATGTTTGCAAGATATTTCATCCACAGATGTTTTAAAGGTTTCAGAAGACATTTTTAAAAGGGTTTCCCCAAAAATGTTATCTGATAACGGCCCCCAAATTTGTTCAAGTGAAATCGAAGAGTATTTGACATTTTGTGGGATGCAACACAAGAAAAGCTCTATTTACCATCCTAAAGCTAATGGAGTTGTGGAGAGGATGAACACTACTTTGAAGGTCCTCTTAGAATTGCCTAGGATGAATAATTCACATTGGAGGAAGGCCTTAAATGAGTGGATCATAGCATATTGCATGCTCCACATTCTTCTCCTGGAAAATCACCATTTAAGCTCTTCAAAAGAAGGACTCCAAGTACAACACAGTGTCTAGGTAGGTAGAGTGGAAAAAGGGGTGATATTTAATTGAGTGGAGGATTGAAGAAAGAAGGAGAAAAGGTGTGATTGAAGAACTTCGGAAATCACAAACCTTAAGCTATATACATCTACCCCTTGTACATCGGCAAATACACAGTCAATAAAAGAGACACACAACTCACGAAGGAGATCCACACCAATTTACAAAAATAACAAGCATCTTTATATATCTTTGTGTATGTTTAGGTACCAGAATCAATACGATCAGGTAAGTAGTTTTGCAAGAAAAATATTTATAGATTTCAAAAGTAGACAGTGCATTTTACAAAAGCAGCAATGTTATCCTATAGAGAGAAAAACTCGTACTGAATTTAGGTATAGTACAATGACTTATGGGACCAATCTCCTGGACTTATCTGAGTATTGGGCCAGGGTCAGGACCATACAAACGGGTCACCCCGGGTGGCACTGGGGCGGCCTGGTGCCCAGTGTTAGTCATTGGGGATCTGTCTGGTCTAAATAAAGGATGCTGCAGGTGAGGACTGGTGATCCAGTCGGGAGGAACCAACAAGTGGGTTCCAATCTTGAGATGGCCAGGGACGCGGGGACACCTTCAGTCCATTTTTCCCTGGGCCAGGTGCAAAGGTGTCCAAAGTCATCTAGTTTTCTCCACCGGGACATTCGCGGTTGAAGAGGCCTTTGGGCAGAGGCTGCAGGGGCCATCGAGAGTCCACAGTGGGCAAGTCCAAGGTGAGCTCTGTCTCTGGAGGGCTGGGGGCATTATCTCTGTCTCACTCCCCTTTATTCATTTTTAACCTTGACCTAGACCCTTCACTGATCAATAAAGTGTGTTTTTGGAGGGTTCCTGAGCCAATTTTATCTGTTTCTTCTCTCTCCTATTCTTATCTGTGTGTAGGACTGAATCAATTTCTCATAAACCATAGCACAGATCTCTAGTCAAGATCTCCGGCTAAGTGCCCCCTTGCGGTGGGCCCGTCAGACATTCCAGCGCCGGTCTGATGAGAAGCAAACCCTATGATGAAGCATGACATCCATTGGGGGTGTGAGGGTATTTGCTTCTAGAAGTAGAAGTGCCTAGTGGAATTTGACACATATTCTCTTTGGAACAGTGTACTCCTTTATATTGTATAGTAATAGGGAGTCTGTACACTGGCCACTAACCTCCCTGTCCCTCCTTTGATTGTATACCTTATAGTTAACTTTTGAATTTACTCATACAAAATCATAGAAATTCAGCAGTCATAGCTAGTTATTTCAAGTAACTATAACTTGCAACCTAAGGTAACTATAACTTGCACCCTCGTCATGCACAGTTTTCTTATCAATAATTTTATTGCAAATGTTGCAGTGATAATATCAAAGATGCCAAAGAAGATGTCATCAATGATATAATATGTGTAATAATTAGCTGTGCATGGCGATGGCGTGTGTTATAGTTACCTTTAGGGCGCAAGTTATAGTTACTTGAAATAACTCTAAATATAACTCCTGAATTTCTCTGGTTTTGTACGAGTAAATTCAGAAGCTAACTATAAAGTCCCTGTAACCTTTGGCTTTATTCAGTGATTTTGTATGTTTTTTTTTTTACGAAAAGTAATTTTTATTAGTCCAACCACTGCCCGGTTGACCGCAGGGCCTGGCCTGCTCCAAGCCCTTATAACCACCCAACCCCGCGCACGGCCTTTGGCCACATGGCCTATCTCTGTAAGTGGATCTGTGAGTGGCTGCATGAGTGTCTGAGTGGGTGTGTGCGTGGGCGCATGAGTCTGAGTACATGTATGAGTGAATGAATTAGTGTATGAATGAGTCTGAATTTCTTTTTTACATTTTATTTGCAAATCCTCAAACATTCGAGAATAATCTTGGATATTAGTGGATATCACACATAGTGAAGAAAAATCATTTTAAACCTATAACCCTCAAACACTCCTATATCCCACCCCTGGGAGTCCGGATACCGCGACCCTGATCCCTTATACCACTTATCATTTCTATTTTCAGCCCCGGGATCCCACTCCCATAACATAATATGGCAGCCGCAAGGTTTCAGTCAGGTTGTGGGCAGCCAATAACAGTGCTTCTATTTGTATGCGCATTTGTGAAAATTTGCAGATTTTTGTGATTTATTCGCCCCCAGATATATACAAATTTTGTGAAGTTTCATCAAACGGCACCAAAGATATAGGCAAGTCAAAAAGCAATTTTTCTACTGGCGATTGCCAGTAGTTGTAAAATATATATATATATATATATATATATATATATATATATATATATATATATATATATATAGTCATTGAAAAAAACAAAGGTTATAGGGATGTTATAGTTAGGCTCACATTCTCTCCTACAAAACCAATGAAATTCAGCAGCAGTTATAGTTACCTAGGCTAACTATAAGTTGCGTCCCCGTAATGCACTGCTTATGACCTCACATATTACATCACTCATGACATGGTCAGTGACATCTATTTCCTAACTATAACGTTCCTGTAACCTTTGTTTTTTTCAGTGAATTAGGTTCCAAAAGCAAAATTTCCATGCATTTTCTAGACTTCTTTAGGCACCGCTACCACAAAAACTGCTGAATGGAATTACACCAAATTCTGCAGAAAACTAGATCTTGGTACGCAGGTTGTGTTTTTTGTGAATTTGGGTAAACCCATTAAGTAGTTCATGAGATATTCAGGTAAAGAATATTTGTTTATCTGGGCTGCTAGGTTCAAGGGACCCAATTTTAAAAACTAGAGCCTTCTGATTAGCCCAGGGAGCACATTTTCCCTTGGACCAATTGTCTTCCATGGGAATCTGACTCCCATCCGTGCAGCACTCTGATTGGGCTGCCAGAAACATAAAAGAATGCTGCAGGCAGCTATCACAGGACTCAGAGCTTAGTATTCTGTCCTTAAGTTTAAGATAAGTAATATAAGGAAGTAGGGTAAGGATACCCTGTCCACCTAGGCCCTTGTTAGGCCCTAGGAACCCCAACTCCTGCTGCTGAAATTGTAGAAAACGCGACTGGGTTCTGCACCGCCCCCCTCCTGAGGGACCAGGGGACTCCATCTCCTGGGGCCAGATGCTTAAAAAAAGGGTAGGGGCTGAGTGGCCCCCCTTCCTGAGCCATTGTAGGCCCCATCCCCTGAGCTAAAATAAAGTTTAAAGGGGGGGACACGCAGCTTCCCCCCTGAGCCTTTATAGGCCCCAGGGACCCCATCCACTAGGGCCAGCTCACTTACTGTGTCCTAGGGAGCCAACTCCCAAGACACAGTAGTTTCCCTGCCTGCACCGGCACGGGCAGGAAAACATGTTTGCTCCAATTTAGCTGGAGCATTTTTAAATCTCCAGACAGATGGGAGCAAACATGGAAGTTTGCTGCCCTCCAGTGGGACCTTTAAACATGGTCCCGCTAGCTGGGAGCAGACTTGGGTTCTGTTTCCCTGCCATCACTCCTGCAGGCAGGGAAACAGAAAACATATTGCTCCTGCCCGGAAGAAGCATGCAGAAAACAGTTGTTCCCTCGAAGCAGGAGCAATGCCGGCTCCTGAACTATGCGGGTACCCAGCTGACACGGTTCTTGGTGGGTGCCCCGGTTGTGCACCAGGTACCCACCTATAACAAAGAGCAGGTATGGGTTCCCTGGGGCTTAATAAGGCTTGGGGAGGGGATGTGTGCCCCCCCTTTTTAATATATTTGACCCAGGGGATGGGGTTCCCAGGGCTGAGAAGACTTTGAGGGGGGGGGAGGCATACTGCCCCATCCCCTTCATAATAACTTGCAGCCCTGGGAATGGGGTACTTTGGGGCTGATAAGGCTCAGGGCGGGGAACTGCATGCCCTCTCCTTTTAGAATTTGGTCCCAGGGACAGGGTCTCTTGAGCCCAAGAAGGATTTGGGAGAGGGGCCACACGCCCCCTCCTATGTTTAATTTCCATTGGCCTGGGATGGAGTCCCTAGAATATTTTAAAGCTTGGGGAGGAAGGCCACCCAGCCCCTCTCCTCTTTTTATTGAAGTTTGGCCCCCAGGGGATGGGGTCCCCAGGACCACTTAACGCTTGGGTGGGGACTTCCTGCCTGTCTCCCCTAAATATATATATATGTTTTGTCCCAGGGAGATGGGGTGAAAGGGGCATGAAGGTCAACCCTATGCCGCACATGACAAAGGCTGTGCACAGCATAGCGTGGGCAGCCTGCTGGAGGTTTGACAGAAGGCCTGGCAGCAGGCCAAGACCTGTAGCCAACACTCTGCTGTGCATGGCCAAAGGCGGTGTGCCACATGAATATTGCTGCCTTCGGGGAGTTGGCCAAAGGTCAGGCAAGGAGTGGGATTAGCTGTTTGCAGGGAGTTGGTTGCAGGGCCTGGCTGCAAGCCAAACACTGCAGCCAATCCCATGCCACTCACAACCAAAAGTCATGGATGGCCGGGTGGTGGCCTGCAGGGAGTTGAACACAAGGCCTGGCTACGGACAACCGCACGCCACTCACGGCCAAAGGCTGTGCAGGTTGTGGGGTTGCCTGCCTTCGGTTGGCTGCCTGCTGGGGGAGTTGGCTGTCTCTAGGTGGGTTGGCCACAGGGCCTAATGAAGGCTGTGTGCATCAGGGGTTGGCCGACTGCAGGGGGTTGGCTTGATATATGGTAAGAAAATATTACTTTGCATTAAAAAAAAAACACCCTTGCAATTCACTGAAAACAGAAAGGTGAAAGTAATGGTATAGTTAGGTTTGCTAACAAGATCTCTTTTTGATTAAAATAAACCTTAGGAATTTCCTGAAAAACCAAAGGTTAAAGTGATGTTATAGTTGAGTGAATATGTCAGTGACAACATTAATGTTTGGAACTCAATAAATCATAGAAAGTCATTGGTTATAGTTAGCAGAACTAACTATAACTTGCACACCCACCATGCACTGATTATGACCTCACTTACTACATCACTCATGACATGTCCTACGACACCATTTATGGCATCACTGATGACATCTCAAATGACCTCACTGGTGACATTGCAATGTTGTTAAACATTTTTCAGGTTACAAAATGCCACAATAGAACTATCCACAAGTTCCCTGTCCACTTCAGCTGAAGAGCATATAGCTCCAGCTCTGACTGCTTAAAAAATTATGGTTTACTCTCCTGGTGTCAAGTATTCAATGACCCATGAAACTTACTGTGTTTTTTAATGTTGTTGGGGGGCTACTGCACTCTCTGCAGCTCACAACAGCATTTAAAAAATGTTTGGTGGTGCCCATCCCCTTCTAGGGGCACCACTAACATCAACAAATCGTTTTTTAAAAACCTTACTGGCATTATAGGACACCCCCCTGCTGGAGTGTTGAGTATGAAATGAGAGGCTACTCCGCTAATTTCATTTTCACTGTTTTTATTTATTTGGAGAGGGGATGTGCGACCTTCCTCCCTGAGCCTTCTGAAGGACCTGTAGACCTCATCCCCCAGGGCCAATCAGTTTTTTTTTTTTTAACAGGGAGTGGAGCATGCAAGTTCACACCTCATCAAGGAGGCGATTCAGCTGCCTGGTAACAGTTGGAGCTATTGCAAATCTAGAGGCTTTAGCAGGAAAAAGGCGATTTTCTAAAAGTACCTTTTCCAAAATAGTTATTACGAAACTGCCTTCACCAGTGAATTGAGCTTGTAATAAATATTTCAAAAAGTCCAAAATTAATTTTGTAGGTGTGTCCTAGTTGTATATAACACTAATACATTTAATATAATATCCCAATGCTTTCCTATGGAATACCCAACCCTGCTACAGTGAAAATAGCTTTTGGGCTACTTTCATTGTAGGAACATATTTAACTTTAAAAGTTTACAAGTGCTTCTTTTAAATACCGTGCACCTTGCCTTATAGGTAGTGAAGACTATTTAAGGGTGGTTTTCTAGTATTTAAAAGGAAAGCTTAGGCCTGTCAAAAGAAGTAATTTACAAAGGTTGAATTTGCAGTGTAAAGCAGCACAGCAAGGCTACAGAGGGTAGGACTGCAGTCATATTTACACTGTCAATGCTAGAATGGGTGCTGCAGTCCACTTGTGACATTTGTCTTACAGGCCCTGAGTACACTTTAGACCATTTACTAGGTATTTAAAGCATGTTAATTATGCCAGTTGGGGGGGTATGCCAATTTTACAATGCTAAAAGAGGGAGCGGAAGCGCTTTACCAATGATTAGCAGAGGTAAAGTGCATACAAGTACAGTATGTAATGGAGTGGAAAGGTAGGGAAGGTCCTATTACTGCTGGGTAATACAACAATGGATTCCACAGGAAGCAAAACAGACATGGTAAGATACTTCTGGGAAGAATTTGTTTTTAAAGAGAAGAAAATACTAAAAGTAAGATGTCTGTTGCAAACAAGGCCCTCAGTGTTTTAAGTTGGTAATAGCAAGCTGATTCTTACATGGGAGGAATACCTGGAGGAACAGTTCCAGTATCTTTAGTTGTCTGCAGGCAGACCAAAGGTCATCCTGACAGACACTGTTTAAATTCAGGTCAGACAGCCAGGCAGTAGACATGTGCTAAATGGGCAAGCACCTGGGGGGTCTGAGCTGAACTTTGCCGGGCTGAAGATGTCACAGATCCTATGGGTGTGACCTCTTCAGCTTGGCAAAGTGCCTTGAGTGCTTCCCCTCCTCCCCCAAGATGAGGAGGAGCATCACGGATAATCTCGGACCAGAGAGTTTAGGTTTTAAGCCCTGAAGTGCCCAAGGCAGAGTGTCTATCACTGACACCTCATCACCGAGTGGGGTGGGGTCGGTAGTCTCACTGACTCCATCCCACTCTGACGAAGTAGGGACTGCTGCTCCGTTCATTGACTGAATATAGGGAAGGCAAAAACAAAAGAAGATGGATGGAATGCAGAACAAATCAAACATTCACCCCCAGTCACAGATCTGGGTTTAATCCATCAGTTTGTTTGCTTGCCATGCCATTCCAGCTCAGACCCAGCCATATGCAAATCAGTCTTGACGCTGTTCCCCATGGGAACAGTCCATCCCGAACTGCCAGGCCAGGTCCTCCCTGAACCAGAAACAAGCATCCTGGGACTGGTTTCAGGGTATCGCCCTTCATCAGCCAGGCTAGCATGAATCTGGTGGCATAGCAAGCACGGGACCCACGTCTGGGCATACCCTTCCCACTTGGGGTGACAAATGCAAAAACAACAGAAGATGGACGGAATGCAGAACAAATCAAACATTCACCCCCAGTCACAGATCTGGGTTTAATCCATCAGTTTTTTTTAGGGAAGGCGGCAATCCTATTCTTCGAATGCAAGTTTATTTTTTGTAATATTTGGTGCATGTGTTTGTGTGTGGGTGTGCATGTGTGTGTGTCTCCTAAGGTAACTATACCTCGCACCCCCGCCATGCGTTTTTTTGTCAAAAATGTTACTACAAGTATTACATTGATATTAGAATGAGATTTACCAAGCCAGACAAAGTGACCTTGCGTGGTTTGATAAATCTTGAGTAACCCAATGCAGCACAAGTCACAGCTTTGTCTTACCCTGCCTCAGGGAGGCGGTCCATGGGTGGAGCATGGGTGTTTCCATGCATCACCCATAGGATGTTGGCGTATTCCCAAATTTACCCTGAATGGTAGATCTGGGAATGCATCAAAATGCTACACCTTCCCAGGGGAGTAACAAGGAAATATCTTTATTTCTGCTAGATTTCCCCCCCCCCTCCTACCTGTTCCCTTTCGTGCACAAAAACAATCCTGCCAGCAACTCGGGCACCCTTGCACCATGGTGCAAGGGTGCCTATGTTGGTGCTAGGCAGCGCATAGTGCATCAGAGCAAGGACAGGACAGGAATGCACCATATAATGTTAAATATGGAGCATTCCTGCCTTCTGCCTGTCATGCAATGCAGCACAGAAAGGTTACATTTTGATATATGTGCCCATAAGCTTCAACATTGTTCCCATGTTGTGTTTTGTAGCCTTTCTTGTCACGGGCACAAGGCACACACACACAATGAGTTACCATTTGCATCGGGAGAATGGGGAAATGCTGGATGGTTGGACATTTGTGGCTCGTTGCCAGTGTTGCATTTTGGAGCCTTTCTTGACGCAGGAACTAGGTCCACTAGCACAATGTGTTACCATTTGCAATCAGGAAATTTTGGGGGAACGCTGGATGGTTGGAAATTTGTGGCTCGCTGCAGATTTCAGAACTTTCCAGCACAAATTTGAGGAAAATGTGTTTTCAGCCAAAGTTTGAGGTTTGCAAGGTCATCCAGGAAGAAAACCTGGTGAGAACCACACAAGTTACCGCACCATGTATTCCTTTAGGTGACTAGTTCAGAAATGTATGAGTTTGGATGGTTTTCCTTGGTGCCAGCTGAGGAATGGCCCAAAATCCACAGCTACTCAAAAGGCAACAAAAGTGTTGGTTTTGAGAGGAAACATTTTATCTGTCTATGTTGTGACTTAGGCCCTTTCCTGATGCAGCCACTAGACCCACCCACCCACACAAGTGAGACATGGAGACATGGGTGAATGAAGAGTGGTAGGGAATTTGTGGCTTCCCACAGATTCCAGAACTTTTTTCTCACTGAAATGTGAGGAACGTGTTTTAGCCAAAGTTTGGGATTTGCAAGGGCTTCTTGGTAAGAACACCTGGTGAGAACTACGTTATCCCATCCTGGACTATCCTGGGTGTTTAAGATTCAGAAATGTGTGGGTTGGTAGGTTTCCCTGGATTTGGTCAAAAGTAAGGCCCAAAATCCACAGCAATCCAATTTATTTTTTAAAAGGGTTGGTTTTGAGAGGAACAATGTGACCTTTCTATTTTGCATTTTGGGCCCTTTCTTGTCACAGACACTAGGCACACCAACATAAGTGAGGTACCATTTTTATCAGGAATCATGAAGGAATGCAGGTGGTAGGGAATTTGTAGCTCCCCGTAGATTCCAGAACTTTTCCTCACAGAAATATGTGAGCGACATGTGTGTTTTTAGCCAATGTTTGAGATTTGCAAGGGCTTCTGAGTAAGAAAACCTGGCGAAAGCCGCACAAATCACACCACCCTGGCCACACTCTGGTGTTTTGTTTTCAGACATTTTTGGGTATGGTAGGTTTACCTGGGTGTTAGGTGAGCAAGGGCACCAAATCTGCAGCTTCCTTCATTGTAAACAAAAGGTGTAGATTCTGTTAGGTATGATATGAAGTGTCACTGTCAGGTTTTGGGGTGTTTTGTGTCACAAGTGCCCAGCAATCAAAGTGAGATACTGTGTTTATCGGGAGGTGTGTTGGGTCACAGGATAGTTGAACATTTGTTACTACCAATTGGATTTCCCTGCAAACCACTGTGCAAGAAAGAATGGATTTTGTTAAATGCTCTCCGAATAACCACAAATTCAGAGGTGTACAAATAACCACTGCTCCAGAACTCTGGTGTTTACGTAAGTTTCCTTCATACTCATCCTTCCCTCTTCATTTTTTACCATTTGGATTGCTTTATACTCGGTACACAATGAAAAACCATTGTAAGGTGCAGCTCAGTTGTTGTCTCCGAGTACTTCAGGTTCTGAGATAACCTACGTACTTTATGTATCTGTACGACCAGAAGGGTCTAGTAGACGTAATAGTATATTACTTTTATAAATCCACTATTGTGACTAGAAGTTGCACGTGAAAACTTTGCCACAAATGCCTGTTTGTTTTCTACTAATTTACAATATTTGTTTATTTTAATAGTTAATTTTTTTTAGACCACCTTGAGGGATCTACAATAATGACCACTTGCTGAATTCAGAATGTTGTCTACTTATTATAAATCTATAGCTTTTTGGGATCGCCTATGGGTTTCACATCTGTTTCCATCACAAACTGGAAGGAGGTTGAAAGCATAACAGTTAGGAAAATGGGCTACCTGCGGTTAAAAAAAGTTTTTTGATTCAACCCTGCTTTTTCCTGAATGCTGGGAAGATGGTGATTTTGGCATACCCCTTTTGTTGGTGCCGTTGTTAGGAAAAAGCAGACAATTTCTTGTGCAGCAGTTGTTTTTTCCTTTTTTTCCCAAAGAACGAACATGTTACTGTATTTTGGCTATTTTTTCGGTCCTTTCCAAAGGAATTCACACACCCTGGATACCATTAGAATCCCCAGGATGATGGGCGGGGGGAGGATGCAAAATTGGCATGAATACCTTATGTGGAAAAAAAATTATGAAGGCCTAAGCGTTAAATTTCTTAAATAAATTGGGGTGGAAAAGCTTTAGCAGTTAAGGTGATAAAGGTGTACAGACACACATTACAATGCATATTATTAGTAATAAATGTCTTTGCATATGGTTTTGGATTCTACTGGTTTTAATGTTGAATCCTAACATGTGATTACTGTTTTATTAAGGTAGTGATCGCATGACACAGCAGTAGGCTTGCCTTCATATATTGATGGAGTGACCCCTTAATAAATCCAATAGGTATGCCTTGTATATATGGTGACCCCCATTGCAAAGCCAGACGACCTGCCATATTTAAAATGGCATCCATTTATACTGTGATGCTGCATGTGGTAGAGGTGGGGGTGTTGTTATTATGGTGGCCGTGAACTACTAGGGGGTCAAATATGATTTTATGGAGTCACAATGTATTTACATATACCTAATGTACATGCTTCTAATTTAATGCACGGTATTTAGTAGTGTGTGTACTAAGTGTCCTTTTCTTTTAAAATGAAAAAGCACTGACTGGACAATAACTTTTTGAGTCAGGGTGTTGCTGGCAGCGAATGAAGATTACTATTCCACACCGCCCTGAACTGCTCTGCTTCATTATGCTGAGAAAGTGAAGTGCTACAGTGGTGTACTTGATTCACAGTGGGGAGATAATTGTGGACATATTACTTTTAGATTAAACACTCTCTAGAAATTCACTGAAAAAAGCTTAAAGATTAAAGTGATGTCGTAGTTGGGTCTGTTAATAATATCTTCCTTAAAGTTATAAAACAACTTTAGAAATTCACTGAAAAACCCAAAAGGTAAAGTGAGGTTATTGTTAGGTGAAAATATCAGGTACAAATACCATTTTAAACTAAAAACAAATGAAATTCACCATTTATAGTTCAACGAGCCGACTATAATTTGCTTCCCGCCATGCATTGCTTATGACCGCACACATTACATCATTCATGACGAGTATAATGACATCATTGATGACCTCTCAAATAACATCACTGATGTCATCATCCACTATACTGATATACAATTTACTCCACAAACAAGTACATCCTCTGAAATATACAAATAAGTACTAAATGGCAAATACTTCCGTAGAGCACAAATTACATAACTATATGTGCGCATATAAAATAGTACCACTGTAGTCTATTGCCTCTAGACACACAAGCCCCATTAGGTGGCCAAGCCCCTACTATGCTCATCTTTTGCAATGAGCACAAATATTCACAGAGATTGCAGTACCTCCAGACACCTAAGCTTCATTAGGTGCACAAGCACCTACTTCTCAAACCTTCACCCTATTCAAAACTCTTCACGGAGCGCCCACTCCCTCCAGACAACCAAATACCATTAGGTGGCACCTATGCATAGGCTTTGCCGTGTGAAGATCTCTTCACGAAAGCTCACATCTTCCACACAACCAGCCCTATTAAGTCGCCACATCCCCTACTAAACACAACCATTTTCCTATGGACAACATTTCACAGAGAGCCCCCCACTTACACAATCTCAAACCCTTATAGGTAGTGAAGGCTCTACTACGCACAGCTTATTTCCTGTGGTTAACTTTTCACGGAAAGCCCTCACCCTCCATACACACGAGCCTCCTTAGAACAGCAAGCATCATGCAAAAACCTACACTTGTTTGCAGTAGAGAAGCTATAGAAAATGCATTTGATATGTAGCTCACTAAATACCTTTCAGTGTCAGAAGAATATCACAAGCTGCCACACTTACTGGCCCTTTTTTTAATGAATTTTTCTAATGAAGCTTTCGTGATCAGTCTCTTTTTGCTGCCATGTTTTTGAAATTTTCAAAGGAAGATTTATGAATTACGTTCTTTGTGGTTGCTTTAGCCTTTAGAACCTTTCAAACAAATATTTTAGTGCTGTGTGTCTCTATTTTTTCTACTTTTTTCAGAACTATTTAAGTGAAGCTTTGTGAGTCTTGCTCTGTGTTTGCATATGTGTGTGTGTGTTTTAGAAATTTCGAGGGGCAACTTGTGAATCGGGCTTTCTGCATTTGCTTCCTATTTTTTAGAATCTGTCTGTGTGCTTGCCGTCTGTAGAGCATTTCAAGACAATCTTTGTGAGTTGGACCCACAGTTTGCTTTCATTTTTTCACACTGCCATTTGTAAAACATCAATGATCAATCAATCAATCAACCAGAATTTGTAGAGCGCACTACTCACCGCTAAGGGTCTCAAGGTGCTGGTGACTGTCCATTGAGCTTGAGTGGACTATTCTTAAAAGATGCTATAGGTGAGGAATGTATTTGCACCAGAATTAGGTCTGATTATCTGTCGTTTTTTGAAGCATTCAGATAAATTTTATTAGAAACTTAAAGCAATACCAGCCAACTTATCTATTTAAGATGGAACCCCGCACACTCCTGTTTCTAAATAAACTGTTGATTTATGTGGAGATACTAATTAAATAGTAAATTGCCCATTGATGCATATGTTTTGCTGGATTTCTTCAGACTAAACCAGTGGTTCCCAACCTTTTGACTTTCTCTTGACCCCCACTTTATCATTACTGGAACCCGGGGACCCCCACTGAATCATTATTGGAATCCGGGGACCCACCACTGAGTCATTACTGAAAGCTGCAGACCTAGTGCCTCATTCTGGGGTGGAGGCCGGCTGAAGCACCGCCAACAGGCTGGCGGTGCTTCATTTCGTATTCCGACCGCGGCTGTGAAGCCGCGGTCGCCCAGCCGGGTCCGGCGGTTTTCCGCCGGATTTCCCCCGGCTGGGGGAATCCTCCATGGCGGCGCTGCTTGCAGCGCCGCCATGGGGATTCCGACCCCCTTCCCGCCATCCTGTTCCTGGCGGTTTTTACCGCCAGGAACAGGATGGCAGGAACGGGTGTCGTGGGGCCCCTGGGGGCCCCTGCACTGCCCATGCCACTGGCATGGGCAGTGCAGGGGCCCCCTAACAGGGCCCCATAAAGATTTTCACTGTCCGCATTGCAGACAGTGAAAATCGCGACGGGCGCAACTGCACCCGTCGCACCCCTGCAACTCCGCCGGCTCCATTCGGAGCCGGCTTCATTGTTGCAGGGCCTTTCCCGCTGGGCCGGCGGGCGCTCCTTTGGCGGGCGCCCGCCGGCCCAGCCGGAAAGCCAGAATGGCCTCCGCGGTCTTTTGACCGTGGAGCGGCCAAATGGCGGTTTCCGCTTGGCGGGCGGCACCCGCCGCCCGCCGATGTCGGAATGAGGGCCCTAATCTGTTAATATTATTTAATTTTCTAAGCAGTCGTGGACACCCAGGAGTCACCGGACCACATGTTGGGAACCACTGATCTAAAAAATTTCGGTGCCAAGATTTTAGTTTTAGGAGAGTGTGTAATTGCATGCAATTTTTAAAAGTTTAAAAACCTACAATCATGTAGATGTTACCCCACCTTACACCCAACACAAACGTCCACCCATACGTACTGTAAATGTCATATGCTTCTGTATTAATTTAGAAGCAAGTTGTAAGGTAAGTACAGGTATATGTCATAGTGTAGGAAAGTACCCTCTTTTTGGCATGTTTCCGCTCAATTTCTGCCTGGTGTCAGTGTGTTTTGACTGTGTCACTGGGATCCTGCTAGCCAGGACCCCAGTGCTTATGGATTATGGCCTGCTTGTCAGCATGTTTTACTGTTTTTGAAAGTATGCTCAACTGTGTCACTGGAGTCTGGCTAACCAGGACCCCAGTGCTCATGCTCTCTCTGTTTCCAAATTGGTCACTGCATACTGGTAACCCAGTATTTCACTCCAAATTGGCATACTGGTCACCCCTTCTAAGTCCCTAATATATGGTACTTAGGTACCCAGGGCATTGGGGTTCCAGGGGATCCCTATGGGCTGCAGCATTAGTTTTGCCACCCATAGGGAGCCCATGCAAAGGCTTCTGAAGGACTGCCATTGCAGCCTGCGTGAAATGGTGCATGCACCCTTTCACAGCCATTTTGACTGCACAAGGTCACTTATAAGTCACCTATATGTCAGGTCTTCCAACCCTGAAGGCTAGATGCAACGTACCTGTGTGTTAGGGCATCCCTGCACTAGCAGAGGTGCCCCCACATCGTCCCGGACCATTTTCCCGGACTTCGTGAGTGCGGGAATGCCATTTTACACGTGCACTGGACAGAGGTCAATACCTCTGTCCAGCTTCACAATGGTAACCCTGAACATGGCCATGTAAGATGTCTAACAACTGGAAATTGTATCCCAATACTGATTCCAGAATTGGTCGCACAATCCCGTGCACTCTGGGGGCTCCACAGTGGACCCCCAGTACTGCCATACCAGCCTTCTGAGGTTTTCCAGGCAGCCCTAGTTGCTGACACCTTACAGACAGGTTTCTGCCCTCCTGTTGCTTGAGCAGCTCAAATCCAGGATGGCAGAACCAAGGATTTCCTTTGGGAGAGTGGTGTTACGCCCTCTCCCTTTGGAGACAGGAGTTACAGGCATGGGAGGGGTAGCTTCACAGAGCCTCTGGAAATGCTTTGAAGGGCACAGATGGTGCCCTCCTTGCATAATCCAGTCTACACCGGTTCAGGGACCCCCATTCCCTGCTCTGGCGCGAAACTGGGCAAAGGAAAGGGGAGTGACCACTACCCCCTGTCCATCACTCTCACAGGGGTGTTGCCCAAAGCTCCTCCAGAGTGTACCTGGGTTTTGCCATCTTGGACTCCAAGGTGGTGGGGCACTCTGGGAGCATCTGAGTGGCCAGTGCCAGCAGGTGACGTCAGAGCCCTTCCCTGATAGGTGCTTACCTGGTTCGGTGACCAGTCCCCCTTTCAGGGCTATTTAGGGTCTCTCCTCTGGGTGTTTCATCAGATTTGGATTGCAAGACTCCAGCAGGAGTCCTCTGCATCCTTTACTTCCTCTTCTACCGATAGAACCGCAGCTGAACCCTCCAGGAACTCTACAAACTGCAGCAAAGACGACTTCGGCAACATTGTAACTTCAGCTTCTGCCAGCAACTGCAACAGTTTCCAGGTCGTGCATTCTCCGAGGACTGCCTGTCTTCAGCCTGCACCAGAAGAATCAAAGGAATCTCCCTTGGAGTGACAGAGTAATTTCCCTACTTCATCAGGCACCTCTCTGCAGCGACGCCCGTGGCATGGGTCCAGCAGCAAGGGTGGTGGACTAGAGTGACCCCGACAGTCCCAACGTCCAGCTGTCCAACTTTGGTGGAGGTAAGAGCTTGCCTCCCCACGCAAGACAGTATCCCCGTGCACCACGTGACTTGTGTGCGACCTTCCACAAATTCTTTGTACACAGCACAGCTTAGACCCCAGAACTCCATCCTGCGACGCACAGCTTCCTGAGTGGTTCTACAGAGGCGTGGGAACCCTTTGTGTTGTGTTGCATGGGCCTCCATTTGCACCTTCTTTGTCCCTGGGTTGTGGGACTTCTGTGCGCGCTGCCTGGTCTTCTGAGGGCTCTCGGAGTTGCTGAGAGCTCCCTCTGTATCCCCCTCCTGGGAAGAGGCCACCAGGTCCCTCCTGGTCCCAGGCACTGCCATTTTCCTCCAGCCGCGAGCTTTGCGTGTGCCAAGGCTTGCTTGCGGAATTCAGCAACGCAAACCAGACTGCAATCATCCATCCAGCATGGAACATCTTCTGCACCAACCAGGAACCCGCATCGGTCTTCTTGGGTGCATAACTGACTTTGTCTTCTCACTGGTAGTTCTTCTTTTGCGCCTTCATCCGGATTAGCAGGGGCTCCTGTTCTCCCTGGACTCTTCAGTGCTTCTTGGACTTGGTCCCCTTCTTCCACAGTTCTTCAGGTCCAGTGTTGGAAATGGCCCTTTTTGCAGGGTCATTCCCAGTCTTTTTGCCTCCTTCCTCCTATTTCTTTTTTTCTTTACCTGTTTTTGTTGGCTTTAGGACTCTGTGCACTTTACCACTGCTAACCAGTGCTAAAGTACATATGCTCTCTGTGTAAAGTGTACTGTTGATTGGTTTATCCATGATTGGCATATTTGATGTACTGGTAAATCTCTAGTAAAGTGCACTAGAGGTGCCCAGGGCCTGTAAATCAAATGCTACTAGTGGGCCTGCAGAACTGGTTGTGCCACCACCCACATTATTAGCCCTGTAAACATGACTCAGACCTGCCACTGCAGTGTCTGTGTTTGCACTTTTAAACTCCCAATTCGACTTGGCAAGTGTACCCACTTGCCAGGCCTAAACCTTCCCTTTTACTACATGTAAGGCACCCCTAAGGTAGGCCCTAGGTAGCCCCATGGGCAGGGTGCAGTGTATGTTTAAGGTAGGACATATACTAGTGTGTTTTATATCTCCTAACAGTGAAATACTGCCAAATTCGGTTTTCAAGGTGCAAGGCCTATCTCTCTCATAGGATAACATGGGGTCTGCCTTTAAATATCCTTAAAGCGCAGATTCCCTTTGAGAGTAGATAAAAATGTGGAGTCTAGAGTCTCTGAACTCACAATTTAAAAATACATCTTTTAGTGAAGTTGTTTTTTAAATTGTCTGTTTGAAAATACCACTTTTAGAAAGTAGGCATTTTCTTGCTAATACCATTCTGTGCCTGTTTGTGGATCGTCTGTCTGGCTCAGTTTGACAGTTGGGCTGTTTTGCACCTCTCTAGACAGTGACACAAAAGGGGGCGGGGTGTAGCCTGCATATCCTGATGAGCCATCTGAGCTAGAGAGGAGGGAGTAGTGGTCGTTCACACCTGAATGCAGACAATGCAGTCTCTGACCCCCTGGTGTGCGTCTGGGGCCTGGCCTGGACAAGGAAGGATCTTGCAAACACTTGAGACTTTGCTTTGAAGTTTGCCAACTTCAAAGGCAGAACTGGGTATAAGAAGAAGACCCAAAACCCCAGACTTTAAGAATCTTTCTGGAATCAAGAGGAACCTCTGCCCAGGAGAAGAGCTGAAGGAGGAGTACTGTCCCTTTGCTGTGTTGCTTTGATGGACTGGCTTGCAGTTGCTGCTTCTACCTGAAAAGAGTGCAAAGGGTGAACTTTGCTGTGTGTCCTGCTTGAGAAAATTCTCCAAGGGCTTGGAGTAGAGCTTGCCTCATGTTGGACGTCTCAGGGACACCAAAGACTTCAGTTTCCTCGACCTGCAGTACTGGGAACTTTGTGTTTTGGGCTGTTCAAGAGGAGAAACCACAGCAACGGCACCAACGACGGCGCTGGCCTGCACTGTGACCTGCCGACGCCACACAGAGTCGCATTGTCCTGCTTTGCACCGCGACCCTGGTCTCACCGACGCTGTCATCGGACGACTTCACCGAGCCGCTGCTCGCACCGCAACCTGTGGGCCCCGCACTCTGTCATCGCCTGCTCACACTGCAGCCTGGGCATCCCCGACGACTACGCTCCTGCTGACACCAGCGCCGCTGCCTGCACCGTGGCCTGTGGACACTGCTCGTGAGGTACACGAAGCACCGTCCGATCCCGCACAGCAGCCCCGGTCCACCGATGCCAGCACCACCGACTCCTGTGTCGTCACCAGGCATCCTGCCTGCACTGTGGCCTGTGGACACCGCTCGTGAGGGTCACAAAGCACTGTCCCGTCCCGCACCGCTGGTTTGAGCTTACCGACGACAGTGCTCCAGCAACGACAATGCCGCTGCCTGCACCGTGACCTGTGGACACCACACATCGCACCGCCCCGCTTCACACCACAGCCCTGGTCTCTCCGATGCTGCTGGACACCGTCACTGAGCAGCTGCCTGCACCGTGACCTGTGGGCACCGCACCTCACATTGTCCTGCTTTGACCGCAGCCCCGACGCCATCCACGCCGGCGCACCTGACTTCATCAGCCTGTGGTTCGATCTGCAACACGTGTGACCTCAAGGGCCCGATGACTCCTGCACCAACTCCGGAACTGACACCGCAACGTCAGTGACGCCGCTCTCCAGAGCTCACCGCGAGGATCACGACGCCCTGCAAATCAAAGATAATGTTTGCGGGTCTTCCTGACACCGTAGCTGGCCCGCAACGCTGCGGGTTGCCTAAACTGTTTGTTTTGTTGATCACGACGCCGGCATAGCCCCAGGTGGAGCTATCGACTTCAAGGAACTGTAGTTTTGAGTAAATCTTGCAGAATTCATAGTTTTCTTACTGTATGTTGGATTTTTATCGTATTTGGTCTTGTTTTATATATATAAATATCTGCCTTTTTTCTAAAACTGGTCTGGTGTCCTTTAGTAGTGTTTTCACTTATTAATGTGTGTTATGTGCAAATGCTTTACACATTGCTTCTGCGATAAGCCTGACTGCTTTTGCCAAGCTACCAAGGGGGTGAGCAGGGGTTATCTGAGTGGGTATCTCCCTTATCCTGACTAGATTGAGGGTCCCTACTTGGACAGGGTGCAAACCGACTGCCAACTAGAGACCCCATTTCTAACATCCAGGAATCCATCATTAGTGTCTTGCAGTCTCTTCTGGTTCTTGCATAATCTTCTATCATGACTTCTTGTGTGTTTCAGGAAACTTACTGTGATTTACTCCTGTTTTCCTGGGCTCTGGGGTGGGTTCTATTACTTACCTTTGGTGTTTTCTTACACTCCCAGCGCCCCTCTACACACTACACTTGCCTTTGTGGGAAACCAACTTTCGCATTCCACTATTTTAGTATATGGTTTGTGTTCCCCCTAGGCCCATCACAACCTATTGTGATTTTCACTATTTGCACTGTTTTTTTAGTGTGTTCTTACCTGTTTTTGGATACTAGTGTATATTGTGTATGTTACCGCCTAAGGGAGTATAGTCTCTAATGTATTTGTGGCATTTGTGTCACCAAAATAAAGTATCTTTATTTTTGTAACACTGGGTATTTTCTTTCATGTGTGTGACTACAGTGGTATTGCAAGAGCTTTGCATGTCTCCTAGTTCAGCCTTGGCTACTCTACTACACGCTACCTCTAGGCAGCCTAGCTGCTAGACTGACTGCAGGTCACTAATAAGGGGTAACCGGACCTGGTTTAAGTTGTAAGTACCTTTGGTACCCACTACAAATCAGGCCAGCCTCCTACATATAGTTACAGTGGTGGTGAGCAGCTGGATCAGTGCAATCACTTCTGTCTTTCAAGTTGCACGAGATGGGTTTCTAATGCTTTCTTGAAGTTTTGTAAATGTGATTTTTTTTTTAGACTATGGTTTGTCTAACGAGGGAAGGGGACCCACTCCTGGATGCCTGGAAAACTGTACCACACTTGAGCCCACAAACACACTTCTTAAAACACAAGCTATAACCAGGTTCTTGGATTTTGGTCGGACACACCTACCAGACTATACTGATAAATTGATCACTCCTGCCTTTGTGGGGAAGGGTTGGACTGAATAATCAATCACACTTTCAGACTGAGACAGCTGTAAAACGGTGTTGGTGTCTCAGACTACTGGTAGACTCCTGACAGCAAACACGATTTGGTAATTAAAGTGGTTCTGGGTAATTCAGGGTTCCCAAGCGAAGTGTACAATGAGTCAACCCAAGTCCACAGCACACAGATCACGTTTGTATCATTTGCAGAAGAGCGCTTTGCTTCACTTGCGAAAATTCTCACTAGTGCAGACTGTTATAATCAAGGGAAGATCTATCACACATGGTAGTTATATCACATTTCTGTTATCAATACCTGCTCTAGAAGCTGCTACCAAAGTTAGCATATCCGATTCTGGAGCCTGCACATTAGATGCACTAGAGCATAGGCTGTAACACAGACCAGTTCGGACATTCATTTTCAATATGATTCAAAATCGAGAACACACGTTTCTTCACTATCAACGGGCTATTTAACTCGCACAGCATATCAGCTTTCACACTAATACCCCACACAGTATTCTATACTGACCGTTGTATCTGTACAGAAACATATCATTTGGTTCTCACATTGACTCCACATTCTGTGTCAGTTTTCAACGTAGATCTTGAAGCACTGAAAATCTAACGATTAGAAAGAGTCAAGAGGAAAAATGTTAAACGCTAACAAGCATAGCATTAGGCATGGATAGCTGCTTTCCAGGGCCATCTACCATAGGTACACCTCCAAAATATGGTAGCACACCAAACTTAGGGAATCTTCCCAACAAGACATTCAGCTGCAGATCATCCTTCTTGATCTGCTGTTCAGGTTTGTAAGACTGCAGTCGTGTGTTACAAACTAAAATCATAGTAGAGGTAACTTCAGCAATATCCCACCTAAGAGTTTCATAACATAGTATGTCTACTGCATGGACAGACACTCTCCCTAAGTTCTCAATACCAGACGTAGATGACCTCCATATACCAAAAGAGTCTGCCTGATTTACCTTAATCAAGGAAGCTCATTAAGGTTTAGGTTCAGCTCATGCTGCGATCTTAGCCTCTCTGCTATGCTTAATGAACGTTATAGGGAGTCACTAAAGCCAACACACAACCATATAATACATACTGCAGTGTAAAATTTGTCAGTTGATAAAAACATCCATGTTTACTTGGCTACCACTGGTACGTCCGATCAAAGCTGTGGTCCCTTTGGGTGTGGTCTGTCCTAATGTTGGTCCAGTACCATCAATAAATTCATATTGACAGCTGTAAATTAATGAATTTGTTTTTTATGGGTGTGGGCAGACAGCTCCAACTTATTGCTTGACAGTAGCATCAGCAAACGTAATCATATTGTGACAAAAACAGCGTGCCATCCACCAATCTGACAGCATTCCTCCTTCAAGATGGTGTGTTCTTGGAAATTTGTCAGGTCTCGATCCTCAGACCAGCACAGTCAAAAGAGAAACCACGCACCCGCCATTTCAACCTTGATACTAGTGTTTTAACAGGCCCCTTTGCCTGTGAATGGTACATTGATACTATCAAGAACCTTCTTACAGACTTGTAACCCTGTGCTTCACTCTATTATCCATCTGGGTAAGGACAATTACAGAAACAGATATTTTTTCAACAAGTATGCAGACTCGTTCATACAGTTCTTACATCTTTCCAATGCCAGTAGAGTACTGTTACCTTATTATTAATAGGAGCACTGCTCACCTCTGAGTAGCGAAATATCTCCTGTATTAAAGGTGAAATCCTGACACTTAAAAAGACAAAACTGTGTAGCCCTGACTCGTATCCTTATTTCTAGACATAAGATGTTGCATTAATCTTCTTTCTTAAGAGCTTATATTGGATCCGGGTTTAAAGTATGTGATGCATTTTTTTCTTTACAGTGTTTAGGGTACTCAAACTTTGCATTCTCAAGGGTCTGGTACTCTCTTTTTGCATGCGTGTATTTATCTGAGAGATTTCTTGTTTCTTAAGTATGCAACACATCAATCTACTTTGGTTTTGCCTCTCTTTTATTCCTCTTAGATGTTCCCAAACAATACACTATTCTACCAAATTGGCATAAGTTTGCATAGATTTGCCTTAATCAGTGCTTATCAACATCGCTTAAACCATTATTTTCCCATATCTTGTGTCATTGTCTCTTTCACGGTTGCTGGTTTTAGTACTGTTAACCATTGCAAAACTAAGTCTTGGGTCTTAAATTCCTCATTTAAAAAATAAGTTCTTTCTTCATTATTGTTTTTAGCCTGCATGCTTCCTGTAGGTAAACGACTACTTCCAAATCTTGCAGAGGGGCTATTAGTATTTGGAGACTCCAGCTGCACTCAGCAATTGCGTTACAAAAGGGGTATGTCCCTTACTGTTGCTGGGCAGTTGGTTTGGTGTTAGAAAATATTTCTTGTCCCAAAATAAAGTTGCCCATAAATATCACTATTGCTCTGGGTTTGGCCATCAGACAAGTATTCCTTTGGAAGCTGTGTGATTGGTTCATTTTTGCGTCAAAATACCAGTCAGCTAGATCAACAAATGCCTTACAAAATATTTTCACTATAAATTGTCATTCGTAATTTAATGCCAAGAATACATAAATTATGTCTATTCTTCAAATCCTTCACTTTATCCTTGAGATCCTGCATCATAGTGCTCTGTTCAGAGACCTGTTATCGTAGCAGACACTTTAGTTTCCACTGTTCATGTTTCTAACTGCGTAATATGATCAAGAATATCCCAATTCTCTCTTAAGTCGTTGGGACAAAGTTTTGAGTGCTTACCTATTCTTTTTTAACTTCTGTATAATGAGTCATTGTCTCCTTGATGTGCCTTTGTATCAACTGATATAACTCTGACAGTGGGTTTCTGCTAATTGTTCTTAGGAGCCTCACAATTGGCGGCTGGTCTTTTACTAGTACCTGTTTGTGCACTATTTGGTATTCCTTCTGCCAATGTTTCCCTAGCTTGATGAAGACTATCAGGGTGTATAGCTTGTCCTGGCTGACCATTACGACTCTATGCACTTGTAACACCAGCTATGATTTTGTGTGTTGAGATTGGTTAACAGAAATATTAACCCTATTCACAATATTGTCGTAATGAGTGGCTTCGGACAATTCTGCATTGATACTATGGAGGTTATTTGCGTTCATGTATTTGAGAAGATTGCTGTCACTCTTCAGTAGCCATGCCATCCTTTTCCATCACCTCTGCATTACGATTATAGCTCATAATACACTATTGTTCCAGTTCACTTGCCTTGTGGGTTTTAGGTCTTACAATCTGCGTGGTCGATACGTTGGGTACTGATTGGTTGCCAGAGGTGAAAACATCGATGCTGAGCTGATGTAATGTCAACATTAGTTATTTAATTCTGTGGAATTATCATGTTATATTTTCCAGCAGTAATATTTCTATCTTTATCGTTATTATGGCACCACATTTATATGTATCCAAGTAGGCTTCTTGGCCTCTATTCCCAAGAAGGAGACCAGGTTGAGTGTGCATCAATTTGGCTGTTTCAGTTATGTCATTATTCAATCCATTTTTTACAGCATTGGCCACTTCGTTCAACATATCTTTTAGTTTCACATTTGCTTCCACTATTTCACCTGATTCTGTGATATCCGTAGAAGAAGAGCAAAACTGGTCATTTGATTCAATAGTTGAATAATTGTATTGACTTCTTTTGATGAGTCTAATGTCATTGCTCTGTATTCCAGGCTTGCTTGAAAACAAGGTGGGCTGAGCTTGAGGACAGAATAATTCGAACAGGTCTTGTTGTATCTTTGCTGTCAGCAATATTGCAATTCGTCTTGGCCATCACGTGTATTTAGGTTTCTGATGGACATTCTTCTTGGGCAGAGTCATCTGAATTTCTGACATTGCTGACTCTGCATGCATGGCTCAGGAGCTGTTGCTGTTTAAAGAGGACCATTGTGCAGGTATATCCTTACCAGTGAGATCGAGATCCGACATGGCATCATCGGCTTTTCCAGCACTGACCTGCATACAGCCCCCTACATGCAGCCTTCAGGATTACTGGTTTATGCCCAGACTGCAGTGGCGATGCAGATTCAGAACGTCACTGTTCAAGCACTGCCACTGCTTCACCGCCTTACTCCCAGCCCATCAGCTTGTCATCCACAGGCAGCATGTGAGGTGACCTTCAAGCAGCGCCCTTAAACTATGAAAAGAACTGTATTTATATATTGGCATTTTTAAGAAAAGTAACGCCACCATATGTGCGTCGTATTTAAAACAGGGTGCACCCTGGGGGTAGTTAGGGGACTGCCGTCAGAATTTTTTGACGCTAGTCCAGCGCTTTGCAGGATTAGCATCCATAATTTTGATGCCAACCCTGCAACGCACCCATAGACCCATTGTAACCAATGGAAGCCTCCTTTTAACGCCTGCTCTCAGCAGGCATTAAGAGTGCAGAAACAATTACGCATAGAAATCTCCTTTGATTTCTTTACACCATTTTTTTTTTAGGCCCCCCCCCCTTAACGGGGGAACACTCCCTTTGCATGCATTATCCCTGGCGGAGGCATAATGTAGCGCAAAGGGTTACAAAGTAGCGCAGTGCATGCATTGTACCACTTTGTAAATAAGGCGCACCGTTTTTGGCCTTCTAACGTCACATTAGCATTACAAATTATGCTAATGTGGCATTAGAATGGCACTAGGGGCTTTTAAATATGCCCCTATGTTTTATACTGTCAGCTTTAGATCTCACTTGCCCTGTACAAGATTTCCAGTGCGGGGGGTGGGCTGGTGATTCCAATGCCATTCTACTTTTGATGACTTATAAGGGGTTAATTTTATTTAAGAGGTGGGAAAAGAATAGCAAGGAACTGATGTGTAATAGTAAATTGGATGATGGGTGCACGGGGATCCTTAGAAAGGGACAGGTAAAGATTTCCTGGTTGACTTTCGGTATGAATGACAAAATAAAAGTGCAAAGGAATGTTGCATACCCAAGCACAATACAGAAGACAATAGAATAATCATAGATATATAGGCCCTTATTTCAACCTCGGCGGTCTTTTTCCAAGACCGCCGAGGTACCGCTGTGCTGAAGACCACCAGTGCAGGCGGTTTTCCACGCAGCGAATCATGGCTGCTGGCAGCCCTCTGTCCTTTTTCGGATGGAGAGCCGCCATACTGGCGGTCGATGGGGAAGTGGAGGCTGCTCCACCTCCACCGCCCCATCATCAGAACACCGCCCACCGAATACCAACCCAGGATTCGGTGTGGCGGTGTTCTGGTGATGGGGAGCTGGCGGCGGAGCAGCCCCCATGGATCCCGTCCCCTCCTGGAGGATCACCGGACAAGGTAAGGTGATCGTCCGTTAGGGGAGCGGGGTGGGTGGGTGTTGAGTGTTGTGTGCGTGCATGGGGGTGTGCGTGTGAGTATGTAGAGGGGGTGTGTGAGTGCGTGTATGCATGCAGGTGTGTGTGTTGTGTGTATGGGAAATGTGTGCAGGTTGGTCTGTGTGCATGTCTGTATGTGTTGTAGTGTATGTGTGCGTGTAGGGGGGTGTATGTTGATGTTGATGTTGGGGGTGGGGAGGAGGGGTGTTTGTTGATGTTGCGGGTGGGGAGGGGGTCCTGCCACCTTTGGAGGGTGGTGGTGGGGGTCAGGGGTGTGGGGGGAGGACCTGGGTGGGGGAGACCCCTATCGGTGCCAGGGAAGGAATTCCCTGGCACTGATAGTGCCTACCGCCATGGATTTTGTGGCGGTTCCAACCACCCGAAATCCATGGCGGTATGCAGGGTCCTGATACCGCCGGCGTTCTGGTGACAGCCGCCGGGCTGGAGACCGAAGTCTCCAGCCCAGCGGTCGTCACCACCCTGGCGGTCGGAGTGGAGAAGTGGCGGATGACCATGGCTGTAACCGCCGTGGTCATAATTCCATTTTTTTTCTGCCGGCCTGTTGGCGGAATTACCGCCAGTTCTCCCCCGCCCGCCAGGGTCGTAATGAGGGCCATAATGTAGGACATTTTTCAAGTACTGTTAACTGGAAAGTGTGTTGTTTCAATGGTGCCCATAAATGCAGCACATACGCCACAATGTAGCTACATATAGAGCATATATAATGTATTTAACTGAAATGCACATCGTTTATGAAGACAGGTCTTGCCTTAATCACTTAGACTTTTCAGTAACGGAGGCTGTACTCAGGTGTCAGAGGGCCAGGTTCAAAATATTTAGGACAAAAGCTAGTGCTCAATGAAGAAAGGTGAGCTACTGTGCAGATTTGCACAGGGATCAATTTATTAACTGAGTGGTGTCTATGGTCAAACTGTAGAAGATCCTAATGCATTTGACTAACTTGCCCTGAAGCTGGCGGCATGGCTGATAAAGAGATTATTTTGCTGGGGGACTTGAACTGTATTATGGATCCAAAAACAGGTACTATGACTAGTAGGGTACTGCTGCGTATGGTCAGATCCAGAAAAGTTATCAACAGGACTTGTCAGGCATTTGGAACTTGGAAGATGAGTGGAGGTCAGTAAATCCAAACTATCCTAGCCATACGTTCCATTTTCCGTACAAAAACAATACCCCTATATACATATAACTTTTATATCAAGAAGATTGTAATTCAAACTAGAAATTAGACAAGACTCAATGATCATTTTAGACCATAATTTGCTTCATATGAAGGTTAGATTAGGGAGTCAATGTGGGATACCAACTCAAACAAGATGGGTTTTTCATCGAACTCTATTGTCAGACATAATGTTTCAAGTGCACACGGCAAGATCCATCTTATTGTTTGTAGGTATTAATTCTGGAAGTGGCAATTCAAATAGTGTTTGGGAAATATAAATATATTAGAGGCACTACTATTATATTAACTCAAAGAGACTGAAGAGTCTCTTAACAGCATGCTCTATCAATTCAATTTTCAGCACATAATGAAAATATTATTTTCACACAAATGCTTGCATTCAGGACAGAAATTGGACATTAAAAAGGGAAGAAGGTGACACCCTCTTTTCTGGAATGAAAATGAAAGGAATTCAAGTGTGTGGAATCTGTTGGTCAGTTGCATGTAAGATAAGAGAAATAATAAAATAGTGATAAGAGAAATTAAAGATGAATCAGATTGTTTGATCAGAGACACAGCAAATATACTGGCACAAGTGAGGAGGTTCTAGGGGACATTATACATAGACGAAAATGTTAGTAACCAAAATGCGGCCAACTAATATATACAAGATAACTTAAGTGACTTAGATGATTCTATGAAGACTAAACTAGAGGTAAGGGTAGCAATACAGGAAATCCTACTGCAATACAACCCTTACAGTCAGGCAAAGCAGGGGGAGATGATTGCATTCCTGTTGAATTTGTAATACTTTTTCTTCTATCCTAGCCCCATATTAATGATGATTATTAAAGGAGTGTACTATGGGCAGGGGATACCATCATTACGGAATTCAGTCAATATCACAGTGTTCTTGAAAAAAAAAGGTGAATGAGTGTGGTTCATATCAACCCATATCTTTGATTAATGCGGATGCCAAAATATACTCCAAAAAATTGTCAAGTAGATTATCCTGAGTGAAAAGCAGACTGATTAGCTATGACCAGCAGAGATTGGTCCTGACTGCAATACCACTGAACACATTAACGCTACTGCTACCTTTAATGCGGCCAATACTACGGGACACCGGGACAGTATGATTTTACTTGATGCAAAAAAGACATTTGATCGAATTTCATTGAGATTTTTATGGGATATTATGAATCAAATGTGACTCTCTAAAAAAATATACTAAGCAAATACAGGTCGTTTATACACCTAGAGCTAGAATAGTAGACATGGGCCATATTTGGGATTGCATAAGTATCCCTCGGGTTACTCAACAAGGATGTCTCATCTTTTGTTTGCTCTTTACATTTTTTTTAAAGCCTTATGTTAGACCCCTTCTCCGAATGCAAGTACACAGTCAATTGACACAAATGGTGTAAAGATCAGGGTTTCCTTCTATGCATATGATGTTACAGTTTGTTTTCCCAATGTTTTTAGACCATGTACATAATTAAGATGCCAGTTGAACAGTTTGGCAGTATATAAGATCAGTTAAGATAAAACACAAATTATTATAAATTACGGTAATTTCAAGCACGATCATCATTTTATTAAAGTAGCCAGTTATTTGTATGTTAGGGTTAGTAGTTAAGTTGATCAAATTATACAACTCAATTATGAATTTCTCTTGAAGGAATGTATTCTTAAGTTTTGAAATTGACATACATTACATAAACGTTGTTCTCTACGAGAAATCAAACATCTGGTGAATCACATACACCTAGAAGTCTGCCACGTTTTTGCCCAATCACGTAGGAAGACCCACAGGAGCTCTTCAGACATCTTTCTATCCTTTTCATAATTTCCTATAGGATAAGATTAGTTTTAATAGGCCTCTATAGCAATGACATTCAATTTTTTTGTGGTAGTTACACTATATGTTTTCTTGGGTCAGTATTTTCCCTGGCTACCCAACTGCAAGGCAAATATATTTAAAGAGATACTTGGTTTTGCACCCGGCCAGTCAGTAGTGGGCCTTCTTTGGTTGCTCTCACCACTCACACAGCCTGCCAGGTATATTTCTTACACACCACATCATATTCTTGCTGTAGGGTTGTAATATAAGCCTTGACCTTTCTACTGAAGTTGAATTCAAAACCTAGTCATAGTGTGGTACAGAAAAGCCAATTTCCATACTGTTCCCCTGATGTCTGTTTAGAACTGCAACAGTCTGAGGATATCTGTGCCTCACTTGGCCAGTGTATAGACCCGAACGCGAATAGGCAGGTTTTCGGCTGCGGACGCCTGAGAAAATACCATATTCCACATTTCTTCAGGTAGGCTGTTTCACAAATAGTTGCAAGATGGAATCAGCAGGGTGTTTCTCTCTCGTGTGGACGAAAGGTGGATATGCATTATCTGGAGTAATTTTCAGGTCAAACTGCAGTGCAGAGCATTCCTTTATTTTTCTATTTTATAATTTGAGTACAGCACATTATCACCTGGGGTGCGAAGATCAACTTATGTCTTTTAAAATGAAGACTCAGAAACTGGCCAAGTCAAGGTCAGGTATCGTTCAGCAAGCTAATCACAAAGCTATGCTTCCATTCTCTTAAAAAAACAGGTGTGCTTGGCTTAACCTCTTAAATTCAGTGGAAGAGTAATGGACAGAAGGTGCCTGAACAGGAAAAGGAGTGGCTACTAATGTTTACATCTGCTGTCTAGACACCTCCAACAGGAAGCGATTACTCGAATGGGGGGAAAAGAACATAACTATTTTTGTCAGAAAATAATCCACCTCCCTGAATAGCCTAGTGGCCAACTACAAGTCCTTGACCTAACCTAGTTATGAACTGGAAGGCAGCCAGCAATCTGAGCACTGCAGGGACATTGTGAAGAACATCCAATTTGCCTTATTTTCCAGCTGTACTAAGTATGATTCACCAAACATGATGTTATTATTAGAACACACAGGTAATCATTTTTGTTCTGCTTCGCTCCTGGAGTTCAAAATAAAATAGTATTTCACTGGAATTAAGTCAATGTGAGAAAATTATCTTTGGAGACAAGAACATAATATTGGTCCTAGATCAGACTATCATTATATTTAATGCTTCCAAACTGTCCCTAATGTATAATGTTGACACAGTGAGTTGCTGCTGAGGCCCTAAAATGGTTGCTGATTCACGCATAGCTCTTCTGACTGAGGCAGAAGCATTGAAGATAAATAGAATATGACACATGCCTTTCAGGCCTTGAATTCCAGGTACTATGTGCCGTGTTAATGGTTATATATGTATGTAATAGTTTGTGCAGCAACATTTTAAACAGTGACGGCCTATGATTGTTTTATTGGCGGAATCTTTGTAAATTGGTTGAAAGCTCTGCTTACTGAAGCTTCACCTCTGAGCTATCTGAAGCCCCATAGATTGATCTGCTGTACACAGGCTGTTCAATTTCTTACCTAAAGAACAACTCTGCTGTCTGCAGTCTTATCTTGAAATATTTTTGAAACCCAAAAAATAGCATTGTTGTTTCAAACTTAAGCGTGTATGTTCTACAACTTGTGGAATTACTGTGGCCTGAGCCAGTAAGAACTCTTGAACATTAGGGATTTATCTTTAGGTCGGTAGGTAAGGTCTGTGCAGACTTTGGCTAAGCTATACTCGCTGCTGCTAGAAAATGGAATATGAAAAGTACTATCAACATGCTTTATGCGTATAGAGATGTTGCAGCCATCCAATAGAAAGGCTGTTTTGAAAGCACCTAACGATACATCATGTAGCATATGTCCACGTGCTCATTACTGCTACAAGAACAAGAATCCTGAGAAGCTATTGGTGATACTGTTCACACTCACTGTTAGCCAATGTGAATTGGTCAGTATACTGGAGCACTTTTTGTTGCAGTGCACAGAGCTGGGAAGCATCCAGAAAAACATGTAGTACCCGACTCCACGCTAAAGCTGTCTGCTGTACCACACCACACCACAGAATTACCCTGTACATGGGCTGGCAAAAGGACAAAGAGCAGAATAAACAGAAAGAAGATGGGAGTCATTAAGAAAAGCTCTGCACTTTCTGGTCTAATCAATTGCTCAAATGCCTAGCAATCTGAAAACCTAAGAGTATTGTGGACTTGCATCTATCAAATCACACCATCAAAAAGAACGGGCTGCTCTCCATGGGTTGCTCAACGTCACTGATGGCATCCTCATCATACCATTACCAAACAGGAACATCATCAGCATCTCTTTGTAACCATATAACCCCTAAATCCCTAATGACTTACCATACATAAAGAAAAATAGGTTTCTTTAAAATAAAATATAAAATTCTAAGGCTATGCATTTTTTAGCCACCGGGATAAATGCTGACCCACAAAAGTGGCAAGGCATCAAATCTGTAACCCCCTCCCCTCCCCCGATTCCTAGGCACTCTCAAATACTATTAGTGTAAGAAAGTGGAGTATTATGTGGTGTGGGGATTAGTCCTCATCATGTAATACTCTCACAATACCCAAGAGATGATCTTTGGATTCACACTAGTAAATTCTTAACTCATTCCTGGTAGTGTGAAAAAGATCAGTCAGGCTTTACTCAGCGAGGATCATCTATTAAGAATTTCACAGCACAAACATGGACAATAAGTAATTGTCATGACTTGAAAGAAATCCGACACCAATTTATAAAAATAGAACGTATTTTATTATAATTTAGACACCAAAACAAACAGGATTGGTTCGGGAGAACCAGAGATATCAGTTTCAGAAGCAATATAAACTCACTGCAGGAATGGGTTTAAAGGTTGCATTGAAGCCAATGGAAAAATGTCATAAATGAATATTAGAAAAGTACACTTATTTATTAACATCAAATATTACAAATCTTGAAAGTTATTGTTTATACAATACAACTTAACTGCTCATATTATTATGCCCATTATTATATTCCTTGCACATATATTCCCTTACTTTGTATTTTCATATCTATTTATTTCTCTAGTCCTAATGTACTAGAGAAAAGGAAATACAATGAAATAAATAAATTTAAAATAAATAAAAACATAAAACATAAAATAAAGTGTACTCTTGTAAGCTTTACCGACTTCCCATCACCCTACGTCTCTATCAATCTATCCTACATCCCCAATCTGACTCATCCCAAACCAATTATATTACTTTGATCTCCAAAATAAACCTGCCTAAGCTCTTCCCTCCTCTATTTCATCTAGCTCACCCCAAACCTCAGTTTTCTAGTATGATCTCCCAAATAACCCTACTAACTTCTCCTGCATTTATCTCACCTTTGACTCATCCAAAACCCCTTCTATGATCTCCCTAACCCCTTTCCACAGACTCCCCCCTCCTCCATCCCTCCTTTACTCATCCCAAGCCTCATCCTATTACTATAAACTCCCAATTAACCTTCTAGATTCTTCCCTCCTCAACCTTTTGACTTCTGTGGTCCACTTTTGTGAATCCCACTTTATCATTACTGGATCCCGGGGACCCCCACTGAATCATTATTGGAATCTGGGGACCCCCCACAGAGTCATTAGTTAAAGCTGGGGACCTAATCTGTTAATATTATTTAATTTTCTAAGTAGTCACGGACCCCCTGAGGAGGCTTCTCAGACCCCCAGGGGTGCCCGAACCACAGGGAACCATTGCTCAAGTCAATCTAACTGACAAACTTGCATATCCTCCGTGCAAATTAACTCATACTAATACCAATACCGTACTAATATTTCCCTATACTAATCCACCAGTAATTCCTCTTGGGTTCCAGAGTAGCGTGCTACTTGCCGAAAAGCGCTTTGACGCCTTATCAGGGGTAGAAAGCGCTAAATAAATACAATTACAATATATAGCAAAAATGCACTTAAAGAACAAGTTGCATAGAACCTTTGGGGGTGTGGGGGGGTCAAGCTAGTGCAGTCCCTGGGACTAGATCAGGACAGTAAGGGTAGTTTGACGTGGCCCATGAACCCAGATGCAGAGTTGTTCTGGCTGTCTGTGGTGCTGAAGGTGACTCTTGTTGAAGTCAATGCCACTGATGAAAAACGACAATGTGGGGGGAGGGGAGGAGGAGGGATAGAGCTGCGTGGAACCCTTGCAGGGTTAAGCTAGTGCTGGCCCTGGGACCAGACCACAACAGTCAATAGTGTTGTGCATTGTGTGAACACTATGGTGGTCATTATGACCCTGGCGGTATTACAACCGCAGGGCCAAAACGACGGGAGCACCGCCAACAGGCTGGCGGTGCCTCCCAGCGTATTATGACCGCAGCGGTTTACCGCCACAATGGCCCCGGCGGATGTAGCGCTGCCCAGGGGATTACGACTCCCCGCCCGCCAGCCTTTTTCTGGCTGTCTGAACCGCCAGGAAAAGGCTGGCGGTATGGGGAGTCGTGGGGCCCCTGTGGGCCCCTGCACTGCCCATGCCACTGGTATGGGCAGTGCAGGGGCCCCCTGACAGGGCCCCATCCTGCTTTTCACTGTCTGCTGTGCAGACAGTGAAAAGCGCGACGGGTGCAACTGCACCCGTCGCACGGCCGCAACACTGCCGGCTCCATTTGGAGCCGGCTCCCATGTTGCGGCCCACATCCCCGCTGGGCCGGCGGGGATGTCCAAATGGGCACCGCACACAGCCGTTACAGCTTGGCGGGCGGCGGTAGCCGCCCGCCAATGTTGTAATGAGGCCCTATATATTTTATGTGTTGTCCTAGGAGGAGAAGCAAGACAAAGTGAGACAAGTATAAATTTGTGCACACAAAGTGTGAGTGCTAGAATAAAAAAATGTTTTTCCAGTGAGCAATTAATGTCTTCACTGTGATGTATAATACATGCGTATCTTTCCCTACTCTATACCATTTTTATATCAGCACCCTAGAGGTGTGGTCAGCCTTCTGAGTGTGTGCACAGTGCTGCATACCTAATGTCCTGCCTGACCATGAGCAAATGTGCCTAGGGCAAAGGGAGGGTTACTTCCTCGCTGAAGGACAGCGCTGATGCCCATCAGGGTCAGTGCAGCCTTTGAAGCTCACCGTCCTGATGGCCCTATACACTAGCCCGGCTGAGGGACGAATGGTCTGTCCTCCTGCTCGCCTCAGCCCTTTGTTCTGACCCCTGGAAGCACCCAAGCTGCCTGTCAGGAGGTTAGAACTCTCTCCTGATGGCAGCCAGTGTGGGGAAAAAGTGCAGGCTACTTAGCCGGAGCACACAGGAGTTTGGCAAACAGGTGGGCACGCACTAACATGCCACCTGTGTGCATGCCAGTCATGCCTCGAAATGAGAATTGTGTTGGGGGAGAAAAGGCAAGTTGTTTGACACTAAACTTGTCATATCTAGGCGGTACCATAATGGAGACAGCAGCCCTGGTCAACCAGGGCTTAAGTCCCATGTTATCCTATGGACCGGCCTGCACTTATACTCTACCTTAATGGAAAGAACGTTATAGTGACATAGTGACATATAAGCTTGTGCTTATATGTCTATACCTTCAATATAATGCACCCTGTCTTCTGGGGTGCAAAGGGCCTACCTTAAGGGTGTCTGACATATATGTAAGGCAATGCATGGGACTGTGCCAGTCATGGTAAGGGCATAGGCAAACTCAAGCGGGTTGCACCGCTCTTGCAGTCTGCAAGGCAGGACTGCCATCAGAATTTTGCCTGGGTCTTCTGGGGTGACAAAACATTGTGCTGCAGCCCTGGGAACCCCGTTATTAATTTTGCATGGGGTATCTTGGGGAACATTTACCAGTGTCTTACAAAGGGGTAAAGTTTTGCCAATCAGGAATTAACTATGTCAACATGACAATTTGGATACAGAACACATACACTGGGGCCTGTTTAACAGGTCTCAGTGCACTATCAGAGTTGAAAAACCAGCATCTAGGGGTTCGATTGGGGGCAAAAAGTGGGGGGCATCTGCAAAGAGCACAGTTTTCTTACACAACCCCCTCCCAGCCAACATGTCCAGACGACTCAGCCCAAATCTTGGAGAGTCTTCCTGGCCTGTCAGGCAAGGAAGAAGGTAAAGAAAACTGGCTGTAGTATTGCAGGGCCTACTCTGCCTTACACTCTCCGGTCTAGTTTGCTGCCTCTGGGCAGTGGACCCATCTCAAAAGGTACAGGACCCGTTTTAAACTGAACCTACCCTACAGCAGTGTCTTTTTCTTCCTTTCCTTTTAGGTTAAAAGGTGAGGTGCCCACCACACGTAGCCCTACTCTTTCTAAGGTGACAGCCTACCCACAGAGGTTACCCAACATTTGAGCAACCCCACCATGATCAACAGGGTCAAGGGGCCCAGTTTGCTTTTGGCTATGGGGTCTGCTTCCAATGCCAAGCACAGTGCTGCCATGAAGGCCAGCAACCAGCAGAGGCTACTGACAACTGTCAGTACCCAGAACACACACTAACCTCTCCACTGACAGGTGGATGAGCTTCTCTATGGGCAATCGTGGGATCTTCACACCTATATTGCTGTTTAGAGTGGGGATTCACCATATCCTGTGGCATATACCCTTCTTTCACTCTCCCCTCTGTCAGCCCAGGGGGCACACCGTGCTGCTTGACAGCTGCCTGACCTTTCAGGACTTCTTTTGGGGCAGGTGAAGCTTCACCCATGTCCACTTTGGACCTTTCTCTCATTGGGATCACACCAGCCTCTGGGAGGTCATTGCCTAGAATACAATCTAAGGGGAGGCCGGAACTGACCACCACCTTACTCCAACTAAGGGTACCCTCCTTCTCTAAGGGCACTGTGGCTACAGGCCTCTCTATGACATCCCCAAGGATTACCCATACCCTCTTTGTCTCACCTAACACATAGTGATCTGGGGACACCAACCTGTCACCCACTATGGTGTGACTGGAACATGTGTCTCTTAGGCCAGTGGCAGGGATCCCATTCACCTGAATGGGATGGAAGTGCCTACTACCACCTTCAGGGATCACCAGCTCACCTCCTGGACCGCTCTCCCAGTTGAAAGCTAAGAGTACCTCCTCATCTGAGGATTCCTCTCCTATGGCTAGACTGGACAGTCCGGTGCTAACCATCTTTTTGGGGCACGCTGCATTCCCTCTAAAATGACCTGTTTTTCACAATCAAAACACAGCCTGTTGTCTTTAAGAGTTTTAAGCCCTGGGTCACCCTGCCTCTGTTTGTCAGAGTTGGGTTGGGTCTTGCTCTCCTCCTTTTTAGGGATATGGGATCCCAAGGGGGGTCTGTTTGGTGGGCATACCACCTCCCTCCTTTGCTGTTTGTGGCCCTGATCCCCCCCTTCTTAGGGTCACCTCCTGGGTCTTTTTGGGTACCCTTGACCTAATCCATTTATCAGCTTTCTTAGCCAACTCCCTAGGACTAGAAAGTGATGAATCCACAAGGTGCTGTCATAACTTATCTGAGGGTACAGCGTGTCCAAATGTGTTCTTTCATAATCATAATTAAATTATAAAGCCCATCATATGTGTCCACCCTGTTACCATTGTTTCAGCCCTCTAATGTTTTTTCTGAGCAATCTACAAAGTCCACCCACGTCTGGGCCTGGCCTTTCTGGGTGTTCCTAAACTTCAGACTATATTCCTCAATTGCGAATCCAAACCCTTCTATGACTGTCTCCTTCACATGTTTGTAGGACGCAGCCACTTTCTCCGGAAGAGTCAGAAGTCTATCTATGCCCTTAGCTGGAAATAACTCCCAACCTAGAGAGCCCCAGTGTTGACCTAACCTCCTCATTCTACAGGCCCTCTCAAAGGCTGCAAACCATTTGTCAATGCCATCACCTTCACTAAATTTAGGGACAACCCCTTTGTGAATGTTTGAGTCAAAGAACACATTTTTTCCCTTGTTTTCTTTTCACTGCCACCATCCTTGGGCATCAGCGTAACCATTTTCTTTCAAAGGACTAGTCTCCTCTCCTTAAGTTCAAGCTTTTTCCCCTCCAAAGAGATTTGCCTCAGCTTGTCCTCAAGGGTCCTAGCCACCCTACCAGTGGGAAAACACTAGAGTGACTCCTGTGACTTCCCACTGGTGAAGGGTTGAGAATCATGGTCCTCAACCCCCCCCTCCTCATTTTCAGGGGGGCAAGAGCATCTTCCTCCACCTCTCTAGGTTCATTTTCTGAAGAAGAAGCTTCCCTGTCTACTCTTTCTTCCTCAAAGAGGTAGGCTGAGGGCCTTTTCCAGGCCCTCCTTGTTGATTGTAGGTCTACAACCAATACCTCTAGCTTTGCACAAAGCTCTCAGGTCACTGATCCTCAGGGCTGGCAATGTGGACAAGTTGAGACTCTTGGTATCCATTGTGCTTTTTAACCTAAGAATTGCAATCTTATTAACAGAACTTTTGGAAAACAAAACGCCTTACTCGCTAAGCCTATTTGAATATATAATGGAGCCCTACAAGCCAATTAGAAAAACTTAAAACATTTAGCAAGAATAATTTTTTATGCTAAAGTCAATTTCGTGGATTTCTCGTGAACAATACCCATATGACCAAGTGATACTGTAAAACACAGGCTCAAGATCCCCCCACTAAAACACCAGTATTGGAAAGTGGAGCATTATGTGGTGTGGAGGTTAGTCCACACAATATAATACTCTTACAATACCAAAAGGTGGTCCCTGGATTCACTATCCTTAGCTCAGTCCTGGTTGTACGGCAAATAGCAGTGAGGCTTTACTTAGAGGAACATGTGTTAAGCATTTCACATCACAAACATGGACATGACAACAGAAATCCAACATCAATTTATACAAATAGAGCTTATTTTCATATAAATTTAGACACAAAAACAAACTGGATTGGTTTGGGAGAACCGGAGATATCAATTTCAGAAGCAATATAAAATCCCTGCAGAATTGGCATTTAAATGGTGCATTGAAGTAAATGGAGGAAATGTCATTTATAGCAAAAATGCATGTAAAGAACGAGTTACATGGGGGGGCGTGACTAGCATTTACGCAAGATGGCGGCGGTCTGCTGAGTTCCGCAGTGCCCGCCGCGCCATTGAGCTGCCTTCATTGATCCTAATCGGATCTGCAACCCATGGCTGGTAGCGCCAAACTCACAATGTTGCAGGGAATGCAAATCTGTGTCCCACTGTGGCTCTAGAATAGCAGAAGCTCTCTGTTCCAGTGGGCCCACCATTCCCTATCTGCAGCCAAAATGGCAGTCATAAGTACGGAACACCTCACAGTGCCGATCCACGAATTTCTGCCTCACCAGCGTGATCACTACTGTGGCCCAACACAACGGGATCTACTACGGGTGTCACACGTCGAGTGGGCTTCAGCTCTGGGACTCTCCCCTTACCTGTAAGCGTGCTATATGGCTCTGTCCAAATTTCAAGAGCCTACCGATTTACCATTCTGCAAATATGCTCCTGTCCCAAGTACCTCCTCCTGAGTGCGAACATGCTGCATGGCATCCGACAATTCTCAGATCTCCAACCTCGTGCTAAAAAAACTACCTTGCATACTACATATGCATGGCTTGGCTCTCATTTGTGTTCCTTTTCTACGTGCCCTATATTATTAACTTACTTTCATAAAGAGGAACAGAAACGGAAGCCTATACACCAGAGGAGCCACCCTACTAGTACCGAACCAGTGTAACAGACTCATTAACTAGCTGACCCAATGTTATTTGCCAGCTTTGTCAGCTTTTGGCCAGCTTTCTGGTAAGCTCTAGATGTATAAAACCCTGCTAGACCTATGGATAGTCCCACCATCATGTTTTTACTAAAGAATGAATCGCTTGGATGCATTTGTTCATTCTCTCTGTTGTAACTACTGTGGTATGCTTTACGCTTTGAACTCTCGTTGTTTACCATTACTCAATGACCTGGTCCCACCAATTGTTCTTTGCCAGGAACTCTCTCATTCTCAGTCTGCCTTTGCCCTAGCAATCCTAACTTATTTCTTGCAGTGTTACTTTCAAAATGGCAGATCAGAAAGATCACAAACCCACTAAAGAAAAATAAAATAAAACTGGCTTAAAAATAACCGAACACGACACACCGTCTCCTGACTCACCCATCAAGGCCAAGCAGGAACACCAATCGAGTAGCGCAGAACAGGAAGGACCTTAAAGATCTTAACCTGCGAGTCTACAAAGCTGAAAGTCATATTAGCATGTCAGAAGACAGGCTGTTTGCTCAATCTAAACACCTTCTCAAGAATGACGATAGCCTATCTTGAAACGTGAAATAATGTATTTGGAAAACCACAATAGGAGAGGGAATCTTGGAATCTTTGGGGTCCCAGAGGGAACAGAAGACAAAGCTCCATCCACTATCACGTTCCTTGAAACATGGATTCCAGCAACACTAGGCATCACTTTTGCTAAAGACTTCAAAATTGAACGTGCACACAGGGTATCCTCCTATAAACATAAAAATACAACCAATCCACAAGCGCTGATCTTTCGTCCATTGTGATATCAGTGTATAAACTTATTTTGTCATACATGAAGAAGTATAAAGCAATAATTTGCCAGGGTGCTAACATCAACATCTCCCAGGGCTATGCTAGAGATACTGTACTCAAAAGGAATGGGTTCTTGGCAATGAAAAAATCACTGTTAGGCAGATCATTGCAACACTCCTTTATGGTCTCTGCCATGCTTAAAGTAGTCTACAGTGACAACTTTGCCAAACCAGATGAGCTTCGCGTGTCCTGGACAACACTTTTGAATCACAAATGGAAGAATTCCAGAGTGGTCATGGTTGAATCAAGTATCAGTCAACCCGGATGACTCCCTGGTCAATCACTCTGTATGTTGATGTCTCACAAAGGATACTAAAAGTCCCACACTTATTTCATAGGATGAGTACCCTTATTGTATGGCTTTGTATTACTGGTTCTGTGCCCGCCTAGCCCAAATATTGAATTTCCTAAGTTCTGTAAGTCTCTTAAGGACTTCATCAGGGCTGAAATAGAATAGAGTAGTGTCTATATATATGTTACAGAACGATGATTGGAGCAGAAATTGGACCAAATTCAATAAGTGACAATAGTGCGGTACACAAATACATGATCTATTGTGACTCGTGTGATAATCATCAGAGAAAGAACAAATGACCCAATTAAAATATAGTATACCCATAATTAGTATAACACAAAGGGAAACACCCTGATCAGTAAAAGAGTTTTGGTCTAAAAGCAAGAATATCATGTGTAAAGATCAAAGTGCCGAAAGATCCTATAAAAAGAATGTGCACGTCACTATCGAAAATCAAAGTTAAGTACAATCCATGTGAATATAGCAGAAAGGGACCCCAATTCGTGTGAAGTATTATAATTAAAAGTCTAAGAATATAGCAAAAATAAACATCTAGGAAAAAGTCTTACATACAACATAAAGGGGCGAGAAAGCCTCCACTAACCTTAATGTAATATATACAATCCAAAATAGTCATAATGTCGAGGTAGTCTCCGTTTACATCTAAGATAGAGTGAAGAGCACAAAAACAATAATGTGGTCAGACCCATACGCCTTGACTCCCAAATATCTAATTGAAAAATGCTTATAGATGTCGGAAAAACAAAGTCCATGTGGATATCCAGTTATTATTAGATAACCAATCTCTCACCTCTTGTACGAAAAATCATTTAAAGTACGTTTGGGAAAACAGCCGTGCGGTCCAATTCACCCTGCAGCGTTCCCGAATCCTCAAGCAGCATTGTATCAGAACGTCCGGAAAACGGACGTCGATAAAAGCCTGCCCGCGTTGAATATAGAAATGGAGAAAGGGCTAAAGCTAATAGAGACGGACGCCATATTGGAGTGTCTCCATTATTCAGCATGGAGACAAACTGCATATTTGTTAGCCGTCTAACAGGTCTCTAAGTCTAGGATAATCTGGTCACGTCCAAGAACGGGCGCCATAATGGAATATCTCACACATACAGTATGGAGATAAAATACATTACGATAAGCCATCTTACTGGTCTCTATGTCTGAAAAAGTGGGGCAATATCCAATGAGTAGAAATGAGAGGTAAAGAGGGTCCTAATGAATACGGAGAAATGTTAATAAGACAACCCTCCAAGTAATTAACAATCTACCCAGCAGAAATAAACCTAGTGTCATGAGAGCAAAGACAATAGTGAAAGACTTGATTAAAATTATCCTGCTGGTCATGTAAAAATCTATAAGCCCCATTGTTAGTATTGATCTCCGGCTCTCGAAGATAATATACTCCCTAATACCAGTGACGTTGTTGGGATCAGTGCCAAGAGGGGGACGATAGTACGTGTCACATTGACAACATATGTAACATATAATAAGGCAAAACAATGTCAATTCGATATTCAGTGAGAGTCACAATGTTAGTGTATCCTCCAAAATAATATTAGTGTAATTACATTAAATACTGAGAATCCAACATAAAATCACAGTTTATACAATTAAACATGCGTACGAATTGACTACGAGTATGTTGTCTGCACATAGATAGGAGCACCGTATAGTATACCCGCAGATGAGAGTCCAGCCATAAACATAGTTATTGTAAATATAATTGTGCCTTATCTACCAAGAAGTATTGAGTGAAGGTGCATTTCTAATGGACTAACATTTACAACCATTCGTTGTGAGAATTCACAGGAGGGCCAGGTGCATTTCAGTAAAATTAGAGAATGAGTTGAGGACAGTAAGTTAATCCCCTAAGTAGTATTCCATCTCAAAGTTGGTGTTTAGGCCATCTTCCACAGCTCTAAGTTTTAAAATCCAATAACATTCCCTTCTCCTGAGCGCTAGCTCTCTGTTTCCCCCCCTAGGGTCTCGATTAATGAGATCAAACCCAAAGAATTCGAATCCACAAGAGTTATTGCGTTCAGGGCAGTGTCGCATGTGATTTACTATGGGGTATCTCCCATCATCCTGTCTGAGGGCTCTGAAATGTTCACTCGCCCTGATTCTGAGTGGTCTGATAGTGCTGCCTATATAATATAGGCCACAATTGCATACGATCATATATACAACGAAATTGCTGTCACGTGATATTGTAGTTAATATTGTAGAGCACCCGAGTAGAGTAGAGCTCCTGAATGTAGCCCCATTTTGTTCTGTGAGGTATTTGTTCCTTGTGGTTTGAATATAGTCCCTATCTGTTCTAAGTTGGGGCTTTGAGAATACCCCAATGTCTGTTCATACATTTCTTAAGGAGCGTCGCTGATTTCGTATAGTTGACTATACATCTAATAGTGTTGTCTCTGGGTCGAGGTTTATGACAGAGTGTGTCCGATCTCTTAAGACGCATCACCCTCGTACGGGCATTGTTAATCACGTTGGAACACTATGAATAAAATTGGACTCTGATACAAACACGAGTTGGTTGTCAATTTACGAAGAAGACTGAACATATGAGTAACTTCTAACTTGATATCACGAGTGCTATGACACCTGTTCTTTTTCTGTTTTGTTTCCCTTGAAACATTGGAGTATTAAGGAAGATCCTCTTGTCAGAAGCACCGTGCCATGAACGGAATGTGTTGTTATTTGATGGACTTACTGTGAGCGCCCAAATCCTATGAATATCTTCCTTGTTGGCACAGTTTTTGACCTAAGTTCTGTAAGCAATGTTGATATCTGCAATGTTGTTATCTTCAATTATTACTCTTTAGGTGGCTCCTTATGGGCCATTAATTTACTAGTTTAAGTTGTTTTTAAAGTAGAGTCCACATAATTATTAACATTCTGTGTTTGCATTCGCCACAAACCGGGATCGATTTGCCAAAAGTTTCAATTGTTATCTTACTATTTGCTTGATGGCGCACTGTGCACATGCCCTTCTTCAGTATTGTTGTACCAGTTTTCACTTCCTGCAAGAGACATCCACTGCCCCACTTCTTCACCTTGTCTCTACCGACTCCCCCCTTATAGAGGACTATGACCCTTCCCTTAGATTTTTGTATTACCCTATCCCACAGTCATACCTCTCCCACTTACCCCTTTCCTGTGTCATGTGACACTTCTGTCTTACTTTTGGCCACTTTAGTATACTTGGCCTTCCTCAAACTTAGACCACCCATGATCCCAGCCATACCTAATGAATGATCAGAAGTATTTGATTCTCAAAGTGATTTCCCTCAATGCCAAAGGTCTCAACCATACTGTGAAACGAAGGGCATTTTATGATTCCTGCCTGTCTCCTAAGAGCGACTTAGTTTTCTTACAAGAAACTAAAGATGGATATAAAGAAGGGCTTTCCTTTTGCACTGGATGGATTGCTGAAAATGCATGTTCCCCTCCGATCTCCCCAAAAAATTGAGTTATCACAATGATTTTGAAAGCATCAGGCCAAACCAGAACGTTAAGGCTGGTGGTTGATTACACGACTACAGAATACCTCCTCAGAAGTCCATACTCTAAATGTTTTATGCCCCAACTACAGATGACCTAAACATCTGGGATAAATTATTAGCAAAAATTGAGCTTCTATCCCCTGACACACGCATTATTTTTGGCAGTGATCTAAATCTCCCAATGGATCCTATACTAAACCAACAATCCACTTTCAGCTATTGAACACCTAGGTCCCTAAAAAACAACTACTTACCCTCTGCTCTGCGCATAGTCTAGCAGATGTCTGGAGACTTCACAATCCCACTGGTAGCGACTTTATCTTCTTCTCATCAACCCCACAGCACTTTCTCCATGACCTCTACTGAGATGATTCTTAGTCTTTCTGCGCATCTATTCCAAACTATACTCACCAGAAACTAATACTCCCTTTAATGAATGCATAGATTTCCTCAAATCTCTCCCACTCAAAAAACTAGATGATCAGGATTGCATAATCCTAGCCAAACCAATCTCGAAGAATAGAGATCTTTCAAACAATTAAGAATATCCCCTCTGGGAAAGCCCCAGGACTGTATAGTTTGCCAATTGAATTTTATAAAGCTTTTAGTACCTCAATTATCAACACATTACTACCAACCCTGCTCTCTTCACCTCCAACGGAGCAGTCACAGGTACAGCCTCAGAAGCAACAATCAGTGTCATCCCTGAAGAGGGAAAGGATCACTCTGACCCTAAAAACTTTCAACCCATCTCCCTCATCAATATGAAAGCAAAGATATACGCAAAACTTCTGGCGAACCAACTTGCCCCCCTTGATTCCTAAACTGGTTCACCCATCACAATCTGGATTTATCAAAGGCCGCCTTGCCAGCGTCAATTTTCGCCTCTTCGCTCATGTAATCAAAAAGACTTCCATCTCACTCTAGCCCCCAGGAGCCGCCATTGCCCTTGATGCAGAGAAGGCATTCGATAAAGTCTTGTGGCCCTAGGCAGTTCTCTCAAGAAATAACCTAGGGTATGAGTTCGTCAAGATGGCTATGGACCTATAATCAAACCCAATAGCTAAAATTAGAATAAATGGGACCCTATCCCAATCTTTTTTCCAACAACAGAAAACTTGCCAAGGCTGCCCACTATCCCCAATACTGTTTTTGCTTGCTATTGATCCTTTCCTAATAAATGCACACATATCCCAGGCATCACTTTGAATAATACCCCCTACAAAACAGCAGCCTATGCTGATGACATTCTGAGTTTTACCATTTCACCCAACCTTGCCATTACCTCTATCCTACATACCATTAAATTATCCTATTTCTCTGGATACACTCTCAACAGAGATAAAACGGAGATTCTCCACTTGATAATAAACTGCCATCCTTCAGTAACTGGCTTCCAATGGAAAACCAACCTCAAATATCTGGGAATTTGGTTCTCTAGGGATCTCACTGAATCAGTTACCCTAAACAAAACTAAAACTCCTGGTAAGATTATTGGCCTTCTTAGTAACTGGTCACCAAAGCATATCTCTTGGTGATGATGATGATCGCTCCACTGGGAAACTTACTATCTAGCATGATTCTGGTTCGGTTATCAACTGATTTGTTCATTAAAATTGATTAAACTGTCTCCAATTTCCTTTGGGAAAATAAAAAGTCCAGACTCAGACTTAAAAAACTGAGGACACCTCCACCGGCAGGAGTTTGTAGCTTCCCCAACTGAATTGCGTATCAAACAGCCTTTATTGTGAATCAGGGTGTGCGCTGGTTCATTTCAGACCTGTTAAAAAACACACAATATGGTTACCAGTCGAGTCTTCAGTTTGTTACCCCTTCTCACTAACAGTTTCTCTGACAATGTCACAACATTCTTTCCCCCATTCGTGGAAGATGTTGAAGGACACTATCCAGGCCATACTCCCCCTAAACAATGTCCGCTCTTCCTTCTTTACTGCCCTTTGGAAAATTAAAAAGTTGTGATTCCCTAAATCTATGAGCATTTGACCAGCTTGGGCAAAGAAGGGCAAATCAACTATTGCCAACCTATATGATCACTCTAATCCACTTTCCTTCGCCACCCTACAACATAAACATGAACATTGATTTCTATGACTTTCTAAACTCAAGACCAAGTTATCAAAATTAGGAATACTCCATCACTCGCCCTTGATACAAACATTACATACATTAATCTGGCAAGCTCACATAGCCTCAAAACATTACAAATTACTTACCTCATCTAAAATACCCCCCAAACTCCCAAAAGAGAGATGGGTTGCATATTTTTCTGCAAGTAATCTTCCTCTGACAAGGACTCTTGGAATCAAATAGGCTCAAACCTTTTGAAACATAAGCTGATCCCCTCTTTAACACAAACCAAATACTTTGCAGCACACCTCATATAATGGATACCATTTAAACTATTTTGCCGCAAACTAACAGACTCAGATTCGTGCTGGTCTTGTGGGTCATCACCTGGTAATGAAGAACATATGTTATTTTCCTGACCCCAAACAGTCCTATTGGAAGGATATCACCTCACAACTACAAAAGATCTTTAAAATAACCATTCCACTGTCCTTTCCACTGATCATTCTCGACCCTCACCATGCCAATCCCTCAATCAATCTTCCAGACTCAGATATTCGATTACTTGATTTACTACCTACCATTGCCACCAAAGTGATCTTAATTGACTGGAAATCGAGCAACAAAGTATTATACCATACTTGGTGGGCCTGGGTGACCTACTTAAGAAGTACACGTATAACCCAATCTGCCACCAGGGGCTTTTCTACAACCTCCCAACCCATTTGGGACACACTTTATCGTTTCTGAACTGGTCCGCCTAACTAATGGGAAATCCACTACTTTCTCAACTGTTTTTTTTTATTTTTCCACCAGAACACCTCTCTTTCGAAGATCCTTCTATAGGCACACATTACTCACCCCCCTCCTTCCAGGTCCCTTCCACTACATGGTATCTTAAACTGCTTTAGACCTATACACTGCTTACCCTGGTCCCTTTGGTGTTATAACTACTATGGCATATTATATGAGTACATGTTGCTTTATTCACTATTAGTTGTCTGTAGAATTTTTGTACTTCCTATAGGTTTATCCATATATTAGTATCATCTGTAACCTGACTGCATGTTTCTGATTATTCTATACATACCAGGTGTATATGCCTGCTGATATCTTCTATGACTGTATTAATAGGAGGAGGATTATACCCCCTTTTTGCCTCTCCCTTTGTCTGTTTTTTACACCTGTGTAATATTCCTCTGTCACCAGAAATTCACAATAAAAACGTATTGAACAAAGCAAAAAGAACAAGTTGTGTAGAACCCTTGGGGGTTAAGCTAGTGTAGCTCCTGGGACCAGATTTCAACAGTCAGAGCAGTTTTACCTGGCCCATGGACTCTGAGTGCAGAGTTGTTCTGACTGTGGTCCTGAACGAACTTATGGTGAAGTCATGGCAGGAATGCCACTGGTGAAAAACAACCCGTTGGGGGTTTAGCTGCGGGGAACCCTTGCAGGGTTAAGCTAATGCAGGCCCTAGGCCACAACAGTCATTTCACTTCAACCAGGTCTGTGGAGTCTGGGTGCATAGTTGTCCTGGCTGCCCGTGGTGCTAAACGGGGCTTGCGCTGAAGCTGTTTTTACCACTGACATGACGTTGCTGACAAGGAGATGCAAAATCTTAGCTGGGGCCGAGTTTCAGATGTCAGATGCAGATTGCATGCTGTCCCCTGCACCTGCAGCGTCAAGTAAAGGCATTAGTCAATGGGCTGGCGACCAACAAGCCTTGGCAGCGGTAAAGGTGCCAAATTCTTTGGGAAGTAGCCAGGGTTCAAAGGAGTGAGGTGGTAGATGGAAACTTGGAGGCTGGACTAAGACTCTCAGAAGACAATGTACCACCTGGGTTTCGAACATCCCATAGTGGGCCAATGGCCAGTGCAACTTCAGATTTGGCAGTTGTTTTTACCTGTCGTTTTCAGGGCGCTAGTTCTATAAGTCTGAGGGAGACTGATGAGACCTCCAGCAGCCGCAGGTGACCCTCTGGTTGGGAGTGCCAAAATTTATTCAAGGACGAAGGTCGATCATGCAGTTCCCAGTCTGTTGCCTCAGGGACAGAGTTTACCTCTCTTGCTTTGCAGCGGTGAGCAGAGTCCAGTTTGTCGTGATGCAGACTTTATTCTGGTCCTTCTTTGAAGTAGGTTTGTAAATTTGAGGTTCTGGTGTCAGGAGTGTCCCTTAAATCCTAGATTTAGGGATGTGGAGACTAGTGGCCAACGAGTAGCTAGCTTCTACAGTTAATCTGCCCTGGAGGTCACCACATCCAGAGGGACATGTCACCCTAACCAGTCTACAACCCTCCATTTCTGCCACTCCTAAGAGGGCAGAAACTAAAATTTGGTGCACAGACCGGGCTTCTCACCCTAGAAGTGTGGTCAGCCTGTTGGGTGTGTACTCAGTCCTGCATAACTAATTTCCCACCTGACCATGAGCAAATGTGCCTCGGGGCAGGCGGAGATCTACTTCCTCACTGGAGGACAGTGCTGATGGCTATCAGGGGCAGTTCAGCCTTTGAAGCTCACCGCCTGATGGCCCTATTCAGTAGCCTGGCTGAGGAGTGGGAAGTGTGACCTCCTGCTCGCCTCAGCCCTGTGTTCTGACCTCTGGGAGCACCCAGGCTTCCTGACAGGAGGTCAGAACTCTTTCCTGGTGGCAACGAGAGCGAGAAAAAGCCTGGGTTGCTTGGCCAGAGCACCAAGGAGGGTGGCAATCAGGTGAGCAAGCACAAGCGTACCACCTGGGTGCATGCCAGTCATCCTTCGAAACACAAATCGTGCGGGGGAGAGAAGGCAAGTTGTTTGACATCAAACTCGACATATCTAGGTGGTACGATAGTGGAGCTAGTAGCCCAGGTCAACCGGGGCCTCAGTCCTATATTATTCTATGGACTGGCCTGCACTTATAGTGTACCTTAATGGAAAGGATGCTACAGAGGCATATAAGCTTGTGCTTATATCCCTGCACCTCAAATATAATGCACCCTGCCTTCTGGGCTGCAGAGGCTTTCCTTAGAAGTGTTTGACATATATGTAAGGCAGTGCATGGGATTGTGCAACTCATGGTAAGGGCAGGCCAGCCATCACAGGTTTGCCTGGGTTCTCTTGGGTGGCACAATCTCGGGCTGCAGCCTTGGGGACTCCTTTACCACTGATGCCCTGGGTACCATTTACTAAGGGTTTACTAAGGGGTAAAGTTTTGCCAATCAGAAATTCACTATGTCGACATGGCAATTTAGAGAGAAAACACATACACTGGGAGCTGGTTATCAGGTCTCAGTGCACTATCAGAGTTGAAAAGCAAGCATCTATGGGTTCAAATGGGGGCAAAATGTGGGGAGCATCTGCAAACAGGCCAGTTTTCTCACAGTGGGCCATTCATCTGCTACCCTACCATGAGGACGGAGCCTCTCTGAGATTTTGTCAAGAAACATACTAAAGTCACCATGGAGAGCTAGCATGAAGAAGCCAGCCAGAGTCCAAACCACCACGAATGTACAGCTACACAGCATTATAATGGCATACCTCAACCTCTGGCACTTCATGGACCTTATCAGATGATTACCAAAGAAGTGGAAGCTGCCCTGCGAAAATAAGATCCAGCAAGGTAAGACAGAACCATTACCTATGCCACCTAAGCCTAGGGATTTATAAACAGCCAGTTTGGAAGAGCTAGCATACAGGCCGTTACAGTAGTCAAGCCTGGAAGTGATGAGTGCACAGGCTACGGTTTTCCTGGATGAGGGGCAGGTTGTCAAAGAATTTGTTCAGAGATTCGATTAGGTTAAAAAAAGCCACTGCAACTGCAAAGGCCTGAGGGCGGAATGTCAGGGAGGTGTCAGATTTTATGCCAAGGTTTCTGACAAACTCCACTGTGGCAGAAGGAGTGGGAATTGCATCAGGCCACCATTCATAGGGCACAAAGTCATTTGACTTAACCAAAAGCATAATCTCAGTTTTGTCAGTGTTGCATTTCAGATGATAAGCATCCATCCAATGGATGATCGCAGTTAAGCAATTTTCAAAATTCCACTCAAAGCCCAGTGAGGATTTACCCAACGATAGTATCAGCTGGGTGACATCAGCATACGAAACAGTGTCAATTCCAAAAGTAGTTATCAAGGAAACTAGCGGGCCATATTGTTTTGCTTCACTACGGAACAAGATAAAACACACACACTTAACAGAATTTCTGGTATTCAACCCTTAGTCTGAGAAATACATTTATTAAACCACTCTGCAAGGTTAGTAAAGAAAGGTCAGTACAACTGAAAGTGCACGTTTAAAAAAGGTCACAGCAATGAAATAAAAACATATACAAAGAATTCTCTACTTTAATCTATAAACAGCAAATATATATATATATATATATACATACATATATATTCATGCACAATGCAAAGCAGATAATAAGACTTAAAAATGCATCACCATGGGACACAGTTGAATCCTCTTCATCTCTCCTGCCAGCAACAGGCTGTCAAACCTCAGGTCAACCGTGAAGAGAGAGAGAGAAATACCTACCCTCACAGGAAGATGACAGGCATCAGCATCCTGGTCCTGTCAGAGGTCTGATTCACTTCCTTGTCAATCCGGTCTCGGTCTCTTACATATCTTAAACAAGCCAGAGAGGAGAATTCTAGAAAACCCCTCCAGCTCTATAAGTTGTTGTTAAAAAATGCTGGCTACTTCAGGTCAGTTTTGAAAGGAACACGTTGGAACTGGCCAAGATCCCAAGGTGCTTCTCCAAAACCAATCCATTCCCTGCCATACCATAAACATCATCCTAACACATCCTTATCTCTCTGACTCCCCAATGTTATGCCTTAGCCCTTGATGAGAAAGAACACACAGACATGTAGAGTAAAAACATGAGCGAAAAACACATTGCATAACATGAGCACAGAAAAATACTTGCAACTTCTGCACTTCTAACATCTGCACCTCTAACATGGCAGTGGCTAACGCTAAACTAGATATAAAATAAAGTCAATAGGCAATATGAAGCTGGTGGTCACCAATGTGACTGTGTGCTGCTAGGCTAAGTGAGACGTGGAGTCAGTGGTCAAAACACAAATATCATTACACATATAGAGTTAAATAATACTGGGCTTAGGGAGGAGCCCTGCGGGACACCAGAAGTAACTGTGGATTCTTCAGGAGAATACTGGCCCAGCTTGATGATATGTCTACGAATAGTGAGAAATTATTTTAACCAAGCGAAAGCCTGTCTAACAATTCCACAGTTTCTCACTTGCTGGAAAAGGATATCATGATGCTGCTGATAGGTCCAATAAAATCAGCACACCATTCTCTCCTGCATCCAGTGTTAGCTTTAGTGTGTCTTCCCCCAGGGCAAATTCCGTAGAATACTTAGGGCGAAAACCTGATTGCCAAGGGTAAAGTACATTGGCTTTTTCTATAAATGCTATTAGTTGGGAGTTAACCAATGTTTCTATTATTTTGCCCTGGGGTGGGAATAGCGAGATAGGGCGTAAATTAGACAGAGCTTGTAAGGGTTTTTTTCTTCAGTGGTTTGACCGCCAACAACTTCCCTTCAGCAGGGACATTTTGCTGCGCAAAGGGAATTATTCAGTGGCTGGTTGATCACTGGGTTGACTATATCTACTACTTTATGAAGAACATGAGGAGGACAAGGATCATTAGGTGAACCAGATTTACAGACTAAAATGCCTGTCAGGACAGAGCCAGCGAGACTGTTTTAAAAGTTACCAGTCCCTGCTGTCAATGGATCCTCATTTCCCAAGTTGGTTACAGTGAAGATCGAAGTGGGAAATTCTCTTTGGCTAGCCTGTACCTTATCTATAAAATAGGAAGAGATCTGGTCATATAGAGCTTGGGATGGAGGAATCTGTGATTCTAGTGCCCTTGGTTTCAAAAAGGAATTTGAGATCTTGAAGATAAGCTTTTGGTCATACTGGGCTTCCTCAATTAGAGTAGAGGAATAGGCCTTTTTTGCAGACTTAAAATGCTTGTGATATGCTTTTAGTACTAACCTAAATTGTATCAGTTCATCGGGATCGTAAGCCTTACGCCATTTTCTTTCAAGTTGCTCACAGAGTTAATTTTGATCTCTTAAGGCCTGACTGAACCAGGGGGCTGAGGGTAAAAATGTAGGCATTCTCTCTACAGAAGGGGCGGAAGATAACTAGTGGCTGATTGAGAAATCCATTTGCTAAAAGATGCCACATTGTCTGCAATACTGCCTTCAAAAGTGGTGGTAGATTCAGATAGTAGGTTTGAGAATCTCAGGCCAATTGATAACTTGCCCCATGAATACGTGGTGGAGGGAACCAACTGGGGAGTCAGGGACAAAGGTTTATCTTGCTCATGCTTAATTTTGAAAGAAATAAACAAGTGGTCTGACCAACTCTGCCGAATGGAGCCTCTACTGATAGCATAGGATTGTTGGAGCAAATACAATTAAGGGTGTGGCCCTCCTTGTGGGTGGGTACTAGAATTGTTTTCTGTAACCCTATGGGGCTTAAGGTATGAGAGAAATGCATTACCTCTGGGTTATTGGCAAGCTCTAGGTGAACATTTAAATTTCCCATGATAGTAAAGTTGGAGTACCAAAGTATCAATGGAGCAAGAGCTTCACCCAGAGAGGTCAGAAAGGCATCACCTGGGCCAGGAGGCTGAGACATTAAAGCCCCAGCAAAGGAGGGAGAAAGGCTGAGCCTGAAATGGAGCCCCAGGCTCTCTGTCCCTGTAAGGAACATAAGGTTCAAAGTCTCTACCTGGAATGAATCTGTATATAATGGCAAGATCTCTGCCCCGAAGATCAGGTCTATCCTGTTGGAGATGGTATAACCAGTGGGGAATGCAAGAGCAATGTCTGGATTACACCAATCTTTTAACCAAGATTCTGTAATAAACAGAAAGTCAACCTGGTGCTCGGAAATAAGGTTGTAAACTTCAGGGGTGTTTGCTAAGGGAACAAGCATTTAAGGGAACAAGCATTTATCAGGCCTCCCTCCAACGTACATAGTTTATAAACCATTAGTGCCCTTTGTGTTGTCGGATCTGGTACCCCAGAGCCGGCTTTACATTTAATACAGGATACAGGGCCTTCAATATTACATAAAGAGACAGTAATATCACAGTGAGGGATGAACTTAGCACACAAATTTAAAAGAGCAGCTGACATAGGGATACCTGATGAAAAATAAGCATTGTAACTGGTGCTGGTCACAGTCCGGTCACAAACAGGTGCAGACAGGCTTGCCTTTGGTGCGCCCGCTGTGCGTCTGCACCATACAACGGATTAAATAGGGAAGTTCCAGTGACCCAGCCAAAAAACTACCGTGCCCAAATGAAGATGGTGCCCTGAAACAGGCTTCCCAAAACCAGGAAGTGGATAAAAGAGATTGCTGGTAAAAACTCCACAATATATTGCCTAAAACCAATTCTAAGTAAAAAAATGAAAGCCCCCTCAACATTTAAATATTTCACTAACTTTCAGTCATTCAGTGAGTCAATAATTCCACACTTCAAAAAAATCACTTCAGCAAAGATTCCACCCCTGCAGAACCTCACAGAGTGTATGTGAGGCTATCTGCTGCTTTTCCACGCCTTAAAACGTATTAAATAGGAAAGGTACAGCGACCCAGCCAAAAGACTAGAGTGCCCAAAATCAAGATGGCGGCTCTGAAACAGACCGGACAAAACCAGGAAGTGGATAAAAGAAAGAGCGAGTGCTGGTAAAAAACCCACAATATATTGCCTGAAACCAATTCTATGCTATACAAGCATTTGCAATGCAATAGGTCTTGCATTTGCAAGAGTTTGAGCTCATGGCATTATAAATTACAATGTCTTTCCCCAATGTATTTTGGTTTGGATTGGAGTGGATGTATGTGGTATGGAGTGGAATTATGTGGGTTGAATTGGATTTGTTAGTTGTGGAATTGTGTGGGGTGGAATTGCATGGTGTGGAGTGTATTTGTGTAGTGGAATTATGTGGCATGGTGAATAGATAGGGGTGAGAGCTGCACAGAATAGATTGAAAGGAAGACAGAGAGGAATAGGTAGTTTATGCACAAAGTGGTGAATGAACTCCAGACAGAGGAGCAGAAAGTGTGTGAGAGAAAGAAGGGGAGAGCAGACCATAGATGCATAAAGAGGGAGGTTGTGTCTGTGCATAAGGCACCCCAGGAAGAGGAGGAGAGTGACGGAAATCTTGAAAAGCAAACAAACACAAATGATGAATGGAATGCGGAACCAATCAAACATTCACCCCCAGTCACAGATCTGGGATTAATCCATCAATTCTTTTGCTCACCATGCCACCCCAGTTTGGACCCAGCCATATGCAAATCAGTCTTGACCCTGTTCCTCACGGGAACAGTCCAGCCCGAACTGCCAGGCCAGGTCCTCCCTGGACCAGAAACAAGCATCCTGGGACCAGTTTCAGGGTATTACCCTTCATCAGCCAGGCTAGCTTGAATACAGTGGCATTGTGAACCCGGGACTTATGTCTGGGCATAACAGGTGCACTTAGGGCAACAAAAGCAAACAAACACAAATGATGGACGGACTGCGGAACCAATCATTCACCCCCGGTCACAGATCTGGGTTTAATCCATCAAATCTTTTGCTCACCAATTGCAATTGTTGCCCTAAGTGGGATGGGTATCCCCAGACGTGGGTCCTGTGCTCCCCATGCCACTGGATTCAAGCTAACCTGGCTGAGAAGGGGTGATACCCAGAAACCTGTCCTAGGATGCTTGTGTCCAGTCCAGGGAAGACCTGGCCTGGCAGTTCGGGCTGGACTGTTCCCATGGGGAACAGGGTCAAGACTGATTTGCATATGGCTGGGTCCAAACTGGAAGGGCATGGGTAGCAAAAAAACGATGGATTTAGGCCCAGATCTCTGTATTGGGAGTGAATATTTTACATTGATCAGCATTCCGTCCACCACTTGTTCTTTTTGCAACGGAAATCTTGAAAAGGCACTGGAAAGAAACTGTGCTCAAAGATCTGACATGAAACACATGAGAGAGGCAGGAAGAGTGCGTGAGAGAGAGAGGCAGTGGGTGTGTGGGGGAGAGATGACTGGGTTAGTTGAAGTGCGAAGTAGAGAGAGGTTATTTAGCAAATTGCTTGTTGTGGAATATTGTTTTCTGGAACTGTGTGGTTTAGAGTTGTGTAGTGGAAATATGTGGCATGGTGTGCTGTGGATAGTAATTATATGGTATTAACTGTCATGGAAATATCTAGAGTGAGATTGTGTGTGTGGGACTTAATTACGTTGAATAGTACTGTGCGTTGTAGAGTTGTGCAGGGCACAGAGGTGAGGTGCAGGGTAGAATGCAGAGGTGTAGAGTGCAGTGGGGTGGTGTGCAGTAATGCAGAATAGATTAGAGTGGGATAAAGTAGAGTGATACAGAGTAAAGTTGCGTAGAGTGCAGTAGAGTTGAATGCAGTGACGAGTGGTGCAGTGTAGAGTAGTGCAATGGTGCATAGTGAATAGTAGAGTGGTGCACAGTAGATTAGAGTGGCATATGGTAGAGTGGTACTTAGAGTAGAGTGGTGCACAAAGTATACTGGTGCGCAGAGAATAGCGATGCGCAGAGAATAGTGGTGCAGAATGCAGTGGCTCAGAGTGCTGTGGCGCAGAGTAGAATGTAGTTGCGCAGAGATGAATGGCACAGAGCAGAGTGAAGTGGCACAGAGTGGAACTAGGTGGCGCAGAGATGAGTGGCGTAGAGAACACTGGAGTAGAGTGCAGTGGCATAGAGTGGTGCAGAATAAAGTGACGTTGAGTGCAATGGTGTAAAGCAGAGCGGCATTGTAGGAAGGTAGCCTCTTTCTAGCCTTGTTACCCCCACTTTCGGCCTGTTTGTGAGTATATGTCAGGGTGTTTTCACTGTCTCACTGGGATCCTGCTAGCCAGGGCCCAGTGCTCATAGTGAAAACCCTATGTTGTCAGTGTGTTTGTTATGTGTCACTGGGATCCTGCTAGCCAGGACCCCAGTGCTCATAAGTTTGTGGCCTATATGTGTTCCCTGTGTGGTGCCTAACTGTGTCACTGAGGCTCTGCTAACCAGAACCTCAGTGTTTATGCTCTCTCTGCTTTCTAAATTTGTCACTGCAGGCTGGTGACTAAATTTACCAATTCTCATTGGCACACTGGTACACCCATAGAATTCCCTTGTATATGGTACTTAGGTACCCTGGGTATTGGGGTTCCAGGAGATCCCTATGGGCTGCAGCATTTCTTTTGCCACCCAAAGGGAGCTCAGACAATTCTTACACAGGCCTGCCACTGCAGCCTGCATGAAATAACGTCCACGTTATTTCACAGCCATTTTACACTGCACATAAGTAACTTATAAGTCACCTATATGTCTAACCTTCTCCTGGTGAAGGTTGGGTGCCAAGTTACTTAGTGTGTGGGCAACCTGGCACTAGCCAAGGTGCCCCCACATCGTTCAGGGCAAATTCCCTGGACTTTGTGAGTGCTGGGACACCATTACACATGTGCACTATACATAGGTCACTACCTATGTATAGCGTCACAATGGTAACTCCGAACATGGCCATGTAACATGTCTAAGGTCATGGAATTGTCCCCCCAATACCATTCTGGTATTGGGGGGACAATTCCATGATCCCCCGGGTCTCTAGCACAGAACCCGGGTACTGCCAAACTGCCTTTGCGGGGTTCCCACTGCAGCTGCTGCTGCTGCCAACCCCTCAGACAAGTTTCTGCCCTCCTGGGGGCCAGGCAGCCCTGGCCCAGGAAGGCAGAACAAAGGATTTCCTCTGAGAGAGGGTGTTACACCCTCTCCCTTTGGAAATAGGTGTGAAGGGCTGGGGAGGAGTAGCCTCCCCCAGCCTCTGGAAATGCTTTGATGGGCACAGATGGTGCCCATCTCTGCATAAGCCAGTCTACACCGGTTCAGGGATACCCCAGCGCTGCTCTGGCGCGAAACTGGACAAAGGAAAGGGGAGTGGCCACTCCCCTGACCAGTACCTCCCAGGGGAGGTGCCCAGAGCTCCTCCAGTGTGTCCCAGACCTCTGCCATCTTGGAGACAGAGGTGTTGGGGGCACACTGGACTGCTCTGAATGGCCAGTGCCAGCAGGTGACGTCAGAGACCCCCTTGGTAGCCAATCCTCCTTTCTTGGTAGCCAAACCTCCTTTTCTGGTTATTTAGGGTCTCTGCTTTGGGGAATTCTTCAGATAACGAATGCAAGAGCTCACCAGAGTTCCTCTGCATCTCCCTCTCCGACTTCTATCAAGGATCAACCGCTGACTGCTCCAGGACGCCTGCAAAACTGCAACAAAGTAGCAAGACGACTACTAGCAACATTGTAGCGCCTCATCCTGCCGGCTTTCTCGACTGTTTCCAGGTGGTGCATGCTCTGGGGGTAGCCTGCCTTCACCCTGCACCAAAAGCTCCGAAAAAATCTCCCGTGGGTCGACGGAATCTTTCCCCTGCTAACGCAGGCACCAAAAGACTGCATCACCGGTCCTCTGGGTCCCCTCTCATCCTGACGAGTGTGGTCTCTGGAACACAGGAACTCTATCCAAGTGACTCCCACAGTCCAGTGACCCTTCAGCCCAAGTCTGGTGGAGGTAAGACCTTGCCTCCCCACGCTAGACTGCAAACCTGTGTACTGCGTGATTTGCAGCTTCTCCGGCTTCTGTGCATTCTTCTAGGATTTCCTTTGTGCACAGCCTAGCCTGGGTCCCAAGCACTCCGTCCTGCAGTGATCACCTCGCTGAGTTGGCCTCCGACGTCGTGGGACCCTCTTTTGTAACTCTGCGTGGACTCCGGTTCACAAATCTTCCAAGTGCCTGTTCAGGTACTTCTGCGGGTGCTGCCTGCTTCTGTGAGGGCTCTCTGAGTTGCTGAGCGCCCCCTCTGTCTCCTCCTCCAAGTGGTGACATCCTGGTCCTTCCTGGTCCCCAGCAGCACCCAAAAACCTCTACCACGACCCTTGCAGCTAGCAAGCTTGTTTGCGGTATTTCTGCGTGGGAACACCTCTGCAAGCTTCATCGCGACGTGGGACATCTTCCATCCAAAGGAGCAGTTCCTAGTCATTTTCTTTCTTGCAGAGCTCCAAGCTTCTTCCATCTGGAGGCAGCTTCCTTGTACCTTCATCCGGGGTTTTCTGGGCTCCTGCCCCCCCCGGACACTGTCACGACTATTGGACTTCGTCCCCTTGCTTTGCAGGTCCTCAGGTCCAGAAATCCGTTTTCAGTGCACTGCTGGTGTTTGTAGTTCTTGCAGAATCCCCCTATTGCAACTATTGTTCTCTTTTGTGGTAGTAGGCGTACTTTACTCCTACTTTTCAGGGTCTTGGGGTGGGGCATCTTGGACACCCTGACTGTTTTCTTACAGTCCCAGCGACCCTCTACAAGCTCCCATAGGTCTGGGGTCCATTAGTGATTCGCATTCCACTTTTGGAGCATATGGTTTGTGTTGCCCCTAGACCTATGCTTGCCTACTGCAACCTATTGTAATTCTACACTGTTTGCATTACTTTTCTGACTCTGACCTACCTATTTTTGGTTTGTGTATATATAACTTGTGTATATTACTTCCCTTCTTACTGAAGGTACTCACTGAGATACTTGTGGCATATTGTCATAAAAATAAAGTACCTTTATTTCTAGTAACTCTGTGTATTGTGTTTTCTTATGGAATTGTGCATATGATATAAGTAGTATAGTAGGAGCTTTGCATGTCTCCTAGTTCAGCCTAAGCTGCTTTGCCATAGCTACCTTCTATCAGCCTAAGCTACTAGAAACACCTCTATTCTACTAATAAGGGATAACTGGACCTGGCACAAGGTGTAAGTACCTTTGGTACCCACTACAAGCCAGGCCAGCCTCCTACATTGGTGGTGCAGCGGTGGGATAAGTACTTGTAACTGCTTTACCACTTTGTAATGTTGTACTTCTCATAAGAGAATCATATACCAAACAGTTCAGTGTATGCACACTTAACCCAAAAAGTTTGCTTTTCTATCCTAAACCTTTTTACAAAGTTCTGAAAAGTTTCTTAAAACTTCTAAAAGTTAGAAAATGCTTTTTTCTCTGTGCTTTCAAAAGTTCTAAAACTTTTTCTCTCTTCTCCCTATCTCTAAACCTTTTACTATCATGTCTGTGGTAGATTCCACTCTCAAAACTGTCAATGCTACTTATGACATTTTGAACTACAAGAGCTTAAGGAGTCTCTGCTTAGATAGAGGTTTAGTTATAGGAAAGAACCCTACAAAAGAGTTTCTTTTTAACATGCTTGTTGTGGATGACCAGAACCAGTCTGGCCCATCAAATGAGAGGTTAGTCGAAGCTTCCCAGTCTGATTCAGAGGATCCCCCTGAGGAAGCTGGGGAGGGTTCTGATAAGGGTCTGCCCCCTAGCAGGGCACCTAGGTATGCTGGTAGTGATAGAGGTTCCCATAACAGTAGGGCATCCTTTATTCCTAGAGGCCAGGTTACCAGGGTCCAGACAATTAGGGACAGGCCCCCCTCTGAAGTTTCCAATTTGTTATCTGTGTCAAAGCATTCCCAACCTACCCACCCTGAGGATAACTTGTTAGAAAGGGAACTCAAAATGTTGAGGGTTGAAGAGACCAGACTGAAGCTTAAACAGCAACAGCTGGCCTTAGATAGGGAATCCCTAGACATTGAGAAGGAAAGACAGAGGCTGGGGATAGGACCCCGTGGTGGCAGCAGCAGTATCCCTGATAGTAATCCTGTTAGAGAGCAAGATTCCAGGAATCTGCACAAGATAGTCCCCCCCTTACAAGGAGGGGGATGACATCAACAGGTGGTTTTCTGCACTTGAGAGGGCCTGTATGGTACAGTTGGTCCCTCAAAGGCAGTGGGCTGCTATTTTGTGGCTATCTTTCACTAGAAAGGGTAGGGATAGGCCACTCACTGTTAGAGAAAGTGAAGCTAACAACTACACAGTATTGAAAGATGCACTCTTGGATGGATTTGGCTTAACCACTGAACAATACAGGATTAAGTTCAGAGACACCAGAAAAGAGTCTTCTCAAGACTGGACAGATTTTGTGGACTGTTCAGTGAAGGCCTTGGAAGGGTGGTTACATGGCAGTAAGGTATCTGACTATGAACGCCTGTACAATCTTATTCTGAGAGAGCATATTCTTAACAATTGCGTGTCTGATTTGTTACACCAGTACTTGATAGACTCAGATCTGACCTCTCCCCAAGAATTGGGAAAGAAGGCAGACAAATGGGTCAGAACAAGAGTGAACAGAAAAGTTCATACAGGAGGTGACAAGGATGGCAAGAAGAAAGATGGTGAGAAATCCCAGGATACGCATGGGGATAAGGGTAAAACCAAAGATCCTTCTTCAAATCCTAAACACTCTTCAGAGGGTGGGGATAAAACAAATTCTTCCTCTTCTTCACAACACACACACACATCAAAAAGCCTTGGTGCTTTCTGTGTAAAAATAAAGGCCATAGGCCAGGGGATATGTCCTGTCCAGGTAAACCCCCTGAGTCTACCACCACTAATACATCAAACTCTAGTGCCCCTGGCAGTAGTGGTAATAGTGGTGGGACTGCTGGCAACAGTCAAAATAAGGGTGTAGTTAGGTTCACTTATGGGTCCATCATAGAAACTGGGGTAGTCAGTCCCAAGACAGTTTCTGTCACACCTGGTGGCACTGGCCTTGCCACACTGGCTGCTTGTCCCCTTACAATGGATAAGTACAGGCAGCCAGTTTCAATAAATGGTGTTGAGGCCCAGGCCTACAGGGACACAGGTGCCAGTATCACTTTGGTGACTGAAAACATAGTGTCTCCTGAACAACACGTCATTGGACAACAGTACAAGATTGTTGATGTCCATAACTCCACTAAGTTTCTTCCCTTAGCTATAGTTCAGCTTAGTTGGGGTGGTGTTACTGGCCCTAAGCAGGTGGTAGTATCACCTAGCTTACCTGTAGACTGTCTCTTAGGTAATGACCTAGAGGCCTCAGGTTGGGCTGAGGTAGAGTTTAATACCCATGCAGCTATGCTGGGTATCCCTGAGGAACTGCGTCCTCTCATTTCAGCTGAAATGAAAAAGCAAAGGAGAGAAAAAGGCCTGAAAACTCAGGATCCTTCTCCAACAACAGGTAAAAAGGGCATCACAGTATCCCCTACCCACCCTGCCATTCAGGGTACAATTCCTGTGGTAGGAGAAACCTCTCCTGGGGTGGCACCTGTACCAAGGGAAACATCAGCTAACACAGCTGTACTCCCTGCGGTAGAAGTACCTCTCTGTGGGATAACTAATATTGGTGAGAAAAAGTGCACCCTTTTAGTAAACATGGAGCATCCCTCCAACCCTCCCAGAGAACCTTTAGTGCAGAAACCCTGCACTGCCTCACAACACTTAGGACAGCAGCCCTGCCCTAGTGTGGAGCTCATAGGACAGCATCCCTGCCCTGCTCCAACTCAAAAGAAACAGCAACCCTGTTCTCTCTTACAGCCAAATGGACAAAGATTTTGCCCAGCTATGGCTTTTCTGAGACAGCATCCCTGTCTGGCATTCTCATCATTTGATATAGGCCCAGTGGACAATTCCCACTGCTCTAAACTTAAACTTACTAATAGGAACTCTGAAAATATGACTTCACATTGTTGGCTAGCTAAAAAACTTCAAACAAGGTGGTTTACATCCCCACAAGGAAGTAACCATATAGTGGATGATAAAGGGAGTAACCAACCTATTGCAGAGCTACTCTCTACTTATCACCACTTAGACAATAAAGACTCAACTGGCCAAGGGTAGCCTTATTGTCCTTCATTTGGGGGGGAGGGGGGGGTTGTGTAGGAAGGTAGCCTCTTTCTAGCCTTGTTACCCCCATTTGTGGCCTGTTTGTGAGTATATGTCAGGATGTTTTCACTGTCTCACTGGGATCCTGCTAGCCAGGGCCCAGTGCTCATAGTGAAAATCCTATGTTGTCAGTGTGTTTGTTATGTGTCACTGGGATCCTGCTAGCCAGGACCCCAGGGCTCATAAGTTTGTGGCCTATATGTGTTCCCTGTGTGGTGCCTAACTGTATCACTGAGGCTCTGCTAACCAGAACCTCAGTGTTTATGCTCTCTCTGCTTTCTAAATTTGTCACTGCAGGCTAGTGACTACATTTACCAATTCTCATTGGCACACTGGTACACCCATATAATTCCCTTGTATATGGTACTTAGGTACCCAGGGTATTGGGGTTCCAGGAGATCCCTATGGGCTGAAGCATTTATTTTGCCACCCATAGGGAGCTCAGACAATTCTTACACAGGCCTGCCACTGCAGCCTGCGTGAAATAATGTCCACGTTATTTCACAGCCATTTTACACTGCACATAAGTAACTTATAAGTCACCTATATGTCTAACCTTCACCTGGTGAAGGTTGGGTGCCAAGTTACTTAGTGTGTGGGCACCCTGGCACTAGCCAAGGTGCTCCCACATCGTTCAGGGCAAATTCACTGGACTTTGTGAGTGCGGGGACACCATTACACATGTGCACTATACATAGGTCACTACCTATGTATAGCGTCACAATGGTAACTCCGAACATGGCCATGTAACATGTCTAAGATCATGGAATTTTCCCCCCAATACCATTCTGGTATTAGGGGGACAATGCCATGATCCCCCGGGTCTCTAGCACAGAACCCGGGTACTGCCAAACTGCCTTTCCGGGGTTTCCACTGCAGCTGCTGCCAACCCCTCAGACAGGTGCCTGCCCTCCTGGGGGCCAGGCAGCCCTGGCCCAGGAAGACAGAACAAAGGATTTCCTCTGAGAGAGGGTGTTACACCCTCTCCCTTTGGAAATAGGTGTGAAGGGCTGGGGAGGAGTAGCCTCCCCGAGCCTCTGGAAATGCTTTGATGGGCACAGATGGTGCCCATCTCTGCATAAGCCAGTCTACACCAGTTCAGGGATCGCCCAGCCCTGCTCTGGTGCGAAACTGGACAAAGGAAAGGGGAGTGACCACTCCCCTGACCAGTACCTCCCAGGGGAGGTGCCCAGAGTTCCTCCAGTGTGTCCCAGACCTCTGCCATCTTGGAGGGCACACTGGACTGCTCTGAGTGGCCAGTGCCAGCAGGTGACGTCAGAGACTCCCTCTGATAGGCTCTTACCTTTCTTGGTAGCCAATCCTCCTTTCTTGGTAGCCAAACCTCCTTTTCTGGCTATTTAGGGTCTCTGCTTTGGGGAATTCTTCGGATAACGAATGCAAGAGCTCACCAGAGTTCCTCTGCATCTCCCTCTTCGACTTCTACCAAGGATCGACCGCTGACTGCTCCAGGACGCCTGCAAAACCGCAACAAAGTAGCAAGACAACTACTAGCAACATTGTAGCGCCTCATCCTGACGGCTTTCACGACTGTTTCCAGGTGGTGCATGCTCTGGGTGGTAGCCTGCCTTCACCCTGCACCAGAAGCTCCGAAGAAATCTCCAGTGGGTCGACGGAATCTTCCCCCTGCTAACGCAGGCACCAAAAGACTGCATCACCGGTCCTCTGGGTCCCCTTTCATCCTGACGAGGGTGGTCCCTGGAACACAGGAACTCTATCCAAGTGACTCCCACAGTCCAGTGACCCTTCAGTCCAAGTTTGGTGGAGGTAAGTCCTTGCCTCCCTACGCTAGACTGCAAGCCTGTGTACTGCGTGATTTGCAGCTGCTCCGGCTTCTGTGCACTCTTCCAGGATTTCCTTCGTGCACAGCCTAGCCTGGATCCCCAGCACTCCGCCCTGCAGTGCTCACCCTGCTGAGTTGGCCTCCGACGTCGTGGGACCCTCTTTTGTAACTATGCGTGGACTCCAGTTCACAAATCTTCAAAGTGCCTGTTCAGGTACTTCTGCGGGTGCTGCCTGCTTTTGTGAGGGCTCTCTGAGTTGCTGAGTGCTCCCTCTGTCTCCTCCTCCAAGTGGTGACATCCTGGTCCTTCCTGGTCCTCAGCAGCACCCATAAAACTCTACTGCGATCTTTGCAGCTAGCAAGGCCTGTGTGCGGTATTTCTGCGTGGGAACACCTCTGCAAGCTTCATCACGACGTGGGACATCTTCCATCCAAAGGAGAAGTTCCTAGTCCTCTTCTTTCTTGCAGAACTCCAAGCTTCTTCCATCCGGAGGCAGCTTCCTTGCACCTTCATCAGGGGTTTTCTGGGCTCCTGCCCCCCCTTGACACTGTCGCGACTATTGGACTTGGTCTCCTTGCTTTGCAGGTCCTCAGGTCCAGGAATCCGTTTTCAGTGCACTGCTGGTGTTTGTGGTTCTTGCAGAATCCCCCTATTGCGACTATTGTGCTCTTTTGGGGTAGTAGGTGTACTTTACTCCTACTTTTCAGGGTCTTGGGGTGGGGTATCTTGGACACCCTAACTGTTGTCTTACAGTCCCAGCGACCCTCTACAAGCTCCCATAGGTCTAGGGTCCATTCGTGATTCACATTCCACTTTTGGAGTATATGGTTTGTGTTGCCCCTAGACCTATGCTTGCCTATTGCAACCTATTGTAATTCTACACTGTTTGCATTACTTTTCTGACTCTGACTTACCTATTTTTGGTTTCTGTATATATAACTTGTGTATTTTACTTCCCTTCTTACTGAGGGTACTCACTGAGATACTTGTGGCATATTGTCATAAAAATAAAGTACCTTTATTTTTAGTAACTCTGTATTGTGTTTTCATATGATATAAGTGGTATAGTAGGAGCTTTGCATGTCTCTTACTTCAGCCTAAGCTGCTTTGCCATAGCTACCTTCTATCAGCCTAAGCTGTTAGAAACACCTCTATTCTACTAATAAGGGATAACTGGACCTGGCACAAGGTGTAAGTACCTTTGGTACCCACTACAAGCCAGGCCAGCCTCCTACAGGCATAGAGTGCAGTAGAGTACAGTGTTACAGAGTACAGTATGTTGACGTACAGTGCAGTGGTGCACAGTACATTGGCATACAGTGCAGTGTTGCAGAGTGCAGTGGCATAGATCGTAGTGGTGCAGAATGGATTAGAGTGGCGTAGAGTAGATTGTTTCAAGGTGAAGTGAAGTGGTGTAGAGTGCAGTGGTGCACAGTAGAGTAGTGTGGGGTAGAGTGCACTGGTGTAGCGTAGAGTGGGGTAGAGTAGAGAGGCATTGAGTAAAGTGGCGCAGAGCGGAGTGGTGCAGAGCAGAGTGCAGAGATGCAGCGTGGAGTGGAGTGGCATAGTGTGGAGTAGTACAGAGTATAGTAGAGTGGTGCAGAGTCGTGGTGTGGTGCAGGGCAGAGTGGACTTGAGTAAGGTAGAGTATGCATGGTGTAGTAGAGCACTGCCATTACAGACAACACATCTTTAATCGAAATGATCATTACATTTGCACAGACATACAGTATTACTGATAAAAGTATACAGTGCACAAACAATAATCTGTGGAAATATCATCACCTAGAGTATTGATTTGTTTTTATTGCATTAAAATATTTAATTTCACCACATTCAGAATTACCACAAAATATACTTTGTTCGTGCTTTCCATAGTCTGAAATGTCTGCACAGTTTATTTACAGACATTTAAGTTATGTTTTGTGCTAGAAAAAAATAAGATCCTACAGCACACCCCGAGTATCTAGCATTATTATTACATAAATCCTTCTCACTTTGAAGTCTTAGAAAGAAAAGTAAACACCAAAATCCCTGGAAGACAGAGCCTGACATTTGAACTCTTTGAATGCACAGCAAATGTGACAAGATAGCAAGTTTTAAAGGCCTGTCTACGGAAATTCTGTACTTGTGGAAGAATACAGTAAAAAGGGTTTGGGCAGGGATAGGGACAAACTCAACTTGGACAGCTCAAAACAAATAAATCCAGCAAACAGGGCAGATGTGAGTTACAAACCACAAAGCCAATGGTAAGCAATGGGTGAAATGCATTCCCAGGGAACCTTTCCGACTGTCCCCAAGATGCTGTTAGCAAACCAGACAGCTGTGCTGTCTGGTAGGCTTTGACCTAAAACAGCCTCCCTTGCATTCCGCTGAAGGATACAATGAAACAGACAATTGAACAAGAAATAGCCCACCATCAAACATCACAAAAGGGAGGGTAGAAAGAGCTGCAAGGTGAGACAGGAAGTAAAAGTCTTGGCCCTATAAACACCAAACCATTGCCAAGAGGAATGGTGGAAGACCATTCCAGCCCTTACTTTCAACACAAGGTACAAAAGAAGAATATGAAAAAGACCATCAAAATCTTCACACCAAATAAAAAATGCAGGAGCAGGGCAAAGCAGGCCATGGGTGGAGACAGGAAGCAAAAATCATTCTTCCCAAAAGTATCATGACACGCAGCAAGGTAAATGGAGAAGGCAGGGCAAAGCCTCTGGGAACAATAGACAGCCCCATGATGAGCCCCGATCCCTTGGACAAAAAAAGTGGGGGCTGAATACCAGCATGGAACAAGGTGGGAAGCCCGAGTCCATTTGAACCCCAATCAAGGAACACAACCCAATCCGAACCCACAGCAGGGAGTTGGGTGAGAACATTCGGAAAATTAACACTAGCACCACACACCGCACCTCAAGCCTATCAAAGAGGCAAGACACTGAAAAATAAACAGTAAAAGTAGACAAGAAACACGACTCCCAATTCCCTACATCCAGTAGCACAGAAGAAACCCCAAATGCGGCCTTCATTCAAGCAAAAAGCTACAGTGGCTCTGACCTCCGCTCCAGTGAAGACAGCTCTAGTGCCATAAGTGGAGAAAGGACACCTCAGCTCCAAACCCAGACTGGAGTCAGGCAGTGGCAATCTGAATATTAGCAACAGTATCACACAATTAACAAGCCCAGCAGTGAGATTGGGGGCACACACATAGCTTAAACAAGATGGAGACAGCAACAGACAACACACCTCCCACAAGCACCTAGCCAAGGACAGAGCATAGGAGAAAGTGCAAACCCAGCCGGTACCCAGGACAAACTAGTAACTGTCTCCGAGACTTCAGGACATACTTAATTTGTCACACATTTCAGCTGCAGCGTTGTGCCTCTAAGCTTGGTCACGTGTAACCAAGTTAAGGAGTGTTGTAAACAATGTTCTATGTTCTGGCATGAGCTCTTGGATTATATGTGTGTCAGTTGTTCACTTGCTGGTATATGGAAACCGAGCTCAGGTCACTATTTCAATAAAAACTCTAGTCTCTACCAGTGACTGTTAGCACATACTCATTTTGATATTTAATAGTAAACACATTAATTAGTATTATAGTTCTGCCCTATAATTGCTTTTACCCAGTTGAATGATAGCCCACGTATCGCCCAGCAGTGAAAGTGTATTTCGACTGGTGAGATTGGAACTTGTGACCTGCTAGTAACAGACCACTGGTCGCAGTGACCTTTTAACACCCTGAGCTATTTATTAATCATATCCTAATATCTCATCGGTAGGAATGCACCTGGTTTAAGAGAAAGACGCCATTCTTGTTTTCGATTTTGAGTTTCAAGAATAGCCAGGCGGTTGTACATTAACAAGAATTTCCCTTTATGTTTAACATTTTTGCTCTTTCTGGATTTGGTACAAATAATGAATATTTTAGGCAAGTATAAAGTACATTATGCAAAGTTCCCAGTTGCGTGTGCACTACAACTACACATGTACACAGATTTCAGAGGTTTGTGTTTCCCTATGAGATCAGCTGCAGAGGGGTTTCAGCAGTCATGTTGCATTCAGGAGCTGAAAAATATGGAATTCATCAGTTATGCCTCATGGGGAGACATGACTGCACTTAGGTAGATTTAGGAGAACTGCCAAATAAGGGTGTACCTAAACCGCCACTAAAATATAACAGCAATTGGCTTAATCGCCCTGCCTCTGAAAACTCAAACTCGACAGCACGTGACATTCATGCAAGAGTAGAAACTGAAATCAACTGTAAACCTCTGCAGACGTCTTAAATAATAATCTGTATTAACTGTATTTTTAAAACTGTACCTTTTGTCAGTCTTACTGTGAAGGAGAAATACCAATCGTCGAGGAAGGAAAGGACTTTAACTAGGTCTATAGAACCTCCAGCATATGAAGCCCTTTTGAGAAGCAGGCATTTTTTCTAATGATTATTTTTAACTTGCAACTTTTGACAGATTGGGGCAAAGGGGGCATAACTGAAACTGACACCAGGCTGTTTGAAGAAAAGGCTGCTTTATTGAAAACATGTGCACCTAACAATCAACATTCCCTGGCCTTTGCCTCACAAAACTAACAACCTGACTAAACAAATCATAAAACTGTAGTGCACCTGCCACTCCTACCCTATGCCCTTTCCCTCGCCACTTTTAATATTGCTCTTCTGTCCTCTTCATTTTGTATTTTAGCGATTGTTCCCCTCGCCCCTTTTAATATTGCCCTCCTGTCCTCTTCATTTTGTATTTTAGTGATTGTTGTTGAGACCTCTCTTCCCACCTGATAGTCCTCTGTAACTGTAACGGTCATAACTTCCTGCCGAACACTTAAACAACCTTGCTCGACCAGGTGTAGTCCAGTGTACATTCTCCTTTCCCACCTGGGCTGCCGCTTTCAAGCCTAAAACTGCAAACCCTGCAAAGTTAACCTGACCCCGCTATGGACAACTATTTACAACATTCTCCCCCTTTGGAGCACCTGAAAACAAGAAGGCGTACCAAATCCTATAAAGAACTTGAACCCCACCCTAAAGACCAAGGGGTACGTGGGAGGGGGAAAAAACCTTCAGACGTGCCCTACCTGCAGCTCGCTCAAAATTATGGCAAGTGACACAAAATGGCTGGTTATATAACAGGAGGGCGGTAAGAAGCTCAATATAGCCCAAATGCAGTCCAAGCAGGCTAGGCCTGCTCCATTTCCCCAATAATCCCAGGGGTGGGGGAGACCTCCTCCGAGTTGGCTACCCCCCAAAACCTCAGTGTCAGCAGGAGCAGGTCCAGCTACAAGGCCCATTTCCTGCTTTCCACATGGGAGAGCCATTATTAGCCCCTCCTAGTGTTTGACAGTGCTCAGAAAAGTAGTATCTATTTTAAAAAAAAGAATGTCATGAGCCTAATGAGGCCGACATGCGTGGAGAGCTGCTGCAGGAGGGGCGTAAACAGTGTAACGTGAATTTGTATGTGACCTTGTGTGTGACCCTGCAAGAGTGTGAAAATGTGCTGTTAATGGCCAATTGAGCCTGAAACCACTGTAGTAAAAAAGAACAGTGTGATTGCAATGTCTAAAGTATGACCTCACAGGTCTTGAAGAGACACTAAATGTTGAAGCCATCTTTAACTTAAACTTGGTATTTAAAGGAAGGAAGGAAATGAAGATGCACACTATTTTCCCCTTTTGTCTGAAATGCTTCTCACATCTGTGGGCAGCAAAAGACCTTAGATACATTCAGACAAAAGGAAAAATAGTGTACATTGTGCTTCTGGTGTAAAACAACAACCCAGTGCACTTTGTCAATCAGAGAAGGAATGATTGAAGACCCCACAAAATGAAGGGCCACTGTGTCTGCCAGGCTCGGCTCTCTTTGGGATTGAGGGTCCAGGAGGACCTTGTCTTGAGCCAGAGCCAGACATCCTGCTTCAATCTCGATCTAGCTTGCAAGGACTCACCCACGCCTAACATGTCAGCACAGGAGTTTTAAGCCATTATGATATGTTGTCTGCTGCCCAGGTCGCCCAATTGTCAAGGGGGCCCTGATAAGGTGAACTTTCTATCTGACCTCTATTTGACTTTCTCTCTGGCTGCCGCTACCTTTGTATCTCTTTGCCCAGTGTCAACGTAAGAAGTGCTTTAAATGGGCAGGTACTTCCCAGTACTGAGTACCCGTACTTCTTTAATTTGGAAGGAAGAGTACCTGAATTTCTCTGCAAATCTACAATACATTTATTGGGAGCATACCGGCACTTCTCGTGAGCAAACCGGTACTCTGAAAATGGATATCTCAACTTCTATATTTCCATTTGAAATATTGAAATTAGGGATTTTTGGGGCCACTGGAAAAACATATTTCCACTTTTTGTGTGAGCCACTCTCTAAAAGCTTGTTTAGCAGGCATCACCGGGGCTTGAACAAGCAGAAAATGTGTAGTAATATTTAAAATTGTTCCGAACTATAGCCCGAAAAATATGTATTTCCCGGCACCCCAAAAATCCTTAAGCTGACACAGTAGTTCAGGTGCAAAAACCAAAGGTCGCCCTGAGTTTTTTCGCCCCAACAGACGCTTACACCGTCATGCGAGATCTCTAACTTGATTTAAATCCATCCGTTTTAGCATGATCCCAGATTGGCTACTCGGGCGCTTCGTAGTAAGTGCTGTATAATGTCAGTGACAATTACGTCCCTTGATCTCCTGCTTGCTCGGACACGGAACTCGTACCGGCCACTTCCCGAGTTTCCTCCTGTGGTAGTGCGCACACTGCTGTCAATGAGCACGTCCCTCGGACCAGTGTCTCCAGCTCCACGCTTGCGCTATGAACCCACCGGTCTACTTCCCCTGTTTCTTTTCTTCTTCCTGTAGCTTGTGCACACAAAGTGGGAGTTGAGTTATTGGCGTCTTTTGTCTTCGTACACTTCGGACAATGACCTGTAACCTGGAAAATACAAGCAGCCGAGAAATGTTCCGAGAGGATACAGATAAGGTGCGTGGCGACTTCGCAGTAGTTCTGGTCATTTCTGTCTCTGTGATAGAGTTTGAATACAGATGTGTTTTTGTTGCAAAATGCAAATTTTGCCCACTCTTATTTGTCCAACTTTCTTTTTCTACAGCGCCGAGAGACCGTATCTTGAGGTGAACGTGTGCAATAGGTTTTCAGTGGTAGTTATGAGAGTACTCGGAGTGCATTATTATCTAGGGGTATTAAGAGGATATACCCAAGCACATGCACTATCCGGGAGCAAAACATTTGAAAGACGTCGATGACATAGTTTGGACTCATTATGTTTAGGGGATCTATTAATTACATTTGTGTTTTAGCCGCAAGAACGCTAAATAAAATCAAACAAGTCTTAAAATAAGTGAAGCCTCCCAGTTATATACCAAGCAAGTCAAATGACCACCGATTTATTTAAACGTGTGGCCCAATTAGAAAATCAAAAGCGGTTAATAAAATGAAAAATAAAAAAACTATATAATAAACTACATTCCTCCTTTAGGGGTGTAGTTGTGGACTAATCTTCCTTCTCGTGGTCATACCCAATTAGAACAAATTCAGTTGACCGCCGTATCGCCGTGACTTCCTCTTGCCAGATAGTGTTCATCAAATAACTGATGGAAGCACCCTGCTCGTGTTAATAGCTGCGTGTACTCTTTTCGCTGTGTACCTGCCGCCAGCCGTCTCAAATGGCCCACTGGTGAAGAAACATCCTATTTTTCAGTTTACACAGACACCTGGGGTTTACCAAACATCGCATTATCACCCGTCCCCGCCACACAAATATCCCCTTTTTCAAAAATGTGTAGGTACATTTAGACTTTTTTCTTAGAATTGCCAATTGGCGTATGTAACATCTTCACCATGGGGGAAGCGCTGTGTGCGAGGAGAGGAGGGGCAGGAGCCCTTTAAATCATTATCGCGCTCCCGCCGTCGCGGGAAGCGCTGTGTGCGAGGAGAGGAGGGGCAGGAGCCCTTTAAATCATTATTGCGCTCTCGCCGTCGCGGGAAGCGCTGTGTGCGAGGAGAGGGGGGTCAGGAGCCCTTTAAATCATTATCGCGCTCCCGCCGTCGCAGGAGGCGCCCGGGCGAAGGGCGGGCCCGTCCTTGCCCGTCATTGCCAGGAAGAGGCAGGGCAGGGCCACCCCCCTGACATCCACCCAAAAGAAGTCTGGATCAGATAGCCAATGTACAGGGCTACCTAAAGGTACTGTGCCGGTGATCATTCTCTAAAATAAAAGAGGGTCTTCGGGAAGTGCGCTTTTGGTGTTGCTGTGAAGGAGTACTGATTTCTAATCTGAAGGACGCTCCCCCCCTCACGCAAGGACTGACATAGGCGGTTTACGCGCAAGGCGTAAGTCAGGCCTATAACTCTATAACTGCAGGGGACTTGGTGTGGTTAAAGGCTGTGACTGGACATTTGAACCAAGTAGGGTCTGACTATAATTTGGTTCTATTTTTTTCCCCAGTCAGGGGATCTGAGTTTGATTTATCCGCTAAAGTAATTTTACAGCACCCTATCTTGGACAAAGGGATTAGCCTGTCAAAATGGGAAAACGTAAGGGAGATAACGGGGGAAGGGAACCCACCCAGGAGGCCCCCCCACCCAGGCTAATAACAAGCTACCTAACATCTGTAATGGGTGCCATTGAGACAGAGATAGGGAGGGTAGAAGCTACCTTAGAGTCGTCTCTTGAGAAAGCAGGAAAGGCTGGGGGTGGGGGACGAAACCCGTCGGCAACACTGCTGCCGAGTAAGACTAAGAAAAGAAACCCCTGTGTAATAACAGAAATTGATTTAATCGATCTAATTACTCCTACAACTCCAGAGAGTCCACCCTAAAAAAAAAGCAGGCAAATAATCCCCCCCCAAACGGCAGTAACCCCCATACACCAAGTGGGACCTCCTGTAGATAGGGAAGGCTTTGGAGAGTCCTCATCAGGAACTAAGAAGACCAAGAGCAAATGTCCTTCTAAAACCCAAAAAATAAAACAAACTATAGGGAAACAACCAAAAGACAGTAAAAATCTGGATTCAATGAAAACTTGTTTTCTGCAAATTGAAGACCAACTTAGAGACATTAAAAAGTTATGCTCATCAGTTCTCGAGAGAGTGGCCGTTCTCGAGCAGAAAGTTGAATCTATAACGAATACAAAACCTGAACCACCGAAGGCAGAACCTCAGAACATTCATTCCATTCCTGACTATTTACCAGTTCCACCTACTCATCAGCATCAGAACTTTAGAATATCTCCTGCCCAGAACCCAACCCAAAAACCCCTGAATGTAGAGGCCTCACAACATTCTACAAACCCACAATATCAGTGGGGTACAAACAAACGGGAAGGCCGCCGGGGCCAGGAAACTACAAGTACTCAGGCAGCCTGCCCAAGGATACCTTTGGCATGTATCCCCTATGTTTTAATCTTGGAAAATGCCCCTATATTGGAAAGCACGCACCCCGAATCCCACATGTCTCTACTGAATAAAGTGACTCATTAGGTAGGAAAACACAGGGGAGGGCGGGTTGACTTCCATAGGGACATTTTAACTGTAAGAAGGGTACCTTGGGTTGGCTCATCCCCTAAAACATCACCTGGGGACTGTATTATAATAAACTTTAGGACCCCCTGGACCGTTAATGCTCTGTATCACCACCTCTCACCTTTGAGAACATCTGTAGGGCCTATAAGAGTCCAACGTTTGACTAAGTTTATCCCTTCGTTATCAAACCCATGCTATTCTGATTCAACCTACTCTGGGACTCAGAATCCCTGTAACCTTGGTCTCTCTAACCCCTCTGACACTGCTTTCACATTATCTAATAGGTATGAGACCCTGACCTCACTAGAGCAGTTAGATTGACAATCACTAACTGAGCCATCCTTGCAAGACCCCCCGGAGACAAACGTATTCTCACAGTCACCCTTAGAATCTAAAGGAGTCCCTGACATACGTGATATACAGGATATGACACCCCTAGGGATTATTTCATGGAATGTTGCAGGTCTAAAATCAAAAATTGGAAATCCTGATTGGATAGATTTAGTGATGGGAAACCTTATTATTTGTTGTCAGGAGACCTGGCTCACAGATTCACCACATATTAATGGCTATACCACATGTTATGTCCCTGCAACCAAGGTCCATGCAGGTAGAGCTAAGGGTGGTCTGGCTATCTTCTTATCTGTGGAGGCTGGAGGGACGGAAGCACGTGTTGTAGGTATATCGCCTTTTTTTCTGGCCCTATCTCTGAAACTAGAAGAACCATTCGATATACTACTGATCAACTATTATAACAACACCTTTGATAACTCAGACACTAGCGTGGTCAGTAGTCTGGAGACCCTAATACATAAGGTAACAGTATCCAGCAAAAAGGACACAAGAATATTCTGGGTTGGTGATTTTAATGCCCATCTCTGCGAGCCAGAATTCCTCGACTGTTGTGGACTCCTGGACGAGAATGACATTCCCATTCAACACTTCAAACATTCCCCGTATGGGAACGCCCTTAATTCTTTGATAACAGTAAACTCCCTTTCCTTTCCCACACCCGCTACCAGAGGGATACCAACATTCGTAAGGGGGGACACTTACTCCACTATTGATTATATTATTTATTCTAGAGAATTGTCCCCTATTACAGGACAATTCAGGGTTACCCCGACCTGTTTTAGTGATCATAATCCCTTATCCATCATGATTAACTTAGATCTGATAAATGATTCAAGAAGAGGGAAGCGACACCCTGCCATGATGCTCTCATCCCAAAAAGGGCTTACAATCAAATGGGGGAAGATAAACACCCAAAATATTTTTAGAGATGTATTTCTGAATAAATTGCCAGATGTTATGACATCCCTGGATGAAAATAAGGCCCCACACGAAATTATTCGTGCATTCTCCTCTCTGACAAATTATATGGCGGAGAAACTACAGCCTCAACGAGCTAATAAAGTTCATGGCCCAAGATGGTTTAACCACGCATGTACCTCATCTTTAAGCAAGCTAAAAAAAACAATCAATGCATCTCCCAAAGATTTACAAGCAATTAAGGTTGCCAGGAAAAACTATAAAGAAGTTCTTGCCAAAAGGAAAATTGAACTAAGTGAATCCGCGTGGGAGGAACTGATGGCTGCAAGCAAACTCAAAGATACAACTGCATTCTGCCGTGTGGTTAACTCTTCACTATTGAGCGATAACTATGAGACGCCCATGGACACTGTCATTCCAGCCAAGACCTGGGTGGACTATTTTAAACAAACTTTCGCCATAGAGACAAATACCCAATCAGAAATGCTAAATTCTCTAAAACCTGCAGGAAATGATCAGTTAAGTTTGGCTTTTAGTAATATTATAAGTGTGGATGATGTTAAACAAGCAATTCAAGATAGTCCATCTGAGAAAGCCCCGGGTCCAGACAGAATTCCTGCTGACTTATATAAAGCACTTCCAGACTTCTGGGGTCCACTGCTAACCAATGTCATGAGATTGGCTGTGGTAGGCCCTTTAGTAGACTCTTGGAAAGAAGCGATCATCGTCCCGATTTTCAAGAAGGAGATAGGGCAGACCCTCTGTGCTATCGCCCAATCTCTTTGCTGGACAGTTCAGTCAAAATTTTGGGTCGAGTAATCTTAATTAAGCTAGAAGAATGGGCGACTGATGCTCACTCCCTATCAGAGGTATAATTTGGCTTTCGCCCAGGGGTGGGCACAGTCGAACAAACTCTTAATTTGACACTTATAGTCCAGAAATACACTAAAGCCAAAAGGGGCTGTATACACTTAGCATTTATGGATCTCTCCTGCGCCTTTGATACAGTCAGCAGGGAGAAATTGTGGAAGGTAATGCTGGGTATGGGCGTGGATAAACACATAGTTATATTACTCAGTAAACTTCATGCCTGCACAGAGGCTCGGGTCCGTTACTCTCGGGAGGGTGGCCTGACAGAGAAATTCCCCTCACAAAAAGGGGTTAGACAGGGTTGTGTTCTTGCCCCTTTCCTCTTTCTCTTATATATAAATGGGCTGGAGAAATGTCTCTGTCAATCAGGGAAAGATTCTGCAGTTATTATTAACTCTCCAATCCCCGTACTTTTATATGCAGATGATGCAGTACTAATTTCAAGGACAGCGAATGGCCTCCAGATTTTATTGAATGCTTTTAATACCTTTATGAGGAACCTTGGTCTTAAAATTAACAGAACCAAGTCATTTGTTATGAAGTGCGGTCCTAAATTAGCAAAAACGAAAAAATTTACTTTAAATGGGCATGAGATACTTAAGGTCCCACATTTTACGTATCTGGGGGTCCCTATTGATGTAGATTTTAACTGGAAGTTTCTAGTTAATATACGCTCATTACAATTCCAAAAAAACATTGAAGCTGTTTTTAGGTTTGCAAGAAGACTTCGACATAAACCTGTTAAGGAAATGATGACTGTCTTCACTTCTAAATGCCTCTCTGTCGCGACATTCGGAGCAGGGGTCTGGGGGCTTGCAGAATGTACGGGACTCCAGATTATAGAAAATAAATTTCTAAGAAGGCTACTATCAGTCCCCCAATCTACACCAATAAAGTTCTGTCACAAAGAAGTAGGTTTAAGATACATATCTAGCTATATAAAACTCCAACCTCTTATACTGTGGATAAAAATCTGGACTAAGCCTGAAACGCTTTTATGTAGAAATGTGATACAGGACTGTCTCCTTCTGTCACGATCTCTAGATATACCCTGGCTCAGACATGTTTATCTTTCTTTCCTATCATTAGGATTAGGAGATTTCTTCCTTAAACCAGATACTTTAACAAGACAGGACATTAAGAAGGTTAAAGACATATTCTGGCAGAAAAATCAGGACATGGACCCAGCCTTTAGTTTTATGAGTCAACGGACAAGTTATGAGACACAACAACCTCAACCAAAGTTGTATTTAACCATCATTAATCATGAGCGACAAAGGTTTTTACTCACAAGACTACGCCTAAACACCTTACATTATCTGGTAGCATTCCCAGTTGCTGGAACCTGGTTTAAGATCCTGCCTCCTTGTCGCTGCGATGGAAAGACATCTCGAAGTACATTACACCTTATGCTTTTCTGCACTTTATACACTGCTCCAAGAAAAAGATTTTTACGTCTGCTATTTCAGTCTAACAGTATTAGAACTAGCCAACTTGCTTACTCCCACTTACATGATTTGGGAAATATGGACATAATCCAGGCTGTGCTAAATTTTATACATGCTGCTTTTGGTGTTCGGAAAATGTGTTAACAATGCTTTTAGAAATTTTTATGACTGTGAAATCTGTATGTTATTTATTTATTTTATGTCTTTTATGGTCTTTTTGCACCGAATGAAGTAAACCAAAGAAAAAGAACATCTTCACCATATCGCTTGGGCTGTATTAAGTCATATAACGTTAGGTTTGTCCCACCCTGCTTGCCAGTGATAGCATTTTTGGTACTCGCCAGAAGTAAGACATTGTCTAAGGTTATGTGATAGTTGGCCCTGAAAGCGATACAAGACTCCAAGATGGCGCTGGAAGATAAAATTAGGGAGTCAATGTACACCAGGATCTGTGCAAATTGGCGGAGCAATCAAATGACAATCCTAGTGATAAAATGAGAAACGGCGAAAAAATTAATTTTGACATCAAATAATATAGACAAAGATACATTTTAACATGATATAGAAAGAATAGTACAAAGATGTACGTTCTTTCTCCTATCAATAGTTCTACAAACATCCTATATCATTATTCACACTTCCATAGGATGGTTGACAAGGAACATGAAACAATAGGACTGCCATCAACGTTTCAACCCTATGTTTATGTTTTACTATTTAGACATCATGGTGGGTCTTCATCAGGTTTAGAAGGCTTAGACAGCCTAAATGATGGATGATTCTAGCAAAAACGAACTCATCAGGCCCGGATGGAGTCCATCACACTCACACCCATTCATGCACACATGCATTCCACACGCAACACCTGCATGCATGCACACAATCACACACACACACACACACATATATAGCACCCCCCTCCCCTGTCGGAGCACCACACTTACCTGCTTGCAGGGGGTCCTCCGGCAGGAGAAGGTACACTGCGCTGCTGCCAGCAGCAGCGTCCGCCAGCAGAACACCGCCAGGCCGTATCATGTGTCATGATACAGTCTGCGGCGGTCTACTGGTGTGGCGCTGCTGCTGGCAGCAGCGCCACCTTACCGCCAACTGCCGCCATGACTGTAGCTGGAATTCTGCCAGCCGGAATTCCGGCTACGGTCATAATATGGCAGACGGTAGGTATTGTATTGTATTGTAATCGTATTTATATAGCGCTTACTACCCCTGACGAGGCGTCGAAGCGCTTTTCGATGAGTAGCACGCTACTCCAGAACCCAACAAGAATTAGTGATGGATTAGTATTGTTAAATAATGAGTAAAGTTTTAGTATTACTATGAGTTAGTTTGAGCCACGGATATGAGAGTTTGTTAGTTAGATTGACTGGAGTAATGGAGAGGTGGAGGAGGAAAGAAATCCAGAAGTGTTAATTGGGAGTATATCCTTCATTTGCTCAACCCAAAGGCTTGGGATGAGTAAAGGGGGGCGGAGGGGGAAGAGTATGTGGAAGGGTTAGGGAGAGCATAGTAGCAGGGTGAGATGAATGCAGGAGAATTTAGTAGGGTTGTTTGGGAGGCCACAGAGGTAGAGTGAGGTTTGGTGAGTTAGATGTGGAGGTGGAGGGAAGAGCTTAGGCAGAGATATTTAGGAGATGAAAGTGGTAGAAGGGATTTGGGATGAGTCAGAGTGAGAATGGAGGATAGTTTGATAGAGACATGACATAAGAGTGATGAGTAGATAAGTGTGATGAGATGAGAGCAGGAATTCATAGATATCTAGTATAACAACCCAACCAGGAGCCATGCAATGATCCATGAACATGCCAAGCACAGAAACAACATATACACATACATTAACATATACACACATATATATATATATATATATATATATATATATACATATACACACACATATATGGACATACAATACATAATTAGAATCATTGGTAAAAAAATACTTAGTCAGGTTTAAAGAGTGTGTGTGTATTTTATTGTTATGACATAGTAGCAATACATATTTTCTAAAGAAACTATAGATAAATAGAAATATATATATAATCTGAAAAAAACATATTTATCCACATAGGCATATGCAGTTCATAGTTGTTTGAAAAAGGTGGTTATGAAGGAAAGAGCCAATTCTTGAGTAGTTTTCTGAAGACAAGAAAGTTATCTGTGGCTCTTATAGTTGGGGGTAATGAATTCCATAGTTTGGCTGCTTGGACGGAGAAGGATATACCACCTATAGTCTTTTTCTTGTATGGTGGTGTTCTAAGGCGGGGTGCCAATGTTGAGCGGAGGGTTCTTTGTTGGATGTATTTGGTAATTTTCTTTCTGATAAAAAGCGGTCCTGTTCCATGTATAGCTTTGTGGGTGATACAAAGCAGTTTGAAAGTGCATCTTCTGGCAACGGGTAACCAGTGTAGTGCTCTCAAGGCAGGGGAGATGTGGGCTTGCGGCTTTATATGTAGTAGTACCCTGGCTGCGGAATTCTGGATACGTTGTAGTTTTTTCATAACAGATAGAGATGATCCATGGTAGAGGTTACTGGCATAATCCAGTTTGGATAGTACAAGCGAGATAGTAGCTTGCACCTTGTGTGGAAATCCGAGGTGGGGGAAGATGCGTCGTAAAGTCTTCAGGGATGTGGAATTCCTAGGTGGGGGAAGATGCGTCGTAAAGTACTCAGGGATGTGGAATTCCTAGGTGGGGGAAGATGCGTCGTAAGGTGATGAAGCTTGTGCGTGCTAATTTGTCTACTTGGGCATTCATAGTTAACTTGGAATCCATGGTGATTCCTAGGTTTTTAACTTCCTTGGATAATTGAGGAGGTGGTCCTAGATCGTCAGGCCAGACGCACAGAGGGTCATAATTTTTCCAGTCACCACAAATGAGTATTTCTCTTCTGGAGGTATTTAGTTTGAGATGGCTCCAGGTCATCCACTGATCAACGGCTCTGAGGCAACTAAAGATTTGGGAGTTTTCAATGTTTTTGGGGCCTTCTAATTTAAGTAGTATTTGTGTGTCATCTGCATAGTTGTAGCATGTCAGATGGAAATCATTGATCAGTTCTGGTAAAGATATCATGTAGATGTTGAAAAGCAAAGGTGAGATGATTGACCCTTGGGGGACCCCTGCTTTTGTGAGGTAGGGTTCGGACGAGAAGGGGGGCGAGTGGATGATATTCGCTCTTTTTTGAAGATAGGAAGTAATCCAGTCGAGAGCAATCCCTTGTATGCTGGCTTCGTGGACTCTTTGAGTTAGGGTGTCATGGTCAACCGTATCAAAGGCAGCTGAGAGGTCCAAGAGAAGTAGTGCAGCAAGGTAGCCGCGGCGACGGTGTTTTGGCAGCCATCGCCGCGGCGGTAGGCAGTCATTACCGCCATGTCTCCATGAGGGCCTATATTTGTCGGTGTGTGTTGTTTACTTGGGTGAAGGGTTTTTGGGAGGTGTTGAATTATGGTCAATATAGGCCCACACTCTCCCAGCTTTTGAAGAACATATATTGATCTTCGTATGTAGGCGTGACATAAGTACTGGGAAGTGTCCCCCATTTGGGGCATGTATGTTTGTGATGGATTGCAAAAACCTAATTAGGCTTAATGGAATATGTTATTTTCGTGCCATTACAAAACCGTTCTGGGTGAGTTCTGCACTGTTTCTAAACTGTTATGTTGTTTAACATGTACATGCTCTGAATAAAGCCAATAAACAGATTTATTTAAAAAAAAAATACTTCACAAGGAGGGGACATAGATTCTTTTTGGTTGGGGGTTGAGGGATGACTTTCAGGCTTGGTTTTGGTCTTTTTATGGCTGTAACAGTTTGAAGCTAATTGTTTAATACTTTTTCTTGTGAACAGTGACTGTCAACGTATGTTGTTGTATTCTAAAATGCCCTAAAACTAGATTTTAAATAATAAAAACTGTGTTATACTGGGATGTCTGTACAAGCAAAGATGGGACGCATCACTGCCTGCTACTTATCAATCTAATCCTTAAGTGAATTATGAGTATTGGCAATCTGAGGTCAATAGGGCATTTGATGTGGTGACATTGCGAATGGCTGTATAATCCATTTCCATGTTCACTTTATGCAAGATCCCATTGGCACTGTGATTCTCTTGAGGATCGTGTATATGAGCGCTGGTGTAAGCCGAACGGTTAAGGGATAAAGAAAGAACAATGACATTTCCCAAATTTAATCATGTTCAATTTACTTTTTTGCAGGATATACTTACATTCCATGATATTGCTGCCTGTTTCTCGGAGGAGGAGTGGAAGCTCTTAAATGAATGGCAGGAGGAACTTTACAATAATGTAATGAAGGAAATTGAACAAACCTTGATCTCACTGGGTATGATTTCATGTTACTTCTGTGAGTTGTAAATTCTTTTAACTGGACCAGCACATCTGTTATTCTTTTCTTAAAACACATTCTCATATAATCTAATGTGTCTGTTTTGAAGACTTATAAGAGCACAGAAGTGTGGGTGGCTGGATCAGGGCCTCTCGTCAACTTTTAAAGTAGCAGGTGGCCTTATCCCTGTGATTTGTACCTGGATGTCCTCCTCTCCACGCTCATTCCAAAATGCTCCCCTTTATAGGGAATGTATGGACTTTACAAGTGTGTTGATGAGGGGAACATAAAACAAACTTCAATATTTTTAGGGTTGCAGTTTCACACTTAAGGTTTTCAGAGGTCTGTTTGATCCTGAGAAACATGAGCAAGCAGACCATTCCAAAGATCAGTTAGTTCAGTCTAGTGTTTCTGGGAGCTTGTGCTACACAGATCCGTTCCAAGAGTTTGAAGTAACATATTTAGAATATATGTATTTCTAGTCCTCACAAATCGACTGGTAAAAGCAATCCTTGCTCCTCAGGTGCGCTCCATGCCCAGTCAGGAGAAGCAGGAAACCTTTTATTGACTGTATTTACCTCTCCTTGTATAGGCCTTGGAGTTTGTTTGGTTAGGACAGAGGAACTGTCTTGACAAGGGGTGTGACAGATGTACCTAAAAAAACTGCAACAATTCATATAATCATATGATACATTTGGCTTTGATACATGAAAATGTGTTCAGAAAGCTTCAGAATCAGGTTTGAGAATTGGTAATTTGTGCTCTTTTTCAGGCTGAGAACGCTAATGGCCCAGTGTACTTTTTTTCTGGTCCTGCCTAGTCAAGCAGCCTGTATTGATTTACTCCATGGCTAAGTTTTGTTAAATGTTCCGCACATGCACAAACTACCTGGATATCCGTGTCAGCAGATCTTAATAATGGCATTCAGGGACATAAAATACTGAGGTGCTGCATTTTGTGTTTTGCACACACTTTATCTTAATTGCACCTAAAAGTGAATAACAGTTGCAAACGGATAACACAACAGCAGCTAAAATGAAAACTTTTTACAGGCTTTCAGAAAATTATACAGATGGCGGTTTGTAATTGTACCGGCAGCACAGACCATTCCACAAATGTGAGGATAACTGTTTGTGCCCTGCGGCCTTGTTCTGCTTTGCTTCAAACTAAGAGGAAAATGATGCCAAGGAATGCAGCACTCCTAGTTTGAGTAATGAATTTATTAAGGTACTTCACAGATATCAAAACACAACATGCAAAAATATAGGCATTTAACTTGAATGCAGTAAAACACATATAAATGCTAAAATAATCACAGCTGTTAAACAATGTCGGGCATAAAAAGTACAATGCATCAACTATGAATATGTATGCAGTGAATACATATATATAATAATGCCATAGATGTTACACATAGAATGGATATGGAGGAGGTATACTCCCCCCTATAGTGTTGAACCCATAAGGATCAAGTGACCATACAATTGCAGGACTGATTTTGGAGTGTACATATTACGATGTGAATGTGTTCTCCAATATGTAGGAAGGACGAAAATATCAGTCCACAAAAGAATATTAAAGCATCTAAGAGTTGTTGTTGAAAGAAATTTTAGATACCCAGTTGCCAGACACATAGCGGAAGCACATATGGGAGACATGGAAGGACTGAAGTATTTTGTAGTAAATTCAGTCCCCAGACAGTACAGAGGGGGAAATAGAGAAATGAAATTACAGCAATTACAAACAAATACATTATCAGATTAGATACTAAGGTCCATAGAGGTTTAAATATGGATGAGGAATTGTCTACTTTTTTGGCTTTGAAATGAACGAGAAAATGGAGGAACATATGAATATTTGATATTTGATATTGAGAAAGGAATTATGAAGTGTTTTATGTTGGTAATCGTTTTGGTGTATAAAAAAAAGAACAGAAAAGGATAAATAAATTTAATCATGTGACGGATGGAAAGATATAATGAATTAAGTTCAATAAGAAATTATCATGTGTTGAAATTATGAGCCTAAGGAAGTCCCAAAAGTCAGCATTGTATTGCATTTACCCACTTGGTAATCAATGGTCGCAACAATGAGATAATCACCTATTTAAAAAAGAGCTACTTAGCAAATAGTACGACATTAATTAAATAACTGAATGATATTTAATAAAAGTGCAGCAGAATAATGGTGAAGTAGCAGGCTTAGGAGGTATTTACCAACTAATCGTAAAAAATTGATTAATTTAATTCTTGCAAAAATGGAGTGGAATGATACCTTTTGGATTGGAGTATTCCATGATTATTTATTTATATAGATTGAATTATATTTTTACAAGATGGGTCTGTGCCTAATCTTTTGATGTGCGATTTGGGCAAGTTGTGAGAAAATATATGTATGTATGTGTACAGCGAAGCAAGATAATTAAGAATAAAAATGCATCACCATGGGCATCAAATCCAACGACATCATCCTGGTGCCAACCTCAAGCTGTAGAACCCTGGCCAGCTGAGACAGGAAAATCCCCAATGGGATTTTGTTCTGGACAGTGCGTCAACCCTCAAAATGAGTTCCTTCTACCTCTGGGCCAAGCCTCCCCAACTTATATACCTTAAACAAACCCAAGAGGAAGGTTCTGGCAACCTCCCGTTCACGTAAGTTATGAAATCCAAGCGCTGGCTGTAGTCAGTTTGCGTTGTAAAAACAAACAAAAGGAACGGGCCCTGCCCGATGCGCATTCCAAAGTCAGAGGAGCAGCACTTTTCCATAGTGAAAACATTGAAAGCATTCCCATGCTGAGACTCTCTTATCATGTCTATGTCCACATCCCCCATGTTATGTTCCTGAACGGTACAACCTGGTGCTGGTGAGAAGAAGTAAAAACAACTTCAGTGTAGTAAACAAGCTTTCTGGAAAAAATACCTGTGCCACCAATGTGATGGCATCTGAAGCTAAGCTAAACACAAAATGGAGTCAGAGATCAAGATGGAGTCAATGATTAAATACAGATAGCATTAAATGCCCGTAACACACCTGTAAATTATTAAGAGCTAGGAAACTCCCAAATCTTCCTCCAACCACTAGCTTACTGATTGTAAATAGTATGAAAACACACTCTTGTTGTTTTGCAGGCCCTCCCAGCCTTACACGTTAAATGTGCAAGGTCTGATTAAAATTCTGAACGCACCACTTTCTTGGAACGTAGACAAAGAGTTTAGGGCTTTAACTTCTTGGGCGCCAAGGACGTAATCCTTACGCCAGGTGGCCCGGCACTGTGGCACCACAGATGTAACCATTACATCCTTGCACTGGCCCTCGGGGGAATCCCCAGGCCAGGGATGGAAAGAGAAACGCTTCCACCCCTGACTTCCCTCCCCTGTGACGTTTGATGACATCTGCATGCGATCGTGTGCTTACCTCATCAGAGGTCACCTCCCAACGCGGTGGAAGCATGCTTCCAGCGCGATGGGGAAGAGAAATGCTTAGCATTTCTCTTCCCCTCACAAGGAAGGGGGAGGCAGAGACATCAAAAGAAAGGAAATGTGTAAGGAAATGCCTCCTTGGCATGGTTGCCCCCTGACTTTTTGCCTTGGCTGATGCTATGTTTACAATTGAAAGTGTGCTGAGGCCTGCTAACCAGGCCCCAGCACCAGTGTTCTTTCCCTAACCTGTACTTTTGTATCCACAATTGGCAGACCCTGGCATCCAGATAAGTCCCTTGTAACTGGTACTTCTAGTACCAAGGGCCCTGATGCCAAGGAAGGTCTCTAAGGGCTGCAGCATGTCTTATGCCACCCTGGAGACCTCTCACTCAGCACAGACACACTGCTTGCCAGCTTGTGTGTGCTAGTGAGGACAAAACGAGTAAGTCGACATGGCACTCCCCTCAGGGTGCCATGCCAGCCTCTCACTGCCTATGCAGTATAGGTAAGACACCCCTCTAGCAGGCCTTACAGCCCTAAGGCAGAGTGCACTATACCATAGGTGAGGGTACCAGTGCATGAGCATGGTACCCCTACAGTGTCTAAACAAAACCTTAGACATTGTAAGTGCAGGGTAGCCATAAGAGTATATGGTCTGGGAGTCTGTCAAACACGAACTCCACAGCACCATAATGGCTACACTGAAAACTGGGAAGTTTGGTATCAAACTTCTCAGCACAATAAATGCACACTGATGCCAGTGTACATTTTATTGTAAAATACACCACAGAGGGCACCTTAGAGGTGCCCCCTGAAACTTAACCGACTGTCTGTGTAGGCTGACTAGTTCCAGCAGCCTGCCACACCAGAGACATGTTGCTGGCCCCATGGGGAGAGTGCCTTTGTCACTCTGAGGCCAGTAACAAAGCCTGCACTGGGTGGAGATGCTAACACCTCCCCCAGGCAGGAGCTGTAACACCTGGCGGTGAGCCTCAAAGGCTCACCCCTTTGTCACAGCCCAGCAGGGCACTCCAGCTTAGTGGAGTGGCCCGCCCCCTCCGGCCACGGCCCCCACTTTTGGCGGCAAGGCTGGAGGGAACAAAGAAAGCAACAAGGAGGAGTCACTGGCCAGTCAGGACAGCCCCTAAGGTGTCCTGAGCTGAGGTGACTCTGACTTTTAGAAATCCTCCATCTTGCAGATGGAGGATTCCCCCAATAGGGTTAGGATTGTGACCCCCTCCCCTTGGGAGGAGGCACAAAGAGGGTGTACCCACCCTCAGGGCTAGTAGCCATTGGCTACTAACCCCCCAGACCTAAAACACGCCCTTAAATTTAGTATTTAAGGGCTACCCTGAACCCTAGAAAATTAGATTCCTGCAACTACAAGAAGAAGGACTGCCTAGCTGAAAACCCCTGCAGAGGAAGACCAGAAGACGACAACTGCCTTGGCTCCAGAAACTCACCGGCCTGTCTCCTGCCTTCCAAAGATCCTGCTCCAGCGACGCCTTCCAAAGGGACCAGCGACCTCGACATCCTCTGAGGACTGCCCCTGCTTCGAAAAGACAAGAAACTCCCGAGGACAGCGGACCTGCTCCAAGAAAAGCTGCAACTTTGTTTCCAGCAGCTTTAAAGAACCCTGCAAGCTCCCCGCAAGAAGCGTGAGACTGGCAACACTGCACCCGGCGACCCCGACTTGGCTGGTGGCGATCCAACACCTCAGGAGGGACCCCAGGACTACTCTAAGACTGTGAGTACAAAAACCTGTCCCCCCTGAGCCCCCACAGCGCCGCCTGCAGAGGGAATCCCGAGGCTTCCCCTGACCGCGACTCTTTGAATCCTAAGTCCCGACACCTGGGAGAGACCCTGCACCCGCAGCCCCCAGGACCTAAAGGACCGGACTTTCACTGGAGGAGTGACCCCCAGGAGTCCCTCTCCCTCGACCAAGTGGAGGTTTCCCCGAGGAACCCCCCCCTTGCCTGCCTGCAGCGCTGAAGAGATCCCTAGATCTCCCATTGACTTCCATTACAAACCCAACGCTTGTTTCTACACTGCACCCGGCCGCCCCCGCGCTGCTGAGGGTGAAATTTCTGTGTGGGCTTGTGTCCCCCCCGGTGCCCTACAAAACCCCCCTGGTCTGCCCTCCGAAGACGCGGGTACTTACCTGCAAGCAGACCGGAACCGGGGCACCCCCTTCTCTCCATTCTAGCCTATGTGTTTTGGGCACCACTTTGAACTCTGCACCTGACCGGCCCTGAGCTGCTGGTGTGGTGACTTTGGGGTTGCTCTGAACCCCCAACGGTGGGCTACCTTGGACCAAGAACTGAACCCTGTAAGTGTCTTACTTACCTGGTAAAACTAACAAAAACTTACCTCCCCCAGGAACTGTGAAAATTGCACTAAGTGTCCACTTTTCAAACAGCTATTTGTCAATAACTTGAAAAGTATACATGCAATTTTTATGATTTAAAGTTCCTAAAGTACTTACCTGCAGTACCTTTCGAATGAGATATTACATGTAGAAATTGAACCTGTGGTTCTTAAAATAAACTAAGAAAATATATTTTTCTATACAAAAACCTATTGGCTGGATTTGTCTCTGAGTGTGTGTACCTCATTTATTGTCTGTGTGTATGTACAACAAATGCTTAACACTACTCCTTGGATAAGCCTACTGCTCGACCACACTACCACAAAATAGAGCATTAGTATTATCTCTTTTTACCACTATTTTACCTCTAAGGGGAACCCTTGGACTCTGTGCATGCTATTCCTTACTTTGAAATAGCACATACAGAGCCAACTTCCTACATTGGTGGATCAGCGGTGGGGTACAAGACTTTGCATTTGCTGGACTACTCAGCCAATACCTGATCACACGACAAATTCCAAAATTGTCATTAGAAATTCATTTTTGCAATTTGAAAGTTTTCTAAATTCTTAAAAGTCCTGCTAGGGCCTTGTGTGTTAAGTCCCTGTTTAGCATTGTCTTTTTAGAGTTTAAAAGTTTGTTAAAAGTTTGAATTAGATTCTAGAAACAGTTTTAGATTCTTAAAAAAAAGTATTCCAACTCTTAGCAGAATAATGTCTGATACAGAGATGCAGGTGGTGGAACTCGACACCACACCTTACCTCCATCTTAAGATGAGGGAGCTAAGGTCTCTCTGTAATATAAAGAAAATAACCATTGGCTCCAGACCTACCAAAATTCAGCTCCAGGAGCTGTTGGCAGAGTTTGAAAAAGCCAACCCCTCTGATGATGACATCACAGAGGAAGAAATTAGTGACTTGGAGGCCAATGTCCCTCCTCCAGTCCTAAATAGGGAGAACAGGACCCCTCAAGTCCTGTCTCCAACTGTGTTAGTCAGAAATAGTGAGTCCCTCACAGGAGGGTCCCACATTTCTGAAATCACTGAGGATGCTCTCAGTGAAGATGACCTCCTGTTAGCCAGGATGGCCAAAAGATTGGCTTTAGAGAGACAGCTCCTAGCCATAGAAAGGGAAAGACAAGAGATGGGCCTAGGACCCATCAATGGTGGCAGCAATATAAATAGGGTCAGAGATTCTCCTGACATGTTAAAAATCCCCAAAGGGATTGTGACAAAATATGAAGATGGTGATGACATCACCAAATGGTTCACAGCTTTTGAGAGGGCTTGTGTAACCAGAAAAGTGAACAGATCTCACTGGGGTGCTCTCCTTTGGGAAATGTTCACAGGAAAGTGTAGGGATAGACTCCTCACACTCTCTGGAAAAGATGCAGAATCTTATGACCTCATGAAGGGTACCCTGATTGAGGGCTTTGGATTCTCCACTGAGGAGTACAGGATTAGGTTCAGGGGGGCTCAAAAATCCTCGAGCCAGACCTGGGTTGACTTTGTTGACTACTCAGTGAAAACACTAGATGGTTGGATTCAAGGCAGTGGTGTAAGTAATTATGATGGGCTTTACAATTTATTTGTGAAAGAACACCTGTTAAGTAATTGTTTCAATGATAAACTGCATCAGCATCTGGTAGACCTAGGACCAATTTCTCCCCAAGAATTGGGAAAGAAGGCGGACCATTGGGTCAAGACAAGGGTGTCCAAGACTTCAACAGGGGGTGACCAAAAGAAAGGGGTCACAAAGACTCCCCAGGGGAAGGGTGATGAGACAACCAAAACTAAAAATAGTAAAGAGTCTTCTACAGGCCCCCAAAAACCTGCTCGGGAGGGTGGGCCCAGAGCCTCTTCACAAAACAATGGGTACAAGGGTAAAAACTTTGATCCCAAAAAGGCCTGGTGTCATAGCTGTAAACAGCATGGACACCAAACTGGAGACAAGGCCTGTCCCAAGAAAGGTTCCACTCCAAACTCCCATCCAGGTAACACTGGTATGGCTAGTCTCCAAGTGGGATCAACAGTGTGCCCAGAGCAAATCAGGGTCCACACTGAAGCTACTCTAGTTTCTGAGGGTGGGGTGGATTTAGCCACACTAGCTGTCTGGCCGCCTAACATGCAAAAATACAGACAGCAACTCTTAATTAATGGGACTAGAATAGAGGGCCTGAGGGATACAGGTGCCAGTGTCACCATGGTGACAGAGAAACTGGTTTCCCCTGGCCAATACCTGACTGGAAAAACTTACACAGTCACCAACGCTGACAATCAGAGAAAAGTACATCCCATGGCAATGGTTACTTTAGAATGGGGAGGGGTCAATGGCCTGAAACAGGTGGTGGTCTCCTCAAATATCCCAGTGGACTGTCTGCTTGGAAATGACCTGGAGTCCTCAGCATGGGCTGAGGTAGAACTAAAAACCCATGCAGCAATGCTGGGTATCCCTGAACTGGTGTGTGTGAAAACAAGAGCACAGTGCAAGGCACAGGGTGAACAAGTAGAGCTGGAGTCTGGAAGAATGGCCCAGCCTACCAAGAGAACAGGAAAGTCAGTTGGGAAACCAACTGCAACACAGCAAAAGAAAGGGAACCTCTCTTCTCAGGAAGAAGTTCTGCCCTCTGAGGGAACTGAGCCTTTGGAGCTTGAACCTTACCAGGTTGAGCTCTTAGGCCCAGGGGGACCCTCAAGGGAGGAGCTGTGTAAGGGACAAGAAACCTGTCCCTCTCTTGAAGGCCTTAGGCAGCAAGCTGCTGAAGAGTCCAAAGGCAAGAAAAATGGAACACATAGGGTCTATTGGGAAGATGGGCTCCTGTACACTGAGGCCAGAGACCCCAAACCTGGTGCCACTAGGAGAGTGGTAGTGCCTCAGCTGTTCAGGAAGTTCATCCTAACATTGGCCCATGACATTCCCCTTGCTGGACATTTGGGACAAACCAAGACGTGGGAGAGGTTAGTCAACCACTTCTACTGGCCCAATATGTCCAACATGGTTAAGGAGTTTTGCCTCTCCTGCCCCACCTGTCAAGCCAGTGGTAAGACAGGTGGGCATCCAAAGGCCCCCCTCATTCCACTTCCAGTGGTGGGGGTTCCCTTTGAAAGAGTGGGTGTGGACATAGTTGGTCCACTAGAACCTCCCACAGCCTCAGGAAATATGTATATCCTGGTAGTAGTGGATCATGCTACCAGGTATCCTGAAGCTATTCCCCTTAGGTCGACTACTGCCCCTGCAGTAGCCAAGGCCCTCATTGGTATCTTTACCAGAGTGGGTTTCCCTAAGGAGGTGGTGTCTGACAGAGGTACCAACTTCATGTCAGCATACCTAAAGCACATGTGGAATGAGTGTGGAGTGACTTATAAATTCACTACACCATACCATCCACAAACTAATGGCTTGGTTGAGAGATTCAACAAGACATTAAAAGGCATGATCATGGGGCTCCCAGAAAAACTCAAAAGGAGATGGGATGTCCTCTTGCCATGTCTGCTTTTCGCTTACAGAGAGGTGCCACAGAAGGGAGTAGGATTCTCACCCTTTGAACTTCTGTTTGGTCATCCTGTAAGGGGACCACTTGCCCTTGTTAAAGAAGGCTGGGAGAGACCTCTCCATGAGCCTAAACAGGACATAGTGGACTATGTACTTGGCCTTCGCTCTAGAATGGCAGAGTACATGGAAAAGGCAACCAAAAACCTTGAGGCCAGCCAACAGCTCCAGAAGTTTTGGTATGACCAAAAGGCTGCACTGGTTGAGTTCCAACCAGGGCAGAAAGTCTGGGTTCTGGAGCCTGTGGCTCCCAGGGCACTCCAGGACAAATGGAGTGGCCCTTACCCAGTGCTAGAAAGGAAGAGTCAGGTCACCTACCTGGTGGACCTGGGCACAAGCAGGAGCCCCAAGAGGGTGATCCATGTGAACCGCCTTAAGCTCTTCCATGACAGGGCTGATGTGAATCTGTTGATGGTAACAGATGAGGATCAGGAGGCAGAGAGTGAACCTCTCCCTGATCTTCTGTCATCAGACCCAAAAGATGGCACAGTAGATGGAGTGATCTACTCAGACACCCTCTCTGGCCAACAGCAAGCTGATTGTAGGAGAGTCCTACAACAGTTTCCTGAACTCTTCTCCTTAACCCCTGGTCAGACACACCTGTGTACCCATGATGTGGACACAGGAGACAGCATGCCTGTCAAAAACAAAATCTTTAGACAGTCTGACCATGTTAAGGAAAGCATCAAGGTGGAAGTCCACAAGATGCTGGAATTGGGAGTAATTGAGCGCTCTGACAGCCCCTGGGCTAGCCCAGTGGTCTTAGTCCCCAAACCTCACACCAAAGATGGAAAGAAAGAGATGAGGTTTTGTGTGGACTACAGAGGGCTCAATTCTGTCACCAAGACAGATGCTCATCCAATTCCAAGAGCTGATGAGCTCATAGATAAATTAGGTGCTGCCAAATTCTTAAGTACCTTTGACTTGACAGCAGGGTACTGGCAAATAAAAATGGCACCTGGAGCAAAAGAGAAAACAGCATTCTCCACACCTGATGGGCATTATCAGTTTACTGTTATGCCCTTTGGTTTAAAGAATGCCCCTGCCACCTTCCAAAGGTTGGTGAATCAAGTCCTTGCTGGCTTGGAGTCCTTTAGCACAGCTTATCTTGATGATATTGCTGTCTTTAGCTCCACCTGGCAGGATCACCTGGTCCACCTGAAGAAGGTTTTGAAGGCTCTGCAATCTGCAGGCCTCTCTATCAAGGCATCCAAATGCCAGATAGGGCAGGGAACTGTGGTTTACTTGGGCCACCTTGTAGGTGGAGGCCAAGTTCAGCCACTCCAACCCAAGATCCAGACTATTCAGGACTGGGTAGCTCCAAAAACCCAGACTCAAGTCCGGGCATTCCTTGGCTTGACTGGGTATTACAGGAGGTTTGTGAAGGGATATGGATCCATTGTGACAGCCCTCACTGAACTCACCTCCAAGAAAATGCCCAAGAAAGTGAACTGGACTGTGGAATGCCAACAGGCCTTTGACACCCTGAAACAAGCAATGTGCTCAGCACCAGTTCTAAAAGCTCCAGATTATTCTAAGCAGTTCATTGTGCAGACTGATGCCTCTGAACATGGGATAGGGGCAGTTTTGTCCCAAACAAATGATGATGGCCTTGACCAGCCTGTTGCTTTCATTAGCAGGAGGTTACTCCCCAGGGAGCAGCGTTGGAGTGCCATTGAGAGGGAGGCCTTTGCTGTGGTTTGGTCCCTGAAGAAGCTGAGACCATACCTCTTTGGGACTCACTTCCTAGTTCAAACTGACCACAGACCTCTCAAATGGCTGATGCAAATGAAAGGTGAAAATCCTAAACTGTTGAGGTGGTCCATCTCCCTACAGGGAATGGACTTTATAGTGGAACACAGACCTGGGACTGCCCATGCCAATGCAGATGGCCTTTCCAGGTTCTTCCACTTAGAAAATGAAGACTCTCTTGGGAAAGGTTAGTCTCATCCTCTTTCGTTTGGGGGGGGGTTGTGTAAGGAAATGCCTCCTTGGCATGGTTGCCCCCTGACTTTTTCCCTTGGCTGATGCTATGTTTACAATTGAAAGTGTGCTGAGGCCTGCTAACCAGGCCCCAGCACCAGTGTTCTTTCCCTAACCTGTACTTTTGTATCCACAATTGGCAGACCCTGGCATCCAGATAAGTCCCTTGTAACTGGTACTTCTAGTACCAAGGGCCCTGATGCCAAGGAAGGTCTCTAAGGGCTGCAGCATGTCTTATGCCACCCTGGAGACCTCTCACTCAGCACAGACACACTGCTTGCCAGCTTGTGTGTGCTAGTGAGGACAAAACGAGTAAGTCGACATGGCACTCCCCTCAGGGTGCCATGCCAGCCTCTCACTGCCTATGCAGTATAGGTAAGACACCCCTCTAGCAGGCCTTACAGCCCTAAGGCAGGGTGCACTATACCATAGGTGAGGGTACCAGTGCATGAGCATGGTACCCCTACAGTGTCTAAACAAAACCTTAGACATTGTAAGTGCAGGGTAGCCATAAGAGTATATGGTCTGGGAGTCTGTCAAACACGAACTCCACAGCACCATAATGGCTACACTGAAAACTGGGAAGTTTGGTATCAAACTTCTCAGCACAATAAATGCACACTGATGCCAGTGTACATTTTATTGTAAAATACACCACAGAGGGCACCTTAGAGGTGCCCCCTGAAACTTAACCGACTGTCTGTGTAGGCTGACTAGTTCCAGCAGCCTGCCACACCAGAGACATGTTGCTGGCCCCATGGGGAGAGTGCCTTTGTCACTCTGAGGCCAGTAACAAAGCCTGCACTGGGTGGAGATGCTAACACCTCCCCCAGGCAGGAGCTGTAACACCTGGCGGTGAGCCTCAAAGGCTCACCCCTTTGTCACAGCCCAGCAGGGCACTCCAGCTTAGTGGAGTGGCCCGCCCCCTCCGGCCACGGCCCCCACTTTTGGCGGCAAGGCTGGAGGGAACAAAGAAAGCAACAAGGAGGAGTCACTGGCCAGTCAGGACAGCCCCTAAGGTGTCCTGAGCTGAGGTGACTCTGACTTTTAGAAATCCTCCATCTTGCAGATGGAGGATTCCCCCAATAGGGTTAGGATTGTGACCCCCTCCCCTTGGGAGGAGGCACAAAGAGGGTGTACCCACCCTCAGGGCTAGTAGCCATTGGCTACTAACCCCCCAGACCTAAAACACACCCTTAAATTTAGTATTTAAGGGCTACCCTGAACCCTAGAAAATTAGATTCCTGCAACTACAAGAAGAAGGACTGCCTAGCTGAAAACCCCTGCAGAGGAAGACCAGAAGACGACAACTGCCTTGGCTCCAGAAACTCACCGGCCTGTCTCCTGCCTTCCAAAGATCCTGCTCCAGCGACGCCTTCCAAAGGGACCAGCGACCTCGACATCCTCTGAGGACTGCCCCTGCTTCGAAAAGACAAGAAACTCCCGAGGACAGCGGACCTGCTCCAAGAAAAGCTGCAACTTTGTTTCCAGCAGCTTTAAAGAACCCTGCAAGCTCCCCGCAAGAAGCGTGAGACTGGCAACACTGCACCCGGCGACCCCGACTCGGCTGGTGGCGATCCAACACCTCAGGAGGGACCCCAGGACTACTCTAAGACTGTGAGTACAAAAACCTGTCCCCCCTGAGCCCCCACAGCGCCGCCTGCAGAGGGAATCCCGAGGCTTCCCCTGACCGCGACTCTTTGAATCCTAAGTCCCGACACCTGGGAGAGACCCTGCACCCGCAGCCCCCAGGACCTAAAGGACCGGACTTTCACTGGAGGAGTGACCCCCAGGAGTCCCTCTCCCTCGACCAAGTGGAGGTTTCCCCGAGGAACCCCCCCCTTGCCTGCCTGCAGCGCTGAAGAGATCCCTAGATCTCCCATTGACTTCCATTACAAACCCGACGCTTGTTTCTACACTGCACCCGGCCGCCCCCGCGCTGCTGAGGGTGAAATTTCTGTGTGGGCTTGTGTCCCCCCCGGTGCCCTACAAAACCCCCCTGGTCTGCCCTCCGAAGACGCGGGTACTTACCTGCAAGCAGACCGGAACCGGGGCACCCCCTTCTCTCCATTCTAGCCTATGTGTTTTGGGCACCACTTTGAACTCTGCACCTGACCGGCCCTGAGCTGCTGGTGTGGTGACTTTGGGGTTGCTCTGAACCCCCAACGGTGGGCTACCTTGGACCAAGAACTGAACCCTGTAAGTGTCTTAGTTACCTGGTAAAACTAACAAAAACTTACCTCCCCCAGGAACTGTGAAAATTGCACTAAGTGTCCACTTTTAAAACAGCTATTTGTCAATAACTTGAAAAGTATACATGCAATTTTTATGATTTAAAGTTCCTAAAGTACTTACCTGCAATACCTTTCGAATGAGATATTACATGTAGAAATTGAACCTGTGGTTCTTAAAATAAACTAAGAAAATATATTTTTCTATACAAAAACCTATTGGCTGGATTTGTCTCTGAGTGTGTGTACCTCATTTATTGTCTGTGTGTATGTACAACAAATGCTTAACACTACTCCTTGGATAAGCCTACTGCTCGACCACACTACCACAAAATAGAGCATTAGTATTATCTCTTTTTACCACTATTTTACCTCTAAGGGGAACCCTTGGACTCTGTGCATGCTATTCCTTACTTTGAAATAGCACATACAGAGCCAACTTCCTACAAAAGGCTTTTCCTTTCTTTTGATATCCTTCTGAGCACTTCTCCAGCCTGATCGTAAAGCAATTGGGCTGCAGAAATGCCCACTAGACACTAGGGAGTTTTTTTGTGTGTTTTTTTTCTTCTTCTTTATAATGAAGGGGAACGACCCCTTGGGAAGGGTCACTTCCCTGGGGGGCATTTGATTATTAGGCCGATCTAGTGGCAGAAGCCACTAGACACCAGGGATTGTGTTTTTTATGTTTTTGGTTTGGTGTTTTTTTTTTTTTTTTTAAATAAGGGGAGCAACCCCTTCGGCAAGGGTCGCTCCCCTGGGAGGCATTTAATCATTAGGTCTTTTCTGCCGCCCCCCCCCACCCCCACCCTGGGGGCAGATAAGCCTATATTAATTAGGCCGATCTGCCCCCAGGAGGGGCAGAAGCCACTAGACACCAGGGATTTTTTGTTGTTGTTCCAATTGAGAAGGGGAGCGGCCCCTTAGGCAAGGGTCGCTCCCCTGGGGGGGGAGGAATTTATTTTTAGGCCATTTCTGCCACCCTTGGGGGCAGATCGGCCTATTTTAATGAGGCCAATCTGCCCCCAAGGGGGGCAGAAACCAGTAGGCACCAGGGAGTTTTTTTGGGTGTTTTTAGAGATAGGGAGCAACCCCTTAGGCAAGGGTCGTTCCCCTGGGGGGCAAATTTATTTGAGGCCATTTCTGCCCACTTAAGGTAGCAGATCGGCCTATTTTTCTTAGAACAATCTGCCCCCAAGCGGGGCAGAAACCACTAGACACCCGGGATTTTTTTTTGGGCACCAATTTCACGCAAGGAGAGCGACCCCTTGGGCAAGGGTCGCTCCTCTTGGAGGCACATTTATTTTAGGCCATTTCTTCCACCTTGAGGAATCAGATCGGATCATTTTTGTAAGGCTCATCTGCACCCCCAGGGAGGCAGAAACCCCACCAGACACCAGGGAAGATTTTTTTTTTTTTTTTAAAAGAGGGTGGGGGTATAGCCATACCCCACCCCCAACTAAATGGGGACAAAGTTGTTCTGCCCACTGGTGGGCAGATGGAGCAATTACCCCTGATCCACTCCATGGGGTGGCAGAAATCCTACTAGATGCCAGGGAATTAGAAGAAGAAAAAAAAAGTGGGCTGGTGGCCACCAACCTGTATGGGTATGGTTATGCCCCCACCTCAGCTGAAGGGGGTAATAGTCTTTCAGCTCTCCCCTGCACACTAAAACATGTTATCCCACGGCAAGCAAGAGGACATTTGATTATTTTGGGTTTTGGTTTTACATTTGGGCCATGAGAGCTTGTCTAACTCTCAGAATCGTCCCACTTGGAATGTTGAGGGCTGCACTTTTTGGACTTTGGGATGCTGTCATGTAGGGAAAATCCACAAGACCTAGACAGATGTGAAAACTAAACATCTGGGTGAGTCCAGGGTAGTGTGCTTTACATGCATCCTGCACCATTTTCTCACCCACAATGCCCTGCAAACCTCCAATTTTACTGGAAATCACACATTTTCCCCACATTTTTGTGATGGAACCTTCCGGAATCTGCAGGAATCCACAAAATTCCTACCACCCAGCATTGTCGCATCTATACCAATAAAAGTTCTGCCCCACTTGCCACCCTAAAAATGTTTTTTCCCAAACTGCCCTTTTGGATCCGCTTTGGTTCCCCCTTAATTTTGACATGTTTTTGGCTCTTCTCTGCCACAGGCAATGGCCCACTTACACAATTGAGGTATCATTTTTACCGGGAAACTGAGGGGAACGTTGGGTGGTAGGAAATTTGTCCCGGTACGGTGGTCCCACACAGAAATGTGGGGAAAATGTGTGGGTTTGTTTTGTAGCTAAATTTGAGGTTTGCTGAGGATTCTGGGAAAGGAACACTGGGGGATCCACGCAAGTCACACCTCCCTGGACTCCCTTGAGTGTCTAGACTTCAGAAATGTTTGGGCTTGGTAGGTTTCCCTATATGGCTGCTGAGCCCAGGACCAAAAACGCAGGTTCTGAATTCTGAATTTTGTCTACTTTTCAGAAATGTTTTGTTTTCCGGGATCCAGCACTGGTTTCACACCCATTTCTGTCACTAACTGGAAGGAGGGTAAAAGCACAAAATATAGTAAAAATGGGATATGTCCCAGTAAAATCCCAAGATTGTGTTGAAAAATATGGTTTTCTGATTCAAATCTGCCTGTTCCTGAAAGGTTGGTAGATGGTGATTTTAGCACAGCAAACCCTTTGTTGATGCCGTTTTCAGGGGGAAAAAAACAAGATTCCTTCTGCAGCGTTTTTTTTCCCCCTTTTTTTTTTTTTTTATTAATTTTTTGCTGTATTTTGGCTAATTTCTTGGCCCCCTCCAGGGGAACCCACAAAGTCTGTGTACCCTTAGAATTCCTAGGATGTTGGAAAAAAAGAACACAAATCTGGCGTGGGTAGCTTATGTGGATAAAAAGTTATGAGGGCCTAAGAGCGACCTGCTCCAAATAGCCAAAAAAAGGCCTGCCACCTGAGGGGGAAAAGGCCTGGCAGCGAAGGAGTTAAAAGGGGTTGATAAACACTACTGCCAGTAAGATGTGGGAAGGAGAAAGGTTTCAATGTTGTATTATCATCATACAGGAGTGCATCCTTAAAGCTATGCTGGTTTTAGTATTGTTACTAGAGTATGTAATAAGGAAATTAATGCTTTATCTAATGTTACTGTAGCTGGTGGAAAATAAAAAGATCATCACTACATGTGCTGTATTTTAGCTATGGTTCATGTTGCAACCTCAAATTTCAGAGGTTGAGCATGGGTCTCTGTGTAAAGTGTTTTAGGAGCAAAATAGGTTTGCATTACAGGCTTGGTCAAGTTCTTGTCTGTGTTTTTTATTTATTTTTGTTCAGTGTAACTGATGCTCTCACCACATTACAAGTATTTGCAAAATCATGTGCTACCAGTTGAATGGTTTGTGTTAAAATGGGGATATGTAAGTCTAAACTTTGGGGTTACTGAACACACCGAAATGGTGACTAGCCAAAAGTAGTAAAGTTACTTCAAAGTGTAAGACTGCATTTACACATGAGTAAATGTGCACATGTAAATTCACCTTTTTGAATAAGGCTCTAGGTGTCCAGAGGTAGAGACTGCACAGGTGACAGTGTGTGACATGATTCTCCTAAACGTAGCTGAAAAAATAAAACTGAGCCCTAGAGCAGTGGTTCCCAACCTGTGGTCCGGGGACCCCTGGGGGTCCGCAAAGCCTTCTCAGGGGGTCCGCGAGAGCCTAGAAAATTAAAAAATATTAACAGATATTGACAAATTGGGTCCCCAGCTTCCAGTAGTGACTCAGGCGGTAGTCCCCGGATTCCCATGATGATTCAGTGGGGGTCCCTGGGTTCCATTAATGTTAAAGTGGGGGTACACAGAAATCAGAAGGTTGGGAACCACTGTCCTAGAGCAAACAGTAAATAATTAAATGCAATGATTGCGAGTCCAGTAACTTCTATCATAATGTGTTGTTGTCCAGTAACTTCATCTGTATTGCCTATATCAGACAGTGTGTTTAGTAAATTGATGCCGCATTTACTTCTATGTAAGCCGTGTGGAACACAATCCACCTGGACACGCATTGCTATGGTCCTTTTCTCTTAAATAAATAGTTATGATTGCAGTATGCAAGGTGTCTGCGTACACTTTCCTGTTTAATGTACAAGAGAAACAAAGGGAGTAGCACAACCCAGTAATACACATTTGTGTTATGTTGTTTAGTTTAAATATGTTAGTGGCACGACAGCGTTGCATTCAAATCCTAATAAAAATATATTTCATTTTTTTTTACACGGACTAGTAGTCACTTTAGAATAATAAAGACTACACAAACATCAGAATGACTTGGTTAGCGAAGTGTGGCTGTTTATTTCCATAATGTTCCTTTATCTAAGCATTAAAATGGCAACTGTAGAATAATTATTCTCTTTGTATTTTTAATACAGGCCCACGTATTGCCAGCTCTGTCTTTTCACTGAGAGTTAAAGCGAAGACGGACATGTATTATGTGGACAACTCCCAGTCCGTGCGCAGATCCCGTGCTAAACCGTGCCAAAGTGAGTGAGAAATGTAAAAGTGCTTACGAGAGGCAAAGCTGCTCCGTCTATTCCTGCACGCCCCTCTCACCCATTACCCCCTTTAGCCATAACCCTCCCCCCCCCCCCCCCCCCAACAACCTTCCTACATACTGGTAAAGTAACTCACACTGCAAGTGGCACATTTGAGTGCTGACTTAGTATTTCATCCTGCCAGGCTGATGAACTCCGTGCTTCAGAGGTGAGTGATACTTGCACCCGTTTATAGCTATGTGAAGTAGCAGGGATGTGTTACTGGGCTCTTTATAGAAAGAAAGTAAATGAACATCCGGCCTTTAGTCACCAGTATAACCATGAATGTAGACGTTCTATAAGCTTTTATCTGTTTGTCAAAAGCTTTTGTCGAGTTAGAAATAATAAAAGAAGTGTACACACAGAAATATTGAAGCCTTTGTAAACGTGAAAGGGGAGCAGCTCCTCATTTTGTGCTAGAGATAGGTACTCGAAGGTCTGCCAAATCCATGCTTGTCCTAAGTTCAGTAAACGTATGTCACCCCATCACCCTTTTGTAGTGGCTTGCTTTATCATTGGATTTTCTCCTGCTATTATCAGGTGCTTGAATCCTTATTCTGCACACAGGGAGATTGAGGTAGGTCATAAGGGAGTACCTTTCCTAGCAGTGATGCCGACTAGGGAAAAGTGTCAGAAATTCCCTTGTACTGAGGTGTGTAATATGTGACATACTATGTTCTTTTCCTTTAACTTATGTGTTCTATTTTGTTGTTCTATGTTCCATGACTGCGTCAGTGTTTTGTGAGGTTCTAGAGCCAGCTGTCGGCAGTTAGTGACTGGCTCAGAACTTGACAGGGTGCTGCCTGCCGTCGTGGATCTTTCCTTTAAATAAAGTAACTACACAGTTTTTTCTGGCTTGTATGCGGATTCTTTACTTAAGAGACAAACCGGAGCCTTCAATCTATCCTACATTTTGGTACTAGGAGTGGGGTAATCATCGAGTGCGTGATCCACCGACCGCCGTACTGCATTTTGAAGATTTACCGCCGTACTACTTTTGAAGATTGGACTATGCCCCGCTTGCTGCCTGTATGTAATGCTGGTGATGTGATATATAGAAAATTAAGGAGAGATCGAGTAGTGCTCGAGCGAGTGGGGGTTTCTTTTCAAAGGCTCGAGCGCGAGTTGATTTCCTGCGCGTGTGTGCTGGATGTTGGACGTTGCCTAGCAACCGCCTGAGCAACGCTGTTTCCCGGCACAGAGGACGCGATGTCGGACGCTGCCTAGCAATGCCAGAGCAACGTTGTTTTCCGGCATAAAGGACGCGGACGCATGACCTTAACTGCTGCCTGGTAACCCAACAGCGTGTGTGGATACTATCTTTTGACTGGCAACTTTCCGGCTCGTTTTTAAACACAAGCATATTTCCTCGCAGCACCTTTGCATGGGTGTTCCCCACGTTCTTCAGGATCTCGTAGAACTATTGAACTATTCTTGAAAAGGTCATCTAACACAGGATAGTGTAATAAAGAGGTATATTTTATTTATTTTTTAAAAAAGGAGGAAGAAGACATTTTCTATTATGGCTTCGAATCAGCTAGTCATGCAACCACCTCCTTTCTTGCAGAAGGCTGGTAAGCCGGAAATTAGATGGAATGAATGGGTGAGAATGTTTGAAAACCATTTGTCAGCGATAGACGCCATTGGATACTCACAGTCTAGGAAGTTAGCGCTTCTATTTAACCATCTGGGAATTGCTGGTCAGCGTATATTTGACAATCTGCCTACAATACAACCTCCTCCTGGCTCTAATGTTGTGTGGGATGTTTATATCGAAGGAAAAGAGAGGATCAAAAAACAATATTCGGATGACTCAAATGTTTTACTGGAGAGATTCAACTTTGCTATGTGCAGGCAATCGGCAGATGAGTTTGTAGATGAATATTTAGCTAATTTGCGTGTGCTTGCAGCCAAATGTGATTTTGGTAATATTGTTGAAATGTATATTAGGGATCAATTTGTTTTTCATTGCTACTCAAAAAAAATTCAAGAACACCTACTTGCTTGCCGCAACCCATCCTTGGATGAGGTTGTGGATTTAGCTAAGGCTATTGAGAGATCAATTGTTACATCCAAGGTTGTGTGTGGACAGAGCTTTGTGTGTGGACATAGTGAACAAATGAATGTGAATCAGTTAGGAGATGAAACAACTGTAAGCTTTACTAGAGAGAGACCAACCAAACAGAATAAAGTACTAACCCAATTGGGTAGGGTTTGCTTCCGTTGTGGTTCTCACAATCACTTGGGTAACAATCCTGTTTGTCCTGCCCTGGGAAAAAAATGTTTGAAGTGTCGCAAAATTGGCCATTTCCAAGCTGTTTGCAAACAATCAAATCTCAACTCAAATTCTGGGTCCAAGGTGAGAATTAGTAATGTGTACACTGAAATGAGGAGGAGGTAGCTCATTGTACTAATAGATTATCTAATGTTGTTCTTACTGTGGATCTCCCTGATCAGTGCAAAGGGGGTGTGGGTGAACATATCAAAGGTCCTATATGTGAAGCAAACGTGGATTCTAGAGTTTTACTTGTAATGGCTGATTCCTGTGCTCCCATCACCATTCTGGCAGACAAAAATTTTTTTCAGCTATGGCCTGACACTAAGAAACTAGAAAAAGCTGACATTGCACCCAAAGCATTTGGAGATCAAGACATCAATTTGTTGGGTTTTTTCCATGCTGAGTTAGAAGTGATGGGAAGATCTACTGTTACTAAAATCTATGTGGCCGTGAAGGGTAGGAATATAATAGGCTGGAAGGACTTAGCACGTTTAGGTATTGTACTGTGCCCAGGGCAGGAGAATCCCATCAAGTTAGGTGAGAGGCCATACATAGATGAAGGCGAGTCTGTGTTCCACATCGTTCCCAATAATATTGTCCCAGAACATTATACTCGTAAGATTCCCAAAATTTTTGTTGACAAAGTTGGGAATGTCAAAGGCTTTGAGCACACTATCAAACTCAAGGATGGTGCTGTTCCTGTCTCTCATAAAGTAAGACCAGTCCCGCTGTCTATCAGAGACCAACTTGGAAAGTTACTCAAAAAATTAGTAACAGACAATATTATTTCTCCCACCAATGCTTCTGAGTGGGTTTCTCCGATTGTAGTCACTAAAAAGAGAAATGGAGACCTCAGATTATGTGTAGACTTGAGATCTCTCAAGAAAAATATTTTAGTGGATTGTCACCCCTTACCACATATACAAGAACTAATTACCACGGTGGGAAATTCAAACTTTTTCTCGACCATTGACCTACATTTGGGGTATCATCAGATTCCTCTTAGTAACGATTCCCAAGATCTAACCACTTTTGTTACCCCATTTGGTGCTTTCAAATTCCTCAGATTACCTTTTAGTTTTGCCTCAGCGGCGAGTGTCTTTCAAAAAATGATGGACACATTGTTTGGACACCTTAAAGGGGTTTGCGTATTCCAAGATGACATCCTAATTCACACAGCAACTATAGAAGAGCATGAACAAGCTCTAAATGAAGTCTTTGGCATTCTTCAAAATTATGGTTTGACTATAAAAACTGAAAAATGCAACTTCTTAGTTGAAAGTGTAGATTACCTCGGGCATTCTATATCTGCTGAGGGCATCAAACCTAAGATGTGCAATCTTGAAGCTATTATGAAAGCCCCTCCTCCGTCCAACAAAGACGAGTTACGTTCCTTTCTTGGACTGTGTGAGTATTACTCCGGATTTGTTAATGGTTTTGCTATAATAGTCCAACCTCTTCGGTCACTATTAAAAAAGGGGTGCAAGTTTGTCTGGGACAGGGAAGTCAATGATGCGTTCGAGCATATCAAAAAAATTGTCTCATCCGGCCCAACTTTGAAATCTTATATTCCCAATTGTAAGTCCTTTATAACAGTTGATGCTAGTCTTAAGGGACTTGGAGCGGTATTTGGGCAGTTGCAGAATGGTCAAGAATGTAAATCGCTTTTGCATCTAGATCACTTTCTAGTGCTGAGAGTAACTATAGCACTATTGAAAGGGAAGCCATAACTTGCATTTGGGCAGTTAAAAAATTTAAGACATACATTTGGGGAACTCATTTCGAGATATTTACAGATCACAAACCTTTAGTATACCTATTGAGCGGCAATGGTCTTGGTAAGGCATGCGCTAGGTTGGTGCGACTCCTGTCTAAATTGCAAGAGTATAATCTAGAAGTCAAGTACATTACTGGAGGGAAAAATGTGAGAGCGGATTGCTTGTCAAGACTTCCATTGCCATATACTACTAATGTTGTTGATAATCAAGATGTGGAGTGTGTGGTGGGAGTTCTAGACCTGGTTTCTGATTCGGATGGGTTTTTCACACAAGAGGACTGGGAGTCGGCCATGGCGAATGACGTGGTACTTTCACAAGTTCTTGATTATGTCAAGCATGGTTGGCCGAACAAAAAAATATATTGTTGCGAAATGAATACGTACAAACAACTTGCTATGGAACTGTCATGTGAAAATGGATTCTGTATGAGGGGATCTGTGTGCGTACCTCCAAATGATTTGAGACCAAGATTAATTAAGATAGCACATGAGGGTCACCTTGGGGTTTCTGCCACGTGCAGAATACTTAAGGTGAAGTATTGGTGGCCCAATATGGATAAAGATGTAGCTGAGTTTGTCAACACTTGTTCTTCGTGTGTGGTGTCTGACAAACACTGGAAAAACAATATTAAACCCTTGCATACCGTTACTCTACCATCTAAGCCATGGGAAAGAATTGCTTTGGATTTTTCTGGTCCGTATTTGTCGTTGTCTAGAGATATGAGGTATCTTGTTGTTGCTATTGACTACTTTTCAAAATGGATATATTATTAATTTGTAGAAAGCACAGATACTGAGACCGCAATTAAATTTTTATCCAATTTGTTTGATCTAGAAGGTGCCCCGTCAGTGATAGTCACTGATAATGGGGTACATTTCACTTCTAAGAAAATGGCAAACTTTTAAAGAAAATTTAACATCCAACATCTACAGGTTGCTTTGTACAGTCCTGCCTCGAATGGTTTGGTAGAAAGAGCCAATAGAATTTTGAAAGAAGGTATTCAGACAGCTGTAGCTAGCAATCGTGATGTTAGAGATTTCCTCAAGGAGAAAATGTGGGCTTATGTAAATACGCCTCACTCCACCACAGGTGTTTCCCCTTTTTCTCTCCTCAGAGGTAGAGAATCAAAATCCAAGCTTGTACCAACTTGGTTGGCCAATTCGCTTATGGATGATTCAAACAAATCCAATGTAGCCATAAGTGACTGTAGACGGGTCCAGGGGGCCCCGTCTCACTCACCTCGAGTCCGCCATCTTTCGGCCGGCTACATGGAATTGGCGTGGCGTTCCCCTGGCAACGGGGAGACGCCACGTCGTTACAGCGTCGACGACTTCCGGTTACACGGAGTGAAGAGGGAGGCGGATCCGGAAGGGAAGGGCGCGACGGAGCACCAGGGAGGAGAAGAGCGGAGAGCGACTGGAACGCGAGACGGGGAGGAGACGGGCGGAAAGGAAACCCCGATCGGAGAGAGGAGGACAGACCCGATAGCCATCCCAGCGAGGATCCAGGGAAAAGCCCTCAGAGGAAACAACGTAACGCGGGAGCCGGAGAAGGAAGAGACGCCGGAGAGGCGAGAAAGCTGCCACGACCCAGGAGGGTCGTGGCTTGACAAGGTACGGTCCCTCCTAGGGACGGGAGTATCACGGGGAGGTTCGGTTACAGGGAAAGGCACCAGGGAAGTGGGAGGAAGGACGGGGAGGGTGAAGGAGAGACAAGGGAAGGGGCAAGAAGGGATATAAGCACACTATGGACCCCAGCTACCCTAAAGCCCAACCCTGACCACCCCCTCACGAACTTGCCCGCATGCTGCCTTAAACCTCACGAGCACCGTACCCCACCCAGTATCCCAGAAGTACTTACCGATTCCTGTATTTTTGTTTCTTCCATTTTCGGCCGAAACCCGAGAGAGAGACGGCCATCCTCCCCAGACCAAAGGCGACCGGAAAAAGGGGAAAACCTAGGAGCAAGAAAGAAGCCAAGGAAAGCAGAAACTCCAAAGACTTAAAACCCTAAAAGCAACGATTAAAAGAAATAGCCTGTGAATGAACAGAGAATAAAATTCAATTATAAAAATATCCCAACCTTTTGACTCTACTTGATCCGCTCGTAATACAGCCCACCACAGTGACATAAGAAATCGGGTCCTAGAGAAACAATTGATACAAAAAATGAATTATGATAAAAGACATAAGGCCAAGGACATGGAGATAAATGTCCATGATTGGGTACTGATAAGAAAACCTCAGAGAGTTGCTAAAGGGGAATCGAAATATTCTCTACCGGTGAAGGTATTAAAGGTGACTAAAGCTTCTGTTTTATTGGAGGGCAAGGGGTGGTGGAACCGTAACAGTGTTATTCCCATCACTAACGAACAGGCACAGATATTCAAAGAAGTATATTTGGATAGGACTGATGATCTTTCCAACGGTTTGCTATTTCATGATGTTCCTGCATCTTCTCCTACAAGTGGAGGCACTTCAATGTGTTTCAGAGATTTTGATGATGAACTGCAGACAAATGAAGTAGTGGATGTTACAAGAGTAGGAACAAGTATCTTGCCACATGACATGAACTCACTTGGTACCGACATAAAAAGTTCAGATATTGGTAATTCACCTGTGTTGAAGTATAGTCGTAGCACTAGAGCAGTCAAAATGCCTTCCAGGTTTGATGATTATATTATTAACTAATGTTTAAGGTTTAATTGTTTTGTACTACCTTTATTTGTTTTATTTTTGTTAAAGGGGGGAAATGATGTAATATGTGACATACTATGTTCTTTTCCTTTAACTTATGTGTTCTGTTTTGTTGTTCTATGTTTCATGACTGCGTCAGTGTTTTGTGAGGTTCTAGAGCCAGCTGTCGGCAGTCAGTGACTGGCTCAGGACTTGACAGGGTGCTGCCTGCCGTCGTGGATCTTTCCTTTAAATAAAGTAACTACACAGTTTTTTCTGGCTTGTATGCGGATTCTTTACTTAAGAGACAAACCGGAGCCTTCAATCTATCCTACAAGGTGTTTTTCTTAAATAACTACACACATTTGAGGTTATAGGACCAAAAGCTAAACTTAATATGAGTGGCTAAACTGAATTCTCACCGTTCTATCACAATATTAAAAACAAGATAGTAAATCATAACCCTTTACATCTACGTAGTCAACATGTTTCAGGCTACAACACTAGCCTGTGAAAGGTCCGAGGTATTCATCCGGGCTAAGGCCCTCTCAAATATTTACTACCTATTGTAAGGAACATAGTATAAAATACAGAGGGCATCTGGTACATCTAGAAACCGGTATAACTAAAGGCGGTTCGATAGTAACCTCCAAATGTTAAGGCGGACATGATTTTTTTTTTTAAATGCCATCTCTCGCTCATATCTCATAATAGCAGGGCACAATACATGAGTGAGTAATGAGCACATAAAGATATGCCTACGTGCCACAATACCATTACTAAGGAAACTTTGACACCCAAGCAGAAGCTTTATGCGACAGAAGAAAACTGGATTTTTGTTTTATAAAACTGTTCTTGCCATCCAAGTAGCATAGCAAACATTGAAGATGCATTGCCCGCATTGTGCTGCAGACTATAATAGTGGTGGTGCTTGTTAATTTCAAACTCTCAAGTTGCTAAGTGGTTCTAACTTACTAACTTCACTATTTATCCTGCCTTCTGATCAGCAGTATATGCCTCTGTGTTAATAATAATAAGCAAGGACACAGCTTTGAGAGTTTCATGTTAAAATCCCTTGTGAAGTGAATAGTACCTTTGATATGAAACTCAGTCTTCAGCGGTCCATTGCCTGTGCCCGCTGGTCAGCAGTTTGTGAATGTGGCTCAGGAACATCCTGTAGGATGTAGGTGTAAAGGATGTTAGCATGACAAATGCACACACAGACATCAGCTTACATCTCTCTTGTCTGGTTATGAAAGATTTGTCAGTGCCAAATGGAAAACTCTTTGTGGGTTGCTTTTTGGATTGGGTACAACCCAGAACTTTATTTGGGTAATAAAATATCTTGTGATAACCGGAGTCTGCCTCATGTATGCCGTCATCCCATGATGGTCGGCTATGGCGGGGGAGCTCCGGCAAAACTGAAAGAGAGAGATGAGATTATTGTAAAGTTAGCTAATGAAGGGGACACAACATTCATCCTGCGTGTCAGTCTTTGTCACAAGAAAGCCTGAGATTACTAACAAAACAATTTGGGGGTCATTCTGACCCCGGCGGTCTTAGACCGCCGGGGCCAGGGTCGGCGGGAGCACCGCCGACAGGCCGGCGGTGCCCCGCAGGGCATTCTGACCGCGGCGGTAAAGCCGCGGTCAGACCGGCAACACTGGCGGTCTCCCGCCAGTGTACCGCCGCCCATTGGAATCCTCCAAGGCGGCGCAGCTAGCTGCGCCGCTGAGGGGATTCCGACCCCCCCTACCGCCATCCAGTTCCCGGCGGTCCGCCCACCGGGAACCGGATGGCGGTAGGGGGGGTCGCGGGGCCCCTGCAGTGCCCATGCCACTGGCATGGGCACTGCAGGGGCCCCGTAAGAGGGCCCCTACAAGTATTTCACTGTCTGCTTGGCAGACAGTGAAATACGCGACGGGTGCAACAGCACCCGTCGCACCTTCCCACTCCGCCGGCTCGATTACGAGCCGGCATCCTCGTGGGAAGGGAGTTTTTCCCTGGGCTGGCGGGCGGTCTTTTGGCGACCGCCCGCCAGCCCAGGGAAAAACTTAGAATACCCTCCGCGGTCTTTCGACCGCGGAGCGGTATTTCGGAGGGGGAAGTCTGGCGGGCGGCCTCCGCCGCCCGCCAGACTTAGAATGACCCCCTTTATGTCCAATTGTGGCATGATTCAACTAATTGGTAAGTTCCAGATGCATCATTACTGACAGAACGTAAATCTGCAGATTTACATTTTCAAACAGGAAGCAGAAATGTTGGTATATCTGGTCACACCCAACTATTACACTCTCTAATACACCTAAGGGTGCAGCTATATTCTCACGGTTTGGTTCCATCTTGCAACCACTTTCTGAGTTTGACCTCTTCTAAAGATCAGTGTAGCTAAAAATTAAGTTGTGTATCAAATACATGGTGAATGTCTGGCATTAACTGGCTGCAATATAATGTGTTATGGACTCTCTTGTACTAGCCATTACCGAGAATTATTTTTTCATTTTGAAAACCACATCTACCCCCCCCCCCCACCCAGTGAGTAGCATTTTGATGATTTCCAAAATTGCACTTAGTCTGCTTACTGTGCGTCCATATATTCAAACAACTCACTGTGAATTTTAAAAAGGACCCTTTCTCCACCAACATACAGCTTTGGTGGCAAATTATGGACCATGTGCTGGTTAAGGCAGGCCCTCACAATCCATTGTCAGTATTTATTACATAGCTCAATCAAACTTTCAGCTTACAAACACAAATAAAAGGAATTAGGAATCATAGTCCTCCAGGTCTTGACTACAGAGTGAGGGCTGTCTAGACAAGTGTATAACAGCCAACTGATGGAAATTACTGAGGTTTGATAGTCTGAGCGAAAACATCCCTTTTTGCCAGTATATCCATAATAGACCAAAATGCACAGATTTGGATAAGTGTAACCGTCATGCTGGATTTGTAACACAGAATCGTTTGGCTAAACAGCATCCTTGTTGTATCTCCTGAAGAGCTTTAAAGTGGGTTGGCAACAACCACAGAGAAGTCTGTCTTGAGATTCCTGAAAGAAAATCCTCAAACAAGCAGACGCGTCGCTACATACACACTAACATGCAATCACCAAAAAAAATCATTAACAGGTATTAGGATATTCCTAACTGTGGGGGATATAGATATAAAAAAAGAGGACAAAGCTTGAGGTAGTAATTGGTCCAAACCAGATCCCAAAAGAGACAAGCAAGTACCTTTCTAACCACCTTAGGAGTTTTTCTTCAAGTCACTGACAAGTACTTGTAAGGCCCAATTCAGGTGATTTCAATGCAGTCCTCTATTTACCGCTTGTCATTGGCACACCATACCATTGAACCTCAAACTGGATTACCTAGTTCTCCTGTTTAGCACTTGGCGCCCAGGATAGTAATTCAGAGCAGTCCGTTGCTTATTCAAGGAGGTGATAGGTGCTAGGTATTCTGAGCAAAATAAGACTGTAATATTACTCAATAGGGCTACCACTTCAGTGTTTTACTTTGTAAAACTAAAATGAACATGTATACTACAAATAGTATAAGAACAAACAAGGAAAACCACAACTCTGCTTCAAAGCCAGAATCGGACTTAAATATTATTGCAGCGGGTGTCCCTTGGGCTAGCTGCAAGAAAGCGGGAGATGCACCAATCCTTTGATATGGAAAGGGGAACCATTTTCTCCACAAGCTGCACAACTGACTTAGATTGGGTTAACGGTCCTTGAATCTGTGCCTGTGCCTCTAGCTACTGCTATGATATTTTCAGGCAGGGGAGGAGGGTTGGCAAGCGGGAACCTGAGATTTAATAAAGGCAACGGAAGTATGTGCCAGTGTTTCTTTGTTACTCTTTAGCACAGGTGGCTCAGGGATATAGATGGCTATTCCGCTGGGCATTAAGATGGAAATTAACAATGTTCTCAAGCAGCTGGATGGTGGAATGTCCATCTGAAGCTGCTACAGTCCCACAATGACTCCCACTGATCTTCTCATATCACCTGGACTGTGATCCTTTGGCAAACAAGCACTCCTCCTCACAAGATGCAGCACAGCATCTCCCCTCTGTACACAATAGCCATCTTGGGATCGAGCAACACCGCAGCTCTTCATGGGTCCAGGGCTGAAGAGTATTCCTATCTTGGTGAGAGGGACCAGGCACTGACTGAATTCTTACTTTGGAACACAAGTCTCTCTTCCCCACTTGTATGGAGCTCCTCTTTAGATTGAAGAGCAATCCCGAAACAACTTACTGGTCAAGGAGACCAATACCTCAGTTTAAAGCTGATCATTGACCCCTCTCACAATGTTCAAGTTCTGGGGGCTCCTCCATTCATAGCCTGCATGATAAGTACATTACAGTGCCAGGGACTACAGAAGCACACCCTGAGCCGGTTCCAAATGACCATGGGAATGGGTTGTTGTTTGTCTTCTGGAGGGAGGGGGAAGAGGCAGTCAGCAAACCAGATCTCTTGCAGGTGCACATTTGGCAGGGTGTGGAGGAGGAGAGTGGAGATGAGATTGATCTGACAGAGGCATATTGACAAGCTTCAAATAAGAGTGCCAGCCCCACCTGCCAGAGGACCACTACACATCCCCTTAAAAAATACTGGGGGAAGAAATGAACAGAAAGCGGCTTTTCAGGTCACAAGTTCCATGAGCAGCCTCATACAAAGCCTCATTCGTTTTATGTTGCACACATATGTGGAATTCAAAAGGGCACTGCAAAATGCAAGAGCAGTTTGACACTTATGTGTAAAAGGCTGTTGTAACTGTACATTTATATGTTATTTGCTATAATGGAACCCCTCATATCCAGTGAATTTGCATACTGTTTATTCAGAATAAATGACTTTATATGTATGCCTGCATTAATGTTTTTCTTCCAATGGATTAATTCTGCTGTGTGATTGCTTCCCCTTCCAATGCATGTTTCATTCTTATTACTCTTTATGACTTCTTTCATTGGCGGATAGTAACCATACTGGAAAACCAACAAAAGGCCACCTATGCCTCTAAAGATGTCTCATGTGGTCTGGTTTCAGAAGGGCATCCTTCTGAAACCAGACCGCAAGAAACATCCTTATGGGCATAGACAGCCTGTTGCTGTTCTTCTGGGCCGGTAATGACTGGTCAGTGAAAGCATATACATTCAACTATTTAGGCAAGGTTTTTCAAGTGCTACTGTCTGGACCGTTGCATGATTCTTTCTTTACCATTGAGCATTTGTGCTCTCAGGATTCAAACCGGTGGCGTAGAAGCCTTCAAAAAGCCATAGGCTTGCTTGCCATTATATGGCAAAACACATGCTGGCTGAACCTCTACAACCTTAAAAAAATGTTTTTTTATGGACTACATCTGTACTACCTTAACAACTAGCATATATTTGTTTGCACAAATAATTGAGATACACTATTACATATATATACACAATTGGATACAACACAGTGGACCCTTGCATTATTATTTAGATATGAACTTCCTGAAGAACCATATTAACTATCAATTTGTTAAACTATTTTGAGATTTGAGGATATTTATACACAGAAACACGTGTTGGCTGTTGTCTTCCATTTGTGAGGGAACTCGGAATATATTGATTATTACACCTAAATTTGATCTTTGTCATTGTAGTGGATGAATGTCTACAGTTACACATTGGATGGATGGCTTTTCTCTGTGTACTAATTGATTAATATAAGACTTGCCAGTAATTGTTTTTTTAATCTGTGTATAAACATCCCTCCATCAACATGATTGTTGAATCACAGTGTGAGGGGTACGGGCCCTGCCCTCAAAGGGGTACTCTCACATTCCTAATCTAAATATGACAAAATAGAGTGCTTTGGATCTGAAGACCCCCCCCTCCTATATTACACCACTTGTATCAATTTGTGATGTTTGCCATTTATGTGTATCCTGTCAATATTTATAAATGAGCGGTGCCCTGCCCACCAAAATACGGTTTCCCCACGCTGATTAGAACATTGGAATGTTGAGTGCTCCATTGGAGACAATGGAGTAGCTCTGGGCTTATAATGGTTGGTAAATGCCCAGAGCTCCAACATTCCAATGTTTGCCTTTCACTGCTGTTGCTGACAACAAAGGCCTTACGAAGCCCTAGGGGATTTCAACCCCCCCTCGGGCCCCGTGAGGCCTTTGTTTTACTAATTAAAACATTCGTCCTTGATGGGGCATAATGTTGTAATAGCTTTATAGCCCACCATAGCTGGGCTATACCAGCCATTAAAGGCCCGCTCCCTTGTTAAAGACCCTCGCCTTCAGGTTGTTTAATAGCCGGTACAGACTGCTACAGTGGGCTATAAAGCTATATTAAGTTGGGTCAACTGCTGTGTTTACATTGGCTGGCTGAGTGCCTACTGGCTCTGCTAATGTAAACCCCTGCCTTGGCGCCCAATCTATCAAGGAGCTGCCTGGTCACAATTGCAGAAGTCCCATCGTATTAAGAGTGGAGTGCTCATCAGTTGTTTTTGTTACCCGTGTTCACCATGCAGTGAGGGGCTATTGTAACTGGGAGAAAACTCCTTGTGCGTTGGGTCATTTTGTTTTTAAATTGAGGGAAAAAAACAACTCCTGCTTTGGGAATTTATTTTTTCCATACTAAAAATGTTGCCAAGCAAACACTTTAAACATGGGGTCTGCTTGGCTAACCTTCACCGCAGTGAAGGCAGCCCCCATGCAAATCACTTAAATTACCCATTCCTGTAAACAAAAAATAAATCTGTCCTTGTGTAATTTTAATTTTTGCTCATGTAAAGTGCTCCAGTGCTTTCGCTTCGAGTTTGCTCTATCTAAAACTACAAAAAAAGAAAATAATTGCTGTCTGTTTATTCATTTGATATCTATGGCATGTCAGGCAGTAACTGCAAGGCACTTCTGTGTAGGACACACATGTGGCTTTTATGTACTTACAAGAAATACGTTTTGCACTTAACTTGAATTTTAGTGAAGATAACTGGGCTTTGTTTTCCGTGGCACCTCTATTCATTTAATTAAGGGGTATTCTAGAGGAATCCAGAACAACGGAAATCAGTAAGGGAAAGTGAGAAAATATTACTGAAAACTAGTCTATAATGTGATTTGTCGGGACTCTGATTGAGAAGTTTGACGAGAGGCAATTTAAAATTAATCAACACGGTCATTCAGTTACCCACACATTCAGGAACAAGCATGTGCTTAAGGGCAAAGAACCCAGCTGCTTAAAACTAAACAAGTAATGGCAAAGCCACTAGGTCTGTCAGTAATGTGGTAATGCATTGAGTCATAGGCATGCAAAAATGCATATTGCATGCATTAGCACATCAAAGCCAGACCAATTGGCTCTGCCAATGTTTGTTCAACCTGACACAACATGCCTTATCACCTTAAACCCCACTTCCTACAAACAGGTGCTGGGGATCTCGGTTGAGATTATTTGTAAATGGGTTGTTCTAATTTAAGGTCCTTGGTTTTTCACTTAGCTAGCAATGCATACTGAGACTTTTAACATAGCCTCTCGTCATTTCAACCAAATGGACTACAGAGAACAATGGTTTGGAAAAATTCAGGCTAGGAGTGGAGAGCACAATAAAAAATCTATTGTGTGCAATGCTTGGATATTTCTTACCTACTAGCATTGCTCAAGATTGTATGGTCCTCACCATGTATGGTCAGAGTCTGATTATGGAGCTTTACCGGTCATCTGCAGGTCATTCTAGATCCACCACAGAAGAGGCTAGCCAGGCAACATCACCTGTAAACGAGAATATAAGCAGCTTCTCACCAGTTTCAGCATGTTTTTTGGACCAATCCATGTAATGCACCTCAAATCCATACTGTAGAGTGAGATATGCCCCCCACCCCCAAATACCTGTATTTCCCAGGTGTCAACTAAGAGTAGCTCACATAACAAAATAAAAATGTGATGGTTGAAATGTTTGAATTAAACGTACCCTACATGCATTGCTCTGGGAACCATTCCATTTGTGTAGTTGTTCATTAAAGCAAAACATTTCCGGAATGGAATGTTGCAAGGGTATTTTCCATTAGTTTTGATTTATTCAATGTGTACTTCCTAGGATCAAGTTTGAAACAAACGTCATGACGTTTCGTATTGTCTCATAATTTGGTTAGGGAGTGGGAGCCAAGATATTCAGAATTCACTCTCCTGCCTCTGCGCTTCCCGACTTCAGAAGTCCCTTATTTGGAGGCGACTGCTTCCTTGTTTGCAATATTTTTGCCTCCCAAATTTAAAGAATGGGATTTACTTAAGTTGAAAACAAACAAAAAACAATGGCATGTGAAGAAACAGTAAATGTTGTAGCACTCAGGCTAATATGCTGCATGGCTAAATACTCATAGGGCCCAAAAGCAAAACCTTTTGGCTATGCCGATGCTTGTTTTATTTGGGTTCACACGCATACTCAAAACCTTTTAAACTTTACACGACTGTCTTTACCAGATGCACACATTTTGTAGCCTAAACATTTCTTCTTTCTTAAATGTACGTTTTTCACCCATACTGTTAGCAGGACTACAAAACAAATCGCAACCTAACTTGTTTTGGATCGACACCTGGCCACATACTTTCATACTTTGAAAACTTTGTGCTGCAGATTTTGTTTTCTTTTTTACATTCACAAGCATATTTTGCATGCATAAACATTACCTCTTTCTGGTAGGGCCCTTTTTTCGAACATACCCTTTGCAGGACAACTAAAGTATTTTCACAAAATAAATTATTCATTTAATGACTTGCTTTTTTGCAATATTTCATCGGTTTTATTTAGTTCACACATGCACACTTCAACCACTCCATGCCACTGTCTATTTCCATGAATTCTTTTCTGTTTAAACTATTTATATTCAAAAGCCACAGTAATTTTGCATATGTGCCAATTTTTAGGGACACCTGAAAGTGAATTTCCCACAAAAAATCAGGTGCTTGTATTTTCCCTATTAACTCTTACTGGAGTTGGCCACGTCTTAAAAGGAGGAAAAAAATATTTGTTTGTGACTGAAAGCTGGGAGTATCTCAGGAGTACTGGTACGTAGTCATGTGCTCAGTGTAATTCCAGCATTAACGGTTGATGTGTTCCTACCCTTCCCCCTCAATTTGATTCTGCTCATACACAATGTTTAGAAAAAAACTGTTGCTTTGACTATCTTGTCTGTTTCATTGTGGATCTTCGCTTATTACTTTTCATCAATCACACGGTCCATGTTTTTATTCAAGACCTCAAACTCTTTTAAGAGACAAAGTTTGAGGAAGTGGGTGTTTTGAGAACTATTGATGTATGTGTGAATGGTCTTCAAGTGCTAAAGGGGAAAAACAAACATTGGCAAATCCTGCTATGTTAGACCTATTGGCTCTGACCATGCGTTTTAGTCATGTGGTGTGTAGTATGTCTACAAATCACAGTTTTTTCTAACTTTTAGCCATGCTGCACACAACATAGCTAAAAGGCATTATCAAAGTCAATTGCCCTTGCATAGGCGATCTCTGATGGCTTTGCCAGTGCTTGTTACTGTAGCAGCCCAGTCCTGCTTCACAGCACATAGGGCTTCATTACGAACTTGGCGGTCTGACCTTCGGACCTCCAAAATGCCAGAGGAGAGGCGGCCGCCAAGCCGACGGCCTCCCCACTGCCGTATTATGTTTCCGCTGGGCTGGCTGGTGGAAACAGTGCGGCGGCATTGGCCTCTGCTCCCAATGCTGACACACAGATGGTGCCCCAGCACCCTCGGAATGCGCACTGTCTGCCTTAGCAGTTTGTGACTGTTTGGAAAATTTTAAAAAGCAGATTAATAAAGTATACACACACAAAAAACCAAGATGTAAAATTGAAAGTTGTCAAGTGCTCTGTAAATGTGAAGGATTAGGAAACCGGAGGCCTGATTCGTAGGAGCAATGTAAGTACAACAAAAAGAATCTAGAATGGGTAATTGGTGGCTGCACTTAACCCATCTGTCATATTGTTATGTATTGTGGAAACCAAATTTAGAAACCATCTTGCTTTCTCATTAAAATTAAATAGTTCATTAGTTGTATAGGTTATGCTTTGAGAATTAAATGAAATATTACATAATTTGTGTGTTATTAGATTTATACTCGTTCCTGATTTTACGTATATTGTCTTGAGGTCTAAATCCTAGTAATTGCTAAGGCTGGAGTCCACTCACTGGGGTCCACAGAACTCATTACATCCATTGAATCATATGTCTTGAAAATGTGGACGTGTGTGTGTTGGACTCCCATGGTGTAGATCCTGATGAGAGCAAATTGGCAATTAGAGCATTTTGTCATTTATTTTATAAATCATTAACTTGAATCATTCATTTTCAGGTGAAATGATTTCTAATCCTGATGCGTCATTCACAGTAAATCCAGAGGGGACTCAGTACATTACAGATGCTCCGGATGCAGACAGCGGGCAAAGCGATGATTGTCTCTGTACAGGTAAGAAGAATTAACTCTGTGTGTGTGCGCGCACAATGTTCTCCACCTCCTTATAAAATACTAAGAATCCCATGAAATATTTATGTCTACTAGTGGTTGTGATAAAAAAAAAAAAAGCAAACTTCATGAGGTACAACTGACCTTCACATCTGCTCAATTTTTATGGTATAAAATACAATAAAGAAACATAGTATCATCATCAGAGTCTGAATGAGGTAACATTGCTACTCTATATATTGATGGCTTATTGTATCCGAATACCAAACTCTGGAAAAAGGCAAACCTCTTTACAGAGAAGATAGCATAGTAACTAGGTTATAAAGGGCTAGAGTCTTTGTTGTCTATGAAGAAGATATGCGAGTTCACAAGGTTAGGCCGTCTGCCTTCAATAAACCCATTGTAATGTTACAGTATCCTTGATAGGACTCTAGTTATAGTTCAGTTGACTTATTTATCAAGGCTGAAGAATTGTATAGATATCTACTTGTTCAAGGAATGGGATTCTGTCGGAATCTACTTGTCCTGTTACAAAATCCTCATCTTATTTGGTGCCATGTAGTGAGTTTACAAATTAAGGTGCCATTCTCATTATAGGAGAGCTCTCATAGTAGCCTGTATTTAATTGTGTTAGCGCTCATATTACATTAGTGTTTGGCTTCCAACAATGCTCTGTTTTTGCCGCATTCTGGAAGCAGTTAGGAAGCTGTAATTTCCTCCAAGGTAGAAATTCCCTACGAGTTTTTGCGCACCTACTAACTAAAAAGCTTAGGGTATTCTCCAACTCCTCTCCAATCTCTGCCCACACCACTGCAAAAGGTTGGAAACTTACTCCTGATAAGAGTAGGATAAAAACGGGTGTGTAAGGAAGTTGAATTTGAAATTGCTCTGAGTTTTTCGTTTGAGCATAGGTATGCATATATTTTTGCTCATCGATTGCACAAATGTTTGGAAGAAGCAGTTTTCATTTCTACTTCTGTAAACGTACTTAAATTCCTGAAGTTGTTAAATCTTTTTCAAAGCAAGGACATTTATCTACATGTGCGCTTTTGTGATTTTCTTTAAAAATCAGGCCCCTAATTTATGTGTTGGTCTCAATAGCGTTATACTGAGTCATTAATCTTTTTTTTAATATCTGCATGCATTGGTAAGTTTTGCTAAATGATTACTCCTAAGAGTGTTAAATAAAGTTGCACAGCATTTTAGCAACACTTTTGCCAAGTTACAATTTATTTTGCACATTTTATTTTGAAGTTCATCACCAATTTTACTTTCATGGTTATGTGTGTGTTTGTATATTATCTGGGAGAATTCTGGAGCCATTAAAAAAAGGAAGGTTACAGTTTGCAAAATTGTATGTGTTTCTATACAGGAATTACTGTTAGAAATGCAAACTGAGCTTACTACATTTTCTTAGCGTGCTTGCTCCAATAATAAAGGCTTTGCATTCATGAAAAGTATGCACAGGTTTGAACCACTTAAATGCTTGCATAGAAAACTTCTCTTTCATAGATTCATACTGTGGTACTGTAAAACAGCAGTCAAAGTGCTCGTGCTGCAGGGGTTGGATAATTTGTTTTTGACAGCAACACAAACATGGCGACCTTGAGCTAGGCATTTGATTGGCAGAAGATATGTTGAGGTTTGGAGCCCACCCATTACTTACCATTGGTTAATCTTCAGTCTCGTTCATTTGCTTGCCTCTCCTCCCCACGCTGCCCTCCATTTTACTTCTAACCCCACCTTCTGTGAAGCGCCACCCACCTGCGCCCTCCTTCTGTCACCTGTTGGTTCTCCTCAACCTCAGTTTTGCTTTCACCCACCCCATCTGTATCCTCCTTTTTGTTCTACCTCCAACGCATTGCTTCTTCCATCCGCGCTGTCCGTATTGCCCTATCCCCCTCTTACATTTCTTCCCCCACCCGCCCCTTCCATGGTACCATACCCGTGCCCACCTCGTTGCTCCCTGCACTCGTGCCCTCAGTTGCTTCAACCACACATGCTTTTGAACAGCGCTTGCTTTTTTTTGATCCAACTCAGATTAGCAAATTTCACACAGCCCACTGCAGCCAGTGTGCAGTGGCTTCAGTGCATGTGTATAATTGTACTCTGCATGTACCTTATACCAGTTTTGTCCTCAAGAACATTTCCTGTGTATACGATGTAGAGCAGTGGTTCCCAACCTGTGGTCCGCGGACCTCCAGGGGTCCATGACATATTCCCAAGGGGTCCACAGGCTTGGGCTGGGAGGAAGGCACGTCTCCAGCTGGTGCCTCCAACAAACATGTGGGTGTTTTTATATGTATTACTTCCTTTGTTCAGCAGTCTTAAAAGCAGTACAAAGTTCCCTGTATCTTCAGCAGCTTTCGGGCAAAAAATAAAAGTGTCAAGATAACTAGTGATTAATGTACCTGCTGAAGAGAGATGGGAGTTTTGTGCAGTGTCGGTTTGGACTCAAAGGTAGCGCAGATGGTTAATATGCCTGCTACAAAGAATGTGTCTCTTGCAACAGTGGGTTACTGCTTTTGTCACAGAGATTCTTTCGTTACTGTGCAGTTCATAAGTTACAGTCGTAATATAGCACAGTGAGCTTTGAACTGTAATTAAAGAGCTGCATGCAGACTGCATGGCACAAATTAGAAAGATGTTTTTTCCCATTCTTTTATTTTCCTTATGCTGCTAACAAACGTTTGCATATAAGTGCATTCTTAATATTAAAGTGAACGCTAACCACTGTGTTGTGTTCTGAATCCTGAGTTTGTTCTTCTCCAGTGAATCCAACACCTTGTAGTCCCCTGTAAAATGCTCTGACACACTACACTGGTATGAGAGGTGCTATAAAACAAATGAATTACATGTGACACAGAGGCTAGGGAGAGATGAGAGGCCCTTCTGGTTTTACTTCCTTTCATCACCACATATTTATGTGAAATATATTTCTTAGATGCTATGTACCTTAAAAAGTAAAAACTTAAATTGCTTGGGAAATGTAGAATCTGACCCGGGGATTCAACTTTCCTAAATAAAACCAAACATTGAAAGTTAGTCGCTGAGATGCAGCGGCAACCTTCCCATTAACATTTTTGATTTTTGCTTATTTTTTCAATATAAAATAATCATATCTTTAGTAATTTGAGTATTTGTTTGTTGTGTACTTGTTTGTGTACTTTTTGCAAATTACTGTTTTAATGTTTGAAATTTAAATCGTACAAATTTCTTGGGAGTCCCTGGCTTCCAGTAATGATTCAGTGGGGGGTCCTCAAGAGCCAAAAGGTTGGGACCACTGATGTAGAGTACAGCCCAGTACCCTGCTCTGTATGCTTGTGCATGGTGAAACTGCCCTCTTGGACTTGATTTTTTTAAATAATTGATAGCATGGAGATGTAATGTATGGGTGGCATATAAAATGCGTGATTGTTAGGTTCAGTCACAATATAATGTGACTGATGTTATCTCTCTGTGAAACATCTTGTTTGCAATTAAACAAATTATTTCCATAACTTGCGTTGTCTATTTTCTAAGCTGTTTTATATTTGAGAGCAGCGCCCCATTGTATGTGATATTTGTGTATAACCAGCAGGTTCAATGATCTCGTCTGCGGTTTCCACGGAAGAGAATACTCAGCAAAAATGGCATGTTAAGAATGAACCAGAACCTCGAGAAACCAGCACCGGTAAGTGAGGGTCATGGGCATCTAGCTATAGGCAGAGTACAGTAAGAGCCCCTTCTCTGCTTCCAATTATTCATCCTCATCTGTGCTCCCACCATGTGAAACATATCCCCTCTACTGTATTTCATGCACCAAACATAATTCTCCGCCAACTCTGTCAGTCCTCTGGCTGATACGAAAGGTTAAATAGTAAGTATTAGAATAAAGTAATACTAAAGGCAGAAGTTTAACAATAGCTTTTATCAGCACAATTATTGTGATGCCTTTTCTCTAGGTGCTGGAGTAGTCTGTTGTTACTGAGCAGTATCAATGGCGGATATTACAATTTACTACAGTTTTCAAGCCTATGGTGTTTTTAACCTTTAACTGGGTAAATAATCTACTTTCTTTGAATAAGTGACTCCCAAAGGATATTAAGTTGAGCAGTCAGTGCGCTGTCAAGTAGTTTGAAACTCACATACTGCATGCTTTAATTAATACTTTGATTGTCTAGTCACAGCTAGATGTTTAAAAAGGAGTTGGTTATTTACTTACACATAGGAAATAGTAGGGTAGTTAAGGGGGGGGAGCGAGCCAACCGCTGAAGATGGCGGTCCAGTAACAGGAGAGCTCCGGCCCGACCTGCCGAGACCCTGACATGTAGAAGCCCCAGCCGGGGGCCTGGGATCGAGCCCCTCCCAGCTCAGTCGGGAGCAAGGCTCTGGGCGGGTATGGGGGCAGGGGGCACATTGCCTCGGGTCCCTGACGGGTGCGTGCCCGGCTCTGGCGAGGAGGAGTCTTTAAGATGGCGGCCGTGCGGGGGTGCATCACCCACATGCCGCGAAGACGGTGAGTCGGCTGGACGGGAGAAATTGGACCCCCACCGCCGGAGGAGTTGGATGGAGGGGCAGCCTGCGACAGGAAGGAGAGAGGTTGCAGGCGCCCCCAGCGCGGTCGAGGGAGCGGACGGCTGCTTGGCAATGAGGATGCTGAGCAAGCCGCATGAGAAGAGTGGGACTTCGGGTCCCCCCGCATGGTGATACAGGCTGTTGATGAAGGCCGGCTACACACATAACCAGGTGGCCCAGCTGTCAAGGTGAGGAGAGGGGGGCGGGTCTGGAATGGAGTTCTCTCTCCTCTTTTGAGGCCGGACCTCTGGAGGGACTACTCCGTGCAGAGGAGTGGAACTTACTCCCCCTGTGAAGATCTCCCCCTGGGTCTACAAGTGGGGGGTCCCCGTAGCCACAGAGGAGCAGAAGTGGAGGAGCCCCTCCGGGACAGCGCTGCGAATTTGCACCCTAAGGAGGGGTGACAGCACAATCACGCTGGGTGGCTGGGGTGGGCCCGGACGGGGGGGCGTAACGTAGGTGGCAAGAGGCCCCCTCACCGGCTGCCCCACCGGAAAGCTGTCCTGAACGCTGGGAGTCTGCCAGTGAAGACCTCCGATGGGAAGCAACGCCTCAAACTGCAAGTGCAGATGCCATTCAGCCCCGACGGTGCTCGGGGGAGAGGGAGTTGACACTGGACCAGGCTCCGAAGCCTCCTCCAGTGCAGGCTACTCTCCATAAGATACTGGAAGCGATTGAAGACTCCAAAAATGCTCTTAGACAAGAGATCGGGAAAGTGGCAGCAGAGCTGGGCCATCTGCGGACAGACTGCCGAAACCTAGTGGACAGGATAAAAACTATGGAGGAAGAAGTGGCGGGTCTGGGAAACCCTACAGCGATCCCACGAAATGCAGATAGGCCATCTTGCGGACAGAATGCAGAGACTAGAATACTGAGCGGAAGATGCTGAGGGCCGCAGCCGCCGCAATAATCCCGTTTAGTGGGGCTACCAGAAGGAGGGTACAGACATGTTGGCCTTCCTAGAACACTGGATGAAGTCCATTATTGGTGATGAACAGCTTACCTCCTTTTTCGCATTGGAGAGAGCTCACAGGGTGCCCCCAAGGACCCCCAGGCCAGTAGTGGCAAAATTGCTATACTACAGGGACCGAGACATTCTGCTACAGAGGGCAAGGGTGGAGAGCGGTAAAGTCAATATGCTTCCCGATTACACAGCAGTAGTACAGTCGAAGCGGGCTTCCGACCTGACAGTAAAGAAGGTGTTGCGGGAGGAGGGGATACGTTATGCGCTGCTCTTTCCCTCTAAGCTGAAAGTAATGGGAGACGGAAAGACCCACTTTTGCCAAATACCGGAGGAAGCATGGGAATGGCTAGATTCCCACAAAGGTAGCAAACTTGATCGTGCTGAAGATGCTCCTGGGGCACCTGGCCGTCTGCGGAAGAGGTGCCGCTCTAAAGACGGACCTGCCGTTGACTGCCTGAGACGACCCACACAACTTCAGGTAACCCAGGAACAGCGAGCGCCAATTCAGACAGCGGCATCATTGACGGTGTCGCCGGCCTCAGACAGGGATAGGGTCTACTCATCTGTAAAACGGAGAACACTTCTGACCTCGAATCTGTTGGTAGCGTGAAGAAGGGGCTGCCGTGAGTGACACCCCAGACGGCGGAAGACTTAATCTGATATACTTTGGCGGCCCCGGCTGGAGAGGCGGCATGTAACTACAAGGGGCCGTTCTGATATGGCTTGGAGGACTATAAAAAGGATCCAAACATCCTCCCTCCCCTCCTCCCCTCCCCCCTTTAATCGGCCATGGAATGCTCCAGGAGGGCGATGATGAGAGACTGTAGCAGTTTGGTTCCACCGGTTAGGGCGGTCGGCTGTTGCCGGACTGCTTTGGGGACAGGGAATTGTATTTGGTTTTCTTTTTTTCTTCTTCCTATTCTGGCCCAGATATGCAATAGGTGTGGGATGGTTGGCGGGGGGGGCATGGCACTGTGGACACTGTAACCCACAAAACAAAATGCTGTGTGAACACTGACACACCTATTAAATTGATGTCTTGGAACATCGAGGGATGGGGACCACACTAAAGCGGCACAACATACTGACCTTCATGAAACAAAGGTGGGGATCCAGGTGGCACTCCTACAGAAGACCCATCTCACGAAGTCGGAGGCTGACAGCCTCCGCAGGTGCGGGCAGGGGCAGCTCTTCGCCACTACCTACTCTGCGTACTCATGCAGTGCCCTGGTATGGGTGCGGGTGGTGGTGCCCTTTGAGCCCAGTACAATTGACGTGGATAAAGAAGGCAGTGAAAAACGTGATGGGTGCTGTTGCACAGCAACATTGCCACCGTCTCTATTACGTGCCGGCGTCAATGTTGTGGTGAGTTTGCCGCTAGTCAGAAACTCTGGCCCAGCAGGAAACTCGTAATAGGGCCAGCAGGCAGAAAACTGGAGTGGTGGTTTTCTGATCCAAAGAGTTTGGCGGGCGGCAAAACTCTTAATAAGGCCTTTGGTGTCCCAATAACCAGAATACCAGTAGTCCTGAAGGTGTTATCCAAGGCAGAACACAGTTCCTGTGGGGTAGGACCAGATAAGGTCCAAACTGTGCTCACAGACAGCTGGATTTGGACCAGCTTCAAAAGTAGATCCCATGCGGTACTAGTAATAAACCACTAAGGTCCTTTTATATTAAAATGTGCTCATTGCAGTCCAGACGTTTGGACTGTGGGGTATCTTTGGGCACCCTCTGTACAAACCAACTCACCAGTTATACCAGTTAGGACTGTCACTGGGATATAAACTGGGCCACTGGAATTATGCAGCGGGGGAGGGTTAAATTATGCAGCAAGAAAACACAAATTATGCAGCATAATGTGGCACATTTTGTGTTCGTATTACTAAATTATTTTGTCATTTTCAAACTTGTTAACATTGTCTGGGCATTGTTGGATCTCATAGTACCCGTTTAACACCCAAATTTAGCAATGTAGCAACAAAAATGTAACTTTGCTAAGGGCCTTTTCTATGAGCGGGAACGCGTGCACTGCATTTTTGGTAACTTTTGAACTGTTTATGCCAGAAACAAAATGATTTTTTGTTTTAAAATCTGCAGATTACGCGGCAGATGATGGATTATGTGGCAAATGCGGCAAATCTGTAGCTATGCGAAAATCGCCGTGGCCACACAATCACATAATTCCTGTGGCCTTGGATATGTTTATGGTTTAACTTGAACTTTAAACTGTATAATGTAGATTTTCCTAGTAATTTATGACGGAAAGTCTTAATTTTATTAAAGACACGGAGGCGAGTATTATGCTTCTCTAACTTGCTTTCTTTTAAATAGCAGCAGTCAAGAAACTACAACTCCCATGGGGCTTAAAAAACAGAAAAGCCAATGGGAGAACAACAGAAGAAACAGATGTACCAATCATAATACACGGCTACACGTGACCACTAAGCTTGACTGCGACCAGCCCTCTTTCTTGATGCAAGAGGTTAGTCCATGTGTGAAAACAACGGAAAGATAGTTAAAATAATTGTAACTGCCAAGATCAAAAAACAAAGTTCCTGAACAAAGTTCAAGCAAAAGGAGAGACGAGGAGAAAGTCGGGAAATGTTCGGGAGACTCCACTGGAACGAAGTCGGAGCTTCAGAAGGAGCGTACGAGCTCGGTATAACCAGGGTCCGATCAGGTAGCTGGTTGAGATGTCGAGGATGTTGCTGTGAGGGAGGGAAAAGAAGACAAAATCAGGAAATTGTCCTACTTGAGGCGGGATAATACTCGCCTCCGTGTCTTTAATAAAATTAAGACTTTCCGTCATAAATTACTAGGAAAATCTACATTTTATGTCCAGAACGGAGGCTCCTATTATGCTTTTTTAAAGCATATTAATCACTACAGAAGTTGCACTATGTACAGGTTTACAATAGAATGTTCTGAAAACATTATCATTAGACCAATCGGCTGATCTCAGAATGTCTTCCAAGCTAGAACCAACCCAAAAGGCCTTGGAGGCCATAGCACCTCTAGTGGAATGAGCCCCAAAAACAGAGGTATCTATACCCGCCAGGGACATAACCCAGCGAACCCATCTGGCAAGAGTTGCCGAGGAAACGGGTCTGTGGGGTTTGCGAAAAGAAATTAGCAACTGGGAAAAGGAAGACGTTCTGAGATTACCTGTGCGTTCTTCGTAACATTTAAGACATTGTCCAACACATAACTTGGGTTGATTGGGAAAATATGGGTAAAAAACTGTATGCAAATTAGATTTGGTGCGTTTGTGAACAGAAAATAATACCCCTGTAGGGGCAAACTGTTGAGAAGAAACATCTAGAGCTCGAACATCCGATAAACATTTGATGGAAACTAGGCAGAGTAACATAGTGAGTTTGGCAGAAAGCATTTTTAAAGACAACTCATAATTATCTTGCCAAGATAAAAACAAATTCAGAACTAAATTCACATCCCACAACTTTGAGTATTTAGGTAAAGGAAGAAAAGAAAATTTTACTCCCTTTAACAAGCGGCAAAGAAGGGGATGTTCCCCCACAGGTTTTCCATTGATGTGGTCATGGTGCATGGAAATTGCTGATCGATATAGATTAATCGTCCTGTATGACTTACCTAAGCCAGCCTGTGCAGCCAAAAAATTAATGACATAATTTATATCTGCTGAAACTGGATCGAGGTCCCTTCCCATACACCAGCTAGACCAAAGCGACCAGGCGGAGTTATATGCCTTTCTGGTACCTGGGGCCCAGGCCTTGCTGGTGAGGTCCGCAGCTTCATCCGAAATTGGGATGGAAGGTCGGGAAGTCCTGACACCTTCCATGCCGAAAGCTGAAGAGTGTTGTTAATGACAAGTGGATGAGGATTCCCGCACGGGTCCAGAAGAAGAGAAGCGAATGAAGGGAGAAGGAGGGGGGAGTCGATTACCAATTCCAAGAGAGGGGGAAACCACATTTGCGACTACCAGAAAGGGACTACCAGCACTGATGTGGGCGTCTGATCTGGGCCAATACCCTGGTGATCATTAAGAAAGGAGGAAACGCATAATTGGTTGTTTGGGACCAGTCTTGTAGAAAAGCGTTCGAGGCCAAAGCGGAAGGGTCTGGACGCCAACTGAAAAAGAGGGGTAACTGAGAGTTGAGACGGGAAGCGAAAAGGTCTATGGCAAAAGGGCCCCATTTGTGAAGTATAGAACGGAAAACTGAGGGATGAAGTTTCCAATCGCTGTAGTCTTTGAGGAAGCGTGAGTGCCAGTCCGCTGTTTGGTTGAGGAAGCCTGGGAGATATTCTGTTGAGAGGGAAATTTCATTGAGGAGGCAATACTCCCAAAGACTTTTTGCGAGGTCTGCAAGGGGCTTCGATCTGGTTCCTCCGAGATGGTTTATGTAACGGACAGCCGAAACATTGTCCATGCGGAGGAGGATGGTACAATGCACTCTGTCCTTTGCTAGACTTTTGATTGCAAAGGACCCTGCAAGCATCTCTAAATAATTGATGTGCAATCTGGACTCCTCGAGTGACCATGTACCCCCAGTCGAGATTGAGCCACAGCGGGCGCCCCAACCCGTCAGGCTTGCATCAGACTCTAACACAAGATCGGGGGCTGATGGAAAAATAGCCCTGCCGTTCCAGGCGTCTAAATGGTCTATCCACCATTGGAGTTCTAAACGAGACTCGTGATCGAGAGCTACCATCTCTGAATAGGCAAGACCTCTTCTGAGATGATGGATTTTGAGCCTTTGAAGAGCCCGGTAATGGAGAGGGCCAGGAAATATGGCCTGAACTGAAGCAGACAGAAGACCCACAATCCTGGCCAGAGTTCTGAGAGAAATTTGAGATCTGCTGAGTGTTTTCCGGATTTCTGACTTTATGGTATGTACTTTTTGTGACGGGAGATGGAGAGTAGAGGAAGAGGAAGAGGAGTCTATCTCGAACCCTAAGAAGTCTATTCTTTGAGATGGGAGAGTATTTGACTTTGCTTCGTTGAGAAGAAAACCGAGTTGGGAGAGAAGGGAGCAAGTTATTTGCAACTGAGATAAGAGAGTGGAACAATCTTGATGTAGTAAGAGAATGTCGTCGAGATAAATTAAAAGTCTGATGCCTAACGACCTGAGATGAGCCGTGACCGGCTTCATTAACTTGGTGAAGCACCAAGGAGGTTAAAGATAGGCCGAATGGGAGGGAGGAAAACTGATACGACTGACCTAGCCATTGAAATTGAAGATATTTTCTGTGACTCGGATGAATGGGAACTGAAAGGTAAGCATCCTGAAGGTCTAGACGGACCATGAAATCGAAGGGAAGGAGAATGTCCCTGAGATGTATAATGGTCTCCATTTTGAAATGTCGATAAACGACAAACTGGTTGAAATCTCTGAGATTTATCACAGGTCTGAACTTCTTGTTCTTCTTTTGCACCAAAAAGAGAGAACTGAGGAAACCGGAGGGATCTAGGGGAGCTTTGTGGATGGCTCGCTTTGACAGAAGAGATGCTATTTCTTCTGAAATGAGGGTGGTCATCTCTGTGGAAAAACGAGGGGGCGGGGGAAAGTAACTTTGGAAGGGAGTGGCATAGAACTCTATTTGGTAACCTAGAATTGTATTGAGAACCCAAGGATCTGAAGTCAGTGTGCGCCATTTTTGGGTGAAATAGCGAAGTCGGCCCCCGATTGGAGGAAGGCCAGAAACAGGGCTTACCTTGGTTATTGTTGGATCGGAATCCACGTTGACCACGACCCCTGTAGCCTCTGCCACGTTGTGGGTAGAACTGGAGCTTGTATGCTTGAGATGCGTAGGTGGAATGAGAGGAGTAAGAGGAGCCTCTGTTTCCCTGGAAGGACCGGCCGGTAGAGCGGCTCCTGCCTGTACCGGCCCTGGCAAAAACACATTGATTGAAAACCTTTTTGATGTTTTGTTGAGCCTTGTCAATAGAGGAAAAAGTAGAAACAAATTTTCCCAAGTCTTTAATGAAAGTATCACCAAAAAGACGACCATCGGCTTTAATACCGGGATCCATGTTGGCCAGGTTTGACAATTTGGGGTCCAACTTTAGGAGTAACCCTTTCCTCCTTTTGTGAACCATGGAGGCATTAGCGTTGCCAAGAAGACAAAGGCTCTCTGAGTCCATAAAGATAGCTCAGAAGGATCGATGTCTGCTTCGTCCATTTTTGCTGATTCTGCCAGGTCTAAAATACGAGCCAGACGACCCACTACATCCAGAAGTTTGTCCTGGCAGTTTGACCAGGCCTTGTCTACCCCCTTACGGGGGTTCTTTCCGAATTTGGAGAAAAAGGTCAAGATTGATTCGTCAATAGAAGGAGTCGCTGTAATATGGGGAAAAAGTGATGGTCTGGGGCACTCAGATCTCAATTTGGCCCTTGTCTGTTTATCCAGAGGAACTCTTAACCTGGAAGCAATGTATTTGCCCACGTGAGAGGAAGGAGACCACTCTGTGGAGTTAGGGTGGTGAAGGAGTGAGGGATCGAACATGGGGTTACCATCCGCATCTAAAACAGTCTTGGCAAAGAACGGGTCCGAAACATTTAATTTAGGCTTTTTAGCAGGGGAAGCCCGAGACTGTGAACCCCATATATCTGAGGCGTCATCCGCCTCATCTGCATCACCGACATCCTTATCGGTATCTGAAATGTGGGAGATCACAATTTGTTTTGGCGCTATAACAGAATGCTTTGACTTGGATTTACATTTACTAAAAACATTACTATTCCCCTCCTGAGAAGGAGGCCTGGGAGGAAACTCGTCCTCATCCCTGGGTGAAGAAACTTCACCAGCCGAAAAAGCGCCATCGGATGGTTTTTGAATGTACAAATCCTTTGATTTTATTTTTCTGCTATCCCCCGCAGAATGGGCCAGGAAGGATTTGTGGACCATGTTTTGAACAGTGGTCTCAAAATTCTTAGACATTTTTGACATGGAAGCTGAAACAGCTTTAGCCACAGCCTCATTAATGAGGGTTCCAAAATCATTCATATTGGATGATGAAGAATCCAGAGGATCCATAATACTGAAAAGTATGGTTAAAGAATAGTTAAAGGTAAAGAAACAGATACAATTGTGTCAGGGAGAAAAAAGCCCTTACTGAAAGGGTTAAGTAAAACCAGGAAATACTAAGTTAAAAAATAAGTACACGCCCCTAAGGCGTGTCTGACCGAGAAGAGATTGCCTGAGGAGGAAGTAGTTGCGTAGGCAGAGGAGCGACACCGATAAACAAGAGCAGTCGGGGCTCCACAACGGTGCGAGATGCATGTGAGGAAACAACGGCAAGCAGCGGTAAGGAGCGTTCGATTAGAACGTTCGGAAAAGAGGCAGCGAAATGCCTTAGTGAGAACATGCGCGAGTGCAGCTTCCGAAGCCTAAGGGCTGGAAGGAACGCTGCGACGAGTTTAAGCGGAATAAAGCGAAACAATCATGCGCTTAAATGTAATATTGAGGAAACGATAACATGTAAATAAATAAATAGACGCATCAGAACAAAACAATGGAATAATATGAGAGAGGAATAAAAACACCACTTATCTTGACTGCGAGCAGCAAGAAAGAGGGCTGGTCGCAGTTTAAGCTTAGTGGTCACGTATAGCCGTGTATTATGATTGGTACATCTGTTTCTTCTGTTGTTCTCCCATTGGCTTTTCTGTTTTTTAAGCCCCATGGGAGTTGTTTTATCTTGACTGCTGCTATTTAAAATAAAGCAAGTTAGAGAAGCATAATAGGAGCCTCCGTTCTTGACATAAAATTTCTAAAACCATTAGATCTAGAAAGAATACTTAAATAGTTCAAAAAACTGTTTCCAGCCTTGGTCAGCAATGCACTGCTCTTAGTCCTTGGGTTAAGAGAAACAGCCGCTATGGCCTTCTCAGCTGAAAACTACTAGATGTGGCCTAAACATCATTGTGGATGGTACAGGGCATATCCGGGTTGATGCATACTTACCAAACTGACTGTTCTAGAATAGTTGTCTGCAGTTTCTACGGCTAACTACATGGGTAGTCGCAAAGATTTTCCCAGGGGACAAAATTTTGATCTGTGATGTGACCGTGGGCCGCACTGATGCCAACAGGATGCCAGTCATGCTTGGGGGTGGTTTGGGGTGTGTTGGACGTAAGTTGTGTTTAGGGTGCGAAGCATAAACAACTAGTGGTTGAATTGGACAATGTCAAACCAGATTAATCCCGGCTTCCCCACTTTACCAAATTGTGTGATCCTATGGAATTGTTTTTTCCCCACTTTCCCTCCATTATTATCACATATAAAAGGACTCGAAATACAGGACTTCCCGATGTACACTGTGCAAAACCTTCTATGTGTTTGATTTAATAAACTATATTGTTGTTCATGTATAATACAAACCCAGTCCACCCAAAGGGTTACATAACAACTGACTTGCCTGTTAGTTCACTATTGGCATTGTTGCCAGGGTGGGGGAAAAATGAACATTTCCATATCGATGCTTAAAAATGTATCACTTTAAAAAAAAAAATAACAAAAAAAAATAATTCTCAATGCACTGATATAATCTGACTTACTAAGATAAAACTGTTATGCATGTAAACAAAATACACTTTTTGAATTCTGAATAGACTTATTATATTTTTACACTTTTGCGGCAAGATGTCTTTAAAAATGAAAGTGGTCCTAAAGTTAAGTGGTGCAGGACAACATAGTTAAGCCATTTTTAGGTTGAACCTGCAAGCGCTTTGACCTGTTGTAACTATTGTGGGGTTTTAACCACACCCACCTCATGCCCTTCAATTTCACTCGTTCGTAAACTTGCCTTTCAAAAGTCCCTTGATGTAATTGGTAATTGCTTCACGTTTGACGCGCCTTGTGGCGGTTTTGTTACCGCCTTGCGGACTGAACCTGTTACATGGATAATTGCACGGTTGCTGATATACTTCATAATGGGTGAACTATTTTTTTTCTTCTGTCTCTCCCCTTTGTGCTTCATGTCAGCCATGGCCCTCACAGCACCAACAGTGCAAACCATCGGCAGTATTGGAGCGCTGGTCACATTGTTCACACTGTCACCTAATCAGAGTCATTTCTTATGACTCTCCCCTTCACGCTCCATGGCTGTCCCAGATAATATTTTGCCCATAACACAGCATGGGACCACCACCAAAACTTTCAGCATGACACACACTTTCCGTTTATGTCATCTATGGGTCCCCACACCAGGTTAATGGGGACCCCTAAAATGATAACCCCTCCCACCATTCAGTCCCTTTTTAAGCTCTCGTATGGCTGGGAACTTTTGTTTTCCAGCTTGGAGTAGTTTGTGTTCTAAGGGCCTTAGTATTGCACTAGGCCTGCTAAGCCTGAAAATGAGTAAGGCACTATGCCCTCTAGGGGCTAAATATATGACTGCACTACATTACTTTGTGTCATTCTATTTTCAGGTGGTTATGCCATCTAGGGGCTCATTATAAGGTTACATGACCATGTTTCTTACAAATGATATTTTTATTGTGGTGTCCTTTAGGGGCTGTTCTGAGCATTGCAGTCAACATACTACAATATTTGCTGCACTCGGTTGACCCATAATGCTTTGCAGGGCATTCTTTTACAAAACATGTTTTCTTATAACTCAAATTGTAGTGGTCCTAGGACACTAGGTTAGTGGGTACCCATAATATTAACCCCTCCCTCCATTCAGTGTCTATTTAACCTCTTATGGCTGGAATTTTTGTTTTACAGCTGAGAGTAGTTTGTGTTTTAAGGGTCTTGTTTGTAATATTGTAGTAGGCCTGCTAACCCTGAAAATGTGTAATGCTCTACTCTCTATATGGTTACACTGCAATACTTTCACTCATTTTCTTTTCATGTAGTTATGCCCTCTAGGGGCTAACTATATAGTAACATGACCATAATTCTACAAATGCTATTTTCATTGTGATGCCCTCTAGAGGCTGTTCTGAGCATTACAGTTTATTCCAAAAGTTTATTCCTGATAAAGGTTTTTATTGGGTTATATGATAATTGGATATGTTTTATTAATCTCTCCTTGTTGCAATTATGACCATGATTCAGGCCAACTTAACATCCTAATTACACTATGACTGTTTGAACAGTTGTGATATGTGTGGGTGACCCTTCTAGTAGTTACTCCTCCACGGCTGTCTTGTTTTAGGAATTGTGTTAGCCAGCCATCAACTGTGATGGTGGGCTGGTGAAAGTTGTATTCTATCGGAATTAGCATGGCAGATTTCAATTGGAATGCAAATGGCAAAATTTTCATTTTTGGCTGCAGATAGAGGAAAAAGGTACATGGAAGTGCTTTAGTTATATGCAGGGCCACTGGATTTATGTGGCAGGATAAGACCAAACCATGAGGCAGCGTTGACCAATTTATGGAGCGGAAAAGACCAGTTATGAATTTACAACTCCAATATCTCTAACTCAAGCAAATGCGAGACCCATTGCATTGCAAATGCTTACTTAAACTTCAGTTAACCTGTAAATAAATGCTAGCCTGTTTAGTTAACATTTTTTAATGTTAGTGCTGAGTGGAGTAAAAAGCAGCCCATTGCTGCTGTTGACCAGGGGGACACATGTAAAGGCCCGGAGGACTGCACTTTGAGTATCCCTTGCTTACTAGCTTGGGGCTGCACCTTGGTTTTTGCCATTTTGGTGAACAATATTACTCCTTTCCTCACAACTTTTAGGACTTCATGTAACATTCTAGTTTTGTGAGGCACATTTATTCCACCAAAGTAGCTTCATGTTATGTCCTGAGGCTGGGACATAAGATAGGCATTTTTTTCACTATGCAGATGAAGAGTTCTGTTTTCAGGAGCCATTGGCATCAGAAAGTAATTCCACTGTCCCACAAAGCTAAAATGTAAAGTTCCCCCGCTTTATGGCTGCTGTTTGTGCTTTTTTTAAAGGAATAGTTACCTTGGGCTGTTGACTGATGAGGAATTACTGTAGGAATAAAAAACATAAACATATGTTTATGGATTCTATACTGAGAATAGTAAACCTTTTTTGAACAATGAGTGGTAGTGTTCTTGATTGGGTATTTGATTACAACTTAAACATATAATAAAACTTTGGGTATTAGAACAAATCATTGTAATTGTGTGGTAATCAAGAAATAAAATAATGTATAACCTTTATCATTTAATCATATGTCTTCAAGGTTAAAATTGTCCACCAAATAAGGCTTACTTCCAGACATGTTGGGTCAGATTAATCCTCCTAAGCAATACAGTTTCATAGTCCATTTTCCCCAATCATTGGAGGAGCACGTGGTTCCATGTTTCTGTCTTATGCATGGTTTATGAATAGAGTTTACTTGTAAGGCCATACACTGAACAGAGTTGTAAAGGGAATTCAGATTCATTGAAAAAGTAGGCATCCAGTCCACCATTAAAGAAAGTAGAGAATAATGATGCCTTCATCTTTACATGGAAGCAAGCTGAAGATTTAGATTTGTCAAAGAGGGCGGTTGTTTGCTTACTATAAGAAGTCATCAGCTAAATGCCAAGTCATGGAACTCTATTGTTCTCAGAAACAGAATTCTAGAACTGTAATCAATGATGCCTTATTGGTGTTTTGTCTAGTAATACTGTGTCATCTGCATACATGAGAAATGAAAAAGACAATCTGGACATGAGAGTAACCCCAGAAATAGTCTAAGCTTTTAATTGATACCTTATTTAATGTGTGGATGTCATATAAATTGAAGATAAGCCCTCACCCCCAGGGCTCCTAGGTGGCATGCTTCGTCATCTGGTTTGCTTCACCCATCTGACCTTCTCAGGGGGACTCTTTGTATCGCGTTATGTTTATCATGGGATTCAATGCAAGTGGTTAAAAATCCTTATAGATAATCCGAAGTGATATTTATTGTCTGATTCTAAGGGAATATTTGAAACAAAAGGAGAATAGAGATGATGGGGAAGCCATTAATCTTGCATCCCCCCGGTCAACATATTTCAGCTTTATTTTGTGGCCCCATAAGGGGTCCAGAGTTTTCTTCAAGACCTGGATCCCGGTATACAGTATAGCCCAATAAGGCCCTATGTTTTATATCAGTTAGAATAGATGCTTAAACATGCACACACGCTCATGTCATTAAATTTGTACTCCGAGTCTTCTTTGTTAAAGAACTGTACTCGGGATATACAAGAATGTAAATCCATAAGCAGCACACTTAATATGTATTCGGGTGGGATGCTTTCTTATTGTCTGAGATTACAGAAGGCTTCATCGGTGCCTTCCTTCATAGGACCCGTTGCATATCTTGAGTAGGATGCCTTAACAAAGAATACTCAACCTTTTGACCTCCCATCCAGATTGCCTTTTTTGGATTTTGTAGTGTCTGACTGGGAGGACCCAGTTCTTGCACGGCCCATTCGTCTCTACGGCCCCACCCATTACTGGAACACAAGGAATCACAGTTTGGCTGCCCGCTTCACAAAGAAAGCAGTGTACAAACTTGTTAGAGCAAAGCTGTTTGGTGGAATGTTGAACTGAAACAAATAAAATTCCTTATTAAGCTTTTGAAACCAGTAATAATCTTTAACGATCAGGAACAGTGCAATGATTTTCAGCACTCAGTCCAAAAATAGCACGTTGCTGTTAAAGTGAATCCTTGATACTAATAAAATGCATTTTTTCCGAATTTCCAACTAGTAATGTCCATTTTACACACAATCTAGGCTGTAGTGTAGTTGGCCGTCCAATGTTCAGGAGGCACATCCAAATGAAGGTTCAGATATTTACACACACAAATGAAAAAATATGCACTGTGTAAGTAATAAGGTGTTAATAACATTTTTTTCTTATTTCTGCTTCACATTTAATCACAGAACAAGGGATTGTCACACCTGTCGATGCGTTGCTCAATAAAGAAGAAACAGACGCCTTTTGTTTCGACAGGCATGACCCTGAGGGAGTAGGTAACTCCAGATGTACTAAAGGTGAGCCTATATTACAGACTTGTGAAGTCAGCTAATTCTGTGCCTCAATTTGACATTTTTTAAATCACGCTGTGATATTGAAAACTTACATGATGAAAACATCTTGGGGAGGGACTTTGCATGAAGTTCAGGATAACACTGAGCTTAAAAAGTCAAAATCGAAGTAGTAAAAGAGTGAAAAGGCAGAAGATGTATTTCATTTTTTTACATGTTTGTGGTATTTAAAATACATGAAGCTTCACGGATTGAAATTTCTATACATCGCTTTCAGTCTGCATTTCCGTGGCGGCATACATTCTCTTGTGACAACACTTGCTCCGTTGTGGCAGCACTGATGCAACGGCTCACCCTACAATTGTGACGACATTCACTGCTCCGCCTTTGAGCACACTGCTACAACCTTTAACCTGCACTTGTAGAAAGCACACTGTCCTGTTTCAGCACGCACTCTGGGCGTAAACAGCATTTGCTGTGCACTCAAGTGGCACTGTGGTTCGCAGCCATCCTAGGTGTACTAGCTTCTGGCGCAGGGTGAGGCGTGATTGATCAATTCACACAGGAATTGGAAACAGGAGTTTATTTAGGGCCCGAGACGGGAGCTACCTCAGGGAGAGCTCAAATACAGTCAGGCGCTCACTCACTAAAAGAGACAGCCAAGAGGTTATTCAGGATTACAGAGGGCCTGGAACTCACTCGGTGTTAAAGATGGTGAGAATCTTGTTCAGGTTCTCGCTCAGGGTTAGAAACATCCAGTAGCATATTTGTGAGCACACTCGTGGCTTAAAGACAGTCAGGAGATCACTCAAACCCATTCGGAGATACAGAGTCACGAACTAATACAGGGTGCGAGATAAATGGTAGCTCACTCAGGTGCTCAGTTAGCCTTAGACAGTCTGCAGCAAGCTCAGGTGATCATTCATGAGCAAGGTAAAAGATCACTTCGGGATAGAGACAGTCGGGAGCCCACTCAGGGATACAAATCGGGAGCCATACGTAGATCATCGCAAATTAGGACGTTTGTGTACATTTTTAGAGACATGGATACTCCAAGACATGCTTCTCTTTCTTAAAAGGTCCCCTTCAGCCAGGAATGCGGACAAGCAAAAACGCAGAGCAGTTTTACTATGGGTCCCAGTGTAATAAATTAGTATCACATAGCTGCTCACACATTTCTCAAAAGGATACATATTGCATCCGCATTTCAAAACAAGACCATAGGAGGTGCACAGAATGAGTACTTGTTTTACTGTCAGTCTAGGATTTGACAATGAACGGACCCCAAGAGTGTGAACAAAGGAAACAATTTGTATGCTGATGACAAAATTATGAATTGCTCTGAATTGTATATTTATTTCCTTATAATTAACAGAACATGTCATTATCACACAAATCGATGAATTTCAAATTAAAGAAGAGACTGATAGGTATTGTTTGGATCATCCTGAATCTGAGGGAAGAGGAAGCAATAGTTTCACCAGTGGTGAGTAAATGGGGCGAACTTTTAATGCTTTTTGCTTTTATGTGATCTTACTATTTTTGCAACACTGAAGTTTTAAAAATGTGTTTCATACTATGATAGGAAAAACCACAAATGAAGGAACTCTGCATTAAAGTGTCCCCCCTGTTGAATCTGAAATTTCAATGTATAGCATACAAATGCAGACTTAGTAAGCATATTGACATTTTTGTGTAAGCCCTGGTTACTTCTGTGTTTACCGTTTTGGATGCAGACAGCTGCCCTCCTCCTTTGCTCCCTGCTCTAGTCTATAACCATGCTTCCAATCGGGGTGTTAGACAGGACTGCACTCTGGCACCTTTTTTATTTCTACTGTACATAAATGGCTTGTATAGTTATTTAGTCCAAAATGGTAAGGATTTCCCAAGGATGAGTTTTAGACAATTGCCAATTTTATTATATGCCGATGACGCCGTCTTAATTGCCCGTACGGCCAATGGTATACAGACCCTTTTGGATCTTTTTTTAACACCTATACAAGAGCTTGATTTGAAAGTCAACTTTAAAAAGTCACACGTCATGATTTGCGGTCCTAAAAACACCCGCACCAAATGTTTTACAATGGGGGGGGAACACCTTAACAAAGATAAAATACTTTTGCTATCTAGGCCTGGATCTAAGTTCCACTCTGTCATGGAAATTCCATTTGAATTTTTAAGTTCCAACAACTGGAAAGAAATGTTGAGGCAATCTTCCGCTTTGCCCTTAGATTAGGGCATAGACCGGTCCACCAGATCATCATGCTCTACAATTCTAAATGTGTCTCTGCGGCGATTTACGGGGGTGGCCTTTGGGGATATACCAGTCCAAGTACTTTACAGCTGGCAGAGAATAAATTTCTTCATCGGTTACTTATGGTACCTAAAAACATAGCAAATATCTTATGCCATGAGGAGCTGGGAATCCGCTATATTACAGTCTTGATAGATATTGCCCCCCTTCTGTTATGGATAAATGTATGGTCAAATCCGGCGGCTACTTTAACACACGATTGCGTAAAAGACTGTATTTCATTAACAAATTGTAACAAAATTCCTTGGCTAAATTTTGTTTACAATGGTTTCCGAAACTTGGACTTGGAGTTTATGTATTTTAAACCAGAGCTTCTGCCCGTCAAGGCGAAAGAAGTTGTTAAACTTCGACAAAAAGAGCATGTTATGAACCTTAGATATCAAGTGGCAGAGAAATTGAGTTCTTTTAATTCATACGTACAAATTCCATCATCGGACTTGTTAGAACCTTATTTTGTTTGGTTCCCGATCCCTTCTCTATATTCTTTACTCATACTTTTTAGATTTAATATGATCCATTTTAGAGTGGCGTTCCCGACAAAATGCGTGTGGGAAAAAACATTACCGCCATGCCCTTGTGATAACTCTTCCAAACAAAGTACTTGTCACTTTATTTTATTTTGTACACTTTACTCAGCTCCTAGGAAAACCTTTCTATTACCTATTTTGCGCAATTTGCACACTTTTTCCTATAAAGAAGGATTGACTGGCATTCAAAGCCTCTCATCCAAACAAATGTGCAGTTCTATTCTTAGTTTTATTAAATCCGCTATCACCATTAGAAACCGATATGAAATGGTAATGTGACTATTTATTAAGAGAAACTAGATATTGTCTTACTGCTTTATACGATTTTTTAAGTATTTATTATTTTATACCGATTTAGTAAGCTTAGGCGGTAAGCTTAGATTTTTATAGATTTGTCTTTGAATTATGTAATAAGTACTGTATTTTATGATGATTTTTATGTATGCATGTGTACTTTTATGGCAACACGCCGAATAAAGTTATTTTGACTGACTGACTGACTATAACTATGCCTAATGCTGTTTGTATGCCACTAATCCCAGCCCACCTCCGTTTGCCTTAGAATTTACCTTCAGCACAGCAGTCTCGGTCTGGCTGCTTCCTAAACTTCACCAAACATTCACTATTCAAAAACCTTAAATGAAGATATATTTCTCTGGTGCAATTTTTCCACAGTGCATAGAGTGCCAGAAAGCAGAGAAAATGCTAAAAATGTCATACTTGAATAGTGCTAGTTAAATATCAAATTGAGCAAACGTTTTTAAAAAATACTTTTTACCTACGTTTGTGAAATATTTTGTATTTACTTAAATGAGGATTTTGCACATTTGTTTCATTTCTGTGGAATTTTGCTATTTTCTTTCACATTTTAATAGTTCTACGGGAAGATGCTTGTGGCATGTGTAGCTGTAGATATGCATACTGTGCTTTCCCCTGCCATCTAGTGTTGGGCTCTGACGTGTACAACTTGTTTTTCTTCGAATAAGTCTTCGAGTCACAAGGTATGGTGACTCCACCTATTACTGGTAATGCACATGGACATCTGCTAAATTTTTTAATTGTTTCTTTCCACCATCGTGTTTGGCCGTGCATTCTGGGAGCTCCAGGTTGATGCCTTGTGCAGTTCGTCACCAGTACCTTTCTTACTGGTTCTTCCACCCCAACTTGATTGAGAAGTCATCCTTCTCTCTTCAACAGCAAACTCCATAGACCTAGACAACTGGTTTTTCCATCACCACCCTCAAGGCTCTTGGCCCTTCACAAGGCTCCTTGTCTTCCATCAAGAATGCAGACTCAGTGATGGAAAGAACCCCTTTCCATTACTGACCACAGTGCCATTCTAAATAACCCTGGACAGATCACCATTGGTTCCATAGTTTGTGTTTTTCACTGGAGCATGAAAAGGTATCTTTCACTGCCTGTCTCACCTTCCAGCCCACAAAGATGCTCCAGTACAGACTCGATTGGCGCCTAGCTCTGTGTACCATGTTGTACTGCCCGGAAGACTACCTCTTCGGAGACCAATGTGTTGAGACGAAGCCGCAGCCAGATACTTCGGGTCACCAGGCATTTTGCTTCAGCCCGGAACTGAGCTCTCACCCAGACTATGAGGCAGAGGAGCCACAACCCATCCAACAGAAGGCATTGAGCAAGAGTACAACATCCTCTCTCTGCCACCACACCAGCACCCACAGGCTTAGCACTGCCTTAGAGGGGGTCGGGCATGGAGTCCTGTAGCCCACGCTCAGGCTTTTGGTTTGCCACTGCCTGAAGTCCATGGCCTGCACTGAACTAAGGAATCTGAACCGAGTCTGATCCAACCACCGGCACTGAAGCAGCCATATTCCAGACCCAGCCATAGGTACCAACAACGCCTTCGAAGCTGACACCGATATCTGCTTTGGCTTCCAAGATTCCTTTGGCACTGTAAGGCTGTTTGGCGCATGGCATGAAAAAACTACCTTCGGTATCTAGGGGGTCAGCACCCAAAGCCATTCAGTGGCCGGGTTTGAGGACCAAGAGCAGCCAATCATGCTTCAACTCCAGAAGGAGCTTGACAACATCGTCTCACCATTCACCCTCAGACAGGGAGGATTATTACCAAGCCACCTCCAAAGGAGCAATTTTTTTTTCCCACAAACAGAAGTTGACTTTTGAGTAGAAGCTTGTATGAGAAATTTCTCCACCCAAGTTGAGAAAGCTTTGTGATGGGGAACTAGTCAAGTTTCACTTCACCACCCTGCACCACCTCCGCCTCAAAATACTCACCAGAGGGATTAGCATGGTCCTCATGGCGAAGGGACCCCTTGTACCCCCTTGATAAATACGAGGCACCTTTTGAGCCAGGTGCAAGGGACAGCCCATGGGATGATTATACCATTGACCCACCTGCAGAGGTGAATTCGGACCTCTACCTCGCAAGGCCTTTTCTTCTTGATGTTACTACCACATATCATAAGATCATCATCAGGGCTGGCACCTTCCACAAGGTAGAGTTACATAGGGTTCAAGTGAATAAGGACTTCCTTGTGGAGACACTCTCCTCTACCCTGATGTTAGTGCAATATCTTCCGATTCTGAAAAGTATGCTAATAACTGCTTCTGAAACCTTTAAAGACCATGTAAAAGCTAAAGTTGTGATCCCCAAGGGTTGATTTAAAAAAAAAAAAAAAAAAATAGAACAAAGTCTCACGCTCTGACCCAACCTACATCTGGGGCCAAGTTACACAAGACTCTCTGGTGGCTCATTCGGCATAAAAGCGCACAAATGCACAGGGCACTGGAGACACTCTTCTGCTAGATAAAGAGAGCAGAAAGATTGACGGGGTGGGCAAACACGTCATCGCGCTATCGGCAAACTAATGGCAAATTGTAAACTCCATAGGGCTGCTTCCAACAAAATAACTGAACTCACTGGAATGAGATGTTTTCAAAAGGGAAGTTCATTTCCAACACCACCTTCCGATGTGCTCTAGAGGCAGTTAACACTGCGGCGCAGAACGTTAACTCCAGTGTCCTGATTCAACGGCACACTTGGCTGCGTGTCTCTGATTTTAAACCAGAAGTACAACATCATCTCTTCAACCTGCCTTTCAACAGCAAGCATTTCTTCGGATTGCAAATTGATGAGATGCTGGTAAAAAAACAAAAAGGACACTGGTACCACAAGGGTGATGAGAGCCTCCCAAACACTTTCTCCACAGAGTTCCTTTTGAAGGTCCCCACACTGCCACTGCCACTCACATTACACCTGTCTGGGGCTGCATAGGTTTCTCGCCTGTTGGTGGGGATCACCGCCGATTAGTGGGCTCTTTCCATCAGCAGGCAGGGATACTGCTTAGAACAACCACAACCCCACAAAACATTCTACTCCACAGACACGCCCATTCCCATGAACACCAGCATCACCTTCAAGAGGAAATAAAGGTACTTACTTAAAAGGGGCCATAGGGCGCACGCCACTGCACCACCGCAGCAAGGGAGTGTACTCCTTGAAATTTCTCACCCCCAAAAAGGATAGGCCCCATACTCATCTAAAGGCCCCTCAACAAATACATCCTCTCGGAGCACTTTCACTTGTTGACACTCCGAGAGGTTATGCATGACTGCAGAAAGGAAACATCATGACCACCTTCAACTTGAAGGACGCCTAATTTCACATATCAATCCACTCTGCATTGCCTGTTCCTCCAGTTTGTGGTAAGTGGCCACCATTTCCACTGTAAAGTGCTGCCTCCAGGGTCAACATACTGCAAAGTGTTCACAAAGTGTCTTGCTGAGGTAGCCAGTCATTGCAGGAGAAATGACATCTACGTCTTCCCTTACTTGCACAGCTGGCTGATCAAGAGCGGAAGTGAACAACAGTGCCTGGCACACACCCAATTCACCATCAACCTGTTACAAGATCTGGGCCTTCCTATCAACATAAGCAAGTCATTTATTCATTCATTTAACTTTATTTCGGTAAGTAAAAAAACATACCATAAAAGTACAATACACATCAAGGAAAAGAAATACTTTTTTTGAGAGCAAAAGGATACTAAAGATAAAAACACAGTAGAAAATTTATGGAAAAATAATTAAAAAAATTAAAAATCAAACAAAATAAACAACCAGATGAACACCTCTTGATATAAAAAAAAAAGGTCCACACAGCAAAAAACTGGTTCCAAAAATCAGTAAATAATATAAGTAATATAATGAACCCATATCTATGTCCTATAGAGTAAAAACTAGAATCACGCATCCAATTTGATAAATACACATAAATAAATATAAAAATTAACTCCCCAATCTTACTCCTTGAGATTACTAAACTCAACCGTCAAAATAATTCAAATTTTTTTTCCACTGATAAAACTATCTAGACGGATGAATCACATTTTAAAATTCTCACAGCATAAAACAAGGGACCAGTTCCATTGGTATGTATGTATGTATGTATGTATTGAGTATTTATAAAGCGCATTCCGGCCCGAGGGCATCGAAGCGCTAACTGGGTGAGGCAGGATCTACTACCAAGGAGACTCCAAAACTTATTGCGGGAAGAGCCAAGTCTTGACCCGTCTCCTAAATGTTAGATAATTGTGTTCTTGCCTTAGATCCAGTGGGAGTGAGTTCCAAGTTTTAGCAGCCGCAATGGTGAATGTTCTATCTCCCCACTTCGCCTTCTTGGTGCGGGAAGTTTGGATTCGATAGGCAAAGGCAGATCGCAACAGCCTATTAGGTCTATACCATTGCAGCTTGGTGGTTAGTGCCTTAGGCCCAATCCCATGGACAGCCTTGTGAGTAATGCAGAGAGCCTTAAAAGAGATCCGCTGGGCTACCGGAAGCCAATGTAGATTTCTGAGGCACCTCTTAACAGAGGCCCCGCGGGGCAGTTTCAGTAAAAGCCTAGCAGCAGTGTTCTGCATCAACTGTAGCTTATTCAGTGATTCTTTATCCAAGTTGAGCAGAAGCGCATTCCCGTAATCCAATCTGGAAATGACTAGAGCCAGAGTAGCAGTAATTCTGCAGGATTGTGGAATAAAAGGAAAAACTTTCTTTAATTTCTTCAGAGTCCACATGCAGGTCTTGATTATCTGATTGACCTGAGGTTTGAACGACAATTGATCGTCAAACATTAATCCTAAATTCCTCGAGGTAGACGCTGGCACAGGGAGAGTGCCACACTCTTTAGGCCACCAGATGGAAGACCAGTGTTCCCTCTTAATCCCAAAGCACAGAATCTCAGTTTTTTCACAATTAAGTTTTAGCCAATTGGCCTTCATCCAGTTATTCACTGCTGTCATGCAGGCGTTGAAGCGGGTAGCCACTTCCTCCATGTCTTTGTTAATAGGGATGATAATCTGAGTGTCGTCTGCATAAGAAGTTGGGATAAAGCCGAAAGAGCGAATTAGCTCTGCCAACGGTGCCACGTACACATTAAATAGCGTAGGGCTGAGGGAAGAGCCCTGAGGGACCCCACACGGCAAGAGGTAGGCCGGGGATCTAAAATCACCGCTGCTAACTGTGGCCCACCTATCTGATAGAAAGGATTCAATCAGCTTGAGAGCCTGATCTCTAATGCCTACCTGATGTAGACGGTCTAGCAGAATGTGAGGGGCAATGGTGTCAAATGCTGCCGACAGGTCCAGTAGAACCAGAAAGACCCCCTGCCCCTCATCAACCAATCTGCGTATGGTATCGGATGATGCAATGAGAGCTGATTCAGTGCTATGGGATTTCCGAAAACCATGTTGCGAGCTGTCTAGGCCCTTTGAGGCTGACAGAAAATCAACCAATTCTTTATTAAGGTGTTTTTCCAGAATTTTAGCCGCATAGGGAAGAAGGGCTATTGGGCGTAGGTTAGTCAGATCATCGGGTTTGCCTGTTGCCTTCTTTTTTAAGGGAATAATAGTGGTTTCTTTCCATGCCTTAGGATACAAACCAGTTATAAGGACTTCCTGAATAATAGGGGCCAGCATAGATGCTGCTAGCTCTGGTACTAATTGAAGGATGGCAGGGGGGCAGGGATCCATAGGGGAACCCGATTTACATTCCAGAAGTAGCTTGCACATGATAAAACTATCTAGACGGATGAATCACATTTTAAAATTCTCACAGCATAAAACAAGGGACCAGTTCCATTGGTCAATAAATAATCAATAATATAATAAACCAATATCTATATCCTATGAAACCATGCATCCAAATTCAATAAATATGCGTAAATAAAACTAAGGATTAACTACCCAGTCTTTTTCTTTAAAACTGTTAATCTCAACCGCCAGATTGACTCGAGGAATTTTGCCACTGGTAAAACTATCTGGACGGACGGGTCGCATCTTAAAATTCTCTCAGCACGGAAACTAGATCTAACCCCTATTCGTTTGCAAAGCGGGATGAGCCAAAGTGCTCTTTGTTTGTGATACGCATGACAATGGAAAAAAACATGTAAACCAGTCTCTTCACTTTTACAGCCCATCGGGCATAATTTAGATCTATTAGTTGAGCTGGACCATTTGTACGTTAAGCAGCACAAAGGGAGAGACCCAATTCTGAACCTAATAAAAAGGGCACGAGCAAATGGAGATAACGCTGCATCCATAAAAGGCTCAAATTCATAATGACATTTGATAGATAAGAAATTGTCAGACATAGACAATGGGATAGAACTAGCAAATTGGTCAACCTGAACATTATGCCAAAAAGCATCCTTTAACAGCTGTGCAGCGTTTTTAGGAATGGAGATAGGATCCTGCCAATAGGACCCTAAGCCGAGTTGGGAAAAGGATTGTTCGACAAAGGCGCACCATTTGATTTTGATAATAGAATCACGGCCCACCAAATTAAGAAGCCCACAACGAAAAGGAATTAGGGCATCTGTTGTCCATAACCGAATCCAAAACAACAGAGGCCTTAAAGCAGCAATCTGTGAGATTGAGAAGAGGTTTAGGTCCAGTCAAATAGGCAAAGATGGAGTGCTCGATGGGACCTTTAGCAACATTTTTAGAAACTGATTTTCTGCCCTTGCCAAATTCGCCAAGTTGCAATGGCCCCAGAGTTTGGCGCCATGTAAGGCGCCCCCCCTAGCTTGAGATTTATATATTTCGAGGGCAGGGGACAATGCAAATTTGGGGGATTTGGAGGCAAATCTAACAATGCCACCCGCCCTCTGCTTCAGGCATAATAAAGATTTTTGGCGTTGAGCATGCCAGAGATGTGAATCTTCCACTTTGATGCCTAAATAGTCGAAGGTGCCCACCCTTTCCAAGGGAACACCTTCTAAATATACAGGCCTTTTCATTTTATGCCTAATGTCCCCAAGGACCATGTATTTTGTTTTTGCTGAATTACTTGGTAGCCCATGGTCAGTACAAAACTCCAGAAATCTGGAGAGCAATCTAGAAAGGCCCATAGCAGTACGTGATAGTAATAGAGTATCGTCTGCAAACAAAAGACAAGGGAGCTTCTGCCCGCCCAAGTTAGGGGCATCGCTTTGGCAATCCAAAAGGTATGGCAAACAAGCATTAATAAACAAAAGAAACAAGGTGGGTGCCAAAACGCACCCTTGCCTCACACCACGTGCAGTTGAAAAAGCTGGAGTCAGGTCGCCAGTGACACCCCAGCGGACTTTAGCACAGTTGTCAGAATAAAGATCCTTGATAATATTAATCATAGAACCCGGAACACCAGTAGTGCTAAGGACCTCCCAGAGCTTGGCACGCGGGACAAGGTCAAACGCAGATTTCAAATCGACAAAGGCCACAAATAAGTGGCCTTTGTCTGCGTCTACGATCTTCCACTTGATGGTAGTAAATCGGAAGATCTGATCGATGGTACTGACCTTGTCCCTAAATCCTGCCTGAAGATGACTTAAGACCTGGTTTTTCGTTATCCAGTGTTTTAGTCTAGTTAACAACTGGTACGAAAAGATTTTCTGCAAGTTATCTAGTAAACTAATAGGTCTATAATTCCCGGGGGAACTCTTGTCTCCTTTTTTATGAACGGGGACCATAATTCCCATCTTCCATGAGACCGGATAAGATCGAGTTGCCATGGCAGTGTTCGATACCCTATTGATGTACCGGGTCCATACAGATAGATCTGATTGGTACAGATCCGAAGGAATACCATCTTGGCCAGGGGCCCTACCAGATCTTTGAGCGCAGATTGCCAACTCTGTTTCTTTTAAGGTAAAGGGCGGCATTTCAGGCTGGCACAGTGCAAAATCTATGAGAGTGTCATCAAAATCCGACTGAGAGCCATACAGTTCCCCAAAATAGGAGAACCAAGTTCCTGAATCAATATTACATTCAGGAGTAGATGACAGGGCAGAATCAACTCGCGAAACCAAGGTCCAAAAGAGCTTGGCATCGCGAGTACTAGCAGCCTCCGCCAGGCACTCCCATAAGTGATCCTCATATTTGAGTTTCGATAACTTGCAAGTAGACTTGTAGTTCCTTCTCGCATGTATAATGGCATCCCGTTTTTTTAACTTTAAGGCTTCAGATAAAAGATGCTTGGCCACCCGGCATTTTTTGTCGAACCATTTACATTTGGGTGCAGAAGATTTTAATTGAGTTTTAAAAGGCTTGGTAAAAAGCTCCTTGAGATCCGCAAAAAAAGCTGCATGGGAAGACATAATTTCTGAAGAAGATAATACAATGGAGTCCTCGAAAAGCTGTTGACAGGACACCATAGCGCCAAGCTTGTTATTCAACAAATTAGATTCCAGAAACGAGGGCCACTTTACAGCACGCCTATTAGTGGACAGTTCCAGCAAATGATTGGATTCAACCAAAACAGTGGGCAGATCAGACACTGAAACTAGGGCTGTCTTATATGCAATTTGCAGAGGGGCATGGTCACTAGTACGGGGAAGACCCACCTCTACATTAATTATGAAATGGCAAACTCGTAAATCTAAAATAACATAATCCAAAAAACTGCTATAGTGACCTCTGAAAAAGGTGGGCCTAGCAGGATTATCGTTTGGAAATCGGCCATTTCCAAAACGAAGGCCATATGTAAGTGCAAGATCTATTATCTGAGACGCCCTAGGGGAGGGAATATGTGGCATAGGTTGAGATAGAAGCGGGGGAACATTTCACACTTCATCTTCAGCCTGAGTGGACTCAACAAAAGGTGAGCCAAGTTCAATTTGGACATTGAGATCACCTGCAATGATGATACGATATTTAGAGTGAAATTCAGATAAAACATTATGCAGAAGATTGATAGTGTCAGACTGTTGATTAGAAGGGCCTGGTCGGTTATAGATATTAATGCATAACACAGGGGTACCAGATCTTGGCTGTATTGCTATAGCTAAAATATCACAAGAGTCAACAGCAATTTCCTTTACCATGCCCCTCTCCGACAGCTTGACCCAGGTACATAGGCCCCCAACCGCCCTTCCCCTAGAGGATTGAATTGCCTTTTTTGTGAACGAACAGTAGCCTTGCCTGTACACACCATCCGTTGCCCAAGTTTCCTGAAACATGCAGATGGAATAAGATTCAACATAAGCCCCCCACTCTGAGTCAACTAATTTGCTCTTAATACCTGACACGTTCCAGGACAATAAATTCCCTGAAGGAGATGGGCTGCTACAAATAAGCGTGCCAGAATCAACGTCCGGAACTGGAATAGGAATTGCTGTAGGAATACAGAATGAAGCACTTAAAATGGGACCACCTAGGTTAATTGAAGATCTTTGAGGTAACTCGTATGGAACAGTAGATTTACAGGAATTAGGGGGGCGTAGTCAATCCACGTCAGATGTGTCCCCTAAAAAAACGGGGTCTCGAGTATCAGCACCTTTAGGATTGTGGACCAAAGCAGCCCCATCAACAGAAAAAGGCAGCAGACCAGACATAGCAGCAGAAACTGGAACGTTACAGGGATTTTTCTTGGACCTAAAAGGATGAGCGGGCAAGATCTTATGGCCAGTAACAGGCAAGCGTTCTCTAAAATGTATCCAAGTCAGTTCTTAACATGTTGCGGGCTTCCATCTGCAAAAGTCCCCTAACTAGCTCGGAATTAGCAAGGGTAATTTTAATGGTGTCACGTCCACCCGGACAGCTACGTACACGAGAAGCAAAGACAATATCAGAATGAATAATAGAGGCACGGCCCCTAGTGTGGCGGATCCAATATGACACCTTGTTGATAAGAGAGGAAGTATCTTCTCTGGTATGAGATGTGAGAGGAGGGACATTGCACAAATAGATACAGTTTGGATTAGGCACATGAGCGAAATGGGCCACTATTTGGTCAGAGTTAGAGAAAGGAGATATCGAATGTACTGCCGACATGGCCAAATGTTTCCCATGAGATGGCTTGTTGGAGGGGCCCTTATTGAGATCCCCAAGTGATGAAGAAATAACTGGCAAAGCAACCGGATACAGAGGACAGGAAGATTGTGCTGGCACTGGAATCGAAGTGGACTGAGAAGATGAGTCAGATTTTTTGAGTAGTTTGAGAACCTCAAACAGTAGACCCTTCAACTCCCCAACTTCTCGTTTTAAACTGGAGACTATTGTTAGCACATCTTCTCCTGGAGGATCACAAAGAGTGATGAGAGGTGGAGGAATCAAAGGTTGTTTATCCCCCACCAAATCAGAACGGTCCAAAATGGAAAACCGATTAACACAAGGAATGCCACAAAGGATAGGATCAAGAAGAGTAGCATCCAAATTATCCACTGAACCAGGTGGAGATGGGGATTTAGACAAACACAACTGCCTAGATGAGGCAGGAGCTTGCACAGAAGTTTTCAAAGACTGGGCATCGGTAGAAATGTTAGGGCCTGTTGTTAAAAACGGAAGTAGAGTCCCTGGTTTCAGTCTCTTACATGCGTTACCCTCCTTTTCTTTAAGAATAGATTCCACTTCCTCGATTAAGTCGTCCATTTCTCTGGAGACGCAGTTTGAGTGGAGTTGCGTTACTCTATTAAGTTTTAAAGTTTTATATTTAACCACAGCAGGATCAGGACTGGTGCGCGCCTTACGCTTCCCCATGTTTAATAAAGGGAATAAAGGAACGAGGGGACGCTCTTACTAAACCCCTAAGAAACACAAGGAAAAATGTAAAACCAAGGGGTATGGCCCAGCCCAGCCTCTTCCGGGCACTGACGGGCAAAGGACGGGCCCGCCCTTGGCCCGGGCGTTTAGCCAGGGCGTGTCCCGCGAAGCGGGTGCGCTATGTGAGTTTTAAAGGGGTCTCGGCCCCGCCCCCAGGATTCCAGCAGCAGTCCTTCTTCAACTTTGCAAAACGCGCGTCCCACGAAGCGGGCGCGCTATGTGAGTTTTAAAGGGGTCTCGGCCCCGCCCCCAGGATTCCAGCAGCAGTCCTTCTTCAACTTTGCAAAACGCACGTCCCGCGAATGGGGGCGCGCTATGTGAGTTTTAAAGGGGTCTCGGCCCCGCCCCCAGGATTCCAGCAGCAGTCCTTCTTCAACTTTGCAAAACGTGCGTCCCGCCCTGGAAAGTAGACTCTGCTAGCTTGGAAGTGTGGATTCAGCCTGTCTGTATCCAAGGAGATTGTGAATAGAGCAGCAGTTTGCCTTTCCCCCTGACCACAGGGACTGGACTTAGCTGATTGGCTCCCTGAGTCTCTGCTGCACCTGAGCCATAAGCAAGTCCCACCCCAGTTCCTTCAGATCCAGGCTTTCTTGAGAGCAGTTCTCAACTCCATCACCAGCAAAGCCTATACCAGCCTGGGTGCAATCATTGCTCTCTTCGGTGTTGGAACAACAAGAATATGTTACAAGATCAACCCTTCTGGACCCAGTTCTGCTATTAATCATCACAACAGATGCTTCCCTCACTGGGTGGAGGACGCACTTGAAAGATTTGACTGTTCAGGGTATGTGGGCAACCCATCAACAGGGTTTCACTGCCACATCAACTATCTGGAGTTGCTGGCTCTCCGGCTAGCACTCAAATTGTTCTCTCACATTCAGCACAAGGTGATTCTCATTAGCACAGACAACAAGGCTCCCATGCCCTATCTACAGAAGCAGGGCGGCACTCGCTATCCACAGAGGTCTGCGTTGACTCTGGGAATTTGGTAATGGGCACTCCATCGCAGAGTCCATTTACTGGGATGGCATGGTGAGCAAAATAACAATGGTTTAAACCCAGATCTGAGACTGGGGGTGAGTGTTTGAAAGGTTTCAGCACTCTGCCCATCATCTTGTTGTGTTGTTATGTCTTAGCACACCAACACGCTAACGTTGGCCAGGCTATACTCCATACACTCTTCCACTTCTCTCCAACAGTCGCTGGCTAGCCACTGCTTAGGGGAGAACTGCTTTACAGCCTGTGCATGCCACAAATGGAAAAAGAGGCTTACCTTGTACGCATCTGTACTTTGCATGTAGCACAGTAGATTGACATGTGCCCACCCTCATCTTGGAAGCCTCAGATTGTTGCAGATGCTCCTCTCTTTATTCTTCTTATGGTCAACTTCTTCTATATCTCTTCGCTCCGTTTCTATCCTCACCCTCTGTGCAGAGAAACAGTCTAATAAAGGAGCCGATGCCCATGTGCATTACCACTAATAGGTGAAGTCACCATGACTCAAATACTTTTTCAAAAGAAAAACATGATGAATTTGTCCGGACCAGACGCTAGATGGCAGGAGTATGCAAAGCACATTAATCTACAGCGCTACATGCCATGAACAGATGCTTACAGGGTAAGTACATTTCAATAATAAAGTAAACACAATATTTTTAGTATGCTTTTACTTTCAATCTTTTGACATTTAGGAGTATAACTAATTTCCTGCCTGGATAGAGCATTGCAATAGCAAGCTTCCCACAGGAAATGTACATATTTTTTACACTACAGAAAAATGTTCCACTGTGTGCTGGGATAATGCACTCTGCTTGCCTTTGTGAAACCTGTGGCCCCCCTCACTGCTGTACATTATCTGGGCAGGCATGTGTGTTAGTCTTCCAGGGAGTTTGATAATTGTACAATCCTGTAATCCCACTGGAGGATGTCCCTTTATGTGGCTTTGTTGACATCAGAGCTGGGTTCTGATGTCACAGCCCCCTCCAAAGTGTACCCCTTTAATAAGGGGACTAATGCATTCTGTACCCGAATTTGCAGGTCATACCTTCTCCCACTGTGCCTTCTGTGATTGGGAACCCCGAATTATAAATTTGTTGAATTTATCCAAAGTCTCTAATTGAGAAATAGCTCTGTTATTGTTTTTTAACCTGAGCGATAGGAACACACTTAGGTAATCCTTTTTCTGTTATTAGTCTACGGGTGCAAGTCCCACTCAAGAGACAAGGAAAAACCATGACATTTTTCAATGTAAGAACCCTGTAGACCTAACTTTACCAATTATGCCATGTCTCCGCAAAGACCTTCCATGATCAGAAACCCCCTTTAAACATTGCTTCAAGAAAACCTCTATTATTGTTAGCCCAGGTTGCGGTAGTTCTGCTGTTTCTCTGAAAAGGGCCGCGTATTGACCCCAAGGATCCATTCCCATAAGGGTGAGGTGAAAAGGTGTACTGCAATACAAAAGGCTGTTCATCCCCTAAAATAGTTTCTTTGTGATGAAGTAAAGGCATGCTGTGCTATAGCCACATTATAAGAGCAAAAAGGGAATTTGTAAGTGGTATATCAAACATCATCATCTTAAATAATAATAATAACAATCATCATTATTTGTTTCCTTTTTTCCCTTTTTTCCTTTTTCCGTTCACCAACTTCTTTTTCTTCACAGTCAGAATCTAAAGGTTCTATCTTTACTAAACCTTGATGTCCATTGGGAACATGGCAGTTTAGGTATAAAAACCACACCTTTGTCATATCTATCTTTTTAGCACCTTCTTTGCGCACTTTCAAGATTTTCCTAAAAGTGTGGGCAGATTTTTTCACAAAATGGGTCATGAGAGGTGATATGACTAGTCATGGAAGTTATTTACTAAAAAACTGTTTTGTATTTGGATTGTCAGCCTTGAGAAAGCCCGAGCCGAACAAGCACTGTAAGGGGTGAAACGCGTCTTGGCTGTTCAGACCTAGTATGAATAAAATATAGGTTGCTCTGAAATATTATGGATCTACTAAAAGGTCATTGAAACACAAGCATCCTTGTACAAGTGGATCATTACATAAAACTTGATGTTTCGAAGAAAGCGCTTTGGAGCCTAAGAAAAGCCTGACACACCGCTTAATGCATTCTGTACCCGGGCTGTACCTGGCGATGGTAATAGCATGTTTTCTAGTGAGGACTGAGACTGCTGCCTGCTTGCATCGAATGGGTCCCTCTAGGTGTGCTGCCACAGACCAAAGCACATTACAGTGCTCTTTGATATGTTTAAGAACAACAGCACAGAACCAGCAGAATGTAAGTTATGAGAAGGATGAACAGGCCGGTCAGTTGAAAATGGCTGTCTTGGGAACCATTTTGCCTCATGACCCCAAAACGCTATTACCAACATACCTTACATAGCACTGTTAATGAATTTGTTTTCTGAAGCTGAATAGTTGTGGTACTTCAATCTCAAAATAAACAATCTGATTAGAACAGCATTTACAAGTTGGACTTGTTTATACATCAGCTATTAGCTCATTAATAATCTGGAATGCAATTTAATTCTTTGACATCAGGATAATAGTTTTGTAAAAATGTTCTCTTCCAATACTCTTGTAGATTGCTAATTTTAATTTCAGTCTCTTATTTCAATCCAACAGGCGATCCAAGCATGAACAGGAAAAAGAAAGGTGGACACTGTATAACGTATTCAGAGGAATCTTCCTTATGTAAATCGTCTTCAGGAAAAAACAACACCGTGGTGCTTCAGAGCTCTAACAAGGAAGCAAACTCTAGGGGCTACGAGTGGACAAAAAGCAGCCAGATTATCACTGGAGAGAAAAGTGATCAAAATGATAGTGATTTCAGCAGTCCAGTACATCTCAATTTGCACCATGATGATGACTATGAAAATAATCTGAGAATTTTACAGTTTTCTGGAGCTGTGCCAAATACTCAGAGAAGGGACACATATAGTTCAGTTAATAAAATCAACAGTCTGAAGAGAAAATGTACTAAGCTTATGAGAACAAATTCAAGAGCCAGGCCATACGCGTGTCCTGAATGTGAGAAAACCTTTGTTTGGAAGAGCCATTTTATTATGCACCACAGAATACATTCAGGTGAAAAACCATTCATGTGTACATTCTGTCCTAAAAAATTCAACCGGCAGAGTACTCTGGATCAACACATAAGGCTACATACAGGAGAGAGACCATATAAATGTACAACATGCAAGATGAGCTTCATTCGAAATTGTGACCTTCGATATCATTGTAAGAAAGAACAACATGTCATTTAAGAAACTGAAGTAACAAAATAAAAAAAGAAGGATAAAAACCTAGCCCTAATGATAACGTTTTTTCCTCCCAGTAAAATATTGTTAAAGTTAGAATTGTAGTGTAAATTGGACTATATAAATGTAATGTTGACAACAGTGGTACATACAGCTTGTTGGTAATTACAAACCATCATAGAGTAAAGGTAGGGTTTCATTTAAAACACCTTTGAAGGAAACTTTTCTGATGTTTCATAAGCCATAGGGTTATTGGTTAGAGCCTCTTACATCTGCCTGCAAGACACAGGTTTTAAGTGCACCCAAATTCTAGACCATGGTGTCTGTCAGTGAGGAAGTATATAGGGCAACCTGAAGCAAAAACAAAGTGATAGAAGGAATGCTTGAATTAATCTCAGCTACTGGTGAGCGCTCGTGGCCACATTCCAGACGATCATTTTTTTCACCCACCTTGTCATGCTTGACAGATATCCACCTCATTCATGCCCGTCTTGGGCCTGCTCCAGTAGGAACAGTTGAGACGGAATTTCCAGGCCATTTGTCCTCCAGATAAGAAGACCAGCAAAGCCAGACGAGTTTCAAAATACTTGGGGCTCATCAATATGGTAGAGCTCTGGACACAGGTCTGGGTATACCTGTCTCACTTAGGGCATATACTGCAAAAACAGCAAGATGATGGAAGGAATGCTTGAATTAATTTCAGCTACTGATGAGTGCTCAGAGTAACCTGAAAGCTCCTTAGAGTTAAGAAGATGGTTACATGAGCATCAGATGTCTTTAAGGTTTTGAAGAGATTCCCTTTAGGCCTAATAAATTCCCAGAATTTTATATGGGTTTGGTGGACCATAGGCTGCTTCACGAAGCAGGCAAGGTTAGGACAGTCTGATCTAGAATGGACAAGAGTTCTCAGTTCAGGAGTATTCTTTAGAAATTTAGAGTGGGACATGGTAGGTCTGACTGCAAGAGTCTCCTGTGAATGCAGTGCATTATTAAGGAGCCAAATATAAGAATTTGTTCTAAGATTGACAGATACGTGATAACTGTGATGATCGGAGCTTCCCGAAATTATTCTGGTTTATCACACTCTTGGTGGTATGGATGTGAGGAAATGACATACTTGTTGGCATGCCGACAATGATTTTCTAGTGATATGAGAGCAGGTCTGCTGAATATGGCATACATTTATGTGAATGTGTGTTGTGTGATATCTTATAGACCAGCTGGTGCGACTGAATTGAGGATGTTGGTAGAGACAGCAAACAACTGGGTGGATTGAATTGACATAGAATCTCTACTTTCCCCTGGAACAGGAACTCCATTTTTTATGCATTCCTTGCGGCACATAATCAGCATGCTATGAAATAAATCGAGACTCAGACTGCTACCTCAGAAATTTTTGCACAGTTCCTGTTACTCTGCTCCAAGCAATGACAAATCAGGACAGACGTGACTTTAAACATACATGCACTGTGCTCAAGAACTAGTTCCTGCAAATCACGAGGGAGCTCTTGCTCATTTTTAATGTGTTTCATTGAAATGATCCTGTTGACAGGCAGCCTCCAGCTAATAAAGTCTCTATGCTAGCCCGAACTAGAAAGGTCCATGTTCCTATTGTTAACACTCAAGTCTACAAACCAGTCTTCCCACAGCAAGGAGATCGTAGCAATGCAAAATCAACAAACTCAAAATTGAGTCAATTATTGATCCACAACAAATGCCAAAGCATAAAGACTGACACATTTTTGCAAGACAATATATATACACACCAGAATATTGTCTTTCTGAATCTGATATTATGAGATACTTACCCAACACACAAAAAACCTACGAATTTCAACCTGATCTCACGTTAGTAGAATGTGACATTAGGTAAAGAGAACTTCTTTCTGCTCTAAATATTCTTAAAAAGGACAAAGTTCCAGGACAGGATGGCACGGTTGAATTTTGCACATTTTTTTCTGGCCTACTCCTGCCTAAGCTACATACTCTTATAACTTCTTTCTCACACTTACAGAAGTGTACAGGTTTCTTTTCAGACACTCCTATTACCTAATACCAAAATAAGGGAAAGATCCTCATTATTGCAAACATTATAGGCTCATCTCGCTTGTTAACATCGACGATAACATTTTCTCAAAGACCTTAGCTTTAAGACTAAAATTATTTATCCCAAAAGTCCTCGGGTAAGATCATACCCTTAAATGGGTTGGATTTGGCCCAAAAATCATTTCTTTGATCTCCCTTCTATATACTTCCCCAGAAGCAGCTATTTCGGCAAATGGTCTCACCTCCTTGTACTTCAAATTAGATAGAGGTGCTAGGTAGTTCTTTTTAACCTAGTGTTAGAGCTCTTTCTGTCTAAAGTAAGGCAGAATAGTGGCATACATGGCTATACTTATAAAAGTAAACAAATTAAACTAGCAGCATATCCTCATGATGTCTTATTTGTCTTCCAACCTCATCCCTCTATTCCCACTTTTTCTACATAATGTTTCATCACATGCTTCAGCATCTGATTACAAATTGAACAATGATAAATGGGAAATATTACCTTTGAACGCATTTACTTTTATACAGGATTTCTTAACTTCTAACTTTGTATGGAATTCTCAGCATATTAAATACCTTGGTATACGGTTTGTGCACACTATTGAAGTATCCATATCATTGAACATAAAAAAATGCCTTCATACATTGACAGAACTAACTAATAAATGGCATCCCCTACATCGTTTATGGTAGGGCCATCTTGTCACTATTAAAATGATGTTGGCCCCCATCATATTATATACTATTTCCAATTTACTGGTTCCCATACCCCTTAAGGATTTTAAGGAAATGAACACTATACTTTCTTCTTTCCTTCGGAACATGTATGTCAATGCTTAGGTTGATATGACCTCAATCAGAAGGTGGTGTTAACTGCCCCCATTTTCTCACATATCATACATTTCTGCAGCATGAATCTGAGATCACCTTCTTTTTCTTAGAGAAATAACTAACAATAAAGTCACGAGCCGAGGCTTTAAAGGCATCCCAATTGCTATTGAAAGGCCAATTGTCTGTGTTATTAAACTGAAAGTATTAATGAAAAAAGATTTAAAAGACAAAGGGGGTCATTCCAACCCCGGCGGGCGGCGGGCGGAGACCGCCAAAAGGCCGCCCGCCCAGCGAGAAAGCCCCAGCAACGATGAAGCCGGCTCCGAATGGAGCCGGCGGAGTTGCTGGTGTGCGACGGGTGCAGTGGCATCCGTCGCGATTTTCAGTGTCTGCTAGGCAGACACTGAAAATCATTATGGGGCCCTGTTAGGGGGCCCCTGCACTGCCCATGCCTGTGGCATGGGCAGTGCAGGGGCCCCCAGGGACCCCACGACACCCGTTCCCGCCTTCCTGTTCCTGGCGGTTTTTACCGCCAGGACCAGGATGGCGGGAAGGGGGTCGGAATCCCCATGGCGGTGCTGCGAGCAGCGCCGCCATGGAGGATTCTTTGGGGCAGGGGTAAACCGGCGGTGCCCTTTTCTGACCGCAGCTTTACCGCCGCGGTCAGAATTGCCCATGAAGCACCGCCAGCCTGTTGGCGGTGCTTCCGCGGCACTCTGCCCTGGCGGTTTTCAACCGCCAGGGTCAGAATGACCGCCAAAGTTTGTTACTTTTGATTTTAAGGTAGTTTGCTAATAATTTGCCAGATCTCTTTTTGGTCCCCCATAAAATGTTGCCCTCGATTTCAACAAATAGGTAGGGGCTTGATCTGTAGACAATTTGTTAAATTGAAGTTTAGCATTAATAAGATCAGTTAAACATTCTTTTGATTTAGAGGTATAGTAGATATGTTTTAAGTTTTTAATTTTTGTTAAACTTTGTGCAGCATGAATACAAGATTACCTTCTTTTCTTAGAGAAATAATTAATAATTGAGTCACGAGCCGAGGTTTTAAAGGCATCCCAAATGCTATGGAAAGGCCAATTGTCTGTGTAATTAAACTAAAAGTATTCATGAAAAAAGAATTAAAAGACAAGGTGAAGTTAGGGCCCAAAAGGAAGGAATTGTTAAGTGCCATATTTCTGGTGGTTTGGGGAGTATTATCCAGAAGTATAGAAACAGGGGCATGATTAGATATTAGGTTTCGGTGACATTGTGTGTGAGAAAAATGTAACCTATTTGTGATTGTGTGTGATGAGCAGGGGAAAATAAGTGTATCCTCTCAGAGTGGGATTTGATAGCTTCCAAGCATCTATTAGATTTCTCTGTTCGAATGCGTGAGTAAATAGATTTTGAGATTTGTTGGGTATATATGGGGTAGTGGAGTTTTGATCAATAAATGGGTCAGAAATACGATTGCAATCACCAGCAAAAATAAGATTATCATCTGGATATTGCATAAGGCATTGAGCTAGATGGGACCAAAAATGAGGTGGGGCCATAGATATTAAAGAGGAAGATTGGAATTTTATCAACTAATTGTTTGGTATATTGCCATCAACAATTATCATAAGATTCATGGGAGAACAATGTAATGTTGAGTGATTTATGACATAATGTGATAATGCCATTTTTCTTCCCATAACCTGGAGAAAAGAATACCTCACCCACCCACTTCCTTTTCAGTTTAATAGACTGATTTTCTCTTAGATGTGACTCATAAATGAGTGCTATGTTAGCCCCTAGATTTGATGAATGTATTAGTACCCGCTGACGTTTAATTAAAAAATGTAATCCCTTGACATTCCAAGAATACATTTTCAAAGACATGAACAGGTTGTAATGAAAAATATTAAACTAGACATGTCATGTATAATTTTAAACAGAAATCACATAATAAAAATTACAATCTAGTGTTTTGAAAGGAACAGTGAGAAGTGATAGCAAGGATTCAAAAAGGGGTAAGAAGAAAAATAATAGAAGAGAAGAGTAGTGGTAGATTCGTGTGACAAAGGGAAGAGAAAACATTGATAAGAGGGTAAAGAGGAAGCAGAACATACATAAGGGTCCAGACATAAGACCGGTGGGGGGTGGGTGAGATCACAATGCACGGATGACATGTCCAGAATCCAGGGGGAAAGGCATTGGGAGGGCTACAGTACATGAAACCAGTAACGAGGAGAGGCATGAATATACAGTACCTGTGGGATAAAAAAAATAAAAGCAGTTAATTCTTATGATTTAAAATAAGCTTAATACTGAGAGAAACATTATGTTTGAGCTCTAAACTCATCAAAGAAAAGGGTCTGAAATAGAGTAATTAGGGTCTAGATGATCCAGTTGTATCCATATTGTCCATCCTGCATGTCTCGATGAAGACCTTCAGTATGGTGGGATTGTCATAAGTGATCATCTTGTTCGTATAGGTTCCTTTAAATAAGCAAGGATGAAATAGGCCAAAACAAGCTCCCGCAAGGTGGGTTGGCACTTCCTAAAAATGGCGCTAACTCTGATATTTTGACGCAAGACTGGTCTAGCGTCAAAATATAAATATGAAGTTACGTTAGCGCCGCTTTAGCGTCAAAATAAATGACGCTAAGGTGATGCTACAGTTCCATAAATATGGGCCTACGTTTTTTACAAATTTATAGGAAGAGCTTGTTAATGATGACATTTATTGTTTTAAGTCTGCCTACAAAGGATTTACGTACAAGAACAGGAAAAAATTCACTTTATAGCATATCTAAAATTATACAGTGAAGGAAGCACCAGTCTTTGAGGTGACCAAATATTCAGGAGTGTACTTCAAATTCAACAAAGAGGGGTTAATTATATCAGTGGTGCACTGTTGCGTAAAAATTGACTTCTCTCTTGTGAAAGACTGACAATTACTACAGGAGTAAAGATGCAGCCAGGTTGTTAAATTGATTCCACGTTCCACAAATTTGAGGAAATAAGTCAAAGATAATGTACCATTATCATGCTGAGAGAAAATGGTGCTCTATTTAGAAGTAATTGTTGGTTTTGTAGGAAACTTTCCTGTAATAACGCAGACCTTACTGCGTCTAACTTGTACTCCGTGTCACATAGACAAGATGGGGACCGCTACAGTAAAGCGGCCACGTTCCTGCTGATATTTCATTTTACGCATGGTTCCAAAGTTCAGAAATGCACCAAGGGGGTCCCACTGGGAAGCCACGGAGATGCGCAGTAAATTAGAAGCCTCTATTGCGAAGTGAGTGAGCCACACCACATTTCTCCTCCGCCGTCCCACAGAGAATTATTCTGATGCTGTTAGCCTCCTCAAGCCACGGTCCCCAGGATGTTCAACATTGGTTTAAATAAATGTTGCCTATAAATATCACAAATTGAAAGATCTTGGTTAGAAAACTAAAAAGGGGCGGGGGTTAAGTGAGTGTTTCCCCCTGTAAAGAGGAATATTTTTAAAAAATGCAGTTAAAAAAAGAATACCATCAGATTAAAACTTTATTATTCCAATGGTGTAGGAAAATGTCTCCCTGTTGCAGTTACCCCCCACGTTTTGCCTGATATTGATGCTGACTTGACTAAGAAGTGTGCTGGGACCCTGCTAACCAGGCCCCAGCACCAGTCTTCTTTCACAAAAAATTAACCATTGTTTCCACAGTTTGCACGCCCCTGGCATACAGATCAGTCTCTTGTAAAGGTACCAGTGGTACCATGGAAGGTCCCTAAGGGCTGCAGCATGTGTGGTGCAACCCTAAGGGACCCCTCATCTAATACTTGCACACTGACTGCGGCTGCCTGGTAACAAAGGAACCAGACGCCTGGAAGAAGCACTGCACCTGCAGCCCCCAGGACTGAGAGGAACCAACTACTGGTGCAGAAGTGACCAGCAGGCGCCCCTCATCCTAGCCCAGTCAGTGGCTGGCCAGAGAAGCCACCCTGTGCCATGCCTGCATCGCTAGAGTGACCCCCGGGTCTATCTATTGATTCCTATCTATAACCCAACACCTACTTTGCACACTGCACCCGGCCGCCCCTGTGCTGCTGAGGGTGTATTTTGAGTGCCTATTTGGGACCCCCCCCCCACAGTGCTCTACAAAACCCTCCTGGTCTGCTCCCCGAGGATACAGGTACTCCTGCTAGCAGACTGGAACCGGAGCCCCCCTGTTCTCCATAGGCACCTATGCTATTTGGGCCCTACTTTGACCTCTGCACCTGACCGTCCCTGTGTTGCTGGTGCTGGATGTTTGGGGTTGACTTGAGCCCCCAACGGTGAGCTGCCTATGCCCAGGAGACTGAACTTGTAAGTGCTTTACTTACCTGAGAAACTAACCAATACTTACCTACCCCAGGAACTGTTGATTTTTGCAGTGTCCACTTTTAAAATAGCTATTTGCCATTTTTGCTAAAACTGTGTACATTACTGTTTTAATTCAAAGTTCCATACTTACCTGTGTGAAGTACCTTACAATTTATGTACTTATCTAAATTCTGAATCTTGTGGTTCTAAAATAAATTAAAGAAAATAATATTTTTCTATATGAAAACCTATTGGCCTGGAGTTATGTCTCTGAGTGTGTGTTCTCATTTATTGCCTGTGTGTGTACAACAAATGCTTAACACCACCCTCTGATAAGCCTACTGCTCGACCACACTACCACAAAATAGAGCATTAGTATTATCTAATTTTGCCATTATCAACCTATAAGGGGAACCCTTGGACTCTCTGCACACTATCTCTTACTTTGTGATAGTATATACAGAGCCAACTTCCTACATTGATGGATCAGCGGTGGGGTCTAAGACTTTTCATTTACTGGACTACTCAGCCAATACCTGATCACACAACAACATTCCAAAAAATGTCATTAGAAACTGATTTGTCCTGCTAGGGCCTTGTGTATGTCCCTGTTAGCATTTCTTTTGAAGTTTAAAAGTGTGTAAATGTTAGGATTTAAGTTATAGAAGTAGTTTTTAGATTCTTAAAAAGTAATCCCAACTTTTAGAGTCATAATGAGTCAGAAAGATGAGATGGTGAGGGACCTCAACCTCACCCCTTACCTGCATCTAGGGGTCTCAGAGTTAAGGTCTCTCTGTAAAATAAAAAATATAAAAACTGGTTCCAACCCTACCAAGGCAAAGCTCCAGGAGCTCTTGGCAGAGTTTACAAGGGACCACCCCTCTGATGTGGAGGATCCTCCCTCAGATGGAGAAATTAGTGAACAGGAGGATGAACTCCCCCCTCCTGTCCTAAATAGGGAGGACAGGGCTCCTAGAACCCTGTCCCCACAAATCTTAGTCAGAGAGCCTGGTTCTTCCACAGGGGAGACCAGTACCTCTGTAAGTATTGAGGGCAGCCTCAATGAAGAGGACATCCTGTTAGCCAGGATGGCCAAGAGATTGGCTTTGGAGAAGCAGCTCCTAGCCACAGAAAGGGGGAAGAAGAGAAATGGGTTTAACTCCCATAAATGGTGGCAGCAAATTAAATGGGGACAGAGAATACTAACATCCTAAAAATCCCCAAAGGGATTGTAACCAAATATGAAGAAGGTGATGACATCACCAAGTGGTTCACAGCTTTGAGAGGGGCTTGTGCAACTAGAAAAGTAAGCAGATCTCAATTGGGAGCTCTCCTTTGGGAAATGTTCACTAGAAAGTGTAGGGATTGACTCCTCACACTCTGGTGAAGATGCAGAATCTTATGAACTCATGAAGGCTACCTTGATTGAGGGCTTTGGATTCTCAACTGAGGAGTACAGGATTAGGTTCAGGGGGGTCACAAAACCTCAAGCCAGGCCTTGGTTGATTTTGTTGACTACTCAGTGAAAACACTGGATGGTTGGGTAACTGGAAATGAAGTGCATTATTATGTTGGGCTTTATAATTTGTTTATGAAAGAACACATGTTAAGTAATTTCTTCAAAGAAAAGTTGCATCAATATCTGGTAGACCTAGGTCCAATTTCTCCCCAAGAATTGGGAAATAAGGCAGACCCACTAGTTCAAGACTAGGGTAACCAAAACTTCCACTGGGGGTGACCAGAAGAAAGGGGTTACAAAGCCTCCCCAGGAGAAAGTGGGTGACACTAGAAATAAAGAAAAAGAGTCCTCTGTAGGCCCCCAAATACCAGTCTGGGTGGGTCCCAAGACAAAACCCAAAACAAAGGTGGGTACCAGGGTAAGAACTGGGATGCCACTAAGGCATGGTGCCACAACTGTAGACAGACAGGACACTTCTTGTCCCCAAAACAAACCCCCTAGCAAAATCCCAGGGCTGACCAGTGTAGCCATTGGGGATGACTCCTCAGATGAAGAGGTGCTCATAGCCTTCAACTGGAGAAAGGGCCCAACAGGTAAGTTGGAGATTCCAGAGGGAAGTAGACACTTCAACCACCTACTGGTAAATGGAATCCCAGCCACTTCCCTGAGAGACACTTGTTCCAGTCACACTATTGTGCATGACAGGCTGGTGCTCTCAAACCAGTACATCCCAGGTGAGACTGCCAGAGTAAGAGTTAGCCCAGACAAGGTCACTGATAGGCCTATGGTTTTAGTGCCCCTAGAAGTGGGTGGGACTTTTAGCTGGAGAAGGGTGATAGTCAGTACAGACCTCCTCCTAGATTGTCTCCTTGGAAATTACCACCCAGAGGTTGGTCAGAGCCCAAGAGAGGAACTGGTCCAGTGCCATCCCTTTCCCAAGGATTCTGGAGGTGCTGCCCCTGCAGTAACTGCAAGTAGGCCCCAGAAGACAAAGGAAAGAAAACAGTGCAGGAAAGGTGGACAACCTTTAGCTAATGTTCCAGCAAGGCAAAGAGATTCTGTTCGAGTAGGGGAGAACTCCAAAAGTGGCCCTGGTAAAGTCCAACTTGACCAACAAGAAGTCCTGGCTAGTCAGGCAACTGTTAAGCATGAGTGGGTGGCTCCTTGGCTAACAGAAGAAAGAATGGAAGAAGGGTGTTTACTACAAGATGTGGTAAACCCCCGCTCTACCACAGCAGACAGGCACCTTGAACCCAAAGAAGCCTGTAATTTAGCCCCTTCCCTTGTTGGTTAAGAGCTAAAGGTGTGGTTCTGGGCACTGACAGCTGTCAGTGACCTCTGCTGGTTGTTAGCCTTTATGGCTGCACTATCCGTGGCATGGTGGTCTGACCCCATGCCAAATAGCAAGTTAGGCCCCCTGACCCTGTTGGTCATGGTGGGGTTACTCCAGCTATGGGTAACCTCTTTGGGTAAGCTAGGGGTGATCCTGACTAAGATAAGATTAGCAGAGGTGGATACCTCTAATCCCAAAATAGAGAGAATGGGTGAAGACACTAAAAACATAGACAAGAAGCAATTCAGACTAGGTCCTATCACTGTGGAAGTAGGTCAGTTCCCCAGAGGGAATGACCTGAGCAGGAGGATGCAAGGCAGAATAGGCCCTCCAACAAACCAGCCTGTTTTCCCCATTCTTCCTCACCTGACAGACTAGGAAGACTCTCCCAGCTTTGGCTGAGTCTCCTGGCCTGTGGGCTGGGGAGGGGGGCTTGTGTAGGAAAATGGCTCCCTGTTGCAGTTACCCCCCACTTTTTTCCTGATGTTGATGCTGACTTGACTAAGAAGTGTGATGGGACCCTGCTAACCAGGCCCCAGCACTAGTGTTCTTTCACTAAAATTGTACCATTGTTTCCACAGTTGGCACACCTCTGGCACACAGATAAGTCCCTTGTAAAAGGTACCAGTGGTACCAAGGGCCCTGTGACCAGGGAAGGTCCCTAAGGGCTGCAGCATGTGTTGTGCCACCCGAAGGGACCCGTCACCTAACACATGCACACTGCCATTACAGATTGTGTGTGTTGGTGGGGAGAAAAAGGCAAAGTTGACATGGCATCCCCCTCAGGATGCCATGCACACAAAATACTGCCTGTTGCATAGGTAAGTCACCCCTCTAGCAGGCCTTAAAGACCTAAGGCAGGGTGCACTGTACCACAGGTGAGGGCATAGCTGCATGAGCAATATGCCCCTACAGTGTCTAAGTCTATTCTTAGACATTGTAAGTACAGTGTGGCCATATTAAGTATATGGTCTAGGAGTTTGTCAAAACAAACTCCACAGTTCCATAATGGCTACACTGAACACTGGGAAGTTTGGTATCAAACTTCTCAGAATAATAAACCCACACTGATGCCAGTGCTGGATTTATTATAAAATGCACACAGAGGGCATCTTAGAGATGCCACCTGTATTTTACCCAATCCTTCAGTGCAGGACTGACTGGTCTGTGCCAGCCTGCCACAGACGAGTTTCTGACCCCCTGGGGTCAATCTAACAGTTGTTTGATTTAAAACTTGAATTGGTTAAGTCAGAAACAATACAAGAGAAACTCTCCAGCACTGGGGTATGCATGTAGGGAACCATCTGGTCCACCTATTTATCATCCAGTTATTTGGCCTTCCCCATTTCCAGTTTTGTGATCAGAATTTAGGCCCTTCAAAGCTACAGATTACTGTGGACCCACATTCAAAAATAGGAACTACCACATTAACATCATGCAATAGTGAAATTCCACATCATTCATATCTTTCTTGCAGCACCAATAAAAAGTGTAAAGTATCAAATATAAGGTCACACTGCCTTCTTGCCTGACATAATGCTATAAACACACACACATATTTATTTATATATATATATACACACACACACTGAAAAAACGAAAGGTTAAGGGATAGTTAGGAAATAGAATTAAAAAAACATAGAAATTCACAGAAAAAACACAAAGGTTACAGGGACATTATAGTTAGGCTCACATTTTAAATATACAAAACCATAGAAATTCACATGTAATAGTTAGAGTTCTCTCAAGTAACTATAACACGTGCCCTAAGGTAACTATAACTTTCATCCTTGCCATGCACAGTTTTTTCGTAATTTTTTTCCCTGCAAATATTACATTGATATTATCAGTCATTTTATCAAAGATGTCATGAGTGCTCTAATTTGTGGGGTAATTAGCAGTGCATTGTGAGATTGCGAATAATAGTTACCTTAGGGCATCAGTTATAGTTACTTGAGATAGCTACGTATAACAGGTGAATTTCTATGTTTTAAAAAAATATATATTTCCTAACTATAACGTCCCTGTAACCTTTCTTTTTTTCAGTGAATTTCTATGTTTTTTTTTTTAACGTATAGTAATTTTTATTACTATACATTAATCCAACAATCGCCTGCTGCCAGGCACCCACGTCATATTTGTTTTGTGTCCCCCTGAAGGTGGTGGTCCCCGGAGCTGCGGACACCCCGCATCGGATTTCTTTAGTACACCGGGGAGGTGGGGTCCCCGGGGCCTAGGGGGCTAGGTGGCCCCCTGCATTAAATTAGCAATACCCGCAGAACTTGGCCCACCCGGGGGCTGCAGAATAAAGAAGCGCAGGAGTCCATGCTTATTTTTTTAATTATTTTTTAATTGTGGTCACAGGCATCCATTGGATTGCAACTATTCCATTGCCTTCCATCACCGCCATTTTGTGTTGCATGCAGTGCCTACGTTGCAGGCTCTCCAGTGGTTGTTCATTTTAGCGGCGCCCGTATAACACCAGGGACCCCAACCCTGGGATGTCAGGGAGTCATTGGCGCACTTGTAGAGGGTCGGATGGCTGGTCCGGAACAAGATTCATGTATAATTTGTAGCAAGCCGAAGGACCTCTTTGAAAGTGTGACTAGGCAGCCATCTTGCCCAAAAGAGCGTATTCCTGTCCTTTTCCCTTGCCCTGGCGCCATTTTTGGAAGTCTAGCACCAATGCATAGTGCAAGGGTTCCTGTGTTGTAGGTAGGATTGCTCTTGTGCAGGAAGACGATCCTTCCTGCATACAAACACTCCTCAGAGACTTTTCCCTCTTCCTATATGTGCTGCTGAATGCAGCACACATAGAAAGCGGGAAATAAAAAGGAGAACAAAAATATTTCTCCTTGTTACGTCTCTCCTGGGTAGGCCTTACCTTTTTGCGGTTTCCCAGGTTTACCAGGTTTGATAAATCTGGAATTGTGTCAAAAACCAAGGGAGTTGCATGGGAACACCCATGCAACGCCCATGGAGTGCCTCCCTGGCGGATAGTAATGCAACACAGATTTGCGCTGCATTGCATTACTCCAAATTTTTGAAGACATTCAAAGAGGCACAAAGTGTCTTTGCAAGGCTTAAAAAATCTGACTCAAGGTTTGCATCGCTCTTGCACTAAGTAGCATGGTACAAGTGCAATGCAAACCGGGTCATAAATATGGCCTGTAGTTCTTATAGACTACTTTTTTCAAACGGGTGTAGATGTGTGCTACAAGTACCTTCAGTACCCATTCTATATGCCACTCAAATTCTTGATGGAAACACAAAAACACACAAAGCAGGAAGAATCCCAATAGGAAAAGAACAACTTATCTTTTGTACTCCACCAATGAAATCTCTTACACAGTTGTCAGTGGAAATCTACAGAAGGCACTTTTGAATCCACTCTATGCTAATTATGAAAGGCCTGTTGACGGCACTGGAACTAAGGACAATAAACATCCCTTGATCAATTCAGCAATAATTGGATTGTATAAGAATAAATATTGTGCAGATTATCCAATACATGTTTAGTAAATCCAACATATGAAGAAGGGATAATATTTGCCTCTGTATCTTTAATAAAATCATGACTTCCTTATGCTAAATAGCTTGGAAAATCTGCATTTCTTTTGCTGTACCAAAGGCTCTATGCCCATTTTAAGCCTTTAAGGACTTGAAACAAAGCAAGAGTTGCAGCTTCACAATAAAGTATATGAAAAGCAGAAACCTTGAACAATCTGGTTCTCTGAGCCTTGCTCTGGCCCAATTGGCTTTAGAGGCCATGGTACCCCTGACTGATTGTGTCCCTAAATTGCTAGTATTAATGCCTATCGGTTCCATTACCCATTTGCCAATCTTGACAGATACAAGAAGAGACAGAAGGGAAAGGCTTCTTAAAAGAAATTAACAATTGATGAGAAGATATTCTCAGCTCAGCTGTCCTTGGCACATACTCCCTAGGACCCCTTACAACACAATTTTGGGTGCAAAGGAAATTAAGGATACACTATCAAAACTCATTAATTATTTGTACATCTTGTTACAAAAAGAAAAATAACATTTCCTTGGGCGAGTGCTGCATTGTGGAAATTTCCAGAGCCCTAACTTCTGAGACCCCTCGAAGGAAACCATAAAGGATTTCACTTCGGCAAGAGACAGATAACCCAAAGGATTAGCAGAGGGATCCATTGAGCAGAAGAGTGCAGGATCCTCAAACTTAGAATGACTTGCAGAGCTGGCACCATCCATTGTGCCAGATGTTGTTGGAGCCACAAATCCACAAGCTGTGGCTCATAAGTTGCCTCAAGAATCAACGTTAGTCTCAAGGGGCATGTCCATGAATGAACCCTCATTGAGAACATTAACAGATCCTTGTCCACAGGAGGTACAGGCTGCACTGCAAAGCACACCATTGGTGTGCATTCAGAGGTACACCAAATGCTGTGTAAAACTGGCTGAACACAGGCTAGGATTGGTCTGAATGTCAATGACCAATCATGCTCCAGCTCTTCCAGCAAGGAGGCTCTGAGGTACTGCATTATGCGATCAAGACACAGCTGAGTTGATGGTAGCTCCATTTCCCTGCCTTGTTGAAATAGGGCAGCCGCTGCGTAGCAAAAATAATAGCAGCAATATCCCGCCAATTAATACCAAAGTAACAAGGAATCTGCCGAAGACACTCAAAAAGAGTGGGTGGATGGCTGAAGGTATGACTCCAAATCCGGCATGGAAGGTGCTGACAAACTCAGAACCGATAGCCTTAAAAAAGTACACAATCCTTTCAGTGCTAGAGGCGTTGAAAATTCTGTTGACCAATTCACTAAAGTGCTTGGGGAAATTGGTATTTAATAGGGACTGTATCTCGGCTGATGAACTTGCTATCAGGAGATCATATGTCTCTGGCTGATGTCAGTCACCTGTTTTTTAAACAATAGCAGCTTCAGTTTGCTGAGCTTATCAAAATTTACATTTGAAGTAGCAATGTAAGGCCACAATTCCATTACTCTTATCGCGTGTGTGTGTGTGTGTGTGTGTGTGTGTGAGTGAATAGAACATGGCCGCAACAAGTTACAATTTGAGAAACCAAAATCACATAAGAAATTCAAGGCTTCATGCAGCAGCACCTCTCCTCTTTCAGAACCAAATAACTTCCATTTGAAAGCATCTGAAATACTGGACGAGTCAAAGGGATGAAGTAACCTTCAGTTGGTATGCCAAGTTGACGTCCTCCGCATTGCAAAATCACAGAATGACTAACAGCAGTATCACATTCGCTTCCGCTAAGAAATACCTCTGTTTCGCCGTTCAGGCACTTGTAATCGAATGGCAACTCCCAACTTCGTGAATGTGCCTGTCTCCTAGCCACTAATATCTGCCTACAGCAAAGTGTTTCAAACAATTTGTGAAATGAAAGCTGGAAACGGGCAGATTTATCAGTCATTGTATCAGCCATACTGCTGAGAGAATTTCTGCCATTTTTCTGAACTTGCAGTATCCAACCTAACTGCATGATGGAACGCAGTTAACTCTGCCCATTTTGTAGAAGGACATGTCATTCTGAATGATGTCAATCACAGATGACACAATATTATTTAAGGTATATAGGCCCTCATTACAACCCTGGCGGTCAGTGATATAGTGTTGGTAATACTGCCAACAGACCAGTGGTAATAAAAATGAAATTATGACCACAGCGGAAACCGCTCATACAGACAGCCACTTTAACACACCGACCACCAGGGCGAAATCAACAGGCACCACGGTGGTAACTGCCTACAGCCAGTTCCGCCCACTGTGTTATGAGACACCAATCCGCCACCTTTTCCAGGGCAGTACCAACGACATCAAAAGCCTGGCAGAAACACTGCACAGAAGGGAAACTACTCACTTCTGTAGACTCAAGGAAGAACCACGTCGCCATGGAGCCCGAGTTGCATGTGTTCCCCATGCTCTACGTTCTGCTCCACTATGAACACCACCGCCGGCGAAGACGACCACGGTGAGTACAGACGCCTAGCACACAGGGGAAGGGGAGAAAAAAGAGAGTGAAACACACACGCAACATGCAACACCCCCACCCCCAACACCATGCACACAAGCAGATGCAGTAACATTACATATTCACCCCGTACCCCTCAGGAATAATGGCAGGACAAAAGTGAGTGTAATAAGATAAAAAAGTATAAATACGTCCATCCAAATCAACAAGTATATACATATTTGCAAATGTAGGGACACTGCCCAGTCCTCAATGTCCGTGGGCCACAGGGCCACATCACATAGTCCAAGCCCTGACCTCACTCCTGCAACAACACAGAGAGAACACTGCAGGGGCATCAGGTCGAAAATAGCCAGGCACCTCAGGGGGGCGGGGAATGGGGGCCACCTCAGCCGGAAGAGGACACAACGCCACTGGTTCTGGAGGGGGCAACATGCCCATTACTCTGTACTGGGGAGTGAAAGGCCACAGTCTATCAAGTGGGGGACTTGCCCACTGGCTCTGGAGGGGGCAACATGCCCTGTGCATGATCCTGGGGAGTGCAAGGCCACAGTCTCTCAAGTGGATGGCACCTTCCACTGGTTCTGGAGGGGGCATTGTGCCCAGTGAGCTTCATCCTGGGGAAAATGGGGTGAGTGGATGGCTTCTTCCACTGGTTCTGGAGGGGGCATTGTGCCCAGTGAGCTTCATCCTGGGGAGGTTGGGGTGAGTGGATGGCTTCTCCACTGGTTCTGGAGGGGGCATTGTGCCTAGTGAGCTTCATCCTTGGGATGATGTGGTGAGTGGATGGCTTCTTCCACTGGTTCTGGAGGAGGGAATGTGCCCAGTAAGCTTCATCCTGGGGAGGATGGAGTGAGTGGATGGCTTCTTCCACTGGTTCTGGAGGGGGCATTGTGCCCAGTGAGCTTCATCCTGGGGAGGATGCGGCGAGTGGATGGCTTCTTCACTGGTTCTGGAGGGGGCATTGTGCCCTGTGATGCAGATCATGGGGAGTGCAAGGTCACAGTCTCTCACCTGGGTGTCAGACCCAAAGGATTTGCTGGGACCAGGCCGCACAACAGCCCATGGACGCAGGACTACACACTGTCCGCCGGCGGTGACAGCTGCTCAGTGGTGGCAGTGGTGGTGCTGCTGGTGGAGCTGGCAGTGGCAGTGCTGGCAGTGGGGGGGAAAGCTCCAGCCTATCCCCTCCAGCCTCGGAGGGCTGCCCACTGGGGCTGCTGCTGCTCGCAGTGGTGCTGGCAGTGGTGGGGGGAGGCTCCAGCCAATCCCTTGCAGCCTCGGACGGCTGCCCACTGGGGCTGCTGCTGCTGGCAGTGGTGCTGGTGGCGGTGCTGGCAGAGGTGGGGGGAGGATCCAGCCCATCCCCTGCAGCCTTGGACGGCTGCCCACTGGGGCTGCTGCTGCTGGCAGTGGTACTGGTGGCGGTGCTGACAGTGGTGGGGGGAGGTTGCAGCCCATCCCCTGCAGCCTTGGATGGCTGCTCCACCATGGTTGGTGGTGGGGGCTCCGAATGAGTCCCTGCACCAGGCCCCTTGTCTCTACTGCCTGCAGTTGCAGGCACCTTGCCCTTCCGTCCTGCAGCTGGGGCTGCCTCCTTGCCCTTCCGTCCTGCAGCTGAGGCTGCCTCCTTGCCCTTCCGTCCTGCAGCTGGGGCTGACTCCTTGCCCTTCCTTGACGCACTTGGGGCTGGCACCCTATCTGTCTGGCTGGTGGCCGGGATCCTTTCCCACCTGGAGTAGTTAGGGACACTTCTGTGCCCGTGGACTGGGTGGCTGAGGTGCTTGCCTGGGTTTTGACCGCCCTCGCCCGATGGGAGAGGGGTAGGGAAGAGGTCAATGGTGGAGAGGAAATGCTTCTTAGGGACATTGGGGCGGAAAGAGGGAGATGGTTTGGGAGTGGAGGAAGAGGGAGTGGTGGTGCTTGTGTTTGCCATGTCCGCTCTTGTGTGTTGTCCTGGCTGCATGCACGTCTGCCTGTGTGCTTGGGATAGGTTGGGGTTGAGGGGAATGGGATTGGGAAGAGTAAGTTGGAGGGGGGAGGCTGGAAACAGGGAGAATGGCTGCCATTAGAGAGGAGGCCAGAGCCTAGATTGATCTATGTTGGCCGCCAAGCCAGTGTGAATGCCCTCCAGAAATGTATTTGTCTGTTGCATTTGGCCTGCCAGCCCCTGGATGGCATTCACAATGGTTGACTGCCCAACAGAGATGGATCGCAGGAGGTCAATAGCCTCCTCACTCAGGGCAGCAAGGCTAACTGGGGCACGGCCTGAGGTGCCGGGGCGAAGGAGATGCCCACCCTCCTGGATAAGCGGGAATGGGAAACATGCTGAGGGGCTGCTGGGAGGGCGGTGCTGGTACGGGGTGGCGGCTGTACCTGTAGCTGGGGTGGGTACAGAAGTGTCCGCCACCACCAGGGAGCTCCCATCAGAGGAGGTATCCGTGTCCGAACTGTCCCATCCACTCTCTGCCGTGGTGCTCCCCTCACCATTCGTCCCACTGGTGCCCTCACCGTCGGTGGATTTGGCCTCCTGGGTCCTGTGGGATGCAGCTACCTTCGGCGCCGGTGCCTCTGCTCCTCCGCCAGATGATGCTAATGCACATAAGGACAGGGTGACAAAACAGAAAGGGGGGAAGAGACAAAGGATACACTTGGTCAATGGCACCAACAACACCACCGTTGGCGTACACGACACACTCACACCCAGGGAACAGCCCTACTCACTAGGCAATGCACTACCAGTCACAATGCTAGTCACCAGCCCATGGATAGGGACACCTAACGCCAATTGCAGCATACCTGAGACCCACAGACTCCTGCGCAGTAGTGGATGCCTACTAGCTTGGTTGGAGTACTTTTATATCAGAACCCTGCCCAACATAGGCCCTTACCCTGCAATGCCAGGCCTTGGCTAGGGTTACCCACAGGGCCCACATCCCCCACCCGGATACCACCCCACCATGCGCAAGTTGTATATTGGGGCACTGTACTCACCCCCTTGTGGCTGCTATGATGCCTCCAAGCACCCATCTAGCTCCAGATAGGCCACCACCAGTTTGAGGGCCATCAGGGGGATCAGGGTTCAACGGGCACCCCTTCCTCGTTGAGAGGCCATCCCCAGCTGGGCCGCCGCCATCTTCCGTGCCCAGCTTCTCAGGTCCTCCCACCATTTCCAACAGTGGGTGCTCCACCTGCGGTAGACCCCCAGGGTCTGCACGTCCTTGGCGATGGCACGCCATATACCCTTCTTTTGATGGACGCTGACCTGCAGGGAAATACACACAGGGAAAGGTATTAGTCCGACCGTCCTGCCTCTTACACTTATGGCCCACCATGCCTCTTCCCATCCCCATTAGCACAGACATGGCCGACCATACATGCAGCACGCTGCCCAGGGCCCATCCACCACCCACCCCCTACATGAGGCCTTCACACACAGCACTCCATGCATTCATGCCCCATGCATCGTACTCACCTGTTGGTCTGGAGGCCCATACAGCTGTCGGTACTGGGGTAGGACCCCATCCATCAGTCACTCCAACTCCACTGAGGTGAAGGCAGGAGCCCTTTCCCCAGTCACACAAGCCATGGTCGGTTCCAGACATAGGTCACTGCAGCACATGCAGTGTAGGTCCTCTCCTGTTGAAGGTCAGGTAGCAAGTGAGGAATTAGATAGAAAATGGTGGTGACGTCCACGGTGGTGCATACCGTCACCACCGGCATACATCACCATTGGCCACTTTAGTCCATAGGGACCAATGAGGAGTTGCACAGCGGTTCTCGACCGCCTCCCGCAACGGTGCGCAACGGCGCACAACGTCAGCGGAATTACCTCATTTCCACCTGTCCCTCCATACAGGACAGGCGGATGCCATTTCGGTGGGGGGCAGGCAATGGCTCCTAACTGTGTCACAGTACACAAATGTACCATTTAGACATCTACAACAAAATACTGTTACAATCACAACATGCATTGAACTGTAGTGGTTGGAATGTAGAGATAATGACCAGCTGCTCACTATTTTACCCCATAGTTTGCAACCGCTGTGGATGAATAGGAGATGGAGACATCCCGTGTATAGACCCCTAGTCGACTTGGCAACAATGGAGGACAGGCACATTATCCTCAACTATAGACTTGACAGGGCCACAATCACGGAGCTGTGCGCGCAATTGGAGCCTGACCTAATCTCTGCTATCTGTCACCCCACCAGGATCCCCCTCTTGTGCAAGTGCTATCAGTGTTCCATTTCCTGGCAACTGGCTCCTTCCAAGTGACAGTGGGCTTGGCAGTAGGAATGTCTCAGCCAATGTTCTCAATAGTGCTGACCAGAGTGTTGTCTGCCCTGATTAAACACGTGCAGCTACAAAGTTTTCCCCCAGGTGGAGGATTTGGCCACAGTGAAAGCTGATTTCTATGCAATGGGACATATCCCCACCATTATTGGGGCTATTGATGGAACACATAAAGCATTTGTCCCCCCCTCCAGCGAAATGAACAGGTGTTCAGAAATCGAAAGAGCTTTCACTCCATGAATGTGCAGATGGTGTGTTTGGCGGACCAGTACATCTTCCATGTCAATGCAAAGTATCCTGGGTCCATGCATGATGCCTTTATCCTGAGGAATAGCAGCATCCCAAATGTGATGGCTCAGCTCCAGAGGCACAGGGTGAGGCTAATAGGTGACCCCTGGTTCCCACCCAGTATATGTTGGTGTATGGGTATGGTGTGGGCCCTAAGGGTTAGTGTGTAACTAACAGCTGTCCCTCGATACTTGCAGGTGACTCTGGTTACCCCAACCTCTCATGGCTACTGACCCCTGTGAGTAATGCCAGGACACGGGCAGACGAACATTACAATGAGTCACATGGGCGAACAAGAAGAATTATAGAGAGGACCTTTGGCCTCCTGAAGGCCAGGTTTCGTTGCCTCCATATAACAGGTGGATCCCTGTCCTACTCACCCAAGAAGGTCTGCAAGATTATCGTGGCATGCTGTATGTTGCACAAGCTTGCCTTGCGTCGCCAGGTGCCTTTTCTGCAGGCGGAGGAGGCTGGAGATGGCCGTGTGGCAGCAGTGGACCCTGTGGACAGTGAAGATGAGGAGGCAGAGGATGAGGATGAGGACAACAGAAGTGCAATTATTCGTCAATACTTCCAATGACACACAGGTAAGACAGTGTAACTTCACATTTAATTGACAGTTTTGTGTTTGACATTGTCACTGGCAGGCTGTGATTTCCCACTTCTATGGCCACTCACTGTACCCTTTGGCAACTCTTTTTGCAGATGTTGGTGCCCCACTATCGCTCCTGGTGTGTTCACTGCAGCCAACTACAGGACTTTCCTATGTATACATTACTGTACAGTTGAATTGCAATGTTTAAACCTTGTTAAACGTATACATACTTAAATCATTTGACATACTCCATACTTGTATTTTTTCAAAGGGTGTTTATTTAAGTCCTAGGAATTAGAGGGGGAAGTGCAGTGGGCTGGGGTGATGATTGAGGAAAGTCCAGAATAGAGTCCAGTCTATTTGTATCACAGGTGCATTGTCCAAGGGGGCATAGGAAGGGGAGCAATGGCAGTTCAAGGTGGACAGGGTGACTGAGTGGGACACAAGGGTGACAATCAGGAGAGTCTTATTTCCTGGCAGGGGTCTTGGCAATAGTCTCTGGCTTCTGTCTGGATCGCAGGGAACGTTTGCGGGGTGGTTCTCCTTCTGCAGGGGAGGGGTGCTGGTGGCCTGTTGTTCCTGTGGTGGGGCCTCCTGTCCACTAGCGGCAGCGGAGGTGGAGGGCTGTTCTTCGGTTTGGCTAGTGTCAGGGGCCCGCTGGTGTGCTACTGCCTGCCTCATGGTGTTGGCCATGTCTACCAGCACCCCTGCAATGGAGACCAGGCTGGTGTTGGTGTCCTTCAAGTCCTCCCTGATCCGCAGGTACTGTCCCTCCTGCAGCCGCATGTTCTCCTGCAACTTGTCCAGTATCCTGACCAGCGTATCCTCGGAATGTTGGTATGCTCCCAGGATCGCAGTGAGTGCCTCCTGGAGAGTCGGTTCCCTGGGCCTGTCCTCCCCCTGTCGCACAGCAGTCCTGTCAGCTTCCCTGTTGTCCTGTGCCTCTGTCCCCTGAACTGTGTGCCCACTGCCACTGACCCCAGGTCCCTAATTGTCCTAGGTTTGTGGGGTGCCCTGGGGTCCCTGTAGTGGTGGACACACTGCTGATTGATGTGTCCTGGGAACTGAGGTATGGGCCCACTGGGTGGGTGCTCTGGTGGTGTTTCCTGAGGGGGGAGGCTCTGTGGTGGTGTGAGACTGTGCCTGGGTAACCGACTGTCCGGAGATCCCTGATGGGCCAGGTTGGTCATCCAGATCCAGGCGACCAGAGCTGCTGTCATCACTGTGGGCCTCTTCTGTGGGGGGGACTGGATGTTGCTAGCACCTTTTCTCCGGCGACATTGGCTGGGATACCTGTGGGGATGTAACTGCAGTGTTATTATTTCTGCGTCTGACATAATGTGTATGGGTGTGTTGCCCTCTATGGTTGTTATTGCCCTGGCAGATTTGCCTTATGTGAGTTGTTATTTGGTGGGATAGGGGATTCTCTCCAGTGTGCATGCAATGGCGATAGGTGTCCATGCAGGTCTGTGAGGGGTGTCCATGCATTGGTGTTGCATGCAGGGCTTGATATTGGGATGCGTGGGTTGTGATGGTGGAGTATGTAGGAGGTGGTGGAGTGATGGGAGTGAGGGTAAGGGTGGGGGTATGTGATGGCATGCAGGTCAGGGGGTGATAAGTAATAGAGATTTGACTTACCAGAGTCCAGTCCTCCTCCTCCTCCTGCCAGGCCCTCAGGATGCATGATTGCCAAGACTTGCTCCTCCCATGTTGTAAGTTGTGCCCACAAATCTTAGTCAGAGAGCCTGGTTCTTCCACAGGGGAGACCAGTACCTCTGTAAGTATTGAGGGCAGCCTCAATGAAGAGGACATCCTGTTAGCCAGGATGGCCAAGAGATTGGCTTTGGAGAAGCAGCTCCTAGCCACAGAAAGGGGGAAGAAGAGAAATGGGTTTAACTCCCATAAATGGTGGCAGCAAATTAAATGGGGACAGAGAATACTGACATCCTAAAAATCCCCAAAGGGATTGTAACCAAATATGAAGAAGGTGATGACATCACCAAGTGGTTCACAGCTTTGAGAAGGGCTTGTGCAACTAGAAAAGTAAGCAGATCTCAATTGGGAGCTCTCCTTTGGGAAATGTTCACTAGAAAGTGTAGGGATTGACTCCTCACACTCTGGTGAAGATGCAGAATCTTATGAACTCATGAAGGCTACCTTGATTGAGGGCTTTGGATTCTCAACTGAGGAGTACAGGATTAGGTTCAGGGGGGTCACAAAACCTCAAGCCAGGCCTTGGTTGATTTTGTTGACTACTCAGTGAAAACACTGGATGGTTGGGTAACTGGAAATGAAGTGCATTATTATGTTGGGCTTTATAATTTGTTTATGAAAGAACACATGTTAAGTAATTTCTTCAAAGAAAAGTTGCATCAATATCTGGTAGACCTAGGTCCAATTTCTCCCCAAGAATTGGGAAATAAGGCAGACCCACTAGTTCAAGACTAGGGTAACCAAAACTTCCACTGGGGGTGACCAGAAGAAAGGGGTTACAAAGCCTCCCCAGGAGAAAGTGGGTGACACTAGAAATAAAGAAAAAGAGTCCTCTGTAGGCCCCCAAATACCAGTCTGGGTGGGTCCCAAGACAAAACCCAAAACAAAGGTGGGTACCAGGGTAAGAACTGGGATGCCACTAAGGCATGGTGCCACAACTGTAGACAGACAGGACACTTCTTGTCCCCAAAACAAACCCCCTAGCAAAATCCCAGGGCTGACCAGTGTAGCCATTGGGGATGACTCCTCAGATGAAGAGGTGCTCATAGCCTTCAACTGGAGAAAGGGCCCAACAGGTAAGTTGGAGATTCCAGAGGGAAGTAGACACTTCAACCACCTACTGATAAATGGAATCCCAGCCACTTCCCTGAGAGACACTTGTTCCAGTCACACTATTGTGCATGACAGGCTGGTGCTCTCAAACCAGTACATCCCAGGTGAGACTGCCAGAGTAAGAGTTAGCCCAGACAAGGTCACTGATAGGCCTATGGTTTTAGTGCCCCTAGAAGTGGGTGGGACTTTTAGCTGGAGAAGGGTGATAGTCAGTACAGACCTCCTCCTCGATTGTCTCCTTGGAAATTACCACCCAGAGGTTGGTCAGAGCCCAAGAGAGGAACTGGTCCAGTGCCATCCCTTTCCCAAGGATTCTGGAGGTGCTGCCCCTGCAGTAACTGCAAGTAGGCCCCAGAAGACAAAGGAAAGAAAACAGTGCAGGAAAGGTGGACAACCTTTAGCTAATGTTCCAGCAAGGCAAAGAGATTCTGTTCGAGTAGGGGAGAACTCCAAAAGTGGCCCTGGTAAAGTCCAACTTGACCAACAAGAAGTCCTGGCTAGTCAGGCAACTGTTAAGCATGATTGGGTGGCTCCTTGGCTAACAGAAGAAAGAATGGAAGAAGGGTGTTTACTACAAGATGTGGTAAACCCCCACTCTACCACAGCAGACAGGCACCTTGAACCCAAAGAAGCCTGTAATTTAGCCCCTTCCCTGGTTGGTTAAGAGCTAAAGGTGTGGTTCTGGGCACTGACAGCTGTCAGTGACCTCTGCTGGTTGTTAGCCTTTATGGCTGCACTATCCGTGGCATGGTGGTCTGACCCCTTGCCAAATAGCAAGTTAGGCCCCCTGACCCTGTTGGTCATGGTGGGGTTACTCCAGCTATGGGTAACCTCTTTGGGTAAGCTAGGGGTGATCCTGACTAAGATAAGATTAGCAGAGGTGGATACCTCTAATCCCAAAATAGAGAGAATGGGTGAAGACACTAAAAACATAGACAAGAAGCAATTCAGACTAGGTCCTATCACTGTGGAAGTAGGTCAGTTCCCCAGAGGGAATGACCTGAGCAGGAGGATGCAAGGCAGAATAGGCCCTCCAACAAACCAGCCTGTTTTCCCCATTCTTCCTCACCTGACAGACTAGGAAGACTCTCCCAGCTTTGGCTGAGTCTCCTGGCCTGTGGGCTGGGGAGGGGGGCTTGTGTAGGAAAATGGCTCCCTGTTGCAGTTACCCCCCACTTTTTTCCTGATGTTGATGCTGACTTGACTAAGAAGTGTGATGGGACCCTGCTAACCAGGCCCCAGCACTAGTGTTCTTTCACTAAAATTGTACCATTGTTTCCACAGTTGGCACACCTCTGGCACACAGATAAGTCCCTTGTAAAAGGTACCAGTGGTACCAAGGGCCCTGTGACCAGGGAAGGTCCCTAAGGGCTGCAGCATGTGTTGTGCCACCCGAAGGGACCCGTCACCTAACACATGCACACTGCCATTACAGATTGTGTGTGTTGGTGGGGAGAAAAAGGCAAAGTTGACATGGCATCCCCCTCAGGATGCCATGCACACAAAATACTGCCTGTTGCATAGGTAAGTCACCCCTCTAGCAGGCCTTAAAGACCTAAGGCAGGGTGCACTGTACCACAGGTGAGGGCATAGCTGCATGAGCAATATGCCCCTACAGTGTCTAAGTCTATTCTTAGACATTGTAAGTACAGTGTGGCCATATTAAGTATATGGTCTAGGAGTTTGTCAAAACAAACTCCACAGTTCCATAATGGCTACACTGAACACTGGGAAGTTTGGTATCAAACTTCTCAGAATAATAAACCCACACTGATGCCAGTGCTGGATTTATTATAAAATGCACACAGAGGGCATCTTAGAGATGCCACCTGTATTTTACCCAATCCTTCAGTGCAGGACTGACTGGTCTGTGCCAGCCTGCCACAGACGAGTTTCTGACCCCCTGGGGTCAATCTAACAGTTGTTTGATTTAAAACTTGAATTGGTTAAGTCAGAAACAATACAAGAGAAACTCTTCAGCACTGGGGTATGCATGTAGGGAACCATCTGGTCCACCTATTTATCATCCAGTTATTTGGCCTTCCCCATTTCCAGTTTTGTGATCAGAATTTAGGCCCTTCAAAGCTACAGATTACTGTGGACCCACATTCAAAAATAGGAACTACCACATTAACATCATGCAATAGTGAAATTCCACATCATTCATATCTTTCTTGCAGCACCAATAAAAAGTGTAAAGTATCAAATATAAGGTCACACTGCCTTCTTGCCTGACATAATGCTATAAACACACACACATATTTATTTATATATATATATACACACACACACTGAAAAAACGAAAGGTTAAGGGATAGTTAGGAAATAGAATTAAAAAAACATAGAAATTCACAGAAAAAACACAAAGGTTACAGGGACATTATAGTTAGGCTCACATTTTAAATATACAAAACCATAGAAATTCACATGTAATAGTTAGAGTTCTCTCAAGTAACTATAACACGTGCCCTAAGGTAACTATAACTTTCATCCTTGCCATGCACAGTTTTTTCGTAATTTTTTTCCCTGCAAATATTACATTGATATTATCAGTCATTTTATCAAAGATGTCATGAGTGCTCTAATTTGTGGGGTAATTAGCAGTGCATTGTGAGATTGCGAATAATAGTTACCTTAGGGCATCAGTTATAGTTACTTGAGATAGCTACGTATAACAGGTGAATTTCTATGTTTAAAAAAAATATATATTTCCTAACTATAACGTCCCTGTAACCTTTCTTTTTTTCAGTGAATTTCTATGTTGTTTTTTTTAACGTATAGTAATTTTTATTACTATACATTAATCCAACAATCGCCTGCTGCCAGGCACCCACGTCATATTTGTTTTGTGTCCCCCGGAAGGTGGTGGTCCCCGGAGCTGCGGACACCCCGCATCGGATTTCTTTAGTACACCGGGGAGGTGGGGTCCCCGGGGCCTAGGGGGCTAGGTGGCCCCCTGCATTAAATTAGCAATACCCGCAGAACTTGGCCCACCCGGGGGCTGCAGAATAAAGAAGCGCAGGAGTCCATGCTTATTTTTTTAATTATTTTTTAATTGTGGTCACAGGCATCCATTGGATTGCAACTATTCCATTGCCTTCCATCACCGCCATTTTGTGTTGCATGCAGTGCCTACGTTGCAGGCTCTCCAGTGGTTGTTCATTTTAGCGGCGCCCGTATAACACCAGGGACCCCAACCCTGGGATGTCAGGGAGTCATTGGCGCACTTGTAGAGGGTCGGATGGCTGGTCCGGAACAAGATTCATGTATAATTTGTAGCAAGCCGAAGGACCTCTTTGAAAGTGTGACTAGGCAGCCATCTTGCCCAAAAGAGCGTATTCCTGTCCTTTTCCCTTGCCCTGGCGCCATTTTTGGAAGTCTAGCACCAATGCATAGTGCAAGGGTGCCTGTGTTGTAGGTAGGATTGCTCTTGTGCAGGAAGACGATCCTTCCTGCATACAAACACTCCTCAGAGACTTTTCCCTCTTCCTATATGTGCTGCTGAATGCAGCACACATAGAAAGCGGGAAATAAAAAGGAGAACAAAAATATTTCTCCTTGTTACGTCTCTCCTGGGTAGGCCTTACCTTTTTGCGGTTTCCCAGGTTTACCAGGTTTGATAAATCTGGAATTGTGTCAAAAACCAAGGGAGTTGCATGGGAACACCCATGCAACGCCCATGGAGTGCCTCCCTGGCGGATAGTAATGCAACACAGATTTGCGCTGCATTGCATTACTCCAAATTTTTGAAGACATTCAAAGAGGCACAAAGTGTCTTTGCAAGGCTTAAAAAATCTGACTCAAGGTTTGCATCGCTCTTGCACTAAGTAGCATGGTACAAGTGCAATGCAAACCGGGTCATAAATATGGCCTGTAGTTCTTATAGACTACTTTTTTCAAACGGGTGTAGATGTGTGCTACAAGTACCTTCAGTACCCATTCTATATGCCACTCAAATTCTTGATGGAAACACAAAAACACACAAAGCAGGAAGAATCCCAATAGGAAAAGAACAACTTATCTTTTGTACTCCACCAATGAAATCTCTTACACAGTTGTCAGTGGAAATCTACAGAAGGCACTTTTGAATCCACTCTATGCTAATTATGAAGGGCCTGTTGACGGCACTGGAACTAAGGACAATAAACATCCCTTGATCAATTCAGCAATAATTGGATTGTATAAGAATAAATATTGTGCAGATTATCCAATACATGTTTAGTAAATCCAACATATGAAGAAGGGATAATATTTGCCTCTGTATCTTTAATAAAATCATGACTTCCTTATGCTAAATAGCTTGGAAAATCTGCATTTCTTTTGCTGTACCAAAGGCTCTATGCCCATTTTAAGCCTTTAAGGACTTGAAACAAAGCAAGAGTTGCAGCTTCACAATAAAGTATATGAAAAGCAGAAACCTTGAACAATCTGGTTCTCTGAGCCTTGCTCTGGCCCAATTGGCTTTAGAGGCCATGGTACCCCTGACTGATTGTGTCCCTAAATTGCTAGTATTAATGCCTATCGGTTCCATTACCCATTTGCCAATCTTGACAGATACAAGAAGAGACAGAAGGGAAAGGCTTCTTAAAAGAAATTAACAATTGATGAGAAGATATTCTCAGCTCAGCTGTCCTTGGCACATACTCCCTAGGACCCCTTACAACACAATTTTGGGTGCAAAGGAAATTAAGGATACACTATCAAAACTCATTAATTATTTGTACATCTTGTTACAAAAAGAAAAATAACATTTCCTTGGGCGAGTGCTGCATTGTGGAGATTTCCAGAGCCCTAACTTCTGAGACCCCTCGAAGGAAACCATAAAGGATTTCACTTCGGCAAGAGACAGATAACCCAAAGGATTAGCAGAGGGATCCATTGAGCAGAAGAGTGCAGGATCCTCAAACTTAGAATGACTTGCAGAGCTGGCACCATCCATTGTGCCAGATGTTGTTGGAGCCACAAATCCACAAGCTGTGGCTCATAAGTTGCCTCAAGAATCAACGTTAGTCTCAAGGGGCATGTCCATGAATGAACCCTCATTGAGAACATTAACAGATCCTTGTCCACAGGAGGTACAGGCTGCACTGCAAAGCACACCATTGGTGTGCATTCAGAGGTACACCAAATGCTGTGTAAAACTGGCTGAACACAGGCTAGGATTGGTCTGAATGTCAATGACCAATCATGCTCCAGCTCTTCCAGCAAGGAGGCTCTGAGGTACTGCATTATGCGATCAAGACACAGCTGAGTTGATGGTAGCTCCATTTCCCTGCCTTGTTGAAATAGGGCAGCCGCTGCGTAGCAAAAATAATAGCAGCAATATCCCGCCAATTAATACCAAAGTAACAAGGAATCTGCCGAAGACACTCAAAAAGAGTGGGTGGATGGCTGAAGGTATGACTCCAAATCCGGCATGGAAGGTGCTGACAAACTCAGAACCGATAGCCTTAAAAAAGTACACAATCCTTTCAGTGCTAGAGGCGTTGAAAATTCTGTTGACCAATTCACTAAAGTGCTTGGGGAAATTGGTATTTAATAGGGACTGTATCTCGGCTGATGAACTTGCTATCAGGAGATCATATGTCTCTGGCTGATGTCAGTCACCTGTTTTTTAAACAATAGCAGCTTCAGTTTGCTGAGCTTATCAAAATTTACATTTGAAGTAGCAATGTAAGGCCACAATTCCATTACTCTTATCGCGTGTGTGTGTGTGTGTGAGTGAATAGAACATGGCCGCAACAAGTTACAATTTGAGAAACCAAAATCACATAAGAAATTCAAGGCTTCATGCAGCAGCACCTCTCCTCTTTCAGAACCAAATAACTTCCATTTGAAAGCATCTGAAATACTGGACGAGTCAAAGGGATGAAGTAACCTTCAGTTGGTATGCCAAGTTGACGTCCTCCGCATTGCAAAATCACAGAATGACTAACAGCAGTATCACATTCGCTTCCGCTAAGAAATACCTCTGTTTCGCCGTTCAGGCACTTGTAATCGAATGGCAACTCCCAACTTCGTGAATGTGCCTGTCTCCTAGCCACTAATATCTGCCTACAGCAAAGTGTTTCAAACAATTTGTGAAATGAAAGCTGGAAACGGGCAGATTTATCAGTCATTGTATCAGCCATACTGCTGAGAGAATTTCTGCCATTTTTCTGAACTTGCAGTATCCAACCTAACTGCATGATGGAACGCAGTTAACTCTGCCCATTTTGTAGAAGGACATGTCATTCTGAATGATGTCAATCACAGATGACACAATATTATTTAAGGTATATAGGCCCTCATTACAACCCTGGCGGTCAGTGATATAGTGTTGGTAATACTGCCAACAGACCAGTGGTAATAAAAATGAAATTATGACCACAGCGGAAACCGCTCATACAGACAGCCACTTTAACACACCGACCACCAGGGCGAAATCAACAGGCACCACGGTGGTAACTGCCTACAGCCAGTTCCGCCCACTGTGTTATGAGACACCAATCCGCCACCTTTTCCAGGGCAGTACCAACGACATCAAAAGCCTGGCAGAAACACTGCACAGAAGGGAAACTACTCACTTCTGTAGACTCAAGGAAGAACCACGTCGCCATGGAGCCCGAGTTGCATGTGTTCCCCATGCTCTACGTTCTGCTCCACTATGAACACCACCGCCGGCGAAGACGACCACGGTGAGTACAGACGCCTAGCACACAGGGGAAGGGGAGAAAAAAGAGAGTGAAACACACACGCAACATGCAACACCCCCACCCCCAACACCATGCACACAAGCAGATGCAGTAACATTACATATTCACCCCGTACCCCTCAGGAATAATGGCAGGACAAAAGTGAGTGTAATAAGATAAAAAAGTATAAATACGTCCATCCAAATCAACAAGTATATACATATTTGCAAATGTAGGGACACTGCCCAGTCCTCAATGTCCGTGGGCCACAGGGCCACATCACATAGTCCAAGCCCTGACCTCACTCCTGCAACAACACAGAGAGAACACTGCAGGGGCATCAGGTCGAAAATAGCCAGGCACCTCAGGGGGGCGGGGAATGGGGGCCACCTCAGCCGGAAGAGGACACAACGCCACTGGTTCTGGAGGGGGCAACATGCCCATTACTCTGTACTGGGGAGTGAAAGGCCACAGTCTATCAAGTGGGGGACTTGCCCACTGGCTCTGGAGGGGGCAACATGCCCTGTGCATGATCCTGGGGAGTGCAAGGCCACAGTCTCTCAAGTGGATGGCACCTTCCACTGGTTCTGGAGGGGGCATTGTGCCCAGTGAGCTTCATCCTGGGGAAAATGGGGTGAGTGGATGGCTTCTTCCACTGGTTCTGGAGGGGGCATTGTGCCCAGTGAGCTTCATCCTGGGGAGGTTGGGGTGAGTGGATGGCTTCTCCACTGGTTCTGGAGGGGGCATTGTGCCTAGTGAGCTTCATCCTTGGGATGATGTGGTGAGTGGATGGCTTCTTCCACTGGTTCTGGAGGAGGGAATGTGCCCAGTAAGCTTCATCCTGGGGAGGATGGAGTGAGTGGATGGCTTCTTCCACTGGTTCTGGAGGGGGCATTGTGCCCAGTGAGCTTCATCCTGGGGAGGATGCGGCGAGTGGATGGCTTCTTCACTGGTTCTGGAGGGGGCATTGTGCCCTGTGATGCAGATCATGGGGAGTGCAAGGTCACAGTCTCTCACCTGGGTGTCAGACCCAAAGGATTTGCTGGGACCAGGCCGCACAACAGCCCATGGACGCAGGACTACACACTGTCCGCCGGCGGTGACAGCTGCTCAGTGGTGGCAGTGGTGGTGCTGCTGGTGGAGCTGGCAGTGGCAGTGCTGGCAGTGGGGGGGAAAGCTCCAGCCTATCCCCTCCAGCCTCGGAGGGCTGCCCACTGGGGCTGCTGCTGCTCGCAGTGGTGCTGGCAGTGGTGGGGGGAGGCTCCAGCCAATCCCTTGCAGCCTCGGACGGCTGCCCACTGGGGCTGCTGCTGCTGGCAGTGGTGCTGGTGGCGGTGCTGGCAGAGGTGGGGGGAGGATCCAGCCCATCCCCTGCAGCCTTGGACGGCTGCCCACTGGGGCTGCTGCTGCTGGCAGTGGTACTGGTGGCGGTGCTGACAGTGGTGGGGGGAGGTTGCAGCCCATCCCCTGCAGCCTTGGATGGCTGCTCCACCATGGTTGGTGGTGGGGGCTCCGAATGAGTCCCTGCACCAGGCCCCTTGTCTCTACTGCCTGCAGTTGCAGGCACCTTGCCCTTCCGTCCTGCAGCTGGGGCTGCCTCCTTGCCCTTCCGTCCTGCAGCTGAGGCTGCCTCCTTGCCCTTCCGTCCTGCAGCTGGGGCTGACTCCTTGCCCTTCCTTGACGCACTTGGGGCTGGCACCCTATCTGTCTGGCTGGTGGCCGGGATCCTTTCCCACCTGGAGTAGTTAGGGACACTTCTGTGCCCGTGGACTGGGTGGCTGAGGTGCTTGCCTGGGTTTTGACCGCCCCAAAACAGAAAGGGGGGAAGAGACAAAGGATACACTTGGTCAATGGCACCAACAACACCACCGTTGGCGTACACGACACACTCACACCCAGGGAACAGCCCTACTCACTAGGCAATGCACTACCAGTCACAATGCTAGTCACCAGCCCATGGATAGGGACACCTAACGCCAATTGCAGCATACCTGAGACCCACAGACTCCTGCGCAGTAGTGGATGCCTACTAGCTTGGTTGGAGTACTTTTATATCAGAACCCTGCCCAACATAGGCCCTTACCCTGCAATGCCAGGCCTTGGCTAGGGTTACCCACAGGGCCCACATCCCCCACCCGGATACCACCCCACCATGCGCAAGTTGTATATTGGGGCACTGTACTCACCCCCTTGTGGCTGCTATGATGCCTCCAAGCACCCATCTAGCTCCAGATAGGCCACCACCAGTTTGAGGGCCATCAGGGGGATCAGGGTTCAACGGGCACCCCTTCCTCGTTGAGAGGCCATCCCCAGCTGGGCCGCCGCCATCTTCCGTGCCCAGCTTCTCAGGTCCTCCCACCATTTCCAACAGTGGGTGCTCCACCTGCGGTAGACCCCCAGGGTCTGCACGTCCTTGGCGATGGCACGCCATATACCCTTCTTTTGATGGACGCTGACCTGCAGGGAAATACACACAGGGAAAGGTATTAGTCCGACCGTCCTGCCTCTTACACTTATGGCCCACCATGCCTCTTCCCATCCCCATTAGCACAGACATGGCCGACCATACATGCAGCACGCTGCCCAGGGCCCATCCACCACCCACCCCCTACATGAGGCCTTCACACACAGCACTCCATGCATTCATGCCCCATGCATCGTACTCACCTGTTGGTCTGGAGGCCCATACAGCTGTCGGTACTGGGGTAGGACCCCATCCATCAGTCACTCCAACTCCACTGAGGTGAAGGCAGGAGCCCTTTCCCCAGTCACACAAGCCATGGTCGGTTCCAGACATAGGTCACTGCAGCACATGCAGTGTAGGTCCTCTCCTGTTGAAGGTCAGGTAGCAAGTGAGGAATTAGATAGAAAATGGTGGTGACGTCCACGGTGGTGCATACCGTCACCACCGGCATACATCACCATTGGCCACTTTAGTCCATAGGGACCAATGAGGAGTTGCACAGCGGTTCTCGACCGCCTCCCGCAACGGTGCGCAACGGCGCACAACGTCAGCGGAATTACCTCATTTCCACCTGTCCCTCCATACAGGACAGGCGGATGCCATTTCGGTGGGGGGCAGGCAATGGCTCCTAACTGTGTCACAGTACACAAATGTACCATTTAGACATCTACAACAAAATACTGTTACAATCACAACATGCATTGAACTGTAGTGGTTGGAATGTAGAGATAATGACCAGCTGCTCACTATTTTACCCCATAGTTTGCAACCGCTGTGGATGAATAGGAGATGGAGACATCCCCGTGTATAGACCCCTAGTCGACTTGGCAACAATGGAGGACAGGCACATTATCCTCAACTATAGACTTGACAGGGCCACAATCACGGAGCTGTGCGCGCAATTGGAGCCTGACCTAATCTCTGCTATCTGTCACCCCACCAGGATCCCCCTCTTGTGCAAGTGCTATCAGTGTTCCATTTCCTGGCAACTGGCTCCTTCCAAGTGACAGTGGGCTTGGCAGTAGGAAGGTCTCAGCCAATGTTCTCAATAGTGCTGACCAGAGTGTTGTCTGCCCTGATTAAACACGTGCAGCTACAAAGTTTTCCCCCAGGTGGAGGATTTGGCCACAGTGAAAGCTGATTTCTATGCAATGGGACATATCCCCACCATTATTGGGGCTATTGATGGAACACAAAGCATTTGTCCCCCCCTCCAGCGAAATGAACAGGTGTTCAGAAATCGAAAGAGCTTTCACTCCATGAATGTGCAGATGGTGTGTTTGGCGGACCAGTACATCTTCCATGTCAATGCAAAGTATCCTGGGTCCATGCATGATGCCTTTATCCTGAGGAATAGCAGCATCCCAAATGTGATGGCTCAGCTCCAGAGGCACAGGGTGAGGCTAATAGGTGACCCCTGGTTCCCACCCAGTATATGTTGGTGTATGGGTATGGTGTGGGCCCTAAGGGTTAGTGTGTAACTAACAGCTGTCCCTCGATACTTGCAGGTGACTCTGGTTACCCCAACCTCTCATGGCTACTGACCCCTGTGAGTAATGCCAGGACACGGGCAGACGAACATTACAATGAGTCACATGGGCGAACAAGAAGAATTATAGAGAGGACCTTTGGCCTCCTGAAGGCCAGGTTTCGTTGCCTCCATATAACAGGTGGATCCCTGTCCTACTCACCCAAGAAGGTCTGCAAGATTATCGTGGCATGCTGTATGTTGCACAAGCTTGCCTTGCGTCGCCAGGTGCCTTTTCTGCAGGCGGAGGAGGCTGGAGATGGCCGTGTGGCAGCAGTGGACCCTGTGGACAGTGAAGATGAGGAGGCAGAGGATGAGGATGAGGACAACAGAAGTGCAATTATTCGTCAATACTTCCAATGACACACAGGTAAGACAGTGTAACTTCACATTTAATTGACAGTTTTGTGTTTGACATTGTCACTGGCAGGCTGTGATTTCCCACTTCTATGGCCACTCACTGTACCCTTTGGCAACTCTTTTTGCAGATGTTGGTGCCCCACTATCGCTCCTGGTGTGTTCACTGCAGCCAACTACAGGACTTTCCTATGTATACATTACTGTACAGTTGAATTGCAATGTTTAAACCTTGTTAAACGTATACATACTTAAATCATTTGACATACTCCATACTTGTATTTTTTCAAAGGGTGTTTATTTAAGTCCTAGGAATTAGAGGGGGAAGTGCAGTGGGCTGGGGTGATGATTGAGGAAAGTCCAGAATAGAGTCCAGTCTATTTGTATCACAGGTGCATTGTCCAAGGGGGCATAGGAAGGGGAGCAATGGCAGTTCAAGGTGGACAGGGTGACTGAGTGGGACACAAGGGTGACAATCAGGAGAGTCTTATTTCCTGGCAGGGGTCTTGGCAATAGTCTCTGGCTTCTGTCTGGATCGCAGGGAACGTTTGCGGGGTGGTTCTCCTTCTGCAGGGGAGGGGTGCTGGTGGCCTGTTGTTCCTGTGGTGGGGCCTCCTGTCCACTAGCGGCAGCGGAGGTGGAGGGCTGTTCGTCGGTTTGGCTAGTGTCAGGGGCCCGCTGGTGTGCTACTGCCTGCCTCATGGTGTTGGCCATGTCTACCAGCACCCCTGCAATGGAGACCAGGCTGGTGTTGGTGTCCTTCAAGTCCTCCCTGATCCGCAGGTACTGTCCCTCCTGCAGCCGCATGTTCTCCTGCAACTTGTCCAGTATCCTGACCAGCGTATCCTCGGAATGTTGGTATGCTCCCAGGATCGCAGTGAGTGCCTCCTGGAGAGTCGGTTCCCTGGGCCTGTCCTCCCCCTGTCGCACAGCAGTCCTGTCAGCTTCCCTGTTGTCCTGTGCCTCTGTCCCCTGAACTGTGTGCCCACTGCCACTGACCCCAGGTCCCTAATTGTCCTAGGTTTGTGGGGTGCCCTGGGGTCCCTGTAGTGGTGGACACACTGCTGATTGATGTGTCCTGGGAACTGAGGTATGGGCCCACTGGGTGGGTGCTCTGGTGGTGTTTCCTGAGGGGGGAGGCTCTGTGGTGGTGTGAGACTGTGCCTGGGTAACCGACTGTCCGGAGATCCCTGATGGGCCAGGTTGGTCATCCAGATCCAGGCGACCAGAGCTGCTGTCATCACTGTGGGCCTCTTCTGTGGGGGGGACTGGATGTTGCTAGCACCTTTTCTCCGGCGACATTGGCTGGGATACCTGTGGGGATGTAACTGCAGTGTTATTATTTCTGCGTCTGACATAATGTGTATGGGTGTGTTGCCCTCTATGGTTGTTATTGCCCTGGCAGATTTGCCTTATGTGAGTTGTTATTTGGTGGGATAGGGGATTCTCTCCAGTGTGCATGCAATGGCGATAGGTGTCCATGCAGGTCTGTGAGGGGTGTCCATGCATTGGTGTTGCATGCAGGGCTTGATATTGGGATGCGTGGGTTGTGATGGTGGAGTATGTAGGAGGTGGTGGAGTGATGGGAGTGAGGGTAAGGGTGGGGGTATGTGATGGCATACAGGTCAGGGGGTGATAAGTAATAGAGATTTGACTTACCAGAGTCCAGTCCTCCTCCTCCTCCTGCCAGGCCCTCAGGATGCATGATTGCCAAGACTTGCTCCTCCCATGTTGTAAGTTGTGGGGGAGGAGGTGGGGGTCCACCGCCAGTCCTGCAAGCTGGTGTCTTGCTGCCACGGAACGCACCTTCTCTCGTAGGTCATTCCACCTGTCATCCCTTGTTCTGGGGTGCTGTCCCACGGAGTTTACCCTGTCCACGATTCTACGCCATAGCTCCATCTTCCTAGCAATGGATGTCTGCTGCACCTGTGCTCCAAATAGCTGTGGCTCTACCCAGATGATTTTCTCCACCATGAACCTTAGCTCCTCCTCTGAGAACCTGGGGTGTCGTTGTGGTGCCATGGGTGTAGTGAGTGGTGTGGGTGAGGGTGTGTGGGGTGATGTGTTGGGGTGTGTAATGTAAGGTGCGTAGGTGGTGTATACGTGATGGTGTTATGTGGCTCTGGTTGTGTGGGTGCTCTTGCTGTATCTCTCTCTGTTGGCAATTGTTTGTATTCGTAAAGGGTTGTGGGTAATGTAGGTGTTTGTTTTATAGTGGTGTGGATGTGGTGGATGTATGGGTGGGTGTCAGGTGTGTGTAGTTTGAACTGTCCAATGTGGTGTTGTTTTGTATGTGTTGTATTTTGAGCACGGCGGTATGTACTGCCAATGGTTTACCGCCATTGAATGTCCGCGGTGATTCGTGGGTCAAAATGTGATGGGCGTAGTTCTGTTGGCGTAACGGTGTCGGTTTTGCTATCACCAGTTTATCACTGACCTTTGGGCTGGTGGACTTGTGTGTGTGGTCGTATAGTAACGGATTGGTATGGGTGTGTCATAATATGATTGGCGGTTATCCACTGCAGCGGCGTTATGTTGGCGGCAGTCAGCATGGCGGTAAGTGGGATTTACCGCCAATGTCATAATGAGGTCCATAGTCTGTTGGACAAAGTGTTCATGCCATTATCAATAACAGGCCTTTTCCATGTTTCCTTATCTATCTGCCGTAAACATGCAGTAGCTTCTATTTGAGAAATCTTCCAAATCTCTTTATACATGGCATACAAGAAACATTTTGAGCGTGGCTTCCTAGGTCCTAACAGGAAATCTTGTAAGTCTATTTCCTCAGAAAGGAGACTAAGATGTTGCTTCACAGCTGCTAAGGTGGAGGAATGTAACCATTGTTGGCACAGTTTACCCACATTATGGCCCTCATTATGACTTCAACGGTCTTTTTCTTGGACCGACGAAGCTACATTTGCCACATGACTGCCATTTTATGGCTGCTGGCTGCTCTCCGCCACTATTTGGCAGGGAAGCCACCAGCAGCCATACAGACAGTCAGCGGTCTAGTGGAGCTTGCTCTGTCGCCACCGCCATGTCACCACAACACCGCCCACCATATTACTACAGTGTAGATGGCATGACCGTGTTGTGTTGGCGGGACACTGGTGGCGGAGCAAGCTCCATGGACCCAGTTTCCTCCAGGACGACCACCGTGACCACTAGGGGGATGGGGGGATTGAGTGTTGTGTACGTGAATGGGGGTGTTTGGGTGTGAATGGTAGGGGGTGGGGGGGTGTTGTGTGTGTGTGTGCAAGTGTCTGTGTGCCTGTGTGACTGCGTGTATGCGGGGGGAGTGTTGTGGCCATGTGTGCATGTGTGTGTGTGAACAAGTGCGCGGGATGTGTGCGTGTATGCATGTATGTGTGGTGTGAGCGTGCATGTATGCAAGTGTGGTGTGTGCGGGTGTGGATGGGGGGGCAGGGCGCTTCTTATGGGGTCGAGGAGTGGGGCACCTACATGGAGGGGGGGTTGGGGAGTACTGTAGTGGCGACAGGAATTACTATTCTTGTCACCAGTATCCTTACCGCCGGGGATTTCGTGGCAGGGCTTCCACTACGGAATCCCTGGCGGTTAGGATGCTCAAAATACCGCGGGCGGTGTTAGGTGGACCGCTGGGTCGAAGGTGGTCTATCTTCAGCCAGGCGGTCCTACCCCCGGCCGTATAGGTAGTGAACCTACTAAAATGCAGCCAGTTCACTACCGTTGTCATAATTTGGTGTTCCTGCACTGCCACGCTGTCGGCAGTCTGGCCGCCACTGCCAGTGTGTCGATGCAGGACCATCAGGGTCATAATGACCCCCTATATGTAGTAACAATACCCAAGAGTTCCCCCGAAACATAGCAAGGGTCCGTCCGGCTTGCCTCAAAACCCCTGAGGAGCTAACAAAACGTGCCTGGCAAGCATTTGTGTCTTTTGGCCACAATAACCACCCACTTGGATTTGAAAGTGAGGAATTAAAGGTGCTATTCTGAACGCAAGCCGTTAGTTGATCTACAGTGACACTTAAAAGCATTTGCCAATTGTGAAATTTAACTGGTGTGGGGATGCTGGGCACGATCATTTATTTTATTTTTGCTAACCCCAAACATGATGTTAGTTGCACTGTTGCATTCAAAAATATCATTTGCAAAGGAATAAGGCATGCTCTGAACAAAGCTTACATACTCTGTATCTGCCAATCTTTTATTTCCCATACACTTTTCACATCAACAGTGTTCTTCCAAATACTTGTAGCCCTCAACAGCAAGTCAGGAAACAAAGGAGTCTTATTAAATCAGTTTTGTGTTGGTTAGCAATATTTTCCTCATTCTGGAAGCTGGTCATTTGAAATAATATGACTCCTGTTTTGTAGTGGCATGCCCTGTGAACTATGTACATTTTTCCATATGTTTTGGAGCTCCCCACAGGTGGAGTCAAACAATGATCCCACTGTGTGATTGAAAACTGATCTGGGTTTACTAGCTTGGTGCATAAAGTAATGTCCCCAGTGGTTGTTACAGAACATTTCTCCATATTTAGCTGTGTTCATATAGACATTTTAACTTTCAAATACAGTATACCAATCTAGTTCAGCGAGCATAGAATCAACTTTATTAACATCCCAAAACATTGGGACCAACATCAGGTTTAATAGCATCAGTCATTGATATTTTAAACACATATGGAATCTGAATGACCTCAGTAGGATTGTATATCTCAAAAGGCACTTCATCCCAAACAATCCCAGCAGAAATCAGAATTGCTGAAATGTTCACAAGGGACAAGTCTCTTAGAACTTTATGAGAAAATGAGCAAGGTGTTAAAACCTCATCCACCGGCTCAACGACACAGTGTGCAGGAAGGTAATGACCATTTATCAAGAAAAAGAAAACAATGACAAAACCAATCCATAGCAGGAAGGCAAGCAATGTCAACATTATCCAGAGATAATGCTATGGATATACAAAATTGTTATTTTTAAGCCATATGTACAGCTTACGTGTCTTTGATATAGTTTCTGTTGTAGAAACAGAAGAATCAGAGGAAAAATCATCAATATCGATGAAGTAACGAGAAACAGTTCATAGACAAAACACAAGAGCTAGTGCAGAGCTGGTGGGTAGATACACCCATTGTGGAGGTTTATAGTAGACAATGCCATTAGTTCATGTTGAAATGGGATAGTATGGTTCCACATCTTTGACTTTTCATGTCAGTGAAGTAATTACTAGCATCAGCAGAAGCTCATTTTCAACTCTCCCCAAGCTCGAGGAGGCAGTTGTCTCATTGTTGTACACATTGGTGCCTGCAGGAACATTGATTACAACTTGTAGAGGTATGTCCTGTTGGGTAGTGAGAGGGGTTCGGGTACTACCCAAGGGACCTTGTGGTCTACTGTATAGGATCGGCCACATGGTGTTGTTTGACATTGTCAATGGAGACAAATATGTTTCCTTTAGAATCAGGCAGCAGGAGTGTCCCTAAATGGCCTATAGGCAAAAGCAGAGCCCTGGTCCGAGTGGAATGCTGCACCCACATATGTACCAATAAAGCCCTGCAAATCTTTAATAACAGTTTGAGCATCAGTCGACTGTTTTGGCCAGAACCACAGTAATCTAGAACAGGAGTCCACAGAGACTAGGATGTATTTGTATGCACCATCAGGTTGTAGGGGCCCACAATGGTCGAGGTAGTGGTCTCTTTCACACTAAGAGGGATGTTTGCAATCGGGCATTTAATGTTGGCAAATGTCACAACAAAGGACATATTGCTTGGCCTGTTTGTATAGACCTGGCCACCTAAAGAGTTTCTGTAAAAGAGAAATTGTGGCCGCCACACCTGCATGAGCAGAGGCGACACCCTCATGTGCTACTTTGATATGATCTGTCTCTGATCTTGGTTGGAGATCAAACGATCTCCTACCCCTGCAATGGTTGCAAATGCAACTTCTGAGCACTAACAGGGTATGTGTATTTCGCGGGGTATTCTTTTGGCAAATGCTGGCCGTCAGCCGATGCTTTCATGGCAGCCAGTGTCTCATTATCCAACCTTGTATGAGAATGAGTCACTGCAGCAACAGAAGCCATAACTACTGTGGATTTGGCTGCTTCATCTGCCAGAGTATTTCCTGCAACGTGTATCACTACACGTTGATGGCCCAATGTATGCACTACATTAGCATCTGGTAGTCTGTCCATAAGATCAGCTATCCTCCCCCACAACGTTCTGTGTTTCATGGTGTTCCTCTTGGAGTCTCTGAACCTGTTTAAAGGCCAATGATTGAGGTACTAATTGTAGGACTGGACACAGTAATACAAATCACACACAATTAGTGTGGGCTGTGCCAGATCCGTGTGTTCAAGTGCCAGCATTAGAGCCTTTAGCTCTGCCAGCTGTACTGTGCAATGCCCTAGGGTCTCTGTGTAGATATTCTGAGGATGAAATATATCATCCTTCATCACACTGCTTACAGATGCACAAGCAGCTGAATATTGATGTTTTGTGACTATAGCTGGTTATGCTGAACCATCAGTATAAATGGTACTTTGGTATTGATCAAGTGGTAGTATATTGGTAGGTGCGGGGTACTCCTGCTCATATTGGAGAAATTCTTGTGTTTGTAATTTTGGGTCAAATATGTAATCAATTTCAGTTAGGGAGGTTGCCCATTGAATCCAGCGTGGATGTAATACTTTTGCGATAGGAAAGCTAGCTTTGGTAACAGCCTCTAAAGCGGGCTCCAGGGTAACGACAATAATGCGTTTCCCCTGGGCTAGTGGTCTCTCTTTTATGAAAGCCCTCTGTACAGCTGTCAGTATCTTTTCTGTAGGAGCAAAATGTTTTGAATACAAATGAGATTTTGTATGCTATGGGTACTGTGCCACCCTCATTGAAAGTGACATAGGTAAACTCAATGGCACCAGCAAGTATTCCTATGACCAAGTTTGTTTTGTTGTTGCGTGAATGTAAATGTTTAGCTTCTAGCATGTCCTGCTGAGGGTCTCTGAGGATGTGTGTATGTTCAAATGTCCAATGTTTGTTACAGAAATCTGGACGAATTAGGCCATAGAGAGGTTTTATGCGTTGTGCATAGTCTGGTATGTATGTTCTGCCAAAGTTAAAGAACCCTGGCAGTGACTGTAGTTTCTTGATAGTATTTGATGGTTGAAGTTGTGCGCATTTCTATAGAAAGTGCTGGCCAGGCTCTTGCCTTAATCCGATAACTTGTATCCCAGAAATAGGACAATGAAAAAAGCTATTTTTTACATTGAATTTATAGCCCTGGGCAGCGAATCTAAGAATGATCCGATCGACCCTGGCAAGATGAATGTTGAGGTTTTCATCTGTGAGATAAATATCATCCACATAAGACAACGACTCGGGTCAATATCATGTAATATTGATGTTACACAGGCTGAAAACTACCCTGGGCTATTCTCATAACCCTGAGGCAAACGACAAAAGTGCTGCTACAAGTCTAATGCACTGAAGGGGCTAATATCTCAACTTTCAGGCACTAGAATTTGACAAGATAAAAACATTGGAAATGTCCAAGGTTGTTTTATGTTTTTTACACACTATGGGGGTCATTCTGACCCCGGCGGTCATGGACCGCCGGGGCCAGGGTTGGCGGGAGCACCGCCAACAGGCTGGCGGTGCCCCGCAGGGCATTCTGACCGTGGCGGTTTGGCCGCGGTCAGATGCGGAAAACCGGCGGTCTCCCGCCGGTTTTCCGCTGCCCTTTAGAATCCTCCATGGCGGCGCAGCTCGCTGCGCCGCCATGGGGATTCTGACAGCTCATACCGCCATCCTGTTCCTGGCGGTTCTCCCGCCAGGAACAGGATGGCGGTATGGGTTGTCGTGGGGCCCCTGGGGGCCCCTGCAGTGCCCATGCCAATGGCATGGGCACTGCAGGGGCCCCCGTAAGAGGGCCCCACTTTTTATTTCAGTGTCTGCTTTGCAGACACTGAAATACGCGAAGGGTGCCACTTCACCCGTCGCACCTTCCCACTCCGCCGGCTCAATTCTGAGCCGGCGTCCTCGTGGGAAGGCTCTTTTGCACTGGGCTGGCGGGCGGCCTTTTGGCGGCCGCCCGCCAGCCCAGTGCAAAAGCCAGAATCACCGCAGTGGTCTTATGACCTCGGAGCGGTGTTCTGGAGGGGGGAACTCTGGCGGGCGGCCTCCGCCGCCCGTCAGGGTTAGAATCACCCCCTATATTGTTAATTAGTGCTGTGTGCGTTTTGTATTGCATATGTGACTTTTAAAATGTCTGTAATCTAAGACTATTCTATATGAATGGTCTGGTTCTGCAGTAATAAATAACGGGTTATTCATTGCAGAGATATAGGGTTCAATTACTCCCTGGTACTCAAGTTGTGCAAGAATCTCTCTCACTGGAGCTTTAGCCTTGTGTTTAATAGGATACTGTGGTTGAGGCTGTGGTGTGGACCTAAGTGGTATTACATGATTGGGAAATTCCTTATTCCATCCCACGTGGTTGCAGTACTGCGCAGGATCCTGAGCTAAAGCCCAGTCAGCTTCATAGGCTTCCTTTACCATGTCTGGAACGAGGATTGTGAAATAAGGCAAAATTACATCTTCCCCATGTGGGAGCTTGCGGACAAATACAGGTGGGCAGTCTTTTTCTGCCAATAAAATATAGCACAATTAAGTGCTTCCCAGAAGATAAGTTCAGCAGTGCGCTCTATGTCCCCTTCAATTTGGATGTTTAACTCATAGACCCCGTTGGGTGGGGAGATGTGCCTCTCCGCAGTCTCAATGACGAGAAAGACATTTGTTGCTGTCGTATCCAGATGATCTATAAGACTCTTGCGACAAATCGTGACTCCTGCTGTGCTGTTCAGCAGAGTCGCTACCCACGACCTGTTCTTCAGCAATGTTCTCAATATTGCTGGCATCTTTAATGGGAATTGTTGACACCTTTTTCTTTTTAAATTGTAGCTTTTGTTGGCACTATTTGTACTCCTTTTTAGCGTAAGCTTCTGAGGAACATTGCAAGTCCTTCTTCGGCTGTGTGTAATCAGTGTCGTGTTTATACCGACCCACTCTCTCACTCAGTTTTTCCGGCGTGTCCTGAAAGGAACGAGAGGGACGTGTATCGGTTTATTGATATTTATCCGGAGTTTTTAAAGTTTCTCTGTTTCGGAGATTATATCTTCGTTCAGATGTCTCCGGGTGTAGAGAATCTGCTCTCGGACTTATTTTATCTTTATTTTGTTTTGGTTTATCCAGGCGTTTCTTAGAACCCCCTTGTGCTTGTTTAGTACCTTACTTAGGGGTGGTACTCTGAATTTGTGGTTTAGTTGGTCTGCTGCCAGACTATACCGACCTATACTAGTATAGGTTTCAGAGATCATCTTTGGCAGCTTATGCTCCTGGTTCTGTTGGGGAACCTCCCAGAGGCATTGGTGAATAGCCAGTGCTGCTGCTTCATCTTTAATATTGCTTAAGATAATTGAAGAGACTGTGTCGAAGTTACGCATCAGTTTCATCCCCAAGTCCAGGGCAGGGGCTGTCTCATGTTCGTTTTGAATTTGTTTTACTACTTCCGGCAAGTTGGCAAGTGCCAGGGTACCATGTGTGGTTGTGTAAATTGCGGCGAAGACTGTACCCCCAACTGGCACAGTCCTCTACTGAGGGAACCATTCTGAATGACAAGCACATTGTGAGGATTCTATGTTTATCTTGGGGTCCCTTATGGAGAAACACTGATTCCAGCTGATTTGTTTTTAGTGCTATCCAGACCGGAATCTTTTCCCCTTCCGTGGTACTTTGCCCATTATTGAATGCACTGTTTGAGGACTAATTCCTGTAACTGCCAATTGATGGATAGCTGGAGCAGCTCTAGCTGGGGCGGTGTTCAAAGTCTGCATTATGAACTGAATTTGTTGTTTATATATTGCTATTAGCTCATTATAGAGTGTGCGTACATCTGCTACTTGCATAGCCTGCACTTCTGGATGTGGTGTGTACATGGCAAACGTGGGCCATGTTGGTCCATCATTACTTAAAGGACCTAATCTCACGGGTTGTATTACATGTGGAAGGGTGTCACTGAACCAGTTTTGGTGTTCTTGATAAGAAAGTGGTATTTCTAAGTGTTGATAAGCTCTGTACTGCTGTGGTTCGTTCGCTATTCTGAAAGTGTAAGATGTATGCAAATTGTCATTCAGTTCAGGAAAGGTGATCCACGAGTAAAATGTTTCTGTTTGGTATGCTTCATGAGCTTCCACCATGAATGTGACTTCCCCGCCCTCATCTGTTTAGCCATTAACTAGAAGAAACTGCGCAAGTGCTTGTCTGCAGTTCTCTGGAATGTTTATGGCATTTGCCATGTTAAGGAGAGGGTATCAAAGCTGGGAACACCAACGGGGGATACGTTCTTTTTAAGGTTCAAGCTTGAATAACCTACAGTCTAGATAGGTACTCCCATTCATGAAGCTGAGGAGAATTCTCCCTAAGACCACAGACGTCGATGTATAATGGTACTTAGGTTACCTTTGTGTGTGTGTGTGTGTGTGTGAGACAGAGGTACTCGGGAGACTCATAAATTAGTGCCTACATTATCGCTTGTATCTCCACAAGACTGCTGGATTAGGGGCAGCAGCACCTCTGATTGTAGGCGACTGAGTCACTCTCACAACAGCTGTCAGCCCAACACTTCCAGCTTTCTAGTAGCACCTCACCAAAACACAAACAGTAAGGGTGATTTCTGGAAGCCTGGAGCATGGGCTCTGGAATTCTCTCAGGGAATTGCGGTGCAACAAGTCTTACCCTTTTCTCTCTTTAGAAATGAGTCTCTTACACACACAGGCAAGAAAGAAGATGCAGAACCGTTTTCAATACATTTACTGAAAAGACTGCAATCTACAATAAAACGCATGAGCTGCAATGATTAGGATAATGACAAGATTAGGACTGTGAAATAAGCGATCAATCAAACAATCGTGCTTGTAGAGCACACTACTCACCCATAGGGTCTCAAAGTGCTGAGGAGTGACCTCAGAGATCAGTCGAAGAGCCAGGTCTTGAGGCCCTTCCTGAACTGAGGCAGCAATGGCGAAAGTCTGAGATGCAATGGTAAGGTGTTCCAGCCTTTTGCCTCCAGGTAAGAAAAAGATTTTCCTCCAGCCCAGGACTTCTTTATGTGGGGTAAGTTGGTGAGTGACTGCTGGGACGAGCGGAGAGGTCTGGAGGGGGGAGTACTAGTTGATGCAACTGTTGAGGTAGTTGGGTCCGTTGTCATGGAGGGCTCTGTAGGCGTGTATGAGGAGTATGAAGTTGATCCTCTTCTCTTATGTGACATGTTCTCGGTGGGGGATTTCCAGGACGAGTCTGGTGAGAGCAATCTGAATCTAATGCAGCTTGTTCAGGTTCTTCTTGGAGGTTCCAGCATAGAGGGCATTGCCATAGTCAAGTCTGCTTGTGACACAGTTTTCTGGCAGTCAGTTGGTATCCATCTAATGATACCTCGTAAGAGTCGGAGGGTGTAGAAGCAGGTAGAGGCAGAGTTGACCTGCACGGTCATGGTGAATGTTGAGTTGAGGATGATGCGGAGGTTTGTGCATGGTCTGTAGGGGTAGTGGGTTTGCAGAGTGTTGAGGGCCACCAGGAGTCATCCCAGGCTGACGGTGAGGGTCCCAGGAGGAGGGTCTCAGTTTTGTCAGATTTCAGCTTGAGGCAGCTTTCCCTCATCCAGGTGGCTACAGCTTCCATCTCATCTCTGAAATTCTTCCTGGCTGTTGATGGGTTTTTTGGTCAGGGAGATGATCAGCTGGGTGTCATCTGCATAGGAGATGATATTCATTCCACAGTTCTTGACGGTGGGGGCGAGTGGGGTCATGTAGATGTTGAACAGCCTGGGGTTCAGCGACAATCCTTGGGGTACTCCACAGCTGATGCCGGTGGGTTCTGACAAGTGAGGTGACTTTCGGTGTTCTGCCTGTCAGGAAGGAGTGAATCTATTGAAGTGCCTGGCCTCGTATGCCTGCTGAGTGGAGTCTGGCGCATAAAGTACAGTGAGATATCGTGTTGAAGGCGGCTGAGAGATCGAGAAGGATGAGGGCTGCTGTATGTCCTTGGTCGAGGAGGGATCGAATGTCATCTGAGCTGCGAGCAGGGCAGTTTTCGGTGCTGTGGTTGGTTCTGAATCCTGATTGGGAGACGTCTAGGATGTTGTTGTCCTCAATGTGTTGGCGTAGTTGAGTGTTGATTGCTTTCCTGGCGACATTAGCTGGGAAGGGTAGCAGTGAGATGGGGTGATAGTTTTTGAGGTTGATCGGGTCGGCTGTGGGTTTCTTTAGAAGTGGCCGAATCTCAGCTTGCTTCCAATCTTCATGGTAGTTTGCTGCTTCAAGGAAGCAGTTGGTCTTGCAGAGTTCTGGCATGATCTCGGTGCTGGCCTTGTTGAAGATGTAGTGTGGGCAGGGGTGGGTCGGTGTGCCAGAGAGGATGCTGCTCATGATGGAGATGGTGTTGTCCTTCATGAGGGGGGTCCAGGTGTGAAGGAGTCGTGGGGAGAGGAGGGTTCGGCTGAACCTGGCGTGGGTGTTGTTGGGTTCAGAGAGTCCTGGTGTCCGAAGCTGTTCTAAATGCCCTTGTTCTTCTTGTGGAAGAAGGTGACCAAGAGTTCCTGAGTTGGAGGGATGTTGGTGGTCTTGGCTTGTGGTTTGGTGAATTCTTTGATGACGATTAGTTCTTTAGTGTTGTGCGAGGTGGAGTTGATGCAGTCCTGCAGGGCATTCTTCCTGGTGGACCTGATCAGGCTGGACCTGACTGTGTCACAAGGAGACTTGACTATGGCAATGCCCTCATGCTGTGGTGGGATCTTGTAGCGGCTTTGAAGGTTGCCAGGTTTTGCGGGGATTTGCTGTTTCTCCACTTGTTCTTCGGCTTGAATGAGCACTTAGAGTCCTGGAGTGTGGGGTGAACCAGCTGGCTTTTTTTGAGGAGTATTTCCCTGTGGTTGATCGGAGCGGGGATAAGGTGTGGCCGCAGCTGGTGATCCATTTTGCTCCTCCGAGAACTGATTCCATCTTCTGTGGGCGGGGCGTGTTGAGTGAGTGTGCGCTTTGTGCGTGGAGATGGAAAAATGAATGCAGTGGTGGTCAGTCCAGTGTAGCGAGGATGAGTTGCTGCTGGTAGAAAAAATGGGGTCGAAGGTGTGTCTGGCGGTGTGCGTTGGCGAAGTAACCATTTGCTTGAGCCTGATTGTGTCCAGGTTCTCAAGTAGGGTTGAGGTATTGTGGTCATTGAAATGGAAGTTAAGGTCACCTAGGAGAAGGTAGTTGCTGGAGGTGAGTGCGTGGGGGGCTATGAGGTCAATAATGGCGTCACTGAATGCTGGCTATGGTCCGGGTAGTCTGTAGATGAGGGTGTCGCGGGTGGTGGTCTTCGGGGTGGTGTGCACTTGGAAGTGCAGGTGCTCCATGAGGGGGGCTGAATTCCTGTGTGTTTATTGTCAGTCGAAGGGTGGACTTGTGGGTAATGGCTATGCCGCCTCCTGGCCTGGAAGGGCAGTCCTTGTGTAGCAGCTTGTAGTCTCTGGGGATGGCGATGGTGATGTCTGGAATGGATGTTATCTTCGCCTAAGTCTCAGTGAAGAAGACGAAGTCTGGGTTAGTGGTATCTATCAGGTCCCAAATTTCCATGTTGTGTTTGTGTAGGGAGCAGACGTTCAGGAGGATGCACTTGAGGTGGCTTTGAGATGGTTCTGATGCTGTGAGGACTGGCGTTTGGCAAGCGGTGAAAGTGAGGTGGCAGTGGCAGCAGGAGAAAGGTCCGTGGGTGTTCCTGGGGGATGCAGGGTGACAATTGATCTGGTGTTCTGGGTTCAGAGCGTGGAGTGTCCTGGTGTTGTATCGATGGGTCGTGCGGGATCCAGAGTCCGTGGCGCTGGCCGTGGTCCAGGCACGGACGGGCGCAAACTGGCTTACCTTTGGCATGCCATTGGTGCGCCCGCACAGTGGCTACCCTTAGAAAGGGGGTCGGGAGGGGGGGAATTGGTTATCTGGGGGGGTGCCGCAGGGGCAGCAGAGAAAGCGCAGGAGCAAGAGAGGAGTGAAAGCAGCAGTGAAAGGAGAGTGAATGAGAAAAAAGAGACAACGAACAAAAAGAGGCAAAGGAATGAAAAAGAGAAAAACAGACACACCTGACAGACACCTCAAACACAGAGCCAGTAGGCTCTGTGAGGAGAGCAGCAGCAGCAGCCACAGCCACACAGGGTGCCCAAAAGCAATGAACAATCCCAGCATTTTGCAATAAATTGAATACACAAATACCTCCCTAAAGCGTATTGTCTACCCTAAAGAAAGTAAATGTAATAAACCTAATCTGCCCAAGCCATGTCCATGAGAAGCTCCCTAATCCCCATTACTTTAGAACGAGGTTGGCCTCCAGTCCCCAAATGAAGCGGTGGAGAGACATAAATGCTGAGGTCTGCTGCAATGTGACGTGCAGTATGGATGGAATATCCTGGGTGAAACCCCCTCTAATGACCTTGGTCTCACTGGGTGTTTATATAAGACCCATGTTATTGTTTAACAAGACCTCCTGATGTGGGTATGTACCCAAGTGTTAGATTGTGTGTGCAAATTTGGATCATCGGTGTCATAACAAAAATGCCTGACATGATCATATTCTGTGAAACAAGGGTACGTGATGTCAATCCAATAGATACATTACTGATAATGACTCTTTCAGGAAATAGCAACTGATTTTAACATAAAAACATTTCTTAAAAAATGCAAGAACAGCAAAGGAGGACGCCCAAGGATGGAGGGACCCATCCCAGGGAACTTAAGGTAAGATCAGGTAAGTATTATTTTTTTTTTTTTTGTGGCATAGGGGGGCCTGATTTGTGCCCCTCTACATGCCACTATGCCCAATGACCAGAAGTCCCCTGGGCATGGCCATTGGGCAAGGGGGCATGACTCCTGTCTTTGCTAAGTCAGGAGTCATGTCAATGGAGGGTCGGAGTAAAAAGAAATGGCGCAAATCGGGTTGAGGCAGATTTTTTGCCTCAGACGGACTTGCCCCATTTTTTGACACCCAAGCTCCATTTTCCCCTACGCCGGCGCTGCCTGGTGTGGATCTTTTTTTTTTACGCACACCAGTCAACTCCGCCGGCTAACGTCATTCCATAAATAAGGCGCCCGCATGGCGCTTTGGAATGGCATTAACATTTTTGACGCACAACTGCGTTGGCGCAGTTGTGCATCAAAAAGTATAAATATGGCCCTAAATGCCTGGAATTTGAAAGGCTGGGTAGTAGCTCGGGGACTCAGAGCAGACATCGAACTATACTTTTCTGAAAATGAGGAGCATGTGGAGTCTAACAGTGTTATGGGAAGTGTTCAAGGCAGTATTCCGGGATCGGGCCCAGAATTTGATTGCTCCGAAAAAGAGGAGGGAGGCAGCAGAGTTGGATGAGCTAGAAAGCCAGATGTTGCACCTAGAAGTGTACCGGGAGAAGAGACACACCCCCCTATTCCTCAGACAGATCAGGACCCTTCAAACAGAGTATAGGGACGTAGTGCAAGATAGAGCAAAAAAGACACAGATGATGGCAATATTGCACCGTCTCTATGAGACAGGTGACAAAGCTGGCAAACTCCTGGTATATCTAAGTAGTTGAGAGCAGTAGGCACGCTGGGTACAAAGTATCCATGACTTTGGTAGGGTAATATATGACACAGATGCTCTCATTGTTGGCAAGTTTGCTTGCTATTATGAGGACTTCTATAAAATTCGATTGCTTTCTGATTCAGATGCCATAGCGGAATATTTGGCCAGGATACCCACTCCACAACTAGAAGCAGAGGCCCAGAATCTTCTAGAGGATGACCTAATGCTAAATGAGGTACAGGTCGTTATAGTGAAACTGAGGCAAGGTAAATCACCGGGGCCCAATATCCTCCCGGCCAAATTTTACAAGCGATATGTGGGCATCCTTGGCCCCACCTGCTTCACCTGTTCCGCAAGGTGGGGGAAGTGGTTGTTCTCCATAGATATGGGGGGGGGCAGTTCATCTATTATAGAACTCCCTAAAGAAGGGAAACCTAGGGACTGATGTGACTCGTACCACCCAATCTCATTGCTTAATAAAGAAACAAAATTATTGGCCACCAGCCTAGCTACTCGGTTATTACCCCCTTGATACACCGCAATCAATCAGGCTTAATGCCCAGCAGGTCAACATGCCTTAACCTGCAACATGCATATTATTCGCTTAACACAGTGCAGACTAATCAGGCACCACGTCTTCCTTTTTCAGTGGGGAAAAAGCGCTTGAGGCCATTCACTGGCCCTTTCTTGAAGAGACACTGGTGAAGTTTGACTGTGGGCCCAAATTCAGGAACTACGTGGAGGTGCTTTATCGGAAACCCATCGAAACAGTGAGAGTCAATGGAAAGTCGTCCTCCAAATGCCCGATAGGCAGAGAGACAAGACAAAGTTGCTCCTTATCCCCACTATTATTTGCCTTCACACTGGAGTCGCTAGCATGCAAGGTGAGCCTACATCCCAGAGTCGGGGGCAGAGTTACAGATGATGATAAAGGGTAAGAGAAAGTGTTGCTATATGCTGATGATATTCTCTTATACATACCCTGCGCACTATTCCAGAGCTTTTCCAGATGCTGGGGGAATATGGGGCCCATTCAGGGTACGGGGTAAACTTGGACAAGTCAGTGCTCTATACAAGCAGACACTACTGCTTCCTTGTGGGCTAAAAGAAGCACAGAATGGCTTTAAATACCTTGGTATATTTGTAACTTCACAAAAAGAGCCATGCTTACAGCAAAATGTAGGGAGGGTATTATCGGATTTCCAGGCCGATGTGACAAGCTTGCTGCTTTAATGGGACGGGCAGCCCCCTTCAAAATGATTATGCTCCCCAAACTACTGAACGTGCTCCAAAATACATATCCGATTCCCCAGACTGTATTCACTCAGGTTAATGGGGAGATAAAGACCCTGCTATGGGATGGGGATCACACTGTATGCAGTGTTTTCAATATAATGCAGGCTTGCACTTCGAGATACAGAGGGCTACTACTGAGTGGCACACTTAATAAACATCAATGACTGGATCTAGGCATCGCAGGACCACCGGACATTTAGACTAGAACATGCTATGCTAAAACGCTGGACACACCTACACTCTCTATACAGAGGGAGGGAGTCTCAGGCGTTACTGTAGGTGATGTGGGTTGCACTGACAGTTTGGGAAAAGGTCACAAGGATGCTTGGTTGAGCCCGCAAAATCACAAGGGGTTGGGGGACATTAAGCCCTTCTCCTCGCTTCAGAGGGAATACCAAATGCACACGTCCCAGTTCCTAAAGTGCGCCCACTTAGACGTGCATGGGGGGCAGAGGGGCTTTAGGGGGTCTAAGATACTTAAATATGCTGTAACTTGATGGACGAGGGCCGTATCTTGATGGACCAGCTGGGAAGAGATGCAGTCTCTGCCACATATTGAACAATTAATAATATGCCAGACACTCTGGGCCCACTACAAGAGCGATGACAAAGAGGTGGGCGACATGGAAGATGTAGATTGGGAGGCAGCATTGATGCACCCCAGGAGGTTACCATTAAGTCCCGCTTATGCCTAATACAGTTCAATATATTGCACCAGGTGCTCTATGACTGCCATGGGCTACACACTATGAGGAGAGCATCTATCCCCAGACTGCTTGTGATGCACAGATGCCATGTGTTCCCTTATGCATGCCCTCTGGGAATGTCCCCACATACAAAGCTCCTGGAGAGTGATCATTCAGGACCTCTCTGACATACTTAGAGGTGCCAGCTTGACCCACTATTGTTCTGTTGAGGATCCCAAATGAGGGTGCTATTCCACGCTTTAAGCTGGTCTTCTGTGCCTTCGCTTTAGTGGTAGCTAAGAGAGAAGTGGTGCAATATTGGGGAGCACCCGAGGTACCCCCACATACAGGAGTGGAAACATGGGCTGGATCTTTATATGGCAGCAGAAAAAATGACATAGCAGCAGGGGTTGTACTCCCACGTTTCACACACTCTGAGGGTGGTGAAGAGCCTATTACAGGTTGGGGGCAGCAGGAGACGTCCACGAGGCACTATCCAGTCTCTCTATTACCCAGCCTGAGGTGCTTTTTGATGAATACAGTCCTGTCTAAGGTGTGGTTCTCTCATTTAACTATTGCATCTGTATATAAATCTTTTCGTTGATGAGAAACTGTCTACCCATTTTACATGTATGTGGACACTGGTTCATAAAACATTTGTTTTTAAAAAGAAAAAAGGAATGTGCTGTATTGGATAAATATGGTCTTTCCCTGTCACGTAGTGCAGCACAGCAAGATGACTTGCTGCGCTGCACCGCGTGACTTGGCCTTTAATATGGCCCTACCTATGATTAATTTCAATTAGCATAGATACTGAGCAAGTTGAAGGCTAGCTACATGTAGGGTTTGTAAATAGGAATAGACTTATTCCAAAATTTAATGAAGCATAATCTTGCACTCGGAGATCCAGTTAATTAATTTGTCAGAAACAGAAAGTTAAAGTCATGCCCTCAAATGTAATCTTTTTTCATTCTAGTTCTGATCAACCAAGCAAACTCCAGCCTAGACAGCATGTGTCCACAAACAAGCTCCGAGCCACACGGTGAAGCTTGCGAGGATTCCATTCATCTGAAGACTCAAGAGCATACTTACGAGCCACTTGCACCGACGTTGCTTCACTTTTTGAGATGCATCGGCAGCGCAAGCCTTTAAATCTTATCTATGAGGCCACACGAAGCCACTTTGCGTGGCTTTGAAAGGCCTCAGATATGAAGTAAGGCAAGGCAGCGCAAATAGCTGCATTGCCTTACTCTGCATTAGGGAGGCATTCCATAGGTGCTTTTGTGGGTGTTCCCATGTAACACCAATGGATTTTTATACAAAACCAGATTTGCAAGACCTTGTAAATCTGGGGATGCATCAAAACATTATGCCTCCCCAGGGGAGGCTCAACGAGGAGAAATAGTTTTATTTCTCTTTGTTTTTCCTCTTTCTGTGGGCACTGCATTCTGCAGCACACAAAGAGAAAACAGACTCCCAGGGTTTTTTTTTTTTGCAGGAAGGTGCCCCTCCCTGCACAAAAACAATCCTGCATGCAACGCAAGCACACCCTTGCACCATAGTGCAAGGGAGCCTGTGTTGGCGCTAGGCATGTCAAAACTGTACCACAGTAGGGGGAAAAGGCAGGAATGAGCTGTATGGCATTGATAGGGTGCATTTCTGCCCTTTTGCTTTGACACAGGGCAGCGCAACAAGGTGCTTACTGCACTACCCTGCGCCAAAAGCCCATAAATATGGGCCTCAATCTCTGACTTTGCCATTATAGAACATTGAAAACACCTGCTAGAATGCATAATAATTTTCATACAGGACTGTTGCTACATTTATATACATAATTGTTAATGTTTGACTACATTTGCCATTGAGAAAGTGGATTTACCTGCATATGTCTTAATGCTTACTATGAAAATACTAATGCTCAAGTCTGCCTTAACGTGTGGTGTAAATGTTATCAATTGCAATGTTGGTTTTGCATGAATACAACTATAGCCATAGCATTGTTGCACACTTACACAACAGATTAAATTAATTATAGCTCTGATACTCCATGATGCTCATATTTGCTGAATTGTGCTAGCAAAGCCTATACTCAGTATGAAGTTGAAAAAACAAAAAGGTGATGGATGGAATGCTTCAAATAATCTCAGCCACTGGCAATTGCTTCCCTCATTTTTTGTTGCCCACAATGAGATCCCAGTTTGGACTCAGCCATATGCAAATCAGCCTTGACCCTGCTCCCCATGGGAACAGTCCAGCCCAACTGCCAGGCCAGGTCCTCTCTGGACCGGAAACAAGCATCCTGGGACCGGTTTCAAGGTATCACCACTCATCAGCCAGGCCTGCCTGAATTCAGTGGCACAGTGAGCAAAGGACCCACGTCTGGGGTTACCTGGCAAATGCAAAAACAACAAGGTGATGGATGTAATGCCTGAATTTATCCCAGCCACTGGCAATTGCTGGGGCCGCATCTCAATCCATCGTTTTTTTCCCACCATGCCACCCCAGTTTGGACCCAGCCATATACGAATTAGTCTTGACCCTGCTCTCCCATGAGAACAGTCCAGCCTGAACTGCCAGGACAGGTTTTTCCTGGACTGGAAACAAGCATCCAAGCAAAAAAATGAAGAATTTAGGCCCAGATCTGTAACTGAAGGTGAATGTTTGACAATGTTCAGCATTCGGTCCATTATCTGTTCTTTTTTAATTTGTCGCCCTAAGTGGGAAGGGTATGCCCAGACGTGGGTCCCTTGCTCACAGTGCCACAGGAATCAAACTAGCCTGGCTGATGAGGGGTGATACAGTGAAACTGGTCCCATAATGCTTGTTTCTAGTCCAGGGAGGACCTGGCCCGCCAGTTTGGGTTTGACTGTTCCCAAGGGGAGCAGGGTCAAGACTGATTTGCATATTGCTAGGTCCAATCTAGAATGGCACGGGGAGCAAAATAAACAATGGATTTAGGCACTGATCGTTGACTGGGGGGGAGGGGGTGAATGTTTGACATTGTTCAGCATTCCCTCCATCATCTGTTCTTTTTGTAATTAACAGGCTATAAGATGCACAAACCATGGACAACCTTGTCAGTTCTTCACGGTTTTCTTGGGATCTTGCTAACACTAAGCAAATACTCCAACACATTACAATTTGGTAGGGTATGCCTCAAGCTTGCCATATTCTCCCCAAACATTTTCAGGAAAGTATCCTCACTTTTGGACAAGGAAGAAGCTAAGTTTGCCCTGATTTATTTATTTTTTCAGATTTGCATAGAACACAACAGTACCAAAGGGTAATATAGCGCTTTAAATGAAAAAGATACATAGGTCAACCTAAATGTGAAAAAATTACTTTAACAGCAGGGAAATTAAACTGGACCCCAACAAGGAAGAAACAATTATATAACTGTAAAAATAATAGGGTGGTAGAATGATGAGTTGTATGGATGGAAAAAGAAAGGTAGGTAGTTATAGTTGGGGCCTAGTTTCTAAAGGAAAAGCATTTTGTGTTTTACCAATAACTTTGGCGCTGCTTGATGAATCTTCAAAAAATTTTGCAAACTAGTTTGCCACTCATTTCATGTGCTGTCTGGAAAGTTTTGGGGTGATTCATCAAGCAGGGGCTGAAAAAAAGGGCAGGGTCCCAAAATGCGTTATCCCCATGCATTTTCCCATTGGGATATTAGATATGACCACCACTGGATGGTATTACACCAAATCTGGCAGAAAGCTAGCTATTGGTCCAGAAAGAGCCCTTTCTGTGATTTGGTATAAATCTGTTCAGTAGTTTTCGAGTTAACATTTGTATTTCTAGAGACACGGATCTGACAGATCTTATGCTGAGATCCGACTGTCTGCCAACACTTCAACCATGAAGTGTTGGCAGCCATTCTGCTACTCTGCCCAGCAAAGTCGCAAAAAAAAAAAGGAAAGGTAAGGTAAGGTAAAAAAAAGAAAAAAGAAAAAAAGAGAAAAGAAGCGGGCAAGGTAGGAATACCCTGACGCCCTAGGCTAGGCGTGAAAAAAATTACTGAGGGTCCACCAATCGCGGAAAGAATTAAAAAAATAAAACAAGCTTGGTCTCCCATGCTTGTTTTTACTACAGACCCCAGGTGGGCCAGATCCCAGGGCAAATCCTAATTGATATTTCAAGAGGAGGGGAGCATGTGCCCCCCCCCCCCCCCCTTTTCCAATGGCCTATTTCAGCCCCGGGAACCACAACCTCCAGGGGGCCAGGCCAAGGGATATTATAAAAAAGTTGGGGGTGGCTGTGTGGCCCCCTCTCCAGGCCATTTATGGCCCTGGGACCACCATCTCCCCGGGGTGAGCCCTATGTTTGTATGGGGAGAGGCGTGCTGCGTGGACCCCCCCCTAGACCATTTTCGACCACAGGGACAACCAGTTTCCTGAGGCCTGCTCAATTTCCTACAAGGGGGAAAAAGGGTAGTACAGCCCCACTAGCCAGGCCATTTTCAGCTCTGGGGACCACTACTTCCATGGGGCCAGGCCGCACATATACAAAAGAGGGGGGCTTTATGGCCCTTCTACTGGAGCCATTAATGGCCCTGGAGACCGTGACTGACCCCCCCCCCACACAACCAGAGCCAGCTCCCTATGTTCTGAGGTGCCCACCCTCGGGACATAAATATTTGCTTTGGCTTGGAAAACTAATTCCGACCGCTGGGATCAGACTTTGCATCTGGTTTCCTGCCTGCATCATTTATAATATAACTGCAACATTTGCAATAAAATTATTGAAGATGTCGTAGAGGAAATTAAATGTGAAAAAATGATGCTACATCAAACATTGGTAGAAAACAATATAAAATCATATGTGGGGAAAGAGCAGTGTAGGCCTAAAATTCATGCTGATGCCACAGAGGTGAAGATGTCAGTTGAAAACAGAATGTATGATCAGCAAAGTCTTGAAGGAAAACCCATGTTTTTAAGCTGGAAGGAATTTATTGTCTTAAGCACACAGGCACGTATTCTGTTGTCTATGTAAACTAAAAACATGATTGAAGAATGGGAGCACAAGATTGAATTAGCCTATGGTATGTAAAAAACTACTGAGGTCTTGGGAGCAGAGCTTAAAGCACACATACAAATACAGATACATTCAAGAAATAGTGAATGGGTAGTTTGTTAAGCATTGTTGGAACTGCAATAAAGAATGTGTAAGGAATAGGTTAAAGGTTTGGGGACACCAGTGATTTTGTAACAAGTATGTAATTGCCAACTAACTTATTGTTTGACCTTTTGTAGTACGTATTGTTCATGTTACTATGCAAGTGGCTGCCTGTGAAGCAGCAAATTGAGATCAGCTATTTACCTGCATGAAGATAGCTAATCTCCATGCTGTGACAGTAAAAATCAATGTATGCCTTGTCAAGAGGAGTTTTGTCTTTATCTTTAGTTTCCCCGCAAACAATGAGAACACTGTGCATGGCGGGGGAGTGATTTATAGTTACCTTAGGGCACGAGTTATAGTTTCTTGAGACAAGTATAACTATAACTGTTGAATTTCTCTGCCTTTGTGTGTGTAAAATCTGAACCATCTGATAAAATCCCCCTAACCCCACCACATGCAGCCAACCCCACACCTCCAGCCATGTGTGGCAGTGAGTTGGCCACAGGGCCTGGCCTGTGGCCAAACCATCAGAGACAGCCAAACTGCAGCCCCCCACCCAGGGTCCACCATTTCTTTTAACCCAAGGATGATTTTTCCCAAGGGACCCCGTACCTCTGGAGCCCAACACTGGATTGGTGGGGGGGGGGGGAAACTCACAGTCCCCCTCCCAGGCTGATTTTGACTCCAGGGACCCGATCTCCCGGGCCCAGCCATATTGTAAATGGGGACAGGCACGTAGCCCCCCCCTCCCCGGGCCGATTTCTCACTCCAGTGACCCCATTTCTCGTGGCATGGCCAAATTATAAAGGGAGAGAGAGGCACACACCCCTACTTCAAGGGCCAATTTGGCCCGAGGGACCCCATTTTCTGGGCTCTCCACCTTTTCAAATGGGGTGGATGGAGGTGGGGTCAAGCAGCTACCCTCCCCAGGCCAATCTCGGTCCCAGGGACCCCATTCCCCAGGGCCTGGCCAATTAAAAATGGGGTAGGAGGCTGCGAGGCCCACTACTCAGCAGATTTTATTCGGGAGACCCCCTGAGGCCTTACCCATAAATGTTTGGAGCCCTCCCAGGGTACCCCTGCATCATTGCTGGGAGCTGCAGTTGGAGACCCAATGCCCCCTGTGACCCCAGCCGGAGCAGGCATGGGCAATGGCCCCGCCCACAGGGAGCAGCTAAAAATGTTGCTCCATGCAGGCAGGACCAATATTTTTATCTGTTTCCTTGCCCGCTTCAGTGCAGGCAGGGTAACAGATGAAAAGTCCGCTCCCAGCAGGCTGGAGCAGTTTTCATGGCTTTGTCCTCTAGGAGAGGACTTGAGGCCTCATTACGACCATGGAGGTCTCTAGAACACCAGGGTTGCGGAGGCATTCTGACTCCCGCCAAAGGGGTGGTCCGACTGCTTTGGCAGCACCCTGACTGCCACATTAGGACCGTGGGGGTTGTGCCACGATTGGAATGCCAGCACCACCAGTTTACCTCCACAGGAGGGACTGGTGGTGCTGGTGGTCTTAATCCACCAGGGCAGCGCTGCCCTGGTGATTACAACTCCCCTCTCCGCCAGCTTTTAGATGGCGATAGCACCGCCATGCATGAGTCCGGGTCCCAAGATGTCTGCCACCACTTCCGGGTTGAAGTGGTGGCAGCCAATCAGATTTAAATTTCGAGATCTGTCAGATTCGCAGGCCCTCTTGAGTTTCTAGATATACATAAATCTTTTTTATTTAATAACTCCAAAACTACTGAACAGATTTACACCACATTACAAAAAGCACTCTCTCGACCAAGATCTAGATTTCTGCCAAATTTGATGTAATTCTGTTCAGTGGTTCGGGCCGTAGTCGTGTTCAAAATCCTAATGGGAAATATTTTGGGATCCCTCTTTATCTGTGACCTGGCTTGCTGAATCACCCCCAAAACTTTCAGGAGAGCAGCTGAAGTCAGTATCAGTTTTGAAAATTTCATGAAGATTAGTTAAACAGCCCCAAAGTTATTAGCAAAACATAAAACGCTTTCCCTATTTAAGCTAGGTCCTAACTATAACTACGTACTGGCGACCACCAGTAGGTATGTGTGTAATTTGAGGGAAGGAAAAGTAAAATAGTAGAGAGTCAAGTAACCAAGTTAGACGGCGTGGACCATGGTAAACCGAAGCTAGTGGCAAGGGCTTGACTTGGGCCTAGCTCGTAACTGAAGTATTGGCTGAAAAATGAGTTTTTTAACCTTTTCAGAATGACAGAATGTTCAATGCTGTACTCAAATATGAGGGGTCAAGAGAAGTGGCCTGAGTAGCTAAGACTGTGGATGTTCCTTAGAGAGCTCCCAAATCTTCCCCTGTTATCTGGAAGCATCCTGTTGCTGGCTTTCAGCAGGGTCTGCCCCTGTGTTTGGAGGGGTTGGCAAGCAAGGAGTGAGGCCGCTGGTGGGCAGAAGCACAGGAGTGGATGATCGTCACTCTGAATGTGGCCTAGTCTGGACCTGCTACAAAATAGTGTCCGCCGCAGTCTACACCCCGTAGTGTCCGTAGGTAGCCGCCCGAGGATACTTTGTGGCCTGCGAGGCTCCTGATGAGACAAACTCCTGCTTTACTGCTGACCCCTGAGGAGCGAGAACAGGTATGAGGGCCCTGAAATACAGGTGCAACAGGGCAAGTGGTGAACCCAGTTGCTGAGGGCCATCCTTTGCAGGTCTCTTGAGTGGGCTGAGCCACAAGCAAGGCTGGGTAACCGGTTGATAGAATTTCAAGGCGGAGGGACGCATACCGATCTGGAAAACAGTGCAGTCTACAGTGCCTCCGGTGTCATGACTAACTTCTTTAACCCAAACTTGTGAGGAGCAGGTGGGGGTTGTTAAAGCCTACCTAAGCCTTTCTAAAATTAAAGAAGATGGAGAAAGTCTATCAGATCTCAATGTTAGCAAATAACATCCCCGCACTTGAACGCAAAGCCCATGGGATCCTGGAAGAAGAGGTCTGACACGAATCAGAGGTACACGGAGCTTTCCTGAGGAAAAACTGCCATAAGGAGGCCAGGCAATGCTGGATCACCTCAAGTAGGTAGGTCTATGAATGCGAGAGAAGTCTGGTAAGCTACTATATTGGCTGGCCACCAAGGACATAAGGTCCAGACTGATTCCTGATTTACTTGATTTTAATGGTGAGCAGGTGTACAAGGCAGTAGAGATCACCTCTAACTTTGCCTCATATTGGACCCTGTATGCGATTCGTGAGAGCTCTGTAAGGTAATGCTCCTCCCGACTCCTGGGGCTGACCCTGCACACACTAGATGGAGATACGTTTACCAACCTATTACCTTAGAGGAGATTGAAGAGGCACTAAAGGAAACAAAACCCAAGAAGAAGCCTACACCATAGACAAGGGGCACAGTGCCCCGATCTGGATCTGCCCATGGTGCAATGTCCATAAGGCCTGACTCCATCTTCAGCAGGCAGAGACTCCATTTTCCCTATTTTTGCAGAATCATTGGCATATCTTTCTTTGTAACAGATGTCGTCTGTCCTTATCTTTCCAAGAATCTGTGAAAGTGTTAAGTCATTCAGACAACGACAATGATAAGACACCTGAAGCAACATCGGTCTGGATGTAGTGAATTCTATCTTGTTTTAATGGGAAGCAGGAGTTAGCTTAGCCCTCTGTCTTGTAGACTTGTGCCCCCGTCACCAAGTGACTTTTCCCATACTTAGTTTGCTCTGTTTTAGTTAATTATATCTTTCAAGATGGCTGGATTGTTTCTAGTTAGGCCAATGTTTTAGTTTCACGTTATCAGTGCCACCGCACTAAGGCGTCACTATCAAGCAACAAAGATAAACAAGCTGAAGGTATTCACTTTAGGTACTTTCCTTCTTGTGCGCTTTTGAGGGAATTGTTTACATAAATTGCCATACCAAGCATAACTTGTTATCTATTCTTTGGGAACAGACCTACGTCAGGAGTCCAATCATTTCTGTATAAATACATCTCACACTGACAGACAGGGATTCAGACCAGATGCCATCGCTGCTATTGATGCTGCACGTCGCCTTGACGCTGTCCCAGTCTTTGTGTCCCCATGGAGTCTGATCTAGAGACCTCATTCCAAGGTGAGGGATGGAGGGCTCTTCTCATGTATACCGCACTGGCAGATTAGGCTTACCACAAATAGCTCTCTTTAGGTTAGGAGTTAGGTTTATCATGCTAGGGTATTGGGACATATTTCATATCTCATGTCATTTCATGTTATTGCAAGATGGTGGGTTTTTTTTGTACTAATGATTCGTTTTCACAAATCTGTTTCTTGCACTGTTCATTATCCTAATCATTGCAGCCCATGCAACTTATCATAGATTGCAGTATTGTTAAAATCATATTAAGATATTTACTGCATCTCTCTTCTTTGCTTGTGTTTAAGTCATGTTAATGTGAGAAAGGGGTAATCTCCGTATAACCACAACACTCCCTGAGATGTCGTACTCTTGTGTCCATGTGTAAAAGCTGCCACAAATCGCCTTTTACTGTTCTGGTTTTTGGTGAGGTACTGCTTGTGAGCCGGGAGGGTTGGGACGACAGTTGTGACTTGTTGTAGGACAGGCATAGTCACCTACAAACATAAGTACTGCCCTCCTTCAACCAGCAGTTGATAACATGGCTCCACCAATGATTGTGCTTAGGCACTAATTTACGGATACCCTGATTATCAGTGTTCCACACAGGTACCCTAAAAGTACCATTATACGGAGACATCCGTGGTCTTGAGGAAGATACTCCTCAGCTGAACAGGGAGCACCTAATTAGGCTGTTCGAGCTCGAACTATTAAAAGGACGTTTCTCCCCACTTGGTGTTCCATCTCTTTACTCACTCCACAACATGGCTAACGCCATAGACATTCCTGAGAATGCTAGACAAGCATTAACATTACACCTAGTAGGGCATGGATTAACAGATGAGGGCGGGGATTTCACATTCATAGTAGAAGCTAGTGAAGCTTACCAAACCTAAACATTCTACTCTTGGGTCACCTTTCCTGAGGAAGATTAAAGATCATTCACATTCCACACATACAGAATTGCAAACGTACTTCAACGGTACCAAGCATACCAGTATTTTGAAATTCCAGTTACTTATCAAGAACATCAGAACTGGTTTAATGGCACCCTACCACATAATCCAACCCGTGAGATTAGGTCCCTTAGGTAATGACGGACCAATGTGGCCTATGTTTGCCACATACACACCTCACCCAGCTATACACGGGCAGCTGATCTGCGCAATCTATACATTGAGCTAGTAACATTGTATAGACGATTTGTTCAGTTCGTAATGCGAACTATGAACACAACACCAAAGCGTCCAGCACTATCAGAACCTGCTGGATAACAATTGCCTAGTACTGAGATTAATCCACAAACAGTACATTCCATCAATGGTCAAGTACCCACAGAACGAGAGAAGATACCGTTCTGGATAGCCCAGAAAACAAATCAGCTGGAAGCTGTGTTTCCCCATACAGGACCACAGGAAAAACATAGAATTCTCACCATATGCTTGCCCTTCAGGGTGATTCCCTCAGTGGATGAGTGGGCCACATCGAGTACAGTCTTCGCTGCTATATACACTACCACACATGGTACCAGGACACTTGCCAATTTAATGGAAGTGTTAAAACAAATTCTGAATGACCATGGGGCAGCCCTAGATTTGGAGATGAAATGAATGCATAACTTTGACGCAGTCTCCTCAATCATACTTAGTAATATCAAAGGGGAAGCAGTAGCATTGGCTATACAACAGCGCCTCCGAGAGATTCCACATTTGGACCAGGAGAAACAGTTACTGAAACTTATTTCCAATACCTATACTAGTATAGGATGGGGCAGTTTAGAAGCCAAACTGAAAAAGCCTGAAAAAAAAAGTACCACCCCTAAGGAAGGTGCTAAACAAGCACAAGAGGGTTCTAAAAGTGCCGGGATAAACAAAAACAACTTAAAGACAGATGAAGTCAGAGAGCAGATTCTCCACACCCGGAGATCTCCGACAGGAGATATAGGCCCTCATTATGAACATGGCGGTTCGGCCCGCCATGCCGGCAGTGGCGGCTGAAGTCGCCAGCCGGCATGGCGGGCCGAACCGCCATATAATGGAGATGACCCACCGCCAGGCTCCCGCCGTCAGGCAGCGGGATGAAACACCATCCGCCAGGGTAGCGGCGCTCCGCTACCGCTCTTAGCGGTAGCAGAGAGCGCAGCATTGGTGTCATATCCTGGGATGAACTTAGTCTTGATATCCATGTGGAGCCGCCGTCAATGTCCCGGCCGAGCCTTTCTGAGAGCCGGTGGGTGGAAACAAGGTTTCCGCCCGCCGGCTCTCAAAGGTTCATAATCTGGCCAGGGGAGTTCCGGGGACACAGGCGGTCAGTGTTTTGACCGCCAGCATGAACACGGCAGTTGTTTCCGCCGTGTTTATAATGACCCCCATAATCTCAGAAATAGAGAAAATATAAAAACTCCTGACAGATATACAGATTCACGTTCCTCTCGTTCCTTTCAGGATGCACCGGATAAATGTAGCGAGAGAGGGGGCCATCCTGAGCGACATCCTGAATACGTGAAACAGAAGAGAGACTCACCACAGTCTTCAGACAAAAAAGAAGTTAAGTCCCCACAACAAAAGCCACAGTTTAAAAAGAAAAAAGTGGCAGCACTGTCAATGAAAAATGCCAGTACACTTGAGAACATTGCTGAAGAACAGGACGTGGGCAGTGACACTATTAGACAGCACAGCAGAGGTCACGATATGTCGCCAGAGTCTGAAAGATCATCTGGATGCAACAGCAACCAGCGATTTCATTGCAGTTGAGAATGTGGACAGGCGCGTTCTCCCACCAGACAGTGTTTATGATTTAAATATACAAATTGAGGGAGACGGAGAGCGCAGCATTGGTGTCATATCCTGGCAAGAACTTAGTCTTGATATCCTAGTGGCCGAAAGGGACTGGCTGTCTGAGCACGTCTGTAAGCTCCCACATGGGATAGATGTAATTTTGCCTACTTTCTCTGATCTTGTTCCAGAAGCGGTAAAACAAGCCTACGCTGTCAATTGGGCTTTAGCGCAGGCACCTGCATTATACCGAAACCATGTGGGTTGGGACAGGGATTCTCCTTGCCATGTAATACCTATTAGGTCTACAACCCAGCCTCAACCACAATATTCTGTTAAACACAAAGCAAAAGCTCCAGTGAGGAAGATCCTCACTCAGCTCGAGTACCAGCGGGTAATTGAGCCCTGTCTCTCGCCAATGAATAATCTGGTATTCCCCATTGCAAAACCAGACCATTCGTACAGAATAGTCTTAAATTACACACACTTAAACATTCATACACGCGCATATGCTATACAAAATTCATGTAGCACAGCACTAATTAACAATATAGTGCACAAAAAGCACAAAACAACATTGGATATCTCCAATGGTTCTATCTGCCAAAATTTAGCACATGAAAGTCGGGACCTGAGTGCATTCTCATTTGGCTCACAAAAGCACTTCTGCCATTTGCCCCAAGGCTAAAAGAACTGGCCAGGGCTGTTCTCAGCCTGTGTAACATCAATACTGCATGATATTGATCCAGAGGTGTTGTCTTACGTGGATGACATCTATCTCACAGATGATGACCCCAACATTCATCTTGCCAGGGTCGATCCGATCGTTCTAGGATTCGCAGCCCTAGGCTACAAATGTAATTTTACGGAAACAAAAATACCCTTTCTCAGCATATTGTTCCTGGGATATGAGCTATCAAACGAGGGCAAGAGCCTGGCACAGCACTTTATGGAGAAAGGTGCTCAACTTAAACAACCAAACAAAATTAATAAACAGTCTTTACTTGGTTTCTTCAAATTTGGCAGAACATACATTCCAGACTATGCACAACGTATCAAGCAACTTTATGACTTAATACGCCCTGATTTTTCTAGCAGACACTGGACAGTTGAACACACACGCATCCTTAGGGAATTGCAACAGGACATGCTAGAAGCAAAACACTTACACACCTGTGATAATAAGACAAATTTGATCATCAGAATAATTGCTAGTGCCATCGGGTTCACTTGTGTCACCTTTAACGAGGGTGACACAGTACCCATTGTGTATAAATCACATTTATACTCAAATGCAACTACATTTTGCACCCACAGAAAAAATTCGAACTGCAGTTCAGATGGCTGTTATCAAGGAGAGGCCACTTGCCAAAGGAAAACGCATTATTGTCGTTTCCCCTGTGCCAGCTTTAGAGGCCGTCACCAAAGCAAGCGTTCCTAACACTAAAGCATTACATCCGTGCTGGATTCAGTGGTCAGCCTCTCTGACTGCCACCAATGTAGATTACATCTTTGATCCAAAACTTCAGACAATTTCTCCAATACGAACAGGAGTACCCCACACCTCTAGACATTTTGCCACTTGACAGATACCATGCTTTCATTTACACTGATACTTCAGCACAACCAGCCGTGGTACTAAACATCAATATCCAGCAGCCTGCGCAGCCACGAGCGGAGTGATGAAGGATGGAGTATTCCACCCTCATAATACCTACACGCAGACCCTAGGGAACTGCACAGCCCAGCTGGCTGAACTCAAAACCCTGATATTAGCGCTAGAACACACAGAGCCAGGACTACTCATTCTGATTGTCTGTGACTCATACTACTGTGTCTATACAGTGCATACATTGGGCCACCAACGTGTAGGAGTACACGTATTCCTGTGGGTATGGCCTCATTGCTCAGCTGATGCTTGAACTGTTTTAAAAGACTTGCTTACCTTTATTGGTACATATGCGATTGCAGCATTCCACTCGAACCAGGGCCCTGCCTCTGCATCTAAGGCATTCAGGGATACCATGGGGATGATGGGTGTTGAACTCCATTACTCCTCACCATACCATCCCGAGGAAAATTTGGTTGTGGGGAGGAGGAATTGAGATCTAAAGCAGTCCTTAACGGTGAGAGTATTAGGTTCAGGCTGCAGCTGGCTTCATCACCTATATGGAGTCCAGAGAGCACTGAATAATCTGCCAAGATGGTCTTTGGGGGGGGGGATGTACTCCCTATAAGGGTTCTCTTTGGGATACCTAACTATGCCCCAGATCTTGATGGCCCTTGTATGGTAGCAGCAGATACACTATCTGACATAAATAAACGTTTCACTGTCTTACAGGAGCTTCAGCAATTTTGTGATGATAATTCATCCGCCAGTGCTGCCACTTTAGGAATAAGGGATTTACCAACAGCTTCTACTGGCTGGATTCCTAAAGTTGGGGATCTGGTTCGTGAGAAGATCGCTGTGAAGAAGGAATTAGACCCATCCTACAGAACACCGGTCCTAGTCCTGGAAGTACAAGGTACAGGAACTGTCATCTTACCACCACTGCCAGGCTTCAAAGCTAACAGATTCATTTCCATTGATGATGTCAAACTTCACCATGTGTCCGATCCTGCACCGTAGACCCAGAGGTCCCTTGGGTAGTTCCCGGTCCTCTCTCACTACCAAACAGGATGTACCTCTTCAAAGCAGAACAACACTACTTCTGACTACACAAGCGTGTCCCACAATGCTACAAATACCTCCTCAACCATAGGGAGGGTGGAAAATGAGCTCTTGCTGATTCCTGTCACCACTTCAACGACATCACCTTTCCAAGATGTGGCTGTTTTCTATCCCGACACAAATCAAACTGAAGACGTCATTTACTATGAGCCTCCATGTGAAGTGGACCCATCCACTGGCAATGCACCTGTTTCTGCATTAGCAGAGACTGCTTCTGGTTACTTCATCAATATTGATGACTTTTCTTCCACTTTATCCACTCAGGTTTCAAAGACACGTAAGTTATACTTATGCTTAAAAATAACTATCTAGTTCACCCATGGAACTCTCTATGGTTATCATTGATAGTATTTGCATAATTTCTATGGATTGGTTTTGTGACTGTTTTCTTTCTGCTATAAATAATATAAATAGTCATTACCTTCATGAACGTTCCTCTGTTGAGCCTGTGGATGAAGTCTTAACTTCATATCATTCCTCACATAAGGTCCGTGGAGACTTGTCCCCTGTGAACATTTCGGCATGCAATTCCTGATGGGATTGTGTGGGATAAAATTCCATTCGATATATACGGGCCTACAGAGGTCATTCAAATTCCTTATGTTTTCAAAATATCTATGACTGATGTAATTACACCTGGTGTTGTACCTGATGATTGGGATGTTCAGACAGTTGATTCAATGTTAACTGAAATGAAAGACTATGCAGTATTTGAAAGTGATGATGTTTATTCCAACACAAAGAATTATGGAGAAATGTTCTGCTATACTAACTGGGGACATTACTACCTGCACTGTGCCACTAGACATAGGCCGGTACTTACTTACACACAGTGAGAACACTGTTCAACACCACCTGTGGGAGCACAAAACATTATGCGGACAAATTCACATATTTCTCTGGGCATGACACAAAAAATGCAGAGTCATTACTTTAAATTACCACCTTCAAAAATTAGGAACATTTTGCTAACAGATACAAAGTTAATTTATTTAGATTCCTTTGTTTTCCGTCTTGCAATTGAAGGTTATGAATACTAGAGGAACACTATTGATGTAAAAAGTGTATGGGGAACAAAAAATGGCAAATACAGGGTAGGTAAGCTTTATTTAGAGCGTGCCTTATTCCTGTGCACATGATCTTTTTAAATGGGACCATTCAAAAAACATCCTGTCTGTGGTTAGCAAAAATGAAGGAAATGAGTACGCCCAGTAACACCACGCCAGCAAAATGTAATAACTGGCAATCCTTCCTGAATGTCAGTGGAAGAACTAGATGCAAAGGTTCAGGCTGGTACATATAACTCTTCACTTTCCAGTCCTGGTGGGTGGTTAATTTGGCCAATAGACACAAATGGGTCTCAGGCACGTTTTGTGAATTCTTCAGGGCGGTTCAAAATTAGCCAACCAGAACCTCGCTTTGTCTCGGGTCAACACACGGGTGTGGTAAACTGTGCCAACAGTGTTTACAGACTAACACGTTAGCCGTGGTTAAGGAACATCTAAACAGTCTTTCTGAAGATATAGACTTACAGGACTTCTTGTTAGGTCCAAGAAAGCCACACTCTAAAAGATTCATCTATGCCATATACAATGAGATCTGGAAGCTTCCTCAGCTAGAAGCTGCTGCACATTTAAGGCAAATAGACAAGAAAAACATAGAAAAGGCTTTAGCTGTTGTCGACAACGGCATGAACACTTTGTCCAACAGGATTTCTTCCCTAACAAACAGTGTTGTCTGCGATAGATATCATTCAGACAGACATGTCCCTTTTACATCATGGGTAAAGTCAGCTGCGTTCCATCATGCAGTTAGGTTGGACATTACAAACTTTGAAAAACGACCGCGTTCCCTGGAAATACATTAACGGTAGTGACTTGTTTGCTGTTTTAATTTATCCAAGGAACAACAGACAATGGCTAAGAGGGAAGCTAGTTTCACCATGCTTCATATAGAAAAATGAGCGAAGTTTCCTTTTACTGTTGCAGAAAGTCCATCCACGGTATGGCTTTTACATGGCAATATTAACTTGCCGATTTCCACTTTTCGTTTTTCAAAATGCCTGAAACATCTTGCTGTGGCGAGATACGAGTGGCTAGGCGATAGCTATATAAAAGAAGAGTGGGAGTTGCCCTTTGAATATAAATGTTTGAACGGCGAAACAGAGGTCTTTCTCAGCAGAAGCAAATGTGAGACTACTGTTAGTCCTTCAATGATCTGCAAGCAGGTGTTCCTTCACGGCCTTTGCAATGCAGGGGTCGCAAACTTGGCCTGTTTTCTGAAGGGTACTCCCGTCCCTTAGATTTGACCAGCATTTCATTTACTTTCAAATGGAAGTTATGTGGTGCTGATCTATCAAAGCTGTTGCGGTACATGACCTGGAATTGCCTACGCAATCTCAGTTTCTAAGGTCGTTACGTGTTGTGGACATGTTTTATCCCCCCCACCAACACACGAGACAAAAGAGCAGCAGAAATGTGGCCACACATTGATACTGCTAATGTAAATTATGACAAGCTGAGCAAACTCAAGGCACTATAGGTGCTACTGTTTCAAAATCAAGTGGCATTAACTTCAGCTAGAGAGACGTATGCTCTCCAGATGGCAAGATCATCAGCCGAGATACAATCCCTATTAAATACCAAATTCCCGAAGCACTATGGAGAGCTGGTATCCAGAATATTCAATGCCTCGAGCACTACCGGGATTGTCCATTTCTTTAAAGCTGTCGGTCTGGATTCGTGTCCATCATCCAGACAGTCTTTGGAGTCATTCCATCAGCCATCCACTAACTCTTTTCAAGTGAGTTTGGAGGCTTTCCTATAATTTTGGCGTTAATAGGCAGACTACTACTCCTGTTGGTTCTGATTCGCAGTGGTTGTGCCTTTCCAGCTAAGCGGAGTAATGGAGCCATTAACACCAGCCCAGCTGTGCCGTGAATGGATGGTTCAGGCCTTTAATGCTCTGTTGCTGGAAGAGTTGGCGCGCAATTGGTCATTGTCATTCAGACGAGTCCTATAGTGTGTGCAGCCAGTCTTTCGCTGCATTTGGTGCCTCCTTTCTGAGGGCATTTCCATTTAATGACTGCAAAGACTCTCTTCAAGATCATGACTATTGTTAAATAAATTTGATGATTGGCCTACAATACTAAATTAAAAGATTGCCTTTTAACTTTGGCATGCTGTGCTGGTCATGGTTGACATTATGGCCCTCATTACAACCCTGGCAGTAAAGTCTGCTGACCGCCGTGCTGACGGCCGCCAACATTCCGTGTCCGCGGCGGAAATCCGCTACGGGTATTATGACCTACACTTAGAAATCCTCCACAATACAGACACCAACACAAGTCCGCCACACCAAAGGTCAGTGTTAAATTGGCGATACCAAAATCGACACCGTCACGCCAACAGGAATACGCCCACACTATCACGACCCACGAATCAAAGCAGCGGTCATTCAACCACGGTAAACCATTGGCGTACACACCGCCACGCTCAAAATACACACACATTTACAAAACACAACCAGATTGGACAATCCCAACTACACACACCTGACACACATACACACACCAAAACCACAACACTATAAAACACACACCCACATTACCCACAACACCTTACAACAAAATTTTTGGAAGAAGCAGAGAGAGAAAAGCAAAGACAACACCAGCATCCAGAGGCACACAACACCATCATTCATACACCATCCATGCACAAAACACCACACACTGCAAACATCACCCCATCACATCACATCACTCACACCACATCATGGCACCTCAAAGACACCCCAGGTTTTTTGCGGAGGAGCTCAGGGTCATGGTGGCGGAAATCATCCGGGTAGAGCCACAGCTATTCGGATCATAGGTGCAGCAGACATCCATTGCAAGGAAGATGGAGCTATGGCGGAGAATTGTCAACAGGGTCAACGCAGTGGGACAGCATCCAAGAACATGGGATGACATCAGGAAGAGGTGGAACGACCTACGGGGGAAGGTACGTTCCGTGGTATCCAGACATCAGGTAGCCGTACAGAGGACTGGCGGTGGACCCCCACCTCCTCCCCCACAACTAACAACATGGGAGGAGCAAGTCTTGGCGATCATGCATCCTGAGGGCCTCGCAGGAGTAGCAGGAGGACTGGACTCTGGTAAGTCATATCTTTACTATTATATCCCCCCCCACCCTACCTGCATGCCATCACAAACCCCAACCCCTACCCTCACACCCATCACTCCAACACCTCACATGTACCCCACTGTCAACCCACACATCCCAATACCAAGCCCTGCATGCCACACCAATCCATGGACCCCCATCACCGACCTGCATGGACACCCATCACCAAAGCATGTCCAAGGGAGAGACTCACCCAGAGCACACAATCACCACTCACACAAGGGCCAAGGCGATATTGCAAGCACAGTAGTAGATGGAAACACACCCATTGTACAAGATGGCACACACAGATACAATAACAATGCATTTACACCCCAACAGGACCTCTACACAACGTCACCGGACAGGAGGTGCCAGCCATATCCAGTCCCCCCACAGAAGAGGCCCACAGTGACGACAACAGCTCTGCACGCCTGGATCAAGATGACCAGCCCGGCCCACCAGGGACCTCTGGACAGTCGGTTCCCAAGCCACAGTCACAAACCACCACTGAACCTCCCCCCTCAGGAAACCACCACAGCACCCACCTAGCAGGCCCATGCTACTGTCCCCAGGACACGTCAATCAGCAGTGTGTCCACCACTACAGGGACCCCAGGCAACCCCACTAACACAGGACGATCAGGGACCTGGGGTCAGTGGCAGTTGGCACACGGTTCAGGGGACAGAGGGACAGGATAACAGGGAAGCTGGGAGGACTGCTGTGAGACGGGGGGAGGACAGGCCCTGGGAACCCACTCTCCACGAGACACTCTCAAACATCATGGGAGCATACCACCATTCCCAGGAGACCATGGGCACAGTACTGGCCAAGTTTCAGGAGACCCAGCGGCTGTAGGAGGAACAGTACCTGGGGATCAGGGAGGACTTGAAGTCCCATTAACACTATCCTGGTCACCATTGCAGGGGTGCTGGCAGACATGGCCAACACCATGAGGGAGACAGTGGCATACCACCGGGCCCCTGACACCAGCCCGAACGATGAAGCGCCCTCCACATCCGCCGGCGCTAGTGGACAGGAGGTCCCGCCACAGGACCAACAGGCCACCAGCACCCCACCCCCTGCAGTAGGAGAAACCACCCGCAAACGGTCCCTGAGATCCAGGCACAAGACAGAGAACATTGCGAAGACCCCCGCCAGGAAATAAGACTCTCCTGATTGTCACCCTTCTGTCCCACTATGTCACCCTGTCCACCTTGAACTGCCATGGCTCCACTTCCTATGCCCCCTGGGACAATGCACCTGTGATACCAAGAGACTGGACTCTACCATGGACATTCCTCCACAATCACCCTAGCCCCTTCCACATACCCCTATACACATTAGCCCGTAAACACCCTTGAAACAATCTGGAGTCAGTTAGTACTTTCACAAATGTATTATTACAACTTCTTCGACAAATATCAATGTAAATGTTCATTTGCACATACCAATGTATGACAGTTGTTGGGCAGCAGTAAACATATAGCAGAAGGCAGAATGAGGTACCCAGGTCTGTGAAATGGAAAGCCAAAGTGAACTGTCAGGGTCCATACACAGAGGTTAAGAGGCTGACTTATACAATGTCCTACAGTAGTCAGATATGAGATGAGCAGTGCCAGTGTCTCACTGGAAGTACTACATGATGATGTTGTTTCGGTTGTCAATATCTTCTTCCTCTGCCTCCTCTTCCTCACTGTCCACAGGCTCCACAGCTGCCACAATACCATCATCAGGCCCATCCTCATGCAGAAAAGGCACCTGGCGTCGCAAAGCGAGGTTGTGCAACATGCAGCATGCCACGATTATCTGGCACACCTTCTTCGGTGAGTAGTATAGGGAGCCACCTGTTAGATGGAGGAACTGGAATCTGGCCTTCAAGAGGACAAAAGTCCTCTCAATAATACGCCTAGTTTGCCTCTGCCCTTGTCCTGGCATTAGTCACTGGGGTCAGTAGCCATGAGAGGCTGGGGTAACCAGAGTCACCTGCAAATGTCGATGGATATCTGTTACACACACACTAACCCTTAGGGACTACCCCATAACCAGACACCTATTAATACTGTGTTGGGACCTTGGACTCAGCTATTAGCCACACGCGGTACCTCTGGAGTTGGCCCATCACGTAAGGGATGCTGCTATTTCTCAAAATGTAAGTGTCATGCACAGAGCCAGGATACTTGGCATTCACATGAGAGATGTACTGGTCTGCCAAACACAACATCTGCACATTGATTGAATGGTAGCTTTTTCTATTTCTGTACACCTGTTTATTCCTGCGGTGGGGGGACATATGCCACATGTGTACCATCAATGGCACCAATTATGTTGGGGATATGTCCCAGGGCATAGAAGTCAGCTTTCACTGTGGGAAAATCCTCCACCTGGGGGAAAACGATGTAGCTGCGCATGTGTTTCAGCAGGGCAGATAACACTCTGGTCAATACGTTAGAGAACATTGGCTGAGACATCCCTGATGCCATGGCCACTAGAGGGGGGGATACCTTTGGGATGGCGGGTAGCTGACATCAGGTCCGGCTCCAATTGGGCACACAGTTCTTGGATTGTGTCACGATCAAGTCTGTAGGTGATAATGATGTGTCTGGCTTCCATTGTTGATAGGTCCACCAGGGGTCTGTACACCGCCATCTCATCATCTGCTCCAGCGGATGTGCTCTATGGAGGAGAATGGTGAGCAGAAGGTCATGTGCCACATAGGTTGCACAAGTGTTTTTGCTGTAATGTGAATAAATCCGTGTGTGGCGTTGTCTGTCCATAAATCTGCCCAAACGTGCTGTGACGCAGTTAGGTGCCATGCCATGTGCCACCCTGAAATGGCGGCTGCCTGACCTGTAAGGAGGGACAAGGGGAACTGAGGTAACTGCGCTGGCTTTGTGCAGTGTCGCGGTAGGCTGTCGAAGACCGCTGCGCAATTCAGCATTGGTTATCATTGGGCCCTATGGCTTCCAGGAGCCAATGACGATGTACGCCGACGGTACGCACCGCCGCGGACGTGACCGACATTTTCTATCTGTTCACTCACTTGATACCTGACCTTCAACAGGAGAGGAACTACACTGCAAGTGCTGCTGTGACCTGTGTCTGGAAGAGACAATGGCTCGAGTGCCTGGGGAAAGGGCCCCTGCCTTCACTTCGGAGGAGTTGGAGAGACTAGTGGATGGGGTCCTCCCCAGTACACGCTACTCTACGGTCCTACAGACAAACAGGTGAGTACACTGCGAGCATGATGCGTGGGACATGAATGTATGGAGTGGTGTGGATTGAAGATACATGTGGGGTTGGGGTCTGAGGCCTGCCTGAGAGGATGGTAAGTGTATGTGTGTCAGGGCATGGGTGGGAAGTGGTGGGCAGTGAGTATGACGAACCGGACGGGGGAGTAATTTCCTTTCATCCTATACCTTTCCTATAGGTCAGCGCCCACCAGAAGAAGGGTATTTGGCGTGCCAACACCAAGTGCAGACCCCGGGGGTCCATCATAGATGGAGCACCCACTGCCGCAAGAGATGGGAGAACCTGCGCCGCTGGAGCAAGAAGACGGCAGAGGCCCAGCTGGGGCTGGCCTCCCAACGTGGAAGGGGTGCCCATCGCACCATGAGTCCCCTGATGTTCCGCTTTATGAGGTGTCTGGGTGGGGGATGTGGGCTGTGGGTTCCCCTAGGCCAGGGCGAACTTGGTAGGGTCGGTCCCTTGTTAGGCAGGGTCTGTGGTACTAAAACCCCAATAGTGGTAGTGGCCATCTACAACTAGTCAGCCTCCTGTGGGTTCAAGGTGTGCAGCAAATGGGGATATGCAAAGTACCCCATGGGCAGGTTTTTTCCTAACTGCTAGTGCATGGCCTAGTGCATAGGGCTGCCCCCTGTGTCTTGTGTCCTCCAACCGTAGTGGTGTTGCTGGCATTGACCATGTGTCTCCTCTGTCTCCCCCCCCCCATCTTGTTTTGTCACCCTGTCCTTGTGTGCATTAGCATCATCTGGCGGAGGAGCAGAGGCACCGGAGACGGAGGGAGCTGCATCCCACATGGCCCAGGAGGGTGAATCTACGGAGTCTGAAGGCACCAGTGGGATGGAGGGCGAGGGGAGCTCCATGATGGGGACAGGAGGGGACACCAGCGACAGCGACTCCTCCTCTGATGGGAGCACCCTTGCGGTGGCGGGCACCTCTGTGCCCACCGCAACAACAGGTACAGCCGCCACCCCCCCTATCAGCACCGCCCTCCCAGCAGCCCCTCAGCGTGTTTCCTGAGCCCGCTCACACAGGAGGGTGGGCATCTCCTTCGCCCCAGGCACCTCAGGCCCTGCCCCAGTCAGCCCTGCTGCCCTCAGTGAGGAGGCTACTGACTTCCTGAGATCCCTCAGTGTTGGGCAGTCAGCCATTCTGAATGCCATCCAGGGTGTCGAGAGGCATTTGCAGCAAACAAATGCATACCTAGAGGGCATTCATTCTGGCGTGGCGGCCCAAAAGAGAGCGTTTCAGGCCCTGGCCTCAGCACTAATGGCAGCCATTGTCCCTGTGTGAAGCCTCCCCGTTCCAACTTCCTCTACCCAGACCCAATCCCCTCTACCTCAGCCTATCCCAAGCACACCATCAGACCAGCATGCACACACAAACACACAAAAGTTGCTCAGGCAAACATAAGCACCCCACATCCCACAGGCACTCACAAGCACCATACCCATGCAGACACACCAACATCCACTTCCTCCACTGTGTCCCCCTTTTCCACCTCCCTCCCTGTCTCGTCTCCACTCACACCTGCATGCACTACATCCTCAGCCACTGCCTCCATCACCAGCACGCCCATCACAACATACCACTCAAAAGCAATCACCACCCCCGTAACCATGCACAAGTCCCCTGTGTCCTCTCCCAGTGTGCCTGTGAGCCCTCCTCCCAAAGTACACAAACGCAGGCACACACCCACCCACCAGCCATCCACCTCACAACAGCCTCCAGCCCATGCACCTTCACCCAAACTCAGCAGACGTACACCTCCTATAACCACTACCTCTTCTTCCACTCCCACACCCCCTCCATCTTCCCGTCCCAATGTGTTAAAGAAACTTTTCCTGGCTAACATTGACCTCTTCCCTACACCTCCCCCCGTCCATCTCCTAGGGCCAGGATGTCTAGATCCCAGACGAGCACCTCAGCCACAAAATCGGCATCCACTTTGGTCCCTGCAAGTCCGGGAGGATCGAAGGGGCACCCATCAGGGCTGCCAGAGTGCCACCTACTGAAGCTAAGGACCACCTGATTCTGCCACCTGCCAAGGTAAAGAAGGGGCCAGCATGCAGAAGGGAAAACATGCACCACCCACCCAGCAAGGCTTCATCCAGAACCAAAGATTACAGTGCCAAAGTCCCAGCAGCGACTACCAAGGTGGGGAAGAGACACAAAAGCAAAGGAAAGTCACCTCAGGGCACGGAGCCTCCTGGTGAGGGACTGGTGACCACCATTTCTCATGACAGGCCAGCAACCTCTACCACGGTGAGCACCGCCGCAATGACCGCCACCTGCACAGCAGCTGCCCCAAATACAGTCACCAGCATCATCCCCAGTGGGCAGCCGTCCAAGGCTGCTGGAGACGGCCTGGTGTCTCCCTCCACTACTACAGACACCTGCACCACGGGCAGCAGCATCTCCGCCACCTGCACCACCATGTGCCCAGCCAGCGGACATCAGCAGCATCCCCAGTGGGTAGCCGTCTGAGGCTCCAGGAGACGTCCTGGACCCTGCACACACTACATGAGGCACCACCACCAGCACTGGCACTACCAGCAGTTTGCAGCCTACGTCGCCGCAGGGTGGAGTGTGGCTCTGCCTCCAGGGAGTATCATGCTACCTGTTCCATGAAACTCTCGTGGCTCAGACACCCAGGTGAGGGAATGGGAACTGCCACACCCCAGGTGCAGCATCACTGGGCACCATGCCCCCTCCAGAACCAGTGGAGAGATGCATCCACTCACTCAATCCTTAGCAGGATGAAGCAGACTGGGCACAAAACCCCCTCCAGAACCAGTGGAGAAAAGCATCCACTAACACAGTCCTTGGCAGGATGAAGCACTCTGGGCACAAAGCCTTCTCCAGAACCAGTGGAGAAAAGCATCCACTAACAGTTCTTGGCAGGATGAAGCACTCTGGGCACAAAGCCCCCTCCAGAACCAGTGGAGAAAAGCATCCACTAACGCAGTCCTTGGCAGGATGAAGCACTCTGGGCACAAAGCCCCCTCCAGAACCAGTGGACATGTCACCGACTTGAGAGACTACGGCTTTGCACTCCCCAGGACCAGGCAGTGGGCATGAAGCCCCCACGAGGAGCAGTGGCGTCGTCCCATCATCCGGCTGAAGTGCCCCCCCTCCCCTTCCCCCTGAGGTGCCTGTTTTTTTTCCGACCTGATGCCCCTGCAGGGTTCTCTCCGTTTTGTGTCATGTGTGGGCTTTGCCCATGCTTTTTGTGACCACTGGTCCACGGACATTTCATGGGACAGTGTACGGACTTGTGTACTTGCTGTAAATATTTGTGTATAATGATTATTTACTGTTCTCTTGGGCTATCTAATTGTTCGAATATTACACTAGTTAAACTCATTTCGTTTGGTCCTTGTGTTCTTCCAGGTGGTGACGGGGTGTATCTGTGATGTGACTGGATATGTGTGTGTGTGTTGTTGTGGGTGGGGGTGTTGCGTGCGTGTGTCACTCTCTTTTCCCTCCTCCCCTCCCCTGTGTGCTAGGTGCAGTACTCACCATGGTCGTCACCGCTGGCGTTCGTACTCCTGGTAGATGAGAAGATACACCAACATTGATAACACCTGTAGTTCTGGCTCCATGGCGTCCTGGTTCTTCATTGGGTGTCGGGAGGTGAGTGGTTTCCCTTCCAAAGACTGTTTCCGCCGTGCTTTTGATGGCGTTGGTACTGCCCCAGAAAAGCTGGCGGATTGGTGCCTTGTAATAGTGTGGGCGGTACACTGTCTTCCGCCTGTCTGTTGGCGGTTACCGCCGCGGTGTTTGTTTCTACCGCCGTGGCGGTCGGAGTGTTAAAGCGGCTGTCTGTGTTGTCGGTTTCTGCCATGGTCGTAATACCATTTCTTTTACCGCCGGCCTGTTAGCGGTATTACCGCCGCTTTATCACCGACCGCCAGGGTTGTAATGTGGGCCTATATCTCTTTGTATGTTTTTAGCTATTATTGTTTTACCACTTTTTAGCTAGTTTTCAATGATTTTAGCTTGTTTTAGTCCAAAGCACTTTTTAGCTGGGATTCATTTACCTTCGGTGGCATCATCCTATGGCGCCATACTTGTTACGGCAATAGGGAGGGTGTGGAGAATCCTATCTTGTTTTAATGGGAAGCTGTAGTTAGCTTAGGCCTCTGGCTTGTAGACACGTGCCCCCGTCACCCAGTGACTTTTACCCTATTTAGTTTGCTCCGTTTTAGCGCATTTATTTAATTATATATTTCAAGATGGCTGCATTGTTTATAGTTAGGCTAATGTTTCAGTTTCATGTTATCAGTGTCACCGTGCTAAAGCGTCACTATCAAGCGACAAAGATAAACAAGCTGAAGGTATTCACTTTAGGTACTTTCCCTCTGGTGCACTTTCGAGGGAATTGTTTAAATAAATTGCCATCCCAAGCATAACTTGTTATCTATTGTTTGGGAACAGACCTACGTCAGGGGTCCGATCAGATCTGTATAAATACATCTTACACAGATATTCAGAGGGAATCCGACCAGATGCCATTGCTACTATCGATGCTGCACATCACCTTGATGCTGACCCACTCTTCGTGCCCCCACACAGTTTGATCTAGAGACCTCATTCCAAGGTAACAAGGGTTGGGGCGCTCTTCTCGTGGATACCGCATTGGCAGATTAGGTTTACCACAACTAGCTCTCTTGGGGTTAGGATTTAAGACATAGGACAATTCTGTTTCTTGCACTGTTAATTATCCTAATCATTGCAGCCCATGCAACTTATCATACATTGCAGTATTGGTAATAAAAACATAATAAGACTTTTACTGCATCTCTCTTCATTGCCTGTTGACATGTTGTTAATGTGAGAAAGGGGTAATCTCCGTTGAACCAGGACACTCCTTGAGATGTCGCACTCTTGAGTCCGTGCGTAAAGGCTTCCATGAATCACCTTTTATGTTAGGGTTTTTGGTGAGGTACTGCTTGTGATCCGGGAGGGTTGGGACGACAGTTGCAACTTGTTGTAGGACCGGCATAGACACCTAAAAATATAATTACATCCCTCTTTCAACCAGCAGTCTTGCCTAGAGCAAGACAAACTACGACAGGGGAAGTGCCTTGTAATCGCTATTTCAAGGTCAAACAAGCATAAGAACATGAACAGTGTAGTCTGAAGTGACATGGTCTTGATTTATTTGTTTATAAGAATTTGTTTAAGTCTAGCATCTTGATGCACACAGATTATATCACTCCTGAGTTTATGTCAGAAATTTAAATTTCAGATAAGATACAGAACAATAGGCTCACCAACTGACCACTTGTAAGGAGAGGTCCTTTGCCCCAGAATATTGGGTAAGTTACTGCAAGAGAAGATCTTGACTACCAGATCACTGGGACACTGCTGCATCTCGCTTCATGCTGGTACTGAGCCAAAGCCGTAAGGAAAGGAGGTGACACAATGTGCGTTTGCCTTTCGTAGGGTTGACTATGTCCTCACCATTTTGGTAACTATAGCATTTGCAGCAAACAGGTATGCAGCGCATTAATCCTCCCTAAGAAACTCTAGATGCAAAGTAAGCTACTCCATGTTCTTCCAGTGCAGGGCACAGACGTAGGTTTTTAGGATGTTAGGTTTTTAGGTGATAATTTAACTATGGTAGAAATGTTCATGTTGGCCTGCTGTGTACTTCACATGACTGCTTTACTGCACCTGGAAGGAGGTCTCTGCTGCCTGAAGCCTGCTTTGAACCCTCAGAGGCCTGTCCTGCTGATTGAGATCTGTTCTATCTCTTGAACCCAGGCCAATCCAGAGTGACTTCAACGGTTTGTTGGCTGGCCTCCTGATCAGAGCCTCAGGGACAGAAAAGGTTCCAACCGTCTTGAAGCCGCACCCTGACCTAGCCTGAATCAGTCCTAACCCTCTCAAGTGGTGCCCCTCCAGTCTTGGACCCTTGGTGGTGATGGTAAATGTGCCCAGAGGGCCAAAATCCAAAACTTTGGACAATAGTTTTTTGGATAAAGACTGCTTTGAGAACTGGGAGAAGACTGGGACCAACCTGTTAGTCTGTCCACCCAAGGTGTACTGCCTTTTAAATCCGAAGGTAAGCGCCAACCAGGCCCAATCCACTTCTTGCACCCAACTTATGCTCCATCAATATTTTTCAACTTGGACCCGGTTTTACCAGACTACATGTCCGCTGCTGGTGCTTTGATATTTTAAGCGCTAGTTTTTACCTTAAACTTTGAAGATTCATAACTCCAGTTCTACTCATTGGATTATTGCCGTTTTGGGGTCAAATATTTTTTTTTAATTGAATCAATTTTTTCTATATTGGTGTGGGGTTATTGTAGTGCTTTCACTTTTTTGTACTGTTTGTGAGTTTCATAAATACTTTACACATTGCCTCTAAGTTAAGCCTGACTGCTTTTGTACCAGGCTGTCAGAGGGTTAAGCACAGGTTAAGTTAGTGACTTTTGTGGTTCACCCTGACAAGGATTGCAATGTTACTTGAGCAGGATTAATAACCCTACTAAACCAAGAACCCAATTCCTTGCATGTCTGTTGTTTCAAGAACAGATCTAGTGTTACATAATTTAATAGTCCCTTAACAATTGCAGCTGTTCCATTACAGATATGAAAACTAGTGCCAAAAATGACAAATTATACAGGAGTTGATTTTGTAATTATGTCAGAAAACTCACACACGAAGCAATAACCTGGCTTCTTTAACATGACACTGAATGGTAAAAGGAAGGAAGTGCAGACTACTAAAACTGAAGATCCAGAGTTTAACAAAATAACCATGTAAACCAGAGCTGAGAAACACAGAGCGAAATCCAGAGGCAAAGGAGAAGCAAGTCGTTTTAGGAAGCTGACGCAGAATTACAGTGAAGATTGAAACCCAACGCAGCAACAGACATGCTCTAAATAACTTGATGTAGTGCACATGGACCAGGAGGGTCACTTCCCTTATACCAGACGCCCCCCCAATTACCATGATGCAACACCTAATAGGAGTCATGCTTCATTCTTACATGTGCAGATAACAGCCCTTTGGGCTACATGTTTACCACTGTGTAAATGTAGCGCAGATGCACTTACAACACACTATGAAACAATGAAGAATTGTGTCTGCTGTGTGCATGACAGGAACACAGCAATGCTGCAAGATGACCACCAAAATGAGTGAGACTTGAAACACCAGACTCTCTTTGTGGCACTCAGTGCTTAATGTGATCAGCAAATGCACATTTGCCTGTGGTGAGCACTAGACCATCATGATAGCTATTCTCGTTTACTGCAAAGTTAGCGCTCTGCGGGTAGGAGGGTGTAAGGCAGCATTACAGGTTGACCTTTCATCTTGAATGGCTTTAGTAAAGGAGGTGGTGGTTCTTATCAGACAAGGACAATGGAACATCTGCTTGAGGTTCTAGCTCCACTGTCAATATTTGGAGGTTTACATTCCTGAGGATCCCCAGCAGGAAATCTACAGTAGACACCCTTGCAGCCGGGACTTTTCCCCCTCAGGGGCCAAGCCTTTTTTTTTTGCAATTTGGGGCAGTTTGCGCTTAGGCCTTCATAACTTTTTGTCCACATAAGCTACCCACGCCAAATGTGTGTCCTTTTTTTCAAACATCCTAGGGATTCTAGAGGTACCCAGAGTTTGTGGGTTCCCCTGGAGGAGACCAATAAATTAGCCAAAATACAGCATAAATTTTGTTTAAAAAAAAAAAAGGGAAAAAAGGGCTACAGAAGAAGGCTTGTGGTTTTTCCCTGGAAATGGCATCAACAAAGGGTTGCTGTGCTAAGATCACCATCTTCCCACCTTTCGGGCACAGGCACACTTGAATCAGAAAACCAGTTTTTTCAACAAAGTTTTGTCATTTTACTGGGACATACCTCATTTTTACTATGATATGTGCTTTTAGCCTCCTTCCAGTTAGTGACAGAAATGGGTGTGAAACCAATGCTGGATTGCAGAAAGCTAAACATTTCTGAAAAGTAGACATAATTCTGAATTCAGCAAGGGGTAATTTGTGTAGATCCTACAAGGTTTTCCTACAGAAAAGAACAGCTGAAATAAAAATATATTGAAATAGAGGTGAAAAAAAACAGCCATTTTTCTCTACGTTTTACTCTAACTTTTACCTGCGATGTCAGATTTTCAGAAGCAATATATACCGTTGCGTCTGCTGGACTTCTGGTTGCGGGGATGTATAGGACTTGTAGGTTTGTCAATAACTCTAGGTACCCAGAGCCAATAAAGGAGCTGAACCTTGCAATGGGTTTTCATTGTATACTGGGTATACAGCAATTCATTTGGTGAAATATAAAGAGTGAAAAATAGGTATCAAGGAAACCTTTGTATTTCCAAAATGGGCAAAAGTTAAGGTGTTGAGAAGCAGTGGTTATTTGCACATCACTGAATTCCAGGGTCTCAAATAGACATCTTTTTTTACACACTGTCTTACATATGAAAGGAAAAAATGTAGATAAAGACAAGGGGCAATAACACTTGTTCTGCTATTCTGTGTTCCCCCAAGTCTCCCTATAAAAATGGTACCTCACTTGTGTGGGTAGGCCTAAAGCCCGGAACAGGAAACACAACATGTACACATCACATTTGTACATTGAAATCTGATGTGTTTTTTGGAAAGTGCATAGCTGTGGATTTTGGCCTCTAGCTCAGTCGTACCGTAGGGAAAACTACCAAATCTGTGCATTTTTTAAAACTAGACACCATGGGGAATCCAAGATGGGTTGCTCTCACCAGGCTCTGTTACCCAGAATCCTTAGCAAACCTCAACATTTGGCAAAAAAACACTTTTTCCTCACATTTCGGTGATAGAAAGTTCTGGAATCTGAGAGGAGCCACAAATTTTCTTCCACCCAGCATTCCCCCAAGTCTCCCAATAAAAATGGTACCTCACTTGTGTGGGTAGGCCTAGTGCGCGCGACAGAAAATGCCCCCAAAACACTACGTGGACACATCAAAATGATCAAATACACAACTACCTATGTTTTTCGTCCTGGGCTTAGCAGCCATCTAGGGAAACCTACCAAACCCGAATATTTCTGAAAACTAGACACCCGAGGGAGTCCAGGGAGGTGTGACTGGCATGGATCCCCCAGTGTTTTCTTACCCAGCATCCTCAGCAAACCTCAAATTTAGCTAAAAAAAAATCTGTGTGGGATCACTGCAATGGCACAAATTTCCTACCACCCAACATTCCCCTCAGTTTCACAATAAAAATTATACCTCACTTGTGTAGGTGGGCCAAGTGCCTGTGACAGGGAAGAGCCAAAAACATGTCAAAAACGAGGGGGAACCAAAGCGGTTCCAAAAGGGCAGTTTGAAAAAAAATGTTTTTAGGCCGACAAGTGGGGCAGAATTTTTATCTGTATAGATGCGACAATGCTGGGTGGTAGGAATTTTGTGGATTCCTGCAGATTCTGGAAGGTTCCATCACAAAAATGTGGGGAAAATGTGTGATTTCAAGCAAAGTTGGAGGCTTACAGGGCATTGTGGATAGGAAAATGGTGCAGGTGCATGTGAAGCACACCAACGTTGGCTCACCCAGATGCTTAGTTTTCAGACGTGTCTCGGTCTCGTAGATTTTTATACATGGCAGCGTCCCAAAGTCCAAAATGTGCACTCCAAGTGGGACGATTTTGAGAGTTAGCAAGCTCTCATGGCCCAAATGTAAAACTAAAACCTAAAACAATCAAATGTCCTCTTGCTTGCTGTTGGATTAAGATCTTTTAGTGTGCGGGGGGAGCTGAAAAACTGTTACTCCCTTTAGTTGGGGTGGGGGCATAACCATGCCCATACTGGTTGGTAGCCACCACCCCACAATTACATTTTTTAATTCCCTGGCATATATTAGGCTTTCTGCCCACCCACCCCAAGGGAGTGAATTGGGGGTAATTGCCCCATCTGCCCACCAGTGGGCAGAACAACTTTGTCCTCATTTATTGGGGGTAGGGGTATCGCCATACCCCCACCCTCTTTTAAAAAAAAAAAAAATCTTCCCTGGTGTCTGGTGGGCTTTCTACCCCCTGGGGGGCAGATGAGCCTTACAAAAAATAGGCCTATCTGTCCCCCAAGGGGGCAGAAACGGCATAAAATACATTTGTCTCCCAGGGGAGTGACCCTTCCTAAGGGGTCGCTCCCTTGTGTGAAACTGGTGCAAAACAAAATCCTTGATATCTAGTGGTTTCTGCTTTCCATTGGGGGCAGATTGGCCGAAGAAAAATAGGCCGATCTGCACCCAAGGTGGGCAGAAATGGCCTAAAATAAATTGCACCCAGGGGAGCGACCCTTGCTTAAGGCGTCACTCCCCTTTTGTAAAAAAAAAAAAAAAAGAAAAAAAAAAATCCCTTGTGCCTAGTGGTTTCTGCCCCCCTTGGTTGGCGAACTGCCCCCCAAGGAGGGCAGAAATTACCTAAAATAAATTTGCCTCCGCAGGGGAGCGACCCTTGTCTAAGGGGTCGCTCCACTCTTTTTTTTTTTTTTTTTTTTTAATTGTCACAAAAAAAAAAAAATCCCTGGTGCCTAGTAGTTTCTGCCCCCCTTGGGGGTACATTGGCCTAATAAAAATAGGCAGACAATGGACTAAAAACAATTTGCCACGCCCCCCCCCCCCCCCCAATTGGGGGTAGATTGGCCTAATAAAAATAGGCAAAAAATGGCCTAAAAACAATGAGCTTTTCTTCCTCTACTTATTTCTCAAAATAATCACTTGCTCGGTCTCCTCTGATACAATGAAGGTATTGCTCCTCTGGCACCATAGCACCTGCATTCTCATAGTCCTCCTATTCCTACAGTTCCTGAGCAGTTTCAGTCACATGACTCTTGGCCTCTTCATTTGATAACTCCTCTTCAAGGAGTTTTGCCGACAGTTGTGGGGAGATTTTGAAGGGAGACATTTGTGTGACCAGCGGAATAGTGAATGTATTAAGTTGTGCCTTTAGGGTCTGCACATGTTTTGTTGAGGCTAGAAGCTGTGAATGCAATGGGGATCTAGGGCCTAATTCAGATGCTGGTAGGCGGCTTCATCACCCTGACGGAGGTGCCACCTGCCAAACTTAGAAATGACCATGAAGCAGGCAGTCATTTCTTAAAGTATAGGCAGGAACTGCGTGACTGCAGTTCCTGTTAATGATTTTTAAAGATTTGGTGCAAGGCTCCATCCTTATTTCAGAGCCTTGCATCAAACATATTTCTTTTTTTTTTTTTTCAAAAAGAAAATCCCAAAGCAGGATTTTCTAATCGAAATTTTTAAAAAAAGACAATAATGCCCTGTGCTTGGGAGGTATCGCCCATTGCCCAGGGAGAATTTAACAGTTTTCACTGTCCCGTACAGCTATGGTTTTCCTGGCTGTAATGGGCAGTGAAAACTGACTCGAATTTCACACATCAAAATCAGATGGGCAAATTAGAGTTCTGCCTCCAAAGGCCTTTACTTCGGAGGGCCGTCAGAGGGATTTCATCACAGTGGAGATGGAGTGGTCTTCGCTGTGATAAAACTATGGTCCACCTGCATCTAAATCGGGCGTTCAGACCTTTAGCTTGGTGGTATGTATACGTTGCGATGTAAATCAGACTTTTAGTTTTTCATCATCAAAACGTGATCAGACAAGTGAGACACCTTGGACAGTAGTGGTGCAACTGAAAATCTTTGGGTCACAGATAATGTGGTAGTCAACAGAGCAGGTTTCAATGACAAAGTCCTTAGCATTCAAAATGTAATTGACAATGCATTTGCCACTGACAGCACTGGGGTGTTCCCCGAGAAGAGGTCGATGAGAAGGACATCAGTAGAGATTCATTGATGGCGGTTTTGATAATGAGAGCTGTTACATAACTGTGTCTGCCATTGTAGATGAAGAGATTATCAGATCAGTTTTTGTGGCAATACATTTTTACAGGCTTGAAAGGCACACAAAGGAGTCCTGGCTCGCACCATTTAATTATTTTAAAGTCTATCTAGACAGCTCTTTTCAGCAGCCTAGTGGATGGAGTGGGAGGAGATGCTCTACATACAAGCTCATGAGGAATGTGCCCCCTCAGGAGAAAATACCAGTCTTCTCTCTTTGGTGGTCTTGGCTGAAAGGCCTTAAATATGTCACACTCCTCTATTTTCAATCTGGATACAAGCAATTAAAGTTCTGCACATGGAGATGTTTAGCATTTTCTCCGTCAGATAGGGCACACAGTTTTAGAAAGACTTCTTTGATCTTCTGAGGTCTCAGACCTGATTATGTAGAGACGAGACAGATTAAAAAAAGACAACCAGTTTTGCCTCTCAAAGGCTAGTAGCAGTGATACTAAAGATAGTCACATCAAACCAGAGACGCTAGATGTTCGAAGAGCTGTGGGAGTCAGTCAAATTATCTGAAAGAATGATTGGGCCAAGTCAAACAAATTTCAGACACCCTATCAAGTAATCAACTCAGGTTGAGCCCTATAGAATGCTAAGAATTAAATGCTAAGAATTAAATATACAACAACTTTCATATAAACAATATAAAATAGAATACAATACTTCCTGCCAAAAATACAAATTAGTCCTGCATTACTTAAAAAGATCAAGATGATAATGCATGTTTTAATTAACTTCACTGATTTATTCAAAATAAACTGGGTACTGTTTGAGGAGCTGCATGATAGAATCTGCATTTGTTTGTTCTAGACTTTTTCTACACATGCAGACAAGTAGTGAAGTGTTTTGTAAGATCCAACATTCCATGGTTGCCATTATTAGTCTCAGATTTTTATTTTTTATTCCTGCTTTTCTTGAGCACTCGAGTGCTTAGTAAAATTGGGCTTCAGTAGTAGTCATTTACATTTAACACCTTATTTGTGATCACCCCATTTATTGTCTTCTTCGGTGTTCCATTGCCTTAAAGTGGCAATTTTGCTGTTTAACTGTTTCCACCTCGCTTTTTTATGTTAAACAGGACCTTCAGCTGCAATCTCAATAAGATTGAAACCAGTCTGATGATAGGACAATAACAGCCTTTACTCCTCAAAGCCCCCGCCTGTATTTTAGACCCTGTGACGTGGTCATTTATTACTTGTTGGCTTATAACGGGAGACTAGTATTTGTAGTCTACTATGTGGCTAATTCCTACTTGTCCTTTGAGGATGTTCTGCCTTGTTACAACATGTTTCATAAATAAATTGGCAAGCATTGAATAGTTTATTGTTCTTGTATCCAACCAAGATTTTTCTGTTGGCAATCCATCGCTGTAAAGTTGGAGGAAAGTAGGGGGATATGAAGCTGGTTTATCACTTATTTTAGCTCATGGTTGAAGGAGCCAAGTAAAATGTGTATTATTCCATGCTGATGGCTTTGCTCAAAGTCTCAGAATCCAAAATGGGTCCTTAGATACTTGGTTCAATAGGACTCCAATAAAACACGTGCTACATGTGGAATGTTTGATGCTCACATTCTGTGCACTTATGATGCAGATTTACACTTGTGGCTCCTTTGATGCTTGCACAATGTTGAACTGTCAGTGAATTTTTTCTGGCACTTCTTACACTCATATGGCCTCTCACCAGTATGAATCCTTTGATGCCTTCTCAGATGAGAGCCATGAGCAAAGCTTTTAGGGCACTCCTTACACTGGTATGGTTTCTCCCCAGTATGGATCCTCTGATGCATGCAAAGATCTGATTTCCGAGTGAAGCGTTTATGACACTCTTTGCACTCGTATGGTCTCTCCCCTGTGTGGATTCTATGATGATCTATCAGAAGTGATGACTGCCTAAAGGATTTACCACATTCTACGCAATCATAGGGCTTCTCCTCCCTGTGGATCATCTGATGCCTGCTCAGTGTTGACCTGTGAGTAAAGCTTTTCTGGCACTCTGTACACTGGTATGGCCTCGCCCCTGTGTGGGTTCTCTCATGTTTTGTCAGGGTTGACATATGTCTAAAATGCTTACCACAATCAGTGCATTCATAGGATTTTTCTCCTGTATGGATTTTATAATGTCTACTCAAATGGGAGCTATGTGTGAAACCTTTATCACACATCGTGCACTGATATGGTCTCTCCCCCGTATGGATTCTTCGATGTCTGTATAGATCCCACTTGCGAACAAAGATTTTCTCGCACTGCATACACTTGTATTGTTTCAGTTTTTTTCGGCCTGATGTACCATGAGCTTTGCAGTTACTGCACAGATCTGAGGTTTGACCCAGGTTCTTCTCACACTCGGGGCACTGGTTGCTGTCCGTTTCTCCAAGTTGCTGCCTCTTCTGTTCCAAGGATGGGTCTTTTGTGGTGGAAATGTTTCCATTCTCTGTTGAAAGAAGCAAAGAATCCGGGTATATTTTATGTCATAATGCAGCTTAAATGCCAATACCAAATGTAAGTTATTAAGGACTACCACACTACTCCATTACCACACTTTCTTTGACCTTCAGATAGAAAAAGAGCCAAAAGGAGAATTAGAGTTAAAAATCTAAGCAGAACGAAAAACACAGACAGCTCTTAAATGAGTAATATCCACACCACAATCAGCAAAAGAAATATTAAACAAAAATCCAATGTAAGGTGCTCATTTTATCTATTCTGCCTTGTCTTTATCATTAACATATAGACAATATATATATAGATGTTCAAGAAAACTAAACCTGAATGTTTGAATACACATTTATAATTATAAAATGAACCTGTCTCCGAGTAAGGATTTAAAGGTAGCAAAATGTTTGTAATGCTTAATTTAGTAGTTAGAGGGTGAAGGGATTGAAACCCGTTGCAGCCACTTGCAGCAGCGATTTTTAACATACAATATGGATTTGAAAGACACAGTGAAGAAAATATTAAAGTTAAGGTTTGGATAATATTTTTGGGGAAGATGACTTTCCTTGTTGCATATTGCTGCATTCCAGTTGCAGCTCTTGTTAAGCAGGTGACAAGTTAAATGCATATTGAATTTGGAGTTACACATGATACGATAGTGTAACTATTCATAGGTTAGGACAGGGTTGGATTATAATAACGCAGAGTCTATTTAATTTATTATGGTTGCAGTACAGCAGTGAAACCAACTAACCAAGGCAGTTTTTATTTCTTACATTCCAAACTGTGGGTGCCTCAATTTGGTTCTTGATTACAGCAGTGTTCCTGATATTTGCATGGTTCAAAGTTCAATTAAAATCTTGAGCAGAAGTAGTTGTTAAAGTACTGTCCAAATCAGAGCTAGGTGGGTCAAAGATGGACACATACTTGTGTGCTTCGTCTAAGCCCTCCCACTCTTCAGTAGGCTGCTATATTGCGAAAATGCTCCCTTCTTACCCAAGAGTTTTGTGAGACCATGTTCCCATACATAGCTTTGGTGAGACACCAGAGGAAAAGCATTTGGGCAAGTAAATCCATGTACTTCACAGAAGTGCCAAAACTACACTCAATATGAAATCTGATTGTTGTACTCATAATAACTTTGCCCCGGTCGGGAAAGTCTTCTGCATGGTGAAGGGCGTGCACCTCTGCCCTGAGTGCCCAAGTGCACTAATGTTTGGATCCCTAATAATAATTTTTGTTGTCATAGGCAAACACCATTATGCATGCGCGCCATGACATAGGCCTCTTGCACTGTTTGTGCTCTTCTTGGACAAGGAGGGTCACCCAAAGTGCTACCCTCATAGTTGTGAGAGGCTACTGCCTTCACCAGGAGTTCAGTAACACAAGTGCAGTGGTAGCAGCATACCGTTTAGTGATCAGTAGGAGTGAAAGGTCCTTTTTAACTGGTGTTACTAGAGTGAGGCCTACAGACTCGCTCATTTATAAAGTTCTGGTGCTGTGTACTCAACTCACTCTTCGCTTACATTGGTTTGATGTGTAGTGCTGTACACCGCATGGGTGGTGTATCTGCACAGGGTGAATGAGTGCCTGTGAAGGGTACAATACAGACATAATGCAGTACTGAGCAGTGAGTGCATGGTGAATGCATGTGTATATGTGCCTATGAGTGATAAAATAAATGGAGAATGTAATGCTGTGCAGTGCGTGCATGGTGAATGCATGTGCTGGATGTATGTGTGCCTTTGAGTGGTAAACACTGAAGATGGCGGTACTGCTAAAGATGCCCTTAGGCCAACCTAAAAATAAGGTCTGCAATTTTTCTTCAATTGCAATCTACAGGTATCACAGAAAAAAGTTCACTTTTGCAAAAACCTTAGGTCTGGATTTAGATATCTAAGTTGCATGTCTTCACGCCTATATTTGCATGTGTCTGATCATCAAAACCAAACCTACTGGCTGTGATTGAGTTAGTATTAATGATGGTATGTTCATAGTCAGAACTGTGGGGCTAATGGTGTTGGTGACAATCGAGACAGTAGTAAGAGCTTGAGCAGCAGTAGCGATGAATAACCATTGTATGATGGGCCACTGCCAAATGCAGTAAAATGGCTAAGCAGGAACAGCACACTTAAGATGCCTTTCTGAAATTCTCAACTGTATCCAAAGAAGCTATTCAGCCTTCTGGGGCAGCAGGGACTTCTGTGGACCTCCAAGGAATGACTACTGTAAGCAGGGATGCCAGGCTACGGAAATGTTATTATTTGAACGCAAAACAATACATAAAAATACAGAATCGAGTATACATCAAACTACATAAATAATTAAATATTTTATTTAATTCACAAACAAATATTATACAAAAACAGAAACTTTAATGAGAAGGTTAGAGTTTTTCAAAATTTGATGGTATTTCTAAAAGATGAAATGACATGCTAAACTCTAGCATAGCACTTTGTGTATTTCATCCTAATGCATGCACTCCTTTTGTCTAAGCTTACCAGTACTTCAATTGAGGTCATAAGATTGACAGGTTAAGAACTGTTGCTTTGGAGAGTTAAATACTGAATGGCATGCACAACACTACATTAAGTCCAGATAAAGTTGAAATTAGGGTAAAAGTCACCCTGGGGCAAAGACACTAAAGGACAGTCAATGTGTGTATTTCAGTGCTTTTAATAAAACTGTAGTACCAAGCAATGGGATGAAGGTTTGAGGTTGGTAAAGGCATGCAACTACAGCCTACTTGGAGCTAGTGAACAGAATGTTTGTGGCATGAGTAGCTGTAGATAAACATGCTCTGCATTCTCCTCCCATCTATTGTTGGCCTCGAACGTGCACAACTTTTTCTTCAAAGAAGTCTTTCTAGCCATGAGGTAGGGTGACTCCTCCTATGACTTGCAATGTGTATGGTCATCTGCTCCATTGTTGGATTCTTTTCTCATGCCTTAGGGTTCAGATATAGATCTCTAAAGCTCAGAGTTGACGCCGCATCGTGCTCGTTGCAGGGGCCTTTCGGTGATTCCATTCCAATTTACGAGAGGCAATCATGTTTTTACAATCTTCTTGATTCTGTCCCGGTTCTGTTGGTAGCGCGCCTAGCATTTCTTTGAGTCTTTGTTCTGTGCCTAACCCCTTTCTGGCTCTTTTCATCAGCCACCATCTTCAAGAATGCACAGACCGTGATTGAAAGGTCTCTATTTCAGTACTTTCCACAGTAACACTCCAAGTGCACGTGGACAGATCACAATCTGGTCTGTAACCTCTGTTTGTCGCCAGAGCATGACAAGACCTCCTCACCCAACCTGCCTCGCTTTCCGGTTCAAGACCATCTGGTACTGACGCAATCAACAACTTACCCGATGCAAGATGTTGCAGTGACAAGATGGGCACACCCAGACATCTTCGGTGAGGACATCGAAAGAGAAGCAGGCACCTCCATGTCTGCCGAGCAACCCTGTCTTTCAACCCAGGGTCGAGTTCTCCATCCGCCGCCAATGTCTGAAGACGACAACAGTTAGTACTATTTTCCATTGTCAACAGCAAGAGCACAGGTCGACCACTATCCCTCAGGAAGCATGGCATCGAACCCAACACCATTACCACAGCATTTCAGGCCGCCTCTGCTTCCCAGACAAGGTTGGCACCGACATAAGGCTTTGGAGCCGACTCAGATTCTGAAACAGCCACGTAGGACCTTAAGCTTAAGGCTTTCCTTAGCACCGGGTGCTCCCTCTACACAATCAAGTTCCCCGGTACTGGCAGTGACGGCTGCTTGGAGCTGAAACATGATTATGCATCAAGACTAGTTTTGAAGTGGAAACAACCTTTGGCGCCGACTCAACCATCCACAACGTATTCCTCAGCTGACGTAGAGGACCACAAAGACTCCATTCTGCAGTACCTCCAGGAGGAGTTGGGCAGTCCCCTACATTCAATGGATCCATATAATGCCCTATATGACCCAGAGCTCCGGGAGGATCCATGGGACAATTAAGGGGTTTCCCACAGGTAACAACAACCCTGACCTGTACCCAGCCAAGCCTTACCCTCCGGATGACACCACCTTATCATGAGGTTAGTCACCGGGCCGCCACCTTCCACACGGTAGACCTGCACGCCATTGCAGAGGATGACTTCCTGTTAAAAGCGCTCTCCGACAGCAAGCATTCTACACAATACGTTCCTAAGCTTAAGGGCGTGTTAAAGTCCACACTGGATGTCTTTACTGAGTCCGCAGTTAGGACCAGGAAAGCCACACCAAGAGTTGACAAAAAGTAGAAGCCCTCCCCCTCTGACCCACCTTACATTAGAGGTCAGCTCCCACCAGAGTTTTTGGTCGTGCATACTGTCCATAAACAGGCAAATGCACAGGGTATCAGTGATGCCCCACTGCCATATAAAGAGAGTCAAAAGATCAATATGGTGGGGAAAAGGGTGGCATTTGATCTGCAACCCACTGGCACACTGCCAACTCCATTGACTTATTCTCTCGGTATGACCAAGTCCAGTGGGATGAGATGGGAGACCCGCTACAACACCTTCCAGATCAGTACAGGCCACGGGCTTAGGAACTCATGGCACAGAGGCAGGCAATCTCCAACATGATCATCAGGTGTGTTCTGACACCACTGCAGGTGTGTTAACTCCAGCATTCTTACCATCCATCATACCTAGCTCTGGGTCTCTGGCTTTAAGCAAGAACCCCAGCAGCATCTAATCCACATTCCCTTTAATGGGGAACACACCTCTTTGGGCTGCTGGTTGATCAGATGCTAGAGAAGATCAAGAAGGACACAGACTTGGCCACATCAATGGAGGCTCTTCTGTTGCCATCACCAAGAGCAACCCTCCTAAGGTCATTCCAGGGGTGCCAATCGGGGGAATAACTCCAAGAGCAGGGGACGAGGCAGTGCGGCCATTCAGTAGGTGAGGATAGAGTCTGCTAAGTTCACGTTTGCTGTTGAACGTGCTTAAATGTACATATGCCTCCATCTAATGCCTACTGGGTAGGCGGAGGGTGCATGTGAATCTGCAGCACTACACCCTATGAATAGATGCTTACAGGGCAAGTAACATAATCCATTAGTAGCATGTTTTGGCTGCAGATACACACGCTATGCATAGACTATAAAGCAATACTCCCCTTGCGGTGGCTTCAGGCATCAGATTGAGCATTTACCTGAAATAATGTGCATAGAACTGATAGTCCCACTAAAGCAAGTTGTCTAGATTGTACATACATACAGTAGTGTTTGGTAAAAGTGTGTGGGTTTGTCCATGTTGCTGCTTTACAAATGTCTGTTAACAGGGTATTTACTAAAAAAAAAAAGAAAAAAAAAAAAGAGCCATTGATGCTCCTTTTTTTCCTCTGTGGAATGAGCCCTTGGTGCTGTGAGTAGTGTTCATTTTGCTTTGATGTAGCAAAGTTGTATACATCTAACTATTCATCTAGCGATTCCTGCTTTTGAGATGGGATTACTATCCTTGGATTTTAAACAGCGGCAGATAGTTGTTGCGCTTCTCTAAATGTTTTTGTTCTTTCCACATAGTACCTAAGGGCACTTTAACATCTAGTGTATGCAATACCCTTTCTGCAAGAGTTTCTAGGTGTGAAAAGAAAACTGGTAAATCCAATGTCTTATTTAAGTGGAAAGGTGATGTAACTTTTGGCAGAAACTTTGATTTTCTGCACAGGCGAACCTTGTTTTGGAATGCATGGAAATAAGGTTCCTCAGTAGTCCGTGCATGTATTTCGCTTACTCTTCTTAGTGATGTACCTGCAACAAGGAAAGCCTCTTTCCATGTTAAAAATTGTCGCTGCCATTTATGCATAGGCTTAAATGATGCAGACATTAATCGTGTCAACACAATGTTTAAGTTCTAGGATGGTACACTAGGTCTACGCGGTGGAATGGCTTTTTGAGTCCCTCTATAAATGATTTTATCACAGGTATGCAGAAAAGCGACTGCTTTCTGTTTTGTAGGTAAGCAGCAATTGCTCCTAAGGGCAGGTTTATAGATGTGTACGTAAAATGTGATTTTTGAAGATGTAACAAATAACACACCAGTTGTTTTTCAGATGGTGCTAAAGGTTTTATGTTTGTTTGTAGCACAATAGTGAACAAAGCTTTTCCATTCTGCTGCATAACATGCTCTTGTCGTTGATGTTCTGGCTTCCTTTAGAATGTCCATACATGCTGGGGGTAATTGCGGGTACCCAAATTCTACGACTTCAGGAGACATATTGCAAGATTGAGCTGTTTGCAAGCTTCTCATGCTGTACTAGGGAGAGCTCCAGCAATGTTGTGTACCATGGTTGTTGTGCCCATGTTGGAGCTATCAGTATCATCTTTAGTAATGTTTGCCTGTGTTTCCTGACCACATATGGAATGAGTGGGAGAGGTGGAAAAGTGTATGCAAATATCCCAGACCAGTTAATTGAGACAGCATTGCCCTTGGATTTTGGATGTCAGTGTCTGGATGCAAAGTTTTGCCATTTTGCCTTTTCTACGGTGGCAAACAGATCTATTGTTGGGAGTCCCCCACCACGCTGGAAGTATGTTTGTAGGATTTGAGCGTGGATTTCCCACTCGTGGACTTGTTGCGTCCTGTTTAGTAGGTCTGCCAGTGAGTTGTCTACCCCCGGTATGTATTGTGCCAAGTGGTGGATCTGGTGTACTCCTTGGGATAGCTGCAATGAATGTGTCCCTCCTTGTTCTTGGTCTTATTGTCTGTCCGTGTAAGAACATTCTTCCCTGTTAAGTTGGGTAGGAATGCTATGAGAGCAATGTGTATGGCTAGTAGTTCCAGAACATTGATGTGGAATGTTTGTTGTTGTGCCAACCACTGTCCCCGAACCATAATGTCCTCCATGTGAACAGCCAACCCACGAGTAATGCATCCGTCATGATTGTCACCTGCGGGATTGGGTCCCTGAAGGCTCTTCACTTGTGTGTTTTGTGTATTTCACAATTGTAGTGCCTGATGGAACTTGGGCGTAACCAACACTAGATCTTCCATGTTGTCCCCTGCACTTTTGACTATTGTGATGCTAAGCACTCCTATAGAGGTCACACATGTAGTCATGCAACTATCACAATGCAAGAAGCCATCATACCTAGATTGCGCATCACCATTCTGACTGGAAGGCGACGATGTGGATGAAAAAGAGCCAATTGGTTCTGAAGATTGAAAACCCTCTGTGGACTGGTATAAGCTTTTGCTGTGATCGAACTGAGTATGGCTCCAAGATAAGGTTGTATCTGGAGCAGCTGTAGATGTGATTTGGTAGCATTTATTGTAAACCCCAACTTGTGTAAGAGGTTGATAGTTGTTTGCGTTTCCTGTAGACATTTCTGTTTGCTGGAACTCTTGATCAGTCAATCGCCCAGATAAGGGAAGGCATGTATGTTTTCCTTTCTTAGATGTGCAGCTATTACAGAAAGGTACTAGGTGAACACTTGTGGGGCAGTTGTACCCCAAATGGTAGTACTCTGAACTGACAGTGACGTCCACATACCACAAACCAGAGGTATTGGCGATGTGCGGGATAGGCTGGCATATATTAAAGTATGCGTCCTTAAGGTGTAATGTAGCCAGTAGTGGTATTACATCCTGAAGTGTCACCATGTGAAAATGTTCTGATGTGATGTATTGATTGATTGGGCATAAATCCATTATAGGACGGAGTGTGCCATCCTTTTTCGGTACTCTGAAGTATAGGGAGTATATTACTTGTCCCCTATGTATGTATGGGAAATATTGTATGGTCCCTTTTTGTAATAAAGTTTTTACTTCTTCCTTCAGCACGTGTAGATGCTCTGGATTTATTATGTGTTTTCTTGGTGGGATATTTGGAGGTGGTTGTTTGATCTCCTGATAATATCCCTGGATGATGTTGTCTAACATCCATTGGTCGGATACCTCTTACTTGCTTGCTGGTGGTATTCCAGTTGTTGGCGTTGGTAGCTTGGGGTCTCTCGTGTGGTATTTTTGGAGGCCCCTCTCCATTGGTAACGCTGAAAGGATTGCTGCCTTTGTGTAGTGAACTGCAAGGCCTCCATTGATTTGGCTGTTTTTGTGTCTTTTTTTAATCTTCTCCAGTGTGTGTCGACCTCTGGGCAGAAGAGATGCTCACCATTAAAAGGAATGTACAGAATGGTCGTTGCACTTCTAGCTTAGAGCCAGATATGCGGGGCCACGCATGCCTACGAAGCATTACTGAGAAAGTAATGTCTTGTGTCACGGTGTTTGCACTGTCCAGTTCACAGTGGATGGTTGCATTTGAGATTTGTCTTCCTTCAGCTACTAGATCGTCCACTTTTTTCCTGTATTGTTCTGGGAGATGTTGTATTAAGTCCTGCATCTCGATTCAGGCAGCCTTATTGTAGAGAGACAACAGAAACAGAATTTGCGATTTTACAGTGATTGGCATGTCCTGTAGCCATCCTTCTACCTGCAGCATTGATGCGCTTACTTTCCTGTGGATGTGGAGGGTTGAATGAAAGAACAACGCATTCTGTTGCAACGCATGCTGTTACCATGCATGTGTTACAACGAGAAACACCATTACCATGCACAACCTTTACCATGCATGCCTTTACAACGAATTACAACCAATTTCATTGTAAAAGCATGAATGTTAACGGCATTTGTGTGGTATAGGTTTTCCCTGACCCCTGTTGTCCTGAGAACCTAAACGTGGTCATCTGCACGCCCCACCCACCTCCCCACCCTTCTAAAACCTACCCGACACCTGCCCTAAGCCCTAAAACCGGACCCCAGAGTGACACCCCCCAGTACTTCTAAAAACTACCTAACCTCTGCCCTAAGCCCTAAGCCCTAAAACCAGACCCCCAGAGTGACATCGACCCCCCCACCCCAGGCCCTTCCAACCCCTGCCCTAATGACTAAAACTGGAACATAGCACTACACCCCCCACCCCTTCTAAAAAATATCTGTCCCCTGCCCGAGCCCTAAAACCATACCCCCCACCCTCTGTCCTGAGCCCTAAAACCATACCCCCCAACCAAGCCCGAAAACCATCCGCGCCTTGCAGCAGGGTGTCCCCTGATGTATATGGGGTCTGATGGAGAAGAGCTATATTTTAGTTCTAACTGTGGAGTAAGCACCCTGGACTTGACTGGGTCTTTAAAGATGTCCTTTAAGACATTTAATATAGAGCTAATCATATGTAGATATTGAACAGCATGTTCATTTTTGCAAATTGTTTCAACCACAAAGTCAGTTTCCGCCTCTGTGGCCTTCATAGTAAGATTATGGTATTCCGCAGCCCTTTGTATGACACTATGATATGAGAAGGTGTCATCAGGTGGGGAGGCTTTAGTTGGGATTGGTGACTCTATATCAGTATCTGGAAGGACCACGTCAGTCTGAATTAGTGCTTATGCTGCTTTTGTTTCCATGTATTTATGTAGTCCTTAAAAAACATTGCCTTCTTCCTTTTGTTGCAAGTGTTTTGTGTGGTTTTCGCCTGCTACGCTGGCAATGCCGGTGTGTCCAAGGAAGGCGCTTTTGTTTTGGTGGAGGTTGGAACCAGGGTTTTCTTCAGTGTTGAAGAGTAACCATGTTCCTTGTGTTTTGTCTGAGCCGATGGTTGTTTGGCTTCAGAATGGCTTGACACCGGGCATTTGTTAGGATACGGATGCTTCTCCGGCGTTGATGTTGTGTGTGATTTCTTCGGCAGCGGTGCATGGCTCGATGTCAACACCTGCTTCGGTACTGATGCCAGCCTGATGTCTGCTCCATCTCAATCTGTAGGCCTTGTCACCCGATCAGGCTTGAGAGTCCTCTCGTCCTTTCTTAACTCCGAGGCGCGCTTGCTATGTCGACCAGAGCCAGAGGGCTGTGGCGCACCAGGAGAGGTCCATGTAATATTTTCTTCAGTTGGGGTGGGTCAAGTGTACTCACAGCCCTTGGCAGTGTCTTTGTTCTGGGGCCAATCCAGGTAGCGGAGTCTTGTGCATAGTTTGTTCAACCGGAACAACCAACCTTTCTTTCCCATTGGATTCATTGGAGGAGATGTAGTGTGGACTGGTGATGACATACCACTGTGCGGGTGTGATATCAATGTCCAACTCACTCTCGTTGGCTCACTGGCTTCTTCATGGACAACATCGGCCTCCGCTGCCATCTCTATGGGGGAGCCAGTCTCCTGTTGCTTCCGAGTGTTCTCTTGTTCTTGAAAAACTTGCATGTGGCCCAGACCTGCTCCTTGTGCTCCAGGGCCAGACACAGGTTGCATACATCGTGGCTGTCAGAGTAGGTGCAATTTACCCGAACCAAGGGCACTTACTGAATAAGTTGTCTTTTTTTAGACTTCATTACCCTGAGATGAGCATTTTCGACGAACATCAAGTGCGTAGAATTCAAAGTTGGCTTTAACCGGGTGTCTTCTACACAGTTACAACTGCTGCAGGAACCGTGTTTGTGTCTTCATTGACGATTCTGTAGCTGTTAAGTGTCTTTAAGCTGCTTGGATGTCGAAACTTTAAGAACTCTGACGCAGTCCGTCCAAGCCCGATGACAGAAAAAAATAATCTAATAAAGGAGCTGTTGAACATGTGCAAGGCCTTGAGGAGGAGGAGCTATGATACACAACGTCGACCATAAAAGACTTCTCCGAAGAAAAATAGGTTGCAAAGTCCAGGCCCAACACTAGATGGTAGGAGTGTGCATAGCCTGTGCATCAGCAGCCAACACATGCTATTGATAAGAGAGTTACTGAGTGGAACTCACTGTTCCACCACCAAACATTCCCCCAAGACACTCCATCTCCACAGAACACCAGTGCCTCATACAGGAAGATGTAGACACGCTCTTACTCACGAGGGTCATAGAGCCTGTGGCACCATACCAACATGGCATAGGGGTGCAATCCCTGTACTTTGTGATCCACAAGAATGCAGGCCCATGCTCTACCTCAGGCCCCTCAACAAGTATATCCTGTCTAAGCATTTCCACATGGTCACGCTCCAGGATGTTGTTCCACTGCTGCAGCAAGTTGACTTCATGACTTCACGTGACTTGAGGCAATCCCATTTCCACACCCGATCCACCCTACACACTGTTGATACCTCAGGTTTGTGGTAAGTGGACAGCGCTTTCAAATCAAAGTCTTGCCCTTCCGAGTAACCACGGCTCACAATCTTTGCTAAATGCTGTGCAGTGGTAGCCACTTATCTCCGGAGAAGCGGCATCCACATTTTCCCGTACCTCGATGACTTGCTGATACAGATTGCATGCAGACGGCAGTGCTTGACCCACACCCAGATCACCTTAGATCGCCACAATCTCAGTTACACCATCAACGTGGGCATGTTCCACCTCCAACCTCTTCAGATACAGCCCTTCCTAGAGGTAATTCTTAACTCAATCACCGGGAAAACCTATCCCAGCAACTCTTTTTCAGCCAAATTGCCATCTAACAGTTAGAACAGTAATGTGCCTCCTCTGCATCATGGCCTTCTGAATCATCATAGTTCCCCCACACTCGACTACAAATGCATCCACTGCAGGAGTGACCAGCACAATGGTCACAAGCGGAGGTTCTCTGGGAGGATGTAGTGTTGTTTTGGGCCCGCACCCATCGTTCTCTACAGGGGTGGAACAGCAACAACCTTTTGCAGGGCAGGCCTTTTCTGGCAGCAGTGATAGCATACATACGGAACAGGGAACACTTTTTGGGGGAGGGGTTGGGCTGGTAAATAAAAATAAACCTACCTTACCTGATGCTGCCGGACGCCTTGTGCTCCTCTTCTGATGGTGTCCCATCAGTCCCTGGGCCACCAGCACAGGCTACCCATGCAAGCCTGGTGCTGCTTGCATGCTATACATATCACGAGAGTAGTGCCAGGATTGGACTGCGTTGGAGTATGTGCAGTTTCTCCAACCTGGCTGTATAACACAGCCGGGTTGGTGAAATCTAAGTGTGCATGTCAGTTTGGCCGGCCTATGATGGCCGGCCAAATGGACATGTACACTTTTAAGGGCACTCACTCCACTCCTCCTTCCCCCTCCCATGGCCTAGCCCCTCCCTTTCCTTCCTTCCTTCCCTTCACATGCTGGCTCAGCTGAGGTAGCAACTGAAAAATAAAACTAAATATTGATTTATTTGCCAGCTCTGAGCTCTTAGCCACTGGGGCGATGCTCCTCCGCCATTATGGAGTAGCCGCAGCTGTTGGAAAGTAGTTTCCAGTTGCGATCACTTCCCTCAGGTTTGTGAGTAGGATTCAAACCCTCATGCTGGAAGAGTCCATTTTTAAGATTCACAGAGACAGGATAGTGCTTAGAACTAACCCTAAGTTTTTGCCCAAGGTGGTCTCTCCTTTTCACCTCAACCAGACTATTGAACTCCCAGTGTTCTTCCCACACCAGGACTCAGTAGCAGAGCGAGCCCTTCACACGCTAAACATAACTACATTGTTAGGACAAAATCATTTTGTAAAACTCAACAGTTATTTGTTGCCTACACTAAACCACACAAAGGCAGTGCCATTTCTAAAGTAGGGGTAGCTTACTGGCTAGTCAAGTGCATTCAAACCTGCTTCGCAAAGGCCAAAAGGCAGCTTTCTGCTCCACCTGTGCCACATTCCAAATGCAAGAAGCTTTCTAGGTAACATCCCAATACTGGCATCTGTAAAGCAGCTACCTGGTCCACACCACACGTTCACCCAACACTGTGGGGATGTTCTTGCACATCAATAAGCTTAAGTGGGAATTACACATTTTCAATCACCTGAGCCATCTTCTGGCTAGCCACTGCTTTACAGTCTATGCAGAGCATGTGTATCTACAGCTATACATGCCATGTACGGAAAATGTTACTTATCCTCTAAGCATCTTTTTAGGTCATGTAGTGCTGTCGATTCATAAGCACCTACCTTTCTCACCGGAAGCCTTCAGTTGTTGCAGATACTTTTCTTTACTTTAAGTTTCTACTTTTCTGTGCATAGCCATCCTGTCACTTTGTGTTCCATTCCATACTCACCCACTATGCAGGAAAACAATCTAACAATGGTGCCAATGCCCATAAGCATTACCAGTCGTAGGAAAAATCACTGCACCTCTTGATGTTTTGGAAGAAAAACAAGTTGTCCACATCCAAGCCCAACACTAGACGGCAGGAGTATGCAGAGCATGTAAATCTGCAGCACTACATGCCACGAACAGATGCTAAAAAGGTAACATTTTCCTCACAAAGACGAGCATTTCTAGCAACCTACGTCTTTGCTCTCACTTGGATGGTTATTCCTTTTGATTGATCATTCAGAGGTAAGATGCTGATTTTGTCATAGATCTTCTGATAGCACTTAAGTGGACCACACCTCTTCCTACATGGTCTTTCAACAGTAACAATATATATGCCTTGGCGGTAAAAGGTTATTTTTTACTCACCTGAACCAGAGTCTTCCAAACATTCTCTCTGATGATTACCATTAGGTGGCACAAACTCTTCAAATTGTGTAATAAGGATTGATTCCATAGTATCTAGAGCCAGAAAAAAAGAGGAACATATGATTCTCATAAATCAATTCAATGTGTGGATGACTCCAAACATACATTTAACAACACCTTACTACAGTGGTACATGCTGGAAAGAATGAAGGATGACAGAGAAAGACTTCAGTGTTTATTAAGATGGGATTTTCCCCTGCGTAGTGTACAGCCGAGTTTCCCTACCCCAAGTACTAAACTGTGATTATATGCTAACCTAGTTTTTAAATTTGGCTTCAGCCTCACACTTATCTAGTGAAGGCAATAACTGTCTTTTACCATAAGTGAGTTCCAGGGAGTGGAGGGGCGCACCAAGCATGTCCTCATTTTGTTACACAGCGGACTACAGTCCCTGTCACGGATTTAGCATGTAGAGGAGCAGCGTACAATGTTTTCGAAATCAGTAGTCGTGACCAGACATTTTATCTGGGTGACAGGAATGGAGACCTTATGTCCATTTGTGTAAAGTGTCACCTCTATGGGCTAACACAGGCCGAAGTGCTAGCACCAGTGCAGGTTATTCAAGTACATATGTATGTAGCCTGTCGTTTGCACATGCTGAGTTTGTTTTCCCTGGCAATCCCGATACTGTAAGTAGTTGACCTAGACTCTAAAGTTGTGAAACTGGCGACTGGCCTCACTTTTAAAATCAGATTAGGTCCTTTTGCTCTGAGGGGCTGCTGATTAGTCTTCCTGAGATCTGCCATTTGGTAGATAGTACGGGTGAGAAGTGGGACTGCAGACTCAGTTGTTCAGAATGTGAGGTGCCCTTTAGGGGAGGCCAGCTGTTTGTACTTTTTCTGAAAGAGTTGAGGAGCAATTAGTTAACAGAAGTTATACAATTGCTCCACAACTCCACCAGTAGTCTGCGGATCTATTTGTTAAATGCTCAGGTTTGGACTACCAATACATGATGATTTTACAGATAGTTTCTCCTTCATGTTACATTCCTAAATGTATTTACTGGATCTCTTAGACATCATATCCTATTCCTTCTCACTGAGTTACCACCCCAACTCCTGCCTTTTCTGGCCCATAGTCTTTTTCAGGGGTGTTGCTGTCCGAATGAACATGTATATTGTAGAGATGAGGTGTTTGTCAAGGTCATTCCCCCATTGCCTATTTCTCAAAGCACTCAAGGGGCCCTAGCTTTTACTGTGGGATGTATGGAAGAGTGTTGCACCATTAGGTTGCACATTTTTTTTCTTCTTCTAGAAGGCCAAGTTCTTTGTTGACTTCTACAAATGTTTTTCTGTCCTTTATTTTAAACAATGGCATTTTTATCTAGCTATAGTTGAAACCCTCCTCCTATAACACCTGGTGTATGGCCCAGGATGTAGCATATTGGTGAAAGGTAGGAAGGAACAAACTAAAATTTACTGCCACCGTTAGTCTGTCCCTCATGGGAAGCATAGCTCTTCTCATCACTTACTAGATAAGGCCACATACTGTATGCTTTCTGGCTACCAGAACCTACCAGAATGAGGCACCAGCTCTCCTATTGTACATAAAGCATCGTTCCATTTTAAAAAATAATAATAATAATAATCACAACTGGGTTGTCAGGTAGTATAAAAAACTGAGGAGAGCCTGTCCTCTTTTTCAGGTCAATAGGTAAGGTAAGATGATCATCGGTGGTAGGGGGAATCCTTCCTCTAACCAAATTAATTGTGATTTCTCCTGTCTGATTAATATAAGAGGAACCAACAGTGTTATAGTCTGGAACAGATAAAGAATACTTTGCACTATGGTCACTCTAACTGCCATTACCCAGACAAGACAGGTGAGATTACTCATATGTAAAGTCTTCAGAGTGTTCTGTAGTTCTTTTCAGAGATAGTAGTAGTTTTGAGCTGCAATTTGTGCTATCAATTGTGCATTTCGAATCCCCAGGTAGCAACCACCGTAGATACCCATCTAATAGGAAAGTTTAAATTACATGTTGTTATCTGGTCTGCAGGGCTAATTAGGGACTCTATATTCAACACATTAGAGGACCTGAAACGCTGCAGAACCTTTTCAGCTCCTCCAGCAGTGGGAAAAGCAAGTGTGCCAGGTCCATAATGGAGGTCATGATGTCTCAAGCAAACATATTGCATTTTAGGACTTTGCCTCTAAATCTCATTCCTATATTATTTTTTATGGTATACTTTTTCAGAAAAAGTAAGTACAAACAAGGAACGAAATACAGGGTAACCATGTCTGATTCCTACTCTCTGGACTAAAATTTCCTGGAATGGTATACTGCTTACCCTGATGTTTGCATAGTGGTTTCACTAGCAGGATCCCCATAATAAATTGTGGTCCGAAGCTCGGAGTGGCTATTTTGTGTTTGCAGTAGGTTCAATTGACTCTGAAATCCTTTTCAGCATCTACTGACAGAAAAAGATACATTTATGCGATTGCTGCACATTCTCTATCATCTATATATATACTTGCAATAGAGTTTAATGGAAGAATCCTCAGGTCTGTCTATAACGAAATGCAAAGGTTTATGGACACATTGACCGGATGGCATCTGCTTTGGCCCTCAATCAAGCCCTAATTCAGATGATGTTGTGTCTAGACCCATTTTCTGGGTCCTCTTGCTCTTTGAACGTCTCTCACAAGAGGTGCAATTAGGGTCCTTGTTGATGTTTTTGGAATGGTCTAATGCTCTTTCCAGGACATCAACCCTATTACCAAGCCTTCATAAATACTTCCACAGTTTGTGGAGGCAAGATTTTAAATCAGTCCTGATTGTTTCCATCTTTATCTCCATTAGGATTTGTTGTAGTCAGCATTTAGTGACTAGTGTACCCTCTTGTGGTTCTGTACCTTTTTGTTTGGAGAGGCCGACGACCCAGGTTCTTCTTTATCTTTCTTGGCTTCTTTGTCTGCTAGTATATCATTCTCAGGGTCTCTTAACTTTATTATTAGTGCTCTTTTTGTTATTTGCTAATCTATTTGATGTCCCCCTTCACCTTCCATACCTCATGTCACCCTTTTGGTGAAGCAAATTAAGGTAGTTTAGGTTCTCTATCAGTAGATGACTCTCACTGACAGAGCCCTTCCCCATTAGGAGACTGAGGTCCGTTGTCCTGTGGTATGATTTAACTGCACTGTGACTATAGCGCTTCTAAGACATGTGAGATCTTTTCCATTATGTTTTTTTTTTTTTACAGCAGAACATCCCCAAGGAGAACTCTGAGGCCTCTTAAAGAATGCTAATATTGGGCACTGTCCCAGAAAGTCTATGTCGATTTCTTCCCTTTGTATGGTTTCTGAGAATGATAAGCTGGCGTGAGGAATCCTAAGTGGAGCAGAGGGTGAATGTGTCACAAATGAATGGGGTCCAAAAACGAGACCTCAGGCTATAACATGGGTTTCCACATTTTCAACCTTATGCATAGAGCACTTCAATTCCGTTGGGAGGGTATGCCCTAGTGACACTCCCCTCTTCTAGTAAGAGGGATTTTTTTTCTCGCTTTTTACTTCAATTGAGGCACTAGTCTTCCAGTTGGATGGATGCCTGCGCCATCACACTGGGAGAGCTTCATTTAAATCACTCACCATCACCTTAATGGTGGGCTCTCTGCAGGAAGCTGGCTATCTATGCAGTGTACCAAATGTGGGAATACATAATGCAAATACTGCAAGTCACCCTTATTGGTTTACAAGTGTTAAAAGCAATAACCCTAAACTCTCTCTTTTGTGGTAGTGTGCATGAGCAGTTGAGACTCATAAGAGGGTAGTGCTAAGCATTTGTTGAACACACAAAATCAATAAATGAGACACTCAATAAGAAACTCAAGACCAAATTAGAAAAATAACACAGATTTTAATATTAATTTGGACATAAAGATCTTCCAGATCAGGTAAGTATTTTTCGAGTTAGCATTTTTAAGATATACAGAAAATACAGCTGTCAGATTTGAGGCATGATCCTCAAATGTGGTAATGTTATTCTATAGAGGAAACATACAATGGGTGCCTTGCAAACGACTTACAGGACTGTTCTTCTGGACTTAAAGTAAGTAGGGGTCAAGGTCCTTAGACCCACCAGCAGATTTGGGTTACCTGCCTTGGTGTGTCCTGGTGCAGAGGTGCTCCTAGTGGTGGTAACCTCTGACGCTATGTGTTAAAGTAAATGGGAGAAGTACCTGGAAAAAAAGGGCTGCAAGTGCGGACTGGGTGACCAGTCTGGTTGAACCCATGGGGAGCTGGGTTCTTGAGGGCCTCAGCTTTACAAAGACACTGTTGATTCTCTTGGTCCTGGGCTGGGGAGGTCGGGTGCAGAGGTGTTTTGTCCAGCGGGTCCCTGGTGTTAGAAGCTCTCACTTCACAGGATCGACCTGCAGACAGGAGAAAAACAAGACAGTAGGGCCACTCTTGCTACTGGTCTCGGTGATGCTGAGGTCCCTCATCGGTAGGTCGGAATTGGTGAACCTGGTGTGTGAGCTAGACACTAAGCAAGCCTTGGTGCTTTCAATGGCTGAGGTACATCAGGTATTGGTGCAGGGAGGCTCCGCGCAGGCTCAGCGTCTCAAAGAATGGCTCGGTCAATGGGGCTGCATTCCTGGACACTCAGGATCCTCTTCCTGACTAGATGTTCTCTCTGAGGACTCGATGGTCAGCAAAACAGCAAACCAGACAGTCATGGTTAGTGCCAGCCCGTGCAGGGAAGTGGCTCCTCCATTCCAAGGGAAATGCTGACTGTGGGGCAAAGTGTTGGCAGTCCTCCAAAGCTCTGGACAGATGCACAGCTGCAGGACGAGTCAGGTATTTGCAATTGTCATGACAGGAGCAGGTGAACAGGGTTTTCTGCCAAGTCCTCAACCAGTCTACAGTTCTTGCATCTTCAGCTCTTGTTTGTCCTTCCTCTTTTTTAGTCAAGTGAATCTAAGTTCATGGTATCAGGGGCCATCTAAATACTCAACTTAGGGGTGTTCAAGGCAGTGTAGGGTAGTAGCCAATGAACTACTTACTCCTGGGATGACTACCCCCCCATGACCACTAGCTACCTGTGAATTCCGTTGAATGCTGGCGCATTGGGAGAATTCATTAGGTGAGGAAACCACAGGTAGCTGTACCCATCAGAAAACACCTTTCTCCGGAGCAGGCATTGTTTCTGGTCTCAAAGCGCAGGCTTTCACCTCAAGGGGGTCAAATACCTGTCTGTGGTGGCATCTCTAAGGTGTCCTCTGGGTGCATGTCATAATAAAGCCAATACTAAAATCAGTATGGATTTATTAGGACGAGGTGCTTGATACCAAACACCGTAGGTTTCAGTGAAGCCATTATGTAGCTGGGTAATTTGTTATGACAAATGCCCAGTATATACCTTAAGATGGCTTCCCTGCTCATTTGCAATATCTAGGAATCGAACTAGACATCACAGGAGCATACCTGCCCAAGCAGATATATCCTCACATCAAATAAAATGCACAGCGCCTTAGGGCTCTAAGGCCTGCTGTAGGGGTGACTTACTTATATCAGATGCAGCGATTTTGAGAATGACACACTGAGTGTGCCTTTCCGTTTCCACCCATGGCCTGCACCATGACACGCAGTCTGCAATGGCAGACTGTGTGCAATTTGTATGGGGGGGGGGTCCCTTAGGATGGCAGAATACATGCTACAGCCCTTAGGGATCCTCTTTAGTACCCATGCCTACACACCAGGGGTCCAATTTACTAGGGACTTACAGGGGGGGCTAAAGTGGGTGCCAAATGAGATTTTTGTTTTTAGGGGAAATAACACTGGCACTGGAGACCGGTTAGCAGGCTTCAGTGTGCTGTCAAGAGTCGAAAACCTGCATGTAGCAGTTCAAATGGGGGCAAAAAGTGGAGGAGCAACCTGCAAAAAGCCTGGCTTCCTACACTCTCTACTACCCATCTTTCTTTGCCAGTCACAGTCTTTGGCAGGCGGCATGTGGCTCTAATGCTCCTGCTCAGCTCACCTAACTGTTAACTTCTGCTTGTCATATAGCTGCCTGAGACACACTCTTTTCGAGTCTTGCACAGACTGGTCTGACCACACGTCCACCCCATCACCTCCAGGATGTGTGTATGCTCTGAGGAAGATATGGCCAGCTTCCCAATCCAGGCCCCATTGTGCTCCTCAGCAGCCTGGACAGTGTCTCCTGCCCACCTCTGATCGGCTCTTCAGCTCTGTGTTGGTGGACTGTGTTATTATTGTTCTATTCAATCTTTACTTTTTTGGGTATTGGAGAATTTTGCCAAAGGATCAGCAAGCATCTTGCTTGGGGATGTGTACAGAGGTAGCAAAGACAATGTCTCTCCAGGTAAAGAGATGTACATGGTGGAGGTAATCTGCTTGCGTATCATTTTTTTTTATTATTAGCCATTGATTTGGCAGGGTCATACGAGTCATCAACAAAATATTGTCAATGTGAACAAGGAAGGAACTAACTAGTGCATATTTGCCGATATCAGAGTAGATGACAAAGCAGCAGACAGGCCCCCTGATGAAGAGGGTGCAGAGATGACAGCAGACACAGAAGCAGCTGTCTGTGTCGTAGGCCATTGGCTCAATTAAACTAGTTGTGGATGGCAACTTGACAGGATGTGAAAGGCTGATCCTCCGTAGAAGTTGCTTCTAACTGGCACTTTACTTGTGAAACTGTCCAATTCGTTTCACTCAAGTGCTGTCTCAAAGGGAGCAATGGGGACACTCGTCAGAGCTAAAGGCCTGAAAAGAGGACATCATGAAAGGATATTTAACTAAGTTAATATGATGATGTCTTTCTCGGCATCTGTGTCTTTATTAAAAAGATGTGGCTAATCATGCACTCCTTCGGCTAATGGCTTGTGGCAGAGACTATAAAGAGCACCTTTTCAGGGACGACAAAAAAATCTTTACCCACAAACAGCACAGGGCCGGAGCATGCACTTCTTTTCGAATAAGCCAAAGTTAAAATGTATTTCCCCTATACCCAAAGAAATCCCCAAGCAATGCTCACTAGTAGGAGAAGCCAAGAGGAAACTTGATTTGAAACAAGCACGTGTCTGAAGAGAGCAGAACAAAGCTTTAATGGGGCACCCTCGCATACACAAGGTGTGGTAGAAATCTGAGCAACTGTGCCATCTAAGGAAATGCAGCACATTCACCACACTGGCTAAAGTTTGGGCAGCTTTAAATGGCGTGCATGTTTTACCAAACAAACACTATTCAAGATCTCAGGGCTTTCAATGTAATTTATAAGGGTATTGGGGACTCCCCGTTGGACAATATGGAATGGTTCAAGCAATGCTGGAGAGAACGTGCACTAATAAATATGTTTGTTGCATTTTAACTTTTTTGGGAGAAAGTCAAAAGAACACATAAAATAAACTCAACTGACTCCAAAAATGTTGCAGTTCACCCATGCTTTCAACACCTTTATTGCCTGTTTAGTGTAGGCCCGTGGTACAAAGTGTTATTATGGGAAGGGACTGCTTTCTCCTATGCAACGATGTGCATACACTCCAAAAAGTGTAAAAAAAAAAAAAAGACTGCTTGGAAAGCAACAACAGTCAAAATAAGGCATATGACAATAAATATGTACAAATAACAGAAGAAAAGGATTTGCTCACCAAGCTCGAGCAACTGGACACTCCAAGCAGCCTTCAAATGACGGGTAGACTTATCTTCTGGCTTTCTTCTCTCCCTGGGCCTCAAAGTTTGTGCAGCACCTGCGTAATGTGAACGGTAAACAAACTATAAAGATACGAACTGCAAATTAGTGTTCAAGTAGCACACAAGCGAGGAGCTCTGTAAGAGAGTATAGAAGCCAAGCAGATCACAAGAAATCTAATCCATACCCCATTTATTGTTGACCTAAAACACCTTTTGAAGACACACTCCAATGAGTTCACTGGTTAAGTGGCTGGTTTTGCTTGCTAGCCAACACGTAAATGAGTCTTGTAATGAGTTCAGGTCAACAATCTAAAATATAAGTATATTGCAGAATGATTAAAGAGAATTGTTACCGAGTCATGGATTTGTTTGAAAGCCTAACAGCACACACTGCTTGATAAATATTTTATAATCAATATAAGATCCAATGCTGAGGTAAGGGGTTTAACCATCTAGTTTAGTGTTGCCTCTTCAAGGTCAGATGGGACCAGAGTCTGGAAGTCCTTCTCCTTAAAGGAAGGTCTTCAATTTGTGGAACAAGGACATTTTGTGAGAGTCAGTTTTGGTATTTTGAGTGATGTGGTTCTTGAAGCTGAAAGCAGAATCAACCTCAAAGCTCTGCAACTTGGCATGGTCAATTAGTCAGGTTATGAAGTCAAACAATTTAATGTCATTAATCCATTCCTAGACCTGGTGATGTTTTGCCATAAGTGAAGAGAATGTGTTCTGTTTTTATCAGGTTCAGCTTGGGGTAGGCTTTGATCATTTAGGCTGAATTACTGGTGAGGCAGGCCTTTAGTTAGGGATAACAGACGTGTGACCTTTAGTTGAACTAGGTATAATCTGTGTGTTTGGGGCTGCTGGTTTCTGTCAACTAGTAGAACTCCAAGGGACTCTGAGCAAAGAATGAATATCAATAGTGGGGTGGAGCCATGAGGGGATCCTGTAGTTTAGTGGGACGGGCTTACCAAGGTGACCCATCAAACCCTATTCAATCCATCAAAGCATAAAACAGAGCTTGTATTGTGAACACAGTGACAGTTCCCATTCCAGCTTTTCTATTTCCATCTTTTGGTTCTACCAGACTCTACTATATCTATTCAGTACTTGTTCTCAGACTACCTCGTTCAATGAAAGTGTGAAAATTTCAGGACAAGCATTCACGTTTGCATCATCACTTGCATATTGTCTAGGATTGCATATTTTTATTGTTTATAATGCTGATTACCTATAATTAATTTAATAATCGAAATGACACATTTGTCACAATGACGGTTTAGTCTTGTTGATGCCTTAGTGTCTGCAAGTCCTGCACTTCTTTTCATAATACAAGATAAAATCAGCAATCAGACACAATGGAAACTCAGGTATTGAACCATAGTCAGAGAAGGGCTTTGCGGTGGACTATCATATTAGGTCACATCTGTCTGTGGCATCAACCATCCTCAGTTGCAAGTGATATCATGAAGAAGTGGCCTTCAGCCAGCTGTTCTTAGTTTTACAGCATCAAACAAGCTGTGATACAGAATAAATAACTTTCTAATTCATTATGAAAACACAGGTATGCTGTGAGTCCATGTCAGAAACTCGAGCACAGACTGAGGACCTGATTTAGAGATTCACAGGTGGGGTTACTCTGTCACAAACATGATGGATATCCAGTCTGCTGTATTACAATTCCATAATACCTATGGAAATCGTAATACAGCAGACGGGATACATATCACACTATGCTGCGTTTTTTGCTTTAACAAAAACACAACATAGCGCTTAGGAATTTTCTGATAGTATTAGGATAATAAAAAATCACTAAGCTCGTCAGAAATGTTGCTGCTGGTTTTGCTGATTATGACATGCTTCACTGCATTCATTTTTGCCTTCTGTGTGGTTACCATTCATACTTTATGCATTAGACTCAGATGTTAAATTATAAATTAAACATTTTAAAATATATGCACTGTGTCCCTGAACTCATTTTATGGGGCTGATTGTTACCACTAAATACTTCCTTCCTTCACAGTATTGCTAGGTGGGTTGTGTGTGGGTTGCAGTCCAACTGGACTTCTAATTCGTATTAGTGCAACAACTAAGTCCTTGTGCCAGGGGATTAGAAATCTGACCGCTCTGGGGAGAGGTGTGCAGGGGTGAAATAGTATCATTTAGTGGTAAAGGAAGTTGAAAGGTGCGGACAGGTCTAGCAGGACCAAACGACTATCTGATCTAGGGAGTGTTCTCTTTGATGGCAGATGCGTCTATGCTGCAGTGTAATAGGTCAACTGATAGTGCAGCAGGAAGGAGTTTACCTAGACTTTGTTGAAGAGTTCACAAGTGACAGCTTTTTCAATTATCGTTCCATGAAGGTAAAGCAATTGGTTGATATTTTGCAAGGTTGTCCAAATTTTGTTTCTTGAGGAGTGGCAGGAGCTCTCAACCGGTGAGGTTCTTGCTTCAAAGTTATCAGCTGCAGAATTCCTCAAGACTAATTTCTGTCTCCCATACTATTCAAAGTGTACGGGAGACTCCTTCTCAAGAGCAACAGTCATAGCTGTGCCGCACAAAAGTATGCTGAACATGAGGAAAGTGGTTTACTATATAGTGTGGTTCTGCGACCTATTGTGTAACAAACTCCACAAACCATCTTGGGTCTAGTCAGCTTCCTTTGTAAACCCTTAGCTCATCCCTGAACAGGTGTGGCTTGGAGCAGTCAGGCTTTATCAAATAAGCAAGAATAAATCATTTATAAGTAAGAAAACAATTGAATAGGAAAGAAACACAACTCAAAGGAAATCAGACACCAATTTATAAAAATAGCTCTTACCTTTATAAACTTTTAGACACCAAAGCCAACAGTGTTCACCGGAGGGTTCTGGAGTTATAAATTATTAAGCAAATAATAAATCTCTGCTTTTCCTTCAACTTGTAAACAAGTACTGGCATCTACTGAATTGAGCCGGTACTTTGAAAACTTTTGTAAAGTTGTAAACTACTACTGTGGCCTACTTTGTGCAACCGACTCCGGCAGGAAGCGAGTCACAGATGCTAATGAGGCTTGCTTGGGCAGATACCTTGCAGTCAAAGCAGTCTCTAGTCCAGTTAAAGGTTCTATGGGTCAATCGTCACAGACATCAATGGAGGGGCCCTATTGTGAAAGGAGGCCTCTTTTTGCATGGTTAGCCCCCACTTTATTGCCTAATGTTGATGTGTTCTAGAAGATGGTCGTGCCCAGGGCCCCTGCTTAACAGGTTCCCTGGGCCAGAGCTCTTTCCCTAAATCTGTTGTGATGCTTGGCACAATTGGATACAGTCTTAAATACTCATAAGTCCCTAGTAAATGGGTACCCCAATACCCAGGGCAAGAGATAATAAGAGTAGACCCCTGAGGGCAGCAGCACTGATTGTGCCACCCCCAACGGTCCTGCACCCAGATGCACCCAGCACTGCAACTGCAGGCTGAGTGTACTGGGGCAAACCTAAAAAGACAAACTTGACATGGCACACCCTCTGTGTGCCCTGTCCACCCTACACTGCATATATTATGGATAGGACACCCCTCTGGCATGCCTTCCAGCCCTAAGGATTGGGTACACCATACTATATGTGAGGGCACAGCTGCATGAGCAATATGCCCCCACTGTGTCCTTGCCAACCCTAGGACATAGTGAGTGAACAGAGCAGCCATTTTAAATGCATGAACTGGACACTGGTCAAACACGAGTTTCCCAGTTACATGATGGCTACTCTGCACCCTGGGTTGTTTGGTATCAAACAACTCAGAATGATAAATCCAAACCGGTCCCAGTATTGGATTTATACCTAAATGTACCCAGGGGTCAACTTAGAGGTGCCCCCTGCAAAAACTAACCCTAAGTGGCAGAGTTGCTGACTGGTTTCAACAAGCCTGCCACTCCAGACAGCCAATCTACAAACCTAGGGGAGAGCCATGGCTCTCTGGTTTGTAAGACAATGCCCTTCCTGGGTGGAGGAGCAAACACCCGCTCCCTCTGGAATGTGCAACACCCTGGCGGTGAGCTTCAAAGGGCTACAGCCCCTGAAACTTGAGCCCCAGGCCTGCTGTTAGAAGCAGAGGGCTTCCCCCCCTGCATACCCCCACTTAGGTCGGGAGCCAGGGTGGGAAACCAGACAAAGGGTAGGAGGAGTGGCCTCACTGAGCATGCACCACCCCTCAGGGCTGGCGTGAGAAGTGGACCCTCTGATTCAGTTTTCTCCATCTTGGAATGGAGGAAAACAGCCATTGAGTTTTAGGGAAGTGACCCGCCCCACATGAAGTGGTCACCCTTAGTGGGTGTAGCCACCCAAGGTTAAGTGTCCCATTGGACACTACCAGGCTCCCCCTAAACCGCCCACTAAATTCAGTATTTAGTGGGCTCCCCTAGACCAAGAATTCAGATTTGAAAAGGATCACCAGAAGAAAAGAAGACCAGCACCAAAGAACCCACCAGGACGAGAACAGAGGACCTGCTGCACCAGGAGAGGCACCAAGACCCCTGCTTGCTGCACCAGAGTCCCGACAATCACGACTGCGGAGGAGCTGAACACTGGGCCGGCCCCAAGAAACCCAGGGGACCTCCCGGCTTCAAGGATCACCCCAGATCTCCCTCCTGAGTGGAGGCACCACTCAAGAAAAGCAAGAAACCTGCAAAGGACCAACAAAACAAGGAAGGGTCACTTCACTGAATCGCTGCGACCGGAAGTCACAGCCGGATCAGACGACACACCGACGACCACCTGGAAGTGCCCCACAACTCTACCAAGTTTGGTGGCGCTTCATCCCCTAGTGGCCGGAATACAGCAATACCCTGGGTGCTGGTCAGCTGACGTTGGCCTAGTGGAAAACTAGCTCCCCCAGAGCTGAAAAAATATCAGGAAGAAGCCCCAGTCGAGGGACTTCAGGAACACCCCGGACCTCCGACCTGAGTGCCCCCGTTGCCCTGTAAGTCACCTACAAAGAGACTCACCTACAGCTCCAGTGGACTCCGTTGCGCACAGCATCCAAGACCTCCAAAACGCCCTGCACCTGGCCACCCTGGGCCTTGCACCGCAGGATCTGCGGTGTGCCCCAGGTCTCCAACCCCTTGCGACCTCATCAGCCCAAGGGGACCCACAGGCACCACCTTTAAATCTGTAAACCAGCTCCTTCTCCGAGTGGCCCTGTGCCGGTGCCAAGAACCCGCCGTAACCGGGAGCTGCCCGAGACTCTCCAGCTGGCACAGTGTGCCCACCGACTGCTGCGACCACCCTGCAAAAGAAGAGACTGGTAACTCAACCGTGTGATTTTTAATGCATTTTAAAAAATTACTGCCTATGGATTCCTATGGTGCGTAATTACGCACAGAAAGACTAACTTTGTTAGAACTTTAAAAAATCATAACTTTAAAAGTACTTAACGTATTCTAAAGATTTTGGCCTTAAAAATTATATAAAAGTCTGAAGTACTTTTATAAATTCTGGGCTTGAGTTATTCATTGAGTGTGTGTGGTGCATGATTGGATTTGTGAGTACAGCAAATACTTAGCACATCTCCTAGATTAGCCTAAATGCTCGACCAGCTAGTTTAAAAATTAGAGCATTAGGTGGTCTGATTTTTAGCTCTGGAAACCAACGTGTGGTTGCCTGAACCCTCTGCATAGTGTGCTTGGTTTTGCACTCTGAATAGTGGGCCAGCCTCCAACACCTATTACAAGGAAAACAGGATGCTCATCCAGTCATGGGGGTCTTCTACAGACTACTCTTCGGTCCAGAGTCAAGGTAGGTCAACATTGACCACAGGGGTCGATGTCCCTTGAAGTCAGGTTGAAGTTCAGTCAAAAAGCAGTTGCTACTATTCTACTGGTATTCGGTTACAGTGAAACCAGCAGTTCCCTTTAACTAGTGGTAACTCCCAACTCTGGAGGCAGGGGCAGTCCAGTATATAGTGCAGCCTCTCTTTGCCAAGTCCAGGGAACAGCAAGGAGTCCTTCTTCGATCCTCTCTCCAGTGCAGACCTGAGCAGAGGTCTGGGTGCCAGGTGTGCCACTTTTATATCCCGAACATGCCCTCAGGATGCAGGTACTGTTAGCCAATGGGCTACCAATTCCCCTCCCACCTGATGACGACTTCCTGTAAAGTGTGGCATCTAGCTGTCCCAGAATGCGCTATTCGCCGACTCCCAAGATGGCAGGATCCTTCTCTCCACATGTGGAACTTGGAAGCCCTCCCTAGAGGTGTGGCTACCAAAGGGCTACATGATCCCGGAAAAACTGGTTTGGCAACTGTTTCCCTCTCTCTTTTCCAAACGCCAACCTGTCTACCAGAACAAAAGAGCAACCCATCTTATGTGTGTCCATTATTTGCCCTTTAAAGGAGGCTTCCCGTTTGAAGTTTGTCTTTTGGGCTCACAACCTGTTTGGCCTTTCTCGCGGGAAGAGGTAACACTTCTTACAAGGGCAGGCCGTTTGTGTTCCTTCAGGGAGTCATTTACACCTCGCCCCAGGACGGCAGAATGATGACTTTTGACCAGCAACCGTAAACAGTCACTGAAAACTTTTGGCAACTAGGAAGTAGCTTTCTAAATTTGCAATTTACTTAAAAGTTAAATTATATTTGACTTGAGTATCAAGCAAGGTTTAATGCAACAATTGTTTAGATTCCTTGAAGTACCAACTTTAGTTGTCCCAGCCAAAAGTCAGCACAGGAGAGGGGTCAGCGTGTAACCCTGCACTCTCCAAAAGGACTACTAGCCTTTCTACAGTAAAAATAACAATGTCTGTTTTTTACTGTTAGAACATGTAAAACACATGCTTCATTTTTTCATATACAGCACCCAGCCCTAGGGGTGGTGAATATATATATATATATATATATATATTGTTTCCATAGAAAAAGCGTTTTTTAACTTGCCTATATCTTTGGAACTGTTTATTGAATCTTCATAGAATTTTTCTCAAAAAAAGTGTGCCGATGATTCTTGTTGCACATGGAAAGAATCAGGGTGAGCCGTCAAGTGGGGGCAGAGAAAAATGGGGGGTCAAGAAAGTTGAGTTTCCGATGCTAATTCCCATAGGACCTTTAGAGACGACAACAGCCAGAACCTCTGGAAGCAATTACACCAAATTTGGTCAGGCACTACGGCCAACGGCCAACGCCTGCCGCGCATGGCCGAAGGTCGTGTGCAGCTTTGGTTGGATTAACGTATAGTATATCAAATTACTTTACGTTAAAAAAAACAGAAAAACACTGAAAAACACAAAGGTTACAGTGGTGTTACAGTTAAATTCTGAATTTACTTGTGCAAAACCATAGAAATTCAGCAGTTATAGTTAGTTATTTCAAGTAACTATAACACGTGCCCCAAGGTAAGTATAATGCGCGCCTTCGCCATACAGAGCTTTACTCAACATATTTTATCATTGATGACATCTTTGATATCATCACTGCAACATTTGCAATAAAGTTATTGATAAGAAAATTGCATGGCAAGGACGTGAGTTACAGTTACCTTAGAGCGCGAGTTATAGTTTCTTGAAATAACTAACTATAACTGCTGAATTTCTATGGCTTTGTACAAGTAAATTCAAATTTCACTGAAAAAACAAACAAAAAACAAATATATATATATATATGTGCAGGATTTTGTCATCACTTTAAATGGGTAAGTCAAGTTAGTCTGAAAGCTGCTTTGTAAGCCAGTAACGCCAGACTGGGGATCATGCTTTGCTCTGTCATGCCTGTTGTGGCACAATAAGTGCTGCATTCCATGAGGGGCACTTTAACTTACACCCCCTGGGTACCCCTGGTACCATAGACCAGGAACTGGGGTAAGTTAACATATGCCTATTTCGGATGAACCAATCAGACATAAATATCTTATGGGTCAGAGCAATGGTACTGAGGTCTGTTTGGCAGGACTTGGTGTACTTTCAGAGTAAAAAAAAAAACAGCAGCATCAACCCAAACATTTGGGAGTGATTATGCATAAATAGGTATTTCCTTACACTACATTGATTACATCCAACTCTTAGTAAGGATGGATGATTAACCCGCAAGTACAAGGATATCTCTATTAAGTGAAGTGAGATGGACATGAGATACCAAGAGAGCATTCACAGCGCCACAGAGGTTATTTTTGAACAGGAGCAGTGCAGTGGCTTGCAAATGATGAAGCTACAGTGCATTGGCCTCCCATAACAACTCAACAGGTGCATCCAGAATAGCATGATTAGAAGAACCACTAGCTCCTGTCTATACAGTAACTGCTTCAGATTAACTAGGGACGTGGAGACTGGGAGGAGCACAGAAGCCAAGACAGAATCACACAAGGAGGAACCAAAGGAAGAAGATGAGTTGGCACTTGCAAGTTAGAAAACAGTGCTGCTTCTATTCTTCAGTGCTTGCTCACTGCTATTTGAATAGCGAAATCAATCAATTTATAAAGCGCGTGTTCTGGGCAGTCAGTAGAGACTAAGGGGGTTATTACAACTTTGGAGGAGGTGTTAATCCGTCCCAAATGTGACGGATATACCACCAGCCGTATTACGAGTTCCATAGGATATAATGGACTCGTAATACTGCTGGTGGTATATCCGTCACTTTACTGTCACTTTTGGGACGGATTAACACCTCCTCCAAAGTTGTAATAACCCCCTTATTTTGCCAACAGTTGGTTACCCAATTGGGGGTGATGATGAAACTTTATGGAGTAGCAGAATTACATATGTATTTCTAGTTATAGTTCTGTTTGTCGGGCAACTTTGTTGAACATATGTTACCTTGGCTTTTTAATCTCTATTCAATTGTTAATGATATTTGTATCTTGTTATCAAAAGAAGTTATTTGCATTTTTATATGTTGCCGCCCTGATGAAGCTCTATTTTGGGTGAACATTTTTTGCTGCGATCCTGTTCATAAAGAAGAATAAAGAATCTATACAATAGGAATGGAATTTCACTGATTGTTTTTCGTAAGTGTGATTACCTGTATACCTTGTTTTACGTGTTGCCTCTCTAATGTATAAAAATTGTCTCTATGTTGGGGTACTGGGTAGCCATCTCAGAGGTGGGCAGCAGATGTAGTTATATATATATATATATGGAAAATGTCACTTACCCAGTGTACATCTGTTCGTGGCATGAGACGCTGCAGATTCACATGCTTTACACATCCCGCCATCTAGTGTTGGGCTCGGACTGTTACAAGTTGTTTTTCTTCGAAGAAGTCTTTTCGAGTCACGAGATCGAGGGACTCCTCCCCTTTCGGCTCCATTGCGCATGGGCGTCGACTCCGTCTTAGATTGTTTTCCCCGCAGAGGGTGAGGTAGGAGTTGTGTATTATAGTAATAGTGCCCATGCAATGGAGTAAATATGTATGTACATAATGTTGGTAAAGCGATATATTTACAAATTTACAAATGTTCAAGATCAACTTCAAACGGCTACAGGCTCCCGGGGAGGCGGGTGGGCGCATGTGAATCTGCAGCGTCTCATGCCACGAACAGATGTACACTGGGTAAGTGACATTTTCCGTTCGATGGCATGTGTAGCTGCAGATACACATGCTTTGCATAGACTAGTAAGCAGTTATCTCCCCAAAAGCGGTGGCTCAGCCTGTAGGAGTTGTAGTTGTTTGAAACAAAGTTCGTAGTACTGCTTGTCCTACTGTGGCTTGTTGTGCTGTTAACACAACAGTGATATGACTTTTGGTAAGAACCCTAGGATTAGTTCGTAAAACTACTTTATGCTTGTGTATCTGAATAAAGGGTTCTTGTATGGTAAATGCTTGTATCTCACTTACTCTTCTTAGAGATGTGATGGCAATTAGAAATGCTACTTTCCATGTTAAGTATTGTATCTCACATGAGTGCATGGGTTCAAACGGTGGACCCATGAGCCGTGTTAAGACAATGTTAAGGTTCCACGAAGGAACTGGTGGTGTCCTTGGTGGGATAATTCTTTTCAGACCCTCCATAAAAGCCTTTATGACTGGGATCCTAAAAAGTGATGTTGAGTGCGTAATTTGCAGATAAGCTGAAATTGCGGTGAGATGTATTTTAATGGATGAAAAAGCTAGCTTTGACTTTTGTAAGTGCAGTAGGTAGCTGACGATGTCTTTAGCAGATGCGTGTAAGGGTTGTATTTGTTTATTATGCCAATAATAGACAAATCTTTTCCACTTATTTGCATAGCAATGCCTTGTGGTTGGTTTCCTAGCTTGTCTTATGACCTCCATACATTCCTGTGTGAGGTCTAAATGTACGAATTCTAAGACTTCAGGAGCCAAATTGCTAGATTCAGCGATGCTGGATTTGGGTGTCTGATATGTTGTTTGTGTTGAGTTAACAGATCTGGCCTGTTTGGTAGTTTGACATGAGGTACTACTGATAGGTCTAGTAGTGTTGTGTACCAAGGTTGCCTTGCCCAAGTTGGTGCTATTAGTATGAGTTTGAGTTTGTTTTGACTCAATTTGTTTACCAGATATGGAAGGAGTGGGAGAGGGGGAAAAGCGTATGCAAATATCCCTGACCAACTCATCCATAACGCATTGCCTTGAGACTGATCCTGTGGGTATCTGGATGCGAAGTTTGGGCATTTTGCATTTTCTTTTGTTGCAAATAGGTCTATTTGTGGTGTTCCCCATCTTTGGAAGTAAGTGTTTAGTATTTGGGGGTGAATCTCCCATTCGTGGATCTGTTGGTGATCCCGAGAAAGATTGTCTGCTAACTGATTCTGAATCCCTGGAATAAACTGCGCTATTAGGCGAATGTGGTTGTGAATCGCCCAATGCCATATTCTCGGAGTCAGAAGACACAACTGTGTCGAGTGTGTTCCTCCCTGTTTGTTCAGATAATACATCGTTGTCATGTTGTCTGTTTTGACAAGAATGTGTTTGTGGCTTATTATAGGTTGAAATGCTTTCAACGCTAGAAATACTGCCAGTAGTTCTAAGTGATTTACGTGAAACTGTCTCTGCTCAGTGTCCCATTGTCCTTGGATGCTGTGTTGATTGAGGTGTGCTCCCCACCCTATCATAGAGGTATCTGTCGTTATTACGTATTGAGGCACTGGGTTTTGGAAAGGCCGCCCTTGGTTTAAATTTATATCGTTCCACCATTGAAGCGAGGTGTATGTTTGGCGGTCTATCAACACTAGATCTTGAAGTTGACCCTGTGCCTGTGACCATTGTGATGCTAGGCACTGTTGTAAGGGCCGCATGTGCAATCTTGCGTTTGGGACAATGGCTATGCATGAGGACATCATGCCTAGTAGTTTCATCACCATTTTCACTTGTATCTTTTGTTTTGGGTACATGGCGTGTATTACATTGTGAAATGCTTGTACCCTTTGTGGACTTGGAGTGGCAATCCCTTTTGTTGTGTTGATTGTCGCCCCTAAGTATTGCTGTGTTTGACACGGTTGAAGGTGTGACTTGTTGTAGTTGAGTGAGAAACCTGGTTTGTGGAGGGTTTCTCTGACATACTTTGTGTGTTGTGAACACCGTTTTTGAGTGTTGGTTTTGATTAACCAATCGTCTAGGTACGGGAACACATGTATTTGCTGCCTTCTGATATGAGCAGCCACTACTGCCACGCATTTTGTAAAAACTCTTGGCGCAGTTGTTATCCCGAATGGCAGCACTTTGAATTGGTAATGTACCCCTTGGAATACAAACCTTAAGTACTTTCTGTGTGAAGGATGTATCGGTATATGGAAGTATGCATCCTTTAGGTCTAGTGTTGTCATGTAGTCTTGTTGTTTGAGCAATGGGATTACGTCCTGCAGTGTCACCATGTGAAAGTGATCTAATTTGATGTAGATATTTAATGTTCTGAGAGTTTTGTCTTTTTGGGGTATGAGAAAGTACAGTGAGTAAACTCCTGTTCCTCTCTGATAAATTGGTACGAGTTCTATTGCATCCTTTTGTAACAACGCTTGGACCTCCAGTTGTAGAAGATCCATGTGTTGTTTTGACATATTGTGTGTTTTCGGTGGGACATTTGGGGGGAATTTTAGAAATTCTATGCAATAACCATGCTGGATAATTGCTAAGACCCAAGTGTCTGTTGTTATTTCCTCCCATTGTTTGTAGAACTTGGTTAATCCTTCCCCCACTGGTGTTGTGTTGGGGATTTGTGACGTTGAAGTCACTGCTTGTTTTGTGGAGTTTTGGAAGTTTGGAACTTCCCTCTACTTTTTGGGAACTGTCCCCCTCTATATTGTCCCCGAAAACTTCCCCGCTGATATTGGCTCTGGTAAGTGGGCCTTGTTTGTGAGGTTGTGGGTTCCGTGCTTTGTCCTCGAAACCCCCCTCGAAACTGTGTTTTACAAAATGTGCCTCTGCTCTGTGGGGAGTAGAGTGCGCCCATGGCTTTGGCCGTATCAGTGTCCTTTTTAAGTTTTTCGATAGCAGTGTCCACCTCCGGCCCAAACAACTGCTGTCCGTTAAATGGCATATTCAGCACGGCTTGTTGTATTTCCGGCTTGAATCCTGCTGTACGCAGCCAAGCATGTCTCCGTATTGTCACTGCTGTGTTAACAGTCCTAGCAGCTGTGTCTGCCGCATCCATTGCTGACCGTATCTGATTGTTTGAGATACTCTGTCCTTCTTCCAATACTTGCTGTGCTCTTTTTTGGAACTCCTTGGGCAAATGTTCTATAAAGTGTTGCATTTCGTCCCAATGAGCCCTATCATATCTGGCCAACAAAGCCTGTGGGTGGCAATACGCCACTGGTTTGCTGCCTGTGCCGCCACTCTTTTCCCTGCCGCGTCGAACTTACGACTCTCTTTGTCTGGAGGTGGTGCATCTCCTGAAGTGTGTGAGTTCGCCCTCTTGCGAGCTGCCCCTACTACCACTGAGTCTGGTGTCAACTGTTGTGTGATGCACACGGGGTCTGTTGGTGGCGGTTTCTATTTTTTCTCCACCCTTGGAGTAATGGCCCTTCCTTTCACAGGCTCTTCAAACACTTGTTTGGAGTGTTTTAGCATTCCAGGTAGCATGGGGAGGCTCTGGTACTGGCTGTGTGTGGACGACAGTGTATTAAATAGAAAGTCATCTTCAATTGGCTCAGCATGCAGGCTGACATTATGAAACTCCGCTGCCCTTGACACCACCTGTGCTTAGGCTGTACTATCCTCTGGTGGTGACGGTCTAGCTGGATAACACTCGGGACTGTTATCTGACACTGGCGCATCATAAAGATCCCACGCGTCTGGATCATCCTAACTCATCCCTGTATGAGTTGGGGATTGCATCATTGGTGGAGTGGCTACCGGTGATGGTTGTGGAGAGCGTTGTGGAGATGGTGGTGGGGTTACTTGTTTAGCCACCTTCGCCTGTGGCTGCTTGTCTTTCTCTTGGAAGGCAAGTTTTCGTTTCATTCGAATTGGAGGGAGAGTACTGATTTTCCCTGTTTCTTTTTGGATGTGGAGCCTTCTTTGGGTGTAGTCTGGCTCCATTGTCTCCAGTTCCTGTCCAAATCTGTGTGTTTGCATTTGTGAGGACAGGCCTTGTTCCTCTGTGTAGGAACTTGATTTCAGTTCCGAGGCCGGATGTTTCGGTATGGAAACCTTTTCGGCTGCCTTTTTCGGTTCCGACGACACTTTTTTGCTCTTCGGCGTACTGATTTCTCGGTGCCGACTTGGTTCGGTGCCACTCTCTCGGTGCTGAGATTGCTCTGACCCGGTGTCTCAGGGTCGAGTCTGCTCTGACCCAGTGTCTCGGGGTCGAGTGTGCTCTGTGCCGGTATCTCGACCGGAGTCGGATGACTTCGACACATGCATGCCCTTTTTCGGTGCCGATGCCCGGTCACCTATTTTTCGGGTTAAGCCATGGCCTGTTGGCGGTGGCGTCCCCTGGACTTTACTGGTCTTTACGTGAGTCTTGTGCATTGACTTCTTACTCCCGGTTTTCGGCGTCTGTTCAGGATCGACCTCTTCTGAGTCTGAATCCTCGATGGAGAAGGCTTCCTCTTCTTCCTCCATGTGTTTTTGTCCTGTCGGCACCGACGCCATCTGTAGTCTTCTTGCTCTTCGGTCCCTTAAGGTCTTTCTGGACCAAAATGCCTGACAGGCCTCACAGGTATCCTCTTTGTGTTCTGGTGACAAACACAAATTACAGACCAAATGCTGATCTGTATAAGGATACTTATTGTGACATTCGGGGCAGAAGCGGAATGGGGTCCGTTCCATTAGCCTTGAAGACGCACGCGGTCGGGCCGACCAGGCCACGCCGGGGAATCGAAAACCCCAAAGGGCTGCCGGAGCTCTTCAAATTTCGGTGTCGATCTGTTGTAACTAACCCGATACCGAACGCAAACAATACCGACTAATTTTCCGAGTTTTCTACTAACTTTCCGAACCGAAGCGCGGAGCGAAAAGGAACACGTCCGAACCCGATGGCGGAAAGAAAACAATCTAAGATGGAGTCGACGCCCATGCGCAATGGAGCCGAAAGGGGAGGAGTCCCTCGATCTCGTGACTCGAAAAGACTTCTTCGAAGAAAAACAACTTGTGACACTCCGAGCCCAACACTAGATGGCGGGATGTGCAAAGCATGTGTATCTGCAGCTACACATGCCATCGAATATATATATATATATATATATATATATATATATATATATATATATATATATATATATATATATATATATATATATATATATATATATATATAGATATATAGGCTCTCAGGTTGTGCAGTACATTGGTCCTTAGCTAAAGATTTGCACTGTAGAATATTTCGGTTGCACCATATCAGAGCACATATCAGACCACCAGACGCAACCGTCACCGCCAACACAAACTTCAAACAGTGCATGACCAGCAAGACCAACTGGATGAAAGAAAACTGCCTAAAGCTAAACAACAACAGAACTGAAGTGCTGATCTTCGGGAATAAGAGTACACCTTGTGACTCCCCCTGGTGGCTTGCGGATCTTAGACCTACACTCACCCCAACAAACCATGCTATGAACCTAGGCCTTATCCTGGACACCAACCTCACCATGAAGCCCAGGCCAACACAGTCACCTCCTCATGCTTCGCACATTATATGAAATCTTAATGTGGTTCCCACTGGACAACAGACGTACCATCACACAGGCCCTAATCACAGGCAGATTGGTCTACGGCAATGCACTCTACGTTGGAATCCTAACATGTACTCTTCACAGACTTCAACCCATCCAAATTTCTGCCATACTCTCTCTCAACTTCGAGCACAAAACTCATTAAACACCACTCCCCAATGAGCTCCAGTGGCTCCCCATCCAGAAGCACTGCCAGTTCAAACTTCTCACATATGCATTCAAGTCACTACGCAACACACAACCGCATACTTCAATCACTGGATTCATTTTCACCAGACATCTTTGCTCAGCATCACTCTCACTTGCACACACACCCAGGATCCAAAGAAGCATAACCGGCAGTCAATCATTCTCCTACCAAGCAGCCCAATCGTAGAACAACCTCTCTCAACACATCAGGGCCTCCTCCTTGCTTCTTGAATTCCACAAGAAGCTGAAGACATGGCTATTCAATTAGTCTGCTTGAGGGACCATCAAGACTGCCTGTATACAGGCTCAGTCTCACCACAAGCCTACACTTGCCTACTTAGCACCTGGATACCCTCACAGATGACAGGCCGCATTCTACAAATCCAACTTACATTACAACCCATTGATGCTTCATGTTTCTTGGGGCAAGACACATCCACATTCCCACAAGCTGATTATAACATGATGAGCTGGACGACACAGCATTCTCTGCATCCTTGATGGAGTTTAAGAACATTATTTTGAGGAAAAGATAGTTGCCTTATGTTTTGCCTCACGCCACTATTTGGGAAGCCTTTAGAAGTAACACATAGGGGACACTGCATACGGATGACTGCAGGAGTCAGGAAGCCAATCCAACAGCTCGACAAGCCTCACAGACGAATTCCGGACCTTGAAAATAAGGACAGCTACAGGGCCCATGCACATCGCTGCCTTACAGGAAGCTTACTTCATTAGTCGAGTGTCAAAACTGTTTGGATTATGTGGCATACTTGGCTCACCAACACACAGGGGAATACATTGAGCAGTCTTTTAGCCTGACTAGCTAATCCAGATAAACAAGGGTCTAACCTGATGAAAACTGTGACCTCGAGGGGTCCTTGCACAAATCTAAAGAAACCATTAACTAAGTTTTCTTAGATTGTTAAAAAAACAATTGTACGGTAACTACGACAAAGGCCCAGACTCCATTATCAATGACTATCTCAGTGATATCTCATTGTCTGAATTGACATACCAGGACTTAGACCTGGGATGTCCAATCTCCTTACAAGAAGTGAAAGAAACTATATCACTTTTGGGCCGTAGGAAGGTCTCGGGGTTGACAGTTTATCTCATGAGTTCTAATCGCCTCTGTAGACTTACTAGCACCCAAGTTGGTAATGCTCGATAGCAACGCATTTGAATATGCAACCACGCCACCCCAACAACTCGTGAGGCACTGGTAGTGGTCCTATCAAAACCTGGTAAATCCCCAGAGGAATTATCAGTATATCCTCCCCCTTTAATATTGAACGTGAACTATAAGATACTTGGGAAAATTCTAGCTAATAGGCTACTGCCTCTTATGCCATGTCTGGCACATACCGGCTATAACGGCTTCATACCCGGCAAAGCATAAGGTGACTAAGATAGTGGAGGACTGCTTTGGCCTGGGGAAAACCTTCCATAAATGGATTAAGATACTCTAACTCCCAACAGCACAATTACAAACTGGCTGGGTGATTTCTCCTGCCAATCAAACCTTTTACGGAGTGACTGCATCAGAATGGCTGAGAGTGGGGAATACCAAATGGAGCAGCAAGTGATACGGTTTCACTCTATGCGGATGACCAATCACTATATTTACAAAAGCGAAGATCAACATTTGTGAGGTACTTAGGGAACTTGAAGTCTTTGGCAAAAGGTGAATTGGGGCTAGAGAAGTATATAATCATTGCAACCCTAAAACCCACTAACCTGGGACCGATCTGTGACTACTCGCTCTAAGTCTGAAGATTCTACTTTTAAATATTCAGGGGTACATGGTTAAAGTTGGTTTGGAACAGGGATCATCCCGGGGTAGCTCTATCCACTCTAGCTGATCAAGGTGGCTGGGGTGTGCTCAATCTTGAACTGTATTACTTGGCAGCATAAGTGTAATGGCTCTCATGCTCAATAGATCACCAAATCCTAAATGAGCTGGAGGATAACCCACATCCAAGGAAAATGACAAGGATAGCTAGATGGGTCTTAAGGCCATACTCGGTTGTGCCACACCTCACCCTGCCTTAGAAGACTGGGGCAATATTGCTATGAGAGAATTTTGCACCATGTGCAGGGAATCCCATCCTATTCTCCTAATATACCACTCCCCCCCATTATTTGCTCTATTACCAATGAAGGGAAGTATTGTGCTGGCTCGATGGGAACAAGCAGGACTCAACACGTTGGGAAACGCCTTTGAGAATAGATCTCTGACTCCTTTCAAAACATTAATAACTGAATCAGAACTCTATCCTGGCACATTCCTGATTCATAGGGCAACTTCAGTGCTAATGCACAATTGATGGTGTGTCACTGACAAAACCGGGGTCACATGCCTATATATAGATGCTATCCTATCTGTGACAAAGACGAGGATAAGGTTCTTCAAATACCCTAAAAAAGGTTTCCTATAATACCAGTACAGTACTACCAATTACAAAGAACTTGTATGTCCCCCTACATAAGCAAGTTACAGCCTAAAAGAACAGTGTGTTACTGCAGCTGTCATGGTGAAAAAGCAGATGTTTTATCATCCGATGTGGAATTGTCCTGTGATCATTCAGTTCTGGCAATAAATTTGGGAGATCTTAAGGACAGTAACAGTTAGGGAGAATTACACTATGCCAGAGGACCGCAAAATAGACCCTGTCCCCGTCCTAAGAGAGGAAAAGTTGGAACTAAGTTTGCGGATTTATACTGATACAGGTGAAATGGTCTGAATGCTTTGCAATAGAAATCTCGTACCAGCTCACAGCTTAAACAGGCATTTTCAATGCAACAGGTCTCGCATTCGCTCGAGTTAGTGCTATTATTGTTGTAAACTCCTAACCAGACTTTTCTTGCCACACAAATTAAAAGAAAAAAAAAAACAGCGCGATCGCACTATGTAAAATGCAGCGTGACTGCGCTGTGTGGAAAATAAACAGGTAAAGTAGAGTCCAGAAACCATGCTGAAAACATCGAGCCTCGTATGTTTTTAGTAGTTTACCGGTGCTGTGTATGTGGGCTAAACATCAGAAAAGGCATGAAGTACGTATGCCTTTTACAAATGAAAGCAAGCAGATTTTAAAAGGCAAGCCCAGGAACAAATGAAAGTGACTGACGTGACATGGGCGTGGTTGGAAGCCCAAAGAGAGATTACAGCATGGGACGGAGCGCTTTGCGCTCGCCCATAAAAATGGGAGTCAGCTGCTAGACAATATACATCCTATGTATAGCATTACATAAGGAGGAGGCCTGGGCCTCCGTAAGTTCCCAATCACCAGACAGTTGGATAAATTGTGTGCCACACTAGCAGAATCCGAAAAAATGACAATGCCCCAAATGGCAGGAGGAATGGCACCACCTCATTTATCACATCTAAAACGATTATCTATTCCAGAAATGCCGATATACAGTATTTTTCTTCCCTATATACCATACCTATGTCTTTAGGTGAGCTGTGCAGAACCAATATATATATGGACTATCCCAGTAAAGGTGCAATTAACTTCAATATTTCTCTTTCTTGACAGAAGTGTGAAGAATACCCATTCCAACGCCATCACAGAGCTGTCTCGAACTTTTATATCCACTATCCCAACAGAGAGCTATAGGCAACTTGTATATCCAGTACCAGAGCAGAGCTACGAATTTATCCTTTATCCACCAGCTATTTAAATTACTGAAACGTCTGTAATTGGTAATGTAGTAATAATGTCCCGTATTTGTGACTGTTAGCTGCCTTTTACTATTGCACTTTACATTCTTGCACGTACGTGTTGTATCTTAATTATGTGCTGGTTTTAAATGCCTGCTTTATTGGATTTAGAGTATGAATTTATATTTTTTTCCTTTTTTATGAACTCCAAAATAAATCCTTGACTGTCATCATCCAAGTAGAACATGACACATCCTTCGTACACTCTGTACCCACACAGATGTGCAGACCCCCCACCACCTCAGTAGTTTAGAACTCCATTTACTATGTCCGAAGGGCTGTGTGGAACCTTTGAGTTCTTTATATCTACAGAGAGCTGCGTAGAACTCCTGTATTCTGCATTCCACAGGAGACAAACAGAGAATTCTGAATACACTTTCCTAACAGCGACATGTGTAAAACTTGTGTATCCATTATTCTATCAGATAGTTATACTTATAACAAAGACACTGGCTACTCCTAAACAGCTGTAAATGATAAGTTATATAGTCGTTACTCTAGCAGAAAGGTGTGTGCAGAGCACTCATGCCTTACTATTTGGCTCAGAGGTGACAATTAGATATATACCTGATGTGGAAGCTGCTTGCTTCCAGAGTGTTGAAGGCAAGGAGGCAGTCATACTTTCAGTCGCTGGTTTCTGTAGATGTGAAGAGGCAGCTTTCACCTGACTGGCTAGTTTCTGGAGCAGTGAAGAAGCTGCTTTCACCTGATTGTCTGGGTTATGATTCGGTGAAGAAGCAACCTTCCTTTGGTCTTTTAATACTGGTGATCCATCTGCAACAGAAGAATTAATTAATTAAATTCGATGTTTATCGTTCTGAGCAGCCCTATGGAGCCTTGGGTTTTGTTCTCTCAAGATAAAATAATTCCTTTTACAGAGTTCCAAGACATTAGGTGTGTAAAAGCTATGCCCCACAACATCCTCTATCACTGGTTCAGGTTTGTAACTAGGATCTCATCAGAGGCCATAGGAGCTGCTGTTTGTCTAATGAGGAGCTCTCAGCCTCAGGCACTTTATGTGCAATCTGGACATTTCTCAAGCATGCTTAATGCATACTATGAGGAGCTTATCAATCCTCGCGGGATTCTACGTGGCTACCAAAAGAGCTCACTGGAATCATCAGGCACTGCTTTGTGTAGAAAACGATTTCAACTAGTCTATAAACCTATCATGCCAAAAACAGACCTTGTACAACCGTGAGTACCTTTCCACCTGCCACCATTACATGCCTCCACATTAGATCTACCCTAACCGGCAGCCTGGCCTCTAGAGTGAGCACTGTCCCTTCACAACAACTTTTCTGGCACTGACATTAGGACTGCTCTTTGTTACTGCCTCAGTGGGCGCTCTCAAAACCTTGCTCACCATCTTAACAGGTGTCGCCCTAACCCCATGCTCAGTTATTCTGCTTAGCAGACCTCATTTATTAGATTTATTTTTCTCCTCTGATTCAGCTTACACAAGTCACAGATGTAGTCAATTAAGGCATTCTTCTGCACCTAGCCTCAGCACAGACAACTGACAAAACCTGGCCTCCTCATAGGCATAAAAAAGACAAGCAATATATTTATCTCCTCACCTGTTCCAACCATGCCTCGACAATCTTGACACAGGACATGGTTGGAAACTTGTCCACCTACAAACTACAAAATAGTGTGCAGAGGAATTCAAGTTCACCTTCCAAAAGAACACGTTCTTTCTAGGCAACCAAAATGAAATTTATGCCTCCAGCATGAAGACATGACCAGGCCGGCAAGACTTTGCCTCAGACAAACATTGTTTGTGCCACCTCGAAGCCATCTTGTGCAATCCTTCATGTGAAAACGACAAGCACATCCATACACAAGCCTCCACTTCGTTGTTGCCGTTTATATAACATTAAAATTCAAAGAATGCTTCCATCTCACCCCTCCTGCCTTTTTATCAAGAGTAGCAGAACAAATGTTGAACGTGCAGTAGAGAAAATAATTGAAAATTAACTAACAAAAACTAATCTGGATTCCCCGTAATTCTAAGAGAAGGTTCTACACAGCGAAATAAGCTATTAAGGATGCTACTGATATAAACTGGAAGTCAGCAAAAAAAATGTTTTAATTTAATGTATTCACTGCTTTTTTTAACTGAACAATAAACACACTAACAAAATGATTGTTATATTATTCAGTACGATAGACTGAGTGACAGCGGCAGTATATCACTAGCCTGTCAAAAAATATGAGGTTTCAACCACGTTGAATCTGTACTGACTGGATTATACAGGCATCAATGTAGCTCGTTTTACAACATCCATCCTTATCGAGAGTACTATGTATACAAACGTTTAACACAACTTTTGTACTGGTATCCAGCTCAGTCAAGGGCGGGCATTTGCATAGTGCATTAGTGCCCCCACAAGGACCACTCAGCTGACTGACATTTCAGCATTTGATGTCCTGGCTAAATTAATCAGTGTCACCTGTGCTGTGTTACCCAATTTTGGGATTAGCCTCTGGCCTTTTGTTGTCATGGCATCACGTTTCCAGCCTACCTTTCCGCTACAATTCACAACAAATCACTTTGAACATATATTACTTGAACTGGGTCTGCGTAGAAAACCAAGACTACAACTCTCAGGATGGCTGAATTCCTGAAAATAAGAAGAGACAGAGAAGTGGCAACTATCCTGCATGCCGGAGGGGCTTATGTGGCTTTGACGCCACTGCTATGGTGCAGTCAACAACTCTGTGTTTTCTTTCTTCACAGGCTGGAGTGCTAAGAGACATATCTTCAGTGAGTACAGTGAATGACTTCTAATGTGTGCAAATAATTTGTCTGCAACTTCTTTCCAGCTGAGCTAGACAACATTACTGTTCCATACCATGTGGATGTAGTGTACCTCCAGCCCAAATTCTGGGGCATGGCTGGAGGTTATTACTTTGTCTTGTAAAGTACTGTTAGCACCAGATATGTCAAAAACAGGTAAATGTTTTAGGAAAGCTTGATTTCACCTTTCCTAGAAACTTCTGTGCATTCATGTGCCATTTCTGCAGACCTTTTACCGCTTTCTTTAGAAAGGTCCAACTTTTAGTGCATCACAAGGGTATATTTGACAACAGTGTTGCTGCATGTCTCCATATCATCATGGAATGCTAGTCATCCTCAAATTGTTAATCGTGCACCTGTAACCACTTTTATTATCTTGCCAGACCGAAGAAATTGCCCACGGGGAATGCTGTGTGCTTCTCTAACATTGGAAAACTGTAACAGATGTTGGTTAATGTACGACCCAATGATGCCATGAAACTGGGGGCTCTTCAAACAGAAACATCTTTTACCAAATAATACTTTTGAGAAAATGAGATGAACTACCTCTTCTCCACACAAGGCGGCACAACAGCTTTAGCTCGACTGAGGTGCCTCCCTCGAAGTGGCGTCTCCGAGCCTTATTTGGGTCCCACTCCAGTCCTCTAACATCAGTTACCTCCCTTTTCCTCATCCATTACTAAGTACAGACTGACAAAATCGGTAGGAATGCAGTATAGAAAATGCCTTTGAGCGTTTCAGACGGTATGTTACCCGAGCCACAAATCTTAGAAACGAGGTTCTATAAGGTAGCCAGTATCAACTGGGCTTTGGAATAAGATGCAGGGAAACTTTTCTCACAAAAGAAAGTCCAAGATAAACTTATATGAAATGTTGAAGAACACGTACTTTGTCACACATTACGTGCCGTCAAAATCTGAGGTATGGTGATCTTTAGGGGTGGAGCTCAGGGCACTGAATGAGGTTTGGGTGGTTTGTAATGAGATAAATGTGTAGGCAAGGTAGCTAAATGAACCCTATTCTATAGCCTTTCAGTCAATGATATACTGTTTATTGCTACCGATGATAAAAAACGTACCAAGAAAGAGGGAACTCAACGTTTTGCAAACAGTAAAATAACGGGAGCAACAAATCATAAGAATTTAAAAAACTAAATAAAAAAAAAAAAGTGAGAATAAAATATTGTGACCATCACTCAGATTGAACAATTTCAATTATGAAAAATATACAAAGCAGGAGTAAAGACCTGTCTAAATCAAAATCATGGTATACCTAAGATATTCTGTGAACAAAGTAACAAGTGTACTATCATAGCACACGCCTGTGGGTAAAACACATTTAAATAATATGTATAAACTCCCTACATGCAGAGAAGAAAATTATGTACACCTCCGATATTAGAACTCACAGCCATTGCAAGTCCTGGTTTTACTCTTCAGATTTTAGTGTGTGTCGTTTTGCTTTCACATGGTACATTCAGAACAACAACCAGCAGCAAGCAAAAATAAAAAAATAAATAAATGAGCTATTCAGGCCAGACATCTGACTAGAGAGCTGTGCTGTATCCATTATCCCAGCACTAATTTGTGTATTGAAATCCTCGCCCATCCCAATAAATGGGTCAAAAAATAAATAAAGACATACATTTTAAAAATAAAAAAGGGCCAAGATGGCCGGGCGCTAGGACGTGCCTGTCCAAGCTCTGCCGCCCCGGAACACTGCTGACTGGCCCGGCAGGGGACACCCTGAGGCCCCCCGTAACGACGGGCGCTGCTGTGAGCCGGTGGCCGCTCAGAGGAGGCTGAGGGGCGTGCGACGCCGCTCCCAGAGGGAGAGGAGCTGCCGGCCCGAAACGTGATCGGGGCCACGGAGCGGCCTGGGCCGCGAGGCGGGCCTTTCCTCAGTGGCTTCTTGGGCCTTGTACTGTGGGGGCTGGAGCCCCAGAAGGTGCGCGTTGGGCCCCGCGAGTGGCGGGACCACAGTGGGGGCCGAGTTCCCCGGGATTGGCAGGTGACCTGGAGGCAGAGGGTGCCCCGTCGACAGGATCTGGTCGGGGGCTGGACGGCAGCTCCCCCCTCCCGAGCGGGATTCTCCAGGATGACGAAGAGGCCTGGAGGGGCGGCCAAGGACAGGAGGGGACATCGCTTTGCCCCGGGGTTACCATACTCACCCGCAAGGAGGACAAGTAAGTGCGGGCCCCTGCGTGAGGCTGTAGAGGCTATATAAGGCGAATAGTCGTAAGAGGAGGCTACAAAGTGCTAAGACCAGGTGCAATCTTCGACACAGTGACACCTGGTGATTGAGTCCCAGGCCGAGCTTCTTGAGAGACTTGTGGGGGTGATCTGGCGAATCAAGACTGTGTTTGTGTGCCATGGCAGCGTCCACATCTAAGCGAGAACGCTCAGTGAGAGAAATGTTGACAGGGGCCCGTCTGACATCTGGTGTTATGGCTGAGGAGTAACCGGCAACGAGACCCTTGGAGGGTGGGACGGAGATGGATCCGGATGAGGGCTCTCCGGTCACGAAGGGCTTCTTGACCTCCCTGTTTGATTCGCTTCGGAGCGACATCCAGGAGCTGCGTAGGGACATTTCCCAGGAGGTGAAGGAGCTGCGAGGAGAGGTTACCTCCCTGGGAGAGCGAGTGGGGCAGCTGGAAGATGTTGAGATTCCTCTTGGTGAAGAGGTGGCGGGCCTGCAGCAGGAGGTCGTCCGCCTCCGAGAGCAACAGGACCTCCTCCAGATAGGCGTCGAGGACTTGGAAAATCGTTCGGGGAGACAAAATATCCGCATCAGAGGGATTCCGGTGGGGGCCGAAAAGGAGGACATCGGGGATTATGTGGTGGGCCTGTTTCGCTCTCTGCTGGGTCCGGAGGAGACGCAGGAGGTAGTCCTGGATAGAGTTCACCGTGTTAGCCGTGCTGGTGGCCCTGGAGATCGCCCTCCGGATAGCCTAGCCTGTCTCCACAATTTTGTCCTTAAAGAAAAGATCCTACAGCGGGCTCGCAATCTTCGGCAGGTACTTTTTAGAGGACATGAGCTCCAATTATTCCATGACCTCTCTGTGCGGACCTTGCAGAGGCGGAGAGAATTCAGACCTATCACGGAGCACTTGAGGGCGCACGAAGTGTCTTACTCCTGGGGCCACCCATTCCGCTTGATCTTTCGTTGGGAGGAACAGCTCCGGCAGGTGGGATCCGTTTCGGAAGCAAATCGGATCCTGGGCCTTGAGGAGATCTGCAAGGACGCAAGCGAGAGGGCGGCCTTGCCTGTTGGGGGCCCTCCACATTGGCGGCGGGAGGATAAAAGAAGGAAGCTGCAGCGCCCTACGGCCTCGGAGCTGAGGTCGGAGAGGGAATCCGTTCTGAACAGCGTGGCCGCCGGAACTTCAGCCTAGAGGAGGGAGGGCAGGGGAGGCCAGAGTTGCGGATGGCCTTGATGCTAACAGCATACCGGCCGTTGAAAAGGGTCGGGCGGCGGGGGTGACAGACTTGGTTCACCAAACATGGATGGATCCACTGCCCTGTGGAGACTTTTCCTCGTGAAGATGGATGTGCGAGGACTTCCTTGTTGTGAGCACCTGTTGTGCGCATTGGTTGAATGTTGTTGGGTTTCCCTGCGACGCTGGCTTTTGTCTGGAGATAACCTCAGGCCTTGGCGTTTGAGCTGGTGGACAAGCTGGCATGGGGGGTGTCCTCCTTGTGTGGTCTCTTTCTTCTTGCATACTGCCCTCATTTTAGATTATGATCATTAAATGTATAAGCTTGAATGTCCGTGGACTCAATAATCCTACGAAGCATCTAGCCATCCTGTCCGCCTTAGAGAGGTCGGGGAGCCACATATGTCTGCTGCAGGAGACACATCTCGTCCCAAAAGACATTTATCGTATGCGCTCCAAGTGGTTTCCAAGGCAGTTTTGTTCTTCGGCATCATCGAAGCATGCAGGGGTTGCGATACTATTAGCACGCTCATTCCCTTGGGAAGTGGTGACAAAACTGCATGAGGTGCAAGGTAGGCTTCTAGCCATGAGAATGAGATTGGGGGTTTTCCCTTCACTATTGCCTCTTTATATGCGCCTAATTCCCAGCAGGAAGTACCTAAAACAGGCGTTGACCCAGCTGCTACAATAACCGGATGGTGCCATCCTGGTGCGGGCCGATTTTAACCTGGTGATGGATGGTGATTTGGATCGTTCAGGTCACCGTTATGGACAGACCGGGTCAATGACAGTGGCGGGTCGCCAGTGGCTGAGTGATTGTGGTCTGGAGGATGTGTGGAGGAGGGCGCACCCCACGTTAAGGGACTATTCCTTTTACTCGGCAGCGACTAAGACATACGCTAGGCTTGACCTTTTCTTGGCCTCGCAAGAGTTTCTCCCCCGGGTTAGGGAGTCTATGATTGAGCCCCGAGCACTGTCGGACCACGCCCCGGTTACAGTTGAGGTTGTCATGACTACACGTGGGCACATCGGGGTGGCGATTTAGGGACTCAATGCTTCAGAATGGTGCAACAGTAGAGGCGATTCGTAGTGCAATAATAGGCTACCTTAGCCTCAATGATGATGGGACCACTTGCCTGGCGACGCTGTGGGAGGCACTGAAGGCTGTAGTGAGGGGTGAGGTGATGTCGCTGTCCGCTAGGGATAATAAAGCAAGGAGACTGGTTAGAGAGGGTCTAGAACAGAGAGTGATGGTATTGGAGCGTTCACATAAGCATACCGGGGCACCAAGAGTGTGGCGAGAGCTCGAGAAAGTAAGGAAGCAGCTGAGGAGGTTGGACTGGGACAGGGCAGAGTACGCGGTAGTGCGTCTTAAGCATAAGTATTATATAGGAAGTAATAGATGTGGGAAGCTATTGGCACATCGGTTGCGAGCGCAGCGTCAATGATAAAAATGGTTCGCTCTCCCTTGGGAGCGGAAGCGCACACGAACGACCAAATTGAGGGTGTGGGGTGCGGTGGCCAGCAGACTGGGCTTGACAACATTCCCGTCCCCAATGACCCCCCTGGGAGCGAACCCTGATTTTAGTCCAGGCCTGCAACTGGAGGCACTGCACCGTTGGTATGAAGGGGGCTGCAAGAGGGTAGGATACCTGTTTGACGAGCAGGGGATGATCCCCTTTGATCAGATGAGGGAGACATACAGCTTAACCGAGGCGGACAGGATGATGTATTATCAGATACAACACTGGGTCATGTTGCCAGCCAATAGAGCATTAATAGACAGGCCATTAACACCGTTTGAAAAATGGATTGTAGTGAAAAAAAGATGATAAGCGGGTGATTTCGGAGCTTTATGGTCTCTTACGGGGAGGTTTGCTCGCCTAAGACGAAGGGTCAACTGAGGTGGGAGAGGGAACTGGATAGGGAGCTCTGGGATGAGGAGTGGGAGGGCATCTTTTACAGGATGCATCACACGGCTTACAATGCGGCAGGTACAGAGACAGCCTATAAAGTGGCCTCCTATTGGTACTACACCCCAGCACGGATTCATTCTTGGGATCCCACTAAGTCCAGCCTTTGTTGGAGGGGGTGCGGGGGTGCAGGGTCGCTTGTGCACTTATTATGGCATTGCCCTAAGCTTCATCGGTACTGGGAGAATATCTTACACACTATTGACGTGCCGTTTGATACTCAGATCCCCAGATTTCCTGCGTACTTTGCTGGGCTTGCCTAATCCGCTCACGTTCCCCCTGAGATCATTGAAAGGACGGCAGATGGCCTTGGCTTCTAATGCAGCACTACAGCTGCTATTAGCCATGTGGGGGTCGGACAGGATCCCGACAGTACATCATGGCTACATAAGCTGTGGTTTATCCTCGCTATGGAAAAACTCACCTTGACTTCACAGCAGCACAGTGGTGACTAAGTAACTCTGGCAACCTTTCTTACAAATACTGTCTGCGGAGTTCACAGAATTGACATGCCCGGCCTACTTGAGGGTGTTGGAGTTGAATTGAGTGAGTGGGAGCGAGTGTGCAGTGAAGACTTATACGGAGGGCCAAGATCATAAAGGAACACGGCCTGGGAGCGATTGTTTGCTGTGTGACGTGCCAGTCGCGGGGAAACAAATGTTAAAGTTGTGTTCAGGTTTTTGTCACTATATATGGAGCATGTCGCATATTACAGCAATTGTATTATTTAAATGCGCTGCATATGTGATGTTTATAACTGAAAATTGAAAATAACAATAAACAGATTTGATCCATAAAAATAAATAAAAAAAATGGACACCCAGAAGTGTGGGGCAGAACTTCAAGATCGATTGTCCCAGCTATTTGAGTGCATCTGTTATCCAGCAGACAGATGTGTAAACAGTTGATTGTAGTGGTGGGGAAGAAGGGGGACTGGTAGTGGACGTGTAACTCCCACCTTCCTAACAGAGTACAGTAAAAACAGCTCCATCCACTATCCCCCCTCGCCCCTGGTCCCCATCCCCCGAAGATACACCATCGGTGAGCTCTACACCCCTGATGCCGCAAGAAATAAGGGCACCGCGTCGACTCACGCTTCACGTTAGGACCTTTCACCTGCATCCACTGCCACTTCACCTACCACAGTACACACACCAGCCCGCCAACCAGCCTAACCTGACCATATCAAAGACATCACCTGAACAAAAACACCAACTCAACACACGCTCACTATGCAAGCATTCCACCGACTTACGGGATATCATCGCTACCCTCGCACCCAACATCGTCTTTCTCACCAAGACCTGACTCAACCCAACATCTGCCCCAGACATTGCTACAGCAATCCCCAACGGATATAAAAATCACTCACCAGGACCGCACCAACAAGCTGTGTGGAGGAACAGCAATCATCCACAAAGAGACCATACAGTGCACCACCACGACCGACACCACCACCCCCATAGAACATCTCAACTTCAATCTCCACACGGACGACAAAACAACAATCAAAAGCACCCTCACATACCAAAACCCAAGCCCGCGCTCCAGCAACACCATTGCAGACTTCATTGCACCCCTAGCCTTAGACTCCAAGGACTACATCTTCCTTGGTGACCTAAATTTCCACTTTGAGGACCCTAACAACAACACTGCACACATCCTCGACAGTATGAGCAGCCTCAGATTGACACAGATCATCCACGACCCTACACACACTGCAGGACACACACTGGACCCCATTTTCACCTCCAGCAACTGCGTCAAATACAGCCATATCACAGAACTCACATGGGCTGATCACTCCATCGTCCACTTCAGCATCTCAAGCTCTGCATCTCAACCCCCAAGAGGACCAGCTCACCCCACTGTAGGTGGAAAAAAAATCTCAGAGACCAGCTGGGTGAACGCCCTCAACACCTCCAACCTGGCTACCACCAACTACCTCAAACAGGGAGTGAAAAACTCCCATGCCTGGAGCACCAATTACACAGACAGCATCGTCCCCATCAAGGGCAACAGCCATAGAAAATCCTCCAAAAAGGCTTGCTGGTACACCCAAGAATTCAGAACAGCGAAATTAAACAGCAAACAGCTGGAGAGGAGATGTCGCGTCAGCAAGTATGCCTCTGAAAGAGCAGCCTTCAAGACCTCCCTCAACCTCTACCACCTCCTGCTGAGGGTAACAAAAAAGACAATCCTTACTGCACACACAAAACCAGTGCCACCACCACCAAGGAATTATCCAAAATTGTTGCGGAATTCTCCAAACCGGCTGCCAGCAAAAACAGCATCACACCCTCACAGGAGCTGTGTGACAACCTCGCCCACTTCTTCCACGACAAGATCGCAACCATATACAGAAACTTCGAACTCCAATCCAGACCTAAGGACTTCCTCTACAGATATGCCACCACTCTAACCGACTCCAACCACACACTGACTACCTAAAACATCCTCTCCAAACAGGACATCACCTCCAGCATGAAATCCATCCACTCAGGAGCTCCCACAGATCCATGCCCACACCACATCTTCAACCTTGGAAACCAAAGGATCAACCAGGAACTCACCACCCTGCTCAACACCTATCACCATCGCAACATTTCCTGACACCCCAAAACACGCCAAATTAGACCACTACTCAAAAACCCTTCTGCCGACCACAGCAAACCCAAAAACTACTGGCCAATCTCCCTGCTCCCATTCCCAGCAAAGGCACTGGAAAAGATCATCAACAAGCAACTCATGACATACCTGGAGCAGAACCAGCTACTCGAATCCTCTCAAACCGGCTTCAACAGCAATCACAGCACCGATCATAGCAACAACGACATCTAAACTCTCTTTGACTGAGGAGAAACAGCAGCTTTGATCCACCTTGATTTCTCAGCAGCCTTTGACACGGTATCCCACCACAAGGTGATCTAAAGACTCCACCACATTCGCATCCAAGTAGGCGCACTAAGATGGATCACCGTCTTCCTCACCCAAAGAAGCCAGAGGATCCACCTCCCACCTTTCACCTCTGAACCCAAGGAGATCCCCTGTGGTGTCCCCCAGGGCTCATCCCTCAGCTCCAAGCTCTTCAACGCATATATGACCCCGCTGGCCAACATCATCAGATTCCATGGACTCAACATAATTTCCTACACATGAGACACCCAATTCATCCACTCACTTACCAATGACCCCTCCACCACCAGAACCAACTTCCACAGATCCATCAGCGGCGCTTGTCATACATGAAGAACAACTGCCCACAGCTGAACACAGACAAGACAAAGTACTGATCTTTGGCAATAGCAGCAACACAAGGAACTACTCTTGTTGGCCATGAGATCCAGGACCCGCACCCACTCCCTCCGACCATGCAAAGAATCTCTGAAACATCATTGACAAGAAGCTCACAATCAAATCACAGATCAACGCAATCTCCCCGTCGGCTTCCTCACTTTGCACATACTATGTAAGATTTTCAAGATGCACCGCAACACAGGCCCTCATCACTAGCCAACTGCACTACAGCAAAGCCCTGTATGTAGGAATCACTGCACACCTCCTACCAAGGCTTCAAACCATTCAGAATGCTGCAGCCACTCATCCTCGGCTTTCCCCGACAAACCCACATCACACCTCACCCTCAAGCAACTCCACTGGCTCCCCGTACAGAAGAGATGCCAATTCAAGCTGATGGGCAACGCACAGAAGGCTCTACACAACCACGGACCCGCATACATTAACCACCGCCTGAACTTCCACCAACCGTCAAGAAGACTAGACTCTGCCTCCCTTTTACTTGCCCACACTAACCGCATCTACTGAAGCAGAAGCGGAGGATGCTCCTTCTCTCACATTGCAGCAAAAACCTGGAACAGCCTCCCCACGCACCTCCGGACCATCACCTCACTTCCAGAATTCCAAATAGCCTTCAAGACCTGGCTGTTCGAATAAGCTTCCAGGACCTGTAAGTGCCTGGATACACTATAGGGTGATTAGCTGAGCTTTATAAATCCGGATTGATTGAACTGTGTGCTCAACTCTTACATTCACAATCAGAGCAGCTAGCTACATATACAACTCCTGCCCTGCATATACGAACTCAGCACACCATTGTGTCTGTAACAAACGTACCTGATGTGGAGGCTGCTTTCGAGATAGGAAAAAGTGTGGCTGTAGCCTTTTCCTGGTCTGGTGTTTTCTCAGGTAATGCAGCGGAAGCCTCGGCTTGGCTGAGTGATTTCTGAAGAGATGAACGGGCACTGTAAGTTTGAAGTGCTAGTCTCTGCAGCACTGAAGAAGTAAATTTCACATATTTGTCTGGATCACTGGGTATTGAAGAGGTAGGCTTCTCCAGCACTTTCTTTGTTAATGATTTGTCTGAAACAAAAGATTTGAAGACATTTAGGTGATGTTAAGTGTTCCCCTCAACCAACGGCTTGGCCATTCTATCTGGGGGTCACAGGTTATCTACCTTAACAGAATTATAGCATATAGGATCTGTACGTGGAAATTCCCTCACAATTCTCAGGCATTGTTGCAGGTTCAATTTTTCAGTTTTAGCTTTATTTGAACATCACTCTAATACCCAAAGAGGTGCCAGGAACCACACTGACTGATAAAAGAAGTAAAGCAACAGAATAAATGAGTTGTTTGGGAGCTACTTACAGTTCTGAAACACTGATTTGCTGTGTGCATGGAGTGCTGGCAACATCCTCAACATACACTCAGCACTGCCTTAACTGTGGTCACCACCAGACTATATTGTGCAAGGGACACAGAATATTGCAAGATGTCTGAAACGTGATATTTAAAGGAGGCGGTCATACTCAATAACATCCATGTAGAGTCACAATTACATTCACATACTTTTTTTTTAAAGTTAATTTGGGGTATAGGCCCAATGGTCATTGGTGTGCTTTCCAGAGCAGAACAAAGGATACAATCTAAAGTGAAACAGGGAAGCCAGTATATGATAACTTTCAAAAGCAGAGAAGCATAGTAAATATGGGCGGATTGAGAAATGGGATAAGAGAATTAAACGATAAGGAAGAATTTGGGATTAGTTTTCATAAATATTAACAGATTTTAGTTGATTTTTGAAAAAAAACAAAGAATAAAGGATTATATATTCCTTACAAAATATAAAAATGTAAATTTCAACTAAGCAAGTCCAACAACTTTCTGGTTAATTCAAAGTGAGCTGCGGACGCATACAATTTCAAGAGGTTAGATGAATTATTCTGATGCCAATAGTATCTGAGGGAAGGCCAGGACCGGGTTTAGATGTAGGTGGTGAACTAAGAAATAGAAAGCTTTGAGTTTGCAATGGAGTGTACTAAAGGAAAGGGTCCTGTTTAGACTGAGTGTGGTGGCAAGATTTTTTTTTTTTTCCTCCAGAGTGGGGTCAAAAGAGAAGAGGTCTTGCTTTTTTGGGTTCTGATTTTTTTATTTGGGAATTTCAAAGACCATTTGGTTGGTGCTGCATTTTATGCAAACCCATTCAGTTAGAGTATGGTGAGACAGATCATTTTGTGAATATGTAGGGTTTTGTGAACGATGCATAGGGATTCAAGTTTGAACACGGGCTGCCAGGAGCAGTCAATGAAGATTTAAGAGGGTGGCACTAATGTGATCAAATTTACGTAAGGCAGTGAAAAGTAAAGCGTTATACACTGTGTTACTTTCTATCACATTGCTGTTAAATCAAATCAAATCATTAACATTTATAAAGCGCGCTACTCACCCGTGCGGGTCTCAAGGCGCTAGGGGAAAGGGGGGAGTTACTGCTGCTCGAAAAGCCAGGTTTTTAGGAGTCTCCGGAATGCGGAGTGGTCCTGGGTGGTCCTGAGGCTGGTGGGGAGGGAGTTCCAGGTCTTGGCTGCCAGGAAGGAGAAAGACCTCCCACCCGCCGTGGAGCGGCGGATGCGAGGGACGGCAGCGAGCGCGAGGCCAGAGGAACGGAGGAGGCGGGTGGGGACATAGAAGCTGAGGCGTCGTGGAGGTATTCCGGTCCCTTGTTGTGGAGGGCTTTGTGTGCGTGGGTGAGAAGTCGAAAGGTGATCCTTTTGCTGACTGGGAGCCAATGCAGGTGTCTCAGGTGTGCGGAGATGTGGCTGTTGCGGGGTACGTCGAGGATGAGGCGGGCCGAGGCGTTTTGAATGCGTTGCAGGCGATTTTGGAGTTTGGTGGTGGTCCCAGCGTAGAGGGTGTTGCCGTAGTCCAGGCGGCTCGTGACGAGGGAGTGGGTCACGGTTTTTCTAGTGTCGGCGGGGATCCAGCGGAAGATCTTGCGGAGCATGCGGAGGGTGAGGAAGCAGGCGGAGGACACGGCGTTGACTTGCCTGTCCAAGGATTGTTTCTTTAACGTTGGTAAGGAGTGTTTCCTCTAATTTGTTTGCTCTGTCAAAGCATCTTTCAGTGTACATTTTAGATTCAAGTTTGTTACAGAGCTCAGTCTGGAGCAACAACTGAATGAACGTTGCATGCTGTTTCTTCACTTGTCTCCAATAAATCTTCATAATCACTTGCTGCCTGCTTTCATAAGTGGAGTTCCAACACAACTATAGGCCACTGCATGGAAGTCAGCTTTGAGAAGAAGGGCAGTGATGGCAGAAAGTCGGGTTAGGAAACTCCTCCATCAATAGGAGCACATGCTTGCACTTCTCATAATTAATGCTCATCTGGACCCTCTGGGGCTGAAGAAAGGAAGATGTAGGCATCACTCTGGCACAGCACTGTTCAGAGATGATGCAGGCTCACCCTCTGCGATGTGTGAAGGTGACTGAGTGGCACTTTACCATTGGAGATGTTCTTGCACCATTCTGAGCTGGTGGCCTGCAGCAACACTGTGACTCCTGAGAAAACTCATTCTTAAAGCTTTTTCCAGGAAGCTGGATCTTGGGCTGGTCTTACTAGAGATTAGGTCACTTCATCTGAAAGTACAGGCCCAACCACGCAAAAGTCAGAATGGCCTTCCTTTTTTCCACATGCTACAGCAACAAGCCAGTTTTGCAGACTTTTCAAGGTGCAGGTCCAATTTAGAAGAAATATGACATATGCCACCTTCTGTTGGATACCCAATGCTGCAGATTTCTGATATTAAGAATTAACCTTCCAGGCTGCTATCAGGCATGGAAAAGGATATCCACAGCAATAGCTCTCCGCTGCCACAAGGCCAATACAGCGACTCTGCCTCCGGGTAGGACGATACTGGAGCATATTAGCTGCTGACCGGCAAGCTTATGTCAATACCAGTTTTCGGTACCTCATTGATGTAGGTGTAGATCTCTCACTGACAAAAATCCTCAGCTTTTAACATGAACTAAGTCAAATGTCTCCTCCAAAAATTTCATGTTTTAAGCCTCGCCACAAATGCCACAAGAAGATGTCCCTTTCTGATCTACATGACAACAGCATGTGGTATCTTGAATAGTAACACAACACTGCTGCGTGTGATTCGGGTGCCTCGATTCAACCGAAGGATTAAAGGTTGACAAAAGCAAAGTTGTTTCTAGCTCCTGCCCTCCGGGAGACACCTATGTAATAGCTCTCACTTGCAGGTAAGTCATCTGTAAAGCAATGATCTTCCAAGAGACCTTCCTACAACAAAGCACAAGAAGTGCCATGAGTAGAAGCAGTCCTCATGGAAATGGTCTTGTTCCCAGGGAAATTTGTCATCTCGTGCCAAACTCTCTCATCACTGAAGAAAATTCAGAAGCTGACACAGATACCTAATCTGGATGGCTCCTGCACCCTCTGGGGCCCTACCAGAGAAGAAAACACCCATTTGGAGTTTATGACCCAGATGCCATGTGCCCTGGGCTCTCAACCCAGGCACCTAAAAATATGGATCAAAGCATGCCAAAGTGTTGTCCTCTGGTCGGAGACTCCGTCCATGCTAACACAGATGTCGCCTGCAGAGATGACTATGGGACTACTCTCAATTTTTGCTAATGTCAGAGGATATCATATGTGTGGCAAGCAAAAAAGTTAAGGTGATCTTCAATGATATTCCCTTGGCAAAGCATCTCCCTCAGGCTCAGAAGGAGGTGATTTTCATTCCTACTCAGACTCCCTTGAAATGTCTGGTAAGGGTTTGAGAGGTACAGATGATGATTCTCTCAGATGTCTTCACCCTTTGAGTTTAGGAGAAAGTAGGGACAACCTTGGTGATAAGGGAAAAAGGTGGAATACACCATGAAAGGCCTGCAATCTCACAATGCGTAAGTGAAGACCAACCCCCTGGAGTTTTTTTCAGAATTTCGAGAATATTAGACAAACTCACATCCACTCAAAACTATCCTCATAATATACAAAAGAAAGTGAGGTATAATTAGTGGGAAGCAGACTTACCACACTAAAATCTAACTAATCCCGACTTTATTTGTTTTCTTTCATTCTTCGGGATTTAATAGCACAGCACACGGGCACAACTGTCTGCTGGAGAACTAAACAAGCACCCAGCTGCATTACAGCCTCAATCTTGCTGGACATCTTCCGGACAATAATGGTAGAACTTGCTATTCCACTATACTGGGTTTAACCACTCCAGATGGACTTCCACATGAAAGATATGCTATTACAAACCTTGTTTTATCAGCACATATCATTATTAAGTGTAGATATTAAACATTATCCTGAATGTCAGTGGTCATTCTTTAATTAGACTCCAAGTAGCAGCTTAGGTTTATTCCAGGAAGGAATAAAAGGATATTAATACAGCTATAATGCTCAGGAAGTTGGAGGAGGATCAGCTTCCACTATCTAAGATTTTACTGATGGAGACATAGCCTTTGACTAGGTCAAATGAAGCTTTCTCTGGACTCCCATGCAAAGATGGGAGATTCTATCCACCAACCAACAATGGGTTGGGAAATATATGTAGTCCAATAAAACCTCAATCACTGATGCTCACTTTCAGCACAGTCTATGTGCTGAAAGGGGACATGCAGGATTGCCCAATCACCCATCCTACAGATCCTTTATATGGAGCCACTTATTTAAATATTATGCAATGTACCTTAGTCATACTAGTAATCTGTGTGAAATGCAGGATTAAGAACAATTGTCATTGCAAACCACCCTGGATGTCTTTACACGAGGAAGACCCCCTCCCCCCTCCTCCAATACTGCCTTGAGCAGGAAATAAGGTATAGGCACTAACTTTGATTCAGTCACCGGCTAAAAACGTAATCTTACTAAAACCGAGGTTTTATTCATTGTAGGTATTTTGTTGAAAGATACATGCACTATTGATCAGGCAAAACTATTTACATTTCACTTTAACATTGCATTACAGCAACAATTTTACAGCCTACCTTAATCTAATGTTAAGGGAGTGTATCCAAATGCTTCTGTGGTGATTAACATCCTAACAATAACAAGCCGAATCAATCTTGTGAAAATGATTGTACTTCCAAGATTTTTTTTGCTGATTCCGTCTTTGTTTGGGGTGACAAACAATTAGCTCGGGTCTTAACATTTTTGCAGTGGTCTCTAAGCAAATAACCAGGAGGAGTGCTTCCCATAATGAGAATATAATTGTAGGCCACCATTGGGAAAATTTTATTGACCCTTATGAAGGGGGTTTCAGTTAATTACTCTTTTTCTCAGTCACTAAACTATACTAATCTCAAACACTTCAAGCAATCAAGTGCAGGATAACAAAGGTTTCTTATAGTGATAAACAAAATGTTCAAAGTGTTTAAAATGCATAGCTTCCTGGGTGATTAGCAAAGTGGGGGCAATTTGATATTTCCAGAAATCTTGGCTATCTCAGCGTGCTATACATGGGGTGATAGCCCTTCACAACTGAAGTTTTTTTTTTTTTTTTTTTTATCTTTTAGGTTACTTATGTACTTCCACCAGCTGCAAAATCAAGGTGCAATATCTTGTAAGGGGTTCATATATATTAACAAACACTGGGGCAGATTTATACTTTGACGCAAACCTGCGTTAGCGTAGGTCTGCGTCAAAAAGTATAGCGTCGGCTAGCACCATTCCATCATGCCGGCCGGGCGCCATATTTATGGAATGGCGCTGGCCGGTGCTAAGGCCCTGTTAGCGTCCTTGTAAAGGATGCTAACAGGGCTGGGAGGCATAGGGGAAACCGGGGCTTGTGTGCCAAATTATGGCACTACACTGTTTAGAAGCAAAAACAAATGCCTCTAGGCAGTGTAGCGCCATTCTGTGGTGCACAGGCCCTATGGACATGGCTCCTCTCTTAGTAACGACAGGAGCCATGCCCACCACCCCAATGGCCATGTCCAGGGGACGAATGTCAAGTACACCCATGTCACCGAGCTAACCTGGATTGACCATGCCGTCATACACTTTACCATCTCAGGATCCCCCAGCACCACCCCAAGCCACCCAGCACTCCACCTGCAGCTGGAACAAGATCTCAGAGAGCCATAGACCAACGCCCTCAAAATTGCCCACCCTCACACCACAACTAACCTAGAATAGGCGGTCAACCACTTCTCAGCCTGGATCACAGACTGCTCCGACAGAGTCACCCCCATCAAGCCCTCCAAGCACGAGAGGTCCTCCAAGCCAGCCAGTTGGCACACTACTGAACTACATACCATCAAGCACACTTGCTAACAACTTCAATGGAAACGGTGCACCAGCATGGAAATCTCGGACCAAACTACATACAAAACAATACTCAAACAATACCAACAACTCCTGAAAAAGACAAAAAGAAACACTCTGGTTGCTACATCAAAGCAAGCCCCAACCATAGCAAGGATCTCTTCAACATTGTCAGAGAGTTCTCCAGCCCCTCAGCTACCGAAACCGTCATCACCCCTTGACAGGAACTATGGGAATCCCTGGCAGACGTCTTCCAGGACAAAACGTTCACCATCTACAGAAACTTTAAACACCAACATCCTCAGCCATTTCACCCACACGAATCAGGAACACTACCACGTGCTCACCACCAGGACCAGCTCACCATACAAGACACAACGACCATCATGAACTCCATCCACTCAGAAGCGCACACAGACTCCTGCCCTCACCACATCTTCAACTTCGGGAGTAAGACTATCAGCAGCAAGCTTCCCACCATCTTCAATGCATCCATCACCATGGCCACCATCTCTGAAAAATGGAAACATTCAGAAGTCAAGCCCCTACTTAAGAAACCATCTGCCGGCCCCAACAAACTCAAGAATTTCTGCCCCATCTCTCGCCTCTCCTTTCCCACCAAATTCATCGAGAAGGTCATTAACTGCCAACTCACAGAACACCTCCAGAACAACAATCTTCTGGACACTTCAAAATCCAGATTCCGCACCAACCTCCGCACCAAAACCACCCTGACTGCAACCACAGATGACATCAACTCTCTCCTTTACCAAGAAAAAACAGTGGCCTTGACCCTCCTCGACCACTCAGCAGCATTCAACATATTTAGGACACCACACCCTGATCAAAGGGCTCCACAACATTGGAATTCAAGGAGATGCCCTTAAGGAGAGGCCCTCAAGTAGACTGCCTCCTTCCTCAAAGGAAGAACTCAGAGAATCCGCCTTCGTCTCGAAACCCAAGAACACCATCTGCGGTGTCCCTCAAGGTTTGTCCCTCATCCCTATTCTGTTCAACACTTACATGACTCCCTTAGCCAACGTCATCAGATCACATGGACTAAACATCATATCCTAACGCCAATGACACCCAGCGCATCCTCTCACTATCAGAAAACTCCCTCACCACGCTGACCAACTTCTGAAAGTGCATGACAAGCATCGCTGACTGGATGAGATATAGAGAAGACAGAAGTGCTCATCTTCGGGAACAACCCAGGGAATGATGCTTGATGGACCCCCAAACTAGGACCCTCACCAGTCAGACCGACCACGCCTACAACCTTGGCATCGTCCTGGGCAGCAAGCTCTCCAGATCATCGCAGTCTCTTCCGCCTGCTTTCGCACCCTGCGCATGCTCCAAAAGATTTTCAAGTCGCTCCCCATCGACACCGGATGTATAGTCATACAAGCCCTTGTCACCTGCTGACTGGACTACGTTAATCCTTCTTAGGAATCATATTGCACCTCCTCAAGAGACTGCAAACAATACAGAACTCAGCAACCAGACTCAACCTGGACCTCCCCATATGGACCCACATTAACCCCACCTCAAGAAGCTCAGCTGGCTCCCCATTCAGAAGAGGTGCACTAAGTGCATACAAGATCATTACTGTTTTGACAGTCAGTGTGCACTGGAATTTAGAATTCTTGCAGATTTGACTGATAAACCTGGATGCACGCATGTAAGGGAAGCTATTCTGAGTGTTGCCATAGATGGACTGGCCACTTTAAACTGGAATTAGGAGTCAGTTTATAACTGAAGCATCAAAGGTTTAGGCTGGGGTGGTACAGCTTTTCAATTTATTGCACACTGTCACTTAGATGCTTTTCATGCACCTTTGCATTTGTTACTTTAATATTTATTATTTACAGTTTGCACTTAACCATTTTATGGCTAACAGAGTTCAATATTGTGCTGCCAATTCTCTAGGATTCCCAAAGTTGTTTTCGGTTATTAAGATATACTTGTTTTTTGCTTTTTTGTTTGGAACTATCAAAGGTTAGGGGTTTCACTGTGTACTAGTTTTGTCTCTTTAAAATGTGTTTCGCTGATATTCTAATTGGATATTTTATTCATGATTCTATTATTGTATTTTTATCCCAATTTTATGGATTTAAATGTTTTCTGTTGTGTACGTGATACTAGTGATTGACAACGTTTTGGATAATGATGCTGGTGTTACTAATTCTGAAATGCTTACACAGTTCATTCCTACCCACAGTATGCAGCAACATTGTCATATAAATTCTCTCACTTTGAAGTCTGAGAAAGAAAAGTAACGAGTGACCTCAGAAGACAACATATGGCATTTGACCTTATCCTTTGAATGCACAGCAAATGTGACAAGCTAAGATGATGATTTGGAGGCCTGTTTACAGAAAGGGAGTTTGTGGAAGGATACAGTTAACACGGTTTAGGCAACAAGAGGGACGAACTGAACCTGGAAAGCCTAAAGCAAGTAAAGCCAGCAAATAGAAAGACAGAAGATGCAAGTTATAAACCACAAAGTCAATGGTAATCAATGGACGGAATGCATTCCTAGGTCAACCTTTCAGAAAGTCCCCAAGATGTCTTTAACAAACCAAACAGCTGCGCTGTCTGGTAGGCTGCAACCTGAACAGCACCCATTTTATGTTATCCTGCCAAATGCATTGGGCACTCATAGGAAATGGCTTACTCCCCAATTCAGTGCTTATAAAGTATTGAATGAGGCAGATGCCTTAGACCTGTTTTACACAACGGACCACCCACTAATCTATCTTACAGTTTCCATGTATATCTGCAGTGCTTGGATCACAACCAGGAAACAGAAGAATAAGGGGAAATCAGGCTGACATTAGACATTATTTTAGCTTTCCCAAGCATCAATAGGGTGTATTTATGTTTTAGTAGCTTATTATGCTACCATGATTGAGTGAGTATGCAGAAGTTAGAATTTAATTTTGTATTTTTATGTTTGCTTTAACGGGCAGACTATTGTTAATGGTTTTATTGTGGCTTAGTGCTGAGCTACACTTATCTAATTGTTATATATATATTGATGTGATGTTAACACTGTAGGATGTATAAGGCTAATGCTGATTACAATAAAGTAAACATTTTCAGAAGAGATGTTTGTATACCCTGAATCCTCAATCTTAGAAATAAGAGAAGGGTGTAAAATCCATTTTATTTTGGATATTTTGTTTTTTGTATTTGAAGCACATTGAAACACTGCCATTTCCATTAGCTGTTTCTTGCAATTAAAAATAAAACTAACTTCTATAGATCTGTGTGTCAACATTATCTATCAATAATCCATCACATACTGAGACCTCTGTGTAAACAGTCTCTATCCACATTAAAAAAATCAATATAGCGCTCAGGATTTTTATGTCAGGCGAGAGAAGCTTAGTAAGTCCTGATTTTATTTATTGTCTTCTGGTATTTGGCACCTTTGCTTTTCCCCATTACAAAGGCAGGATTACATGTTGCACTGGAAAAAAACAGGACTGCATAGTCACACCTGACATGAGACAAGTTGATATCTCTGTTGAGATAGTGATATAGCTGAGTTAAGAGAACTTCTATAACCAATCTCACAACCGAGCTAAGTAGAAAGACTTCATCTAGCAGTAAGCAGAGCATGTCACCTACACTAGTTATCGCAACACAACTATTTACATGATAAATTCACTATCCCAAGCAGTGGCGTGCTCGTGTTTAACTCCTGAATTCACTATCCTTACAAATATTTGTATTATCACCAACTGTTCTGTAAACAGAACTACTGTTTGTTTCCAGAAAGATGAAGAAGAGGAGAGAGTCTAACCTTCGTTTGATGTTTTCTGAAGTGGTGAGGCAACAGCCTTCTCAATACTGACTGATTTCTGGAACAAAGAAGAAGGATCCTCTGCCTGATTGGCTAGTATCTGGAGCAGTGAGGAAGCAGCTTCCACACGACTGTCTGGTTCCGGGTGGGGCGAAGAGGCAGTCTTGCTCTGGTATTCTAATATTAGTGATTCGTCTGCAATAGAAGAATTGAAGTTATTTTATTTCATATACAAGTCAACGAGTAAGCTCACATCCTGGTTTAAGGTATGGTGGGACTACTTTCTTTACCAGACTACAATGAAATATTCAGGTAGTACTCCATGTGTGTTCTTAGGAGCTCCTCTCTCCGATCTCTTTAAGTGTGCTTGGAAGTTTCTAGCTGATGTCCACTACTTCTTGTGTTTATAGAGTAGCAGGGGAGGGGAGAACAGTGGGGTGTGTGTATATAGGTCTGTGGCATAGTCTTCTGACCAGCCTAGACTCCTCCATGCAACATTCCTGACAGCCACCCTGCACAAACATGATTGGCTTGATTATGTGCTCCTCCTCGCTGAGAGTCAACAAATAATCATATTTAGTAGTCTGATCCGATCTCCCTCCACACCCAACCACGTCAGAGAGATAACAACCAAGGCCTAGTCCTCTGTTAAGGCATTTATGGTGAGAGAGCATAGCTTATTTACTCAATGTTAACATGAAATGTTTTATGAAATAATGCGTAATAATGCCGCATAGAAAATGTATTAATGTATTTTGCTAAACGTGTGCTTGAAATGTGCCCACGGGGAGTGGCCGTCAATATATACGGGGACTAATGAAACTGACTAATAATGATGAAATGTTACGTTAAAGTATGGTTTTACACTAATGTAAAAGGTTATATGCTAAAGTTCTGCTAATAAATCAGTAGGCCTTAGTTAGCATGAGTCGAGGCCTAGCTGCCTGGTTTCATATTAAATGTGTTTTTCTAACGTGCAGTGTGCTGACTTGCTGAAGGACATGAACTCGTGTTTTTCCAAAAGCTAGAAGATGAATGTAACTGTAGTATATCCGTTCTCATGAAATTCGGCTTGCTCCAGGAAACATTTTTGCTGAATGCAACAGTGTAGACTAGCCCTAGGTACAAGGTCGACTGAACCGGTACAGACAATGGAGCCACTGACTGAAGATGCGCAAAGGACCACGAGAGTATGAAATCATACCGGACATTCTACCCACTGAAGACGTCAATCATAATGACCAATAAACTACGTGAGAACTGTTATTGGGTGACAAATCTGATGAGCTAATTGGTAACCTATTGGATGGAGATAGTGGGGTGCAAACTCTCAACCAATGGAAAATTAGGGGTCTGTAAAACAGAAAAGGGATAAAAACCCTTGACACAAGGAAATGAGTTAGTTAGGGAGATGCCATTGTGAACTTTGCTATGACCCAGACACTTTGTCACTCTACCTAGAGACTTTAATGTCTGGTTCTTAAAACCATCCTTGCCCTTATATTGTCCACTTATGCTTTACCTCCTTATGAGGGAAGTACCCTTTTGCCCTTCTTACCTGACTTGCTGAGTTCCTGACTGACGGTGAATCAACTGACGTAGAAGACTGAATCTGTATGCTGACCCAATACAGATGGTAACTATATGACAATGAAATTGTGATTGCCTGTTTGCTTTTCCTTTCTAGGTACCAACTGCTTCTTTTGACAGTGACCTTAGTTAGAGGTTTTCCAAATTGAAGTTGCTAAATTGTTTTGCATGTAGCCCAACATGCCAATGCTTATTTGAGGTTAGGTGAGGGGTTCATTAATCTGACGCAAATAGACAAATGACTGAATCTATGCTTTGTTGAATGATGCGCTAATATTACTCTGTTAAGGATAATCTATGTTGACGCTGTGTTATGTTCTAATATTTGTGATCCTTGCTTTGATGAAGTCTTATCAGAGTTGCCATATTGTGACTATGCTAATGTGTTTCTTGGTTTTGAGATTAATAAATTTGCTAGTAGAATTGTAATCAATAGGGAATAAATATCACCAAATCATACTAAACTGGTGTGGTTATTCATGGCTGAAAGGTCATGGTGGTTTCTTGAGTCTTACTAATGTCTGTGACTAAACTGAATTGTTTTATTATAGTAAATATTGATGACGTTATTGACATATTGATTGACATGTTGATTAGCTATCTCGTCCTAAGGTGTCTTCAATCAGGGTCGAAAGATTAATTGGCCTAAACGAGTCCCAGAGTGTATAAATTAGACATAAAGGGACGCGTTGGCAATGGCGTACCCCACAATCCACGATTTTCATGTGCTCCTGAGTTCTAACAACTTTTTTTATTACCCTCTCTAGCATTATCACATCACAGCCTGCACATCTACATTAGAATCTGGAGTTCCTGGCCTCATTCGACCTCTCCACCACCACCAAAAGGCCTGCCATTGTTCTCTTGTTCCAGACTGTTACACAGGGTTTCTGCATATGGAGATCTGTGTAACCATAAGAATATAGCAAAACAAATTAAGTTAAATAAAAATGATTTATTTTCTGGTGGATTTTGCCTGTATGTCGTAATTGGGACCTTAGGAATGTTAGGTCTGCCCCCAGAACATTAAGAAGTGATACTAGGCAGTCACATTGTCTTTGCTGGCTCTAGGTATTTGTTGCTTATGTGGCGTCTTAGACAGAGGAAAGTGTCCTTTTAATGCTGGGGGTGATCCCCCTGCTTTTGATCTTAATCTTCTGTTTATGATTATTATTATTTTTGTACTTGTTTTTAAAAACTTGCATATTTATTAGTTACTTATTGGTTTTATATATGCCTTTTTACCTTTATGAATTTGATTACATGTATTTATTTGATCTGTATATGAATTGCTGGTATTATTACCATTAATACTGCTGTTTTGTATGGCTGTTTGTTTTGTCTTTTATGGCCGAAATATAAAAGAAATTGACTTTAGTTTTTTTTGGTCAATTATCCTACATAGTAAATCATGTATACTTGCGTCAATTATTCCATGTTGTCTCTTTACCTATGACTAATATGTCCTGACGGACTTATCCAGAACAGTACGAGGAAGATAAAGAGCAATGATGGTTAACTTTAAAAACTCAAATCATCTTGCATTTAAACACAAAAGGCTAAGCGACCACATATGCTAAAAACATGTTGCTGCTTTACACTTTCTTTTGAGCTAAAAGGTATGAGAGGTATGGCACTATTAGGATTGCAACTATTTTCTCCGAGATGAGGACAGTGTATGTTTTGCAACTATAACTGGGCTCCAAAGTTTATCATCTCTTGTCTGATTGCGAGATGTATTATTTATTCTAAGAAGAATAAATAATAGATTGATCTAAATTCTTGACAGGTCTGGTATTCACATATAACATTTTGTGTGCCAAGTGAAATCATCTCTGTGGGATCTTTTTAAGAAAGTTCTCACCCTACCACACATAAATTGAAGAATACTTTAAACAATTCACAGCAGACTGAAATATTTGCTATAGTATACGTTCCTCTGTCTCCGTGCAAGTAGGTCATCCTTCCTTCAAAATAATTCTACATGTTTCAGTTAACGTAATATATTCCTGATGGATACATCTCACTGCAGACTCCTCACCCTTCGAATAGTCCTCGGTGCCAGGTGCCCATTTTTGAGCAGTGTTCCCCTCGCACCTATAGGTGGCATCATATGGTTCCATGGTGAATTCATACTGCCCTAGAAGTAATGTAGTAGAGGCGCATGTGTCACCCCTGCATGCCAACTTCAGTATCTTTCTTTATGCAACCTCAACACTGATGCAGAGCTCCACTACCAACCTGCTTGTTTTATATTTCCAAAGTTTGTCTCAAAGAGAGTATGCCAGGGAACAGGTCTCACCCAAACAACAGAATTCAAACAATGCTGCAACTGCAGGAAACAGATGTTGGTCTCAGACCTGCATTGTGTATGTCTATAGTGCTTTGCCTCCAATCATAACTCTTAATTCCTGCAATACCTGTGTTGTGCATATGGTCCCGATATGCCCTGAAATCTCCAGGCCTTTGTAAATCCAGCAGCAGAAAGTAGCCTTAGAGTAAGTCACAATGCACATTTTCCAGATACTATTGGCTCCCTCTGGCAGGCCTTCGGGCCCCATAGAGCAGCAGAAACACCCCTTGGTGTCTGCTACGCCGGCCTACCCCCAGCACTGATTGCCCCCTCAGGCCCTGTCCTTGGGCCTGTATTCTTGCCAGTCTAGACTTCCACTCTTGCCTACAGGTCCACACCAGTCCCTTCCCTACAGGTGCCAATCCTGTGGGTACCAGATCGAATCGAGACATTGGTTTCTGACCCCCTAACCAACATCAGCCCACAACAAGCCTGTGTTGCTCTATTTAATAACTAACGTGCAACCAGTGACAGTACAATCAGGCCTTCAGCCTCCGCCTTTCCATGTACACCACTACTATTAAAGGATAGAAGCCCCCCTTCAACCCTGATGTGGTGCAGAGCATATCTAATGTCCCTCAAGACACTGATGGCGATATGGTCAATCTGCCCCATCACCCCCAAAGTTACACTGATGACAGGCTGTATTTGTACTTGAAAGAAGCCAGTGCACTAGATACCTCAGCCAAACAGACTGGACTCGCCACCTGGTCCACCAATAGCAGAAAATGCCTCTTTTGCTGTAGTGATGAGCAGCAGAAGTGTTAGTTTTGTAATTCCCTACTCTGGAAACCAAAGCTAAATTATTGTTTGAAATTCTTCAACCAGGTCCAACTTCGTGTGAGCCACTGTTACCATTTTATTATGCTCCGCGAGGCACTCTCATGCAAAGATGTCTAAGCTGTGCTCAGCCTCTCCAGTCAGCCAACCTTTACTCAGATGGCACTAATGAGCCTATAGCAATCCTGATTTTGTTATGAAACAGCCAACATCTGGAAGTCTCTTAGTTTAAGCATCTTAATGTAAACTTCTAACTTACCCGATAGGGAGTTGAATCTAATTGGTGCCTTTGGAAAGAAAATGCCTTCCTTGTCTAGCCTGGCTCTACATTCTATAGACATGCCCTTTCATCAAGACTGTTTGGAGTGAAGACAGACTTGGCACTTGAGTGATTAAAAATAGTTGTGTCACAGCTTTGTTCTTGGGGTTATTGTCCCCAGCCAGACACTTTCACCAGCAGTGAAAAACACTCTGGGGCTATCCCAGAGGCCCAGCGCCAACCTTCCCAGACAGTGCAGTAGCAAAAGCAACTCTTTCAGGTATGGTCATGGCGGTGGGCATAGCCTATCACACCAGCAGAAACAGCTATCCTTTCAACGTTTTTGCCCCTGCTGCAGTACTGCCAAGCTTCTTTCATTTGCTCTCCCAGGCCCACAACCAGCCAGATAGAAAATTTCTTACCTGGCTGGTGAAGGATTACGTCAGACTGAGGAGTGCTACAAATCGTTTAAAATTGCTACATGTTGCATTCTATTTCAGCCCCGCCTCTACTGCCTCCTTCCCCAATCAACACCACAGCAATTTTTTTTGAACCACGCCAGTATCTTGATGCAAAAAGTCAATTTCCTACTGGCGAAAGGCAACGTCCAACAGGTACCAGACTCAGAGAGGCAAAAGGTTATTTTCATGCTACTACCTTATCCCGAAGGACGGATGTCTGAGGCCTATAATGGACCTATGGCTATTAAATGTCTTTTTCAGAAGGACAAATTCAAAATGCTCACTCTGGTGCACATCGTCGCTGCTCTACAGCTTGGAGACTTTATGTTATCCATTGGACTTTGATGATGTGTATTCATAGACCTTGTCTGCAGCTCCTGAAATGTTACCCGAGGTTCCGGGCGAGGTTGGAACATTTCCAATTCACTGAGCGGCCCCTTTGGCCTTACCTTGGTCTCTCCGTGTCCAAAATCGTTATGGCAATAGTCACAGCTCATCTTTGGAAGTCGGGTATAACGTATTATTGTACTTTGATGAATGGTTATTTATAAGGCAGGCTCACAGAACTAAGTCACAGACCGCCTCTGGACAACAGCTGGGCGCTTGTTCTTCTTGGGGTCACTCATTTACAAGCTGAAGCCCCTCCCCAATCCCTACACAGCATATTCCCTTCATAAGAACTATCCTGGACATAGTAGCATTCATGGCCTTATGACCACTGTAGAGAGTCTGGGACATTCAGGACAGGATTCCAGCATTTCGGATTCAGTTCAGAGTCTCTGCAAGAATGGTACTGAGGCATCCTGGGCTTCAGACCTCGAGCAGCCTCCTTGTCCATATGCAAAATGGCACAAACAGACGTTGCAATGTAAGGTGTCAATGGGCCCAGCACAGAGGTTACCTCTCCGATACTGTCCGGATCTCACAGGAGACATCTCAGTACCCGATATAATGGCAAACTAGCACCAACTTGATCTGCAGTACTCTCCTTTTCCACCCAGCCTTCTTGCTTGTCACATGTTTGTCACTGCTAGAGTGGGTGAAGTCATTTGGGAGGGACTGAGAACAGAGGCTGGTCTCTAGGGAAGAGCAAGCTCCACATCAACCTTTTGGGGCTTCATAGAAATCAGTTTGGCCCCAACATCCTTCCTACTGACCATAAAAAGGAAAACAAGATTCTACCAGTCATCAGGGTGTCGGGCCCTGGATTCTGTGCCAGGAGGCTCACCTTTTCTGGAGTTGGATGGATCAGCAGATGATTTTTCTGGTAGCCAACCATCTAACAGAGTCTCTGAATGTCAAAGTATATCACCTGAGAAGAAGTAGGCTGGCAGACCAAGAGTGGTGTCTCTATCCAGAGGAGTCACAGGGCATCTTTTTATTGGCAGGGCGTACCCAGTCAAAGTCTGTTCCTTGCCACTGAGAACACACAGTCAAAGCTTCTGCTGTTTATCCACCAATACAGTTATTGGGCGACACGTTCCATCTGTGATGGGACACAGTTCGCCTGTCTGTGTTTCTATCACTGCCTTGCCTACCTGGAGCTCAATGGAAAGTCAGGACAAATAGGTCCCAAGTTATTGTAATAGCCTCAGACTGGGCCAGGAGAGTGTGGTGCTCAGAGCTCCTCAGAATGTACACCTTCCAATCCTACTGCCCCTTTGTAAAGACCTACGGACTCAGCAACAGAGCAGGCTCCTGCATATGAATATCTGGAACCTACACCTCAATGTGTTGGAGTTCTGTTTGCCATATGAAGAAGATGTCATTAGTGCATCCAGATGCCTGTCCACAAAGTCAGTCTATACTGGGCAATGGGAAGCATTTGTGACATGGTATGGTGTACACCACTGACCCTCTGCGGACCAAATCTCTATTGTATTATTGTCTGTTTTAGAATTATCTAGAAAGGCTTTGCAGTGAGCAGGGTTAAGGGTTAAGGGTTACGAGTCAGCAATTTCAGCCCCTTTTTATGTTTGACTAACCAACTATGTCTCTTTAAATCACCAGTTGTAATGCGTTTTCTGAAGGGCCTGTCACATATGGTTCCTCCAATACTGTTAATCTTGTCTCAGTGAAAGGTAAATCTAGCATTGACGTTCCGTATATGCACCCCTCAGAACTGGGGGGAGTGGAGCCACAGATGCGTCTTACAGAACGTGAGAAGTGCTTTGTTACAGAAGTTGTCTCCGTCAACTAATGACAAGGGGAAGCAGAAATGCAGAGAGGCAGAGGTTGCCTCTGCAGCTGTAGAATCCTTAACAGCACAGATAAGAAACTGAGGAGTGTCTGTGCTCATCTTGCATTTCTGAAAGTCTCAAACTGGAGGCACTTAGGTTGGTTAAAAATTGGTTGATTGAAAAGGTAAAATTATGGCTTCCTTGGGACTGAACAAGTGTGGACTCAACTGCACTTAAGCCTCTTTTCAGTCTCAGGATTGTGCTCTCTATGGTGTGATGTTAGAGATGCGGAATCGTTCATATGAAAATAATCACAAAACCACAAAACATACTCAACTCATTTACCTGCCTGCAACTCGATAAACAACAGTACAGAATTCGTTTATCTGTTTTCTTTAACCTCATGAACTAATTTAATACCTTTTTCCTTTATGTCTGCACCCGTATGTCTCATGGTAAACAGTCATAATGTGGTAAAAAAAATGACACCCTCACCCCATGTTTTTAATTATAGAAATGAAGAGCAAATTTCAATAGGGGTGCTTTTGTACTACCCACTGATAGATCTAAAATACACACCAATAGGTCAAAATACTTACAGTATTATACTCTATTCTGCACAAATGCCATAGTGGAGTTTTTTAAAGGCTTCTAATACTTAATAGTGATACATATATTTGCTTGCAAAATGTTAACAAGTTAACTAGCTATAAGTAGAAAGAAAGGTAAGGATTTGGTTTAGCCTGGTGCAATGTTTTGAGCAGCGTGGCGAGAGAACTCAATGTCTTGAGCGGCCTGTTGAATGTCTCGAGCAGCCAGGTGAAGGTCGAGCACCTCCAGGATGTACTTCATGCCCCGTACACTGTGAAAGTGAAAACAAAGTACCTTGGGAAGCAATGTAGTGAGTTGAAGGAGACTGGCCATTAACCAATGACCGGAAGGAGTACTTTGTCCAGAATCCACTCGATGGCATGGACGACAGGACGGGAAAGGAGCAGAGAGCAGGAAGTGAAAGCAAACGACATGCTGGCCAATCAGAAGCACGTAAATGAGATTGACGTTGGACTTAGCAAACGGTAAGTCCAGGTAAGCAAGGGGCTGGTTCCAGCCCCTATTAAGATTTTATTTCTATTCACAAAAGATATTGCAAGCACAGCGCGCAAGAGCACATGTGCAGGCAAAACCTAAAAATGAAGGAGTACACCGTGTGAATATGTATTTTAACTTGCTAGCTGACTTCTTAAGGATGCAGGAACTGTTTTGTAATTTAAACAAAACCGAAGCCTAAATAGGGGTATTACAACTGGGGTATACGTATGTGTATTCACCAAAAATAGATAAACATCTGTTGTCCATTAGCAAAAATCAACATCTTTACATTTTAGACATTTAAGTAGCTTAACCTAAAATGCCCATGATACATTTACTTTTGTTCATACTAAGAAGGGAGTTGTCATGGTCACAGATCTCACTGACATAGCAGGTCTCTTTGTGGAATTTTCTTTTTGCATAAAGCACATTCATGTGCCTAAAATAAAACTAGTTTACTTCCAGGTAATGAGGTATATAAAATCTGGCCTTCAAACTATGGGCCTTGAGTATCGCAGTTGATATACTCCATCACAAAGTGGGGGAATGTTTTGTTCGTCATATTACAGTGCACTATAGCCTATGGCACTTGTATTACAGAATGTCAACCTTTTTGTCTTTCAGTGCAATTTGCACCGGTCTGTAGAGCCGAGTCCTTCCATTTCCAAAAATACCTAGTCATACTGCTACTGCAAATTTATCACACCCTGCAGTCTATGTAAAATTGCTACATCTAGTTTTCAACAAGAAAGCTGTAAAGAACAAGTTACTTACCTTCGGTAACGCTTTTTCTGGTGGATACAATAGCTACCTGTGGATTCCTCACCTTATGAATTCATCCTTAGGAAAGTTCTCTTCCTAACTCTCCACGTCGACGAGGACGTCACAATTGCACGTCTCCACGCGACTCCGTCTGACGTCACCGTGCCAATAAGAGGTCCTCGACGGCGTGCTGACATCAGTTTCACCCATTTTTTACATGCCTTTGAGACAAACAGGTGCAAAACCAACTTCCACAATAACTCCAATAAACACATATATACATAAAACCCTTGTGATGCAACATAATCAAAAACCACCATTTATATATAAACAGGAAAAAATATCAATATATACATATATCTATAAACCACATATCCTAGTGCAATCAGACAGGCAACGGGAAGGCGGGCGGGACTGTGAGAAATCCACAGGTAGCTATTGTATCCACCAGAAAAAGCGTTACCGAAGATAAGTAACTTGTTCTTCTGATGGATACAAAATACCTGTGGATTCCTACTTTATGAATAGAGTCCCAAAGCAGTACCGCACTCGGAGGTGGGTGCCCGTCTGATTACACCAAGAAATCCTGTAAAACAGATCGCGCAAAATGGCCGTCCCTCCGAACCTCACCATCCAAGCAGTAATGCTTAGCTAAAGTGTGGAGAGACGCTTAAGTTGCCGCCTTACAAATGTCCACCACCGGTACTCCCCTTGCTAGGGCCGAAGTGGCCGACTTAGCCCTGGTGGAGTGAGCCCTGATTCCCTCAGGAAGAACTTTCTTTGCCAGTGAGTAGCAAACTTTTATACAAAGAATGACCCACCTGGAGATTGTTCTTTTATGGACTGCTCTGCCCTTCCGCTGACCAACATACCCCACGAACAGCTGATCCTCTAGGCGAAAGTCTTTCGTCCTCTCAATATAAAAACTGAGAGCCCTTCTAGGGTCCAATCGGTGGAGTCTCTCTTTCTCTTTAGTGGGGTGGGGAGGAGGGTAGAAAGAGGGAAGGGTAATAGCCTGTCCCATATGAAAAGGAGTGACAACTTTTGGCAAGAAAGCCGCCCTGGTTTTCAGTACCACTTCATCAGGAAAAAACAAGGTAAAGAGGGGTTTTACGGAAAGGGCTTAAAGCTCCCCAATCCTCCTAGCAGAGGTTATAGCAATATGGAATACCATCTTCAGAACCAAATACCTTAAAAGGACATGAATGCATGGGCTCGAACTGTGAACCCATCAGAAATGTTAACACCAGATTTAAATCCCACTGAGGCATGTGAAAAGGCGTGGGGGGAAACTTATTAAGTAAGCCCTTAATAAACCTATTTACAATTGGAGATTTGAATAAAGAGGGCTGATCCGGGAGACAAAGAAAAGCCGATAGCGCAGCCAAATAACCTTTCACTGTAGCTACTGAACAGCCTTTCTTTGCCAAGGTAAGGGCAAATAACAAAACATCGACTCGAAGAATCAAGGGTATGGGGGGGATACACGTAAAGCAACTGGCCGCCCCAGGGTATTTGAAAAGCGTCCCCCAACGCTCCTTGCAACGGATACTGGAGACTACAGAACGACAGGCAGTGCGCATTCTCCCGAGTGGCGAATAGATCTACCTGCTGAGACCCCCACATCTCGAAGATGTACCGGACTAGATCTGGATGGAAGCGCCACTCGTGATCGTCCAAGAAACGCCAACTGAGACTGTCCGCATGTACGTTCAGAACCCCGGCCAAATGATTTGCTATCAAGCAAATCTGATGGTGCTGAACCCAGGACCAGAGCCGCAGAGCCTCTCTGCAGAGAAGGTACGACCCTACTCATCCCTGCTCGTTTACGCACCACATCGCAGTAGTGTTGTCCGTGAGGACTTGAACCGACTGACCGCAAAGGAAAGGGAGGAAGGCCTTGAGAGCCAGACGTATCGCCCGCAGTTCCAACAGATTGATATGAAACATCTGTTCCACCGGAGACCAATGACCCTTGATCTCCAGATCCCCCAGATGAGCACCTCACCCTAGAGTGGAGGCATCCGTTACAACTGTGGCCACTGGAGGTGGTAGTGAGAAGGGCCTTCCTTGGGAAAGGTTGCCGTCCACTGCCCACCATTGGAGATCCGCTGCAGTGTCCCTGGAGATCCTTATTGAATCCTCGAGATCCCCTTTGTGCTGAAACCACTGCCTGCAGAGGCACCTCTGAAGAGCCCTCATATGCCAGCGCGCATGAGCGACCAACAAAATGCAAGAAGCGAACAGACCATGCAGGCGTAAGACCTTAAGGACCGGAACAACCGCTCCATTTCAAAACATTGGAATCAGCACCTAAATGTCCTGAATCCGCTGAGGCGGAGGGTAGGCCCGATACAATGTTGTATCCAGTACTGCCCCTATGAACAGGAGGCGTTGAGAGGGCTCCAGGTGAGACTTGGGCACGTTTACCGAAAACCCCAGGTCGAACAACAACTGGGTTGTCACCTGCAGGTGATGCAGCACCAACTCTGGAGACTTGGCTTTGATCAACCAATCGTCCAGGTAAGGGAATACCGCTATTACTTTCCGCCTGAGATGTGCTGCAACCACCATCACCTTTGTGAAGACTCGAGGTGCTGAAGTAAGCCCAAACGGAAGGACCGCAAACTAGTAGTGTTGCGACCCCACCACAAACCTGAAATACTTCCTGTGCGACTTGAGTATAGGGATGTGAAAGTACGCATCCTGCAAGTCGACAGACACCATCAAATCCCCCTTGTTCAACGCCAGAAGTACCTGTGCCAGAGTCAGCATTTTGAATTTCTTCTGCTTGAGGAACCAATTAAAAATCCTCAGGTCTAGGATCGGCCTCAGACGACCGTCCTTCTTGAAGATCAGGAAATATCTTGAATAACAACCCTGACCGCTTTCCTGCTCCGGAACCACCTCTATCGCACCCTTTGATAACATGGTCAGAACCTCCTGTTGCAACAACGAAAGATGGTCCTCATAAACAAAACGAGGGACGGGGGGAGAAAGGAGGAGGAAACTCCTGAAAGGGGAGAGCATATCCTTTTTCCCCAATATTCAACACCCAAAAGTCCGCTGTTATGAACTCCCACTTGCGGAGAAAAAGATGAAACCTTCCCCCTACAGGAGAGGCATGTTTGATAAGGTGGGGAAAACTAGAGCTGCCTTCCTTGCTGTTGTCCACCAGAGGAAGAGGATGACGAAGAAGGGTGTTGCTGGACTGCCCCTCTAGCTCTCTCCCTCCCACACCCTCTAAAGGTCGATAAGACGGGTAGGCAGGCTGTTGGGCAGACTACTGGGGCCTCCAAAAAACCGCCCCACGATCAAACCCTCTGAATCTGCGAAAAGACCTATAAGGAGCAGCAGGGGTAGCTTGTAAACTTAAGGACTTTGCAGTCGCTCAGCTCTCCTTAAAACGTTCAAGGGCAGAGTCAGCTTTCTCTCCAAACAGCCGTTCACCATCGAAGGGCAAGTCAAGTAAGGTGGTCTGTACGTTCAAGGAAAATCCGGAGGCCCTCAGCCACGCATGCCTCCTTGTAGCAACAGATGTCCCCATCGCCCTAGCAATCGAGTCAGTGGTATCAAGGCCAGATTGTATAATCTGTAGCGCCGCAGCCTGCGCATCCGTAAAGAGTGTTCCAAAAGGCTTCAGGGCCTCCTGTGGCAGATCCCCGACCATAGCCTTGGCTGAATCCATAAGGGCATGGACATACCTGCCCAGCACACAGGTAGCGTTCACAGCCTTAAGCGCCATGCTGCAAGACGAAAATATATTTTTTGAAGACTGCTCCATTAGTTTGAACTCCCTATCCGACGGGCCACAGGGAACGAACCAGGAGCAGACTTTGTGGAGCAAGACGCTTGAACCACTGAACTCTCCGGGGTTGGATGACGTGAGAGGAACCCAGGATTCTCGGGTGCACCCCCTATGTCTCCTTGCCACCGCTTTATTAACAGCTGGAGCCAAAACTGGCTTCATTCACAAGTCCATAATAGGCTCCAACAATGCCTCATTGAAGGGCAGCAAAAGATCAGCTGAGGATGTAGAAGGATGCAGCACCTCAGTCAGCAGATTTGTCTTTACCACTGCTGCTGATAAAGGCAAGTCTAAATGGTCCGCTGCCTTTCTAATGACAGAGTGGAATGATGATGCCTCCTCCGTAAACTCCCCTGGAGATAAAATGTCCCATTCCAGGGAAGTATCCAATCCACTGGCCGACCCCATTCCTTGGAATTCCTCCAAAGGCTCCATAAGCTCCCCATCGTCCAATTGCCGGTATTCTTCTTCTTCAAGAAGACGCAAGGCCTCTCTCCGAGATCTCAAGTGGGATTCTAACCTCAGCGTGGACATCGACTCCATCAACGCCGAATCCCGACCAGGCGCAGAAGATGCATGGATCCGACCATCACTCGGATCCGGCGCCGACACAGACTCCAACGGCGCCTCCTTTGGAGTCGGCTGGCACGCAGGTAATGGAGTCAGCTGGCCAGGGGAGAGCATCAGCGTATGCTGAAGCAGAGATGGCAACGGCGCCACGGATCTTGATGGGGACTCCATACCTCGAGGAGACACCATCGATGTCGACCCAGCACCCTCAACCGGGCAGAACGGCATAAACGGCTTCGTCTGATACGGAGCCGGGGAGCCCAAAGAAAAAGCTAATGGCCCCGTGGGACTCGCCAGTGCACCAGCAGGGGCCAGAGCCTGGAAAACAGCATACATGGCATTTAAAAATGCCGGCGGATCCGCTCCCGGAGCCGGGAAGGCAGGATAACGCTGTTTTTGAGCATGCTGCTGCACATCAGGCTCTTGTGCCGGAGAAAACAGAGAGCCATGAGGAGCCACCTCAAATACTGATGGCGTCGTAGACACTTCTGGGCTCTGGGGCTGTGGTGTCACAGTAGGGCTTACCTCCCAATTACTTTGACATCGAGTTGATGGAGACATCGACCCCGATCGGCTCTGTGTCGATTGGTGCCGTGAACCATAACGGCGCCGAGAGTCATGCCGATGCCTCTTATGCCTCCTGGAAGAGGAGTGAGAAGAAGCCCTCTTGTGGTCCTTCTTCTTAGCCTTAGCTAAGAAAAGCTTGGCCTCTCTTTCCTTAAGTGCCTTAGGATTCATACACTGGCACGAACCACACCCCTCAACATCGTGCTCAGAGCTAAGGCACCAGAGGCAGTTCTCATGCGGATCAGTGACCGACATCCTACCGCCACACTCACTACAAGGCTTGAAACCCGATTTTCTCGGAGGAGACATTGTAACAACCAAAGATACACACTATCCAACGAGCCATGAAAAAACTGTTGGCGTCGAAGGCACGGAAAAAAGGAAACTGACGTCAGCACGCCGACAAGGACGTCAGACGGAGTCGCGTGGAGCCTTGCAATTGTGACGTTCTCGTCAACGTGGTGAGCTAGGAAAATAACTTGCCGTCGGATGCTGGCGCAAGGATGAATTCATAAGGTGAGGAATCCACAGGTAGTTTGTAGCCATCAGAAACAATTTTATACCATAGGGCATCCCTCTATTACTCCTGTATCTAGTGTCCCAGGATAGTGGTGCAGATTATAATCACTGAACTGAAAGAGTTGTGTGTGTGTATGCACACTATATACTAATCCTACAAGACTGTGTATAACTATTATTCACTATGCCAGAAGACAGATGAGTGAACATCCCCTAAATTCTCTATTCTGGCAGATAGTCGTATTTATAAGAAATATAATTGGCTTGTAAATGCTTTCCACATAAAGGTGAGGAGGCAGTCTTACCATGGTCTGGTGTTTCCTCAAGAGGTGAGGAAACAGCCTCATGCGTATTAGCTGGGTTCTGGAGAAAAGAAGGGGCTTCTTCCCCCTGATTGGCTAGTTTTAGCATTGAGGAAGCAACTTTCAAATGAATGTCCTTTTCTTGGCAGAATGAAGAGGCAGTCTTGTCCTCGTCTTCCAGTGCTGGGGAGATTTCTGGAACAGAAGAAATGAAATAAGTTGATTTAATATTCAGAATTTCAACCACCTCCCACATCCTGGTGGTATCCTAATGTTGCTAAAATGTGGTACATCTCATAATTAGGAGACAGGAGCTCTAACTACTTTGTGTACGTGGAAGCTTCTCAGAGAGGGGGATAAGGAGGGAGAGAGTGAATAGTTTTGTTTAGAGGAATATGTCTTTTTGTATAACATGCCTTCTGCAAACAGATCTCTAACCTTCTCTTAAAGTTATTTCAGTATACTTTTGTTATGTTATACTTTAACACTTGCTGAATGCATTCACGGGCCATTAGGTGAGGTTGGAGAGCACCATATGAAGTTGAGTCGGTGGTTATCATGAAGGAGGATCAAGAGTACACAGCCTCTGCTTTTTGCTAATCGGGAAGGAGAGGGGACCTCCGGCTGCTAGAGAATGGGGGTCACCAGCCTCTACATCAGTGAGGGTCCACTAGAGGTTAAAACCCCTAGAGGGTTGTGTATTTTGAGTACATGCATACTTCTCTCATCCAAAGTATAAACAAAGATGGAAATGTAGTGGTCTTACTTTTCATTTCAGAGTCTGTATACTTATTTTAAAGAACAAGGAACACACAAATAAATGTTTACTTATTCATTATTTTTTTATTTTTTATTTTTAATTACATTTCGCATTTTTGTGTGCTATACTCCAGTCTGTTCTGGGGTGGGGTGTTCACCTCCGTTCCATGTAGTGTCAGATTTTTTCTTCTCCTTTGCCGTACACAGAAAAGAGTGAACAGTAAAATCAATAGGCTCCAAAAAAAGCCCATAACATTTCATGTCCAATCACAAAATTGTACGATGGGCATTCCTTTGTCATAGCTACTCCCAAATACACAAATAGTTTTTCCAAACTAAAGAACTACTAATCCATCTAGAGCAAATTTGGAAAATAAGACAGAAAAAATGGTCAGCATAGGCATTCCTAATTCCACGAAGCAACATTTTCTCTTTTAGCCAAATTCACTTTGGGGGTTTAAAAGAGCCATGCATTGTACCTGGCTCCCGTCTCGTTTCACATCAAACTGCACAAAACGTTGATAAAAGGTAATCTGCTTTTTGACCATGAAGGTTTGTCGAACATTGCAAAAGTTGGTGGCAACATGACAAATGTTCTTCGGATGAAAAGCGAAATCAGTCTAGGATTACAAAAGAGCATCTAAGATAGTACATGCACATCGAAGCAAATTACAGCCCTCACATACTGGTATTTAGTTATCAGCGAGCTCATCGTAATCCTCAAGGACTGCTTTTGTGCAGCAATATCTTCACATCAGACTTTAAAAGGTGACTTAATGTTATACACATTTACACAGCTACCCTCAGTCACCAAAAGTAACTGTATCAACTGCACTTTTTCCATCCCTATGCAGGTCAATCAATTCTCTCCACTATTCCACATTCCAATTTGGCTTTCTCAATAACCAAAAAGAGCTACACTGCAGGGAACAAACCTACCCCAAAGCCAATCTGGTAAGAAGTTTAAGCGTTCACTTTTCCCTTGAGATCACAAAAACCAAGATTGACAATAGAGGTAAGGGAGTTTTATCCACCATGTTACAGTTCTTATCGTCCGCAACCCACCCACTTTGCCAAGTGCGATGAGAGAAGTGTATGAGGGAGTAAGAGGGGGGTAGAAGGGGGCAGGCAAGGGGGGGGATGTGTGTGGTGTGTATAGGGTGTGTGTGTTTAGGGTGTGTGCGTGTGTGTGTAGGGTGAACGTCTGTCTCTATTTACTGTTGTAAACTCAAATGTCCACATTTAGGCACACACATTGCTACGGTGCCTTTCATCAAGGACATACGGTAAAACTCTCAGCAGGCCTACCCTGGTCCCTGTGCTCCCTCGGAGTGGTCGTGAACTTGTGACTTTGTCCCAGTCCAGTGTAACCAGATAAACACATTAAGCGCTTTGTGCTTCTAAGGGCTATTTTTACAGAAAACGTTGAGATTACATATCTCTGGTTCCACTGAGATTCTTGTAATTGTGGAATTATTTATTAAAATAACATCTGTTTTTCTAAATTGATTTGAGATTTCCCTTGTGCTGTGTTTCACACGATTACTTTTTATGTGCTGCATAAATACTTTACACATTGCCTTTAAATTAAGCCAGACTGCTTTTGTAACAAGCTACAAGAGAGCTCATGCTGACAAAGATTGTGGTTGTTGCCTGAATGGAGCTACAACACGCAACCAACCCACCCCAAAACCAATAACTCAATTTCTTACACTGAGTAAAAGGTTTGAATAATTTTATTGACAAACAATGCAGGACACAACTTCACCATAGTATAGTATATACTCACATCACTCCTTAAGCAAGCCATTTAATTAACATAATTACCATGCGTTATTCTAAATAACGCATGCTGATAAAGATTAAAAACTGGAAATACCATAGGACAGCTAACATATAAAGTTTTGGAAAAAGAGAGGTAAGGAATAAAAGAACAAAGCCTGGAGAAGGGCAGAAAATGAAAAGGAGAGGAAGGCCAAATCAGTACAAGGAGGGGAAAGAGTAATGTGGGGTGGGGTAGGGGAAGAGGTAACATCTCAGACACTGTACATTCTGAGCTTATAACTCTTGTAATAATAGTTATTTTGCTGTCACTACTTATAGGTGTGAAAAGTACTTGTGAGGATCACATGACTCTGTAAGCTCAGTGCCCACAACGATTGAGTCTACTCATTTGTGCAACATTGCTCCCCCCATCCCTTCCAGCCATATAATACTCTAAAAATGCCCTGGCAATTGCCATTGCAGAGCACCATCAACCCTGCAGTGGACAAAGATATATCTAAAATTAACCCCTTTCCCACTTTTTAAAGTAAGTTTCTCCATGAGTCCATAACACCTCTGGAATTCAGGAAAAGGATGATTAGCTTCCATGAACCTCCAGCTTGTGCTTTAGCAATGTTGCTTTCTTGAAGACTGGAACTCTATATTGTGAGCCTGCAAGCATGATTAGGATAGTGCCACACCTATACCATAGGGGAGTCTGGGGACCTACCGAGGAGTTAATGAACTTTCGAACCACAGCTGTCCAAAACCAAAACAGTAGGTGCTTTGCTATCAAAAGGGAGGGATGGATACTCAGTACATTGATGTTCGATACATTTTTAAAATTCTTCAACATCTCAACTCCCCATTCAACATGAGGTCTGGCCGCAACACTACCACAAATAATCACCTGGTCACATGATTCTTTCCACACAGTCCAGTCTTCCTTCAAGGCCTGTTAATTTACAGTACAGTATCACTGTTTCGTTTCCATCAGCATCATTTGTGTCTCCATTACCTCCAGTTGTGAGTCCATAGCAGCTGCTTTTCAGCATTTTCTATCTTCCTCATAATTGTATCTAGAGTCACCATAATTTTGTCCTGCTTCTCTCTTTTTCTGGTGTGAGTCAGCCAAAATGAACAGTGTGGTCTGTGTCCCAACTGCCACAATGAAGCTAGACCCACTCCGGCCTGCTGTTATAGCTGCACCTATTAGACAGCACTTACCAGCCAGCCTCCTCCAGTCACTTGGGTGGATTAGGCCAGCAGCTCTACAGCCAGCCCCAGTTACACAAAACCTCTCAATGTTTACTTGAGCATTCTATGATCCTCTTGCCCTGGTGTCCAGCGACACCCAAGCCCATCGATGACCAACCCTCTTAATGAAAGGTCAAAGCGCCAAGTGCTTTAATGGTACATCTTTAAACTGCTACATGTGTAAGGCGCATTCCTGCAGCCACAGATAATCTTGTACTACTGGGGCCCATACGGCTGCTCCATTAGCTTTGCATTCATAACCCCAAAGTACAAATTGGAAAGGGCACTTTACATCACCACCGGCTTGCCCGAAAAGAAGACTGTACATGGAGTCTAGAGAGAGCATCCATCACGCCCTCCCCCAAAAGCTCCACCACTGCGAGACAGGAGACAGACTAGACATCAGCTACACAAACAAACCTAGCAACAGAACAGCGAGAGGAGGTCTCAAAGGAATCCTGGATTAACATCTGTCCCATTCTCTACATGTTCCCTGTTAGTATTTGACATGAATACATGTCACGCTATGTTTGACAGCTGTACAAGCTATGTGCTGTGAACTTGTGCAATGATAAAGACGTTCTAGAAAAACATTTCACCCTGAATCAAATACATCACTAATGTTCTGCTTTCTTGTGACACACTGCTAGTGTGACTAAATGTGGAGAAGGATTAGTTAAACTTGCTGAGTGCTATAACTGGCAGACTGGTTTCTCAGTTTCTCCCAGAAGCCTCCCTAGCACAAACAAAGAATGGAAAGCATGCCAACTACCTATTCCACATTGTTAGGTAAAAGTATGGTGTATATATAAGCAATGGAACTAACGGACTGTCTAGGACAGAATGGGAAAATGTGATAAAACATGTGGTCCTTTACATACCTATGTGAAAGACCTGGAGTGTTATGCCTGTACTCCCCCTCCCTCTATGCCAATAAAAATACCAAGCCTCTGCGGAGAGAGAACACTACAGTATGAATTTACACTTATTCACTATCATTACTACATAAATTACTAACAGACTCTTAGCTGTGTGGTCTTGATTCTACTGCAGAACTCTTTAATTCTCCAACTGTCACTCCCTGCCTCGATATTTGGCACCCAAATCTTTTATCCCATTGGCAGCGGGGTACTGAGCAAATCTTTGGGACTGGGACATTCCTTTACAAATAAACTGATGACCAGTCATACTAATTTACGGTATAAATCTCTTCTTTCTAATTCCAAATGTATTGTTTTGGTTTGCCTTCAAAAGGGAAAGCCCCTTTATAGCAGTTAGCATCCATCTTCAAATTTCTTTTTTTAAGAAATGCTCACCAGATATGTGGGGTTTGTCCACTTCACACTCTCTCCAGTGATCCGCAGGTGGAGGTGTAAACATCTTTTTAATGCAGCGCCCAGTACTATAATACATTAGCATTAAAATTTGGGGTTTCAATATTAAATGCAATTCAAAAACTAAATTATAAAAGCATACGTGTGAGGAATTCGGTGTATTATATGATATGGCTGTGGAGTCTTATCATGGAATGCACTTCCAAAAACTGCCTTGGGTTCAGTCAGGTGTGTTTGTATTACCTATAGCTCAACCCTGGGTAGCTGTGGATTCGAGCAGCAAGGCTTTACAAAGGAACTTAGCGTAACAGATTTAACAGCACCAGACAACCAAATAAGAAAGTCACAAAACCTGAAAGAACCACGACACTAAATTATAACAGAAGAGTATATTTTTTGTGAATTTGAGAGACCCTGATTAGCCAAACCCACCAGAGGGTTCCTGTGATATTACTTTTAAATGCAACTGCAAACAAGCTTTGGTCAACAAAACGTTTGTAAACTTCTGAAAAATTTGATAGTTAATTCAGGTACTCCAGCCTGTCTTGATCAACCAAATTCGACAACGGAGGTCTAAGGGGCCAGAGAGGATACCTTGGACAGTTACATGGCCACCAGAGTGTTTTAAGTCAAGTTCTAAACTTTACACGACAACTGCCATAGTCTTTAAAGGAGTTGTCCTGATGCTGAGGATACAGGATGAAAAGATGCCGGAGGGTGCTCCATTGGAGGTGTAGTCGACCAAGGTGAGTTTGTGCTGAATTCATGGGTAATGTCAGGTGACTTTGGTCACAGAAGTTGGGGTCCCACGAAGACTTCGTCGATGCAGAAGATGGTCAAATGATGCTGAGCTACTGGTCTCTTTACACTGCAGTTGGGGCAAAATCCTTAAGTGGGGCTAGTATCCCTCCAGCGTGACAAATCTGGCCTCTGGCGGCACTCCTGGGTCCAGTAGACTCGGGTGCAACGTTTGGCTGCCTAGGATCGGTCAGTTCGGGCTCTTGGTGGCAGGTAGTGACAAAACGTCTGCAGTGGCTACCAACTTGCGGTTTGGGCTTCTTCAGCTCATTTGTCCCTGGATCTCATTCCAGGGGGATCTATCAACTGATGCTGTGGAGCCACTGCTTGGATCTGGGGCCAGGAAATCAACTTTTCCCAAGTCCAGGAGCCACAGGCACAGTCCAAACTTTACCAGCCCAAAATGCAACAGGTACAGTCCTTCTAACAGTGAGCCACTCTTCGTGACGTTTCAAGAGTAGCAGGGCAGTCCTTCTTTGGTCCTTTCTCTAAATCCAACATGCTCTGAGGAGCAAGGTGCTAGGGGTGCCAAATTTACCTCAGAGGGGACCATGCGGTCACTACCCAATGGGCTACTAGGTCCACTCCCTTGTGATTTGTTTCCCGCAATGTGAGGCAATTGCTATTCCCAGAGAGCACTTATCTAGCCTCTCTCAAGAAGTCCGGAACCCTCTTCGCCCATCAGGAGCTTGGTAGCCCACCCTAGAATTGTGGTTACCTGATGCCTACACGCCCACTAGAAACCCGGTTTGGGCACTGGATTCCCCTCTCTGTCTCAGAAGCGTTATCACAATTTGTCCTTCAAATGCACCTTCTTCTTTGCACCTCTACTTTTGGGCCAACACGCCACTTGGCCTTCCTGGGAGAGGAGCTCACACCTCGTTCTGCGGCTACTGCCTTTGTTCCCAAGCCTGAGAGTCGTTCACATGTCTCCCCTAGAGAGCAGAAAGCGGTCTGTGGGCCAGGGCCTTTGGGAGGCCAATGGAGTAGCCGGAGCAGAGAGTGATAACATTCTAAAAGTTGCAGAACTTCAATTGTGACATTAAAGTAGACTTAGGCATCAGATCAGGTTCAATGTCATGATTAATTTGATACCGTGCAGTACCCAGTAAGGTAGTCCCAGTCAGGAGTTAGTCAGGATGAGGTGCCAGCAGGTAACCCAATGTTTGCCCGTATGGCTACTAACTTCCCAGCAGAACGACAATTTTGATTTGTTGCTGTTACAACATATGAAAAATATATGACTTACTTAACAATATATAGCCCCTGTCATAGGGCTCAATAGGCTCTTCGTAGCGGAGAATTAAATATAGGGGTAAGGGGAGTGGTGGTTTGTTATTGGTTTAAATAGCAAAATCGAACTAGCAGTGTAAACACTGTTCTACCAGTCTGCAGTGGAAGGCTGGGAGCCATTTTGTCCTTTGTCACGTTCAGGTTGGCACAACCAGTGCTGCAGCTCGGAGTGGAAACTGGAAGGATTAGAACACTGGGAACGAAGTCAGATTAGCAGGCCTCAGTGCACTCAGTCAAAAAACCAACAGCATTAGTCCAAAACTGTGGGGGTAAACATTGAAAAAGCAGCATTTCCTTACAATATGGTATATGAGGGATAATCATTTGTTTGGTGCAACAGATATAAATCAGTTCTACAGGTAAATCAGTTTCAGAACTTTTATTAGGTTTTCAGAAAAAAAGCATTTTGAGCCTACTGTACAGATAATCAAATTTTTAAAAGACCATTAAGTCATGGGTGGAGCTTTTATGTTTATCGGGTGCACAGGTACATTCTTCAGTTGCCTGACTTGCATATAATTGTCTCTGTCGCACATCAGAATACTGTAGTACTGATTTCTTCATCAAATATATATGAACATATCCAAGTCACCTTTTTGTCAACTAAAACATTCTCAACGTGATAAATATCAAGTGAATTCTGTGTCAATATGTGAATATACTAACTGTGATGGGAAGGAAGGTAGGTGTGCTTTAGGTGAAATCCTGCACCACATACCCTACACCATTTTAATAACTGGCTTATTGCATAGATTACGCTCCCTGAGCCTCTAAATTATAACCCAGAGAGATGCACCAGAAGCTGCTTGTCTGATCATTACACACTTGACTTCCACCATTCATTTATTATTTACGTTTGTACAGCTTCATAATAAATTTGGGGGAAGGCGAAAGCCATCCACTTATGCACAGATAATAGAAGGGTTAGAAACAAAATTCAGAGTTTCTGATTCTCTCGCTGTTTCCTTAAATAAGCTCCTCCTGAAAACAAACCTAATCTTAGCTCAAGTGTGAAGCCATCTATCACTACTGTGAGTTTCTCTAGACCCATAAACTTGACAATGGAATCCCATGCAGGGCAATCTGGCTGCAGAGACAGAAGACATAAGTGATAGTTCTTAGGATGAATTAGGTCCACATTTTAGGCATACTGAATGTTACTTATCAAAAATCCTTTTAAATGCCAATACTATTTACTGTTATTTTTAAAGCTTACATTAATATTTATTTTGTCAAATGTATGATATTGTAAATGTACATTTCCCTTCAGTTGCTTGACCTCCCAGTTTCTCACCAATATAGGTCACGTGGTTTTCTTCATTTGACTCAGACTCATCATTTGATGTGTTTGTTTTTTTCTCTTATTCATAAAGAGTTTGCATTCTGCATCTCCTTTTTTTCATTCTGTTACTCTCTTCATTAATCATAGTTTGACTCCCTTCTGCAGTGCTGTGATTGTATTCCCCAGTTTGAAACTGAAGACCAGTATGGAACAGCCAGAGAAATCTCTGGTTGTTTAATGTACTTCCTTTTTCATTGACCACCATTGGGGGAGATGTCTTCGACCAAACACTGTTAACTTCTATGGTAATGGTGCTATCCGTTTTTTTCCTAGTGCCTTCATTTTAATATAATTTTTTCTTTCATCTCTCAACAGTTTCTTTGGCTCCTGCTTTCAATGCTCATTCTATATCAAAGTTTGCTACTCTATGCCCTAGATATTTCTGAAAATACAGTTTTGAGGTACCACATAATGTAATACCTTGCCTATCTTACTTCAAAATATCTAAGAGAAAGTATCCTCAAAGTTCCTGTGTTTGAAGTCTACATTTGTTTTATTCCAATGTAAGGAGCTGCCCCTCACACTTCTGGAGTCAGGCTGTAACTCACTGGGCATTATTATTTAGCTTTTCCATTGTTTTTTGCTTCTACAATTCTTGTGGCAAGCTCTCCGGTCTATCGTTTCATTTCTATTATAATAGTAGTAAGTACCCTCTATGTTTTATGCATTACAATTCTTCGGCCTCTTCTTTTGGAATGTCTTTGCATTAAATCAACGTAGTTAACATGTTATTTCTTTCCTGCTTTTCAATCATATCTTGGGCTCAGTTGTTTGTGTTTTTGGGCCTCAATCAGTTTGTATTTTGTAGGTTATCCTTTTATTTTTGACAGGCCCAAGCTTTTGATTGTAATTCTTCATAGGTTCTTGGTATATCTTCTGTTAAGCCTCAAAGAACTGTTCGGCGTCATTGACATAGCTCCCTATTATTTGTATTTTCAAGCTTTCCTTTCAGTCTGTGGTTTAGTTGAGTTTGGAGATATTTCTCAGGCATTCCACTGTCTGTGATCTTCCCTCTGTGCACAGCGATAAGCAATTTTAAGTTGATCTTTCAGAATCCAACTCGACTAGTGATACTGCCTTGTGAGCCAAAGCACAACAGATGGAAAGTATTTCGAGATAATCCATTGACATGTGTTGCTTTAACATAGTATATCATCCCTGTCAACTTTATATGCATTTGCTGAATCAAATAGTTATGCAGTATGATGATGGTGACTATTACCAGACAAACTATGAGAGCCTTTTTCTTTTTATGTATGGGAAGACTTCCCAATATGGAAGTTCCTTCCAGAAGGCGATCAGGAAAAAGTCCACATTTTTACATTTCTCATTATTATCATCATCAATTCTATTTATTTTGGCATTTCGCCTTAAAAGACAAGTAAATAAGTAGTTAAAACATGGTACAGTAACTTTGTTGCACACTAGTAGGCAAGACTGAATAATCTATTTACTACACACCATTAAAACAACTAAAATTGAAAATTAAAAATATTAAACTTGTTTTATAGCTAATATATCATTGGTACTTTACAATGGGTGGCGTGCAATTAAACAATGACAAATCAATATTCAATAAGTTAAAATTAATTTTTGCAGAGAAATAAAATAATTGTTATATACATATTTAATCATATCTCATTAATTATTTGCCCTGTGACCTATAGCCCCATGTTTCCACCTCAGGCCACATGAGGACTGGGACCTCATTAGGTCTTGTTTCACAAGGCAGACTTCACCCAGAATTTTCTCTCTCCTGGTCCACATTTTGAAAACTACCCGATTGTACCACTGCTACAGACATGGCCAAGATGGAAAGGGTGATTCTCTTTATTCAGCTTGGGGAATGGGTCTGTTGAAGGCAGCGTGACTGCATTCCCGGGAGGCAGTGGGTTGCCTTTGAGAATAAAAGGACCTCAGATAATATATGTCCAGGAGCAGCTGAGCAACTACACATTGGTTCAGTTCGGAATGTTGGTCACAATCCAATGTGTGTGTGTGTGTATATATGTATAGATAGATATATTATTTTGTAAATCACTGATTACACCATACAGTCTTGATCCCATTTAGTGCTCAGTGTTTCTTTTGCAAAGCAATGTTTAACCCTATTAGGCACTGTTACAATATATCTGGATGTGTGCTTTATTAAACTGTTAAATAATACAAAAGTAAAAAAACACAATATGATTAGCTTTGCTTCTTAAAAACAGGTCCTAGCAAAACAAATCTTAACAATCACAAATAAAATATGCAATGCAGTTAGCAGAATTGAAAATCCTAAACACGTTTTTTGTGCTCATGGTCCTTAAGATCCAAATTGGCATCACCTCCAAACTGGTCCCTCCTCCATACCTCCCCACAACCACACTCATGCTGATGTCTGATACCGCCTCATAATGCTCAACTCCAGTTCTTACCATGTTCTTTCTCAGGTGACTCAAACCATTAATAACACTTTGATTACATACCAGCCTCCTTAGCTAAACCTGCCATCCATCCAACGCAAGATACATGACCAATCTCCTAAATTGTCTCCTCTACTTTGGCTTGAGGTCTGCAGCCACTGTACTTCCTCCCCATAATCCTCAGTTCCCTTAAACTATTACTCTCCCAATCCTCAGTAACAACAGGTCCTGCAACTCCTGATACCCCCAAAACTCCTGAAAATATGGTGGATTTTGAATCTGGTTTTGTCTCTGATCGTTTAATGACCCACACATTACAGGATGGCTTTACCATCTTTCCAGAGTTACTATGAAGCTAGAGAAATGTAAATAATAAGTGAAGAATGGTGTCTGGAGACCAAGAACATTCTCAATCATCACCACACCTGCTCAACCATTTCACAAATAATATACTCTTTGTAGCCTGGGAGGAGATCCTCACTATGATTAATAAGGAAATGTTATTTACTCGTAATCCTAGTTTTTACCCTTTGGTTTTACAGCGGATATTCCAGCTTTTATATTTTTTTTTTTGCTCTAAAAACACTGTTTTCTAGAGTGCTGTTTTCAGCAAAATATACTGGGTTTGTCTTATGTTCTGGCTAACTGGTTAAGAAAAAAGCACTGATATAAATATTGCCTTCTTTGGCATATTTTGTGGTTTAAATGGAAACATAAAAAATATTATAGACTACAAAGTTGTGCCCCGGGGTCTTGCACACATGGGGATATTTCACCATTTGTATTAATATCAGACAGAATCCTTGATGAAGAAAAAGTATTCACCATTCTGATTCTTTGCTGCCTCTGGGACATGCACACTGAACCCAAGAGGTCATTACTGACAGTGTTCAGATTGCCACATTCACCACACGGCACAACTTTAGCGGATTCTTCTATAACAGGAATGCCGGAACATACAAATCACATTAAACCTTTTCACGTCTCCAAGCTAACTTGTCTTCTAAAGAATCACACAGGGATCACATTTTGTCTATTATGTAACATCGTCATGTTCCTTCTCATATCACTACTCTGAAACCTAGCTCTCACATTCTACTCTTGATGAACAACACCCAAATTGTCCTTAAGATTGCCAAATCGAGATACATCTTTCACACCTCCACCGATCCTTAATAACTGGAGGTGCTGAAGGGGCCTAAAATGAAATGGGTTAAACTACTGATATTGTCATGAGCACATGTACCAGCTACCACAGTACAACCCCAAAAGCCTTATTTAAGACCACATTACCCAGGTCTCTTCCTTAAAGGCAGTAGGGAGTCTACCTTAATAAGGATCTCAGCATTGTCCACACAGAAAACCACTGAAGAAAAAACTTCCTTTCACTGATTCAGGGCTTCTCAAAAATATTATTCCATACACTGACTACAGCTAGTAGGTAGTTGAAAGATGCTGTCACAAATATGTCAGCTCCATATTATAATACACATAAACACTCTACTGTGATCTTGCAATATAAGAGCAGCACAGCAAGACTAAGAAATGGACCTCTTAACCTTGGCTGATATCTATTAACTGCCCATAAGAACAGAATCACTCTTTAAATCTTTGCCTAACCAAAAATACCTGAATATAATTTTAGCATTCCTTCCTCATCACGAAGTCAACCAACACCTATTGGGGTTCCCAGCTCCAGATACATCAGCAGGGGTAACAGACAGTTCTAATAAAACACTTGTGCTCAATTTTCCCTCAATTTTCCCTCAGAGATCAAAGAAGTCTCCTCTGAGGAAAGCTATCAAGATGACCTTTTCCCCAACTACCGGCTACTAAAGATAACTGAATGTGCCATTTGAACATGCAACCGGGAGTAATTTTATAGAAGGCAGGGGAGGAGAGAAAATTAAATGCCACAAATTGCAAGTGATGTGAATTGCCACTAACTTTTGAATGGGCTTAACAAGTTCATGCAGATATGTGTTAAGAATCACATACAAAGAATTATTGTGAGCATGGTGGGAATCCACTACTATAACAAGTACAGTATATAATTCTTCTTCGGAAGGCGGAAGGATTTCATAGCAAATGAGCCATAAGAGATAGTGATAGAAAGTCACTACAGCCCTAATTTAAAGTACTAAGGGACATAAGTTAATTTAACACAAGTGACAGACACTATGCTCTGGAGCTTGGCAGGACAGATTGCAAAACATTAGTGGGTTGAACATACAAACTATAATTTGGACCCATAAACAGAACTTTCCTTTTATCAGACCTTGAACATAAATAAACCAAATTTCATCGTCTCTATATAAGACTTTAAACTTTGATGAGGTACATCATATTTGCCTCGGTGGACTATAACCTGCAATTACTACAACACAGCACCCACTAATGAATACTAAAGTGGACTACAGCATCTGAAAAACTCAATAAAGGCAAACATGGACATTTTAAAAAGAGACCATCAGGCCTCCAGTGGTAACACTGGTCAATGGACATGCAAAGATGGAAATGAAAAAAACACCAAAATGTGAGTCAAACATTGCAGATGGGCACAATGCCCACTATATCAAATACAGGAGGAGGATTGAGCAGTATCAGGTATGGTGAATCCATCATATGCCATTTCCAGCATATTACTGTGGTCCCCAAGATCAGCCGGACGGTAACGGGTCCAAAACATAGAGTCTAGTCGGGCAGAGAGCTTAAATAAAACCCTGCATTATCATGGTCAGCTTAATTAGAAGCCATTTACAACTTTTCATACTACATTAGAAAAGATGCTTGTTTAAGGGCATAGATCACTCTCTGAAAATCTTCAACAAAATCTGACATGTTCAAATGTTTTCTGTCCACATTAATGTTTTCCTACTTTCTTATAACCACTGAAACAGTTACATACCAGGCTGCACTATCACCAGCTTCGCCAGGGCACATCGGGACCCTCTAAGTGATACCCTGCTGGGTTGTCTTAACTGGATAGGCGATCCTGATACATCAGTCTCTTGGGGGACATCAATCTCCTGGGCTACATCAATATCCTGCGCAAGGAGGCAGTTCACTTCTGTTTGGGAAGAAAAGAATGTTAGGATTATTTCAATATTTAAGTATAACTTATCGAAGAGAAAACCAATGACTAAATGCAAATAAATAAAAATAGGTAAGGCCCTTCAAACTCCGAGACCCCCTAAAAATCTGGGGCAATGCATTTTCAGTTTTGGAAGTTGCCACCTTCGGGCATCAAACTTAAGCTACTCATCTTCTTTTTAGAAAACAATGAAAAACCTACCTGTTTATCTAAGAACAAACATTCACTTTATATTTGTTTCTTAATCAAGCACCTAGAGACCCTTGGGGGTAACAGCTCTTTAAAAGTTCCATTTAACATACAAGAGTCAGCATTCATAGTATATAAGCAACTTGATTGATGGTAGAGAGAGACTTCTGGATCAGAATTTCCTGTTTCTGTGTGACATAAACACAGAGAAAAGCTCTGACAGTACCCTGGTTTTAATACTAGAGTCTGAAAATCATCTGCTTACCTCCGCACTTTTACCATTACTACTTTCACCCCCATTCTCATGGTTAAAAGCACCTGGAAGAGTTAATCACTCTTTATGAAAAGTCAAACATGTGTTTCTTCTTTAAAGTCATTTCTCAAGAATCTTTGTTCCACAATCAAAAATCTGCTGCAATGTATTTCAAGCTAAGTAGTCATAAAATCCTTGTCTACATATTTCAAGGTGATAAAGTTAGACACCAATGACGCATATTCAAAGATCATGTTCGCGGTTGTAGAGTCGAAAAGTCCTGGCGCATTGCCCATGTGACAACCTGCTCCTCATTTTCATATTTTGGCAAACTTGTGTTTTCTGGAACAAAAGACCAGTGTCAGATGCTGTTTGACTAGTGCCCACAAGATTATGGTGTGCTGCTCATTAATGGAGTCATAGACCCTGTTGGGTTACTGGGGACCATCCAAAGTGGTTCTCCATTTAGTATGGGTGACTACTGCCCAAGGACCAGACCAGAACACTACCAACACTTGGTGGGAGCTGATTTCAGTAGTTGCGTACTGTGCCTGATATCAGACTGGGTGGGATGGGGAGGTAGGATAACATGTCATGGCTCTCCCCAGTAAATCTACCCAATATGTTACAGCTTAGCCCACTCATTCCCCTTGCCCTTAAGGGAGTAACCATGCTCTTTTCGATCCACCCCCTCCAAACAGGTATGTAGCCCCTTAAGTTGTACAGTGTTTCATACTGCTGGTAGCCATAATAAGCTACCTTCCGCCAACTCTGCATATCTCCATACACCCTTCCTTAAAAGTTTCTTCCTAGCTAAATTCAGTGTAATGCAGAGTGCACTGTCTGTCTGGCTCTGCATCATCATCATCCAGAGGAACGATCTTTTGTTGCACATGCCCAAAACTAGACCAGTTCTCGATGGATAAGGTGTGACCTGCTCAGAGAGAAGTACCTGGAAAAAACATGATCTGGAAACTGGCCAGAGGCACATAACTTATAGAAGGATTTAGTTGTCAGCCCTTCCCTCATATATCCTGCACTATACTTAGTTGTAATAATGGTCTCCCTGAAACCCAGTGTTTCCCTTCAAACAGTTGCTAATGAGATGATAGCAAACAGAGAGAAAATGCAAGAGACTAAGTTTCTTTCTCTCCAAACATTTTGTATGAACCATGAGCCTGATCCCACATTTGAAGTGAGCCAACTGTCCCTAGGGCTAGATATATCACTACTTTTAGCTCTAACTTCTCAGTTAAAATTAGTTTTGGATAGCATTGTTACTTTCAATAACTTCTGTTGCAATGTAGTAATGTAGGGGATTTATCACTATGGGCATATTTGTAAAGGTAAGTAGTCAGATGGTGGTATGACATGGTTCGGTGTGTGTTTGTGTAGGAACCTCAAAGAGTTGGGATTGCCCTATCCCTGAATAAAACACATGTTCCCATTAATGTAAACAAATAATTGTTCCTAATTTAGAACTTTTAATGGTTGCTACTTCAATAGTGACCAACTATTACAAAATCATGGTTGCTTTAAATCTAGGGTAAATCATCCCCATATCTGGAAACGTACTCTGCAGGATCAAGGGGCAGAGATGCTTTTGTAGTGCAAGTGTGACAGTGCTTGGTGTGATTGATGATGTGTACCACAGGCTGGAGTTTGTAAGTGGGTCCATTCCTCAGGGTTAGCAGTCTTCCGGTACAATTAGAGGGTGGAAGAAGATGATGTCATCCTGTAGGTCCCCAGCAGAGAAACAGGAGGCAGGATTGGACCAGGAGGAACCCAAGAGCAGGACAGGTCCGCGCCTGGCTGGCATGAGCTTGCAAGACCAAGATGGAGATATGAGGCTAAAAAAAAAAACCTGACCCTTTCAGCCTCACGTTTTGACAGTAAAGGTTGAGACCTAGCAGGTCACTATCAATCAAATGGGGTGAGTTGGAAAAGGCCAAGTGCCCTATTTCCCTGTTTGGGTGTTGGGACAGCCTGAGATCTGGCATGCAGCTAGAACATATAACTGACTCCACCACCCCCCAAGCAAACAATGAAATAACTGACTAAAGATGAATTAATGCAGAATAGGAGATATATAGTACACGCACCAAGTCACAGACCTAAATTGCACCATTCAGTCTGCTATCTGACACTTTAGATACAGTGGTCAAATATGAATTAGATTCAATTTGTCATACTCACCTGTAGCGCAATTTTCCATGTCCCTTTCTTCCTGCTGTCCAAATATGTGTGGTAGTCACGTGAAAGTGTCAAAACTTAATCAAATGATTTTCAGTTGATATCCTGATAACAGAAAAGCAAGAACATGTTTGAACCCTGCATCACTTTCTGGAGCTTGTATCAGAATATTCATAAAATACAAAAACATGGCATTGGATGAAGCAGCAAAGACTAAAATAAAAAGAACTGGGACAACAACAAAACAAGCATTGGAAAAGCCAATTTGATGACCTTGCCAGGGGTGTGAAGGTTACATATTTTTTACTGAAAACATATTCCATAAAAATATATAAAAACACAAACATTCTGATGCTTAAATGTGTTTGTCATATATCTGCAGTAAAAATAAATATTTAAATGTAATTAAAAATTATCCATAGCATATAATTCTAACAGAGCTTTCTATAAAACAGCACAAAGAAAAGATACTATTCTCTATGACTTTCTGTAATATGGAGACATAATTTAAACAAACAAGGACAACTAAACAATTTTTTTTTAAAACAAGAGTACTGGTGCTTTGTTGTACATTTTAATTGTTTTTGTTATATACTAGACGAGGGGTCTCCAACCTTTTCTGTAGTGGGAGCTACTTCTGATCTGTGAAAATCATTGTGAGCTAGGGAAAGCTAAACAACTCGCACATTATTGCCGGACACCCCCATTCCCAGCTTCCTTGATTTAAGCCTAATGTTCATACAGCCATATACTAGGGTTTGAACAAAATACATAGACTGGGGGCACTATGACAGGGCTGCCATGTGTGTCAGTGAGAATTTAGTCTTTGGGGATGTATAAACATGTATGCATATGAATGGAATATTAGAGTTTGGGCAAGTGGGAGCCTGTGTCTGATGTACTTGCGGCACAGGACATACTTTTTGCCATATGTGGTACCGTTACATGTATAACACAAACATGCAGCCATTTTTTTTTAATAGGGGAAATTTAAAGTGCTAACATATTGATAATGTGGAATACCTCCCATTTAAAAAATGACTATATTTTTCAGTTAAAACTATGGCACAGTGTTCTCACCTCCAATACGGAGTTGCTAAGGACTTTTACTGAAGAGTTAAATACTTTAGTGTTTCAACTCTTTACCTCTGTGTCCTGGGTCATAATTCTGACTCCAGCACTGCTCTTTATCAGCTCCTGCTATCTGCAGCCTGATGCAAATAATGTAAAATAACACAGTCTTCCTTGGCTTTAAAGGAAAAATGTGAACCTGTGCTCACTTAAAAAAAGAACTCAAAGCCAGGAGCTACTCTGAAGAGGTCTAGGAGCTACTGAAAGCTCTTGATCCACTGGTTGGAGACACCTGTACAAGACTTTGAAAACACAACAACAGCATAGCGAGAATTTGGAGTCTCCAGCTTTGGTCATGGTGGGCAAGAACACCCCAGATATATGTATTTCCTCATATACTAATCATAGCTCTGTTCCCAGAATGAGGCCAGTACCAGATTTCCCCAAAATCTTAGTGTAACCTCGACTTTGGTATATCATATTATATGCATTCCACAACAGTCCATTTAGCATGAAGCTTATGAGACTGTCAATAACTTGAGACCCCGTGTTGCATGTATAATCCACAATAAAAAGTGATGCTCAGCAGGTGGGTAAATTTAAAGAATCTTTTATTTAGGTCCAAAGGTATGGAGCCCACAGCTATCGTAACCTGAGCATCAGTGAACCAGCAGGAAACTGACTCAACCGATCCACAGGCAATACCCAGGAAGCTCCTACAATTAAAACATAATACAATGCACATCACGGGGAAAACAACTTTGAAGCCAAACAAGTTCTAATAAAAAATGCTCATCGCACTGAGCCACGCTCGAGTGCCGCACGCAGTATTCATGTGCGGGGACTCAAGAGAGCACAAGTGCTGCAATAACATGTACAACACATTCCCCCTTTTAACCCCCCCCCAAAAAAAAAAATATATATATATATATGTATATATATATATATATATATATATATATATATATATATATATATATATATATATATATATATATATATACACACACACACACACACACACATATATATATAATAATAATGTTCAATATAACTATTAAAAGAGAAACAACAGTGTAAATAAGTTATGAGACAATCCTTTAATTTAGTGGGCACGCCCACATTGCGAACAGTTCCTACATGCCTGGATAGTACAGTTTGACATGGTTTTTGCAAAACTCGCTCAGGACAGATAATTTCTTCAGCACAGGAAATCTCATTTGCAACTTCAACCTACTGTGCCTCCGAAACCGATTCAACAGGCTCAGAGTTATTAGGCGTGATGAACTGCTGATCACCCAAAAAATCATATCCATGACCAGCATTAGCTCACTATACAGATAACATTTTCCAAACTTGCTCATCTGTGATGTTAGTGACATTTCTTTTGCTCCACCAACCTTTGTTCGGCAACAACAATGAATCTTTGGAGATGTTAGACTTGCCTTTTTTTTTTTTAAACTCCTGTAGGCACTCTTACCAGGACCTAGTCTCCATTCTTCATATCAAACAATTTAACTCTCTATTTTCTGTCCAATAGTTCTTTGGAACAAAATCATTTAGCAGTTACCTTGGATGAAATTGAAGAAAGATCATTTAACTTGCTCTTATTAAACTCTCTTATCGAGTCAAGGCAGATGGCACACCTGGGAAATCTTTTGTGCAATGAAATAAAAGGACAAACTCCAGTAGTGCTATGAGGTGTAATGACCAGATTTTCTTTCATAGAAATGACAACCATCTAACCTACTGCCACACAAATTTGCACAACCTCTTTCAAAAACCTGTTTATGTGCTCCAGCAGACTACTGGATGAAGGTGAGTAAAGCACAACTTTTATGTGTGTCATTTGATGTCCAGATACAAACTAAATCATTGTCGGTCATGATTTCTTTAGATGCTCCTTCAATTGAAAAGATGTTCTGCAAAAAATTAATGATTGAATCTGTGTCTGGATTAACAGTGAAACCTATGTAAACCCATTTGGAAAAATGATCTACTAATCTCATCATGTACCTCTGTGAGGATAGGAGTAGATCAAACGGTCCTGCAAAATCTAATGCCACCTCTTGCAGAGCTTTTTCAGGATATGGTACAGGGGTGTGGAATTTTATAAAATATCTACTTGTCCATGGAACAGGTTGCGTCATAAATCTACTTGTCCTGTAAAAAAAAATCCACTTGTCCCTTTGCTGCCATGTAGTGTGGCAACAATTAATGGCAGCAATCTCATTATACAATAGCCTCACTGATTGTGCCAGGCTCATGCTACTGTAGAATTTGAAAACTACTAGTTCCCTTATTTTGCCACCTTTCAGTAGATCTAAATACTGGGGCTGGAGGTAGGGCCAAACAATAGCTCCAGAGTGGTAAAGCTCTTTTGAGTCTGCACAAACCCACTAACTTGCATGTTTTAGGAGTTTCCATCAGCTCTTCTCTAATCTTCACACATACTGAGAAAGGTTTGAAATTTACTCCTGACAAGGGCAGAAGTAAAACTTCTTCCAGGGTTGGGGAAAGGTGTCTGGAAGGAAACTGAACTTGTAGACACGCAACAGATCTACACATGGATATTTTAGCATACTAAAATGGCATTTAATTTTTTTTCTAGGAGTACCATTTTCAGGTCTACTTCTGTAAATTCGTGTGAGTTCATGAAAGCCATAAATCTGCACTAATGCAAGGTCATATACCATGGGTGCACTTTGTGATTTTCTTTAAGAATTGTGCCCATAATTAGTTAACCATGACCTTTTCTTTTTATTAAAATTCTAGCTCTCTATTTATCGGCTGGCTTCACTGTAAGTGACAGCATCCTGCTCTTCCACAGGCAGCATATTCGCACAAAGTAGTTTTGTTCATGCCAGGAACTACTGTGGCAATGTGTGCTTTTTGAGGACAAAAAATATTTTAGCTTTTTTGTTATGAGGGTCCCCATAGCAATAACGTTTTACAAAAAACATGCCAAAACAAGATAATCATTGACAAACCCAAAAGGCTGACCACCAATGTCAGATCTTTTGGCTTTGCCACTGTTGTTTATTTTCATGTTTCCTATAAACTGGCTGAAACTGGTTACATTGATTTTTCCATTATGAATATAAATTTGGAAATATTAGCATGCATCAACACATTTTACTAAATGATGCTTCAAAGAAATGGCACCTAAAAGTTCATAGTAGTTTAGCGAAACATTTTTTCCTAGTTGCATTTTTTGTGAACATTTTTATTTTGAAAGCAAAGAACCATAAATCTTGCTTTCAAGCTTCTGCATATATATGCATCTGATCAGAGAGCATTCTGGGAGCATTGTACGTTAATGTATACTGTTAGTGTTAACGCTGCAAGTCTGTGTACACATTTTTATATTAGGAGCACAGTCAGCAGTCCAGTCAGAGCTTACAACCTCTTCTTAGAGTGCTCACCATAATAATAAAAGCTTTGCATTAATGATCCATAAATAAGAGTTCAAACAGCATTAATATATGGCCACAAGCATTACCTTAACTGGAGGCAATGCCCTTCCCTGATCTATAATGTGGTACTGTGAACTTGCAGCCAAAGAGTTTGTGGTGCAGGGGGTTGGGCCTACTTGTCCCAAGGACAAAGTAAACATGAAACCTAGTTGTCCTTGAACCCGAACAATATGTCCTTGGTGTTGGGCAATAGGAATTCCACATCCCTGCGGTAAACTGTAAAGTGGTGTCTCATGCAGCCTCCAGTGTTCATCAGACATTAAACATGTGAAACAAAACAACCACCAGTAAAACTAGTCACCTGAGACTCCATAGCCACCCACCAACTAAACTGCTTGGGAGCTTTAGACATACTACTAAATCCTAAGTGGCTTTTGTGTGCTTTCCAAATGAGTAGCTCTCTTAAAGACACAGTAGACACAAATAGATCAGCATGTTACACTCTATTCACCAGTGACAATTCCACAGAAACGTGTACATACATGTAAAGGGGCTCCCACACTTCTCTCCTTAGCCCAACCACTTTTTATGTATGAATTAAGTTTTGGTAATATGGGATGCTTGCATGCAGCTTCAACCCACACCTTACGTGACAATGTGGCAGAATTATGTAAACTGTCATTCACCAGTGCAACATCACTTCTTTTTTACCCCCATCTGCCAAAGTCTCATCTGGAATAAGTAATGATGACAGGCAATCTGCTTGAACATTCTTTCCACCAGGAATATACTTCAGAACAAAATCAAACTCCTGTAGTTTAGGAAGTAATCAGACCAGGTACACAGAGACCTGTCCTGACCTATTACCATTAAGCAGATGGAGCAAAGGTTTATGGTTAGTATACATGTCAAACAGTGTGCCCCAAATCAAGTTCTCAAATCTCTCAACCTCTGATGAACACACCAATGCCTCACGTTCGATCATACTGTATTGTGACTCAGAAAGCCTACACGAATGCGAGGCAAAATAAAAAGTATTTTCCTTGCCCTGAATCAACTGTGTCAGTACTGCTCTAAGCCCACATGACTGGCATCCACAGTAACTATACACTTTTTGCCAGCCACAAAAGGTGATAGAGCAGCAGCAGAAATGATCAACTACTTCACATTCTGAAGGATCTTGTGCACTTCGAATGACCTTATGTATTTGGTACCTTTCTTTAACAGATTTCTGAAAGGTTGTACCTTATGCATAACCTTTAATAAAACGTGAATAGTACACACTTAAGTCAAGAAATTATCTGAGAATGTCTTTATCCCTGGGAGGCTGTGCATCCTGAATGGCCTTAAGCAACAAATATTTTGGGGAGGTGCCATTATGACTAATGGTGTGTCCCAAGGAATCAAAGCTCTCTACATTCAATTTGCATTTGTCACAATACAAGACAATGCCAAATTCTTTAAATGAATCAAACACAGCAGATAAAATTTGATTATACTTAGCCAATTTCCCTGCAAAGATGAGAACTTCATCCTGGAAGGCCTGAACATCCACCATGCCCCTCGGACAGTGTACATCAATGTCTTAAAGACGCTGGCTGTAGAAGCCAAACCAAATGGTTGTCTTGCAAACTTAAAGGCACTAAATGGTGTGATAAATGTAGTAAGATCTTAAGAGGCTTTATCCAGGAGAATTTGATGATACACGGACTTGAGATCCAGAAGAGAAAAGTAACTCACGTGTCCAATGTTGGTTAAAAATTCTTGCACCTTAGGTAGAGGATGACATTCAACAATAATATTTTTGTTGAGGCGGCGAAAGTCAGCACAAAGTCTGATGTTGCCATCCTTTTTACGAACAATAACTATGGGGCTCACCCACTCCGATGATGCTGCCTCCTTAATGATACTGTCTTTGACCATCTGTTCAGCAATTTCTTCAATTCCGCTCTGACACTCAAAGGTACAGGGTGAACTCTATCAGTGACTGGCACTGCATTCTTTTTAGGTTTGATTGAATGGACGTAGTTTTTATACACCCAATATTATTGTTAAAATGTTTAGGATATGCTTTACAAATGCCCTCCGTGGTCAATTTATCCTGAACTTCAACAAGTGAAATGGGAACATTAGACACTCACAGGAGGATCAGCGCCTGGGCCAATCACGAGTCACCATTTTGGCAGATCCTACAACCCAATTATGTGTCTATCTGTAATGGCAACATAAAGTTTGGTAATTACACTCCTGTCCAAACACGTAACATGTTTTTCATATCAAATGTAAGTGCCTCACTCACCAACACTTGACAGAGAGGATCTTAGACTCTTCCATTCATATAGGTTTTGACTTCTTAAATGAGTACCAGATTTGAGAAATCCAGTGGATATTCCTTGTCCATTAGTTCAATACTATGTACTTTCAACCCATTTTTGCCCATTTTACAGACACTATAAAAATGACCATGGTTCTTACACTTGGTGCAATGTTTGCCCAAAGCGGGACAATGCAGCAAGTTGCTTAAATGTGATCTGGATCGTACCTGAAACAGACTAACACAAACCAAATCTACATGTTCAGACTCATTAACTGCATTCCCAGATACAGGAGAAGAAAAAGCACACTCCTGAGGCATTGCACTTGTAGAAACAATTGAGTGTTCAATGCTTTTAGGCAAATTCAGCACTTCATCTAACGAGGGATCCCTGCAGCTCAAGAGCCTATTGTGTATTATTATTTTTTAATAGCAGGTGTAGACAAACTGGTCTCGTAAATAAGTATCTAAGGATACACCAAAGTTACAAGTAGCTGCAAGTGACCTTAACACCTCTTCCACAGATTCAACTGGAGGCTGTTTCTTTTTAAAGAAACTGAATCTCTCGAGAAGAACAATTAGTTCTTCGGAAACAAATTGTTCAGGGTGTGCAACAGCTTCTGCAAGTTCACCCCAGTCACTTGCTGCATCCGCTGGTGGAACTACTTTCAGTACAATTATCAAATACTTGTTGCACCACCTGTCCAAGGTGGCTGAACAGAATGGCAGCTTTGCTGGACTACAGCAACCAAGTAATTTTCAAAATGACCCTAACCAAATGCGCCATTTAATTGGAGGTTTCCCTGGATTTTGCAAAAATGGGGTAATGAGGGCCAAATTCGTAGCAGCCACAGATGCCATACCAAATATTGAAAGTAAAATTCAAAATTGCCTAATTTATGCAAATAACGCGCACTGAGGATGACAACAATAAAAACAAGCCAGATGAATTAAAAATACCACCATAATATAAAAGATGTGAAAGCTGTGCATGTTACCGATTTGCAGCCAGCTATGTTATTTAGCAGAAACTGAAAAAAGGTGTGCCTGTCACCAATGCACAAGGAAAGTCAAAAGCCAGCCAGTAAAACACTGCGGATAAACTATAGTTAATCTAGAAACTGCTGATAGTTGTGCCTGTCACGGATGCGCAGGCACAGTTGAAAACCACCCAGTATAACACTGCCAACCGGCAACACACTGTGGATGAAAGGCAGTTTACATTGGAGTGCCCCACAATGCTGTGTTCCCGTGAACAGCGTAATTCCTAGGCACAGAGGAAGCTTGTACGCTCGTACGCCTGCATGTAAGGTAACACCCGAACGCGGAAATATAGGAATCCGGGGTCAGCATACAATGATCCATTAAAGCGATGAACTTGAATGGAAAGCAGTGCCCCGCTAGCATACTCCAAGGAACCAGCAGGAGCACAATCTGGTCGAATGCCAAAAGGTAATATTCAGCCCAGAAGTTCAAATTGCTGAAGTGCAGTTTGCAGCAACAATGCAAAAGTAGACTGAAACGCTAAACTGGAGTCCGTAGTGACAACTCAGCAATCAGGCTGTGGGCTCCAAATTGCGGAAAACTGAAATCCTTTTTATTAAAGATAAAACTTGTCACCAAAATGTTGCATGTATAATTCACAATAAAAAGCAATGCTCAGCAGGAAGAATTTAAAGAATCTTTTATTTAGGTCCAAAGGTACGGAGCCCCCAGTTAGCACGTCACTCACAGTGCAAGATGGTCTATGGCTGAAGTTGGCTGACCTGCAGCTATATGCTGTACCTCGGGTTTGTGAGAATCAAAATGTGACTAACAGTTGAGCAGACTAATGGAGGAAGAGGGCTAAACCAATGCACTTCTCTGTACACATTTATTTTTCATTTATGCTTTTTGCTTTTATTAAATGAGGTTGGTGAAGCGGTTTCTATACTGGACCTAAAAATAAGATGGGGATCAGAAATGGAAGTGATTGGAACAGGAGCACTGGAGCAAGGCACAGACAAGGCCTCTTTGTTTACCCGGAAGGTATTATGATAAAGAACGATGAGGTTTACAATAAAATAGGGCACTAATCAGAGCTGCAATTATTAAGATATTATGAATACTAAATAGTCTAAACCCGGGGGGGGGGGGAAGGTTAATTTAATCTGACAGAGAAGCTATATAAAATGTTTCAACCTCAATGAATTGCTCAGTGAAACTCAGAACACTCAAATATAAGGTTGTTGTGAATTATGGAACACTGAAACAGCCATGAAGGGGAAACCTTCAAATAAGCGTAAACCTCTATTATTTGTACAATTGCTACCTTTCTACATTTTTCAAAATGTACACTGTCGCAAGGAGTATGCCTCAAAAACCTACACCAGCAGCAGATTACTTGATTTATTTACACCGCTCAAGGATTACTGCTGAAAATTGCTCACATGGTAAACAATCCACAGGAAAAGCACTACTGAAATACATATTTCCAAATAAAAAAAAATCCTTGCTTCTTCATGGGCAAAACTGGTATCCACATGAAGAATTGCCTTCCACTGGAGGCCCTCCAAGTATGGGTGTTTAGAGTTTTTCCTTACTCTTACCTCACATGTACTTATCATGCATTTTTTTGTTTTTATATTTTAGGACTAATGTTATGCGTGGAAACAGGATAGGAGAAACCATTGGCAATGTGTAGGACTACCCACAAAGTTATGACTTTGAGAATTTCCCAGCTGGTTTGTAAATGTCTGGGGGACAAGACCGCCTGCATGGAACTAAGACGGAGAACATGGCGGGCGGCATGGCGGCTGCTTGCTGAGCGCGTACCAGGGCTCGTGGGCGTGACGGGCGGACACCCTCAAGGCTGCTGCTGCCGGTACACGATTGGGGCTAATGTGCAGGCGGCTTGCTGAGGACTCGGGGAGCCTCGGGTGGAGCTCGGACGGCCCTGATGGGGATGTAGGTTGGGTTCGTGCCACCCTGGAGCTCAAAGGAGCCAGAGAGAAGCTTCATGCGTTCCCCTCCAGGGGAGCGCAGGCAGACCCAGCGCAAGAACAAAGACCAAAACGGCGTTTTGCGGCATGCCAGGGGCAACAAAGGCTGGCAGAGAGGCCGAAGAGATTGTAGTAAGCACGGAAGGTGCAAAAAAGTGGCAGACAGTAAGAGACTCCACCAAACCTCTGGAAGAACAAAGGGGTCAACAGAAGAAGGTGAGTGAACACAGTAAAACTAACGTTGCAGACAGCACAGACTGAAGAAATGAAAGGGAGAGGTGGAAGCAGCAAGACAGGCTGTCGGGGCCTCTAAGGGGATAGGAGGTGCCTAATAGAGCCAGGAAAATAAAATTAAGCACAGAGCAATTATTGCTAATTCTAAAGTAACCCCTTCATTACGGGCATACTTCAAAGCCTTGCCACAAGTCTTAGGTAATAATACCACCAGCCCAATGGAGCAGGATTTGAGTGAAGGACCCCCTACCTTGAAAGTCCTGGAGAGCGAGGAAGGAGAGTTTATCCCCACTTCTTTGACTAGTCTGTCCCTTGAAGAAATTAGCCTTACAACTCAAGATAGGGAGAGTGGGGGTAAGGATGCTCTGGCTGGGCCAATTTCAAAGTATTCTGAGATTAAAATTTGCCCGGGCCTCTAGGCCCTGCGGATCGCCTACTCACTTCGGATCCGATGGATAATCAGGCTCAAGCCACCCCGATTGTAGCTAATACTTTGGATGTTTCTGTCGCTATCAGATAGTATTAAAAAAGGCTTTGTGGTCTCAGAAGCAAATCAAGGAGAAATAAGGGTCCCATTGCCTGGGGACAGGACACGCCCACCAGCTTCTACAACTACAAGAGAGGCGTGTTTCCCGCGGAACGCGCTCTCTCCCTCGTCTTGCCTGCCAGCAGAGCGTCCCGTTGCCTGGGGACAGGACACGCCCACCAGCTTCTACAACTACAAGAGAGGCGCGTTTCCTGCGGAACGCGCTCTCTCCCTCATCTTGCATGCCAGCAGAGCGTCCCGTTGCCTGGGGACAGGACACGCCCACCAGCTTCTACAACTACAAGAGAGGCGCGTTTCCCGCGGAACGCGCTCTCTCCCTCATCTTGCCTGCCAGCAGAGCGTCCCGTTGCCTGGGGACAGGACACGCCCACCAGCTTCTACAACTACAAGAGAGGCGCGTTTCCCGCGGAACGGGCTCTCTCCCTCGTCTTGCCTGCCAGCAGAGCGTCCCGTTGCCTCGGGACAGGACACGCCCACCAGCTTTTACAACTACAAGAGAGGTGCGTTTCCCGCGGGACGCGCGCGGGTCACGCCCGGGCGAAGACCGGGCCAAGACGGGACCGTCATCGCCCGATCGAGGCCGGGACGGGACTAGTCCCTTTAAAGGAGGTCACTAAGTAAGGTTATATCTTGCTGTCATTATTGTTACTTTAGAACTATGGGGAAAAGGAAGGCTGTTGGCCCGCCAGCACCACTGGAAGGTATAAAAAAGCAGAAAAAGCGACCCAGGAAATTAACTAATAAGACTGCTCAAGGGGAACCGAAATCACTGGATGAGATTGATTTACTATTTGAGGAGGTGGAGGCTATACTTAATAGCGAATTGGGTACTCACGGCCTCTTGCCCCCGAAGAAGCCTCCACTCCAACCTAAAAAGATTCAGGAATTTTTCATCAAAAACAGGAAAGTTCGATCAGCTGACTCTGGGGGTTTAATTGATAGTTTAAGGAAGTCACCCACTGTTAATGCCACTGTTCCCTTAACTCAACAGGGTATTGTGGCTTGTAGTAGTACCTCTAATCCTTTACAAACCCAGGGGATTTTGCATGTAGAGGAAATAGAATGTATACCCCTACCATTGAGTCCTGAGATAAGGCTGGCCCCTAACATTCCATGTAAAAATCACTTTGAGCTTTTGACTGAGGGAAGTGATCTGATTGAGGTCCACGACCCCTACACGGCTGACATAGCTACTGAAGTTGCCATTTCCCCTCCTACTGTTGCTATGTGCTCCGAACCGTCCGCTAGTGTAGGTAATTTGCCTTTAATTCTTCATAGAGTAGATGAAGTCAAGAAGTTAGTATTGCAGCTATCTAAATTACTCCAGGGGAATATGGCTAAACAATTGAGATGCAAATGTCAAAAGCCAGAGGCAGTAGGGGCAGGTGGAATTTTGGCAGTCGAATCTGCTACATCTAATGTCAATATATGTGAGGGGCTAACCTACCATGCCCAGAGATCTGGCTCCTATAGGAGGGCCACAGAGGGTAATTTATCTCCTCACATTATCCATTCTAAAAGCAAATACATAGGGGGCAACAGTATCCCCCTCGGTGGAGATGAGATAATGGACGGGGATGACATTGCTGGTAGTTTCCTTGCCCCATCGAACTGTCATTCTACTATGAGGCAAAATCCTACTACCAATATTCGAAATAATAGGGGTAGCCCTTCTTTCATTAATAGAAAGATACCTGTCAACCCTCCGACCAAGGATCCACCTTGTTTTTTTTCTTCTCGAAGAATGAATAGTGCTTTAGATGTGTCTTCAAACAGTATTGGTCCTAGGCATAGAGCCAATACTCTTTTCCTAACTAATGTCCCAAAGTTGCCATCCAGGTCTGTTGAGGACCAAGAGTCTAGTCTTAATAAGGTTATTCACTGGCTATGCAATAGTCAGGAATGCCTCTCAGTTATACGTTCGGACATTCTAAAAACTGAAAGATGGAGCCCCTCTGGGTCAAATTTTGATGTCATTACGATTGTGTTTTTGGCCAAATTTTTGGCAGACCAACTTATTGACTCTGTTGCATGCAAGGGACAGCACAAGGGGCTAAAAGGAGGAGGCATTAGGTTAGTTTCCAATTTAACTGACTCAAAACAGGTTCCTGTGTCTGGTTCCACTGCCCATGTTAATAGGAGAGGCTCTAGGGAGGAAGGCGAACTTATGCATCATGGTCCTGTATGACTGTCTTCTGCCCAGAAAGCCCTTAATCAGGATTATTTAGAGGTATCTACAATAGATAAATCAGATAAGACCATTGTTAATGAGCCTAACTATAAGGATACTCCACCCTCAAACTATGGGACTGCAATGGAAACTAATGGGTTATCCATCATGACTTGGAATCTTGCTGGCCTTGCTAGGAAACTGGATGATGTGGATTGGGTTACCTACATAAAGTCTCAAGATGTGTGTCTTTTCCAAGAAACCTGGGCTGAGGGTCAAACTAGTATGGATGGGTTTCTCTCTTTTAATATCCCAGCACAGCCATCAGAGAAAGCAACCGGTCGCGCAAAAGGGGGACTTTTAATTTTTTTAAATTTAAAACTCCAATGTGATTATAAGGTTTTAGAATTTGATTGTCCCGACTTGATGGGCTTACAAATTTCTTTTCAACAAAATTTTAACATAACTTTTATCAACGTTTACGCCCGTTCTGTTTCACGTGGTTCAGAATCACATATTTTAACTCTACTCTCTGACTTTTTAGACTCCACACAAACTAATTCCTATTTAATTATTGCCGGGGATGTAAATTGCACTTTCGAACCCTCTGCGTTTCTTAGTGATTTAACTGTGGAAGAGGACGAATTATGGGGGATTGCACAATTGGATGGTGATAGCCATCGTCCACGCTCTTGTGTTGCAGCACAGCTTGTTACATTATGCTTAAAGTTTGGCCTAAGGGCTTGTAATGGTCGAACTCCTTCTGATCTAAACCTTGCACCGACATTTCAACGAGGTTCTTTGGCCAGTGTTATTGACTATTTTTTGGTGGATGTGCGTCTTTGGCCGTTGTTGCTAGGCATGAGGGTAGATTCAAGGTGCGAGCGTGATCATTTCCCCCTGTTACTTACCCTTTCTGGGAATATCTTTGGTAGAACCTCGAACACGCAACCATCAATGGTCCCTCCACCTATTTGGAACAACGCTTATACAAAGGTGAGGTGGCCCACAGTTAGGTCAAACCCCTATTTGCTACGTGAGATTTACCAAGTGTTTTTAGATAATTTGTCGGCTAATGAAGACCTTGAGTCTGAAGCCATCCCACTTCTTGACATTCACGAAGATATGATGGTCAAATTTCAAAGTGTTTTTTATAAAAAGGCAGCCACGGCAAGCCGGCAACGCCGGGTTTCGTCTAACAGTAGATGGTTTAACGATGCATGTATGAGGACGAAGTTCGTTCTAAAAAAGGCTATAAAGGCCGGGACCCCGGGGGTGATTAAACAAGCAAGATGTATGTATAAAAAAACTATTCTACAATCAAAGAAAACCTGGGAAGATTCTATTTGGCAGGATTTGTTAGATGCTACAAAAGCAAACAATAATACGCTTTTCTGGGAACTGCTGACTAAGCATGAGAGAGGGGGTAGGTCTAATCTAAGGAACCATATCCAACCCGGAAGCTGGGTGGAGCACTTTACTCTCCTTTATGAAGGAACTATCTCCACTGGGGTTGCTGATTGTGATAAAGTGGGATTAGACCCCCTTATTTTATCAAATGCTAACCTTGCCATTTCTCCATCTGATGGGAATCTATATAACCCTGAGAGTTATATTTGCTTCCCTTTAGAAGAAACTGCAGACGCTATCAACTCCTTGAAGTCAGGTAAAGCCCCAGGTCCCGATAAAATCCCAGGCGACCTTTATAAATCAGAGTTATCCATATGGACCTGGTATATTAACCTACTGTCAAATAAAATCACAAAAGGAGGACAGATCCCTGAGACGTGGAAGGGTGCAGAAATTATCCCAATTTATAAAAAAGGCAATACAAATCTCCCAACCAATTACAGACCGGTCAGTTTAATTGACAATTTACAAAAAATCTTTGCCAAACAGCTGCTAGTTAGATTATCGAGCTGGGTTACGGAGCAGCAGATCCTTTCACCGCTTCAGGCAGGGTTCTGCTCTAGAATTAGTACAGTTGACCAGGCCTTTAGGTTGGCTGTGTTACACTGGAAATACATAGTCTTGGCAAAGCAAACTTTATATGTTGCTTTTGTTGATCTGCGTCCTGCTTTTGATTTGGTCCCAAGAGATAAGCTTTGGGGAGTTTTATACAAAATAGGGACACCACCCGATATTATCCATCTATTGAAACGCATGCATGAAGGCACATATGCGCAAGTAAGATGGGGCAATCAAGGTGAATTGACTAATAAATTTCCCATTAAAAGAGGTGTCCGTCAGGGATGTGTGCTTGCTCCACTCCGGTTTTCTCTATTCATCAATGAGGTGGTCCAAGAACTAATGACATGTCAGAATGATGCTCCCACTCTAGTTAATCAGAAAATCCCTATTCTCCTTTTTGCGGATGACTCTCTACTGATTTCGAAAACCCCTATCGGTTTACAAATTCTCGTGGATAGATTTAATTCATTCTGCTGGAATTTTGGTTTAGAGCTGAACTCGAAGAAAACAAAATTGATGGTGCTTCGCTCTGGCCTTCGTAAGAAATGTATTATTAGGTTAGATGGAGCTATTTTGGACCAGGTTAGCTCCATTGACTATCTGGGTGTGAGACTTACAGATTCACTCCTTTGGGAGGAACAAGTCGGCAAGAGTGCTGGGCTTTTGCAACATCGGGCAGCATCCATACTGCGCCTTTATAGAAATACGATCGCTAAAGTTGTGTCTCCAGCAGTAAAGATTTATGTGGCTAAGGCACAGGGTGCTGCTGCTTACGGCGCAGAGATTTGGGGCATGTCAGAAAGCAGCAGGATAACCAAAATTGAGAATAGCTTTGCACAGGCTTTATGCGCTTGCCCTATTAGCACCCCATTAACCCCCCTATTTCTAGACTTAGGGTTTAAACGAATGGCTGACCTAATTATCTTACGGCCTCTATTGTATTGGGTGAGGCTATGGATAGTCCCCGAATTGGCCGTATATAAGTCTTCTCTATTAGAACTGTTAAAATGTCCTAACTCCATTTCCATCCCATGGATCAAACACGTATCCAGTTGGTTTTGTACGCTGGGATTGAGGGACTTTTGGGAGAATCCCCATCAACTTGTGAAGTCCGATGTAAAAGCATTGAAGGGAGCTTACTGGTCCCATATACGTAATAACTACATTTCCCAAAAATCGAATGGTCATTTAACTAATTTGTTTATTTATTTTAAATGGTACCCAGAGTTCGAACAATATCTAGATATAATACCTGATTTATTAGGCAAAAGTTTGTATGCTAGATTTCGATTCGGAACATTACCTCTGAAGGCCTTGACGAGCAGATGGGGACCTAAGCCAAGCTCTGATATTTGTCCTGCGTGTGGCATTTCCTCTGAAACAGTAGAACATTTTATGTTTTTTTGCCCCGCTTACTCAACCCCAAGGTTTAAATGGATTCGCAAAATTTGTCGGGAATTGAAGTTAAGGAAATATGTTTTAGCTTTGAGGATTTTAAAAAGCCACAATTTAAATGTGATAATTTATGCAGTAAGTACGTTTTTAGTTGCGGCATGGCGCATACGCATTTTTTATTTATAATGATATGAAATTGTTTTAAGTCGGGCAAACATGGATTTCATTCCATTTTAAATTTGGTTATGATATTATGATGTCTATTTATATTGTATTGTATTGTTTTGCTTTGATGGTCTGCTGGCCGAATAAAGCTTATGTGTGTGAAGGGTGGCTTGCAAATCTCTGGAAAAGAAATTCAACCTCCTGGCAATTAGAACTCAAGCCCTTGAGGAAACAGTTGACAATATAAAGGAGGAGTTGAGGAGGAATAAAGAAAACTTCAACAGCTAAAAGGGAACAAGCGGGAATTACAGGAGAAGCTAGAACAGCAGGAAAACAATTCTAGAAGGAACAACCTGAGAGTTTTAAATGTACCAGAAGGAGTGGAGGGAGTAGATCTAACAATGTCTGTGCCTTCTCTTATTGAAAATCCAATCTCCACAGAGATCCATTTAGGAGGAATCTTAATAAAAAGCCACAAAAATCTTGCTAAATTTCCAAACGTATCTTTTGAAAGAAACAATATTGACAATGGCGTTAAGAATGAAATCTCTAAGAGTTGAGGACTTCTCATTTGAGATCAGATCGGATTCGTCCAAGCCAACACTGAATAGACAATAGGAGTTGGGAAAACGATTGGAGGAGTTAAAAAAATGTAGGTGCTGTGTCCCAACGTAAATTTCCAGTGTACCTTTGTGTAATGCATAACAATAAAATGCACAATATTAGGGAACACAGTGCAGCAGAAGAATTATTAGCAGCCATAAAGAAGGGGAACACTGTGCAATGAGAGGTTTCTTTTCTTTTTGATAATGAGGCTGGGGGGTCCATAGGTGCTATAAATAGGGACAGTCGGTCCGTCAATGGAAAGGGGAAGTTCTCCAAAGGGGGAGGGGAAAGGGAGGGAAAAGGGCACGGAGGAGGGCATGAAGGAGGGATGTAGTTGGACACAGGGCAGGAAGCATGTGGGGGAAAAGAAAATAATATTGTTATCCACATCAGCTAATCAGTTTTTAATTGGATAAGGCTAGAGGAAGCCAGGGAGATGGTAATAGATTAATACAGATAATGTCCCGGAATATTAATGGCCTGTGGGTTAAAGGGAGGGCTAGCAAAATTTTGCAGTTTCTTATGGACTCCTAAGCTCACATAATAATTTTGCAAGAAACGCATTTAACTAAGGAGGAAAGTATGACCTTGTTTAAAACCCAGAAATGGGTGCGATGTTTTGTCAGTACTGAACACAATGTCAATACTAAAGGTGTTGCGATTTTAGTCAAACAGCAGGTTAATGCAACCCTGTCAGTGGTGGTGTCTGATAGATTAGGCAGATGGATTATAACTAGGTTACAACTAGGTGGCAAGAGATTCACATTAGTAGGTTTTTATGACCCGAATTGTGATGACAGAGCCCCTTAGGATGGTTTTCTCCCATCTGTTAGAGTTTCTGGACCCAATCATTATGGCTGGGGACTTTATTGTGGTTTTAGATAATAATATAGATAGATCAGTAAAATGTAGATCGATGGGCACTCCAAAGTCCCAACAATACCTTAAAGGGATGATGAAAGTTTAGGCTGTGCAATCCATAGAGGCAGGGAATGGGGGCGAAGCAGGGATTCTCGTTTTACAATTAAAAGTACGGTCATGCCTCTCGGATTGATTATTTTTTAGTAGACCACCTATTGTGTGATCTGGTAGAGGACATTTCATATTCACCTGCTCATCTATCGGACCATGTGGCAGTAATGTTGAAAATTAGTCTCCCTCAGGAATTAGGTGGGAAGAGGTGGACCTTTGACTGTGCCTTATTATTGGAGGAGGAGGTTATCTGTCATCTTCGTAAAGAGACAGGGGATTTTGTTTTAGAGTTAAGCTAGGGTCTGCCTCAACAACTATAGTTTGGGACACTTTTAAGGCTGTGATAATGGGGGAGATTATGAGTCTCGTAAGTTATAGAAATAAGTGCTTTAGGGATGAATTGAATGGTATAGAGCAGGAAATATTTCTATGCTACAGTCAGAATGCTGGAGGGGGTAGGGACAAGCAGTGTTTGGATAATAGGATAAGTCAGCTGAGGCAGCAGATGGAACTTGTATTGCAGACCAGGATTGCAAAAATATGGGACACAAGCAAGCATGCCCATTCTGAATATGGAGAAGAAACATGGAGATTGCTAGCTTGGAAGATTAAGAGGGAACAAGTGCGGAATAGCATAAAGGAGATTGTGGATGATCAGTCTGGGTTAGGCTTATTACCCTAAAGGATATAGATGAGGCTTTCCAAAAGTTATTTTCTCAACTCTATACAGAGGAGAGGGAGGTGAGGGAAGATGCGGTTGGTGATTGGCTGGGTATGGATATGCTCCCCTGCCTTCCACAGGAAAAGCAAACTCTTTTGAATAAACTTATTTCTAAGGGGGAGCGGAGTAGTTCTAAAAGAGAGTAAGAGGGGGAAAGCAGCGGGACCGGATAGCATCACTGTCAAACTTTATAAAGCCTTGGGAGATTTTAAAGTTCCGGTAATGTCACAACTATTTTCAGAGATTTTTGGGGAATGAGTTCCATTGCCAGCTTCTTGTCATGAGGCAACTATCTCTCTTACTTTAAAGCCAGGGAAAACCCCAGTTTGATGTGAATCCTTTAGACCTATATCTCTGTTAAAAAGTGATTGTAAGTTATTTGCTAAAATACTAGCTGATAAGTTGAGCGGAGTGGTAAGCGACTTGATACCCTCTGACCAAAAAAGGTTCTATTTGAAATAGATTTTTGTATGAACAAACGTTTAATTTATTTGGTGCTATTGACTTAGCCACTACTTACCGAGAACCCCTAATTATTATAGCTTTAGATGCAATGAAGGCCTTTGATAGAGTTAACAGGAACTATTTAAATATGATCCTTAAGCGAAATAATTTGGGGAAAAGATTCTGCCTGGCCGTTTGTTTACTTTACCATACTACCTGAGGCTAGGGTACTGGTGAATGGGAAACTAACTAAGCCCTTTAATTACTAGGGGTACTAGACTGGTATGCCTCATTTCCCCATTGTTTGATTTAGTTTTATATATTTTGATTTATACATGGAACCATTTACTAGAAAGATCAGGCAGAATCCCTTTAGCTGCAAGGGGTGGGAGAAAAAAAGTTGCCTTTTACGCCAATGATCTCTTAGTGTACACTTCGGATTTATCTACAGCCCTACCTATCTTGTTGAGTATTGCGGAGGGGTTTGGGAAGATCTCTGGTTATCATGTTAACTCAGGCAAAACAAAGATAATGGCATGGAATCAGAAGGGTGATAATCGGCATATTAAGGAATCAATGAGGTATTTAGGGTTAACAATTGTGCAGGAATTGGAACAAATTGCTGTGGTTAATTTAAGGAAAGCATTAGCAGAGTGTGGTAAGCTAATTCAAGGATGGTTACATCTCTCTCTTACAATTATTGGAAGAGTTAATCCGGTCAAAATGGTAATCCTACCTAAAATGAATTTTCTATATAATTCTATCCCTTTACAAATGGATAAAAGACTTCTGGATAAACTTCAATTCTTTTATTTGGGGTCAGAAAGGCTCTAGGATTTCATGGAAGAAGCTGCGCCGAAGAAGAGAAAAGGGGGGCCTTACACTCCCTGACATACATTATTATGCTTAGGCATTTCATCTAAAAAATACTAGGATTTTATTCTCCTCCCCAGACTCATCAGAGATTAGTGATCTGTTCAAAGTTATGGCAGGCACAGAGAAAGGCGCAGCAAAATATTTTTTATATAAATTTGGCAACCCCCAAACTCTTCAAAAAAGTGAAATTAAAAATACTACAAGATGTAGAAAAGGCCTGATACTAGTTGCGGCAAGCAGCAAAGATAGAGTACTATAGCCAACGGGCTCCGGTCTGGGACTCCCCGGGTACCCCCGAGTGCTTGATAGATGTATTGGCAATACCACTTAAGAAGGCGGGGATTGAATAATGGGGGAACCTGGCTAGGGACGGTTCCCTATTGTTTTGGGAAGAAATCACGGTGTTAACAGGAGGAAACCGCTAGGCTGAAGTATATCCAACTGAGAAGTTGGGAACAGAGGACCAGCAAACCAGCTAGAGGATAAGGTAATTAAAGATCATTTGTGTTTCAAGAACGTATCAAGCTGGTATTGGGAAATCTGGGACACCTTAGATGGCGACTTTAAGCTACCAGACACACGCTGGGTGGAAATAACATCCTTGGAACTAGTACGAGACAGATGGGAAGCATCGATGCGCACGCTGTTTAGTGTAGTCAAACCTGCCTTATTAAGGAAGAACCACCTCTTCACTTTGCACAGAGCTTATTGTTCCCCCTATAAGCTCTCTAAGATGAAGTGTGTGTGGGAGGGGGGGGTGGGAGGGGGGGGGGAGTAGTTAGATGTGTGAAATGTGGTTTGCAAGGTGTGTCAGATATTCACATGTTTATGGAATGCCCAGAAATGAACTGTTTCTGGGGAAAAGTATGTAGAACGATCTCAAGCATTTTGAAACAAGTCATTTCGGCAAGTCTTCCTTTAGTAATCTTTGGTCTACCGGAAGAATGGAAAGCACGGAGTAGAGAGGCGAAGGCAGTGTTGTTCTATGCGATACTTCTGGCTAGAAGAGAAATTTGCCGGAAATGGGTATCTGAATCTCTTCCCTCATATGTAGACTGGACTGATGCTCTTTTTTGCACATCAAAAATGGATATGGTGGTGGGATCTTCTTTAAAAAAAGGAAAATATGGCCATTGCTGGTGGAATGGAGGGGAAATTAAGAGTAACACATCACATTTGTGTCCAATGATTAGATGCCACACTACTCTCAGACTCTGGTGGCAGGTTTCTGTACCAGGGTCCAAGTGAGAGATTATGGCTCCCTGGCATTAGTCATCTCCATGTACGAGAGGGTGTGATCAGATGGTATGGAGTTGGCTTGGAGCCAGAGGTGTATGAGGACAAAAAAAAAAAACACAACCTGCATGTTTCCTTCTGGTTGTCCTCTCATGTAGTCCCCCTTTATTCTCATACCGTGCTCTGCCATGCATGCACAGAAATAAACCAACAGATACTGTCAGATACATAAAGACACAAAGTTGCGTAGTTGAGGAGAAGGATGCTACTGGTGAAACAATGCAATAGACGAAGGTCAATCAGTAAGGCTCGGAACGCTGGTCGTTAGGGCTCCATACAGTAGCAATAGTAGCAGAGAATACTGCATTTCTCTTCCTGATTTTGTATCTGTGTGGTGCACTGATCTACATTGACACCAAGCAGATTTTCCTGTAAAGCTCCTTGAGAAGCACCGCCAGGATGCCATGGTTTGCTTGTGCATTCCGAAGCCTCCATCTCTGAGAACTAGTTTGTGGCTGCTGCACCCCACTAGCCTCCAAGTCAGGCTCACCCACTGTACACCGCGCATTGTTGTGGAGCAGAGAAGTACTTTCCTTGGGTGGCAGAGGTGCTGCCTTCCCTCTGTGAAGCAGAGAAATGCCTTGCCATCTACAAGGCATCATAGTTCGCTCAAGATGGGGAAAGACAGCCAAAGCAAATTAACTCAGAGAGGAGGCGGTAGTAAAAGTTAAGAAGAGGTAACTAATACCAACAGCATTTAGTGATTTTTTTAATCACACTTTTGTAGCACTACCATTAAGGTGCACGGGGTGACAATTGGCCACTGTCTCTCAAGTCTGTTTCCTTTTGCTGCCCACATCGAACCCTGGTTCTCTTGTGAGTTGAATTCACATCATCTTGCACTTTCTTTGCACCTGCACTTACTCTTTGTTGTGATATACTGTTTCTGTGCCTTGTAGGTTTGATGCCTTGGTGTCACAAATGCTGGAATGGAAGACAGGGTGCTCCCCATTTTGACTGTTGTAATTCAGGCTCCCGTGAGCCTCTGAGCTGACGAGCTCAGGTGAAGCACCTGTGCGCCTTCTTGATTGGTACTTAAACCTGTGAATACTTTCAAGGCGGCATTTCAAGCAACCCCGCCAGCTACACGTTGCTCTTCGCTGATGGCGGACAAATAGCCAGAAACGCTTGTCCGAAGATACGGCACTCGCCGCACCAACTTATGGTGAAAAACTTTCAAAACTCTATTCAAATTCGTGCTAATGACTGCATTTACCATGATGCCTTGGGGTCACAAATGCTGGAATGGAAGACAGGGTGCTCCCCATTTTGACTGTTGACATTCGGTTTTATAAACATCATTCAACTCTTTTGGTTCTTTATCACAAGACGTATGAAGACTTCATTGGTTATGCAGTTACGGAATCACATATTAATAAGTAAGAATCCACATGTAATGGCCACAAATTCTCAAAAGGATTTACAGCCTGTGGTTCAACTAAAAGCCTCAACCTCCATGAAAACGATTCCTCTGCCAAAATGTTTTGTTACTGATTGTTTTCAGTCCTATATAGACAGGAAGACTTTTATGAACCCTGATATACCTGAACAGCCCTCACCATCCATGTTGAGTTGTATGACTACTTCATTACCACATTCACCAATGTGCCAAACAATTGCCACTTTCAATTGCCCACCTGAAAAATTCATATATTACTTTGATTACACTCCACATAATAAATCGTCTTATTGCCCAACCTCAATTTCTACATTGTCTCGCCATGTTCAAACTGGTAACCAATACGAACTAACAAGTAAGTGAGGATGAAGTAAGTCTACTAAAAGATATTGATTTATTGGAATCTATTTCACTTATCTGCTAAAATTAATTGAACTAGGAAGAACCAGCCCGCAATGATATGTTTCCTTGGAGATAATATAGCAAAATTGATGCTAAAACAGTTATTGCTTAAAGTGTCTACAAGACTGTTAAAATCCACATTTTCTGCTTGGTCACTCCTTTTGCTGGACCCTATATTTTGCTGGTGTTCGTTAGACCTGCTAACCAGTGGTAAGGTGCCTGTGCAGCCCCCTTTAAACATGGTTGTATAGGCATATTCCTAATTGGTATGTTTAACCCACATATAGGTCCCTAGTATATGGCTCTAAATGTATCCAGGGCATGTACATTAAATGTCAATGGTGGAATGCAACACTACTGTGCCATCCAGTACAGTGACGGCGTAAAACATGGCTTCAGTTCTACCATTGTAGCCTCACCATAGCTGTGTAAAAACTGCAATTTGACCTGTCAAAATAAAGAATTTTACAGTTTAAAACCTCCTTTTAAATATTAATAAGTCACCCCTATGTAGGCAGTGTCATCCACAAGGCAGGACGCATGCTATTAGGGCATGTAGAAATTTAATGTCAACTGCGTCCTTACAGTGACTAGAACCCAAAAGCAATGTTGCATTGTGGCAGACCTAGCTGTCCCATGTAGAAAACCAGAATACCGATTAAAAATCCTAATACTGTATCTCGGGAATGGGACTAGTTAGAAAAATAATTAAACAAATGCGTTTAATAGTTATTAAAAATGAATTCAACAGTTAATTTTCATTTTTTTAATAAATATTAAGGAAAAGTAGCCTTTAGGAAGTTATCTTTTCCCTGCCTAACATTCCAGTGGGCTATATTTACATTTCTTCTGTAAGACAGTAATTAGCATTTGAATAGATGTGAAAAAGGTGTGAAGTGCTCCCTAGGATCAAACCATAGATCTACCTGAATGGGGAGAGGACTCCTCTGAACCTAAATATATGCAGGGTGGGGGCTGTGAGCATCATATTTTACATTAAAGTGCCAATTCCTTTCTGAGTGTCAAAGCCTAATTAACAGGTCTGATGGATTTACATGTAACCCTTAATGTGTGCTTGAACGAAAGGAAAACAGAATGCTAAAAGAATCCTTGTGTATCCACTAACTGGTTGCTGGAAAATCCCTATATCTGCCCCCCTAGACTTCTGTCTCTGGGTTTTACATATAACACTGGGGGGTCTCACTTGAAAGTAAGGGAAACAGATGCCAAAACAATTCCTTTGTTTCCACTGTCTGGTTGCTAGACAATTCTAGGTTTCTTCTACTAGACTTCTGTCTCTAGCTTAGTTAGGGGTCAATGGCTGTCTCAACCTGGATTTTGGTGTTAGATGAGGGAAGACACAAGGATTACCATAGTAAACTTCCCATCCACTCTCCTAGCCGTTCGAGCCCAAGCTTTCCTGGACCAAAGACTTTAACCATGATGAAAATGCCCAAAGTGAGTAGGGTTGGCCCTGGGAACTTTTACCTCACTGGGTAGTTTCTGCTGTGGTTTCCAACTCCAACCGCTCTTCTACTTCTTTAGTTGCTAATAAGGTGTATTTGAACAGCAGTAGGCAGCATCTCTGCCTTTAAAATCTACATATCTACCACTTGTGTCACCAATGCACATTATTTCCCATTTGGCCTAATCTTTCTCATTTGACATTATCTGTGCCTAGAACGTTGCCTTATGGGGTAATGGGCCTTGTCAACGTGATCCCCGTCCCTTTTTTCAGTGTATACGCACATAGTACCATGCAGCCATTCTGACTGGGTTAGTGCAGTGTTGCTGCTTATATACATGTTTCAGTTCCCCTATTCCCCAAAAAACAGATTATCTACAACACCAGCAATCCAGAGAGATCTCCGTCTCTTCCTCCTGCCTCCAGCATAGCAGGAACTGCAAAGTAAATTATAACTGCCAACTTATTACAATTGTATTTTGCATACTTTTCTCTCACATGTCCAATGAATTTACCACAACCCTTTTTAAAAAAAAAAAAACATACTCTTTATTGCAACAAAATCTTGGGCATCTTTCCACAAAAAAACGTTATCTACCTACCATCCAGAATACTTATAGAAATCTTATCATCAGCACACAGAATACAACATGGAGCATGTCCCACAAGTAAATAAACTTAGACTATTCAGATTAATTCTACGAGGAGGAGCACAATAATTAACAAGTGTAGATAGATATCAATGACATTTTACAGAAAAGAAACAAAAGTGATGCTCACTGAATTTTATTTACGCCACTACTGCACAAATTATAATATAAAAATATGCTGTGGACTGTTGCTGGATTGTTTTGCTTTCTCCCCCTACGATCCTGCAAACGCCAAATGTGTGTATGCCCCGATGCATGTGAGTGTCAGTTGCATTGCTGTGTTACTCTGCGGACTGCTCAAAGAATGGGTCTCCCGGCCCTTTCCCCACCACCGCCCTCAGGGAGCCAACATACATGACAGGCGGGCAGTGGGGTACGAAAAGTTCCCAGGGGCGACTTGCTTCTAAAGCTCTTCCTACACAGTGAAATGTTGATGGCCAATACTGAGTGAAGGTGGCAGCTGGTGGGTTCTGCAGTGTCTGGTGAGAAAATCCCTTTACCCCACTGTGGGATTTTGTCTAGGGAGGGGAAGCTGCGAGTAAGAACCTATCTAGAACTTTGCAATCTTAAACCCATATGTGCACCGCAGATCTGTGGTTATGGTTCTTAACCTACGTGACGAAAGAAACTGCTTCTGAAGAAGAGGGATTATACCCAGATTACTCCTATAAAATGATTACTGGATTAGTGAGGTCCTACATGGGCTGGTTAAGGGTCCAGCACTGATTCAAAATATTATGTTTAAGGCATTACTGAGGTGGAAAGGAGTGAATATGTGTAAGCGTACAAGGCTATTTGTTCCATTATCTACCAAAGGCAGCACCTGTAGCACTGGAGAAAGGGGGTGTTATGTCTCTTGACCCATTCTATGCATCAAGGCAAACAAGCATTTGTAATGCCAATAGTTCAGGTTTATGAATGAAGTGCCTTCTGTCACACTGATGGGTTTAGACACTCAATTTGTCATTATGCACACACTTTTGTTGATCATCTTTGCGCTCAGGCATCCGTTCATCTGCTCAATCTTACATTCACCCACTGACGCAACTACAATAAAACACATACTTACCAGCATATGCACTATAAATTAAAAGAATGCAGTAGAAAATAGAACATATACTGCTGTTGAAGCACAATGGGCACATGCTTGCAATAACAAAACTAAACATAGAAGATGGTGTCCATCTTGCAGTGGTTTTGTATACAGGCAATTTTTTTTAAGGTTCTACTGTCAACAATAAGTTACGAGCCAATGTATTGGGCATCTTGGAAGGTTAAAAAATGATACACTATGGGTAAAGGCTTTTCACAAAGGTCACCTGGTTTAGAGGAAACTGCCACGTGTGATGCTGCGCATTGCAGGTGAAATGAGCGGTAAGCAAGCAGCCCCTTGCACTACCTGGGCAACTGTAGTATCCTTTTATGAAAAAGGAAACTTAAAAAAAGGAGAAGCAAAGAAATTAAAGAAGGGGGACCATTAAAGGAGAAAAATGAAATCTAAGGGACTGGCACCCAGCCCCAAAAGTGAAGTGCACTCAGGTTCAGGTGGATGTGTACATGTGATTAGAAAATGCTGTAATTCACAGGGCATGAGGACCAATGACCGACCTGGATTTTACCCCCTCGCAGTATGCAGTCATAAATGGAAGCAGAACGTAAATGACACCCAGACATACCAATAGCAGATTAGGGTGGTGCCCCTCTTTGCATATATATGGATACATATATTTATATATATGGATTTATGTTAATGTTTAATTTTTTTAATTACAAGATCGAGGCAGACAGCTAAGCCTGTCCCACCTTCTGACGAGATTCTAACAAGAATGACATGGCAAACCGCCTACACTTAGGGTATGTCAAAGGAAGTAACCAACTCCAAAATCCTTTCCTACAAAGGTAATCTGTGAGATTTCACAAAATACCTGACTGCAGTCATTAATACTATAAATATAATAATAATTATTTCAGAAGGCCTTTGCTTTGACATCTGCTAGAAGGTACCTTTGATTGCCAAGTTGCAAGGTCTTCTGCCGAGGTACAATTGCTCCTACGTACTAAGTTGCACCAGCATTTTGGTGTCCTTATTCAAGGGATATTCAATGCCTCAAATACAGCTGGCATAGTATACTTTTTATTTATTTTTTAAGTGGTTGGGTCTGGGTTTGTGAGCACATTCCAGATTTTGGAGTGACTGTCCTTTCTGCACTCTTTGGTTTCTGTTTTTTTTTTTGGGAGATAAACCGATTTTCCTTTTCCTGGTCATCGCCATTTTGGTTTTGGTTTTTCTGCTCCGCAATGTATGTTCCACCACCACGAGGCCAAATGACAATGAATATGCCACACGTCTAGCCATGCTGTGAACACATGATACAGTACTTTGGAGTGTTCCTGCTCCAAGAACTGAATCTGAATTGGTCATGGTCGTTTTGACCAGGTTGGTTGAAATGTGCACCGCCTTTGTTCCACTGTCTGCTGTGCCCTTTCGAGACTGCACTGGACCTGTATCTAGCTACACAAATGGTTCAGCCTGTGGACATTAATCTGCACTTGAGTTCATTAAGAATCCACTTTCAGTGTTGTCCCTTGAGGGTGCCTTTGCTGTTGAATGTGTATTGTAAGCCTTCTCATCCAGTTGATATGGTCGCTTTGGCTCCTGGATGCCTGGAGTTTGGTTCTGTCAACGCGAGTACACAGTTGGCTGTCGTATCTTCAGCATCAGTTGATTTAGCTGGATCCAACCATTTCTGTTCTCTGGAATTTGCTACTCATGCTTCGGTGGATCTCTCATCTACAGTTGTGGGTTCCGTCCTGGGTTCCACTGTTTTGGACCTGGACATATTTCAGGAACTTCCTACATTATGATTCAGCAGTTTTTGTTTTATTGAAATGAGTTTAGTTTCCCTGATTTTTTAAATGCCATATTTTTTGAGTCATGTGCCTTTCATTTATTATCGAAATGCATTATATTTGACAAGGGCCACACTCTTTAAAGGGTTAGTATAATTTCATATTTCTATTTTAGATTCAGCTTTCTCTCACTGGCTAGCCTGCTTAGAGACTCCATTTTTAACTTAGCCTTTTTCTGTTGGTAACCTTTTACACAGCTTCTTGTTTATGTGATAATGTACTGAGGAATCGTACATGTTGCTCGTTCCTAGTAAGCCATCTAATCTGTACACAGAACAGGATGCTTGAAATGTTGCTTGTCCGTGGAGACAGCTGAGTTTCTGGACACATCACAGCGCTGAGCTTGCACCTCTGACAGTGCAAAACGTAGAGTGCCTGTATTATAAAAAATGGGTCTTTGATATATGCGCCGGAGGAGCAATACCACTAGGCTTATCCTGAAACTTTGCACATATGCAGTACCTGAGATGCAGCTTGGCTGACTCTGATTCTGAATCCATCCTCTACCTTTTACCAGACCAATAGCAGCACCACATCAGACTGGCTTCAAGACGTTTTGGTACATCTTACCCAAGTATGGGGGGATGAGGGAGGGATGGGATTCCTAATAGATCTGGCAGAGGGTGCTCCCACTATGCTCTCAGCAGTGCAGGTAGTTACACATAGGAGTATACCATCACAATCACAGAACCATGGTTGAATTGGTTTTCTCTTACCATGTTTGTAATGCTGGTTGCCATGCTCTGTCTCATTTGCCTAATCATTGCGGCCCATGTTTTTGTTATACAAAAATAAGGCTATTGCAATACATTTTCTAAACAACATTTCCATATTCTTTCTAGTGTCCAATCTAGAGTACTCTGAATGACAAAAAATGAGTCGATCTGTTTCCACAATTTCCTCAGGCATCTGACTAGTCATGTTTGAGGTTGCAGAACCAATCTTATATCCTGGCTTTTAGGGGTTTGGGTAGGGCACTGTGAGCTAGCTAGGGATCATGTCAACAACTTCCGGTGGTATATGTGGACTGAGCACCTTATGCCCTGATGTTTCTGTTGACCAAATACACAGTTCTACTTTATTCGTGGGAACCAATTAACACCTCAAAGGCCCATTGGCTTTCATATATATGTTACATAATAAATAACTCAGACCTACTGTCTTTACTATAACCTTCCATAATAAAAAGATCAGACCAATGGCATCTGAAAATCCTTTTCCTAGTGATCCCATCAGGCCCCATTGCTATCACTGGCTTGCCACCATAACCAACGCAGGTGTAAACTTCCTCACAAAGCAACCATCATCCATGCAGTCATCAAATTACAAAAGTGTACAAAATTGCAGTTAGCAAAGCAAAAGCTAAATACTATCTCCTCTAAAAGGGTCGCTTCAGTATGCTCAATAAAGCAAATCCTCTATTCCCGCATTTTGTTAAAAGGGGGTAACCAAACACCAAATCCCTTGCCTGGTACCATAATCTATGAGATTCCATATAATCAAATGTCTATCAGTAAGTTTTTACGGATATTTTCACAATAAATGTCAGGCATGCTGCCTTTATCATAACAAACAATAAGGCCTATACTATAATCTCTCACATTGTCTTGTCACCATAACTCGGACCTATTGTGTTGGTCATAAGCCTTCCCACAAGGCAACCATCAGCCATACTGTAACAAAATCACTAATATGTACAAAATAACAGTTGACAAAAACAATATAAAACCTACAGAATCTGGCATGACTTATTCTGATGAATTTATGAGGCATACATCCTTTACCACGGACTGAAACCATTACAGGCTATTCAAGTGCATTTAAACTGTACTTTTATCACTCTAAGCATGATGGTTGACAAACATAAAAAAAGACAGTTTGCAAAAACAACATGCAACTTCTCTTAATGGGTCCATACGTGAATCATCACAGTGAAAGGCTCTGGGATTTGCCGGAGTGGGTCGAAACCACCAAACCCCTTACCTACTATGGTAATCTGTGAGATTGCCTATAATAAAATACCTGTCCGTAGTTTGTACCACAACGTAATGATAACTTACTGATAAAGGCGTAGTGGATTTTACAAATGCTTTTCACAATAATCAAACTAGGTCTATTGCATTTGTCATGACTTTCATAATAAGTAGATCTGACCCACAGCACTGGACAGAACTATTCCTGTTGCACCAATCAGGCCTATAGTTTGTCACCATAACCAGCTCAGGCCTACTGTTCAGGGCATAAGCTTTCCCACAAGGTAAACATCAGAGACACGGTCACAATTACGAAGGTATACGAAATTACAATTGGCTTAGGAAAAGATTATCTTTCTTAAGAGGGCTTAACAAGGATTCTCAAGGAGCAAGTCTTCCATTTCCACAGGTTGTTATGGAGGTAACCAATACCAAAACCTTTGCCTCCTGCAGTAATCTGTGAGAGCCCATGTAATAAAATCCTTCTCTGCAGGTTTTCATATGGAGTAACAAACCACCCTTAAATGGATTGATGTTAACATACGCTGTTCACAATACCTGGTGTACTGCCTTTATCTTAAAATTCCATAAGAAACAGATAAGGCCTACAGCCATTATCATTGGCCTGCTACCACAACCAACTCAATCCTGCTGTATTGAGTAGAAGCTTTGCCACATGCCAATACGTACAATGCAAGCACTCTTTTCAATGGAAGCATACAACTTGAGCCTGATCCAATTCTGTATTTACCGGAACCAAGAAGTGGGTGGAGCCTAAGCCCCACTCTTAGCAGTACTCTGAAAGCTCTCTTTTTTGTTACTCACATAAGGTTTGGCGACAGATGTGCTATAAATTCAGACCTAAAAAATGGATCATACGGTCTTAATTATTCTTGGAGTTCTCTCAACATACTAAACAATAAAAGATGATTTATAAAAGTTTGAGAGTCAGAACTATCATGCTTAAGTCTACGATATTCAGGGGAGGCAAAGCTAGGATTTCCTGAAAAGTCAAATGCTTCACACTACAGAAAGGAAGAAAGAGTTCTTTGTCTAAACATATATTTTATTTCCTACTTTTCAAGTCCATCAGTCATACCAACTGTAACAAGCCAACAAAGGGTGGTTAATGCACAGATTGAAACAATACAAAATAATAATGATATTAACTATTTTTCAAATTCAACAGTGGATTCTAATAGCCTTCAATTGAAATCTGGTTTTGCGCCATACACTACTTCAACAATGGATGATATCACTAAGTATTTTCTAAAGGAAGGCTCTCTTAATCTTTTCTCTTAGGACTATGCACTCCCTTATCTGCTGAGGGATTTTCCTGCTAATGCCAACACAAACAGGAGGTCTGAAAATGTGAAAGAGGACTGGAAAGGAGTAATGAAAATAGTACCCAGTAACACAAAGGTTCTGTAAGTTATGTGTTATCTCCATATAGTACATAATTTCCATATATGTTAAACTTGACTGGGGATACCATAATTACATCAGAACCTCTCCAACTGTTAAACTGATTGATTTCATCAATTTTATCTTTGTTGGAGAAATTATCTGCAAACTCAGACCATACATTGAGCTGTGTAACAGAATTAGTAAAAGCATTAGCATGTCTGATGAACATAATTTTAGGACTAAATCACAGCCATCTTACCTCCCTTCGCAATCAACCAATTTCTCCATTCAATTATGTATAGACACCTCCAGCCGACCTGGTTTTGAGTACTTTAGTAGACAAAAAGGTGATGAACATAGAAAAAAACAAAAAAGCGAGTGTGATAAAATATCCTCACTCAAACATCTATTTGAGGAAAACAGATACCTTATAAGGGGAAAAATAAGTAAACCATGCAGTTCTCCCTGTAACTAAGTCTAATACTGAGGTGAGGTTCAGCCAATATTTACTGAAACAAACAAAAAATTTGAGTTGTGGCTACTAAGCGCAAGAAGAACAACAAAATAACGGAAAGCCAACAGCCTCTTAGAATTTCATAATTTATCCACCTTACCTCTCCCTCAGAAGATTCATTGCTAAACAAGAAAAAAAATTGTCTCCTACAATTGTAAAAAAATGAAATATAAGTGATGGAGAACTCTGAATATTCTTTTTCTAGATGCTATAAAATATTAACTTTTATATCTACTGGCACTTCGACATATTCCAATCAGAAATGCTGGCATTAATATCAAAACAATGCATACAACAGTCTAGAAGAATTGTGCAAACAGCAGAGGTTCAAGAACAACTATGGTAGTCTACCCTAAATGTCAATTTGCAATTTCAGGACTCATTTCTGTTACAATTTGGAGATTCTGTCTCCTGAATCTGAAAATTATTTATATTAACCTCATCTTCTAAATATTTTCTACGTTATTACTCAGTTGAGAAGGATAAATTGTAGTAATACAGTCGGCATAGTATGTTTTTATTGGAGTTTTGCATTGCTAAACAACAAAACAACATAATATATTCATAATGTTAAGTTACACAGAGACAGGCAAGCAGAGGAAACACCACTACACAAGATATACGTCAATTACTACAATCAATAGCCTGAATCCCAAGGGTGCAAAGTAATAAGAGAGTGATAATGCGAAAATAACTGAAATGGAGCTGGGAAGTGGGATGGGGCCAGAGGCAGATACAGTGTGATAAGTGTGGCTAGCCTCAAAATGAGAATGTCAGGGCAGTGAGCCCATAAAGGGAGATCATAAGATGTACAAGCTGTGACAGCAGTGTGTCCTATTCTGGGGATATCGGGCGTCTGTGGATGTGGCGTGCCTCCTCATATCGGAGAGCCATTCCCTCGGCAGTTATGCATTTCATCACTGAGCCCTGCCATACCACCAAGGGTGGAGCAGTATGGGCTTCCATTGAAAAGTAAGTGTTATCTTGGTCAGCAGCAGGGCAAGCTAGAAAAGCATGTGCAGATATGTCTGTTTCTGCACTTAAAATATACAAGGGCACAAGCTTCCCAGGTGTGTATATCAGTAGGTTTGATGACCTCGTACAGTATGGTACGTCTACCTTGCCAGTAAATGAGCAGGACCACAGCATGTGTTGGAGATCTGCGCCCTCCGACTTGCAGTCGGGGCAAATTAGCAGTGGAGAAGTGTTGGTTAAGTTATGCTGGGGTCAGATATGCTTGGTGTAGAACATGGAATTTAATATTTTTGAACCCAGCATTTCTCAAGACAGTATGGGGAAAAGCCAGTGCCTGAATCTATGCCGTGTCATTCAGCACCCTACCTATAGCATCCTCCCACTTAGTGCAGAGAGGACCCACTAAGTTTCCAATGTGACCGTGAAACGCCTTATTAAGCCATGTAATCAAGCGACCTCCTTCTACCATGGTGATTAACACTTTTAGCACTTTTAGTGTAGCGTGTGGGGGAGGTTTCCCTTTCCTGGTTAGGCACAGCTTGTGACAAGTGTTGTGGAGTTGGCAGCAGGTGAGGAACTAACCAGCCGGGGGATCAAAGTCCGTCTGGAGTTGGTCAAAGAGGAGATGGTGCCCATCTGAAAATAATTCACCGTCTGTGGTTAGGGAGCGTTCCCACCAACTATGTAGAACTGCAGCTGTGTATGTACCTGGGTAGCATGGGGGGCCCTGTAAAGGGAACCCTGGGAAATATGGAAGGATGTGCTGTTTAAGACTGTGTTTTCAAGTTATATATTCACCTATTTTGCTTTATGGGACTGAACACATTCCCTATAGTAAGTAAATGTTCTTGAATAAGGCAAAAATGAAACTTGAGAACTTTATTGTCTCTATGGCAGAGTAACCCTGTATGCATATTTTGCGCAGAACTTGGCTTCTCAGGGATCGTATATAAGCCCAATTTGGTATCTCTATGACAGGGGTACAAGATAATAAATGCAAAACCTGATACCCAGAGAGCCATTTTCATGGATGGATTGCAGAATGATACCACTAGAGAGTATACTTCAACAAAGTATATGATATATGCATCTAAATGTTTAAGCATTAACACTGATCAGAAGGCAATTTCTTAGACAAAAGCTGCCTTACAGGCCTAATGGAAAAGAAAAAAAAAACTTACTTTAATTAGAAGTTTTTTAGGACATGGAGGCTTGTAAACAATCTCACTGCCATAAATATCTTTGTCATTTGCCTTACGTTAAAAAGGATGCAAATCTATTTACGTTTTTTAACTAGCCATGAGCTGTGCAGATTTATTTTGAATTTAAGAACAGATGGTCTCCCGCTTCAATGTCATTTTTCAAAATGGCAAGCCCAGGAAAAGCGAGATAGCTTGTCCTCTATGTAGATTATTCATTTAAGATCTGAAACATGTCATTTGTGTGCATTCAGTTATGATTAATATAAGTAACAGCTATTTAAAAGACATATTTTCAGAATAATGTGCTAAATGCATTATCTTGGATACTTAGTTGAAAAACTCTAACAGATGTTTATAGAATGTTAACTTTTTGTAAATACAGTTTTATAACAACCATATGAATGCTATCATTTTTATATTTGTTATCCGCACTATATTATCAAAAAAGGTGTGACTGAAATTAATGTGCAAAAGATTGATGCTATGCACATTTACAGAAATTAAAAATGTAACGACTATGTACAATGTAGATCCGCTTCCCTGCAAACTTCACTCACAAATAAAATATTTACACTTGTGGAGGAGCTTCACAGTCCTTTCCTCCTGTTGTAGCCCGCTTCCACAAATTTAACATCCATGTCCTTGCTTAGCACATCTTCTTGAACAGCAACCTCTCTACTTTATCTTTCAATTCCAAATCACTATCCTCTTCAAACCCAACCCTATCTCCTTCCACCCTTTCAATAAAATAACTAGTGACATTTACAGCACCCAAATATACTCACACATCTTTAAACCACTTCCTATTAATCACTCTTTACCTACCAAAAAAAATCCCCTTTTCGGCACAATCGCATTCTCCCAACAAATCTAAAAGATTGATGATTCCAAGATGCCATATTCTTCCATTCTTAAGTTTTACATTAGTACAAAACACTTCAATCAGCTTGAAAGGATCATTACCCTTGGCCATCTTCACATTCTTCTTCACTCTTATGTACTGTCCAACTTGAATATCCATCTCTCTAGATCGTATCTTTAAATAATGGTTCTTCTTGTATATCCGCTGGGCTGCTTCCAAGCTTACATTCACCACATCCCAAGATCAATCCAAGTTCTTGGACCTTTGCATCCATTCTGGGCTCACCCTGGAGCAGGGCACCCTTCACCTCATCACAGGAAAAAGACTAACGTATGGGGTAATTTACAGATATACCGTATGAATATACTTTTCTCTTCAGCTCTCTCTCCTAATTTAATATATTCTTCACTGTCGTCAGTACACAACCTTTAGTTATACTGTGAAATCTCTCCACAAGTCAATTTCTGCTAAGAGGGTAAAAGAATGTAGTTTCCTGGACAACTACCATTTACTTTCAAAATTGCATCATCCTATTTTTGGAAACCTTTGTCACTAATCAACATGAATAGAGACACTTTTGTCAAAAATACTTTGCAGCATACTTAAATTGAATCAGTATCTATCACATCAACAATTCCTACTTCGGGCCTTTTTGAAAACATATCCAATGCCACTAGTGCATACTTCACCCAATCACAAATAACTGCAAGTGACGACATGCGAAAGGACATAGAGGGACATTAAGTGGATTAATCAACTCTTTCAAACATTACAAATTTCCTCACCATCTTTTCAACTTAGAGTCAATCCCAAGACATATCTCTTGGACCTCCAAATACCAACATGTCCTTTATGGCACAAGGACACAATTTTTTACTGTATTAGCTACGTAGAAATATTCTTGCTGCACCTCTCAAGATATTCTCTATCATCTAACACCCTAATCCTCAACTCCCAATAGTGTCTCACTCTTCCTAACCCTACTGTCTGACATGTCGCCTAACCTCATCCGATACTTCATCCTTGAGACAATTTTAACACCGTTCACCTTGGATAAGGAACTATATCTATCCTACTAAAGTTATATAGATTCATACAATTCTCACTTTCTGTGCTTTCTTCAGCTGGTAGAGGCGTATCAGGCAAAAAAAACCTGGCCACATTCTTCATATCAGGCATGTATTCCATCACATGTGTGCAATCTTCCAATATCATAGACATCCTTGCTATGCTTGGTGATGCCTTTAAAGGGTCATCTGTGCTACATTATTTCAAGAGTGACTGATGATCACAATAAAGTTTCAATATATCACCCTAAATCAGTGATTCCCAACCTGTGGTCCGGGGACCTCGGGGGGGTCCACAAAGCCACCTCAGGGGGTCCACGACTGCTTAGAAAGTTAAACAACAGATTAGGTCCCCAGCTTTCAGTAATGACTCATTGGGGGGGGGGTCCCAGGATTCCAATAATAATTCAGTGAGGGTCCCCGGGTTCCAATAGTGATAAAGTGGGGGTCCACAGAAGTCAAAAGGTTGGGAACCACTGCCCTAAATGAACTGCTGTTAGTGTGTGATACCTCTTTTTAAAGACAGAGTACTTTCCTCCACAGCAGTGAAAGATCTGTGATTGCAATACATTCTTTATCTTTGCACATTTGTGACTAGTCTGCACTCAGACCTTTATTTTTTGCATCATTAATGATCACCCTGTCATCTAGCCTTGGAATCAAAAACATGTAAAGAAGAAGCTGAACATGTCACAGTCTTAATCATTTTAAAAGCCTCTGCATACACTACTTAACATTTAAATAACAGGATGCTTTAAAACTATTCTCAGTTGATGTATTTTATGTGAAACATGTCTTACACTCTTAAAGTAAACCTTTACCAGTTAAAAAAATAAATTAAAAAAACGCAGGTCATTCTCGTTCTTAGATGTTGCAGCATGTATTTACCACAAATTTACACTTCAAGAATTCCAGTGCAACACACCACATGTATAGAATCTTCAATATTTCCTACAACTCGTGTCATGCTCTTTTTTAGTCTTCTCCAGCATCAAAATATCACTTTAGAAGTATAATTCAGGTACGACTTACAAACGAGCACCATTACTTATCATGAAACAGATTGAAACAACAAGAAGGTGGCTGTGTAATAGGTTTGCACCTCCAAAATTAAATCGGTAAAGTCCACTACAGAAAGTAACATGTACTAGTCCTCAGGGGACTCCAGCGGGTGCCAACACTAGTAAGCAAACTGCCACCAGGAATGCAACGGTGTCCACTGAGAATCAAAAGACACACTGAAACATAATAATATTAACACTAGGGCACACAATAATGCTCCATAATGTACTTGGTTGTTGGAGACAAGAGTTCAATATAAGTATGAAGTGGTAATCCTTTAGTTTTCCTTCTCATAATTACATGAAGAGGACAAACACCATAAGTCCAAAGGTGCAACATCCATGATTCTTTATTGATCCTTGTAATAATTCATGAAGGACAAAAATCATCAGTCCATAGATGCACCAGCCAACACGAGTTTCGTCTACAAGACTTTTTCAAGGCTCAAAATTGGACATAAACCGAATGTACTATGAAATCATGTAGCCGCAATGCCGCTATCAGAACAAAGCATGAAATATGCCTCTTAGAAAAGTTTTGTGTATAATTTGTTTCTAGATATCCCTCTCGAGGCATACACAAGTACCAAACGACCATGATAAGCCAGACATCCTGAAGAGTACTGCTTTAATGTCTAAAACCAACTTAACTCAGTTGGTTTTAGACATTAAAGCAGTATTCTTGTCTCCAACAACCAAGAACATTGTGGACCATTATGGTGTGCCCTAGTGTTAATGTTATTACTTATCATGAAACATTTTGCCTCATTCCTGAAACCTGTTCATGTTCAGCACAACATGTTCATCTTCGCTTCGGTCACCACCCAATTCTGGCTTTCTTTTCTAGCAATATATTTGTAGCTTTCATTTTTTTCCCTAAAGGCCCCAGCAAAATTACCTACAGGTTTGCACACATAGTATCTCTGTATTGCAGTAGAACAAGACTTATCTGGAGTTAAATATCGACCACTGACACAACAGCATTTAATATCAGACTTTAATTTTGGTTTCTAATTATTCTTTTCATTCTCATGGTCCCATTGTTTTACTGTTCTGCAGTTACTAATTTATTTGGTCACTTGCTGTTTCCTGGTCTTACAGCTTTAGTGTGATAGCCTGATAACACTGCTTTCCATAGTAAAGTCATTTTATCATTCAGTGAAACCTCATCATTCATTCAAAGCAGTCTTTTAAATGGGGTTATTTAATATGCATCACAACTTGATCTTATGAACTCATCATTTAGATTTCCAAATTTACAAAACATTTTTAAAGCAGTTACAAAGTCATCAACTGTGTCTTCCATGTCCTGCTTTCTGTTGAAGAAAGTTTATTTATGGTCTATTATTGCCAGACACACTGTTGGAGCAAAATAGTAATTGATACCCACAACAGAACTTCTAAACTCACTGCCTTCCTTGGCACCTCTTTCACCCTTAGGCATTTGCCTATACATATCTGCTGTTCTAGACTCAAATAACATAACACTATTGGTGTCCTTGCTTTCTGACGACATTCCTTCATCTTTAAATGTCTCTACATAGCTCATTAAGTATCCCTTCCAATTCTTCCATGGCATGCATTGGTGTACAGGTATGTAAAGAAAGCCTGTGGAATTGTTAAAGTCTTATTTTCCTGGATGGTGATACAGAAAAGAAATAGGAAATTACAGGTTAATATTTTCTTCACCATAAGAACAAGCCCTGGGGCACTTCACAACAAGGTACTGAATTTTATTTGCGATCCCTCAAGGGTTAGCAAATCTGATTAAAATGACCAATGTATGCTATAAGTGACTTAGCAGTAATGTTGAACTTACCACTTACTTGTCTATTCCTTTTGCAAAATGTCCATAGTAATTTCTTATTTTTTATCAAGTTATGTTCAACCATTCCTCAAGCTATGTTCAAGTATAATTTGTGGCATTTCTTTTTCCTCACAACATTTCCCTTTTATTTATACCTGCTTATAAATGTTGTCTGCAAAGCCAACACCATCTCCAGAGACAATGGAGTCTTGAGTTGCTCTTTTCAAGATGGCTGCAAGCAAGGACACATTCTGACCTGTAACATACAACTGACTAAGTTGAGATATTGTGTCAGTTTATTCAAAAGTGAACGATGACAAACGCCTTTGTTGCCAGCGCTCATGACTTATCAGCCACTTGCATCTTTTGATCCTGACATCAATTAGGCTTGCCAACTAGCTCTTCCATGCACTTCCTCACACCTCCTCAAATCTTGTTGACAATTGTGCTGTCCATGTTTGTGCAGCCGTGGATACCAAATGGAAACTTCACGGCTAAACGCTGATAGGTTAATTTGCCTTGTAAAATGTTCTTTCTTTTTGTATGCACTTAAAAACTTTGGACCAGCAGCTCCACTGGTATAAAATTCTTTAGAAGCAAGGAATTACCAGCATAGAAATGTAATACATAGGTACCTCTGGGACCAAGGCTACAACAGGTACACAGGATCAAAGCCACAGACACCATGGGGTAACTTCTGAGATTGTTCTATGCACTTCTCACCAACAAACTGAATGAATATACCACATTTCTTGCCTTCTGATGCTATTACATGCAGCAGAATGTTGGGCATCCTGTCACAGCAAGTACCTTTCCCAACTGCCGTCCAGAATCAGGGGTGTGGAATTCCTATAGCCCAACATCCAGGACATATTGCTAGGGGTCAAGAACAACAAGTTTTCATGTTTATTTTGTCCTTGGGACACGTAGGACCAATCCTTGCAGTTTTCATGTTTATTTTGTCTTTGGGACAAGTAGGCCCAAACCCTGCAGGATAAACGTGTTGGCTGTCAGTTTACAGGGAAGGGAACTGTCCTGTCTGCAGTTGAGGTAATATTTGTGTCCATATGTTATTGTTGTTCGAACTTGTATTTATGGTTCATTAATGCAAACCTTTTATTATTACAGTGAGCGCTCGAAATGAACGTTGTAGGGTCACACTGCACTAGTGACAGCAGTTCAAGAAAAAAAAAAGTGTACACACATTGGAAAGTTTTAACAATAGAAGGGGACATATACTGGTCCCAGAATGTTCTCTGGTTAGATGCAAATTTTGCAGAAGCTTGTAAGCAAAATTGATGATTCTTTGCTTTCAAAATAAAATGATTTAAAAAATGTAAGTAGGAAAAAAACGTTTTGCTAAATTACCGTGAAATTTTAGGTACTATTTCTTTGAAGCATCATTTAGTAAAATGTGTTGATGCATGTTAGTATTTCTAAAAAAAATAAAAATAGTCATAATGAAAACTCACTGTAACCATTTTCAAGAAGATTATGGGAAACATGACAGTAAACAAGCACTCGCAAAGCCAACCGATCCGACATTGGTTGTCAGTCTTTTGGTTTTGTCAATGCATGTCTTGTTTTGACATGGCTTTAGTAACACTTTATAGTTGTGGGAGCTGCCAGGCCCTCACAATGGTAACAAACATTGGCAAAAAGCAAAAACTTTTTTTGTCTCAAAAAGCACACACTGCCACAGTACTTCTTGGCACTGAAAAAAACTACTTTGTGTTCCAATATGCTCCTTTTGGAATAGCAGAATGCTATCACTTAATGTAAAGCATATAGATAGACAGAATTTTAATAAAAACTAAATTTCTTGGCTACGGCCAGACCTAATTAGGGGCCCAATTTGTAAAGAAAGTCACAAAAGTGGTATGTGTATTTGAATTAGTGGCTTTCATGAATTCACAAGAATTTACAGAAGTAAATCAGGAAATCATACTCCTAGGAAATATTTGGGAACTGTATTTTAGCACAAGCAAATATGCATGTGTAGATCTGCTCATGTGAAAATCTATTGAGCGTTTACAAGTTCATTTTCCCTTCAATCACTTTTTTCCCCAACCCAAGAAGAACTTCTACTTCTGTCCTTGCCATGAGTACAATGTCCAACGTTTCAGTATGGGGCAAGATTAGAGAAGATTTGGTGAAAATCCTTAAAACTTTCAAGTTAGTAGTTTTGCACAGACTCAAATGCATTCCAGGCATGGAACTATTGTTTATTGCTTCCTCCAGCCCCAGTATATAGATCTGCGGAAAGGTGGCAAAATAAGGAAATTGCTATAGTAGGGCTTGAAATTGCTAGTATTAAAGCCCTACTATAGTATTAGCCCTTGCATAATCAGAGAGGCTATAATCAGAGCTCTTACATAATGAGACCGCGGCCTTAATTTGTCACCGCACTACATGGCACCAAAGGTCAAGTATATTTATTTTTACAGGACAAGTAGATTTAAGAAGCAAAATGGACAAGTAGATATTTAATTAAATTCCACAACCCTGAATACTCCAAAGATTCTTACCATCAAACAGAGTTGAATGTAACATGAAACACATTATACAAGTAAATTAAGGAAGGCCATTCAACCCCACTCTCTAATACAGGACACATTTAATAAGTGTTGGTATCAAAGAACTATACCACAACCACTTCTTCATCACCAAGACAAGATAAGAGCATTTTTCGGGGACCCATGCATGACACCAAAACAATTCCCACACAAGACCACAAGAAGTAGACTAATCTGCCAACCATACACTCCCAAAACGTGCTCTACCATTCAACGAGTTACAAAGTGCAGAGTGTTCAACTTTCCATTACCACTTTGCACATGAAAAGAGGCATTGTGCATGTGGAAACATCAGAAGAGGTCTGTTTGAGTGCGAGGGTGACTGTGTGATTGGGTGCAATCAAGAGGTTGCATTCCATAACCACCTCCTCTACATCAGAACCTTTTAAAAGATATAACTTATCCAGATATTGAGCTTGTGAGAAAACAAGGCTGACTGCAGAGTCCCCTTACCTTTTTGCCCCCATTTTTCACTTTGTGCTGGTGTTTTCCTGACTCTGATGGTGCCCTGGGTACTGATAACCTGTGCTCTGAATAAAATGAGTATGCAAATTAGGCTAATTATAATTGGCTAAGTCAACCTACCTACAAGTCCCTAGTATATGGTAGGACATGTAGGTTTAGGGACCCCAGCATAGGTGCACTGTTGAGGTGCCCAGTGTCATTTTAAAGGCAGACCTACCTTGCTGGCTGCTTTTAATTTAAAGTTACATGCAAATTAGATTTTGGAATTAAAAGTAGTTCCAAAGTCTTAAACTACCTTATTGTTACATACAAGTCACCCCTAAGGTGTGCCCAATGTACCCCTAGGGCTGAGCCCCATTGAGCCATAAGCAGAGACCCTGTAAAAATAGTTTTATAAGCAACTGGTGAGGTAAAACAGCCAATTTTGTTTTCCCTCATTGTAGTGCATGGCCTCCATAGGCTAGAATGGGAAGACGTTATTTTAATTTCTAAGGCCCTCTTAAGTGTCAGATACCTGAAGTTTGGTATCACATTAATTGTTATAATAAATCCCACAACTTACAATTGTTGGATTTAATATAACGTGTTCAGGTAAAGAGTTTTAAACTCTACCTAAAAAATTGCCAACTTCAGACCTGTAGTTCTCTGCTCTGATTGGCCAGCCTCTGGCAGCCTGGCCAGGCTGCCTTGATGAGGTGTGAAGTAGCCTGGGCAGAACACAAAGAGATGTGCCTGGGGGGAGGAGTAATTCCCTCAGCAGATGGAAAAGCAGGAAGGGGGAGGGCTGCCAAACTGGTCTTCAAAGGCAGGGAAGGACATTTGGAGCAACGCCCCCACATCCTGCAAACCCAGACAATTTGGTGCCCTCCTGATTAGATTAGGGGAGGGCAGGAGAGGGGTGTGTTTAGGATTTTTAGCCACACCAGTGGGTGGGCTCAGCCAGATGTAACCTCCAAAAATCACTTTCAGCCATGATGGATTTTTGAGGAATGTTGCTCCCTGGGATTGATTTTTGCCACACTTCCCAGGAAGTGGTCATCACAGAGGGAAGGACCCTGCACCTGATTGGAGAACCAGGACCGCCATGTTTTTCACCCAGAAGCAAGGATACAATTGGCAGACCTGCACCCACACCTCACATCCCTACCAGATTCCAACAAGGAAGAAATACAGGAGAAGGACTGCCCTGCTGGACCCCTGACCTGCACCTGGATACTGCACTCTGGAGGACTGCACCAGCTGCACGCTTGGGCTTCACCACAAGAAGGACTTTGTCTGGCTTCAAATGGTTCAAGGAGGGACACCCTGTTTGCTACAGGTGAAAAATTGCTAACCAGAGTCCCCTGCGCCAAGTCCAGTGGCCAATTTGGAGTTTGCACCAGGTGCATTCTGGGAGTTGTAGTCCGCACCCTCAAAGAGCATCTCAGAGCTTATGGAACCTTGGGATGAGTTGTGGACCTTAAAAGAACCTTAAAAGAGCATCTGGGAGAAGATCCAGAAGTTTGGAGAAATTTTGGAAAAAAGCTCCATAAAGGGACTGACCCGCCGTGGCAACTCTAGCTGGCTTCTATCAACCGCGACCCGGCCTGACATGCAGGTTCGTCCCAGTGAAGAAAATCTCTGAAAAAGTGACAACGTCCAAACGTGGAAAGTTGACCAGGACCTCCCAGACAGTGTATGCAAAGAAGGCTCCAAGGACTGGGATCAAGATTCAGGTTTGCCCTGGTCGAAGGATTTTCATCTCGAAAAAACGACTAAGCCTGAAGGTAAAAATCTCCACGAGGGCTCCTGCAATGCGTATCCGAGGAAAAGTTCAAGGAGGTCGGATTGGACTGGCGACGGTCCCGCTGAAGAAAATCTTCAAGAAAATGACTAAGTCCAAAGGTAACCTTTTGACCGAGGCCTCCCGTGGGCTGTTGCCGAGGAGGGCTCCATCGTGGTCAGCCTTAAACTTTGACTTTGACCCGGTCGAGCTGCGACCAGATGACCAGATTGGCGCTATTCGTTTCTAAGTGCTAAAAAGCATTAATTCTTTAAAAATTCATATCTCCGGATTCCCTTGTTCGATTTTATTCGTTTTTGGTGTCTTTTTAAATATAAGACTATCATCTATTGTTATAAGTTGGTGTTGGATTTTTATTGTGTTTTACTTATTTACTGTTTTGTGATTTTTTAATGCTTTACACATTTGTCTCCTAAGTTAAGCCTTGTCACTCGTTGCCAAGCTACCAAGGGTTGAGCTGGGTTTACATTTTTGAGACCTAACTGGATCTAAGTGGAGATTAGTGGCCTAATGCTAAGTGTAGGTACTTGCCTGCCCTTACCAATGATCCATTTTCCTAAAAAGCTTAACATTTGTGATAACTATGTCAGATTACTTCTGCTTAGACTGTGTGACAATCATCCGGGCCATCCCACAGCCACACAAGAATGAAAGAGTTCTAAAGTGCTGGGTCAGCAATAAGTAAAGTTGGACAACACATCTCAATCGAAGGCAACCTGCTTTCCATTTGTCCAATTAATGACCACCCTTGTTGTTTCCTGCTTGCATCTACCTGAATGATTATGTAAACATTCCTTTAAAAAAAAAATAAAAAAAAAAAAAAACTTTTCACCAACAGTTCTAGGGCACTAGATCCCCAAACACTTCTACTGTCAAATCACGAAAGGTTTAATTTTGCCTTGCTACTGTTTTTTTTTTGTATCCAACTCACTTAAAAAAAAAAGTGTTCAATATGAAACTTTTTGCTCAAACTTTAGCAGAGATTGTTTTCTTTCAGGGTATAAGCACCACAATCGCTGTCTTCTTTCAGGGTATTAGCACCACAATCGAAGCACCCAAGTATAAAAATAACTTCCTTTGATTGCTATGAAAACAAACTACTACAAAACATAGCTTTGAAGTGGTGGTAAAATCCTACTGAATCCCAGCTTCTTCAGATCATAGACTTGTTGTCATTTTTCTATGTTTGGATCCTCCAATTTCTAAGAAAAGTAGCCAAATGCTGGAAGACACACTGAAGTATACAAAAGGTTATGCATGGAACGTATGTTTTAACCTCAGCCACTGGCAATTACTTAGACTGCATCCCAATCCCTTGTTATTTTGCACACCATGCCACCTGAGTTTGGACCCAAGTGGGACGGCTATGCCCAGACATGGGTCCTGTGCACACTGTCACTGGAACAAAGAAATACCTCGCTGATGAGCCCTAACTAGGCCAAAACTGATTATATTTGAGGAAGCATGGGAGGAATTCTCAGTGGGGACTGGTCAGTTCCTACATTATGCTAAAATTGCAGATACATCAAGGGAAATATGGACAGGCTTCCCTGAAACTTCCCAGCAGTTGGTTAGACTCCTAACTTGATGTATATGCTCTATAAAGTATCAAACTACAGGGTTAGTGAGAGCCTTAATGCCACATAGGTGTGGATTATTGACCTATGGTATCAGTTGACAGATAAAGAACGGCTGGCGGCCTGTTAACTGATAAAAAGAGAAAAAAAAGTTGTAATGCAATGCCAAGTTCAAATTGATACACTTTAATTATGTCCATCGAACTTATCTGACCCCAGTCCAAGTGAACAGAATGTATTGGGGAGGGGCAGTGGCCTTCCCGAGATGTGGAGCCGATGGGGCCTCCTTCTGCACATGGCCTGGCTGTGTCCAATACTGCATACTTTTTGGGCAACAATGACGAAAAGACTAGGGGTGGTAACTGGAAATTAATTTGAAGATGCCCCACAATATTTCCTCCAAGGCATGATTAAGAAACCCTTGAGGAGGAAAATACGATGGAAGTTCCTACAGCTTGCCCTGGTCATTGCTAAAAGGGGAGTGGCCATGTCGTGGCATGCAAAGAACGTCCCCTCTATATCTTTGTGGAGTAGGGACACAATTGAGTGAACACTGGCAGAGGAGATACACCTCAGACAGAGTAGACATGATGATAAAGTGACGGAATAATTAGAAACCTATGCAGAGACATTGGAAGCATTTCAGAAAGCAGATACGGACACTCAATGCCTGGGGACACATTCACAGCATTATGACACTAGTACATAATACACAGACGCTGCAACAATGTGTGGCTGAACAGATATGGGGGTATGGCACTTCTACGGCGACAAGGGTTGGTGGTGAAAGTGAATACTGCACAGTTGTTGACTTTGAATAATGGCCTGTTGTTATCAATTAAACATTTATTTATATATATATATAATAATGTTGGAAAATTGGTTATTGGTAAGGGCAGGTAAGTACCTACACTTAGCAATAGGCCACTAACCTCCACTTAGGTCTCAGTAAATTAAACCCAGCTCAACCCTTGGTAGCTTGGCAACGCGCAACAAGGCTTAACTTAGGAGACAGAGTGTAAAGCATTCAAATATCACAAAACAGTAATTAAATAAAACAGAGGAAACAGTTTAAAAATCCAAAACCAATTTATAACAATATATTATATTTTTATCTTTAAAATGACACAAAAACGAATAAAATTGGATAAGGGAAACCGGAGATATTAATTTTTAAAGAATTATTGTTTTCTAGCACCTAGAAACAAAAAGCGCCAATCTGGTCATCTGGTCGCACCTCGACCGGGGCAAAGTCAAATTTTAAGGCCGACCGCGATGGAGCCCGGCTCGGCAATAGCCCGCAGGAGGCCTCGGTCAAAAGCTTACCTTCGGACTTGGTCGTTTTTCTGAAGATTTTCTTCAGCGGGACGAACCTGCCAGTCCAATCCAACCTCCTGGAACTCTTCTCCGGATACGCGTCGCGGGAGCCCTCGGTGGAGACTTTCACCTTCGGACTTAGTCATTTTTTCGAGGTTAAAATCCTTCAACCGGGGCAAACCTGGATCTTGATACGACGTCCTTGGAGCCCTCCTTGGATACGCTGGCTGGGAGGACCCAGTCAACTTTCTACGTTCTGACTTAAGTCTCTTTTTTTGGAGATTTTCTTCACCGGGACGAACCTGCAAGTCAGGCCAGGTGGCGGTTGAGGCAAGTCGGCTAGAATTGGCGCAGCGGGTTGTCCCTCTATGGAGCTTTTTTTTCAAAAGTTCTCCAAACTTCTGGATCTTCTTCCAGATGTTCCTTTAAGGTTCTTTTGGGGTCCACAGCTCACCCCAAGGTTCCAGAAGCGCTGACATTATCCTAGGGGGTGTGGACTACAACTCCCAGAATGCACCTGTCGCAAACTCCTTTTTGGCCACCGGACAGTGGTCAGCTGGTTGATTTCTTCAGGAGTTGGTGCAGGGGGCTCTGGTTAGCAATTTTTCACCTGTAGCAAACAGGGAATCCCTCCTTGAACCAGTTGAAGCCACGCAAAGTCCTTCTTGTGGTGAAGCTCAAGTGTGCAGCTGGTGCAGTCCTTCAGAGTGCAGGGTCCAGGTGCAGGCCAGGGGTCCAGCAGGGCAGTCCTTCTTCTGTGGTTCTTCCTTGTTGGAATCTGATGGGGATCTGGTAGGGAACTTAGGTGTGGGTGCAGGTCTGCCAGTTTTATCCTTGCTCCTGGGTGAAAAACAGGGGGGTCCTGGTTCTCCAATCAGGTGCAGGGTCCTTCCCCCTGTGATGACCACTTCCTGGGAAGTGTGGCAAAAATCAATCCCAAAACTATTTTTATAAGGTCCCTGCTTATAGTTACATGGCACCCAGCCCTAGGGGCACCTAGGGCACACCTTAGGGGTGACTTATATATAAAAATAAGGTTGTTTAATACTTTGGAACTACTTTTAATTCCAAAGTCGAATTTGCATATTACTTTAATTTAAAAGCAGCCAGCAAGGCAGGCGGCCTTTAAAAGGACATTGGGCACCTCAGCAGTGCACCTATGGGGGCACTGCCTATGCTATATACTACCATATACTAGGGACTTATAGGTAGGTTGACTTAGCCAATTATAATTAGCCTAATTTGCATACTGATTTTACACAGAGCACAGGCCCTGGGACTGGTTAGCAGTACCCAGGGCACCATCAGAGTCAGGAAAACACCAGCAAAAAGAGGAAAATGGGGGCAGAAAGTTAGGGGGCCTCTGCAATCAGCCCGTTTTCTCACAATATATATATATATATATATATACATACTGTATATATATACATATACATATATATATATACATATACATACATACATATACACACACACACACACTAGGGGAAACTGGGCCTGGGTTGCTTGTGTTTTGGCTCAGGAAGGACCTCATCTGGAAGTTCACGCTAGAACTTTCCCATTGGAGCGGGGTTAAGACTGATTTGCATATGGCTTGGTCCAAACTGAGGCGGCATTGTGTGCAAAATAACAATGGACTGGGATCCGGCTTGAGTAATTACCAGTGGCTGAAATTATTTCAAGCAATTAGTCACTTTTTGTATACTTTAGTGTGTTGCATTAAGTGGAATGAGTATGCAGTGAAGTTGGTCCGGTGCACAACGTCACTTGAACATAACTATACCTGGCTGATGAGCCTTAACTAGAGCAAAACTTGTTCTGGGTTCGATTGTATTGTGGTCTAAGGGGGACCTGGGTCCAAACTGAGGTGGCATGGGCTACAAAATAAACATTAGACTGGGGAGCAGCCCTGAATAATTACCAGTGGCTGAGATTAATTCAAGCATTCCATCCATCACTTTCGTGTACAGGGAGTGCAGAATTATTAGGCAAGTTGTATTTTTGAGGATTAATTTTATTATTGAACAACAACCATGTTCTCAATGAACCCAAAAAACTCATTAATATCAAAACTGAATATTTTTGGAAGTAGTTTTTAGTTTGTTTTTAGTTTTAGCTATGTTAGGGGGATATCTGTGTGTGCAGGTGACTATCACTGTGCATAATTATTAGGCAACTTAACAAAAAAATATATATACCCATTTCAATTATTTATCATTACCAGTGAAACCAATATAACATCTCAACATTCACAAATATACATTTCTGACATTCAAAAACAAAACAAAAACAAATCAGTGACCAATATAGCCACCTTTCTTTGCAAGGACACTCAAAAGCCTGCCATCCATGGATTCTGTCAGTGTTTTGATCTGTTCACCATCAACATTGCGTGCAGCAGCAACCACAGCCTCCCAGACACTGTTCAGAGAGGTGTACTGTTTTCCCTCCTTGTAAATCTCACATTTGATGATGGACCACAGGTTCTCAATGGGGTTCAGATCAGGTGAACAAGGAGGCCATGTCATTAGATTTCCTTCTTTTATACCCTTTCTTGCCAGCCACGCTGTGGAGTACTTGGGCGCGTGTGATGGAGCATTGTCCTGCATGAAAATCATGTTTTTCTTGAAGGATGCAGACTTCTTCCTGTACCACTGCTTGAAGAAGGTGTCTTCCAGGAACTGGCAGTAGGACTGGGAGTTGAGCTTGACTCCATCCTCAACCCGAAAAGGCCCCACAAGCTCATCTTTGATGATACCAGCCCAAACCAGTACTCCACCTCCACCTTGCTGGCGTCTGAGTCGGACTGGAGCTCTCTGCCCTTTACCAATCCAGCCACGGGCCCATCCATCTGGCCCATCAAGACTCACTCTCATTTCATCAGTCCATAAAACCTTAGAAAAATCAGTCTTGAGATATTTCTTGGCCCAGTCTTGACGTTTCAGCTTGTGTGTCTTGTTCAGTGGTGGTCGTCTTTCAGCCTTTCTTACCTTGGCCATGTCTCTGAGTATTGCACACCTTGTGCTTTTGGGCACTCCAGTGATGTTGCAGCTCTGAAATATGGCCAAACTGGTGGCAAGTGGCATCGTGGCAGCTGCACGCTTGACTTTTCTCAGTTCATGGGCAGTTATTTTGCGCCTTGGTTTTTCCACACGCTTCTTGCGACCCTGTTGACTATTTTGAATGAAACGCTTGATTGTTCGATGATCATGCTTCAGAAGCTTTGCAATTTTAAGAGTGCTGCATCCCTCTGCAAGATATCTCACTATTTTTGACTTTTCTGAGCCTGTCAAGTCCTTCTTTTGACCCATTTTGCCAAAGGAAAGGAAGTTGCCTAATAATTATGCACACCTGATATAGGGTGTTGATGTCATTAGACCACACCCCTTCTCATTACAGAGATGCACATCACCTAATATGCTTAATTGGTAGTAGGCTTTCGAGCCTATACAGCTTGGAGTAAGACAACCTGCATAAAGAGGATGATGTGGTCAAAATACTCATTTGCCTAATAATTCTGCACTCCCTGTATACTTAAATGTTGAAAGAGTAGACAGAATAACTGCTAAGAATTTCACTAGGCCTATTTTTTTATTTAAAAGTTTGAGGCTAGAACAAAAGTTTGCTGTGTACAGTTTTGTAGGATTGTGCGTGGAAGCAACTGCAGTGCCCTTAACTATGACCTGAATTTTGGTAAAGAGTGATTACGGTGCACATTCACAGTAACTTTGGTGTTTGTTTGGTGAACAGTGCTAGCACACTCACATATAGGGGGTCATTCTGACCTTGGCGGTCATTTCGCAAGACCGCTGAGTTACCGCCGCGGTAAAGACCGCCGACCGCGGCAGTATGCCGCTGCGCGTATTCCGACCGCTGGGAGCGTTCCGCCGGAAAACCGCCAGCAGCCACACTGGCGGTCGGCGGGAAAGTGGAGACTGGTCAACCTCCACCGCCACGCCAGCAGAACACCGCCCACAGAATTACGACCCACATTTCTGTGTGGCGGTCTTCTGTTGGCGGTCACGTCCCTATGGCTCCCGTCGCCTCCCGGAGGACCAACGCACAAGGTAAGTTGATCGTCCGTGAGGGGAGGGGGTGGGGGGTGTTGTGTGATGTGTGCATGCATGGGGGTGTGTAGAGGGGGTGTGTGAGTGCGTGCATGCGGACGGGGGTGCTGCTGTGCCTATGGGCAATGTGTGTAGTTCGGCGGGTGCGCATGTTGGCATGTATGTGTGCGGTTATGTGCCCCCATTGTGTATGTGTGAGTGTAGGGGGTGTGCATATGTGCATGTTGGGGGTGCGTGCATGTCGGGGTGCATGTATGTGCATGTCGGGGTGGGGGGGCGGAGGGTGTGGGGGGAGGACTCGTGGGGGGTAGTGGGGGGTGGGGGAGACCCCTATCAGTGCCAGGGATGGAATTCCCTGGCCCCGATAGTGCCTACCGCCATGGTTCGCATGGCGGTTCCCGACCGCCAAAAACCGCGGCGGTAAGCAGGGTCATGATACGGTTGGCGGTCTTGGGTCGACCGCCGGGCCGGAGTGCGCAAACTCCAGCCCGTCGGTCATGACCGCCGTGGCGGTCGGAGTGGGAAAGTGGCGGTCGATTGCGGCGGTGACCGCCGCGGTCAGAATGCCATTTTTTGGACCGCCGCCTCTCCGCCGACCGCCAAGGTCAGAATGAGGGCCATAGTGTTTTAATTAGAGTTCCCATTTTACTCCATGTCAGGAACTCACCTCGTTTGTAGCGCTGTAATTTCATTCAGCCTAGCTAGACATTCTGGAAACTGCAGTATTTGCTTCTAATGAACCAAGTAGATTAAAATATCTGGAATAGTGATTTTTAAAACACAATGTCAAGACTGGAAAAGTTTTGGTCCCTAAACATGCAGCAATACAGTGACCACTGTTCTATTTGAACATCGGTAGTGTGGCTTCTAAGAGTGGAACACCTTCTGTTGAAGAAAGTACTGCCTTAAATTATTATGTAATGCTAGTTTGGAAAACAGAATTGTACACTTGCCACGAGTATGATAAGCGTTTAGCAGGACCGGCTGTGCCCATGTATTGACAGTGAGGTTTGATGAAAAGGTGCATTACATTGTGTTGTAGATCTTTCCTCCCTGCCTTTCAAGTGAGCAAATGATGATTACTCGCCGGCAAGCCTACAGTGTGTAGATTCACTTAAGGGCCTACTACACCAGCCACTTCCAACCCTGAAGTCTGCTACTGACGCTCCCAATTATACGACAGGGAAATAGTTTAAAATCCCAGAATGTAAGAAGCAATAGGTTAAAATCGCAGGGCATCCTTAGCATCACATGTGACATTGGCCCACTAAGCAGCCAAGAAGTGCTCATAACGGCTAAGTAGTGCTATAACACATCTTCTTACACCGCTGTAAAGGGCTGTGATATTACTCAGGTGTCTTTGGCAATAGCGTCCCTGTTGTTACTTTGACTGTATTCCTGGGAGTCCATCCTCTGATCGGGGGAAAGGCTGCTTCTCTGCGATGTCAGATCCTAAAGAATTAGAAGTTGGTCACCAAACTGGTTGGGATTCCTGAGGATTCTGCTGGGTAGTTCAATATATCTACTGTCTCTGATACACATCATTAGTTCCCTTCCCTTTTCTCTTTCGGACGTCTGGGTGTCTTACTGTAACTGGTGGGTGCCAGGACACCAGCGTACGACCTGTGGCAGTGTGCCTAGTATTGTTTGTACATATACGTGCTTAATTACGAGCCCCTCGTAGCGGTTTCAGGACGTATTAAGATCACGGAGATATTTCTAGTCGCTTTCCAATCCAATTTCTGCTCCATGTTGTAACGAACTAAAACAATGGTATAATAAAGTAGGCAAACGCAACCATAAATTAAGTTATTAAAGTAAGAAAAATGTTAAGCTTAATAACCGATATCTTTTAGTCCTCTCAAAATTACAAAATCGGAAATGAGGCAAATGTCAGTCAAGGGGAAAATAGGTTTTCTACAGTCAAAAAAGAAAGTGTTTCTAACTCTTACAGTTTTAAGCCCACGATTTCTGGTATATTACATGGCTGATCTGACTAAAGTTATTAAGGGAGCTAATTGTTAAGCTTAAAATTCATATTAATCATTCACGTTCAAGCCTAACATATGCGAGAAGGCTAAAAATTTAAGATTATTGTTGGTGCCTTCCTAAACTCAGTTGCATTTGTACTCATGTTTTATTTTAAAATGTTTTGTTGTTGCTTAAACCCTACTTTTAACACAGTATTTTAACACACTATACTGCAAAAATGTTATTAGTCGAAATGAAATACTTTGAGTCAGCCATTGCACTGTAATGTATTAGCTATTAAAAAGGAACGTGTGGATATTTTATGAGTTTACGATGTAGGCTATGTGTATATGTATTAAATGTAAGGTTTTTATTGTGTTTTAAATTGTTAAAGACATGTTTTAAAGGCAATGGTGTCAGATAGGTTACTTGACTTGTACATTCAGTTGCAGCAGCTCTCCTGCATATAAAAAATGAAAGATGAGACTTCTTTCGCAGACCTACGAGGTTCTGTTGAAGCTCAGTGGGGCACTGTGCATTAGGATGGCCAAACTGTGGCCTGCCATTAGTGGCACCAAAACAGCTCCAGCACAGTAACAATTACTTCTACTTCTTATAATGCAAAAAATGTGGAAGAGACTAATCAAAAATGGGACGCCGTCATTCCAAATACAGGTCAAATACAGGTGACGTCTTTTCTCAGAGCCTAAAGCCCAACATAAGCCTAAAGCCCAATATTTTCCCACCAACGCTCTACTTGCATTACAGCTCGGAGACAAGAATAAAATGATTGCTTTAAAACGGACCCAATAATACAACCGCAGTAAAGAGTAGATAGACTCCGTACAGAGACGCCACTTGAAATAAACTCAGCAGCACTGCTGCCCAACTCACCCGCGCCGCGGCCTACCCTGGCAGGTGGTGCAGGTGCGCCCGGACTCATTAGGGCAGCGTGACCAAACACACCTGATTCTTTCTTTACAGAAACAGAATCTATCTGCTAGACTTTCCGTCTAGGCTTCGTCTGTTATTCAGCTGCACCCAAATAAGGCTGCGGGAGGCATGTGCATGGTATTTTGACCACGACGACCATCCGGCCTGTACATCGCGTCACAAACACCACCGGCGTATCGTGTAAGCTTACGGTATTTCAGGGGCGTTGTTGGTGATGTGTGGGAAGGTGGAGGCGTGTGCGTCCACCGGCGAAGCTGGATTTGTAAAGGAAAAAGGTTGGCTATGGCGTGGGAGATCTACCATTACCTGCCCAGCGCTCGCACATTTTCAATATTTAAAGAAAATACCCAGTAGATATCTGCAGTTTTTCAGGAAGTGTGATAAATGTGAAGGGTAAGTATTCGGGAAGCAAAGACTTTCTGTTCCAGGTCAGCAGAGGCAGAGCCATATTACCAACAACCGAAACGCCGACAAAATAAGGCCAACACAGAAACCCAAAATAACAAAGGGAACACCATGATGTGTCTGGATCAGACAATATAAATAGTTCCGACCTGAATCATTGAAGGTACATAGTATCCATGACATTTATAACCGCTGCTCTTCGGAACCTGATCTATTTACTTCCGCGTTGGATTCGAGACCTTATATCACTTCCTGTCTGATCCAAAATGGCAGCGCACATGAATAAGTTGGGGATTCTGTAGCGTGCCTGGTACAGTGCCTTCTACCTTTCTGTAGAGGAACTTATTGGTGTCGTATTATGGGCCATTATGCCATGAAGATCAAGCAGCCGTGAACTTCCTAAGCCTCACTGTATTTTGGCAAAACCGTGAACGTAGATCGCTGCAAGAGCGTTGTATGGGTAACATGGCTCTCCATTCGCACGCTACACATTCCGTCGGGAAAACCAAAACAGTGGCAGGTGCTATACTTGGATTAATATCAGCCTCTCGTGATTACGTGGGGCTTTTTTTTCCAGCCGAGTATTTTTTTGGTCCGATGTACCGCCTCTTATATGATATAGGGTGTATGCAAATCATCCTTGGTTCTGCTCCAATGGGAATCGTCCATTCAGACCGGTCAGGCCCCCATGTATTACAAAAATTCTAATCTAAGTGGCAGGCTACCAATTCTCAGACAGCCCTCCCTATTTGAGCTTTCTGCAGCCCAGCAGACTGAGTATTAACTCCGCGACCTTAGCTCATGGTCTTTACAAACTCCTTTTCCATACTGTGCAGAGATAGGCATTTGAAACGAGGGAGAAGTGGGGGCAAGTGCCTGGAGTGTGAAACTGTGTCTGCAGAGCGCGAAGCTACCTTGTTCTGCCATGCCAACGTATATGGTCATTATTTTAATCGAGAGAAGAGGGTGCTACTTTAAAAACCGCAGCCTTATTCGTTAAACTATAAATGTCTGAAACTTTTCGTCAAATATGTGTTCATAGCTTCTTTGCTGTTGTATTTGCCTCACAGTATTCAGCGTCGAGGAGTTTGGCAAAATGCCTTTCCGTGTTCTCACACTGACAGTTGGGTCAGTATCAATTCACAGTCCCAGCTCTAAGTTCCGTCTTTACATTTAGCTTATGTTCCTCTATCCCATTCTTCATTCTATGAGTAGCTTTACTTTTCTTTTTTATTCCATCTTTTGCTGCCTCTCTATGAACTCCCCTTTCCTTACGTCTGTTGTGTCGGTCGTCAGAGACAGACTGATCAATTATTGCCGCGGTGCCGACGTGAATAAAACTCACTACTGCCAGTTTGAAGTTATGGGATTCAAGTGGTCAGTTGGGCCCGAGATCGCGCGTCTGGGTGGCAGCGGGCTGCGCTGCCTTTGGTGTCCCGTGTCTCCCTGCCCCTCCGACCACGCCCCGTTTATTTAAATGCCCCCAGGCCGAAGCCTCGGGGGAAACCAAACAACACACAAAACGGAGGTAAACTCTAGGTTCCAACATCCGGGAACCACTCCCCCATGGCTCATTACGTGTCAGATAGTCGGTCAGGTCACTGACTAGCGACACAACATTCCTCCAAAAATTCATAAACAACAAACAACACACACACTGAAACCATACAGCTTCAAACGTCACATAGGTGATCACGCAAACGAGTTGAAGGGCAAGGATTGTTGCGCAGATTGTATTTGGTGACTCCTGATCAGCTCAAGGTGGCACCCAAACCTGACCATGTGCTTGGTATTTCTGCAGTCCCAGGGGACGGTACGTCGCCTCCAAGACTCGCGGATGGCAAATCGGGGCCACCATCCTCGATCGGTGAGGAGGATGAGTCATCATCGTCGTTGCTGCGAAACACTCCGCTGCGACTTCCGCTTGGCGGATAGAATCTTTTAAAAAAACAATACGTTTCGGATAATAGTCTCGCCCCCACGCTTAGCAACAACAGCAGACCCATTCCGGCGAGTGATCGTCCATGGTGCAGTGTCAAAAAGGGTACAGAACTTAGTCCCGGGAAGAGCACGCTTCAGCAACACCTGGTCCCCGATGGCGAGATCAGATGGAGTGGCATGCCGTCTCATGCTGGCACAGTGGTTGGATGCACGCCGCTTCTCTAGAACGTGGTCCTGACACAGGGCGGGAGGGTTCCACGAGGGATAGTGTCCACATATGCCCTCCCGAATGCAATGTGACTAGGTGCCCGGTTCGTAGTGGAGTGAGGAGTCTGGCGATAATTGCGCAGAAATGCAAAAATCGCGTAGTCCACTGCCTGGTCGCCCGCCACGGCAATGCGAATTACTTTGTTCAGCGTGCGGATGAATCTCTCCACCTCACCGTTGGCCTGAGGCCACCGGGGCATGATCCGTTGATGATGAGTGCCAGTGTTTCTCAGGTACTCCGCTAGCTCTCGGCTTTGGAAAGGTGGCCCATTGTCAGTCTTTAGTTTGGAAATCAAACCATGAGTGGCCATTGCTTTTTCCAAACCCAATATTACTACATCCGCCGTGAGGGCGGGATGATTTCCACCTCAGGGTATTTTGAGAAGTCGTCGATGAGAACCATGGTGTGGCGGCCATCCGGCAAACTCTCGAAGTCAAGGCTAGCAGACATCCATGGTCCTTCTGGGGAGGGCTCCGTGTCGACTGGAACTGGCTTGCTGGGCTCGCCAGTGACCTGACACCACACACACAATCTCACCAGGTCCTCGGCCTCCTCGTCCATTAGGGGAAACCAAACCTTTGACCGCAGGTGCCCCTTTGTCTTAACCATTCCTTGGTGACCATTGTGTGCTAGATTAACAGCTCGAGTGGTAAGAGAGGACGGGATAACCAGCCGGTTCCCTCTTAGGATGCATCCTTCCGGATTTGTGGTAAGCTCTTCACGGACATGGTATAAACTGCTTAAGATGCGCTGGGACTCTGCGGTCAACAACGACAGTTGTTTTTTTACTACATGCCACTGGTTATTCCTCAACGCGACCAGGACCTTTTGGAGGCAGTCATCATCTCGAGTAGCTTGCACAATTTCGTCCATGGACATGGGCATTGGTCTGGATCTGTCAGAGATGTACCGGACATACTCTTCGGTTTCTCAAGCATGATCCACCTCTGTATCCGAAGCCGCTCTGGGATGTCTCGATAGGTAGTCTGCCGGGTTCTCAGATCCCGGTCGATACTCTAGTTGACATCGATAGTCCTGCTGCTGCAGCATCCACTTCTCAATCCTCAGCGGAGGTTTTGAGGCGGTGCCATTGAAGAGAGGGAGCAAAAGCTTATGATCGGTGGTCACAATGAAAGGGCGGCCATAAATGTAGATATGATAATGCTTACAGCCCCAGTGTACAGCAATGGCCTCCTTCTCGATCTGAGAGTATCTCTGCTCAGTTTCCGTCAGTGACCTTCTGGCGTAGGCAACTGGGGACCACATCCCTTCTTCTTGTTCCTGTAGCAGTACGGCACCTAATCCTTTTGGTCCGACGTCAATGGCAATCTTGGTGCTCTTTTTTGGATCAAAGTATTTCAGAGTGGTTTCGCTGGACAGAGCCTGCTTTATGGCTTCAAAAGCCGTTTGTTCCTCGGATTCCCACTTCCAGGGTTCAGAGGCTTTTGTTAACCTCTGGAGTGGTTGAGTGAGGTTGGACAGGGCTTTGATAAAACGGCCACAGTAATTGACCATCCCAAGGAAACTCCGTACTTCTGTGGTGCTAATGGGAGGAGTTGCACTCTTTATATCATTCACCTTGGCCGAATCTGGAGCAACGTCATTTTCTGAGAAGGTGTATCTGAAAAATTGTATCCTGTCCTTAAGGAACTTGCACTTACGCCGGTGCAGGGTGAGCCCAGACTCCTGGATGCGCTGTAGGACATTCTGGAGGCGAGAATGATGTTCTGCGACAGTTGGCGCGTGGACAAGGATGTCATCGCTGACGTTGATGGTTCCAGGCAGGTCAGCTAACATCTCTTGGATGACATTTTGGAACACCTCTGCGGCACTCAATATCCCAAAGCTTAACCGATTGTACCTCCCCAGTCCAACATGTGTGGAGAAGGTTGTAATGTAACGTGACTCTTTCGCCAGCACCAACTGATAGTATCCGGACTGGAGGTCTAGCTTTGAGAACCACCGAGATTCACTAAATTCTCCCAAAATATCGTCAATTGTGGGAGTAAGATGCCTCTCTCGTTTGATGGCTGAATTGGGGAGGCGCATAGACTCTCACATTCGCTTTGGTTAGCGGTGGGACGGGTATCATCCTGCAGTGTTCCTCTGCAGCCAGGAGATTGATGGACGCTCCTGTGTCTACTACTGCTATTGTTTCATGCATGCCCATTTGGATTTGACACCTCGGCAGCGTTGCTTGGCGATTGTGCGCATTTGGGAGCGTGAAGAGGGAGTGGACTACGTGTACTATGGCCTCATCATCGCCCATGTCACTCCCGGGCTCTTACTTTCTTGATGTGGCACTTTCCGCCGTGGTGTTGACTGACGCATTCCCAGTCTTGGTTCTTTTGGATCTGCAAACCTTTTCAAAGTGGTTTATCTTCCTACAGTTAAAGCATATCCTGCCCCTTGCTGGGCATTCTGATGGTTTATGTGGGACTCCGCCACAGTATCCGCACTGTCTACCTTGAGTCCTATTCGGCCGTTGTCTGGGTTTGCTCGTAGGTGTCGTGACCGTGTTGGCCATATCCTCTTTTATGGGTTGCTGCAGGGCCGCCTCCATGTGAGATGCGCGGGCCCGTGACAGCTCTTTCGTACGCCCCATTTGCAGAATATCCGGTAACGGCTTTCCTGATTCTTCTAGAATGCGCTCTCTGAGCTTGATGGATGCACACCCCTGGATGAGTTGTCCTGTTACTTTTTCTGTCTCATCTGCGAACCGGCAGGTGCTAGCTAACTCCCTCAACCTCATGTGAAAGGCGTCTAGTGATTCTTCTCCATGCTGTCTGGCCTGCCGGAATATGAATCTCTCGTAGTCGGTGTTTACCATGGGCTCAAAGTGCCTGTTCAATGCCCCTAAGAGCGTCGTGTGTGTTTTTGGGGCGTCTTCTACCAGATTTTTGGATATTTTATATATATCTCTCCCTCCTATGTGGATGAGCATGGTGCGCTTCTGGTCATTCGCTACCTTTGTGGCTTTGAAGAAAAGGAGTACTCTCTCCACCCATTCCTTCCATCTGGGGGCTTGAGCAGAAGGGGCCCCTTCAACAATGAATGGCTCAACTGGAGGAATGGCAGAAATATTGGCTAACTGGGCTGTGGTATTAATGTAGCGTCAGACAGGTATGTATCAGGAGTGCTGGCCGTGCTGTGAGGTGATGCTGATTGGTCTTTTACCATAGGTATTGGTGTAGAGGCATCAGTGTACTCACTGCATTTGTAGGATCGTCAGTCTGTGAGAGGTGGGCGTTGGTTGTGAGAGGCTGGCCATGTGTCTGGTAATCTATGGTGTCCACAGTCCAGGATTTTCCATTAGCGCCGAGATGCCCTGGATTGTGGACACGAAACGCTTGATCAGGCTTCCTTTTAAAAAAAAAAAAATACAGCACGAGCACCGCGTGGCAAGCGGACGCCGTTTTGAAATTTTATTTAATATTTTTTTTGTGGGGGAGGGAATTTGCCTCTGCGCACAAGCACCGCGTGATTTGCGGCTGCTGTGGGGCAATTCCTATGGCTTGGAGCCGCTTCGCTCGTCGCCAAATGTTGTATCGGTCGTCAGAGGCGGACTGATCAATTATTGCAGCGGTGCCGAAGTGAATAAAACTCACTACTGCCAGTTTGAAGTTATGGGATTCAAGTGGTCGGACGGGCCAGAGATCGCGCATCTGTGTGTCAGCGGGCTGCGCTGCCTTTGGTGTTCCGCGTCTCTCTGCCCCTCCGACCACGACCCGTTTATTTAATTACCCCCGGGCTGGAAGCCTCGGCGGAAACCAAACAACACACAAAACGGAGGTAAACTCTAGGTTCCAACATCCGGGAACCACCCAGGCTGGGCGAGCCTGGGTACTCCCCCATGGCTCATCACGTGTCGGATAGTCGGGCACGTCACCGACCAGCGACACATCGTCCTTGCTTTCTGTGTTCCTCCTCATTGACCTCCGTTACATCTTTTCCTCTTCTGTCACACTATATATGCCCCTTTCTTCACAGTCATGAGCCTTTTTGTTCAATTCTTTCAGATTTCCTCTCCTACTCTCTACCTCCAACCCCTTCACTGAGTGTACTCGTTCTCCATAACCTCATCCTCATTCTCCACATAAAACGGTTCCCTCTTTTCTCTTCATCCACAGCACTTTCTTTGGAAAAGAATAAGTGCCAGGGCCCGCAAGGTTTGCTCAGAAGTCACCGACTGGTGCTATCACGTGTCAGTGGTGCTGAATACCAAGGCTGTGTAGTCTTGATTGTGCCTCATGTTTCTTTCATCCCATCACCAGACAAGTAGCTGCGCCTCACTCTTTCAGGTTCCTTTTCATCACTGCTTTCTTTTTTGACATTGTCAAAATATGGTCACCAGCTGAAATTGGGCACTGGTTCCAACCCATATTTTAGTTATTTGTAAAACTCTTCTTTCTAACGTGTTTTGCCATTTTTTTTTCCAACTCGCTCTTTTTTCACTGTCATTCTTTCTTTCAAAATATGTCTTTTATGGTTTCCCTGTACACGTTATCTTGCTTTTTTTTTCTACGGTTCCCTCTTCCTTACTGTCACTCTGCCCACATTCCTACTTCCTTCTTCTACCCCTTTCACTATCTCTTTTTTCCTCTTCTCTCACCCTACTTCCTTTTTCTTCTTCCTTCTCCTTACTTTAAAGGCACAGGCAAATACATTCGAGTGCCACTATTGGTGAGCACTGTGCTTGAGGGAAGAAGGGTAAAGCTGGAGACCATGAATAACCAGAGACTATGGAGAAACCTGGAAATGGATGCACTTGATGGCACCGGGCAGAGGAATAGAATACATTTTACTGGGAAAAGCCAAGGCTAAAGCTGGAGACCGCATATGGTCTGCAGACAAAGTATAGTACTAAGTGGCTAGACAGCATCTATGTTTTTATCTGGTGTAATAAGATCTCTCAGTCACTTTAGTCTTGCGCTCTGTGGTGATCCAATACTACACTGTCAATACCTACGATCTGATTTGTCACACCATGTAATGTGAATTCCTGTGGCGTCAGCATTAAGTCAATTAGCCGTTTGAACCCTGAAAAATAGTACCAGGTATGGGTCCATTCTGAGCTTGTTTACAAGCAATCCAAGACCAGTTTCGGCCTCATCAGTGAGTTACAGCTTGAGCACTATCAAAGAGTGAGCACAGGGACCACACCTGGAAATATCCATTGTATTTATAGCGTCTCGCTAAGAAAATAAGTGATGTCTGTAATGTTTGAATTACTGTCTGCCACTGGTAGTTAAGTCAGGACAATATTCCACTCCATGCATTTTTATCCACTGTACTATCCAAGACAAAACCAGTGCTGTGCGAATTAGCCCTATCTTCATTTAACAGGAACAACCTAGACAGAACCCAAACCAGTTTTGGCTAGTTAGGCCCCATTAGTGAGATGCAGCTTGTCTATGGTATTGTGAGCTTGAGGCAGATAGCTGGGCTTACCTATTGCACCAAGGAAGTCTCGCTAAGAAAAAAATGTTATGAATGGTATGCTTGTACTAATCTCAGTCACTGGTAATTACTCAGACACCCTCAAATCTCTCTCTTGAGTGGCAGAGTGAGCAAGGAGTCATGGATGGGATTGTGGCCTGAATAATTACCAGGTGCCTGAGATTGTCAGTCATTCCTCCCATCACTTTATTCTAAGTGATATTTCTTTGGAGTCCCCTGCAATGTTCCCTCTAATTTTGTTCCTCCATGTGCGGCAATAAATGATCTCTGTGCGCCAGAGCCAACCTGCATGCACCAAGGACATGTATCAAAGCACTTTGCAAGTGAGTGGAACGCATAAGCTATCAAATGCTAAAATGAGAATTTTTTGATTCACATTGCCATCTAAGCGTCCATGAAAGGGCAAACAACTTTACATTCATTCACAGCTGACCTGTCACTTCTAGTGGTCTATACATTCGAACAGTGGAATATTTAGGGTCCAGCAGTGTAAAAACCTTAGAAGAAAGGTTCTACTACATTACTTCCCTAATTTCAGTACATTCCACATTGACAGAAGCTTTCTCTGTCTAGAGATCACAGCCAGGGTACACTCCCCTGACACAAATAAGCTGCTTGCAGGTGGTTGTTGAGTTTATCTAGCCATGGACCCAACTCCAGCTTATGGTGTCTACCTACAGCAAAATTATCAGCAGAACTGTGGTGTTGAAAGTGATTTTTTTGGGACTTCTGACAATCCCTAGTCCCCATCATAATAAAGGTTATCAACGACCATCTAGAACACCAGCGCAATAAAAGCTGGCTGCTACCTAACTCCTGCACAGTTAGTTGCAGGTTATAAGATGTAAGGGGACATATATGCAAACTGAGATCCTATATTTCTTTCACATTCACTTTCATGCATAAATGCTACTAAAAGGTAACACCAATTAAGGTGCATTTCTGAGGACTGCGGTGGGGGTAGAGAATTCAACATTCATAACTGCATAGCCTAAGTAGACACAGCGTCAGGCAAAAAAATATGGGTGAAATCCTTAACTGGGAGACAGTAGATGGCTCCACTTGATGTTGAGAGGTAGTCCACCTTCATCAGCCACTGAATGTTGTTCCTTTTGCGTTATGTCTCAAACGAAGACATAAGTGTTCAAAAGGAATACATTTGTTATTTAGTTAGAATGAAATAGCGTCTTAGGCCACCACACGCCAATAGTAAACAAAAGTAATAACCACAGATTCAGCCAGTAACCATCAACTTGGTCCACCCCCTGGGGTGTTCCACATAAATATAATTTAAAATATATTGTGCTACCATAACATTGTGGAATGATATTGAGCCCCAAACATTGACAATGTGAGACTATACAGGTAAGTGTCAGTTTGATAGGTCAAGCGGGCCAAATGGGGGGTGTGGGGGGTCAAAAAAGTTGCGTTTCCCATGTTAATTTCCGCAAGACCTTTAGACATGTCTACAGCCCGAACCACTGGACGGAATTATACCACATTTGGCAGAAAGCTAGCTTTTGGTACACAGATTATGCTTTCTCTTATTTGTAATAAGTTCAGTATTTTTTGAGAAATTTAGGGAAATTCAAATTTGTATATCTCTGGCTGCAAAGTATTTGCGAACAAAGATGAGTTCGTGCAGGGAAATGCGCATCTCAGATTGGCTGCCAACACTTCAAACCAGGAAGTGTTGGCAGCTATCTTGGGACTCGGCTTCAGCTGAATCCCAGTAAAAAATGTGTGGAAAAAAAAGGGGGGTTGCAGGGTAGGGACACCCTGACCCCTTAGCTCTGGTGGGTGAGGGGACCCCCGGAGCACAACAAGCATTTGTACATTTCCGCTGTAGACGTGTCTAAAGGTCTTATTGGAATCAACATGGGAAACAACTTTCTTGCCCCCCCCCCCCTTTTTTTTCTTGGCCCGGCTTGACGGACTACCCTGAAACTTTCCATGCGCAACAAGAATCACTGTGACACTTTTTTGGGAAGATTCGTCAAATGGTGTCAAAGATATATGCAAGTCAAAAAACACTTTCCCTACGGAAACATGGTCCTAACTAGAGGTAATATATATATCTTCAAGGTATTAACATGTGGAGCTAAGAATAGTAAGTCAATAGCAATCAGGCTGCACCTATTGTCTCAATATTTCAGTGCTCAATATTTCCCCTGTGATGATATGGTTGCACAATGTTTTTGAAACTGTATTTTGACAACAACCACCTCGTATCATTTCCAGCCATGCCATCAGACCCACCCACACTCCAGTTGTGGGCTTGTGGACAAGTTTGAATATGAGGCATGGCTTTAAACATCAAACCCCCCCATCAGTATTCAGACTTGTTTCTCTTCTTCCATTTTCATCTAAGTTAGGAGTACTTAGAATCAGACTAAAGGCTTCTAGTAAATATATGATGAATACTAACTAATCCTTAACATGCATGGGATGTTTCAGGGAGAGAAAACAGTACTCTGTTGCAGCTTCATATATGGTACTTTACCCAACTGTTTAACTTCTGTGTGCGAAGAACAATCACTGCTGATTCTTATTTGTAGTGCTGCCTGCACCAAAACCAATAGTGTCTGCATCCTCATTGGGTCTCACCCAAGAATTACTCTTTTATCAGATAATAAAATAACTGCCAGAAAATTGACTCTAGCTTCTCTTGTGTTTCTGCATTGTGTGTTGGTGTGGTCTCAAAACTATATAACTTACATTTTTCAGAAAACACAATTCTGGACAAGGGATCTTCAGAACACTGTTTTAAAACAGCTGTAATGGTGTGATTTTCAGAGCAATAATGTTGATTCATCATGTGGATCTATTGTACAGCGCACCAAAACCTGGAGTAGCATCATTTATACTAAACAGAAAATTTTAATAAATACAAATAATCCCCGAGAACCCTTTGTACGCTAGTGTTCCTTTACCTTAAACACAGCATGTTCCTAATGTTTGAAAATATGTGTTTGCACCTTACACTCTGCACTGTATCAAATTGCATTAAAGCTGCCGCACGGCACTATGTGCTGCTATTCACATATATTTAAAAAAACAATCAAATTCAGCATTCCTGCCTTCCAGATTTAATGAAAGAAGTGCCAACGTCTTGCTAAATAACAATCTCTATCATTGACCAAGAAGGAGATAACCATGTTTGTGGTCTTTGCTTTACAGCAGGGAAACATTTTCATATACTGACTAAAGGCCAAGTGGGATATTTTTGACAGAGTGGCGCATATGAAAAACCAGTAGTCATTTGCATATAAGGGCTGCCTCATAATGAGTCTGATGTATCCCAGCCATAACTCTGGGCCTTCTGAAAGGCACTACCCTATCACAAGGTGCAACAGAGCACCTTGCAGCAGCGAGCATGGGCATAGGCATCTCTTAGAGCTTTCTTCCTTTCACTGAAGAGACCCCTTTCCTGCGGTCTTCTGAATTCTCTGACCCTGGGCTAAACCACAGGCTAGACAGCCAGACCCCTCGGCAAACCATGCTAGGTAGATGCAAACTAGGTGAGAGAAAAAGATATCCATCTTATATCTGAACTGCACAAATTGGATCCAGTATCACCAAATAATGTGATTTTATGTGATACTATCAGTGATGGACAGTAGGAGGGATTGTGTTTCTGGCAGCTGTTTCTGGGCTGGATCTGACCGGCAAAGGGAAATATGCTAAATTTGTCCTGATGTAATTTTGTCTTACACCTTGACACATTCAGCAGTGCCTGTATGTTGTCAGGGGGTGATGTGGCTTTCTGATTTTAGATTTCAACCGGGCCCAAAACAAAGGCCTGATTTAAATGGCAATCAGCACTCATTTTGTTCATGTATCATCCTTTCCTGGACCCATATGGAACCTAACACCCAGATGTCACTAAATTGGAAGGAAATAAAGGTGCACAACATCATCTCACTTCACAAGTGCTTAAGAGAAACTATTGGAAGTAGGTTTTTAAGTCTGTTCAACTGCCTTGCAAGATGTGCCTTCACTGTAAGAATGCAGGAGTTACTGGTCTGTGTAAGTAATTCCACAAATATTTATTTAAATAGCACTGACTCCTTTATTTAATTCTATGGTGCTACTCATCAGAATGTAGATGGTCGGAGCACTTTACATCATACACAGAGGCACAATAACTCATACAAGTGTGTAAACAATTTATAGGGAATGTTACATAAGAGAGTGATGATTATAAGGTGTAGAAATAACATATCACCCATACTTGTAAACATTATACGTTAAGAATGAATTAGCAGGGAAACAAAGTCAGGGTATGAATGTGACAGTGATTGCCGTTGTCTGTACTAACAAGACTTTATTAATTCCTAAGGGAACCCTTCTTTGCAATCTTAGAATAACAGATTGAGAAACAAATCACTAAGGATCTAAATCCATGACCTGCAGCTCCTTGATTCTGATAGATCACTGTGCTATATTAGATCACTTACAACTTATGAACTAGAAGAAACAAAATGGTCTCAGCGTCAAAAACAGTAGCCACTTACCTCTCCAAATAACATACCAATGTGTGATCTGCATGTTCTATGATGTTTATAGCTGTTATATAACAATTTGTATAGCGCTTAGTATACCATGACTAGGTGTTGTACGTGCAGGCACATCAACCCTCCATGATATTTTGTCAGTCAAAACTGTGGCTGAACAAAACATAAAACTCTCCAAGAACTGTGCTAACCGCTAGCTATATCTTACTTATTACAGTCCCGTCCAAATTGCTGGGCTCACAAAGATCTCTGCAGCAGGTGCTTTAACCTTATCAGATATTTTAAAATGCAGCGTCTTTGTGACCTCAGTTACGTCAGCTAGAAGAGATCAACTATTACATTTGTCCTTGTTGCTAATTTCTTTGCAGCAGATTTTTTTTATAATAAGTGCTGCGTCAATTTTCAGATTCTGTTTTGTAAGCTCTGCTCCTCATGACTCCACCCCATTTCCTCTGCCTCATCATGACCTCTAATGTATAGATTCCTACAACACATTTGTTCCACTTCCAGCACTGGATTCTATGCAAATATTTTATTTCACTGCAAAATACACAAGTTTAGTATGTAAGTGTTGTACCTGGCCATTTTGGCAGGGTTATCCCCAAAGTCTTTGCCCCTGACCTCCTGTTTTTGACTGTGTGCCGCAGTTCGTTTTTGCTGGTTTTAGGACTCTGGGCACTTTACCACTGCTGACCAGTGCTAAAGGGCAAGTGCCCCCTGTCTAAATTGCATTGGTGATTGGTTTTTCCATGATTGGAATATTTGACTTACTAGTAAGTCCCTAGTACAGTGCACAGTGTGTGCCAAGGGCCTCTAAATCAAATGCTACTAGTGGGCCTGCAGCACTGATTGTGACATCCACGAGTAGCCCTGTGAACATGTCTCAGGTCTGCCATTGCAGTGCCTGTGTGTGTAGTTTCAAACTGCCAGGTCGACCTGGCAAGTGCACCCACTTGCCAGGCCCAAACCTTCCCTTTTAAAACATGTAAGTCACCCCTCAAGTAGGTCCAAGGCAGCCCCATGGGCAGGGTTCAGTGTATTTAAAAGGTAGGACAAGTACTGGTGTGCTTTACATGTCCTGATAATGAAATTCTTCTACACTTGTTTTTCATGATTGCAAGGCCTATCTATCCCATTGAGCAACATGGGGATTGCCTTGAAATATCTTTTATGTGTAATTTCCCACTGGGAGCAGATAGAGATTTGGAGTTTGGGGTCTCTGAACTCACAATTTAAAAATACATCATTTGGTGAAGTTGGTTTTTGAACTATGGGCTTGAAAATGCCACTTTTAGAAAGTGGGTATTTTCTTGCTTAACCATTCTGTGCCTCTGCCTGTCTGCTGAATACATGTCTGGGTCAGGATGACATTTGGCCTGTTTGCACATTCACTCTAGACAGCCACACAAAGGGAGCTGAGGTATGCTCTGCATATCCCGATGGCCCATTACCAGGTTGATAGGTCTTCCTGAGCTAGGGAGGTGGGAGGAGCTGACACTTGTACCTTAATAGGGCTGTGTCTGTCCTCCCACCAAGCAGTCTCCCAGCCCTTGGAGTGCGTCTAGGGCCAGGGCAGGGAAAGGCAGGGTCTTGTGCACTACAAATACTTCTCTTTGAAGTTTACCTACTTCAGAGTTAGAAATGGGTATAAGTACTGGACCTCTGACACCACATAGTTAGAATCCTTCTGGGGTGAGAAAATTCTGTTAGGAAGAAGAGCTGGATGCTGTAGGAGGGGCTGCCACTTTGCCTGTTGCTTTGTTGTGCTGGCCTGCTGCTTGGTGCTTCTGTCCTGCTGCTTGGTGCTTCTGTCCTGGGAGTGAAAGGACTGGACTTAGCTTTCTACATCCTGCTTCCAAAGGTTCTCCAAGGGCTTGGAATGAGCTCGCTTCCTGTTAATAAGTCTCAGAGACATCAAAGACTTCATCTGCCAGTGCCTGAGCTCTTCTGCTGAGAGTCCTGACTTGCCAAGTGGTGCCAACTCCAGTCCCTGGGTCCTTGGAAGTGCAAGCTGGTGATCTGAAGGAGAAAATCCATACATCAATGCATTGCGCTGGAAGAATCGATGCTCACCTGTCTCGCAGCTGCAGAATCAATGCAGCGCCTGTTTCACCATGGTCCCATCAACACAGCGCATCTGGATTTTCCACACATCGTCTCTAAGCGTCAAGTGGTCCTCTACCCCACATCGCAGTAAGGAACCGAGGCCGCATGTCTGGAAATAGACACATCACCTTTCCTGCGAGGAAAGGATCCGTGCATCACCTTCCCTGCCAGTAAGGAACAGAGGCATTGTCTCACCTGCTAGGAAATAATTGATGCAATACCTCCCCTGTGGCCCTCATTGTCTTTGTTTTTAACATAACCCAGGTACTTTGTGCTAAAGAGATACATCCATTGATTCATATGGATTAAGACTTGCTTAATCTTTTAAAAAGTGATATCTTGACCTGTGAATTGGATATTTGTAGTTTTAGTCTTGTTTTACTCAGATAAGTATTGGCTATATTTCTAAATTGATGTTGAGTACATTTGTAGAGTTTTCACTGTGTTACTGTGTGTGTGTACAAATACTTTACACAGTGCCTCTGAGATAAGTTTAACTGCTTGAGTCAAGCTACCAAGGGGGTGAGCAGGGGTTATCTTAGCTATGTGAGACACCCTTACCCGTTCTAGAGTGAGTGTCCATACTTGGACAGAGTGCAAATCACTGCCAACTAGAGACCCTTTTTCTAACTCTAACAATGTGCTACACAAAATCCTCTTGTGTGTTGATTTAATAGACTATAATGTTGCTACATGGAAAATGAAAGTCTAGGCTACATATTAGATGCACACGAAAACTGACTTGCCTCTTGATTTGTTGTCAGAGGGAAGGGCCTGAATGTGTCTAAGTTGATTTAAAAAAACAATGACTTTTAATAAACATCTCTCCATGCAGTGATCTAATCTGGTGAACTAAGGTGAAAAGTTAAAGAAATACACCTTCAATTTTGAGAAGGCTTCAGCACATTTTTTCCTGTTGGTTTGCTGCATGGATTTACATTTTACCGCTAACGTTGTGAAAGCTGGACTCTATCAGTGAAATGAGACCATAAACCTGTCTTTGCTCCACTTCTTAATTTATTGGCTCATGCATATCTTATTGTTATTTTTTTATCTTTTCAGCTTACCTGCCCCTGCATCTTCGTCACCTTCAGACTAATGGTATAGCATGCTCCCATTGCAGTGCTGGGACATTTCTAGCCGGCTTCCCTCTGGGGACCTTTATTTTTGTTAACCTTCCATCCCAACAACAGATTTAGGGCCAGATGTATCATGCATTTTACCAGTCGTAAACGGCCCGATTCTGCAAATCTATCCGTTTGCGAATGATAAAATGCCATTTGGTATGTTTGTATTACAAATTGCGATTTGGTAACATGTTACTGAATCACAATTTGGAATTGCTAATATGAACTGATTCGGTATTAGGAAGGGGCGTGTTCAGGGCGTCTCTTCCCAATACCAAATCACAGCAGTATGTAGGAATGGTTTGTAACCGAAACGCAATCAAAAAACAATTGCATTCTACCATCTACTTTTAAGTAGTGGTAAACCATTCACAAATGGGAAGGGGTCCCCATGGAACCCATTCCCTTTTGTGACTGGTTGTGAAGATATTTTTTAAGAGCAGGCAGTGGTCCCACGGCCTACTGCCTACTCCCAAAAAATGAAATGAAAACTTTTCATTCTTTTTTAAACGCATCCTGTTTTCCTTTAAGGAAAACTGTCTGCATTAAAAAAAAAAAAAGATTGCTTAATTCAAAAGCAATCACAGATATGGTGGTCTGCTGACCCCCGCAGGCCACCATCCCTGTGATTTTTAGCATTTCCTAATGGGTCGCAAATTGCCGCCTACCTCATTAATTTTAATGTGGTACGTCAATTTGTGACACACTAGAAATCGCTAAATGAAACCCTATGAGTTTTATATATTAGGAATAGCGATTACCTGATTGTGATTAGCAGAGAACCGCAATTAGGTAATTGCATTTTTTAATAATGATACATCTGGCCCGTAATTCCTTTTACACATGCGACTTTCTAAAAGACGTGCATTTAGACACAAAATGCTCTTGAATGGTTTCTGGGGCTGCATGCGTGCCCCATAAAAGACTCTGAGCGCTTTAAGAAAGCAGGGTGCATGCGCCCACCCTGGAGGTAGCATAGGTACTCTGTATACCACAACCCTGGAAAAGGCCTTCTGTGAGTTTGAAGGGAAGACCTTGCTAAGGATAGTGATGGTCAGCCACAGTCCTGCAATTATTATCTGGGGCTTGGAACAGCATGTTTTAATGCTGTTGCTCATGCACTGTTTATATGGGTGGCACAGAGAATAATGTGTCACTGCACATACTTGTAAGATACAGGCGGACCCATTTTCAGCAGTTTAAGTGTTTTTATGGAAAACATGGTAAATAATGTATACAAAAAATCTATTACCGTATGTCACTGGTCTGAGTTCCTGTTCGGGACATAAAGATGTCATGAAATTGGAAAAGTGGTTTAAATTCAAGGCTTTGTGCCTTGTACACCAAGCCTTTAATGACCATAGGCCCAGTTGTATTAATTCTCGTTCTCTACATTCGGAGTGATAAATATTCCCCCATTTTAGGCGAGTGCAGCTTGTGGGTAGAACCTTTTCAGACCTGATCCCAAAACTCTGGAATTGTCTGCCTATCACTCTTCAGCAACTTGCCAATTATGCCACTTTCTGTAGATATGTAGACGAATGCACTGTTAACCATTTTCTGCGTCTTTTATGTAGTCTGAGCACCAAGTTGCATTCTGGGCATACATACACTTATAAATACCGTCATTCACTCACAGAAGGGGCCTCCCATTTGACAGGACTTGCTATTCCTAGCTACGGACATTACAGTGTTATACATCATCAAACACTGTGTCATATTATCAGAAACATCAGCCTTGCCTCCTGGACAGTCTAACAAACTGCATGTTTTCAAGCAACATTGCCCTTAAGTCTCACACAGTCGCTGTCTTACCCACATGCACCGCAAACAGAAGGCTGTGCAAATGTGGCCGGGTTGTGTAGCAGCACCTGCCTTATATAATTTATGTCCCTCGGTTACCACCTATGTAGTAACCTACTGATACCTCCATGCTGAACAGCATGCCCACTAGTGGTAGGGGCAGTAGTCCTTACGAGGCAAGAAGAGAAACATAATGCAAATAGTGTGTATTAATATCTGTCATATGTCTTTTTATCTTATGCTTACTTTTGAACACTGTTTGGATCTACTTCCTGCTAACAAGCATGAGACTGCATTGCTGAGTTTTGTGCAACTACACCCACATACCAGTATGTTCCCAATGGGTTTTCACATACTAAGGCTATTGCTATGCAGCTCAGCCAGTAACTCTTTAAACTTTTTCTGTTGTATGTCATTCATCAGTAAATTAGCGCCAAGCCAGCTGGAGCACCCATGACCCCACCTTGCCACAACTTTGCTCTGCTCTGGGGGTTCTCTTGGCTTTTGTGCAGCCTCATAGTGTGACTCCCTCCAAAACCTCTGGCGTACTTTGGCGCCTGTTGTGTCTATGCACTATTTCTCCTGCTAGATCCATCTGTTGTCTGCTTTGGTGTCCTGAAGATTGTATTTTTCACATACAACTCTTTCATTCTGTATCATAACTGTTGATGGGTCATGAGACATCTGACGGGTTGTTTGCCACTCAAGGTTCCTGCCAGTAACCATCCTGTCCCTCATGTCAAGTTTTTCAGTTTCACCCAGGAATGTCTTTTCATTACCCTCAGATGTTGCCTATCAATAACTCTGACGTTTCTATTCAGTTGCAGCAATGAGACTTGATGTTCCTATGTTTTACAGGCTTGCAGACAATAAGCCAGTAAAACCCTTTGTTTCCTTTTTCATGAAAAGGTGCAGGTCAATTAATGACTGCCTGTTAGACCTGACAGCCTTTGTTGTGGTCTTCCCTCACACTGTTTGCCTGCACCGCCTGTGTGCTGAAATTCGTTTTTGTTGGCCTTAGGACTGCTAACCAGGGCTAAAGTGATTTTGCTCACTCCTTAAAATATGATAAAATTTGTTTAAACACAATTGGCACATTTATTTTACACGTAAGTCGCTAGTAAAGTGGTGCTACTTGTACACCGGGCCTATATCCGAAATGCTACTTGTGGGCCTGCAGCACGTATTGTGCCACCCACTTATGTAGCCCTTTCAAGCATATCTCAGACCTAAAATTGCAGCCTGGGGCAGTTTCACAACTGCCAGTTGACCTGGCAAAATAAACATTTTGTGACACTGAAACCTCCCTTTTTAATACATATAAGTTTTCCCTAAAATAGGCCCTAAATAGGCCATAGGGCAGGGTGCACCGTATTTAAAAATTTGGAAATGTACTTTTTAGTTTTATATGTCCCGATAGTGAAAAACCCCTAAATTTGTTTTTCACTACTATGAGGACCACCGCTCCCTTAGGATAACTTTACATGTAATAGGTGATCATTTTTGACTGGGAAAAGGTTGAAATGTCATGTGTGATCTCAAAAGAATTGTAATTTAAAACCCTTTTTAATGGTAAACTTTGATTTTGAGTCACAATTCTGAAATTGTCACTTTTAGAAAATTGCCTTTTTTTCTCCTAACCATTTGGTGCTTGCAGCCTGTGTCCTGGGTCACAGGACTGATTAGCATAGTAGTTGGCCTTTGTGTATTTCTCCCAGGCAGAGAGACAAAGAGAAACTAGGTGTTGGCAGTATGGGCCATCCTGACAGGATGTGTGGGGCGGAGATGTTCCCTTACTTACTTACATTTCAAAGGAGATACCTCTAGATCACTCACAAATAACTCCACACCAGTCCTATGTCATATTAGACCTCTTGGAGCCTAGGCAGGGAAGGAAAGAAGTTCCAGAACCAGATGTGGGGGGAAAGGGGTTTATTCTAGAAGTTTCTCCTACTTCAAAGGCTGGTATCATGTATAAATATTGGACCCTCAAACCAACCCTTCAGTTCAATCCTGGACCTGCGAGGACTCCCAGAAAGACTGCCTTGTACTTCAGAGGACTGCCCTGCTGCAAGAGGCCTGCTTTGTACCTCAGAGGACTGCCCTGCTGCTACAAGAGGACTGCCCTGCTGATTAAAGCCTGCTTTGCTGCTTGAATCCGGGACTACAAGAGTGACTCCAAGGGCTAGATGGCTGTCCTCCTGTTCTGAGCTACAGGTACACAATCAGATCCAACAACCTTGAACCTGCACCGGGACCCTTCCTAAAGTGAATCCTGCCCTCCAAGTGGTGCCCACCCGGTCCTGGACCCTTGGAAGTCATGCTAAAGGTGCCCAAATAGCCCAATGTCAAAACGTGGGACTTAAACATTTTTCCACTAAAAGGTGGTCTGAGAACCAACAGGACACCGTGACCTGTGATCTGCAGAGGGAGCATTGCCGGTCAGCCTGACTTTGCAGTAGCTCTTGCTACATTTTTCTCCACGGCAGCAGCAAATCCTGTTCAGCGACTGCTTTTCAGAAGGGTATCCAACCTCATGGAGCCCTTGTGAGTTACAGTCTGCATCTTTGTCCCGCTGGAGATTTTTGGCTTCTAAAAAAGTGACAAAGTCCAAACATAGAACTCTTAACTGCGACTTTGTCCAGCGGCTCCCCGACAACGACGCCTCCTTCTCGGACACTGTCGGTTGCCTTGCCCCATTGAACTTTGCCTTCAAGTACTTTTTTCTTCAAAATGTTTTCTAAGTCCAAAGGTAAGCCAAGACTGTGCCCACTCCACATCTTGTATCTGAACATGATTCATTGCGGTCGGCCATAACTTCTACTTTGCCCTGGTCTCGTGCGTTTTATTTTACTAAAATAACTCCAGTTCTACTGTTTGGGTTTTTGTAATTCTGGTGTCAAATGTTCTATTAGAAATTCCTCTATTTTTCTAAATTGGTATGGGATTTTTCTTGTCTTGAGTTTCCACTTTATTACTGTTTGAGTGCTGCGTAAATACTTTACACATTGCCTCTAATTTAAGCCTGACTGCTTTTGCACCGAGCTTCCAGAGGCTTAAGCACTGGTTAATTTAGTGACTTTTGTGGCTCACCCTGACAAGGACTGTGGTTGTTGCTTAAAAATGGTCTTCACCCCCCTCAATCACACACCCATTTTCCTACAGTGCTTTATGTTATACTGTTGATCAGTGGTGGCTCAAATGGGGTGTCAGTATGAACTAAAGAAACTCTACGCCCAAGTAGTATTTTGCAAGTTAAAAAAAATGGTGTTTCTATAGCTAATCTCACACAATGTGCTGTTCTATTTTGTACACCATGACACCTCAGTTTGGACTTGGCCTTGTGCAAATTAGTCTTGGCACTGCTCCAACAGGAACAGTCCAGCCGGAACTACCAAGCTAGGTCCTTCTCTCAAATGGACTTCTGTCATGCGCAGTTGTACGATAGAACCATGCACTCTCATTGTAACGCATGCCGTTACAAGGTGGCCTGTTACAATGAGAGTGCCATTACCACTCATAACATTTACCACGCATATTTTTATAACAATTATGCCTTTACAATGCATGCCTATGCAACAAATTTCATTGCAAAAACATGAATGGTAAAGGCATATGCGTGGTAAAGGTTTTACCAGTAAATATAAGTATTTTCCAGGTTAGTATAAACACTTATTTATTTATATATATATATATATATATATATATATATATATATATATATATATATATATATATACACACACACACACACAAAGGGTTTATATTTTTCTGTGAAATACTAACATTTACGTGGTAAAAACATACATTGTAAAGACATATATATTTATAAAAGTGTGAATGTGTGTATTTATATATATTTTCACTGAAAAAAACAACAACAAAGGTTACAGGGACATTATAGTGAAGCTCACATTTCACACGTACAAAACCAGTGAACTTGTGCCCCTGTATTGCACTGCTTGGGACTTACACATTACATCACTCATGACATGATGAGTAACATCACTGATGACATCTCAAATGACATCACTGATGACATCATCCAGTGAGTGTAAATGGTTGTATAGATGTGTGAGTGGGAGTGGTTGTACAGGTGACTGACTGGCTGCGTGTTTGCTTTTATGGGTGAGTGACAGAGTGTGTTTGTGACTGTATCAGTGAGTGAGTGGGTGAGTCAGTGCGTATAGGGTTGAATGAGTGGATGTATCACTAGGTTTTTGCTTAAGTGTGTAGATGTGTCAGTGCCTTTATGGGAGAGTGTATGGATCTGTGAGTAGCTATATCGATTAGTCACTGGGTATGTCAGTGAGTGCATTAGTGAGTGGGTGTATGAGTTGCTGCATGGGTAATTGAGTGGATGTGTGAGTAGTTTTAAGGGATGAGTTAGTGGATGTGTTAGTGACCTGGTGAGTAAGTGGGTGAGTCAATGACTGTATGGGCGACTAAGTGGGTGTATGAGTGACTGTATACATAAGTGACAGGCTGTATCATTGACATATGGGAGAATAAGTGGATGTGTGAGTAGTTCTCAGTAAGAAAGTTGGTGTGTTAGTGTCTGAAGGTGTGGCTGACTGGGCGTGTCAGTGATTGTACGGGTGAGTGACTGGGTGTGATAGTTGTTGTACAGGTGAGTTACTTTGTATGTAAGTGTCTCTCGGAGAGTGAGTGGCTGTGTGTGACTAGATAGATGAGTGTGTGACTCCTTCTATGGGTGCGTAAGTGGGTATATTAATGGCTGTGTGGGTATCTTTGTTTTTGTGAGTGGTTCTACAGGTGTATGAGTTGGTGTCGGAGTGGCTATATGGGTGTGTGAGTAGGAGTGTAGCTGTGTAGGTGTATGAATAGCTGACTTAGTAATGTAGGGTGAGTGAGTCATGTTAGTGGCTGAGTGAGTGCATGTCTGTCAGTAGTCTTATGGGTGTATGAATGAGTGTGTGAGTAGTTGTGTGTGTGTGTGTGCAATTGTTTGTATGGGGGTGTGAGTGGATGCTAGAGCTTTTTGTGGACGATGTCATCAGTGATGTCATTTGAGATGTCATCGGTGATGGTATCAGTGATGTCACTAACCATGTCATGACTGATGTAATATGTGAGATCATAAGCAGTGCATTACAAGGGTGCAAGTTATAGTTACCTGGGATAACTATAACTGCTGAATTTCACTTGTTTTGTACATGTGAAATGTGAGCCTAACTATAACGCCCCTATAACCTTTGTTTATTTTCAGTGAATTTGTATGTTTTTTTTACATTCTATTTCCTAACTTTAACATCCCTATAACCTTTGCTTTTTTCATTGAATTTCTACATTATTTTTAACGTAAGGTACTTTTCATTACTATAAGTTGTGTGCGGTGGCGGTTGGCAGCAGGGCCTGGCCTGCAGCCAGGCCCTGCGGCCAACCCCTATATCTACCCAACCCCGTGCCGCACACAGCCTTCAGCCGTGCACAGCACCCCCATAACCACCCAACCTCGTGTTGTGCACAGCCTTTGGCCATGCGCAGCAGGGTTTGTCCCCAAAGCCTGGCCTGTGGCCAGTCCCTGCAGCATACCCCTATAACCACCCAACCCGTGCTGCTCACAGCCTTCAGCCGTGCGCATCAGGGGTTGACCGCATGGCATGGCCTATGGCCAGCCCTTGCGGCAAAACCCTAAAACCACCCAACCCCACGCTGCACACTGCCTATGGCCATGTACATTGTGGGTTGGTTGTAGGGCCTGGTCTGCGGCCAGGCCCTGCAGCCTACCCCTATAACCATCCGGCTGTGTGCAGCAGGGTTGGCCACCACACCTGGCCCGGACCCCATACCCAGGCCTGCAGGCAGAACCTGCAGCCAGGACCTGCAGCCAACCCCTTTAACCACCCAACCCTTCGGCCGTCCCCAGCAGGACCACCTAACCTCCTGCTGCACATGGCTGTTGGCCATGCACAGTGGGGGTTGCCTGCAGCAAACCCCTTTAACCACCCAACCCCATGCTGCACATGGGTTCCGGCTGTAGGCAGCTGGGGCTAGCCACCACACCTGGCCCGCAGCCCCCCCAGGCCAATCTGGGCCCTGTGGACCCCATTCCCTGGGCCCAACCTAAATATTTTTTCTGGGGGGGAGGACCCCCGTCTCCCGTAGTCCAGTTTATTTTTATTTTATTTTTTTAAGGATGGGGCCATGAGGCCCCCCTCCGCCCTGGGGACCTCATCTCCTGGGGCCCAGCCATGTGACCTGGGTGCCTCCCAGGGAACCCATTCACAATGTTGGAGACTGCAGGGAAGCCTGAAGGCCCCCACAGTCCTAGCCGGCTAAATAAGCCATATATATATCCTTAAAACCCCACAGCCTCTCAACCCATATCCACCCTAAAATGACCCTTGTCACTCAAAAACCCATACACACCCTTAACCCTGAAATTACTCTTGCCACCCGAAAACCCATACCCACCATAAACCCTAAAATTACCCTTGCCAGCCCAAAACCCATACCCCCCTAAACCCCAGAAAATACCCTTGCCACCCAAAACCACATACTCACCCTAAACCCGAAAGTTTCCCACCCTAAACGCTTAAAAAAACAAGCATTTGCAATGCACCAGGGTCTCGCATTTGTCCGAGTTATAGCTATTACCAGTTGTAAACTCTCAATCAGAATTTTCTTGCCAGATTGAAAGAAAAAAACAGCGCGATCGTGCTGTTACAGTTCACTCGTAATTAAACCTATCAGCAAAAGTGCAATTATCTACATAACCGGCAAAAGTGCAATTAACTATGTACCAGGGTCAATATTATGCAAAGCGCTCGACTTCTGCCAAGCAAGATCGCGCTGCGAAAATAGAGAAAAAGTAGTCCACAAACCCAGCGAGCCTTGCATGTTTTCAGTACTTGGTCGCTGCGCTCGAGGAGGGCTAACCACCGGAAAAGGCATGACGTATGTGTGCCTTCCACTAATAAAAGCAAGAAGATATCAACAGGCAAGCCCACGAACCAATGAAAGACACTGACGTGATGTGGACGGGGCTCCGAGCCCTTTTCTAACTCCTAAAGCGTCTCGCAAGTGATACGCATGCGCAAGCACATGTGACGCAGGCTCAACCCTAAAAAATCCTAATATATATATATATATTTATATATATACTTTGTACTTAGCTAATATGTACATTTAAAACACAACCCAAACCCACCCTAAAAATGCCCACCCTAGACCCTTTAAAAACATTTCCCTCCTTAATAGATATGTAATTACCTAATACTTACATTTAAAACACATATGCCTTTACCATTCATGCCTTTACAACAAAATTTGTTGTAAAGGCATGTGTGGTAAAGGCATATGCGTTGTAAATTCCTGCGTGGTAAATGTTATGCACTCGTGTTGTAACTGCCACGTTGTAATGTCAGTGCATGGTAACGGCCACGTTGTAATGACTGTTCCCCGTTGTGCGCATCCTGGTAACTGTGCACAGGTAGCGTGGCACAGAGAGAGCTCTGCGGGATTATATGCTGATCTTGGTTGGGCCTTATAATGCTAGTGTACACTCATAGAGAAAGTCAGTGTGGTTTACTGTCTTGTCTGCAGTGATGCTCCATTATGCACTTATGGGATATTGTGTTAGAGTGCAGTTTCACTTCCCTTTGGCCTCCAAAGACCAGTGACGTATCAAAAACGGCTGTAAACTGAATGCCAAGCCCATATCCAAGACTTTCAAGACAATATCTGTACAGTTTATGAGTCATCCAGGATTGTCATGTTTCTCTGGCTTAGCTCACCCTACTGTGCCAAGCTAATTACATTTCTGTCCAGCAGCAGGCAAAGGCCACCCCACACAAAAGTAGCAATTAACAGGGCTTCACTCAGCTCCTGAGGAGGAAAGGGGTGGGAATGAAGGATCTGCAGCCATCAACTAGCTATCACACTGTACCAGGGATGGGCCAGCTCAAGCCCACTGAACAAAGGAGGGAACCCAGACCTCTGAAGCCAACGCAGGAGAGTCTGATTTGAAGTTTCAGTGGGAAAGGCTCCTCCATAGATGTCAACAACGGGCGGAGTTGAGGCCACCACATGAGATGTGACCAGTGACTCCTGGGAAACACCATTTTGAATTGTCCTAGCATGCTATACAGGAGGGTTGGGACAATAGCGGAGAGGTTATATGGTACACCGGGATAGGCCAGAGGTGCCTGGCTTTTAGAACTTCCTACCCCACTTAAAAGGTCTTGCACAAGGGGGAGAGCTCTCTTTGTTCGTAGGACAATGGGACTCGAGGCAGCAGCCATAAATCAACTGAGAAGAAAAAAGAGAAAGGCTGGCACAGGGAGGCAGTAGAACCAGATAATTGCAAAGTATGTCACCTTACAGGCCAGGCGGCCTAAAGAAAGTTGTCCAGGGAGGTAGGACTTGCCACCAGGAGCAAAATGAGTCCAAGATAGAGAAAAAAGGCCCAATGAGGCCCGAGATTTTGCAGGACAAAGGATTTGACCTTTGACACAACAGTGTGGTCACGGAGCTTGTGAAGCTCCACTGTAGGATGGCTACATTCCCCCAAGGTGTGCCATGGCCCAGGAGTCGTTGCAAGGGGTACTTTTAAATCCTGGGAGGAGGTGTGCATGGGGCCACCTCCTCCGTTTTTAGAGGACCTGGGGATCCCAACCCTCAGTCTGGTTTATGGATTTAGGAACCGGGACCCTTAACTCCAGGCTCCACTTGGTGCCAAATGACAGAGAAGCGCTGTCCCATTCCCCCACGAAAATGAGGGAGAGGCCAGGCCTGGGATTCCCTAACAGAGTGGAGGAAGATTGGAAACTGCCAGTGTACTTCCCCCCAACCCTGGTATGCCAGCCCGCTCCCCCTGTATGTGTTTGGGGGGAGTGGGCAGCCTCCACCAAAGTCAGGCGTACTGCCCAGGGAGAAGAACTGCTAGCTCCCACAGGGAGCCAGCGGGGTAGCCAGGTTTGGCCTCCTTGGCACCTGAGTCAGACCGGGCACCCCAGGAAAAAAACAAAAGTAAAAGAAGAGGCATGCCATGCAGCACATCAGAAGGGACCAGAGACATTCATTACATATGCAAGCGTCCAGCATGCCAAATGCCATGCTGGGCTTTTACTTTGCCCAACAACCCTCAGGATTGTGGTGGCTGGAAATGGCGGGGCACCACTAACGATTCCAGGAGAGTGTTTGAGGCTGCAGGGCCTCAAGGAGCGTTACACAAAGTACTGACACTAAGTTGGCAGGATCTCAGTAAGAAGATTAACTCCTAAATTGTTATGCACTCCTGAGGCTGGAGCTCTACAGGAGGGTGTGCAGCGTCCTTTAGGAGCTAAGTATAAGGCTGCAGATTCTGTGGCCTAAAAGTTGTTAAAAAAGACACAGACACTTGGGACATGTTGGGAAAGGCTTTATTTAAAAAAGTATTATTCTCCATGGTCCTAAGCAACGCTTGATTGAAGTCATTGACAATGCTTTGTTTAAAGGATTGTTAATACTGACAGTAATTCATATTCCTAAGAGGCTGCAATGTTTTATTAAGGATGATTTGAGCACTTTATTGCAATGCCCCATTACTGATAATAAGTGCAGAAGAAGATTGCATGCTTCACAACTGATAATGCAGGATGTCATGGTTTATTACATGTGGACACATGATTGCAATGTGTGAGGATTTGGGCATACTATATGATATGGCTGTGGGGCCTTATTGTGCAGTTCACTCACAAATACCGTCTTGGGTCCAGTCAAATACGTTTACTTAATCCTAAGCTCAACCCTGGGTAGCGGTGGCTGCGAGCAGTAAGGTTTAGCAAAGGAACAATGTGTAAAGCTTTCAACGGCACCTAACAACAATATAAGAAAGCAACGACACACAAAAGAAAGAGGAAACCACTTTTTAAACATAGATTATATTTTTAGAAATTTTTAAAGACCACGATGAAGAAAATCCACCAGTGGTTTCAGGAGATACAGATTTTTAAAGGTATTATTACTTCGAAATGCAACCGCAAACAAGCATTGGTCATCAAAACTTTGGAAACCTTTGAAAAGTTTGAAATGGTTTGACTACTCAGGCCCAGGTTGGGTGACCAATTCCAGCCCGACAGAGGGGGCCAAAGTGGACACTTTGGACAGTTACCCGACTTCCAGAGTGTTTTTGAAGCAAAATCCAAACTTTACAGGACAGCCACTATAGACAACAATGGAGTGGTCCTGATGCTGAGGGATGCAGGCAAAAGGTGCTGTTAAGGGGGGTGTCTTTTAGGGTGCTCCTCGATCCATGGGTGAAGTTGGGCGAACCTGGCCACAAAGATTTTTGTCCCTCAAAGACCTGTACATTGCAGTAGCAGGACAGCCAATGCTGGGCTACTGGTCAGGCCACACCATACTTAGGTGGGGGCTAGTGTCCCTTGGGTGCGATGAATCTGGACTCTGATAGCACTCCTGGGCCAGTCATACTCAGGTATAACTTTTGGCTCTCATGGATTTGTCTTCTACAGCCTTTCTTTGTGCCTATTCAAGAGCAGCTGGGCAGTCCTTCTTCAGTCCTTTCTCTGATTCCAGCATGATTTGAGGGTCAGAGTGCCAGGGATGGCATATTTATCCCAAGAAAGTAGCCTAAGGGGACCATGTGGTCACTAGCCAATGGGCTACTGGATCCCCTCCTACCTAGTTACACAGTTCCTGTGATGTGTGGCATCTGGTTATCACAGAGTGTCACATTGTGGCCCCTTTCAAGATGGCCTGACCCTTCCTTGTTCCTTAGGAGCTTGGTAGCCCAGGCTGAGGTGTGGCTACACGAGGGCTACACGCCCAGGGAACAACTGGTTTGGAGTGAGGATTCTCTCCTTGACCCTGTCTCCACTGCATTCTGCTCAGGGCTGTTAGTGCTGCTTCACCTTCAACTGGAAGTGGACATTTGGGGTTGAAAAGGCAGACCTCTCCTTTTGGCTCCTGGTGTGAGGGCTATCTGCTAATAGCCTGAAGTCAGGCCAAAGGTACTCAGGTATTTGCAGACCCCAATTTATCTATGAGTTCATCAGCTCTGGGTATATGGTGAGCACCAGTCGTGGTAACTGCATTTAGATCTCTGTAGCACAAACACAATCTTAACTCAGGATTTCATTCTTTGGGATTGACTTTGTTCACCAGAACCACTGGGCTGGCCCATGGACTACTAGCGGGCTCAATCACCCCCAACTCTAGAATTTTAGCAACCTCAGCTTTAATGCTAGTCTTGACCTGATCTGACAGTCTGTACATTTACCTTTCACAGGTAAAATGTCACCTTTGTCCACTTCATGGGTACACCATGTTGTTAGAGCTGGAGTCAAGGAAAACAGTCCAGCAAAATGTCCAATCAAGTTGTAACAGTCTGTCTGTTGTTGGCTTGTCAAAGTGGAGAAGAGAACAACTCCTTTCATTGAACCATCTTTGACATTGCTTGACATCGAGTCTGGGAGAGGTCCACTCTCTTTCTCTTCTCCACCAGCAGCCACCATGAGCGTTGTGATGTCTGCTGTGTTATGATGCAGCTTGAACCTACTCACAAGTTTAACCCTATGAAGGTTCCTTGGAGTACCTAAGTCCACCAAGCATGTGACCTCTCCCTTCTTTTCCAAGATTGTGTAAGACCCAGCCTATTTGTCTTGGAGGGCCCTGGGTGCTACAGACTCTAAAACCCACACCAATTGTCCAAGTTGGTACTCAACCATAGCAGACCTTTGGCCATACCAATGCTTTAGAAGCTCCTGGCCGACCTCCAAGTTTGTGTTTCCCTTTTTCATATGCTCAGCCATTTTGGAGTGAGGTCCTAGTACATAATCTACGATGCCCTGTTTGGGATCCTTGAGAGATCTCTCCCAACCTTTTCTAACCAGACTAAAAGCACCCCTTATAGGGTGTCCAAAGAGCGGTTTTAAAAGGGCTGAAACCCACTTCCTTCTGAGGAACCTCCCTATAGGCAAACAGTAGGCATAGGAGTAGAATATCCCATCTTGTCCTGAGTTTCTCTGGTAAACCCATAATCATGCCCTTCATGGTCTTGTTAAATCTTTCAACAAGGCCATTACTTTGTGGATGGTAATGTGTGGTGAACTTATGTCACCTTACACTCACCCCACATTGCTTTCAGATATGACGTTTGTGCTTTTATCTGAAATGACCTCCTTAGGAAAACCCATCCTGTTAAAAATTCCAATTAGGGTTCTAGCTACTAGAAGAGCAGTAACTGTCCTGATGGGATTTGCTTCAGGGTATCTTGTGTCATAGTCCACAACCTCCAGGATAAACCTATGCCGAGAGGCAGTAGGTGGGTCTAGGGGACAGACAATATCAATCTCTACCCTCTCAAAGGGAGTCTCCACAACTGGAAGTGGTATCAGGGAAGCCTTTGGCTTGCCACCAGCCTTGCCTCTAGCTTGGCAGGTGACACAGGAGCGACAAAACTCATTCACCTTCTCAGATGTTTTGGGGCCGATAAAAATGGTTGCCCAACCTATCCCAGGAATTGGTCTGTCCCAAATGTCCAGCTAAGGGGATGTCATGGGCCAGGTTAAGGAGGAACTTTCTGTACTGCTGGGGGACCACTACTCTCCTGATTGCCCCTGGTTTGGTGACCCATGCTTCATTGTACATGATTCCCTTCTCTCAGTATACTATATGGGTACCTCTGACCTCTCCTTCCTCCTGTTTGAGAGCCAACTGTCTCAGGTCCTCAAGAGTGGGACACGTCTCCTGTCCCTGGCTCAAGTCCTCTCTGGGGGGACTAGTTGCTCCCTGAAGTTGTGCCAGGTCAGGCACGTTTCTCAGGATAGCACCCACCTCTTCAGAAACCAGACCCTCCCCCTGATCGTTAGGCTCCTTCTGGCTCTGTGGACTTTCTGCTGAAGCTTTCACAGACTTCCTTCCCTTTCTCTTGTTGCTAGGGATAGAGTCCACTGTTTCAGGATCTAAAATCCCTTAACTTTCTCTTAAGTCCTTCTGTGCTCTAGTGGAGACACAAAATCACTCACGGAGACTCCGCATTGCTGCATTGGGTCCTTCTCCCCACCTCTGCCCAGGCAGATGTTTCAAGGTCATTGCCCAAAAGACCCTCCACTGTGATGGCAGGGGACACAGCTAATTTCCTAGGGCCAATAAGCTCTCCCCACTCAAAAGTCTATCACAGCTATCGGATGAGACTTTATCACATTGTCAGAGTTAACTATCTCATTTATCTAATCTGGTGAGATCTGGCTTGGCGAAACCATCTTGTCTATCACCATGGTTACCCTGGAACCTGTATCCCTCCAGGCCTGTACTTCCACGCCACTGATTTTCTGCCAGTGGCCAATGGTTCAACTTCCTCACCACCCAGGGAAATTATTATGGCTTCACTGTACCCCTTGGAATCCCCAGGGACAACTTCCACCCAGTCCCTACACCAGCTATCCCTTTGGGAGTGTCACAAGTGGATGACTTTTTGGTGCATGCAGAATCACCCTTCTTGTGCCCTGGCAATCTACAGTCAAAGCACACAACAGCCTTTAAAGGATCAAAATTATTTCCCTTTTACCCCCTCCCCTTTGTGATTGGGATGTGCCTCTGGGCTCCCCCTGGGCTTCTTTTGGGGACCCGTTAGGCTTTTCTGACTTTTTAAACTTGCCCCCATCTTTCCCCCGAAGGGGGCCTGTCCTCCCTTTTTGTGTTCACCACCAGAGGACATTTTGGATACCCTAGTACATACCCACTGATCAGATATCTTCCCCAGATCTTTTGGGCTAGATAACTTGGAATCTACTAGATGCTTGTGTAACTTCTCAGAGGAACAATTGGCTAGTATTATACAGACCCTCATAGGTATCCACCTTGTTACTCTTAATCCAGCTATCCAGCTACTTCACAGAGACATCTACAAAGTCAACCCTTGTCTGTGTTGCTCTCTTATATGTGCTTCTAAATGTCTGTCTATCAATGGTGAGACCAAAGAGCTCAGTGAGTGCATCCTTCATGTGAGTATAAGACTCTGCCACCTCATCCTCAAGTGTCAGCTGCCTATCTCTCCCTACGGTTAGAATGAGTTCCCACAGTAAGAACCCCAAATTGTGCACCCTCTCTTCGCATCCTAACATCTCTCTCATGGGATGCTAGCCACTTATCAGTGTCATCCCTCTCTATAAATGTAGGCACAATTCCCTTTCACAACATAGAATCATAGGTACCCTCTGCAGTTACATCTGTCTCTCTACTGCTGCCACCATGTCCTTGGGATTTGATCCCCAGCTTGACCCTCTTTTCCTACAAGGTAAATCCTCTCTCCTTCAGGGCCATTTTCCTCTCTTTGATCTCAAAGAGGCACAGCTGGGTATCTAGGTTTCTTGGTCTCCTTGCCACTGTGGAGCACCTTTCATTCCCAGACAGAGAGTTGTTCCTTGATCTCATGGAGGAGACCACACACTCACTGTCAACCTCTGGGTCAGAATGGATACTCCTGTCCACTTCATCACCACTCTCAGGGGTGATAACCTCCTCTAGTTGAGCCTGGTTCCTCCTGGCTTCCTCCCAGGCTCGCAAGGCTTTGTCGAGCTCCTCTTTTTTGGCAGAAAGACCTGGAAAGTTGTTTTATCTCCCCGAACAGTGGTTTCAGCTCACTGATCCTCAATGTGGACAAGGTGGTCAGGTCTACTCCCTAGCTCTCCATCTTTGGAGACTCTTGGCAAAAGCATTTTGCAAACTTTAAAACATTTTCTTCTTGAAAAGCAGGTGCCTTGTAACAGAATTTAGTAGTCCCAGACACTATTTTCAATGTCGACTTGGATCATTTCTTTCAGTGGTCACTGATTTTATTAATTGTATGCTACAGCTACACACAAGTTCTGCCCACCACTGGGCACTAATGTGAGAATCTGGGTGTACTATATCATATGGCTATGGGGCTTTACAGTGCAGTACACTCACAAATACTGTTTTGGGTCCAGTCATGTACATTTACCTAATATTAAACTCAATCCTGGGTAGATGTGGCTGTGAGGAGTAAGGCTTAGGAGCAATATGTAAAGCATTTAACAGCACCAAAAGCAACACAAGAAACCAATGACACACGAAAGAAAGGAGACACCAATTTATAAAAATCGATTAAATTTTTAGAGACGTTGATGAACAAAATCCACAAGCAAGCATTGGTTAGCAAAAACTTTGGAAACTTTTGAAAAGTTTGAAACATTTAGTCCCTCATTTGGACCTCAGTGGTCTCTTTGCAAGACTGCCGAGGTTACTCCAGGCCGAAGACCGCCAGTGCAGGCGGTCTCCCACTAAGCGTATTATGACTGTTAGCAGCCCTCTGCCCTTTTTCTGACAGAGAGCCGCTAGCAGCCAGACTGGCGGTCGGCGGTGAAGTGGAGCCTGCTCCACCTCCACTGCCACGTCATCAGAATACCACCCACCGAATCACAACCCAGGATTCGGCGTGGCGGTGTTCTGGTGCCGGGGTGCCGGGGGCAGAGCAGCCCCCATGGATCCTGTTCCCTCCCTGAGGATCAACGGAACAGGTAAGGTGATTGTCCGTTGGGGGAGGGGTGTTGTGTGTTAAGTGCGTGCATGGGGGTGTGCGTGTGAGTGTGTAGAGGGGTTGTGTGAGTGCGTGTATGCATGCGGTGGGTGTATTGTGTGTATGTGAAATGTGACAAATATGTCTGTGTGCATGTATGTGTGCGTGTATGTGTATGAGTGGTGTGAGCGTGCATGTAGGGGTGTGTGGGGGGTGTGTGTGTATCTGGTGAGGGGGCGGGGTGGGGTCCTACCACCTTTGGGGGGTGGCGGGGGGGTCGTGGGTGTTGGGGGAGGACTCGGGAGGGGGAGTCCCCAATCAGTGCCAGGGAACGTATTCCCTGGCACTGATAGTGCCTACCGCCATGGAGTTCGTGGCAGTACAAAACCCCATTAAATCCATGGCGGTATGCGGGGTCCTGATACCACTGGTGGTCTAGTGACGGCCGCCGGGCTGGAGACCGAAGTCTCCAGCCCAGCGGTTGTTACCACCCTGGCGGTCGGAGTGTAAAAGTGGTGGTTTGGCATGGCGGTAACCGCCATGGCCGTAATTCCCTTTCTTTTTTCCACCGACCTGTTGGCAGTATTACCACCACTTTTACTCCGACCACCAGGGTTGTAATGAGGGCCTTAGTTTGACTACTCTGGCCCAGGTTGGGTGACGAATTCCAGCAGGAAAGAGGTCTAGTGGACCAGAGTGGGAACTTTGGACAATTACCAGGCCACCAGAGCATTTCCAAAGCAAAATCCAAACTTTACAGGACAACCGTCATAGACAACAATGGAGTGGTCCTGATGCTGAGGGATGCAGTCAAAAGATGCTCAAAGGATGCTCCGGTTGTAGGGTGATACATAGGGGTGTCTTTGTGGGTGATCCTTGGTGCACAGGTGAAGTTGAGCGAATCTGGACACAGAGATCGGGGTCCCTCAAAGTTCTCTATGTTGCAGCAACAGACCAGCCAATGCTGGGCTACTGGTTAGTCTGCACCCAGGTTGGGGCAAAATACTTAAGTGGGGACTAGTGTCCCTTGGGTGTGATGAATCTGGACTCTGATAGCACTCAAGGATCAGGCAGACTCGGAGACAACTTTAGTTAGCTCCGATTTGTCCGCTTGTGTGCCCGGTGACTGGTAGTGGCACAACTTCAGCGGCGGCTACTAATTTGGTGAATTGGGCAACTTCCACTCTTGTGTCCCTGGAGCTGATTCCAGAAGATCAGCCAACTGATCCATGGAATCACTGCTGTTGTTTGGCGTCGGAAATCAACTCTTCCCCAAGCCAGGAGCCCTAGGTACAGTTCAATTTTTGTAGCCCAAAGTGCAGCAGGTGCAATCCTTCCAAGCATGCAGCATCTCTTTGTGAAGGTTCAAGGGCAGCTAGGCAATCCTTCTTAGGTCCTCATTCTGATTCCAGCGCGATCTGAGGGTCAAAGTGCCAGGGGTGCCATATTTATACCAAGAAAGTACCCAGAAGTGATCACATAGTCACTTGCCAATGGGCTACTGTGTCCCCTCCTACTTAGTGATGCAGTTCATGTGATGCATGGCATCTGGCTATCCCAGAGTGCCACATGCTCGCCCCTTTCAAGATGGCATGACCCTTTGTCTGAAGCTTGGTAGCCCACCCTAGATGTGTGGCTACCAGAGGGCTACACGTCCACAGGAGAACCGGTTTGGGGGCGAGTTTTCCCTCCTTGACTCTGTCTCCACTGGTCTGCAGGAACAAAAGGCATCATGTTCAGGGGTGTTGGCGCTACTTCCCTCACAAAGGCAGCTTCACCTTTGAAGCTTGCCTTTTGAGCTAATACCCCCGAGTGGCCATCCTTGGGAAGGAGTTGACAACTCTCTCCACGGCAACAGCCTTTGCTCCTGTGCTCGAGAGTCATTCACATGTCTCCCCAGGCAGTCAGAAACCTATCTTTGTGCCAGGGCCTTTGTGAGGCCACTGGGCTAGCTGTAGCACAGAGTGGCAACTTTCTAAAAGTGGCTTACCTTTAATAGTGGTATTACATTCGATCTGGGCATCAGTTTGGGTTTAATGCCACAATTAATTTGATACCATACATGACCCAGTTTGGTAGTCCCATTCAGGAGTTAACCGGGTTGGATTCTAAACTGCGTACCCTGTGATAGGCAGCATAGCTATTAACTTTATCCACAGCAAAACGACAATTTGGAAGTTTTGCTGCTAAGACATATCAAAAATATATGTCTTTCTTTACAAAATTCAGCTCCCTGCCATAAGGCTCAATAGGCCTTCCTTAGGGGAGACTTACATATAGTGTTAAGGGGAAGGGTGGATTAAGGCATTGTAGTGAATTAAGGTGTTGGAGTGAATGGCAAAGTCGAATTGGCAGTGAAAATACTGTCTTTCTAGTCCACAGTGGCATGCAGGGGCCATTTTGTACCTTGTCACACACAGGGTGCAGCTCTGAGTGGGCACTCTGCCTTATATGCCCTGAGTACCATATATTAGGGACTTATAAGTAAATCATCCCTTGCCAATTGGTGGGGGGGGGGGGCAATTCGACATGCAGTTGGTATGGGGTCAGAACACTGGCACTGAGGTCTGGTTAGCAGGCCTCAGTGCACTCTCAGAGTCAAAAACCTCTGTGCAGCCCGAGTGGAGGCTCTGCCTTATATGCCCTGGGTACCATATACTAGGGACTTATAAGTACATTATTCCTTGCCAATTGGGGGGGATCCAATTCGACATGCAATTTGTATAGGGTCAGAACACTGGCACTGAGGTTGGTTAGCAGGCCTCAGTGCACTCTCAGAGTAAAAAAACAGCAACATCAGTCCAAAAATGTGGGGGTGAAAATGCAAAAAAGGCTTGGGTATTTATAATAAGTGTAGAGGGATTATGGTTACTGAAGTCAGTGATGGAATGAAATATTGCCATAACCTGTGATTCTAGTCTTGAAATGTGACAATACAGACTTAATGTAAACTGACACTCTCATGTATAGTTATGACTGAGTTATATTGTACATGAAGGCGGTGTACTGTGAATTTTGGGGTCATGACCCTTTGAAGGTCTAATGTAATGTTGCCAAAGGTATTTCCCCCATCCTTATGTATATTTGTAAATTACTGCTTAGTATTAGGTAATCTGTGCATAATAAGTGTCCTTTTATTTTTCTAAAGACTGGACAATTATTTATTGAGTGTTAATATAGCGTGCAAGTAAATAGTGATTATTAGCCTATACCACCTCCGTTGAGCAGGCCTTAGACTGCTCTGCTTCACTACCCTGAGAAAGTGAAGCGCTACAATTCGCTACAATGGGATGTTTGATTCCCATTGGAGGATGAACATAGACCCATTACTTGTGCGGGCCACACAACTACTGGCTCGTTTTTTCACAGGTATCTAAAGTAAATGCCTGTCAGAATCTTACTTTAAGAAGTAAATAAAAAAGTGCTCAGAGTAGTATAAGGAGGTGAGTTGGAAGAGTTGGTGTGGGACAAACACACCCCAGGACGGTGCATACCGGGCACAGGTCATCCTGGGGGTGAGTCCTGTAATAGCCGGAGGAGTAAGGATGGGACTAGTTGGGCATGGGAAAAGATGGTGGGCTGTTACATGTGTGCTAAGAGCAATGCCAAGAAATACCAAAGACTACTTTGTGTCTTCAAAGAAGAAAACTGCCCTTAAACATTGTTGGCCAGCCTGTTCCTGAACACAGCACATCCTGCTGCTGGGATTGCTCTTATGTCATTGTGAGATGGTCCCCAGAGGGGATGTTTTGCAACCTGGTGAAAGGCCATGTTTAAAGGGCAGACGCAAGACTAGGATCCAGCGAAGAATGGGGGAAGTCAAACATCGGCTTATTCATTTACCAAATTAACACCATGACTTTTGATAAAGGGAGTGGACACGTTTTATAACCAGCTTCTCAAGATAGTGGTCTGTCCATAGAATGTTATTTAAAGTTCCCAATGGAAGATGAGGTAGAGTCTTATACTGTGACAGAATTCCCTGTTTGAATCATATGTAATCTAGGCCATAAAACAAGAGGAAGATGCTTTACATCACATTTGTTCTCTTATTTTTCATCTTGTTTTTCACCCATTTGCTGCTACTTTTGTCGAGGATTTTTGCTTGGAGCAGCTTGATCTCAATTCTATGCCAAGGAATTCTTTCTCAACTCTTTTGTCCTTCCTGAAGCCAGGGGGAGTTTGGTTTTCTTGCTGATTTCTCCAATACTAATCTTCATCCTCAGTCAAGAATAACCACAACATTGTCAAGAAGTTTTTCCTCTTTGTGTGTTTTTCCTCCTAACTGGAACGCGTTAAGAAGACACTTGACACTTTTATACAGTGTGGGGTGTCCCTCTAGATACTTTGAGGATTTCTCGTTTCCTTTGGTGTTTTAAAACACTGACTCCTCAGACCTTGTCAGTGTTTGGTTCATGACAGATTGCAACACCAATGGCTCCTTAGGTTTAGTAAAGTTGTGGATCCTTCACAGAGCCTATCACCACAGTTACAATTGTGTGTTGAGAACTCAGCTCTAAAGTGGACCTTCGTGTCAAGAACTACTGACATTCCAGTGGTCCCTTCAAGTGCCCAATTGTTTTTGGAGTATCCAGCAAAGTTAGAGAATATTTGGATTTTCATGATGAATTCCGCTTTTTGCTCTGTAAACCTGGGCAAGACCAAGTCAAAGTTGACTGCCTCATTAGGGCCTTTACTGGATCAGTTTTGGCTTGGTCCTTTAGTAACAAATTTGGATACTTGTTCATGGTTTATAATACCTTCCTTTGAGCATTTAAGGTGGTATTTGGCATCCTGCCATGGAGTACTCTGTCGAGGAAGCACTGTGGGATACTCAACAAGGTTGAACTGATGTATTGACATATTTGACCTGTTGTCATTTAGCAGCTGAAACTGCCTGGTTGTAAGAAGTCAGTCATTTCATGAGAAAGAGACAGGGGTGTATTGGCTCCCTTATATTGTTTCTTCTCTGAACAATGCTGATGACCATGTATCGCTTCTACTGATCTTTATAAAAACAGAAGAAGGAAAGGTTGTTATTAACTCTCCGTTTTTGGATAATGGTGCATGAGGAATATTCATTCAAATCAAATCAAATCAAATCAAATCAAAAACATTTATAAAGCGCGCTACTCACCCGTGAGGGTCTCAAGGCGCTAGGGGGAGGGGGTTACTGCTGCTCGAAGAGCCAGGTCTTGAGTTGCCTCCGGAATGCGAGGTGGTCCTGGGTGGTCCTGAGGTTGGTGGGAAGGGAATTCCATGTCTTGGCTGCCAGGTAGGAGAAGGATTTCCCACCTGCCGTGGTGCGGCGGATGCGAGGGACAGCGGCGAGTGCGAGGTTGGCGGAGCGAAGTTGACGGGTGGGCGTGTAGAAACTGAGGCGACGGTTGAGGTATTCGGGTCCCTTGTTGTGGAGGGCTTTGTGTGCGTGGGTGAGGAGCCGGAAGGTGATCCTCTTGTTGACGGGAAGCCAGTGTAGGTGTCTCAGGTGGGCGGAGATGTGGCTGTTGCAGGGTATGTCGAGGATGAGGCGGGCAGAGGCGTTTTGTATTCGCTGCAGACGTTTCTGGAGTTTAGCGGTGGTTCCTGCGTAAAGGGTGTTTCCGTAGTCCAGGCGGCTTGTGACGAGGGCGTGGGTCACAGTCTTTCTGGTGTTGGCGGGGATCCAACGGAAGATCTTTCGGAGCATGCGGAGGGTGAGGAAGCAGGAAGATGATACGGCGTTGACTTGTTTGGTCATGGTGAGAAGTGGGTCCAGGATGAATCCGAGGTTGCGTGCGTGGTCTGAGGGGGTAGGTGCGGTGCCGTGGGCCGTGGGCCACCAGGAGTCGTCCCAGGCGGACGGGGTGTTTCCGAGGATGAGGACTTCCGTTTTGTCTGAGTTCAGTTTCAGACGGTTGAGTTTCATCCATTCTGTGACGTCTTTCATTCCATCTTGCAGGTTGGTCTTGGCGCTGGTGGGGTCCTTGGTGAGAGAGAGTATCAGCTGAGTGTCGTCGGCGTAGGAGGTGATGTTGATGTTGTGTTTGCGTACGATGTCGGCGAGGGGGCTCATGTAGACATTGAAGAGAGTCGGGCTGAGCGAGGAGCCTTGTGGGACGCCGCAGATGATCTCGATGGGGTCTGAGCGGAATGGTGGGAGGTAGACTCTTTGGGAGCAGTTGGAGAGGAAAGAGGTGATCCAGTCCAGGGCCTGTCCTTGAATACCGGTGGAGCGGAGGCGGGATATTAGGGTTCGGTGGCAGACGGTGTCGAAGGCAGCCGAGAGGTCGAGGAGGATGAGGGCGACTGTTTCTCCGTTGTCCATCAGAGTTCTGATGTCGTCTGTGACTGAGATGAGGGCGGTTTCTGTGCTGTGATTGGCTCGGAATCCGGACTGAGAGGGGTCGAGTAGGTTGTTGTCTTCAAGGAAGTTGGTAATTTGCTTGTTGACGGTTTTCTCTATGACTTTGGCAGGGAAGGGGAGGAGCGAGATGGGGCGGAAGTTCTTCAGGTCGCTGGGGTCCGCCGTAGGTTTCTTCAGTAGGGCGTTGACTTCTGCGTGTTTCCAGCTCTCGGGGAAGGTGGCAGAAGCAAGCGAGTTGTTGATGATGGTCTGGAGATGCGGGGCGATGATGTCGTCGGCTTTGTTGAAGATGAAGTGTGGGCAGTGGTCCGAGGGGGCACCGGAGTGGATGGAGTTCATGGTGGCTTTGGTCTCCTCCGTGCTGATGTGAGTCCAGGCGTTGAGGGTGATGGCTGGGGTTGTAGGTTCTGTGGTGGTTGGCTGGGTCTGGTGTCCAAAGCTGTCGTGTAGGTTGGTGATCTTACAATGGAAGAAGGTGGCAAGGGAGTTGCAGAGGTCTTGTGAGGGCGTGATGGCGTTGGAGTTGGCGTTAGGATTGGAGAGCTCTTTGACAATGTTGAAGAGTTCTTTGCTGTTGTGAGTGTTCTTGTCCAGTCTGTCTGTGAAGGAAGTTCTTTTGGTGGCGCGGATCAGTTGGTGGTGTTCGCGGGTGGCGTTTTTGAGGGCAGACATGTTTTCTGCGGTGTGGTCCGTGCGCCAGGCTTTCTCGAGGGTGCGGCAGTTTTTTTTAGATTCCTTGAGGGTGTCTGTGAACCAAAGAGGTTTCCTGGTGTTGGTCTGTCTTGGGAGGCGTCTGAGGGGTGCGAGGTTGTCCGCGCAGTTGGTGATCCAATGCGTGAGGCTGAGGGCTGTGTCGTTGGGGTCGGTGGAGAAGGTGGGTTGGTTGTCGCTGAGAGTGGAGAGAAGCTGTTCCGTGGGGATTTTGTTCCAATGTCTGCGTGGGATGGGTTGTGTGCGGAGGTGGAGAGTCTCGCGTCTGAAGGTGAAGTGGACACATCTGTGGTCGGTCCAGTGTATTACGGAGGAGTGGCTGAAGGATACGTGGTTGCTGGCGGAGAAGATGGGGTCGAGCGTGTGTCCGGCGATGTGGGTGGAGGTGTTCACCAGTTGATTGAGACCGAGGTTGGCGAGGTTGTCGAGCAGGGTGGTGGTGTTGGGGTCGTTGTTCTGTTCCAGGTGGAAGTTGAGGTCACTGAGGAGGATGTAGTCCGGCGAGGCAAGGGCGTGCGGGGAGATGAAGTCAGTGATGGATTCGCTGAAGAGGGTGCGTGGTCCAGGGGGTCTGTAGATGAGAGTTCCTCTGAGGGTGGTCCTGGGGTCGGTGTGGATCTGGAAGTGCAGGTGTTCGGCGGCGAGGGGGGTGTCTTCGGTGGAGGTGGTGACGTTGATGGAGTCCTTGAAGACAATGGCGATTCCTCCACCGACTTGGTTGGTGCGGTCTCTCCTGGAGATCTTGTAGCCGTCGGGGATGGCTATGGCGATGTAGGGGGCCGAAGAGGCGTTCATCCAGGTCTCAGTCATGAAGGCGACGTCCGGTGGAGTCCAGGAGGTCCCATAGTTCAATGGCGTGCTTGTGGACGGAGCGTGCGTTGATCAGGATGCATTTGAGGTGGTTGTTGGCGCGTGGGCTGGCGGGCGGGGTGGATTCGCGGTGGAAGGTGAGTTTGCAGGTAAGGCATGCGAAGGGTCCATGGGTGCGTTTAGGGTTGGCTTGGAAGCAGGTTCTGGAGCGCCCCGGGTTGAGGGCGTGGAGGGTGTTGGGGTCGTAGCGGTGCTGTGGGGATTGGGAGTGCTGGGGGCCAGGGGTCGTGGCGCTGGGCGCGGTCCAGGCACGGACGGGTGCAGACGGGTTTGCCTTTGGCACGCCTTCGGCGCGCCAGCGGCGTGGCCGCGCAGCGGCCGCCATAAGAGGGAGGAGGGGTCAGCTGGGGGCGGGAGGCGGGAGGGGTGGCGACGAATGGGAGCAGGGGGGGCGGGCCGAGCAGGATGTGGCGGCGGGAAAGCGGAGGGTGGGGGGGTCAGGTAGAGGGGAGGGGAGAAAAGATAGGGGAGGGGGATTACAGAGGAGGATAGGAGTCAGGAAGAACAGAAGAGGAGGAGAGAGAAGAGTCAGGAGAGAGGAGAGAAGAGTCAAGAGAGAAGAGAGAAGAGACAAGAAGAAGAGTCAAGAAGAAGAGGAGAGAAGAGTCAAGAGAGAAGAGACAAGAAAAAGAGTCAGAGTCAAGAAGAAGAGGAGAGAGGAGTCAAGAAGAAGAGTCAGGCAGAAGAGGAGAAACCAGAGAAGCAGAGGAGGGAAGCGTCTAGAAGATGAGGAGAAGGCCACAGAGGAAGAAAAGGAACACGCAGAGAAATGTACAGAAGAAGAGAAGAACAAGCAGGACGGGGTGCAGAGGAGAAAAGAAGAACACAGATGAAGAAAGAACACGCAGGACGGGGTGCAGAGGAGAAAAGAAGACCACAGAAGAAGAAAGAACACGCAGGACGGGGTGCAGAGGAGAAAAGAAGAACACAGATGAAGAAAGAACACGCAGGACGGGGTGCAGAGGAGAGAAGAAGAACACAGATGAAGAAAGAACACGCAGGACGGGGTGCAGAGGAGAAAAGAAGAACACAGATGAAGAGCAAAGCAGGAAGAGAGCGCAGTGAGGAAGAGGAGAAAAGAAGAAGAACACAGATGAAGAAAGAACACGCAGGACGGGGTGCAGAGGAGAAAAGAAGAACACAGATGAAGAAAGAACACGCAGGACGGGGTGCAGAGGAGAAAAGAAGAACACAGATGAAGAAAGAACATGCAGGACGGGGTTCAGAGGAGAGAAGAAGAACACAGATGAAGAAAGAACACGCAGGACGGGGTGCAGAGGAGAAAAGAAGAACACAGATGAAGAGCAAAGCAGGAAGAGAGCGCGGTGAGGAAGAGGAGAAAAGAAGAAGAACACAGATGAAGAAAGAACACGCAGGACGGGGTGCAGAGGAGAAAAGAAGAACACAGATGAAGAAAGAACATGCAGGACGGGGTGCAGAGGAGAAAAGAAGAACACAGATGAAGAAAGAACACGCAGGACGGGGTGCAGAGGAAAAAAGAAGAACACAGATGAAGAGCAAAGCAGGAAGAGAGCGCGGTGAGGAAGAGGAGAAAAGAAGAAGACCACAGATGAAGAAAGAACACGCAGGACGGGGTGCAGAGGAGAAAAGAAGAACACAGATGAAGAAAGAACACGCAGGACGGGGTGCAGAGGAGAGAAGAAGAACACAGATGAAGAAAGAACACGCAGGACGGGGTGCAGAGGAGAAAAGAAGAACACAGATGAAGAGCAAAGCAGGAAGAGAGCGCAGTGAGGAAGAGGAGAAAAGAAGAAGAACACAGATGAAGAAAGAACACGCAGGACGGGGTGCAGAGGAGAAAAGAAGAACACAGATGAAGAAAGAACACGCAGGACGGGGTGCAGAGGAGAAAAGAAGAACACAGATGAAGAAAGAACATGCAGGACGGGGTGCAGAGGAGAGAAGAACACAGATGAAGAAAGAACACGCAGGACGGGGTGCAGAGGAGAAAAGAACACAGATGAAGAGCAAAGCAGGAAGAGAGCACGGTGAGGAAGAGGAGAAAAGAAGAACACAGATGAAGAAAGAACACGCAGGACGGGGTGCAAAGGAGAAAAGAAGAACACAGATGAAGAAAGAACACGCAGGACGGGGTACAGAGGAGAAAAGAAGAACACAGATGAAGAGCAAAGCAGGAAGAGAACGCGGTGAGGAAGAGGAGCGGGGCACAGAGGAAGAGCAGAACACGCAGCAAGTGGGCTGCAGAAGAGGAGCAGAGAGCGGAGGAAGATGGCACCAGATGGAGGCGCAGAAAGCGAAGGGAAATGGACAGCAGAGGTGCGGAGAAAGGTTGGAGGAGAGAGCGGAAGGCAGAAGACAGAAGTACAGGGAAAGAGAGGTGAGTAGTGCGGGGCTGGGCGGAGGGAGTACTTACGGTTTTAGCAGGTCTTGCTGGGAGGTGTTAGGAGCCTGGGCTGGTGGAGCTGCAGCAGCAGGGGGAGCGACCTACCCTCATTGACCAGGACTGAGCCACTAAAAGTAACATTCTTATGGCAGTGAAGACTCTTGAGGTGATCCGAACTGTTGATGGCTTACCATTAATTACAGTACTGATACAAAAGCCTCTTTACCATTGAAAGTCTCTATTGAAGATCATACCAAAGTGTTGGCTTTTCACTTTACCTCTCCTAATTTCGCTGTACATTTTGGAATCCCTTGACTCAAGAGGCATTATCTGTATGTCTATTGGTCTTCTTGAACAATCTTTTTGTCATCACATTTTTGTCATGGTTGGTATTATGCTTCAGAAACCTACTGGCCATGAGTGATTGGATAAAGAATGAAACATCCAATTTAATAGAGGGTAATCTTTCTTCAGCATCACTGCTGTACTATGATTTTTCTCTTGTTTCTGCTGAGCCTAATGTTTGTCCACTTCCTTTACACAGGGATTATGAATGCACATTGCCAAACAAACCTGGTACTACTGTTCATTTGGACATATTTATTACTTAACTGCGAGATGGTTGGAGATACTAAAGGTTTCTATATAAAACAATTTGCAAAATGGTCTAATTATACGATCTTCATCATCTGCTTGCACTCTTTTATTTTTTGTCCCAAGAAAGACTAAGGTTTTCAACCTGGTACTGATTCATCAGATTACAGAAAAGGAATTGATTTTCTTTGTCTCTTATAAAGAACATTTTAATTTAAAAGGTGCTTCCCCTCTGCTCAGAATAACAGCAGGAAAAGAATGGAAGCAGATTTCTGCACACAGTTTGGGCATTTTGAATATCTTGCATTACTCTTTGGGTTGTGTAGTGCCCTGCCAGTTTTCAGCACTTTATGGATTCGGTATTCTCAGATACCTTGAATTTGTATATCTCTGCTTGGCAGGTACACAATGCCCATTGTTCTGAAAGGGCATCAGCCTGACCCCATCGTGTGCCGTAGCCCAGACTGTAGAACAGCAGCTGTGTGGGTGCCTGTCCCCAGTAAAACCCGGGCAAAGAACAGCAGGAGAAGAGAGCATCAGGATAAACATTTTCTTTTCTCCAACTGACACTTTGACTTTATGTTGCTGCTGCAGTGTCCTCAAAGGAGACGATGGTGGGTCATAGGTGATTCACAACACCCAGGACAAAAAACTCACTGACAGGGTTTTAATTGTGAAAGGCAGTGTGATTTATTGCTCACCATTATTTTAAAGAGAAACAAGGCTTGTCCATTAACCTTGGTATGTGAGACCTCATCTGCACTTCAAAGGCAATCTATGTTCTCTTCCTGTCCTTCCAAGCAAAAAAGGCAGAAATCGCTAATTGCCTTGATTTGCAATTGCATTTATATAGTGCTTACTACTCACATGAGAGATAATAAACACTAAATAAATGCCAATAAGGGAAGAAAGTTTTTTGTTTTTTTTAAATGCAGTGTTCATTAACAGTCCAGATTTTTCTGACAGTAGCAATTTTCATGTGGCTGGGGGTGGAGGGGCTGGGGTGGGGTGCATGTGTGTGTGTGTGTGTGTGTACAGCCCACACTGTGAGGACCAGTTCGGTCCTCATAGCATGGGTCAACACTGTCAGTACGAGACAAACAATGTCTTTGTGAAGACTGGCGCGTTAGGACCATAACCTTCCCTACTATCAAAGCGCGGGTGGAGTTAGAATAGTAAATATACACCTCATTACGGTCAATGGTTGGTCCTCATATCTATAGGTGTGTGTAGCAAAGATGATCAGTCGGTAGCCGTCCCTATCCTCTGGGTAAAATGTTCCTGGCTGCCTGTTGTTTTTTATTTGTGCAGTTTTATGCTGAGCAAATCTAGCCCAAAGGCATCAGGGTGCTTTACATAAGCAACATCACAAAATCAAATGATGAACAGGGTGTTGAAACTTTTCAAACACTCACCCTCAGTCACAGATCTGGGTTTAATCCATTGTTAATTTGCTTGCCACGTAAAACCAGTTTGGACCCAGCCATATGCAAATCAGTCTTGACTCTGCTCCCCAACAGTCTAACCCGAACTGCCAATTCATGTCCTCCCTGGACCGGAAACAACCATCCTGGGACCAGTTTCAGGGATCACCCCTCATCACTCAGGTTAACTTGAATCCAGTGGTGCAGCAAGCAAGAGACCTATGTCTGGGCATACCCTGGCCACTTAGGGGGCACATAGCAACATAAAAAAAAAAATTATGGACGGAGCGTTGAAACTTTTCAAACACTCACTCCCAGTCACTGATCTGCGTTTAATGCATCATTATTTTGCTCACCACATCACCCCAGTTTTATTTTGGTAACTCAAACCTTTGCTAAATGTTTTTTTTTTTCAATTTACCTTCCAGCTCAAAACCTGTTTTGCACTGGAAAGTTGCCTGAAAGTAACACAAAGCAGCAGAAAGCGCTGCTTTAGGTTACACTGCACCAGAAGGGCGATCAATGGTGGCACATTGGCGTTCCCATGCAATGACCCATGGTTTTTGACACAAACCCCTACCCAAAAAATAAATTCCATTTGAAAGCAGGCATTAAAAAGGAGAAATGCTTTTTTATCTCCTCACTTTTCCCATTTTACATGTGTACTGCACTGTACAGCACACATTCTAAGTAGAAAAAGTTTTAAAGATGGTTAAAGCTTAATATTTTGCATTAAAAGGGCAAACTTCCAGTACAAAACCTCTCACACAGACACAATTGCACTATGGCGCTCAGCAGCCTAATTGGACGCCAGTGCTAGAGAGACAGCAGGATAGTGTCATATCTTTGTAAATATGGTGCTTTCCTGCTCTCTCCCTCTCATGTGATGTAGCAACTTTGGGTGCTGTGCTGTGTTGTGTGGAAGTTTAGAAAATCTGGGCCGTACACTCCTTCCCCTCAATCATTCTATCTCACATCCTCTCACTTGCTCATTCTTATGCATACTCACTCACTGTTACACGTATTCCTACTCACTGGTTCTCATTGCCCCTCACTAATACAATTACACTCACTGACTCAGGGCCCTAGTGCAACTGCATCTGTGGCACCATTGATAGCTACACCCAAGACTCACTTCCACTCTCTCTCCCAACCTCCAATCAACCACTCGTTCTAACACACTCATACTCTTACACACACACACACCCTCCCCCCCACCCCCTACACTCAGTCACTCACAAACACATGCAGATATTATTAGAGAGAAATAACATTTTTGTTTTACTTTTCTTGTTTACATAGCTGGCAATTTGGAGGCTCCATGGCAGCAGGCAAAGCAGAAATCTGGTGCTGGGAATCGGAACCAGCAAGCCATGATTCCCAACAAGGAGCCAGATTGAGCAGCAAGGGCAGGATTGAAAACGGCAAGGCCCACCTAAATACCTCTCCCAGCATCTTGACAGAACTGTAAGCAGATGCCTAAAATATAGTGCTGGGGATACTTCCCCTTCTGCACTGTGTGGCTTCTAATTGGCTTTACGGATGCACTGATGTGAGCACTGACAGCCCTATTTTAGCAGATATGCTGGGCTGTCTGAGGCATGTGCAGTATGCCTGCTAAATAAAATGGATTATGCCTGTGTAAGGGGACTGTAGGTCAACTATGCTCCTCACAAGCGCACTCTAGGCATCCATCTACAGAGTATTTCATTTTGAAACAATACTCTGTAGCTGAATCATGCCTTAGCCCCCTCAGGTCCTTTTTCTTCCACCTTGTGTCATCAGGAGCCTGGAGAGGAGACAGGGGGAGCTGACCTGCACACTGGTAGTCTCCATGAAAACTCGAAATGTGTGTTTTCATAAACACTGCTAAATTAATTATGCACAGGTGCCTCACAGGAGGCAAGGGACTGTGCCCAGAAGTCCTTGATAAGGTGCCGCTGCTGATTAGCATCAAAGTGGTGGCTTCACAATGATCATGTCACAGTTACTCTTACAGGCCATATGCATGCACCAGTGCAGCACCTCACTGTGCTCATCTGCCTCAAACTTGCACTCTTTCACTTAGTTTGAAATGCGCACCACAGCAGGGACACACATGCAATGCATTTTCTCCTAAGTGCAGTCAAGAGCTGTCAGGTTCTGACCACTCACAGTTCACCTCTCAGAAGGTCCTTTCATGCCTCTTGCCCTTTGCGTTTGGTGGAGACCTACATAATAGGCTGAAGATGTGGATCAGAATGACACTGTGGGCAGACAGAACTTAGCATGTCACCTACCAAAGCTTTCTGCCACAGTATCATGGTGTTCCCCGGTCTGCTATGTCCCCTATTTTACATCTCTTGATCATCCTTGCCATCTCTGCAAGTGGCAGTTGGTGGTTGGAAAACATTAAGCCAAAGGGAGAACAGTGCTTGCTATGAATCCAAGACACATTCACATGTCAAAGAACCCAAACCGTTAAGTGTAGACCCATGGGGTAGCACACCTACTTCAGAGACATGGTCCACCAGACTCCCCTCTTCTCAGATTCCTCCTGTTTTAAAGCTTAAACTTGGTACTCAAAGACAAGTTTTCAAAATGTATGTTTTTTCTTTAACTTTTTTTTTGTTGCTCAGGCCCACTCTTTCCTTCCCATGTGCCACAGTGCACTTTAACTTCTACTGCATTCCCTATGGGTAATCACCTGGACCTTAGCACTGTTCATCCTTCTATATGACCCTCTTGTCACTCTCTACATGTGTCTGACTTCTCTCCTGTTCCCTGTCATCCTCTCTTTACATTTTTCTCAACCTGCCCCTTCCCATAAATTTGCCATTGTCTCATTTCATATTTAACATTGCCTTCTTGACAGCCTGATCTTGCCTGCTCTTTCTAACTTTACTCACTGCAAACACGGACCAAAAGGGCATACCAAAATGATTTAAAAGCAGTGAACATCAAGAAGATGTCCACAACAAAGCGTACTCTTTAAAGGAAGAGAGTGTAACATTGAGAGGGGATAAGAAGTCAAGGTAGAGGTCAGCAGTGCAACTGTGGAACATAGCACCATGTATCTAAATTCTTGCAGCCGAAAATACCATTCAAAATGATGAAGTCTACTCAGTATCAAGCATCTTTTTCATTACCTGATTTATTAAGGAGAGGGAGGTGGTTGTTCCCATGGAGATAGGTTGAACACTTAGAAGATAGAAACTAGTTCTTGCACAGAAAAAGGTAGGTTCTTGTGCAAACAGACAGCGGAGCTCTGCCACAAACAAACCTCATCATCTTGTAGAGCTGAACTCACTCCTCTGCAGTTAGAACTGAGCTCCAGCACTGATGTAGCCAAGTCCCTGCATACATAGTGCTTAACACATGTACAGATAGGGCAGAGACCGTGTACACATAGGTAATTTCTTTCATTGAGCTGGAGGTGAGTTCTTCCATACATAGTGCTGCGGCCCTGGGCAGACAGAGCTGAGCTCTTCCAAATATGTAGCTAAGCTCTATTGAGAACAGTGCTGAGCCCCAGTGCAGACATAGATTGAAGTGAGACAGTTCACACACAGATTTGAGCTCTTTCAGCATTCCTTCATATAATGTAAAAACCCAGCTTCTCCGGGGACTGAGAAACCAGGCCCAACTAATGTTCTGTGGGATTATCATGTCTCTCACTTGGGTTAATCTTTCACATGGCCTATTTCTGATAGGGAATGAGGAGGAGAAGGTGGGAGGGTGGATGTCAGTGAGAGCAGGGCTTGAGAGATGGGATTGAAGAGAGAGTGTGAGAGAGACAAGGTAGATAGCAGTTAAACAGAATTAAGCATGTGTGAGAATATAGACGGAAAGATGAGAAAGAAGTGAGAGGAGAATGTGACTGACAAGGAAAACAAAAAGGAGTGCAAAACGGGAGACACCAGAGTGAGAGACATAAGAACAAGACCACAACAATGATGCTAAGACAAACTTTTTATATGTTAGGTGTATTTGTGAGTGCACAGCTCACCCCAAAGAGTATCCTGGTGTTAAGAAAGCAAAGGTTATGTCAGCTGTGACTGGGCCTTGTCCAGTGAAGAGCCTTGTTTTTAGTTTCTTGCAGCGCCTAAGTAATGAGGAGGCAGCTCTAATGTGTAAGGGCAGGCCGTTCTAGCCACAAGGCAGGGGAAAGCATGACAGCCAACTCTGGTTCTTCGTATGTGAGGGATGTGCACAAGCAGGAGCCTGGCTGAGCAAAGGTGGGTGTGTTAAAGTTGATGCGGCTATTGAGGTCGGTGGGGTAAAGGCTGCATAGGACTTTGTATGTGTGTGTGAGCAGTTTTAATAGTGTGTATTAGTGAATGTGGAGCCAGTGGAGGTCTTTGGGTGGGGGGCAAGGTAATGTGAACGCGGAGTAATGCCTGAATGTGAGTCTGGTCACTGGGTGTTTATGGTATGATGTATTCTAGCAGTTAGACAGTGATTCCGAAAGAGTGTGTTGCCGTAGTCGAGCCTCTCTGCATGTGCTGACTTGGAGTCATTTGAATATTTAATTGAGTATTTTGACGCTGCGGAAGCAGAAGGTGGTGACTACATTGACTAAAGCAAACTTTACAGCAAATGTCACTCATTCCTTTTGCTCCCTTAATCAGAATTCTGGCTTCCACTGTGTCACTGGGCAGTGCTGGTGCTAGCTGTGGATGGTGTTGATGCCAGTCTCCAAAGAAACATTTTAGTCACCAGCACACAGTTGTTTTTATCAAATTAAGCAGTGGGTTAGGGTAAAAGTATTGCACACATGACAGATTCACTTGTCAGCTATGTTTTAGAATTGTAAAAGGTGGTCTGGTCCATTTCAAAATTGTGTTTCAAGTGGCACATCAAACCAAAACCTTTCAGATACTGAAGTAGTTTGCGTTTTATAAGTTCACTTCCCTGACTTGGCTGAAGCAAGCAAACCCCAAAGTGAGTGAATCGAGGAGTAAACACCTCACCATACCCAACTGAAAGCACTTGTATCCAACTATTTACTATAGAATTAATTTTCTAGGGGAGTATAACAGCCCAAACACCCCCTGGAGCTACGGCCCTGGAGGTAGCAGTAGTTTTAAAAGCGCTGCATGGTTCCTTGTAAATCCAACAGTTTTCAGGCAACAATAGATGTGCCAAAATAACTGTTGATTCATGTACCTGCTGGAGAGAGACTGGAGTTTTGTCTAGTGGCTGTTTTGACTCATCTAAGGTAGCTGTATTAGTGTAGTAGTGGGTGAACATGGCATTCAATGGAATGAGGGACTGTGCATTCCATGGAATACAGTGGTCATCTGAGGGTTTTTTGTATTCAACTGATATGATATTTGGGTCCAGCGAGATTCTTCAAGAGGTTGAATGTGTTGCAAATAAAGAAGCAGAATTCAAGACTTCGCTCTGACTCCTTATTCTTTGTGGAAGTCGCTACTACATTCTTATTGGTGACGATATAAGTGGAGTTGCAGAAGAACCCACAGTATCGGCACCGACTTTAGAAGTATAGACTGACTTCAGATAAGAATCTTTGTATTGTTTTTGGCGCAGGGTGGCTCTATATGTATATACAGGGATTTACAGGACCGTGAATAAGCTCTATTACAACAGGTAAGCAAACGCTCAACTGACTATATAATTTTGTTTGGGACCCACGCACTGCACTTTGCATTCAGTGATGTCTATGCAGTTCAGCCAATGCATTCCAGCATACGCTTCACGACGCAACGCATGCCATGTGTCTGATGTCTGTGGTTCAGCCTCTGCGTTCCAAGTCTCGCAAATCTCATAGTGAAGTGTTGCGATGCAACGCATTCTGTGTGTGTGATGTATATTCTATGTAACAGTCATCGTAAATTGGTTCAGACGAAACCCTTTCTACGACGCATTTAAGAACAAATTCAAAAGGATCAAGCTACAATGCGTTAGGCTCACATCAATATTTCACAGTGATATGCACACTAGTATATTTGTTTACAGAGTCTGTCCATAGACAGTGATACGCACACTTTTACGTTTACATAATCAGCTTGTCAAACAACAGTGATATGCACACTCGTATTGTCACAGAAACGGTGTGTCCATCAACAGTGATATGCCCACTTCTACACTTTTATCCATAAGTAGCTAGCAAGAGACACGCACACTTGTACAGTGATATAGAGTGTGCCCACAAACAGTGACACACACACTACAAATATGGTACACTAATTGCATTACTATCAGCGGTATGCAAACGCAGATGTTTTAAAAGTGACAAGCACATTCCAAATGAGCGCATTTGCAGGCGTGAGTCACACAATTACCCATCCCGGAAAATAAAACCAAGCAATAGAAACTGGCACACTGTGACCTTACATCATTAAACATTCAGTCGGTGAATCTACCACCTCTATTTTTAGAAAGCCCATGTGAGCCACCTGTTACATAGAGGAACCGGCTGGATGTGTTTCAAACATATTTTGGGGCTATTGGTGCATCTAGATTTCGTGCAGAACGAAATAAATATTTGTTACTACATTCAATTGGGTTTGAAGGACATTCCATATTTAAACACTTACCTGAAATTCAAGGAGAAGAGGATGAACCAATTGACGAGTATATGGAAGCAATAAAGAAATTGGAGGCAAGGTTTGATGTACCACCTAGTATTGTAGTTCTATGCCATACATTTTTCATGCGGAAACAATTACAGAGTGAAAACGTGGATACTAGTGTCTCTGCATTAAGGAGTTGGTGGCAAAACCAGTCAGCTTGTGATCAGTTTATCAGCCATTGCACAAACAAAACTATACAGCAAAATTTGTTGTCCTTAGGTGAGCCCACTTTAGAAGAAACGTTACTTATTGCAAAAAGCATAGAGACTTTACAAATCTCTGTAAAAGAGTTAGAAGAAAAAAAAATTGTTAGCGTGATAAAAATATGAACAGCAATGATTTAAAGGAAATTAGACTGAAAGACAACAGAGATGTGGGGAAAAAGGGCAAAAGTAATTTCTTTAATCACACAAAGTTTTGTTTCAGATGTGGAAATTTTACACATAGTAAAGGGGATAAACTATGTCCTGCAAAGTGGGTTACATGTCAAAATCATAATAAAGTAGCACATTTTGCCAAAGTCTGCCAGAGTACTAAAACTAATTCAGGTAAAGGAGTTCATGTAGTTTTGGAGGAGTCAGAAGATGAATCCAATAGGTATTTTGAACAGATACAGAATGATTTGAAGGATATGGTCTTGGTTGTTAGTGAAGAAGTCATTGCAACAGGTGATCTGTCAGAATGTATAAACCGTACATTGATGTGATAGCAGGAAATAAGACAGTGGCATTATTGGTGGATTCGGGAGTCAGAATTACGATGATTACAGAGGAACTTTTCCATGAAAATTGTCCAGACAGAGAGTTAGAACGCCCGACAGGGCTCCGGTCTCATATGAAGGTAGAAGAATAGAACTAGCAGGGTTTTTCGAAGAAACAATGGTGTTCAGAGACAGAATCATACAAAGTTTATGTAGCTATAAAAGGGCTTTCCATTTTAGGGTTGGTCCATCAGGGACTCTTCAAAATGGTTTTGAGACCAGGAACCAGAGATCGAGTCTCAGTCATCGGGGAGGATCACATCGAACAATTAAAAGTGAAGTATCCATTGGTCTTCACTGAGGAGGTTGGTAACATAAAAGTCAAGGAAGGTTCTATCCCCATTAAACCCAAATTACGCAGTATCCCTTTCTCTGTAAGGGATGATCTATAAAAAATAAAGGGCTTGTGTGAGAAAGAAATAATAGAACCTATTGAGTCTTCCCTCTGGCTTTCCTCGCTTGTGGTTGCATGCAAACGGGATGGGAAGTTGAGGGTTTGTGTTGACCTGCACAACCTGAATAAAGCTATTTGGATAGATTCCCATCCACTTCCTAAGATCACAGATTTGTTAGCACTCATACATGGAATGAAATGGTTTAAACAATTAGACCCTGCCTCTGCATACCATCAAGTGGTCCTTGAACCTGGTTCGAGACACTATACTATATTTGTTTCACCATTTGGGCTTGTTCCAATACTGCCGGATGGCATTTGAATTGGCTTCAGCCGCTGCAATTTTACAAAGACTACTGTACAAACTGTTAAAAGGAGTGCAGGGTGTAACAGCCTTCCAAGATGATATTTGCTAAATCTGTGGAACAGCATAATAAGATTCTCGATCAAGTATTGGTCATTTTCCAGGGAGGCAGATTGGCCTATTTTTGTAAAGCCCATCTGCTCCCAAGGGGGACAGAAAGCTCACTAGACACCAGGGAAGATTTAAAAAAATAAATAGGGTGGGGGTAGGGCCATACCCTCACCCCAAATAAATGGGGACAAAGTTGTTCTGCCTAATGGTGGGCAGATGGGGCAATTACCCCCGATCCACTCCCGGGGAGAGGGGGGGGGCAGAAAGCCTACTAGATGCCAGGGAGTTAAAAAAATAGTGGGATGGTGGCTACCAACCAGTATGGGCATGGGTATGCCCCCACCCCAACTGAAGGAGGTAACAGGGTTTCAGCTCTCTCCAGTCGTGTGCTAAAAGAGCTTATCCCAATGGCAAGCAAGAGGACGTTTGAGTATTTTGGGATTTGCTTTTACATTTGGGCCCTGAGAGCTTGGCTAACTCGCAAAATCGTCCCACTTGGAATGGTGAGGGCTGCACTTTTTGGACTTTGGGACGCTGCCATCTAGAAAAATCTCTGAGACTTAGACACATCTGAAAACTAAAAATCTGGGTGAGTCCAGGGTGGTGTGCTTCACATGCAGCCCGCACCATTTTCTTATCCACAATTTTGACATGTTTTTGGCTCTTCCCTGTCACAGGCACTTGGCCCACCCACATAAGTGAGGTATAATTTTTATCGGGAGACTGAGGGGAATGTTGGGTGGTAGGAAATTTGTATTGGTGCAGTGATCCCACACAGAAATGTGGAGAAAATGTGATTTGAGGTTTGCTGAGGATTCTGGGTAAGAAAACACTGGGGGATCCACGCAAGTCAGACCTTCCTGGATTCCTTTGGGTATCTAGTTTTCAGAAACGTCTGGGTTTGGTAGGTTTCCCTAGATGGCTGCTGAGCCCAGGACCAAAAATGCAGGTGCCCCCCCCCTGCAAAAAGAGGTAGTTTTGTAATTGATAAGTTTGATGTGTCCACTTAGTGTTTTGGGGCATTTCCTGTTGCGGGGCACTAGGCCTACCTACACAAGTGAGGTACCATTTTTATCGGGAGGTGTGGGGGAATGCTAGGTAGAAGGACGTTTGTGGCTACCCTCAGATTCCCGAACTTTGCAGCATCGAAATGTGAGGAAAAAGTGTTTTTTGCCAAACTTTGAGGTTTGCTAAGGGTTCTGGGTAACAGACCCTGGTGAGAGGCCCACAGATTACTCCATTCTGGGTTACCCTAGGTGTCTAGTTTTCAGAAATGTCAAGGTTTGCTAGGTTTTCCTAGTTGCCGGATGAGCTAGAGGCCAAAATCCATAGCTAGGCACTTTCCAAAAAGCACGTCAGATTTCAATGTAAAAATGTGATGTGTCCATGTTGCGTTTCCTGTCATGGGCACTAGGCCTACCTACACAAGTGAGGTACCATTTTTATCGGGAGACTTGGGGGAACACAGCATAGAAGAACAAATGTTATTGCCCCTTGTCTTTTTCTACATTTTTTCCTTCCAAATGTAAGACGATGTGTAAAAAAGAAGTTTATTTGAGAATTGCCCTGTAAATCACATGCTAGTTTGGGGACCCCAGAATTCTGCTTCTCCGCACCTTATCTTGTGCCCATTTTGGAAATACAAAGGTTTCCTCGATACCTATTTTTCACTCTTTGTATTTCACCAAATGAATTGCTGTATACTAGATATACAATAAAAACCCATTGCAAGGTGCAGCTCATTTATTGGCTCTGGGTACCTAGGGTTCTTGATGAACCTACAAGCCCTATATATCCCTGCAACCAGAAGAGTCCAGCAAACGTAATGGTATATTGCTGTAAAAAATCTGCACTAGCTCGATAAAGTTATAGAAGAAAATGTGGACAGTAATGGCTCTTTTTTCACCTCAATTTCAATATTGTTTTATTTTAGCTGTTACTTTCTGTAGGAAAACCTTGTATGATCTTAACAAATGCCCCCTTGCTGAATTCAGAATTGTATCTACTTTTCAGAAATAGTTAGCTGTCTGAGATCTAGCATTGGTTTCACACCCATTTCTGTCACTAACTGGAAGGAGGCTGAAAGCACACAAAATACTAAAAATGGGGTATGTCCCAGTAAAATGCCAAAATTGTGTTGAAAAATGTGGTTTTGTTATGCAAGTCTGCCTGTTCCTGAAAGCTGGGAAGATGGTGATCGTAGCACCACAAACAATTGTTGATGCAATTTCCAGGGAAAAAACAAGTGCTTTCTTCTGCTGCACTTTTTCACATTTAAAAAAAAATGAAATTCTAGTTGTATTTTGACTAATTTCTTGGTCTCCTCCAAGGGAACCCACAAACTCTGGGTACCTCTAGCATCCCTAGGATGTTGGAAAAAAAGGACGCACATTTGGCACGGGTAGCTTATGTGGACAAAAAGTTATGAAGGCCTAAGCGCAAACTACCCCAAATAGCCAACAAAAATGCTTGGCACAGGAGGGGGAAAAGGCCTGGCAGCGAAGGGGTTAAAACATCAAAAGAACATGAGTGTTTTCAAAGAGAGGTGAAATCAAAAGTTTGAAGCTTTTTATGAAAGTTCTACTGCACCAGCTAAGGAAGGAGATCTGGTTTAGTGGCAGAGCTGTCAATCTGAGGACCTTGGTTAGAATCTAACTTGGTATTGACTGAAAATTGTGCAGTTGTGGGAAATCTCTAAATCACAATATGCCTAAAATCTAAAGGTGTGAGATACTGCTGTAAGTGTGTGTAACAAACGATTTAAGCCACAACTTGATGAATACAATCTTGCATCATTTTCCATCACCTTCCATAATTTGCAACACTCTTTTGTGCTCCGGTTAGCCCCATGCTACAGAAATACCAATTTGTTCATGCTTTTCCATTTTGAACAGGTATCCAGCTTATTATTCTGTGTCGATACTCCTTCCTTTTGAGTTATTGGTGAGCCCCCCTCATTTTGTGGCAGCCAGATAGACACCCTCCACAATTTCCCATTAATTAATCCCAGTTTACTCTTCATTCCTCAAATCTACTTCTAAATGTCTCTGGGTGCACTTTCTTGGGCTCATTGGGACATTTGCACCACACATATCTTCTTTTTCATAATAAGCATTTTATCATTATGCAGTTCACGCTGCTTTGAATCACAAACAACACTTTCCAGAAAGCCTTCAGTGCTTTCTTTTCCATGTGTCAGACATGCACAGGACTCACTTGGTACCAACCATCTTGCAGACATTCAAAGCTTGCAGGACCGGTGTTCACTCTCCGAGCTCCAGCAATGCTTGGTATCTCAGGGGAATGCACTTGAGAAGACAAAAGATGGGGCTTTAATGTGCTAAAGCATGAACGAACAGAAAGGCACATATGTGTTTTCCATGTGTTAGCTTGTGACTCCTGGACCTACTGGCCCACCAAATATGTATTCTAATACTATCTCCACCCCCAGTGTGAGAAGTGGTAGCCCTCTCTGAAGTTCAGGTCTATTTGTGTCCCTGCTGATTGGATAACATTTTTGTGTTCTCAGAGACTAGTGGGGAAAATCATGAATCTGTGAGTTTGGTGTCATTAAAACACCAGCAACACAATTAGTATTGCAAACTAGTGAAGTGTGAGTTTGAGAAAGAAAATGCCGAGTATCATAGATTCACATGATTCTTGCCTTGGACCCTAAAAGTGTCTCGGCTATTTTGAATTGATCTTCATCTACTAATTTTAAAAAGACTCAAAACTTTCAATGCATTCACAATCTTATAAGATCCGTTGATCATGATGTTTGCTAAGGTAGTAAGTGTGATCCCTCATGTTTTGAATAAGGAGAATGTGAGAAAATGTTTTGCTTAGACGATCAAGCTCAAAATGTTTTTAACATGCTTAAACAGATGTTTACTCAAGTACCAACATGAGGTTATCCTGATACTTCAAAGAAGATTATTTTGGAAACAAACACCTCTGAAAGCACTGCTGGGGCAAATCTGTAACAAGATGATGACAGGCAAGAACATCCTGTCTTGTTTATCCGAAGGTTTGGCATATAGAACTGTTCTGTAATTGAAACAGAACATTTAGCATTGAAAAGGGCTTGTATTGAGTAGAGGCATCTTTTGATTACTACTAGGGAACCGTTTGAAATTGAAACTGACCATCGAAATTTACAGTATTTGTGAAATCATCAAACCAGATGAGCATTTTATTTGCCTAGCATGATATCACTATTATCTCATACCTGGTTCAAAGAATGTGTTGGAACATTGCTTATCCAATTATCATCCTGAGTCATCACTTACTTATGATGAGCCTGTAATTCCCTCTCAACGAGTGGATGGAGTATTTCAGGCATTCTTAGACAAAGTTAAAACAGCTTAAGAATGGATGGATGCAAATCAACCAGGTTTGGGACAATAGCATCATAATTTTTTACGTTATTGTAGTACAAGGAAGATTTAGCACAAAAATGTAAGCCCCATTGAGGTGGAATTCTGATAAATCACTGCTGGTAGACCAGGAATTTGGTAATAAAATTAAATATTAGGTTTCACTATTGTTCAGTGAAAATGAAGGTGTAGTGTTAATTAAACAAGTTTGGTAGGAATTTAAAGCCACAATAACTGGTGATACAATGTCATACTCTATTTATAAATTTAAGAACAAATACTCCAAATATTCCAAGTAGCACAAGCTCGGTAAGAATCAGATGTAAATAGATAAATCACTCCAACAAGATAATGCAGATAGATAGAAGCAATGAAGGAGTTGAGAGTCTACAATGCTGAAGTTGAGATCCTGAAATCCTTAATGACTGGCCAATAAATTTATAAGCTCTAATGTGAGAGTATGGAGGAGTTGGGAGAGTATTTCTTTCTCAGAACCAGCAGATTTATCAGGTAGGCCCTCTGCCACAATCTTCAATTGTAAGGGAATTCCTGGCAAATACTGAAGTCCCTAACTGGAGAATGGTCTATATCTATATCAACGCCCTGCCTAAAGGCAGAGTTATACAGGGTATTACATTCTTTCTCTACATGTAAGCTCTCACGGAAGAATGCTTTCTGTAGACTTGTATAAGAGGTTTGTAATAGAGCTTAAAACCCCCTTAACTAATCCATTGTACACCCTGCTGAGGTGGAAGGGCCAAACCATCATTTTATAAAGACAAAACACACATATTAGTATTTTAATAACTGAGAAAGAAGTTCTTGGATGAAATGGTACTAAATGTTCATGATTAGATTTTGACATGGCAATATCAAATTGTATTATCACTTGAGCACCAGGCATAATCCAACAGGGAGAAAGTACAAACCAATTTCATGGCACATGTTATCTGGTGAAAGGGTCATCTACCAGGGGACGTTGGATGAACTGTGAAAGTAGTTAAGAGTGGGAAGAGTAGGGCATAGGAAAAGGAGAGAACAAGCACATGTATGATTATTCATGAATGTGCTGTACTTTGTGGGTTTTTGTGACACCTTAAATCTTGAATGAAAAGTGTATTGAGCAAGTAGACAATCTCTTTATTGGCTTTCTATGGGGCAGCAAACACGCCAGAATCAGCCTTGGATTACCCAATTTAAGGTTTTATAATGAAGAGGCACAAGTATTAACTTGTGAAAGATTTGTGGGAATCTGCACAAGTGTTTTCCGATAAATTCTGTTGAGTATACGTTAATGAGATGGGAATTCAAGCACCACATTTATACATAAAAACAAAATATGACACTAGTTCAGTGTTGAATTGAGCACTAGCATTCATATTAGTTCATCGGAAATTTCTTTATGGGGTGATACCCGTGTCAACCTTGTGGAAACAAGATTTGTTGAATGTCTTGTAACTGAAATAGGTCAGCAAGTAACAGAGGGAAAAGATTGAATTACCAAAGGTCAAGATTGGTTTAGTCCAGGATCTATGAGCCCTATAGAGACAATATGATTGAAGATTACAGAACGTGCAGGGTGGTATCTATTACCTACTAAGGAACAGCATCATAATTGAAGGCTGTATGCCAGTACCAGTGCTAAAAAAATAAATGCCTGTTTGCAGATGATGTAGCTTTTTTGTTAAAGGAAATGTATTATAAAATTCAGTTGCACAAACAAACATTCACCTGGGGTCCTTAGATTGTCGGAAGTATTGTGAAGAAGGGGTAGGCTCATTGTTTTATTTGCATCATTTAGACACAAGAGTTATCTTCAGACAGACTTGAAGGAGACTATTTAGTTTCACTTTGTTTTAACTTAACTGACTGAGAAACTGCATTTCGTAGATCAACCATAAAATGTATTGTTGGGACATTGTTTTCTGCCAGGAGGGCAAAGAAAACACTCCCTGTGGAGGAACCAAATGTGACAGCCTTTTGTTTTTTTTACTTTGCCCCACCTTGTGATGACAAACATATTAAAATGTGTCCTAACCTCACTTAATAAAATGTAGTACCAACTGGAATTAATATTGTTTTTTAGCTAAACATATATTAGATTAGAAGCTGAGGAACAAAACCTCCTGTTTGATGTTCTATAGTTAGATCCATTCTCTAAACACATTGTTACAAGGTTTGATTTAGTGCATTTGATAAATCAATAAGTTCTTTAGCTTACCTCATTACATTTGTTCTTTACTATTTTCGCATCTCACTTGGTCACTCATTAGGTTTCTCATTGTTCAGATTCACTTAGTCCACAGATTTAAGACTTGGGGAAGGATTAGCAGAGTAATTAGTAATTAATAAAACAGGCATTTATCAGGGGGGGTTTACATTGCACTAATCATATCTATGAGGCTACCTGCCAAATACACTTTTCTTCATATTCCATGATCATTGTTTTTCAGATCAATAGTATATTGATTTCATCAGAAAAGATACTCTGGTGGAAATCTATTAGGTATCCTGATGGGCTTATACAGATGCCACAACCATGGGTTACTTTATGGAATGTCACTGAGATTAGAAAATAGAATTAAACTCTTAAGAGCAGTTGTAGCAATATTCTGGCATACCGGAATGAACAAGGACAATCAATATGCTCAAGAAGATTGAGGTCAATAAAGAAGGAAAAAGCATACCATCATTTTACCAAAGAGTTAAAGTGACCATCGCTTCTAAAGACAACAAACATGTAATATGAAGAAAAACACGGTAAGAAAAAAATCAGTTTGCTCTATGAAGGCCTCAGAAGGTTCTACAGAAAATGGTGAAAACATCAATTCAGATTAGAACATCAGCAGACAAAAATGAATTTGAACTATTTAGAATAATAATACAAGGAAGGTACTTATGTCCAGGTTTAAGAAAAGTGGTGCTACATTACATGTAGCGGCACTGTATCATCACCATGTGTGCGCCGTATTTAAAATACTGTGCACCATGGCACAGTGTATGGGGCAATACCGTCAGAATTTCTGATGCTATTGATGTACTGTTCAGGGTTAGTGCCAAACTTTTGGCACTAACCCAGTAAGGTACATAAGGGCCAATTGAAAACAATGGTATGCCCCCTTTTAATGCCTGCTCTGTGCAGTCGTTAAAAACTGCAGTAAAAAAATTACCCAAAGAAATCTCTTAGATTTCTTTGCACCATTTATGCGGCCCCGATAACGGAGGAACACCTCCCCTTGCATACATTATGCCTGGTGCAGGCATAATGTGGCGTATGGGATAACAAAGTGGCACAATGCATGCATTGCACCACTTTGTAAAAATGGTGCTGCGTTTTTGGCCATCTAACACAACATTAGTGTAAAAAAATGACCTAATGTGTTGTTAGATAGTGCTAGGCCCTCTTAAATCTGGGCCTTGGTCTGTCAAGGGAAAACCATTAATGTGAAAGAAACAAAATCAAAATGAAATAACATCTAAAAACAAATTAAATAATATCACTTGGCCCTAAACTGGTGAACACTAGGGCCGCTTGCTGTGCCAAAGTTCTTCCTAAAACATTTGATGTTTGTGCATTAGGATCTTGCAAAAATGCAGGAGAATTGCTGTACCAACTCTTTGAAGCAATACCAAGCTGATTACGCACATTGCAACTTGCCAAATCAGAACTGTCTTCTCACATCCTGTACAAAGAATTTAGGGTATTTCACCAGCTTTTTCCTCTTTGTTTAATGTTGTGTGTTCAATAATAAATGCCTTTGTCTAGACCTCTATCAACTGTTACAATAGTTGAATCTTAGCTGTCAGTAGTCCCTAATTTTAAGTGAACATGTCTTTATGAGGAGAACTATAAGATAAACATGTTTGAATTTTTAGGAATGATGGCAGTGAGGCATTTATGAGATTCTTGATAGTTGAAGCTAATACCAGAAGATCATGTTAACATCTTCGGCACTGCAAATGTCAGTGAATAAACAGGAGTTTTTTGAAGGCCAGCAGCTTGGTGATGTTTATCTCCAGTCTGAGGGTAAAATGCAGAATGGAAGTGGTGTCCTGGGGCTTGGTGGTCTCAAAAGAGGGAATAGGTTGATGATTCAATGTTATTTCCTATTGTGATGAAATTATGGGTGAACAATGACATTAAGTTATTGCTGATTGTTTTGAAGGTAGGTCAGGGAATAAACAGGAGTTTTTTGAAGGCCAGCAGCTTGGTGATGTTTATCTCCAGTCTGAGGGTAAAATGCAGAATGGAAGTGGTGTCCTGGGGCTTGGTGGTCTCAAAAGAGGGAATAGGTTGATGATTCAATGTTATTTCCTATTGTGATGAAATTATGGGTGAACAATGACATTAAGTTATTGCTGATTGTTTTGAAGGTAGGTCAGGGAGATTTGGGTTAGATTTCATATATTGTTTTTTTATAGAAACACTTCTTTGGAGGAGTTCTCTTTTCTGATTCAAACTTGGATGTGGGTGTGTTTTTTAACATTGGTCAGTTATTTGTATTACTGCAGCTAGGTTCTGACAGATGTACTTGTGGTAATTTTCATAGACTGTGAGACATTATTTGATCATCCAAATTCAGCCCCTCCAAGTGTTCTTTCAAGTGCATGCTTTTGACAGGGCCAGATCGGATGTAGCAGGTATCGGGTGTTTCCCCGGGAGAATGGAAGGGTGATGGCCGATTTTGTTACTGGGGACCGGTTTTGCCGCTGTGCTGCAATATCAGCTCCCATTAACAAACGCCGAAGTGCTTTGGACTTACACCACCCCCCAGCCCATGGGCTCGTCCAGCACAATTACCAGGGCTCCTTTGGGTTCCCAGTCCAGCCCTGCCATTTGGTGGTGATAGGTTATAGGAATATATGTGGATCTAAATGATTTGTGGAAGGAGTCTTTTCTTCATGCATTTTTTTTTAAATCATATCCTCCTGTCACCAATGTCATAGCATCCATATTGAAAATTACAACTGTATTAACAACCCCCTGTAGAACTGCCCATACATCTTATGCAGGCTGGCCAAATTTTCTTTCTCTTGATGGATGTTTAGATTCCCCCCCCTCCACCCAGTATCCATACTTGTTAGAGAATAGTGTGACCTGTAGTGTTCTGTACCCACAGCATGACTGGCAAGCCAGTTGGAGAGCTGATGCACATCTGATCCGAGAATGATGTGTGTCCTTTTTCCTGGTGGGGCTTTATGTTGCTTTCTACCTATCCATGTTCTACTGGAAGTGTCACCCCTTTGTCCAATAAAGAGCTGGGCAAACCGCTCTATTTAGCGTGTTTCTACACTGTGCAGTTGGATTACAACTCTGGGAACAAGTGAAAAACAAGGAAGGAGGATGGTTTACTTATGGGACTCTGAACATAATCGAAATGGATGAAAAAGCAGAAATAGAATTAAGATAAGAATAGGCTCACCAGTTCCATCACAACATCTGGCAGTCACAGTAAACCTACACTGGTCCTTTATACAGAGTTAAATGTTACAGACCAGGAAGCCTACCCTCATGTACGTTCAAAAGAACTGGAACACTAGAGACAAGAAGTGAAAAAGCTGTACTTGAAGGAAACTATTTCCAAATGCCTAGCACCAAGGAATAAAATAAAGGATTATGGTGTTGTTGCTCTGTATTTCATCACTTGTTAGGCTGTGAGGAAAAGAAAAGTAGCTGTTTTCACAAGAAGCACTGAAGGAAGAATTTGATGCTTCTCTATGTTTCATTAACCAGATTAAGTACATAAAGCACCATGGGGCGCTGTAACACTGATAGATGCCACTAGAGCCACCATTAAGTGGCACATTTACATGCTGTCAGCTCATTTTACTGCTAGTTGGGGTGGTGTTTGGACAAAATATCAATTTAAAAATATCGGGAGACTTTATTTAGGTAACTAATATTCTTTTCAGTAATATTAATGTTTGTAATATTGTTTTAACTAATATAGTGGTTAAAAATGTAGTTTCTTAATTAAATTAATGTGTTTTAGTTGATATATCAATTTTATGTGTTAAGATTGTTTATATAAAATATATTGTTTTTAAAATAGGGCTTGTAACTTGAAGTGATTTAGAGGTTTTTATTAATTTTAATGGTAATTTATAGTGCCATAGCAGGGTGCTGGTCTTGTAGGAGGATAAGGTGGGAAGCTAATTAGGTAAATATTTAAGAATCATTTAATACATCTTATTCAGTTATATGATTAATTATGTAATTTATGTAATACAGATTTATTTTTGTTATATGTTATGTGTGGGCTAGGCTTGTAGGGGTGTAGGGTGGGAATTTATTTAAGTATTAATTTCATAAATATTTATTTTTTAATTAATTAATTAATTGACTTTTAATTATGTAATTTATGAAATACCTAATTTATTTTACTTATATTTTAGTTGCGGGCTGCTAGGTTTGCTGGGGTGAGGGGTGGAAAGTTAATTAAGTAATAATTAAAAATGTATTATTCTGTTAATTGTTAATGAATGATTTGATTGATTTTTAATTATGTAAAATATTGAATACTAATTTCGTTTTCTCATATTTTAGATGCTAGGATTGTAGGGCAACATGGGGAAGTTAATTAAGTAATAATTAAATATTTCTTATTTGTAGATGAATTATTTAATTGAATTTTGAATATGTAAATTGTTGAATATTTATTTTCATTTCATTTTAGCTGCGAGGTGCTAGGTTTGTTAGGGTCTTGGGTGGGAAGTTAAGTAATAATTGATTAACAATTAATTATTAAATGTTAATTATTTAATTTATTTTAAATATGTAAGTTATGGAGGAGTTATTTTTTGTTATATTTTAAGTGCAAGCTGCTAGGTTTGCAGGGGTACAGGGTAGGGAGTTGACTAATAATCGAATAAAATATTTATTAACTGATCCTTTTTATTGAATAGTAATTACGCAAATTGATTGTTTATACTTTTTAAATACATATATATTGTTCTGTAAATTAAATTTTTTTATAACAAGTTTAATATTTTTTCAACATTCATGGAGTTACTCTAATATTGTAATTGTAATTGTATTTCTATAGCGCTTAATACTCCATATATGTAATGGCAAGTAGCATGCTACCCCACACTCCAAATGATTAGTGGTGGATTAGTATAGGGAAATATAAGTTGTTAATTTGAGTGGTGGGCGTGAGTCTGTTAGCTTGATTGAATAGGATAAAGTAGAGATAGAGGAGGGAAGAATCTAGATAGTGCTATTTGGGAGTACATATTAGTTAGATGAGGTTTGTGATTAGTCAAAGGAGAGACAGAGGAGGGATGAGTCTAGAAAGGGTTATCCTAGTAGTAAAATCAGGTTTGGAATCAGTCAAAGGAGGGATTCAGGAGGGAAGAGTCTAGGAAGTATTATTCTGGATAATATAGTGGTAAAATGAGGTTTGGAGTGAGTTGAGAAGGTATAGAGGAGGGAAGAGTCTAAAAGGGTTACGTGGAGATCATAGTAGTAGAATCAGGTTGAGGTGAGTCAAGGAGGGCTATAGAAGGGAAGAGTCAAGAAAGGATCTTAGGGAGGGTCCATAGTAGAACAATGAGGTTTGGGGTGATTTAGAGGGTGGAGGCAGAGGATATATTGAGAGGGGTATAGGGTAATACATTGGGGGAGTTGAAGGTTTTTTTCTTTCTGTAGTAGGAGTAAGGTAATAAACATATGGATACATAACTACATAGAAAGAGTATACGAAAAACAATAAAGAGATATAAAATTGTGTTGCATAAAGCATTCAGTTTGAGGAGGATCCATGTCATCTATTGATCAGCAGCTCTGAGGCAACTGAAGATTTTTGTGTTCCCAATGTCTTCGGGGCTTTTCAGTTTAAGAAGTATTTGTGTGTCATCTGCTTAGTTATAGCATGTGAGCTACAATTAATTGCCAGTAATGACTTCATGCAGATGTTGAAAAGCATGGGGGAGAGGATAGAGCCTTGAGGGACCCCCTGCTTTTGTGGAGTATGATATGGATGTAAGGTGTTTGAAGTTAATAACTTTCCCTACTCTCTTAGACTGCAGTAGGAATAGTAAAATTAACCTCTTCGCAGTTCAACACTTTCCCTACTGTTGGTCTGTTTGGAGTGGGAGTAGTCAATTTCACCCCTCCAAAGCCCAACACTTTCCCTACTGTTGCACAGACTGGAGTGTGAATATTAAACTTTACCCCTCCAACGCACAAAACTTCCTCTACTGTTGCGCTGATTGGAGTGGGAATAATACACTTCACTCCTCAGAAATCCAGTGATTTCAATACATTTGCCCTGTTTTGGGGAGAGATTAGTAAATTTCACTACTCCAAAACCCAACACTTTCATTACTGTTGCACTGACTGGAGTGGGAATAATAAATTTTACCTCCCCGAAATCCAATGCTTTCTCACCTCTTGCGCTGTTTGGAGTGGGAGTAGTAAACTAATCCCTCTAAAGTTCAAAACTTTCCATGCTGTTGTGTAGACTGTAATAGGAACAGTAAATGTCAACCCTTCCAAGTCCACCTTTTTCTCTACTGTTGCACTGACTGGAGTAGGAATAGTAAATCTACTTTCTCCGAAGTCCAACACTTTTCCTACTTATGCTTAAATTAGAGTGCAAATAGTATGATTAATATTCTTAGACTCCAGTAGTTTTCATTATAGTGCTTAAATAGATTCTATAGAATTAATTGTTTTATTTTTTATATCATTTGTTTTTCAATGTATTTTAATATTTAAAATATTTATAATATTTTTAGTAAGTCTGTTTTGGATTTTTATTTTTTTTATATTTTACTTTAACCAGTGGTTAATTTGCAAACAAAAACGTGCCAGTGTTCAAAGCCCTCCTCTTAAACACGCGGCTGCTGCAATTAAATGTTCGAGCACGGAATACTGAGGCAGCGTAATCCTGAAGCCATCTCGGGCCTCTTCAATCCATTTACAGCCACTCCCTGCCCCTTCAGCTCACTCAGCTTTCTGTTTTTCCCCTTTGTGACGCTTTTTCATTTTTGTCTTCCTCTGTCTTTCCCATATGTGTCTTTTGCTCGCAGTAAATGCTTGAGGCAGAAAAATAAGCGGCGGACCTAAAAAATAAGTGATGTAAACAACAAGCACAAATTAAGCACTGACTTTAACATATCTTTTCTTATCAAATTGTTTATATTTTTATGGTCTTATTGTACATTTAGGGATATATATATATATATATATATATATATATATATATATATATATATATATATACATACATATATATACACACACACATCGTAACATAATTAATAAAAAATATGTATTTGTATTTAACCCTATTGTTTTAATATTTTACACTTGCTACTATGAATATATATACATATATATGTTACATTCAAAATATTAAAAAATATAATTTCAAATATTTTTATGAATTATGTTACACCTTATATGTAAATACACAGATATATATTTGTGTGTTTATATAATAATATATTTTATATAGTATTAAATATTTGTGGAATGTATTTTATTTACAATATATTAATCGTACATATCGAAATATTTAACATTTACTAATTTGAACTCAAATTACAAAATAGATATTTTTGTATATTTTAGATAATATTAGCGTCAACAATATTTATTTCGAATATTTTGGTACTGACCATTACAAGTATCGTAGCATGATATTGTGGTAAACAATATTTTGGAAACAATATTTTTGTCAACAATATTGTTTACCACAACATTTTGTCATTAAGCCACTTGAAGTATATTTTTTAACAATTTTACTATAACAAGTTTGGATGCATACCATCATCTGGCTGACATGAATCCTGTTTTAAATATAGTCCTGTTTTAAATATAAATGGTGCAGTACATGAGGCGCCGTAGGCTGTACCAGCTTATCACAGCCATGGATTAATATTGAGAAGGGTGACTCATCTGGAAAATTCTGCTGGACTTGAAGTTGTCGGCACAATTTATAGTAAACAGACGAAGAGCTTAAAGGAACTGTTGGTGATCTGACGTGGTGTGGAATGCATGTATGAACATGTACAAAAGAGAGTAAACTGTTCACCTTGTCTCAAAATGCAGCATGGACAAAACGTTCTGGATAACCGTATTTTTGATCGGAAGTTTGTCATCAAAACTACCAGCGATAGGGAGTCCTATTTCGACTTCTCTGAGTCATTTTTGTGCAGTTCTGGAGGAGGAGAAGAGGAGACTGGTAGTTCAAGTTATTCTCATCCTCTTAGAGTGTCCATGTGATTTGACTTCATGTTTTATAATGTGATGGCCATTCAGAGTTTCATTATTTTTGCAGTTTAACAAAACTGCCAGGTAAAGTTGCAATTCATGGTCAGGAGAGAGCACATAGTATTGGGGACTGTGCAGGGACGTTTTTACAGTTACGTGAAGAAAAGTGTTTTTCATGCATAGAATGACATACAGACTGTTGTACTATGTAGGGATGCTTAGTGCTTCAACAGAGTGCTGAGAAGTTATTTTGCAGTATTCTGTGTGCGTATTTACATGGTCTGGCTTGACAGCGTGGCTGTCGCCAAACAATTATGTGAGCATTACAAAAGAAGGCCTTTGGATCCTTGCACATGGTGTGGGCCAGGAGTACATGTTTTGATTGGGAAGACTTTGTTTGATTCACCAAAATGGTCCTTGTTCTCCGCACAGCTGTGATCATTTTGTTTATTCAGCTCTCAGAAGTTGGACTTACAGGGGCACACTCATGATGTAATAATGCAGTTCAGTTAATTGCGTGATGACCCTGCTTTAACCGTAATTACATTTTACTTAAGAATTTTAAGTAAATTTAGAGTGTGAACATGATATATATTGTGTTGTGTAGATTGTTAAGTGTATGTTTGTTGAAGAGAGAGCAGAATGTGGGCATTTTTTAAAAATGTCAGAGCCACAACAGTGATGTGGGACAAGACCAAATTAAAAAAAATAAAAAGCAAGTATGCCTGTTGGGGAGACAACCTAGCGAAAATGTTAGATAAACATTTGAAGTATGCACAGTCAGGCTTTGCCAGGGTAGCACCCTGGGCAGAAAGAAATATGGCACTCTTTCTGCTGCTGGAGGATAAAATGAGGCAGCAGGGAGAGCTGATTACATTAGAGTTGTGACTGACCTTGCTTTTGAACAACATCTCTGCACCTCCCCCAAATCACATGAATCACTCTCAGATTAGCTTCTCACGGTTCCCCACGTTTATTGTTGGGGGGGGGAGGGTTATAGTATTCGGCAGGGGGGCTGAGAGGGAGGCCACAAAAGCAGGCTGAATGGGTGTTAAAAACAGTGCCCGCAGCACTGGAGCAAGGTGACCAGGACTCTGCTGTCTTCATGACAGCCTCTTACACTCCTCTGAAGATTGGCACCCTAGCCCTGGGCCCAGCTCACCCATGCCAAAAGCCAGCCCCGAGCATGCATATCGGGGAGACAAGCTCTTGGAAAAAAACAGGAGGCATCTTAGTGGTATGCTTGACAGGGAGACAACCTTGTGAAAAAGGTCAGAGGCACATTAGAGGTGTGTGTGTTGGGCACATAACGTTGTGAAACAACCATGAAAACATTAGTGGTGTGTATGTCCAGGAGACAACCTAATGAAAAACACGCATTGGCATAGCCAATAGGTCTTGCCCTGCAGCACATTATTCTGAGTGCTGCAACATCTACTGATACTGCACATGCCACTGGTGAGCAGGGGATCCAGAGCTGCCAATCAAGCCACGAGGGGCTTGTACAAGCATGCTTTTCACACGACAACACACCGGCCCCAGCTGCCCACACTGAAAGTAACAGTGGATGCTCTTCTCATCTTTTTCCATTTGTAAATGAGGCTGAGCAGGCTTATTTTTAACTGGTGGGTTGGAGAACACCTGTAAAAAAAATAACAAGCAGTGTGAATTCTTTACAGTGTACAGTAATGTGATGAAGTTTACATGTTTAAACATTCCCGATTGCTGCGAAGTAAGGAGATTCTCTCTCCTAAGATGGCGGCTAATCAGGACAGCCATCCCAACACAATGGCAGACTCGCTCATGTGGCTCCATTGTTGGCAAGCCCCTGTACTGAACAGTCTAGCACTCCTCGCTCAGCCCTGCTAAAATGGCTAGGGCACACAATGCTCTCTTTTCCCTTATCCGACCCTGAAAAGGGCCAACTATGTACAGGGGTGTTAAAGTGAAAGGCAGCATGTCCCACATAAGGGTGCAGGAACTGAACAAATGACAACATCTGCGCGCAAATAAGTGTGTTTTGAGCTGCTCAGAACAGAGGTTCAGAGGGGGAAGTTGGTTGTTCGGGTACAACAGTTGTGTTTCTACAAGTTCAAGTTTTTAGAAATCACAACACCTGCAAGTGAATGTGTTTGAACTGTAAGTAACATCATCTGATCACATTTTTTGATGAAAACAACCCAAAAAATACACTTGCAAAACAAGCATTCTCAAATATGAGCCGAGGAAAAAGAAAAATATAGTGTGCTGCAAACCACATGAATGCTGATAAGGGGAGGGCGATATGTAACAGAGCCAATCTCCATGGGATGGAACAAACCACTTAAAGGAGGGACAAATAAAACAGATTCACCTATGAAAAGCACCAATTTATGAATGCCACGAAAAGGAAACAATAAAAAGAAATGGGTGTGCTCAAAGCCCACATAGTAGACACAGCATGTCTAAAACAAGACGATGAATGCTCTGCCTAGTCAAGACCTAAAAAAGTGGAGGCACATCAGTGATGTGCATGTTGGGGAGGCTAGCTCAAGAAAATGTCAGATGCACAATAGAGATGTGCTTGTCATGGAGAAAACTTCTGAAAAATTAAAGGCCCCTTAGTGGGGTGCATGTTGGGGGGCATCAACGTAAAAATAACTGGAAGCATATTAAAGAGGTGTTTATGTAGGGTAGACAACCTTATGAAACATTCAAAGGTACTTTCTGGTGTACCTGTTGGGAGACAACTTCAAGAAAAAAGTCTGGTGGCGCATGGTTTGGGGTGTTGTTTGCAAACCTTTCAGACTTATACGGAGGAATGGTGCAGGGTGCAACTGTGTTAAAAAAGGAGGAGAGTGCATTGATGTATTTTTTCTTCTTGAATTAAAGGGAGGGGATGTGTTAGAAAAGTCCCCTGCATTGATAAATTGTTTGGAACAAAGTGATCTGGAGTTTTCTGTTGCCATATTGTGATTGGTCAGGATAGCTAGAGAGCTGATAAAGCTCTGGTCTGAGCAGAGTGTGTGCTGAAGGTCTGGTCTGAGCAGACTGAGTGACCCTCCTCATTGTGGGGCTTTATTATTCTGTTCTACTTATCATTGACTAGAAGGATTAACTCTTTATTTCATAAAGAGCTCGTAAAGAACCCAGAGTCTACGGCATGTAGTTTCTTTCGGATTACAGCAGTACATCGTAATGTAATAGTAGCAGCATTGGACCCTGACTCTGAGAGCTGAAGGACCAGGAGGAGCAAATGGGGTGATAGTTAACATGCATGGGGACACAAAAAACTCCCCATTTTGTGTTGGACACAGTTAAGAAGCATCAGGGGTTTGTGATGGGTTGAGGTATGTTGGAGTGTAGTTATTATAATAAAAAATTAACATGAAATGTTTGCAAATTAATGTATAATAATGTCTCATAGAAAATGTATTAATGTGCTTTTAATATAAGCGCTTGAAATGTGCCCACGGGGAGTGGCCACTAATGTATACGATGACTAATGAAATTGATTAATGATGAATTGTTAATGTACTTATGTGTGATCCTGTGTAGCCTTTAAGAATTTTAGGTTAAGGTTACTAGGCCTTAGGTAGCATGAGTCGGGGCCTAGCTGCCGGTCTCATATTAACTGTGTTTTTCTAACGCGCAATGTGCTGACTTGCTGAAGGACGTGTAGCCGTACTTTTCCAGAAGCTAGAAGATGTGTGTAACCGTAGTAAATTCTTTCGCATGAGACTCGACTTGCTCAAGGAGACATTCTTGCTAAATGCAACAGTATAAATTTGCAACAGGTACAAGGTCGCCTGAACTGGTAAAGACAATAGGAACTACTGACTGAGCCCGCAAGAATAAAAGTTTGTACCTGACATCCTACCCGTTCGGGACGTCAATTACAGGAGCCAATGAACTACGTGAGAACTGTCCTAAAGTGAAAATCCTAGTGAGGTGACAAGTCAATTATTGGTTGGAGATAATGATGCACCAAAATTTACCCAACTGGAAATTAAGAGACTGTACAGCAAGAGTAATATAACCCCGTGTTACAAAGAGAAATCAGCCATTACGTGGCAATCTTTGCTAGTACCTAGCCACTTTGTCACTCTGTTTGACTCTTCAAACCATCCTTACCCTTGCCTTGCCCGTTTTATACTTTTCCTCCTTATGAGGGAAGTGTTCCTTATTACTTGTCTTGCTGCACTTTGCTGCGTTTCCTGGCTGATGGTGAATCAACTGATGTCCTGAGGACGAAGACTGACTCGGTATGCTGACCCATAACGGAGGGTAACTATACTGTATGATAATGAAATTGTAATTGTCTGTTTGCCTTTTCTTTCTAGGTACCAACTGCTTTTTTTGATAGAGACCATAGTCAGATGTTTTCTAAATTTGTGTTGCTAAATTGTTTTGCATGAAGCCCAACATGCTAATGCTAATTCGAGGATAGTTAAGGGGTTCACTAAAACGGAAGCAAATAGACAAAGGACTGAATCGATGTTTTGTTGAACAATACGCTAATGATGCTCTACTAAGATTAGTCCATGTTGACGTCGTGCTTTGTTCTAATGTTTATGATCTTTGCTTTGATGAAATCTTATTCGTGTTGTCATATTGTGGCATTGTTAATGTGTTTTCTGGTATTGAGACTAATAAACTTGCTAGTAGAGTATAATCAATAGGGAATAAATATAAATCTTACTAAATTTTGTGTGGTTATTCATGACTGAAAGGTCATGGGGTGTTTTGTTTTCATTAATGTCCCTAACCAATTTGATTGATTTGTTATTGTGAATATTGATGAGGTTATTGATCTATTGATTGACATGCTGATTAGTTATCTCGTCTTAAGGTGTCTCCAATCAGGGTCAAAAGATTCATTGGCCTAAAACGAGTCCCAGATTAAGTAAATTACCTAAAACAGGACGCGATATCAGGTGCAACTATATGATCTTCTAAAGGCACCACACAGGGTTTAACCTTTTGGGATGATTATCTGTTTTAAATGTGAGTCTTTGGATCTTCACATTTCTGCTGTAGTTTCCCTGGGACAGTAAGGAAAACCCCATTCATACAATAATGGCACTGTGTCAGCAGAGTGAACAGAGCATTTTCACAGCTGTAAATTAATGGTAATTAAAGTTAGCACTAAAGAGGCTGCAAACATTTCTTATCCAGCAACAGAGTACATGTTTTCAGCCCATTTCCTGCACAGTGCCCCACAACAATTGTTGGTACAGTCTGCCTAGGATCACAAAGTTTGGTCAAGAGGGAATGCTAGAATTCAAGTCAAGCTGTTGAACCATTCATCTTGGTTTATCTCAGGTATTTTTTTTACAAAATTCTGCCCAGTGTAAGTCCTCTGCAGCTTGGTTCTGATGTCTACAGTCCTACCCCATGATCAGCTAAATAGACAATACGATTTTATACAGCTCAGCAGCTATATAAGGACAATATGAAGTGCTTTTTGCGACAGGCTCCTGCTCTTATTATTCTGAGACATATTGAGGTAAACATTGTTCACAAAACATTTACTCTTGCTGTGCAGAAATTATTTCCCTGTCTTCTGTGGCTCCTCTTGCTAACGCAGGTAATTCTAGTAAATAAAAATGGGCATAACTTTCAGAACTCTCCTTTAATTCTTCCTTTATTATAATCTTACCCATCACATTTTCTGTACCGCACCCATTAGTCGAGACACACTGATCCTCGTTCACCTTCCCATGACGAAACTCATATCATTTGTATCAAAGCTGATGTGTTCAAAATTACCATTCAGCCAGGTGCCTGCTCTCCTCTCTGGAGGGCCCATGTAGACATCCTTAATATCTAGCACAGTGCTTCCCAAACTTTTTTATAACCACAAACCAATTTTTTGAGTGACAAACTTTTGTGATCCACCTAGCGTTATGGGTATAGTTTGCTTCTGACCCCTGTTTGCACAGAATCTGATATCAAGCTCCCGATACACAGATATTCCTAACCTTGACAACTTTTCAGAATCTGCTTTTTTGTTGTTTCTGCAGCTCAATAACCTCAGCCTGGGTTTGGGGCTGTAGCCTGCAGTGCCTTGGTGTTGTGAGATGCATGTGCCTCTCTTCGGGGCTACATGTGGAGGAGGCTACTTAGATAATTTAATATAGTACTTGCTGGAAGGCTAGAAGGGTTGAGTCAGGCTCAGTCACATATAAAACATGTGCTTCATTTGTTAATATAAAGGCGACTACACTTTGCTTACAGAGTAAAAGCCACATGACACTAGCTGACATGTAGCCTTGTATTCCCAGTGGTGTGTGTGTTCTCAGCATAATCCGATTTAAGTGAAGTTACAGCAGATAAACCCGTGACATATTTCTGTCTCTTCATATCTCTTCATCTTCGACGAGAACAAATTTTGTCTGCAACACAGGCTGAAACAAGCACTGGCAAAGCCACTAGGTTTCACCTATGCTAGATCTAATGGTTTTGTCAATGTTTTCAGAAATGTTGCTGTGCAACAGGGCTTAAAGAAAATAAAATAAAGAGCTGTGACAAAGCTGTTCACCTTATAGCACTCGTATTTAATTTACTTTCAGCCGTGTCTGTTTTTCTTTGATGCCAATCTTTAGCAAGTGAAGAAATATGAAGATAATATGTGCCTGTGGTTTTCTTTTAAATAAAATGCAGGATTTTAGGTTCATAGGGACTTGGAAGATTATTATTGTACCCTGATTAATTGGAAATAGGAAGGCATTTCTATCCCATAGTAAAAGCTACTTACAGAGACATTATTTTTGTATCTGAAGTTCCCCGGCAAATGCATCAAGACGCAGTTGATGGTTGAAATAAATAAAACATCTATTAATAATGTTTAAAATGTAAAATATTTCCATTTAGAAGTAATTTTCCACACACTGTTGCTTGCACTTTACTTCTAAATCTGACCTTCTGCTTGTAAATAATAATATAGTCAGCTTGCAAAAAATGAAATGGATGTTTTGAAAAAGCACAGCATAAATAGCTAGAATTAGTCAAATATTTGTTAACAGTTATAACGTATGTTAACGCAAAAACATAAAATAACTCTGCACCCTCTCCTGAGGAGATTTACTGGGCACCATTAAAAGGTAGCAGGCAGAATCCAGAGTGCTTGCTTTCAATTTCTTTTTATGTGCAATGCCTGACTGTGTCCTAGATTTATCTTTAGTAGGCTCAGCTTTGAAAAGCGCAATGGTAACCCTTTAGGTCATTCTTTTGGGGGCACTTAACTCACTGAGTTATCCCGGCGGCGTTTAAATTCTGATGGCAATACCTGACTTTTAAGATTGAGCCTGCGAATGCATGCGCTAGCGCATGCATCTCGCTGTCGTGACTCTGTTGTGTTCAGTAAAGGGCTTGAAACTAGCCTGTCGCTCACCATTTGTTTGTTTGATTGCCACTCTTCTTTACAGTCTCGTAATTCGTCAAGGCACGTCTGGCATCATTTCCGTTTCTCTGTGTGGAGCAGGGATCAAGCACTAATTAATCCAACTTAATTAGTGCCCGTCCATTGCTGATGTGATCGAGGTACTATTTGTTCTTTTTACCTACTAGTGCCCCGCAAACAGAAGGCTTGTGACTGGCAAAAACCTGCCCAGCAGGACAAACAAAATTGCTAAGTTTTACTTTTTAAAGCAAACTTTTTTTATTTTGCCAAGTCGTCTTTTCTCAGTTTCCTTCTGTTTTCTTTTGTTTTTGCTTAGGGGTGCTGTAATTAAAAGTTGACAATTATTCTAAATATGCGAGACCCATTGCATTGCAAAAGCTTGTTATATTATTATTGTCATTGCTGCTGTGCTATGCACTTCGGACACCCTGTAGGGGTGCTAAGAGCTGAAGCCTTGCACAGAGGTATTCAAAACTAGAATGGGACATTTATTTTATCTTTCTTCTGGCCTGTCACTAAAACTACAAGTTGCCCATGTGGATAATAGAGGAATTTTTTTTAAATGTAAATAGCCTTTGAAATGAGGCCTAGTTGTGAAGCCACATCGGCATAATGTGCTCAGTCACATAAGATATCACTTTTAAGCACATGTTTTCCTGGAAGTGCATCTCCCGAGAGGCTCCTGTTAACCCGGAAGCTTTGCAAAGGTCACGCGAACTGCCGTCATTGCAACTTGTGCGATGTGACAGGACAAAGATTCTTTAAAATTATAGGCTGAATTTGTTGCCATCAGGCCGGCATGCTGGCTAAGCGATATTTTTAATAGTTAGATAACACACTACCACATGGCAAAATGAATGACTTCCATGACAGTACAAATAATAGTGGCGTGTATTGTAATCATATGCAGTGCATGTGTGAAATGTGCCAAGCGTTTGTTTAGTTGTGGAAACGTAGGTGTTTAAAAAATAAAGTCAGAGAAAGAACACAAACCTAATTACACGCACTTAATAAATGAGAAGGCATTTATCTCAAATAAGGCAAACTGTTTCCTGAAATATCTTTAATAGCATAGGAAACACGCTGTATTTAATATTGTGAAATCATGCATGGCAAAAATACTAAAATAAAATCTTGAGATATGTGAGCATGTTTGCGGCGACAACCCCTCAACTAAACAGCTTCAATCGCCAAATAAGCTGGATGTTCTAAAGGACCAAAATCGGGAAATCTGTGGTGCTTATGACAACAAACCTTTCATCGGACCTGCATGCCGGTCGAGAGGTAAAATGCGCTGTATTTAAAATTGTAAAATGGTGCGTGGCAAAATTAATTCCTCGATAGCACAAATAATGTATTCCAAGTATTTTTTAAATGATAAAAGTCTCGGTGCAAGGACAAATGAAGAAATCATTCATATCCATTAATGCATTTGTTTGGAAAAAGCCACACTTGCGCACCTAATATATAATTATTGTGAAACTAAACATAGACACAAAAGCATTTGTCAAAAGTGCCTTTAAACTTATCCAATGCTCCAAAACTAGCCATAGCGAAATAATGGTTGTTATTGCAGGCACATTTACACATTTGTAATTTCTCCAAAATTACCTTTTAGATTAAAAAAACACAAATGGTCACAGCAAGTTCGAAAAGGAAATGAGCCATAAATCGTACTTGCCAGCGATACTGTAAGAAAGCATGTGCTTTACACATCAAAGTGAAACGTAAGTATTGTTAAAACAGTGTTACAGGCTGGCTAGCTCTTTCCTGGGAAGAGATCTTATTGTGCCCTATTGAAGTTGCGGAATCCTGACAGTGAAAGCACCTTAAACAGTGTGAATTGCCCAAGATGACCATATGTTAGGGTAACATCAAGAGTGAAATGCAGTTTTGTACTTTTAAATGTTTCAGCTGTACCTGTAATTGCAAATTCTCTAAGAGTAATGGATCTAATGTGGAGCATACAGTTACAGGGAGTGTATTTAATGTATGTGGAAAGAGAACTTCGAAAATAAGTTCCTCTCTATGTAACAAAATGAGAAGCCTTGCTAAGAGGTTTTCAAAACGAATATTCTGACATTAATCATTATCTTTCTTCTGGCTTTTCACTCTCCCTAAAGGGTAATTAGCCTTTGAAATGAGGCCTAGTTGTGAGGACACATCGGCATAATGCACTCAGTCACATAAAATATTGTTTTTACAGCTTACCCAAAAGTGTCTCTCGAGAGGCTCCTCTTAACCTGGCGATTTCTGAAAGGTCACATAAACTGATTTCTGAAAGGTCACATAAATTGCCGCTGTAACTGGAGCAAGTGACGGGAGGAAGATTCTCTAAAATGATAGGCTGCGTTCGTTTTCATCGGACCTGCATGCTGGCAGAGCGATATTTTTAATAGCTAAAACACTACCACATGGCAATATTAATGAATTCCATGACAGTGCATGTGTGAAATGTGTCAAACGTTTGTTTAATTGTGAAAGCACCCATGTTTAAAAAATAAAGACAGAGAAAGAAGACAATATTAATAACAAACGTGTAATAAATATGAATATGTTTATCTCAAATAATGCAAACTGTTTTCAGAAATATTTTTAACAGCTTACAAAAGACGCTGTATTTAACAGTGTGAAATCATGCGTGGCAAAAATAGTGAAGTTAAATAATGAAATCTGCGAGCATGTTTTCCGATGACAATCCTTCAGGTAAGCAGCTTTAATCACCACATAAACTGCATGTTCTAAATAATCCAAACTGGGAAATCTATGACAGTGTTTGCGATGACAAACCTTCAAAAGGGCAGCTTCAATCACCACAGAAGCAGGATGTTTTAAAGAATCCAAGTCATGAGCACAGGTGCCCAAATTACATTCACTCACCAAACACGCATGAGCTTAAAGAAAAAAGTAGATTCATGAATGAAAAAACACAGACGAAAAGTTCAAAGGAAGGAGTACTTGGTTCAGGCTCCACTGATAAAACAAACACAAAGAGAAACCTGAACCCAACGGGAAATAGCATGCTGCAACCAGCAGAAAGCAAGGAAAACAGAGTGGCAAGCAGACAAATGGAAAGTGAGGGTGTGCTGTAAGCCCCTTTTTTTAATTACAAGAGATTTCACAAGTGCAGTGAAAGCGCTTTGCAGGTGAAACCTAAAAAGTACCTCAGCCTAAAAAAAAGTGGATTGTCAACAATTACAAGGACTTTATCAACCCACCAAAAATTGGCTGACGGCCCCTAGTTTGGGAAACACTGGTCTAGCACGTTAGGTACCTAATGGAAAATGTTAGTCTGTAACAATCAGTTTGCACCTTGTAGTGCGGTACCCTGTAGTACTGTAGATAACACACTCCGCACATTGCTGCCATCTAGCACTAGCCATTGACATTGCAAGCTGTTTTTCTTTTTTTTTTAAAGTCTTCAGTTTTGAGATAGCTTGTGACTCCTCCACGAAACCCATAATGTACAAGGACAAAGACTTAATCTCAGATTTTGGTTTTCCCCCATCAAGTGAGTGAGTTAAGTGGAGTGTATCGAAACAGAACAGTAACTGTGTAAAAGTACACTGTGAATGTATCCTGTGAGGAAAACATCAGAAATATGTTCTCCCTCTGAAGAGGTTGGACAGGCCATGTGAATCTACAACACTACAAGCTGCAAACTGACAGAAGTAAAGTAATATTTTCCATCTGTAGCAAGTGTTGCTGTAAATCACATGCTCTGCATAGACCATAAAAAAAGTGCACTCCCACCCAAAGCTGTGACTAGTGAACATATCAAAAAGATGTTTGAAATTAAATCCTCAGCAGAGTTTGCCCGATTTGTGCTTCTTGGTAGTGTGAATGTCCACATAGTAATACTTAGTAAATGTGTGTGGTGTTGACCATGCACCAGAGTTCCATATATCTGTAAGTGGTATATTAACTAGGAAAGTCATCGTAGCACCCTTGTTTCTTATAAAACATGTTTTAGGCAATGAATGCAGAGTTAAATTTCCCTCAGCACAATATACTTGCGTACATTTAACTATGCTTCTTCAAATGCATATTTAAAATTAGATTTTTGCCAGTGGAGCTTGACTGTCACTGCATCTACTTCCATATATGTAATACATTAGAGTTGTTTGACATCTAATGTGTACAAAAGCTACTTCTGCCACAAGGTGTAGAAAGACGATTGCCAGCTCACTGGTTTGACTGACGTTGATGGGAGGAAGCACCTTTGGCAGGGCATGAGGATTTGTCATCAGGACAACTCTATCCCTGAGAACCTGGATGAATGGCTCCTTTACTGTTAACACCTGCAACTAGCTAACCCTTCACAAGGAAGCGAGTGCTACTAGGAAAGCAATTTTCTGAGAGAGATACTGCATTCTTTGAGTGAAATGACTAAAAAAGAAACCCAATGAGCCAGTGCAGATGGCATATTCACTATAGGGAGCTGCTGTATCCTTTGATACACTACTCTTTTAAGGCCCTCCACAAAAGCTGTGATGACTGGAATTTTTAATAAAGATGTATGCTGTGTGTTTTGCATGTAAAATGCTACCACTTTTAAATGTAGTCACACTGTTGTGTATTCTAACCCCACTTTCTGAAGGTGCAGCAAATAAATAGGAAATGATGTCCTGACAGATGGTTTCAAGGGATCCGTCTGATGGTTTATGCAGTAACAAAGCGATTTCACTTCGCCACATAACAATCTTGCATGGTAGGCTTGCAGGCCTCACACACCATTAATAGGCACCCTTCTGGAAGTGTGAGGTACCCAAATTCAAGGAGCCAAATTGATAGGTTGATTTACTGAACATTTGGATGCCCACTTGACCCTGACGCTGGGTTACAAGATCTGCCCAGATAGACAGTTTCTCATACGGGTGGACAGACTTCCAGAACCACTAATTACCACTGCTGTCTTGCCCATGTTGGTGCCACGAGATTTAGAAGGCGGTCACAAGTATTAGAGGAAAAGTGTAAGCAAATATTCCTAACATTTCATACACAAGCATTACCGATGCACCCTGGGTGTGGGTACCAGGAGGCGAAGCTTGAGCATTTTGTGCTTTCTGTGGTGGTGAAACCATAGGTTTCCCTCTGCTCTCAAAGTACTGTTGAAGTAATTGGGAATTAATCTCCCACCTGTGCACTTGCTGATGCATCCTCCTTAGCATATCCACAAAATTGTAATCTGCTCCTGGTAGACACTCCATTAGGACCTGGATCTAATGAAGACTGGACAAGTGTCTTAGTTATTTAGCAAATTCTGATGCCAGGGCCAAGTGAGAAACCCTTTGTTTCAGTGTGTAATGTGTGTGGTCTGTTCTCACCAACACTGTTTTCTTTCAAATTAGTATGTAAAACATTCTGAGGGATAATTGGATCACTGTCAGCACTAGAAGGTTGATGTGACACTTGTTATTCGCACATACAGGTACCATGTACAGACATGTATTTCAGATGTGCCTCTATGCCCATAAGTGAACCATCTGTGGTAAGGGTCAGCTGCGACTCAGGGTACGCAAATGTCTGCCCTGCAACAAGTTGTTATAGCTCCACCAATTGAAATCGTGCTGAAAAAGGGGCTCTAGCAACACAAAATCTTTCCATAGACCTGTTGCTTGTGACCATGCGGAGCTCAGAATGCCTTACTTTGGTGTTGAAGGAGGCCATCTACCACAATTGTTCTTATTGTTAGGGGATGTGGTGTATGAAGGAGTTAGCAACCTTTGAGATTCCATAACCCCCTTTGGATTTAGATAGACTGTGCCTGTATTATCCACAGGAAATAGGAGAAGAGAGAAAAAGAATCATCCATTGGCCTCCCAACTCATGACATCAAAAAACACAAAAGGATTGATGATATATCGAAGAAGATCCACCTTCTAACATGATACCAAAAGGCTTGAAGTAATGCTCCCACGCAGTGTCGTGGTATGCCTCAACATGCCTAGTGTATACATTCCTGTACACAGGTGGAGTGCCATCATTCCTTCATTTGTTGAGAGCTCAACAGTTATACACAGGGATCTGAAAGGACAGTTAAAACTGTGTAATAGGATATGCAATCCTTTTGATTTTATTTGTGGGTTCCTTTGACAGTAGAATGGATGGTCTGAGGGCAATTATCACTCCACCATCTCACTATTAGTGTCAACATATTTTGATCATTGGATTATCACCCAAAATGGGTCGATAACCTTCTTCTGGACAAAATGATCCCCATTCTGTCTGCATTTCATTATCACTAGTCATACAAGTGATTCAGTAGTCTAGCCACACCAACCAGTAAAAAGATTATACTTGTGGTATATGACACTGGGACTTTTTTCCAGTTGTTAGACTAGATGTTCTCAACCTGGGGCGAACCTGAGGGCATTACCCTCTAGTCACACATTAGGCAAGCAAAGACTGCAAACACATCAGTACTTTGACAACGGGAACTTCGATTGGCACTAAGGACTGAATTGGAAGTGCTTGCTCTCCATGACCCACACCCATACGACTCATTCTCATACAATCTGGCCTAGAGAACCATTCGGGCCCAGATCCATTACAAAGCATTGGTTTTGAAAATATCTTTCCATGATGTAACTGAAGATTCTGTTCATGCAGTCGAACGGACAGGCTTGAGGGTTTCAGAGCTTGATAAGTACGTCTGAACCTGATGCCAGAAAAAACATCTGAGTTGGAGTCTTTGTCCTAGTGCACTGTAGGTTTTGGGGTGGTGTTATGAGTTATATTGAGACCAAAGACTTCTGTGAAGGAAAACAACTTGCAATATCCACACCCAACATTGAATAGCAGGAGTGTGCAGAGCATGTGATCTATAGTAGCACATGCTACACACATTATACTTCCCACAACCAGCCTCTTAGATACTTCTTACCCTGTGATTGAAAGTAAGACTTTTGAACAGAGGAAAGAAGGATGAATTAGTCTTTTTTTACCTTTTTTATGCGCAGTCATGGTGGGCAGTGTTGCCTGTCTAGTTGTAAGAAACAGCTTCACAGTTACTGTTGGATGGCTGAAATGATTCTTGTTGTTCACCTTCATTTTCAGAAGCCATTTCTGATTCTTTGTTAGCCTCCCAACTGAGGTAATCCTCGGGCTGCGTACTCAACTATCATCTTATATATTTCAGAGTGATTCCTGAGTTACCTTTAACAGCTGTGGTTGAATGGAAGTTCTAACCTTGTCCGGCACCATATCCCCATCAGACTGGGAGGTGAACTGTGCTCTAATCATGCTGTTTGTAGCATTGCCATCATGTTACCAATGTGTTGTGTCAATGCAGTCTTCACTATGTTGATGGCTTATGCTCCTGCCACCGGCAATCCAAGGATCTCTCCAGTTGCCTGAAGTAGGCAAGTCACAGGCCAGTGCCCCACTGATACAAACTAAAACTGACAAACTAATTAAAACGTGTGGACTCATTGGGGCAATGATGTCAAAATAAGTTAATTAATAAACCATTAATTTTATAAACTCCAGTGTCATCACTTCTAGGCCAGCAAGACTGTGAAAAACACTGAAATTGGTCAGCAGGAATAATTTGGAAAGACACTGGTCTCTTCTAAAAAAGGTAGCCCAGCACAGCCTCCATATTACATTGCATATTGCATTGCAACTGCAGGCCTGATGAATGCAACAGCACAAAAGCGGAGTTCACAAATATCCAGGAAACGTACTAAGACTCCACATCCATAATAAGCTACACCAGAAGAAATAGGAGACAAACACAATTACGCAGGGTGTTGGTTGCTTTAACCTCCAAAAACTGCAGCAAGAGAGTAGTGCCTGAAAGAATGATGTTGTGACAAAGCAGGGCAAGTCACTCAGCAGGGAGGACCGCAGCTGGAGCTGTTATACAGTGTTGCTCCAGAGAGCAGGCATTTCTTTTGAGCTTCTCCTTGAGAAGCGCCCACATGTAACAGCAAGGCCTTAGCCAGTCCTCTTCAAATGATCCCACTACCACAGTGTACTCCCAGTCTCCCCAGAAACAGTAGCATTCGGTGGCTCCCCGGGGCATCTGCTGCCTCTGGCTATTAACTGAGCTCTCTAACAGCGCAGTTGTTTATCCTCAGTTTTGGTATCTACTATTTATCAACAGTTCAGAACTAGTTGTGGTGTCCGCAGTGTCTCACAGATATTGGTTTCTTCTTTCGTAGACACACAAATCCCCTCAAATTTGTCTATTATATTTCTAAGATTTGCAAAATGGTCATGCCTAAAAATGCAGATCACAAAAATCCGGCCAACATGTCTGGACACTAAGGTCCTCATTACAAGTGTCCTGGCTGAGGATATGTTATCTATCAGCCTCATAAATGCTGATATTCCAGGGATCAGTATTTATCAGAGCTGATAAAATAACTTATCACAGGTTTTCCCCATCCAAATGGAGAATAACTTGTGAAATTTGGTAGAGTAGCAGTTGACCAGGCCACTAGTAATGAGGGCCATTGTGAACTGTCAAGCCTTCGCATGCTCCATACAGTCATCCACTGACTCACATTTTCAATACTGCTTTAAACACATAACATATATAAAATTTGATTTGTCTGGGTGACCAATTATTAAACATTCCGCACAAATATTCTTCCTTTTTTATTACAAGTTTGTTCACATATTGTATTCTGTACTGCTTTGTTGATGTGTCGGACTTACAGATACTCCTTACTTTCATAGCTCTAGTCATGTCTTAGGCATTTCCTTGTCCTCTTTCCCAATAGATCAGTCTCACAATGTTGCTATGCCTTTTTTATGTATTTTGTGATGTCCTAGAAGATAGTCCTTGCGATTGAAGCTTTTCCCACATACACTGCACTGGTAAGGTCTTTCACCTGTATGCATTTTTTGGTGTCTAAGAAGAACTCCACTTTGATTGAAGCTTTTTCCACATATAGTACAATGGTGTGGCCTTTCCCCAGTGTGTGTTCGTTCATGGGTAATAAGTGTTGACATTGCAGAAAAGCCTTTTCCACACTCTGTACATATGTGTCTTCCTTTTAATTTATGCGCTTGCTGATGGCCAGTGTATCCGCCCCTCTGGGTAGATTTATCAGTTTTAGGAGTTGGTCTGCAGTCTTGCAGTGGTGCTGAGTCACAAGGAATAATGTCATTTCTCGCTGCACTCTCACATGTTTTGTATGTTTCTGATCTTTGTACATAGAAGGATGGTTGATTTAAGATGCCATCATGTTGACAGTCTGTAATGCCATCAGCTTCCAGTTCTTGATGATCTCTAGACCAAATCTGGCTAATAGAACTGTTTCTCTCAAACACACTTTGGGCAATGTTTGCTTGGATCTCCTTTGCTGTGGATTTGCTTCGTGCAGTCCTGTAGCCACCTTTTAAATATGTCCTCGCATTTCTCTTTTGGTTTATGCTTCTATCACCTATTGGATTATAAATAAATACACATTATTTGCTTTCGGTGTGTGAATTTTTTTCACAATAACAATATTTTTGCAGACAATATTCTGGCAGAGAGCAGGCAGTCATTTTCCAGCTTGACAGATCCTAGAAGAATGTGTGCTGTGACAGTATGCAAAGCAGATACCATTTGATAAAACAATTGTACAGATACATAGTGGAAAAATAACATTTGCTCTGACTGACAAGAACAAATATGATTTTTTGTACGAGTCAGCCAGTGCAGATGTTGCATGATCTGGCCCTTAGTGTCCAAGAAAACAGCCATGTTACTTTTCTCTCATTGATGATGATAGTTATTTCTTTCATAAGGTCCTTCTAGACAGTGCTCCGTGTCCAGAACTTTCCCATTAACAATTATTGTTTTCAGATGAGTTAGTGTAATTAGTTCAATGGAAGCCAAATAAAACTAAATCACCCAGAACACACTGGGTTATCGTGTGCAAGTCCAGAACCGGAAACAGTGTCCATAATGACCAGGAGGACTATCATTTCTCTAGACAGACAGAACGATTTCATGAGCCTACAAGATTTGCAGAGATATTTTTTTTAAAAGCGCTACCATTGACAAATATTTTACAATTCAAGTCTTAAATATTCTTTGCTTTAAAGCTGCTATGACACTGTAATATGGAAAACAAAACTACAAAGTCAAATATATAAGAGTAGAGCATACAATCATACATTAAATTAAGATTAATAATTTATTGTAAATTATACTGAATGTTAAATAGCTTTTTTTATACAGCCTTATGATTATTTTGTTTTTCATTTATTCCAATATGGCAAATAACTATTTATAATTTGACTTTCATACATCTGTTAGTAAAAGCAATTTATGTTGATCTGTCCCTAAGAGTGAGTCATTCAACATTCATTCACATGACATATAATGAAAGACAAAAGGCTCAAAGAAAATGGCTCCTCACAGACACTTGCCTGCAAATACTATCGATAATCCTAGGGAGTCATCAAAATGTCATCATGGGCTTCTCTTTTCTACATGGATATCCACATCAAGGCACAACATAAGCAGTGGGGAAACCAAATACACTACCTCTTGCAACCAATGTCCCTAAGAATAGAAATTGCATTGGAATTGCCACCTAATACTTTTTTTTTTACAAATCTTTTTATTGCAATTATAACAAAAACAAAATCAGAAAAAAGAAAGCATAATGTAGCATCAGCACACTGACCACAAAATATGATTTCCCCTTTGTGTCTGACCTCTCCTTCCTCTGACCCCTCTCCCCCCAACATCTGTTTCAGGTACGTTATATAAGCCTCTCTCTCCCATTTGGCCCTTACCGGCCTTAACCTTCATTTAGGCACAAAGTATTCCCCTATGTTAATTCAATTTCCCTCAGACCCTTGTCCATCTGCAGGGACAACCCATGCTTCATACACTGTTCGTTTTGCTGTCATACACCAGTCCATATCCCTTTCCCAGTTGGCCAGCTTTGGCGCTTGTGCCGCCTTCCAAAGACGCGCTATATTTTGCTTTGCAACCATCAGCCCTAATGTTGCCACTTAATACTTAACCCCGCAATGTGCTGTGCCTCACAAATGATTTGTGCCATGCATACAGCTCTTGTCTCAATACCCAAAATGATTAAATTATACAGGAAGCATTGTTAAGTCAATAGTATTACAACCAAATGCTCACTAACAAATTAAAAACACATAGGAGTAATAATGACATCAGATGCAAAGGTCGACATGTTTCAACACTATAAATAACCATTTAACACTTTCAGGACCACCACAAAGGCGTTGAACAAAATGAAAGTCCTTATTCAATTTTAACATGCTTACAGACTCTCAAACCAAAGATATACCTCTCACATATGGATCAGCTCACATATTCTCCAGCAACCAACGAAAACATGCCATTCTATGTTGCAAGAATGATGTTAACTGCCATGATACATCTAATATTGTGTTAGAAGGTAACAGGAGGTACGAGAGTTTGTGATACTGTATGTACGTTTCAAAGAAGCACTGTCATGAGTCAGAATGCCACAATGGCATGTGTGTCCATGGACGAAATATAGATACACAATGTTCTGATGGGATTGAGTGCCTTTAAATTCCTTAAATCCAAATTTTATTAGCTTATACAAAAATTTTGATAAACCACATTTGTTCAATGAGATTATGGATCACATCATTTCTCAATCTCTGCAAATAACAGCATATTTGTTCTTCCCCCTATTCTCAACCGGAATAGCATCATGTGGTGGTATAAAATCCAGGGAAATATAGGTAACATGAGAGACCATTCTCTTCTCTTCCCCTTTCCAGCTGCATGTCGGATATACAGATTAGTCAGCCCCCTGCCTGCCTCGCAACCCTCCACACTGGGTCCCAAGCAGCAATGTGTGCCTTTTTCATTAGCAGCGTGTTACTACTAGATCATTATCAGAAAATTACTGTTGGGAGAACACACAGGCCACCATTACGAGTCTGGCGGTCTCATGACCGCCAGACTTGTGGTGGCGGACCCACCGCCAACAGGCTGGCGGTGGGACCGCCACATTATGAGGGCAGCCTGGTGGTCCCGGTTGTTTTTAACCGCCAAGGCAGCGCTGCTTGCAGCACCGCCCTGGGGATTACGAGTCCTCATTCCACCAGCCTTTCCACTGCGGTTTACACCGCCATGGAAAGGCTGGCGGAATGGGGGTGCCAGGGGGCCCCTGCTCTTGGCATGGGCAGTGCAGAGGCCCCCATGCACAGCCCCGTCGCGCATTATACAGCCTGAATTATGGACAGTGGAATACGCAAGAGGTGCTGCTGCACCCACAGCACCGCCACATTGGCGCCGGCTCCACTAGGAGCCAGCGTCAATGTTAAGGCCCTGTTCAGTGCAGGGCCGGCGGGCGGAAACACTGTGGCCTGCCGCCCCCCCAACTCGTAATTAGGGCCACAGTGTCTGTGTGTTTCAAGGCTGCTAACATTTAATGACATAGCAGGCATTGAATGTTGGCTGGAGGCTGCTATTTTAATGATAAGCATGACCGGGTGATCCTCACGATTTTCAAAAGTCCCAAAATCCGAGGGATTCAGGTGAAAGGTGAGAACATTTCTATCAATACAAAGAAAACAGGAACACATAAATAACAAGCATTTGCAATGCAATAGGTTTCACATTTACTTGAGTTGGAGCTATTGGCATTGTAAATGAATAACTGGACTTTTATGCCACATTAATTCATCAACCCTGCTGATATTTTGGTCCTTTCTGCCACATAATTCCAGTGCCCCTGCATATAACTAAAGGGCTAGTAGGCCTACTGGAATATTTTTTTAAACAAGGCCCTTAAAACACTAACTACCCCCGGGTGTAAAAGATATTTACTTGGCAGTTGGTACAGGTGACATTGCCTGTGGGGCAATAAATATATAATTGTACTCTAAGAATGCGTGCTTGCTAGATCACTGTCACTTTACTGCAGTCTGGGGAGTCGAACAAAACGCCCATGATTTTTCACACGCTTGAGGAGAGCCATCTCAAAATGATATTAATGATCTTCAGTTAATCTTGAACTGAAATATTAGTGATAATATATTGGCCATTGTACAGCATAATCAACTATAGGCTCTCCTTGAGGTTAGTTTTATAAATACACACACACAGCTCAAGTTTCACAGACTCAAACATGTGTAGTTCAACTAGTCAGGTTTCTGCTTTGTATTCGCAGCTTGTATCGTGTTATAAAAATTAAATTACAGACCCCTGAATGCAAAGCAGAATCATAAACTAAATGAGCGAATCATGCGTCGAACTAGGGAGCTGGACAACTCTACAAATACTACTTCAAGGGCTGGTTTCCAGCTTGTATCACATTATAAAAATAAAACTACAAGTCCCGGAATGCAAAGCAGAAACATAACCTAAATGAAAAAATCATGTTTTGAACTAGGGAGCTGGACAACTCTGCAAATACTACTCCAAGGGCTGCCTTCCAACTTTATGATATTACAGTTGGAATGCTTTCTTGAAAGGAGTGGATCATGGTAAAAAAAGGGCAAAGACAGGATTTCAGCACCTTACCTGACTGTTTTAGTCACTGACTGAAGCCACAACTCATAAGCTGGGGCTGGCCGACTACACAGAGTTTGGAAGCGGCCACAGTGCACACATTTCATAGATATTTAATAAGGAGTTCAGTAAAGTTGTAATATTGTGCTCAAACCAATAACTCATTATTCCCACAGGCCCAAAAAAACAAACATCTTCAAAGAAGAAAATAGCTTTAAAGCACTATGCAATAACATGGCTGCTGTATATACATGTTAAAGCACTTTAAAGCTATATCAGGCCTATATATTCCATGTCCAGCCACTCCCGGGCCCTTCAGCTCACTGTTACAGCTGTTTTTTCCCCATTTGTGTTGTTTTTCTGTTTAGAGGGCATCTAATGTCAAAATAACTCTGGCGATTAATATTCTTTCTGGAGAGAGAACAGCTTTGTATTTCCGCCTGTGGGTCAAATCTCGACTATGAAGTCACTCGAGGTCTCTGCTAAGCATTCTGATGACCCTTTGTTCTGTCCACACTCCCTACCCCCTGCTTCTGACTCCACAGAGACCTCACTTTCCACACTGGACACAGTAACAGCTTGCCCGGGCATGACAAGAGATGGCGCTTTTAAAACACCTCAGAACCTGGAAAGAAAATGCTTTCCGTTGTGCCTGGAAGCGCTAGCGCTAATAAAAACACAAATACCTAAATATTTACCATGCATTATCCAAGAAGGTAATGCAGTAACCTACAGATCACACAAATAAAAGCCAAAAGCAAAAATAAAATGACTCTTGTTAGGTAACAGTGTAAACAATGTGAGCAGCGCTCCAATACCTCCGATCGAATTCACGCTCTCAGCGCTATGAGCATCATAGCAGCCATGGAGCGCAGAAAAAAGAAAAAAGTTGTTCACCCAAGCTGAAGTATATCAGCAATCGTGCAATAATCCATGTAACAGGGTCAGTCTGCGACGCGGTAACAAACCACCCCAAGGTGGGACAAATGTAAAGCATTTACCAATGACATCAAGTGAATTTTGAAAGGCAAGCCCACGAACGAATGAAAATGATGGGTGAGAGGTGGGTGTGGTAAAAAGTCTAAACAGGTCGAAAAGCCCTTGCACCCTCAACCTAAAAATGTGGCTCCCTGATCTTAAGTGGTAGAAGGGTCCATGTAATTTCATCAGAAACACTCTAAAACAGCTAAGCTTGAGAGACTGGACAAGCACAAGAAGAGGACGGAAAGTCACTGTAAGCAAAGGGCTGACCTAAAACCCACTCTAAGTACTGGTGATGTCCACAATGGGTCTTTTTTCAACAGACAGCTAAAACAGACTGTAGGAGAGCGCAATGAACAACTATCATTCACTGCAGTAATATTTTCACTGCGTTCTAAATAGCAGGTCTAAGATTGGTCCAAATGCATATAAAGCATGTCTTGCATCAAGTGTTTTTGGACAACTCAACTATTGTATTTTTCACATTACCCTTGGCTCCTGCATGTTTACTGGGTGGCCCATGCCCTGTATACTCTTTGTCCTCCGGTACCCATGAGCAACTATGGGAAGAAGTTTGCCCCCAAGAGTCCCACACCAGTGTCAGCTTTGAGCACAAAGATAACCCTTTCTTTCTGGACGAGTCCCATGAGAGATGACACAACGGAGAAAGTGTCCTGCTGCCCAGGCGTTCTCCGTGACCTTCCCTAAAATCTCATGATCTTAGAGTACCCTGACTTATAATGCTCTCTCCTGCCCCGATTCCTCCATGTCACCCCACCAAAGATCCCCCCACTAATCAATAATTCCAGTCTCCTTTTACCCTAATGCCCTCTCCACATAACCCCTTCTTGCTCCCTCCTTCGCGGGTAGACATCTAGGAGTTCAGTTAATTTGTCTGATATCAAACAGTAAGTCCGTGTGAAACTATGTGGGCAACTAAAACGTTACAAACTCCTAAACTGGTGCGCTCCGTTAGCAGCGGTGATCATAATAGTTAGAGTAAAGGAGGGTTTAGGTCGTTTGAGTCGGGGCTGCCAGAAAGCTCTATCGAGATGACCTCACGCAGCAGGATAATGGAGCACAGTGCAGCATTCATCCGTTCGTGCAATGGTGGAGTACTGTCCCGCACATCTCTGCGAAAAGGGCGTGACCCGGAAACACCTCGGGCAAATTATTTATGAGAAAAACACAACACAAAGATTGGGAATCCCTTTCCAAAGCAATGCGGTCTGACCGGTTCGTTTACACATTTCATAAAGTGCTGATACCTCAACATAAAGAAACTCGCCGCTGCTCATACCCGAGTTACAGATATTCGCAGAAATTGCATTAATCGGGGCAGGAATAGAGCATGCCTGGTTTCTATAAACATACATAACCATGCTGCCTTTATCACACACCTCAGAAGGCTCTCTAATCGCCCCCCCTCGCCCCCACCCCCAAACACATCTCCGCCGAACCGCTGACAACATAACATAAAGAAGCAACAAATCCACGTTAAGCCTTCCACTTCCCTCTCCAGTGCCTCGGGTGTTTCCTCTTCGTTCATTCTGGCCCGCTGTGTATTAACAATCTGCAGGAACAAACACAAGCCCTTGTCTTGTGTCCCGCTGACACTCAAGTAGCCAGTGGGGTAGCAAGCGAGAAATACTCCCCAACCCTCCACCCTCTGGTTTGATGGTGAGTACGCAGCCACTAATAGGGGGTAAAGTGGCCCTTCGGGCTCATTTGGTTCCGGTGCCGCTGCACTATTGAGACCTACGCCACGGCAGGCAGCTCTAACGTAACCCACTCCTTTAGCAGATGTCGTCTCGCTACTCCACGCACGAGAGCCGCGCAGCCCACTTCATACCCCCGTTTGTACGAAAAGACAGCAGGCAACGCTGGATAGGCATTAAAGAAAAAGTTTTACTTATATGCATTTCTCGGGGTCCTCTCGCCAGACCCAGGAGCTGACACGGCTGCAAGGAGTGATTGACTGACCACAACCTCTTATCACACCTCCGTCCTCAACACGGCAGCCTGGAAGCCGTACATATTCTGCGGTATGAAACACAAGCGTTTGCAATGCAACAGGCCTCGTGTTTGCTTGAGTAAGAGATACTGGCGTTGTAAATTCATAACTGATTTTTTTGCCACACAAATTGGTCAACCCTGCCTGACTGGAGTCATTAACGAGCCAACATCTTTACCACACGATTGAATCCAGCATGTTCCCACTCGTTTTTTTTTTCGTTTTGTCTTCCGGTCTAGATGCAGGATTTTGGCAGTAAACCGAAGCTCGAACTCTGTTACCCGTGTCTTTTTTAACCTGCTCTTATGTAACTAAGCAACCTCTTGACAGTACCCTCCAGCATCCCCGGATGCTCCAGAACACTGGATCACGGCTGATCTGTGTAATCATGCAACCAAGTGCATGCTTAAAGCAATACCCGGAACACGCGGATATGAAACGCTGGATGGGTGGGTTTAATCTGAGTAAACAAAAACAGATGTACTAAAGCGGAGTTAAAGTGACCGTATCAACCACGTCAAGAAAACCCTTGTGTGAAAAGATATATAAAAACACCCAAACACGAGAAATCCACGTAGCTTTCCGTGGTTCTTTGCTGTGGTGTATTAACAATTTGCCCCTTTTAAAAGGCAGCGGCATAAACTATTTTGGCGCACACGAGTCATGCGTGTGACTGAGTTTCCTCACTTTGCGCACGCTGCCAGTCTGTGGCTTCTACCGCTCCCTAGTTACTTTAAAAGACCTAAGCAAACAAACACAAGCAACGAAGTGGTGGAGACGGGCAGACACAAACAGGAAACTTGGGGACGGGTGAGAGGTGCTGGGAGACGCTGTCTTTTACCACGATGGATAATGAGACTAACTTAACAGACTCATCTACCTGATATCACATTTTACTGCAATCTTGGCGCTGGGGGTAGTAGCATCCATGTGCTTCCAGGGGGCCCGTGCCTGTATCTAGGAGGGTAAAAACCTTCTTGACACTCAATATTAGATGAACACTGGCACGCCTCAACTTTATCCCTTTGATATCACACCAGTTATCTAAATTGGAGTTTGGCTTCACAATTCATGCCACACACTAGGTGCATGTGAACACTGTATCTTGTGAATCAATGTATATGATAGGTTTGTCAATTAAGTTTTATAGGTCATTACTTAGAGTGTGATAAGTTCCACGTTTACAAGAGATAAGTACCATTGGGCTATACATAAGAGCTGTTTTAACACCTTTTTAGTGAAGGCTGGGTACATTTAGGTCCTGAAGAATCACTGATTGATCCGTAGGGACGGTTAGGCTGAGAAACATTTGGAGTGTAGACAAGTAGTCACACCCAACTCTAGTATTTGTTCCTCTATCTTGGTAAGGGGAGTAGTAGATACTTTTGCACTTGTGCAAAATTAGGCCATCACACCTGGTATGTCCCCTCCATTTGTTTTTAATCTTGACATAGGTTCCTACCTATACACTAATTAAAGATTCTCTTTTTGGTACCTATAGTCATTTTTACTCTCACTCCATCCAGTCCTCTTTTTCACCACAACCCTTCTAGCAGTAACGATCATAAGATCGCCAGGAGAGAGCTCCACTGTGGGGCACGCCAGGCATTGCAGTGCCGGCATGACGAGGAGCAATGCCCAATGATGAAGCATGTCACTCATGGGTGGGTGAGGACAGTTGTTCTAAATAAACTGATATGTACTGATCTGTGGCTCTGCACCTAATTGGTAGAGTGGAGTCAATATTATTGGAACGGTGTACTTTTTTTGTAGTTATGGTTTTGGGAGGGTGTACACTGGACCAACCAATTCCTCGCTTTCCCCTTTTTTCCTTTCTGATATCAAGAGAAACACCAGTGGCATTCGGGGAGTTGGAAAGAAGGAACAAGGCCGGGATGAGAGACAGTCGTTAAGAGAGGAAGGCCAGCAAGGTAGGAGAGAGTTGTCTGGGAACACTGGTTAGGTGCATGGAAAGCCAATTAAGAACTGCCAGTGTAAAATGGCTGGGGGAAAGAAGCAGCAACTCTCTGTGGAACTGGACTGGGAGTTCCTGCTCTCGTGTTGAGAAGCTGAGGGTGAAGGGAAAAGCACAGGCTTGATCATCTACTGGAGCTTATGTGGATACACTAGCTGAACAGATAAACACTGGCTCTCCCTCCCAAGTAGACCACCAACCCATAGAAAAAGTGCTGGGAAAAAACTAAGGGCCTGATTTAGCATTTGGCAGACGGGTTAATCTGTCACAAATATGACGGATATACCGTCCGCCGTATTATGATGTCCATAAGCTATTATGGGATCTACATACTGTGGACGGGATATCCATCACGTTTGTGAGGAGTAAGCCCCTCCATCAAACTCTAAATCAGACCCTTGGTTTCACCACCTCCGAAAACAGTGTGTTGAAAAAAAGGCCAGATGGGACCAATATAAATGTTGTCTGTGCCAGGAATAAGGTGGCCGCATTAAAAATACGCCCCCTTAAACTACTACTTTAAATGATGGCAAACAAATCCTAGAACCCTCAACCTTTAACATATGTGGCTGGAAGGAGATGGAGAACAGATATGATGAATTGGGCTGTGGAGGGTGATGTTAACAATCTTGATACTGAAAGTGTGCCCTCAAGGCACGTAGGGAGTGACTCTGCAAACATCTCAATAGAACAGATGCTCCAGGATCTTCGTATTGAGATTCAAAAGTGGTTTGACACCTTAGAAGCAAATCGAAAAAGCATCCAAGCCCTGTGTCAAGCCTTAGAGACAAAGCTTGATGATCACATCATGAATGGGGGCACTGGAAGCTAGCATGGAAAAAGTCCAGTATGAGATAGAAACAAACACCTCAGAATTAGTTGCATTAAGGTCCCTTATTCAGTTGTTACAGGAAGACGTAGAAAGACTGGATAACTACTACCGGCGTAATAATCTGAGACTCCTGAATGTGCTGGAGGGTCTTAAAGGGGGAGATCTTAACAGATTTGTGATTAATCTTCTATGGGAAGGAGTCCTGGTGAACAACCCGGATACTGATCTCGTAAAAGAGATACAGAGAATCCACAAAGAGTCCTTCAGGCATAAGAAGAAGCAGAAAAAAACTATTAGAATTCTAATTAACTTTGTAACTTATAGTGTGAAAGAAATTATACTAGGCAGTGCACTTGAGGCCAAACCATAAGGAGGGGAAAACTACACATACACTATTAGATACAACATATGCAGAGCGATAAAGTAAGGGCAGTGGAACCTGGGACAAAGAGTGGCTGAAATGGTGAAGTTGGGGGCCAAGGTTTAACTCATGATACTTAGAATTGTATGGACAAATGAGACACATAATATTAGGTCAGTGGATAAGGCTGATGAGATGATTAAACTGATGCACAGTTTGAGGTAGCTTTATCCATAACATTTTGTTTCTTTTTTAGCTAGGGGGAGGAAAATGGGGGAGGAGGGGCTGGCAGGGGGCGTCTAAGAAGAAGGCGATGGATATGGGGTATAGAATGGTTATGTCACTGGATGGGGTTGTAGTCTCTTAGTGGAGTCATCATGACCCTTTGGACAGTGGTGTAATTGGTCTCTCCCTTTAGGGGCCTGGCCAAATCTGAATAACAGTTACGCTACAGAACACTGGATGGGTTCCTTGGGGAAGGGTGGGGTTGAGATCACAGGGTGGGAGCATAACAGGAGAAAATCCAAAAAAAGTATTGAAAAAGGCTAAAAATAAAATCCTCACTGCCGGTCAGATATAATAAAGTGGGAGCAAGGGCAGAGGGCAAAGCTTTCAAACTCATGGGCCTAGGGCAGAAGGCAGCAACAGTTAAAATAATAATGTGAATGTTAGTGGCCTAAAAATAGACAGAAGCTGACATACCAATATTTGAAAGATACACATGCACAGATAAAAACACTCTAAGAACCCCATTTGAGACTGTTGGAATGTAGGGTGATATTTAGTAAACAAAATTGGGTTTTACAAGTGGTCAGTACAGACCAATGTGTGCAAGACATGTAGTTATCATAGGAGAAATGCTGGAGTGGAGCTGGTAGAACACACAGCATGTTTTGGAGGTAGTTAGTTAATTGGTAAATTCCTCTTGAGGCAGGGCGCTTTCACATGTGCTGTGTATTATGGTCCGAACTGCGATGACACAGAACCATTTTGTACCATGGCAATGAATTTTTGGGATTTTTCAGGGTCTTTCGTGATTGGTGAAGATTATAATATCGCTCTTAATAGTAATTTAGATAGTTTGATCAGGAGAGGTCCTATCAGTAACCCTAAAGCTGTAAAGCTTTTAAGGAATGTAATACAGAATTTTGGTTTGAATGGCATCGCAGAAAAGAGCAGGGAGAGACAGAGACTATACTTTCTATAGAAAAAAATAAAAATATTGGACCTCCTCCGGAATAGATTGCTTTCTGGTTGATGTTAATTTGTTGGACATCTGGACAGAATAACAGAAGTGGAAAACATTCCAGCACACTGCTCAGATCGTTCAGTGGTAATGTTGGAGTTTTAGAGCTCTAAAATTAATAACAGGTGGACAGTGAATAGAATCATACTTTGTAATCCAGAAATAGTTGACATGTTGAGAAGAGAGACTGAGCTGTGCTCTGATGTTAACGCTGGTACAGAAAACCACAATATAGGTTGGAACGCTTATAAGTAATTTATACGAGGTGTAATTCGAAAGCTGGGGGCCGAAAAAGAGGCTGGAAAGGGGAAAATCTAATGTTATTGTGGAGATGATTAGACAGCTAGACAACAAATGGACGGAGGCGGTCTCTGAGGAGGAAAAAAAGAGGATAATTATAAAGCTGGCTGAGCAGCAGGAGGTTTTTAAGATGCTGATGGAGAAGAGGAGTACAGCTAGATGGGAGGTGAGCAGTTTGAAGAATTCTGAATATGCCAAAAAAAGTTGCCACCTCCTGGCATGGAAGATGAGACGGGATAGGGGAAGAAATTATATTACAGAGCTGGTGGTGGAAGATAGGGGTAGCAGGTCGGATGAACTTGATAAGATGTAGGCCTGTGTTTTGAGAGTTTTTGAGACTTACGCACAGAGACTTTGACATTAAATAGAGCTGAAATAGCGAAATGGTTATAAAAAAGCAGTTCCCAAGAGCACCAGCTTCAGATTGTCAGTTTGTGCAGTAGGAGATTAGCATGAAAAGACATGATACCCACTGAATAGGGAAAGCAATGGTAAGGCAGTTGGCCTTGATGCTTTACCTGGTGAATTTTATAAGGCGATTCAGGAAGTTATCATTCCTATACGAGTGGAGTTGTTCAATGGAATTTATTTGAGAAAGGTGGCTAAGCCACCGTCTTGGAGTGAGGCCATAATTTTCAAGCTGAATTAAGATGCCACACTGGTGGATTGATAAAGGCTGATATATTTGCTTAATTTTGACTGAATGATCTATGCAGGTATCCTTGATAAAAGACTTGCAAGGGCAATCAAACATATAGTGCATTCAGATCAGAGAGGATTTATCCCGGGTAGGCATGTGCACGTCTTAACTCACTTCTAAAGCTCCTGTGCTGATTGGGCTTCCACTAATGGTGAACCACTTGCAATGATTACCATCAATGTTGTCAAAGCCTTCGACAAAGTGAATTGGGATTTCTTGTGGGAGGTGATGATGGTGGTTAGTCTACCACCAATCTTCACAGAGGCTATGAAACAAGTACATACAGTTCCATGAGCCAGGATCCAGATAAATGGGTACTTAACAAGAGGTATTACCATTTCTAAAGGCACTAGACAGGGTAGTCCTTTTCACCACTCCTATTCAATCTCTATAGAGAACCTTTTGTGCAAGTTCTAAGAGAAGAGGAGATAGTTATTTTTGTGTGTGGGACACAGAAGAAAAAGATAGCTCATTATGCAGACGATTTAACAGTACATAGGGCAGATCTCAATAGTGCCCTTTCCAGGCTAGTAGAAATCTCAGACCAGTTTGGTAGGTTTTCGGGGTATTATAATAACACATTCAAAACAGAAATAATGGGCTGGAACTTGGGACAACAAAATTTCACCTTCAACACACAATTAGATATTTGGGAATTGAGGTGACTCAGAAGCTAGAAGAGATACCTAAAATCAACTTAGGGAGAATGAAGAAGGAAGTGCAAAGAGTTTTAACTAGGGTAAATCTAGCAAGAATGACAGGACTGCAGAGAATGACCTTGTTTGACAATATCCTGCTTACTTTCCCCAAAAAGAATATAGCTGCCATACAAGGAAAGATAGGTGCTCTCATCTGGGCTTCAAAAAAGCCCACATTGTCGTGCAAGAAATTGTGAAGACAAAGGAGGTCTAGCCCTCCTTGATGCCCAGATATACTTCTAATGTCCAGATGTACCTGTATGCTTTTCATTTTTAAAATTGCAGAGTCCTGCTGGCCAATGCTGACGACTCATATGGAGGGAGCTTTTATTTTGGTATGCTGGGGGCTCTGAGTCAGGAATACTTTTTAAAATAAATATGGGTCCCTGAAAGTAAAAAAAAATAAGCCTAGATTGAGAGTACTCCAGTACTTTGCAGAGACATGGTACAGAGTGAGGAGGATACTCAGTATTAGAATATTATACTACTTAAGCACCAATTTGGGACTCGCCTGTGACTCCATCTTTTTTAAAGGATAAGATGAGTCTCCTCATAATGAAGGCAGGACTAAAACGAAGGGGGTAGGTACGGGACGAAGGGGGTCTTATTAGTTGGACAACTTTTGTGAAAGTTGCAGAGGTGAGTTTTGGCGATTTAAATACCCCCAACTGGCATCCTGGTGGCCCAGTCAAACATGGTGCACAAAAATGGATTAGATTTATGAGGAGAGACTGTTGGATCCAAACCCATTAAAGATGTAGGTGGAAATATGATATTGGGTGCTTGCAAATGTGGATGAGGCACATATGAAGATGACGGATCATTTGTGAAAAGGATAATTGACCAGCACGAAGCAGCTAGATTTATGGCAATTATCATGGAATTATATAATACTATAGTTAAACCCATCGCAATAAAGAAGAGTCATTTTTTAAAATCTTACACAGAATTTACCTGACACAGAGAAAAATGATGAAATTCATTATGGGAGTGGTGCCTAGATGTAGAAAGTGTGGAGAAGAGGGAGAAAAGAACAAGCACATGCTAGTGAGCTGTCCCACCCTAAAGCTGATTTGGCACAAAGTAAGTAATGTAATTTCAGACAATCCCAACAATGGTGCAGGTAGGCCCTGTGTTGTACAGCTATTTTAGCTATATTTTAGACACGTTATTTTAGCTAACTAGGCCTGCCGCTGTGTTCTTTAACCTAGGTTTATTTTTATTTAGCATTGCTTTATTTTTCTAGCAATAGTCACATTTGCAGTGTTTTTTTATTTTCTCTAGCTCATTGTCCTTTCGCATAGGAAAGAATCACGTTCTTAGTAGGACATTTATTTCACTTTGTGCTTTCTCCAAGGCTACAGTCAGATATGGTTGTCGACAAACGTGGTATGCTGTGGCTTCAACACTCACAGAAAAACACACACTCATATGTGGGGAACCATTTCTTAAAATGTCAGGTGTTTTGTTATAAAAACATCCCTTTGTTCCACACACTTTAGAGGGAGACTCCAGTTAGATGACCACGACTGTATGCTGACTGCAGATTGCTTCGCTACATCTACTTGCTTAAATGGCCGAACCCTTGATCCACATGGGGATGGTGTTTCTCTAGACTAAAGGCTTCTCTCTCCAGGTATGAGGGATGACGTACTCCCAGGGGGAAACCTGAAGGGCGGACTAGGCTTATTATGCTGTGCTCAAACATAGTGTAGGAAGGAGTAATATCGATCACTCCTAGTGACAGTATGGTAGAACTGTTTATGTGTTACACTCTTTTAGTCACCTGCATGCTTTTATTGTGTTTTATCATCCTAGTTATTGCAATACATGCTCTTTTATCTAATATGCAGTTACTTCAATAAATCCTTTTTGAACTATATTCTGCCTCTATTATCCTTGTCTATGTGAGACTTTAGTAACTGAGAGAAAGGGATAAGATCTGATTGACCACGATTCCCCTGAGGAGTCTTTCTTGTCATGCACCCGGTTGCCACAATCATCCCGGCCAGAGATGAGGCGCTGCTAGTTAGCAGGAGAACCCGGATTAGGCTGACAGGTGACATGTGGTATGGAATCATACTTAGTACCCACAATCCATGTGATTCTGCTGCCCAAATCCAGTAGCCTTATTAGCATAATGAGAACCTATGCAACACCTTATCTGACTGTTTTTGGTGTGAATATGTGACTTGGAAACTGCAGCTCAGTGTCTTTTTTTACTTAATGCCCATTGCCAGGTGAGAAAAATCTGTCATAATTGGCTAAAGGCCGAACCTCCTACTGTGTACAACTGCCTGAAGGTGGTAGATAGGGTATCTTTCATGGACTTGGCGTGTCAGCAAAATAGGAGGTCAAATATGTTATGGACATGTTTTTTGGAGTGGAGGGCACCCAAATTAAGGGAGTATTTTTCCAATGATTAAAGCCCATTTACCGGTAGTGGCCGCTGACACTTGCTTAAAGTTCCCAGTGGCCCCATAAAGCCTTTTCTGGAATCTTCAGGTGGTTAAGGCCCTCACAGTGCAATATTGGAACCTGAAAGCCAATGAGGACAAAAAAAAGGAATTTTCTTAAATAATCACTAAGCCGTATTTCATCTTCCCTAAGACTCCCACACAGTGGGGCCGAGGATGTTGCTATACACACACACACACACACAAATCTAATCATACAATAGAACTTTAAGAAACAGATCCAGGCCTGTCAGTTTTGGAAATCAACAACACAAAAAGGGACATCTGAATGGTAACTGTACAGAATCTGAAGTGCTGTTCCATGTGGCTCCGCCGGACTGTTTTACTGATGTGTGAATGTAAGCAGCTTCTTGTGGTATACTGACCCTCATGTGTGGCAAGTTCTTCTCTTCTTCTGTGGTCTTTGATGGTAATGGCGTAGGTCTTTCCCTCTTCATTAATACCAATTGATGGAGCGGATGTGATAACTTCTGGCCCTGTTGTGAAAAAATACATTTATGAGTACACACACATTTTCCCATTCAGAATGAACCCACATTTTAGTCCTTGAGACCTGTTTCTTTCAGATTTATTATTTTATTAAAGTCACCATATTTGGGACTAGGGTGGCTCTATATATATATATAATATATATATATATATATATATATATATATATATATATATATATATATATACCGTAGCGGAGGCCTTTGACACAGTGCATTGGCCCTTCATGTTTGGAGTCTTGAGCTGAATGAATTTTGGCCCCAGATTTTGGAGATAGAGACCTTGTGCGCAGCCCCATGAACCAAGGGTGGAGTAAATGGTGTACTCTCAGAGACTTTCCCAATTGAGAGGGGCACCACACAGGCCTGCCTGCTCTTACCCTATTGTTTGCTCTGGTTATGGAACCCCTTGGTGAATGGCAAGGAGTGGAAGCATTGGTAAGGGGCTTTCATTGGAGCAATGGCAAGGTTAACTGGAGCAAAACTACATATGAGCATTTTTTGGGGACCCGCCCTTGCTGGTTTAGAGATGTGGGCATGAGAGAGGTGGGGGACAATTTTTATTTAGTAGGGGTGGAAATTGCACGAACTCGACAGAGATACTGGGAATTTAATATTGTTCCCCTGGTTGGAATATTAAAACAGTAGATGAAGATGTGGACTACCTTTCTAATTTTGTTGATCAACAGGGTGGCTTTGCTGAAAATGTTTTCTCTTCCTCACTTTCAGTACATATTACAGACTTATCCCTTCATTTTGCCACCCATTTTTTGGGGGACCTTCCAGTCCTTGATGCTAACATTACACAGGGGTAATAAAATAGTGTGGATCTTCTTTGTTAAATGTAGGCAGAGTGTGTATGATGCACGTCTGGGTTGGGCAGATATCAAACTATAAAACACTAGGCCACACAACTCATTATGATTAATGACGAGTGCATGAAGATAGACAAGAATTAGGTTTCCTATTGGAACTAGACGCACTGCGGAAATATGGCCTATTGGTGCTATTCTATGGCAGGGCTGTTCCGTCTGCCTTGCCCTGCATTGCTAGAATACTATTCCTTTGCTGGCATGACGTTCTCAAAATTTCAAGTGGCACGGTATCTTGATGGAGTCCGCTCTTTCATGGCAGTGTAAATGGTTGGCATGGGTTTCCTGACTGGTTTGGTTCCGTACATGGGATATGGTAGGTATTTCCAATTTGAGCAACATCTGGTCCAGCAATCAGATATAATGAGTTGGCAGAGGAATTTCAGCTGCACAAATTTCAGTCTGTCTGGTATCTGCAACTGAGACACACCTTACTGTGTTATCGCAATAAACTGGAGGTGAATCCCGGAGTGCAACCCAATTGAGGCCAAACTTGTGATAAAGGAACTGGGAGATACAGATATATCACAATTTTACTGCTCATTACTAATTAATTTCCCAGACCTAATGCTTGTCTTAAAACAGAAATGGGAAGAAGCTGTAGGCCAGATGGTTGACAAATAATGGGTGGAGGCTAAACTGGCGGCAAGGGCGCTCGCCATATCTTCCCGGGTTAGGGTGATCCAAGTTAAATACTGACACAGATTTTATTACTGCCCAGAATGCTTATGGAAATGGGTAATACCAAATTCCCACTGTACTAGATGTAATAATCCTAAATCCACTTACTTTCATGTTGTATGGGACTGCCCTTTTACTGGCCAACACTGGCAAGTGATAGTTCGCTGTTTATGCTGAGGTGGTGCAGAGGGTGATATGTATGGACCCCAAATTTATGATACTGGCAATAACAGATGAATGGCTGCAAAAAGAAATTAGTTGGTATGGAGCTGTTGCTACCTAAGGGAGATATTGCAGAGCACTGGCTGTCGAAGACAGCTTCCTCAAAGACAGAATAATTAAGAGGGTTATACTTTTGTTCGACAACAGAAGAACTAGTTCAAGAGGGTGTAAAAAAAGTATGCTAAGATTTTGGGTAAATGGTGCTACTAATTTGTAACTATTGTGCACATAACATGATTTTGTCCAGTGCAAGCAAAAGGAGATAAGAAAGAATCGAGTCACTTTTATGTGGGTTCTGTTCCTAAATATTGACTTAAAAATGTTTGAAGAGTTATATACATGTAATATCTAAAGGAAAAGCCCTTTGCAATAGGGCAATTGTTACTGACATCATCTGTTTCTTGATGTGGATATTTACAGAGATCATTATACAGCTACAAGGCAGTCTCTTGACGCTGTAGAGACTGTATGGGCAAGTTCCAAGAAAGTAAAAGACTGATTAGATGTTGTGGTAAATAATCTGCGTTGTTAGCTTTTTCTTTCCTAAACGTCATCACGTTTCTTCTTCTTTGAAGTGATGAGGAAGACGCTGCCTTCCTTTGAACCCTGAAGTCTCTGCCCCAAAAGCAGCTAAATTAAAGTTTGGAGTGACTAATAATCTCAGTGAGGCTGCTCGCAGTTTCCACATCACAAGTTTAGGCGAGAAGTTAGCACTAAGACAACTTGAAGACCGGTATTTTATAAACTAAACACAGCATCTTAAATCGATTTCTATTTTTTTTTAATGGAGAGCCAAGCAAAGGTTCTGAGTTTGACTGAAACATGGTCCACTGGAGTCTAGCATCATTCTTCTTTGGTGTGCAAACACAAATGGTTGTATGTCAGAATTTCATAAGCAAAAACATTGCTTGACAGAAATATTCTGGCCTAAAGATTAATTTCAAAAATACTGCTACATACCTGTAGATGTTTAACTCCAATGGTGCGATACTTTTTGTAAAGGATATTTATGAAAATAGATTTGTTGTAGACAATGTTGTCACGTTATTCTGGTGCCAAGATAACCAATAGTGCAATCATTAATGGGCGAATGTATAAAAACACTGATGATTGTTAACTTGTGATTCAGACAGAAAGGAAAAGATGTGCCATATAGTACCTAGCTAAAAAAAATACTTTTTTCACAGGGAAATCTTGACTGTTTAATAAAATTTTATCATCTAATAGAACGTCTACATTTCTTACTGCTGGTACTGGGTCAGGACCGACTCCCATGGAGGTAGACCACACTGTGTTATCCCAATTGTTAGGAGAATTGCAGATTAGCTGGGTTTCTGATTTGGTTGGCTAGAGTTTAAGGTAATTCAGTGACGTTCACTCCTCCACGTTACCTGGTTAGGTCGTTAAGCAGTCCTAGTTAATAAAGGACCATCTGACAATACTGAATTTACTTTGATTTTACTACTAGATTTGTGACATATGTGTATAGTTATGACACACATCGATTGTGTACATTTCCATCCTTCTCCTCGAGTTTGGTCACTCTACTGAGCTAGCTATCTCACCCTTTTTCTCTTTTGTCCTCTTTCCTCCAGTGCGTGCCACACAAACCTCTAAAGACCCTCCTTCCCTTGAAAATCAATATTTGTATTCATATTTTGAAGGATTTGGCCCAGAGTGTCTAGAGATCCTTAAAGATACAGAAACAACTCATTCAGCCTTGATGGTCTGTCACATATTTAAGCTAACTCTTGTGGACATTTGTTAACCCTTTCAGAGAATTTTCTCACATCCTATATCCTAAAGACATGTACAACGACATGCTCTAGGAACGCTGTCCTATGTGTGTACAATCTGTGCAACTTGTCACACTGAAATGTTTGCAGCTTACCAGAGTTGAGGCAGATGCTACTTTCTTCTCTCTCTTTACAATGAAATTTCCCCAATTGCTCGCTTTCCTCAAAATTGTGAAATGGAAAACCTGATAGAGAATTTGAAAGAATTTTATTGCAAATATAGTTTTAGTTAAATACGCTACAGAGGGTGTCAAATAAGATAACATGGCTACATCCTTTTGTATCTAAATCAATGTATATCTTCAACACACTTTTCAATGTGAATTTACAATTGAGGGACATCATAAGCCTTAGCATAGAGCAGGATACAACGGAGAATATTATAACCTTTCAGGAGCAGGGCAGTTATAGGATCTTCCTATTAAATTATGTAGAAATATAGGCATGCTTAAATATATACACCGAGTTTAACATTCCAAAAAATGATTCATGTAAGCAAGATAGGTAGATCTACAAAAAATGCAGAGAAGGTGACAAAATGAAATCACACATTTGGGACACAATTCCAGATTTGGGAATGCACTAAAACATATTACATTTAGAGTTCCACAACAGAAACTGTTTTGAAGGAGCTATACTAACTGCATGGGGTCCACTTAGAGTAAATAATGTAGCCTGTTCAAGAATTAATCGAAAAAGAATACAATAAATTATATGATTTGCACATCATGAGGAGCTACGTTTTTCATTACAGCAGCCATTTTTATTGCAGTGCACACAACCGACCCTCATTTCTAGACCTCCCATAACAGGAAGTACTAATTTCAGTGAACCAAGGGGGAGCATGATGCTTGTTTGAATAGGCTTGGAAATAGGTAGATATTCAATGCCTGCCATCTAGTACTGAGAAAGTAGAGCCTAGAGACTCTCCTACAAAGGTTTACCACCGTCTCTTTTGGCTCTCTGTTATGTCTTCCCTAGCCACACCCTCTGCCACTTACTTATAATTATCTAGTCACATTTGAATAGCTAAGCTGCTTGATACATTCAAACCCTCTTAATCATAAAGACTCAGACGCTGGCTAACAAAGTCATTCACTGATTCTTTTAGTCACTAACTCAGTCACAAACAGTGTCAATCACCCTCAGTCGCTGTCTCACCCACACACCCAGCCACAGTCATTCATTCCCTTATTGGCCCAGTTTTAGCAATAGTGGCCTTAATATGATAAAGTGCTACACTGGATACATTTGAGGTTGTGGGCCAGTGAAAACAGTAACTAAAACTCGTGCCCTAAGGTAACTATATCTCACACCCCTGCCATGCAGTTTTCTTATCAATAATTTTATTGCAAATGTTGCAGCGATATTATCAATGATGTCATAAAGTTGTCATGGCTGATGTAATATGTGGGGCAATTAGCAGTGCATGTCTTTGAAATTGGTCCTGCCAAACAAGATCAAACACAGGTCTCCCTGCCCAGCCTGCACCAGTGGACACTCCTGGACATAGCATTATTATTATTATAATAATAATGGCTCCAGGAGAGGGCCCTGCGGCTGAAGTTGGTCCAGGGAGGGGTGCCTCATGCACCCCTACTCCTCCTAAATCTATGTCCCCCCTCCCCACCTGGGCGACCTGGCTCACCCGGGGGGCATTAAAAAAAAAAACAGAAAAAACACAAGCAGGAGAATCTGCACTTAAAAAAAACAAAAAACTTTGCTGAAGATCCGTGGATCCTCTGTGGCAAAACTGAATCAAGAAAAAAATGTTTTTTGGTTCCAAGCAGGGTACCTGTGGGACCCCACCATCAGGTCTACGCGGTCAGGATATTCCTATCCTGCCCCCTAGTGTTTTTTTTTTTGGGGCGTTTCTCTTGGAGCTCAGCTGAGTCCAAGTCCCAACATGGCTATCACCAGGCACAGGCCGTCCTTTAGGGCGGAGGGGCCACCCCCCCCACCTTTTGCCCCTCATGAAGAGTGTCTGTTAGGCTGAACAAAGGTCAGCCTGACAGACACTCTTCATTTTCAGCTTAGACAGCCAGGAGTGAGACATGCATGATTTGCGCAGACTCCTGGCTGCCTGAGCTGAACTTTGCTGGGCTGAGGAGCTCACAGCTCCTATGGGCGTGACCTCCTCGGCTCAGCAAAGGTGCCTCAAGGCCCTCCCCTGGGTGATGAGGAAATTGTCACCCATTGACACTCGCCCTGGGCACTTCAGGTTTAAGCCCTGAAGCACCATGGGCAAGTGTCAATCAGTGACACTTCGTCACAGAGTGGGGTGGGGTCAGCAGTCTCACTGACCCTATCCCACTCTGTGACGAGGTTGGGACTGCTGCCTTCCCGCATTGGCTGACCTGAGGTCAGCCAATGAGGGAAGGCAGCAGTCCCAACCCTCTTGGGACCTCGAAGCTGAAGGTAAGTGTGTGTGTGTCAGATGGTTTAAAATGAATGTTTGGTGCATGCGTGTTTGAATGTTATGCGTGTTAATGGATGTGCATGCGTGAAAGAATGAGTGTCTGATGTTTTAAAATGAATGTTTGGTGCGTGCGTGCATGTTTGAATGGTATGAGTGTTGTTAATGGATGTGCGTGCGTGTGTGAAAGAATGAGTGTGTGTGAACTTTTAAAATTAATGTTTGGTGCGTGCGTGCATGTTATGAGTGTTGTTAATAGATGTGCATGTATGCGTGTCTGTGTGCTTCCTGCCCGCCCGCCCCCTCCCTCCTAAAGCTGCCTGCCGCCACTGGCTACCACCACTTCTTGGCTGAAGTGGTGGCAGCCAATCAGATCTTAGTTGAGATCTGTTTGTTCTGCGGACCCTCCGCGTCTCTATATATACATCTCTTTTCGTTAACTCCAAAACTAAGCAAAAGATTTACACCAAAGTACAAAAAGAGATCTTTCTGGACCAAGAGATAGCTTTCTGCCAAATTTGGTGTAATTCCGTTCAGTGCTTCGAGCTGTAGTTGTGTCTAAAACCCCTATGGGAAATATCATTGGCAAAAATGTTTGGGAAGCCCCCGTTTTTCTCAGCCCTTGCGTGACGAATCACCCCGAAACTGTTCACTTTCCAGACAGCACATGAAGTGAGTGGGAAACTAGTTTTGAAAAAATGTGTGAAGTCAAGATAAAATGCGTGTGTTTGCTTATTTAGGCTACTGTAAAATACTATGTCACAAGGACAGCCTTCTAGGTGCGTGTGTGTGTGTGTTTTCATTCTCAAATGCGCAGCTGTAGGCAAAGCTGACTGAATCATAGACATCTCGGAAAAGGCATGTTCTGCAGGGTCAAACCACAAATGTGAAATAAGGTCACTAAAGACTGTCAAGGGATTTCCTGTGTGTCCACTGCATCATGGACCCCTCAGCTCAACTTGCATCATGTGAGCAGAGCAGCTGGAGTTCAGTGAATCTTTAAGGCAGTAGGAAAGCAGTGCCAGGAACTAGGACTGAACACTGAGCAAATCCCAAAGATAAACAACCAAGAAGTGCCACAGCAGCATCTAAGACCACAGCAATGACCACAGCTTTGCTTGTTATCCAGGACCATGAACCTTGCTTGATTAGTTTTATTTGGCCTTGTAAGTCAGAGACATTTGACCATCTAGGTCACCCATATAAAATTTAAGAAGGAAAAGAATACAGACTGAATCCAAGAAAAACGCAATAGGCTCCACAGAGATATTATTTGGTTTTTAGGCTGTTTCATAAAGACTTTTTCGATTTATCTTCCATTCCACGCCTCCTCAGAGAGCTGTAAGGGAGGTAACATCAAATATTGAGCTGGACTACCAGTGCAGACAATGCACATCGAGTATAGTCTACTTTACCTTCAACCAAAGTTGATGGCAACATTCTAGAGTAGTAGAAGGCTACAAACTGGTGAATGATCTATGAGTAGGCAATATTGAGGAAGCAGTGTCCACCAGCTTGAAAAGACCAGCCCCCATGGTCAAGGCCTGCAAGGGACAGTGGATACCAAACTCCCTTTTCTAGCTGCTAAGAACCCAATTCCATGGATAAAAACAGTGTGAAGGTGAACATTTGAGGAGAGATAAGCAATGCATCACCCCTTCTGAGAGGAACAGACATTATTGCAAATTGAAACGTGATCAGTGAGGCCATAGACTGAAATCTGAGCTGAGACAACTACTTCTGCAAGAATATGTACTGTCAGAACATACCCAAGGTGACCCTATGGAAAAAATAGGCATCCAGCAGACCCCTGCAGAAATATGCATGACGTACAGGGAGATAATATTTATGTATGCACTCTAGCAGCATGAAGAGCTGGAAAGCCTGTGACTTATCCTTGCCACAAAGAAATGTACTGCTGAAGGGAAAAGAGAAGCTAGTGAAAATGGGAGTGTGGTCATGGCACTGGCAGGATTTCGCATGTGCAAAGCTTACTATTTGCTTTTTGACCTATCATGAGCGCCTTCTCTCGAGCAAGGACAACCTTTCTGAATTAAAAGTAATGACCCGAGACAGAGTTGTACAAAAGGTTCATGGAATTAAATTAAAAATGGATGTAATAACTTAAGCATGACATCACTTCAGCTTGCTAACCACCCACCGAAGGGAGCAGGAGAAAGGGAGACAAACGAGCATCCAAAGACTAAGCACGGGTTGCAGGTATTTTTAAAAATAATTACACTCATACCTTGGGCCTATCATATGGCAGCAGACATAAAGTAGCGTCTTTAGCCCTGCCATTTTGAAAAGGTGAGATCAGACTGGCGAAAACACTGCAGATATCACTAATGTTGGTGATGGAGGTGTACAACAAAAACCTCTGTCTTTTCCCTGGTCACACTGCGCTGAGTTTTATCAGGCAACACACAATGTGAGAAGCAAGAAGATGGCTAACAAATGTACAAAGCATGAGCTTGGGCAGGGATGGAGAAATAGAAGTCACGGTGTTGCCTTGGGTCTTGGCATGTCCCAAGGAATCAGTGCTGGGGTGATACATGCGCTGAAACATGAATATGGAAGCACCTAGGATTAAAAAACGCTGTAAACCAAGCACAATGATATTCCTGTCCCTGCATGGTGTGTAAAGAGCTTGCCCTGAGAAATTAAAAATGTAATGAAGTAAAAATAATCCATTACAACACAACGCCTGTTTATGCTGTACAGCAGTGCTTCCCAAAAGTTTTAAAACCACAACCCACTTTTTAGTATGAAAACATGTGCAACCCACCGAGTGTTAATGGACATGAGGCAGGAGATTTTTTTAATGTATTTAAAGCATTGTGTGGTACAGCATTGCCATTTACAGACAACACATTTCCATCTAAATGGTCACTAAATTTGCACACACATGCAGTTCTACTGATAAACGCATACTGCACACAAATGATAATGTGCGGAATTAGGATTTCAGTGAATATTTATTATCTATAATCACCAGGTATAGTGTCTTGATTTGTTCTGATCCTAATACGATCTTTGTTTCCATCACACTTCACATTTCCAAAAAAAGTTCTTCATTTTTGCTTTCCTAACTGCTGAATTTGTACATTTATTTTACAGATATGTACATTTCGTTGTATGAAAATATGGCACCCTTTCCTTTCGCACTTTATGTACCCCAGCAAGTTTGTCACATAATTACCTTTACTTTTGTTTCTCTAACCGCATAGTGAGAAGAGTTTGTAAACACCAATTCCCAAGTTAAAATATAAGCAGCAGAAGATACAAACTAACATTTGACCTCTGTCTTGGAAGTGCAGCAAATGTGACAAGATAAACACGGAATTTAAAGGCATCTTTATTTATTGCTTGGACTTTCGCAAACTCCAAAAATCAGCTCACAACCCACCAGTAGGTCGCAAGCCACAGTTTGGGAAACACTGCTGTAGAGCAAAAACATAGAACAGGAAGACATTCATAAAATACAAAACTCTACCAAATGTCCAATGGAAAAGCAATATGACAGGCAGCTCCAAAACACTGAGAAAATTACAATCCGCATTATCGAGAGCACTGACCTAGTACAACCGTTGCACCAATCACTTTCAAGGGATGTTTTGGTTTTTATACCCCAATACTTTTGTTTTTTTCCATAAACACAACTCACTTATTTCCAGGTATACTGATAGTTCAATAGACAATACCTTAGTAGGCTCCTGAGCGTATACATTACACCAAATATTGCCTACAGTAATCCAAAAGCTATCACTGTACAGGAGTGAATATTTTAAAGTTCCCCTTTTAAAGTCTTGGTGTGTCTCGCAGAAATGTGGGGTGGACTGCAGAAATGCGCATGTGCTACAGGGAAAGCCCAGCCCAATTTAAATTTTAAGCCATAGCAGAAATAGTTTGCATTACAAATTGTGTGCCTAGAGATATAATGCCATTCACTGTTCCAGGTTATATATGGTTAAGGACAAAGACAGTGTCTGGAGAGTTTTGGAGGGCAAACGGCAGGAGATATCATGTTAATTAGTCTTAACTAACAAAGAGCTGCAGTGCCCATCAAAATGCGCAGGAGATATGTCCACTGCTTATCTTCTACTTAACAGCTCCCCGCTTTCCAGCACACAACACATTGGTGCCAGACCAGTGGGAATGGGGTGCGCCGGTTTTCTCCTGAGACACAGTTCACTCAAATCAATGTAGGAAGGCTTCAGTGGGGCGGAACTGGCTTCATCATTTCTCCTCTCCTCTATACTGCCACCATTTCCAAGTAGAGTGGTGAATTCCGATCAATGTGCAAAATGCAGTTTGCACTTGACTCGAAATTTCAAGTTTTGCTGTGAGCACCACAGCCTAGCAATTTTCTCTTGACACGTTTAGAGAAGTCCACCCAGCAGAAATTTATCAAGGGAAAAAAATTGGGGACAAATTTCGACCCATGCAGAACGAGGTGCAGTAAAACCTCTTTCTACATTTAATTACTCATGTTCCTCTTAAAATTCTTAATTGGAGGTATTTATTTCATCCGGTATATACTTCACCCTAGAGAATTCGTATTTTAGAGGGGTCGATAAATGCTGAAATATGAAAACACTTTATAGAATGACATCTTTGTAATAACAGAACCTATCAAACTGATGTTATACATCACATAGCCTCTGGAAAGCTTTGGCTCTACCCATGTGCTGTCGGGGCAATGACTCACAATAACAATTACTGACAATCACTGGCAAACATTTTGTTATCTAATCTGGCCCAGGCAATGGGGCAGATGATCATATGGCTTACTTCAATTCCAATATGATTAGCAATAATTACTCACGTGTGGCCCTGGAGATGCTTCCCTGCTTCTCACAGTCAAGGGGGTCCACGGAATACAATTCCTCCTTGATTTTTATGTTTAACGAACCAACTGATACAATATCAGTAAGCCCTGATAAAAAAAAACAAGTAGTTTTCTGAAGAAACCTCATATTTGAATATCCTTCATTCAAGTAAAAAATTGAGAATTATGGTGTCTTTAATAACATTAGGTGGAATTCACAGATAACATGAACAAGATCAATAAATTTTTGATATAAGGAGCGACAATTTTGATTGGTACTAGGGTTGGGATTCCTATTGGTCAGTGGTTTTAGGGCTTCTATTTTGATTGTTACTAGGGTTGGGATTCCTACTGGTCCGTGGTTTTAGGGCTTCTATTTAGAATGGAACTAGGGTTGGGATTCCTATTGGTCCGTGGTTTTAGGGCTTCTATTTTGATTGTTACTACGGTTGGGATTCCTTCCTGTCTGTGGTTTTAGGGCTTCTATTTTGATTGGTACTAGGGTTGGGATTCTTATTGGTCCGTGGTTTTAAGGCTTCTTTTGTGATTGGTACTAGGGTTGGGATTCCTGTTGGTCCGTGGGTTTAGGGCTTCTATTTTGATTGGTACTAGGGTTGTGATTCCTATTGATCCTTTGTTTAGGGCTTCTATTTTGATTGCTACTAGGATTGGGATTCCTATTGGTCTGTGGTTTTAGGGCTTCTATTGTGATTGGTACTAGAGCTGGGGTTCCTATTGGACTGAGGTTTTAGGGTTACTGTTGTGATTGGTAGTCTGGATTAGGGGTGTGATTAGTTAATAGGGCTAGGTCTCCCATTGGCTCAAGAGTTTAGGGTTACAAATCTGATTGGTTAGGGTTTGGACTAGGTTTCTATTGGCCAATAGGGTTATTTCAGCCTAGGGCTCAGGGAGTCTCCGCCCGGGCATCGAGGCTAAGGGCGGAGAGGACAAGGACAGTTGCCTGTTTGGGCCTGGCCGGGCCTAGGGACAGAAATGCTGCCCTGTTTTCCATTTACCAGAAAGGACTTTATTCCCTACACACCCACCAACATCCAAACACAATATCAGCAAAGGCATCTAACTCATGCACCACAAACAGACCTCCTACAGACTGCAATGTCTCATCAACCAGCACAAAATCCCACAAACCACACCTATACACATATCCACCACAACTACAACATTAAGACACCTTCATTCTCACACCAACCACAACTCTGTCCATTCCCACTAACACATCCTGCCATCACAAACACACAACACAAAACCACTTAATAGATTACTTTCAGCCATGCAGACACACACTCCCCGTACATACAAACCAACAGCACTATCCTCTATTTTCTTCTGCCAGACCCCCTTTTATTGTGACAATACCTAAACCCATCACACCATCCACAAACACCCTCCCCATCTCTTCACCAATTACACACACCAATACAATCCTTACAGTCCACTCCACCAAACATATTACCTCTTCCACTGATCAAAACTACCACAAACACCCCTAACTCTCGTCTATCCCCTCTTACGTACCTCATACACTCTTCTCCAAAATACATCAACACCCCCTGTAATATTATAATACCACTCACCAGCACTAACTCACACACATATCCTTCACAGAAAACCACTACATCAATATATCATCTCACTATCTGACAAAAACAAAATAAACCACACACATCAGCACATCAAAATAACAGAAATGTTCATACTTTCTGTCACACCCACTCCCACCCTCATGACTACACAAATACAATTCCTGACCAATCTTTACTCCTATGTTCTCACTCTTCACAAAGATCTAACACAAGCACCCCAACACAGCAACATTAATTTGCCCGCCTCTCATCCATTGCACAATTTAGAGCCTTTCATTATGATCCACATGCTCCTCCACCACCCCTAACCCATACTCCTTCCAAACTAAACAGATGCAAACAAAACAAACAAAATACCACTCTTAGCAACTTTGCATCTTCTTGTCTATTACACAATACGGCTACTCTACAAAGTAAACTACACTCACCATGTCACTCTCAGCCACCAAGTCTACCACCAACACACACAGACCCAACAAAATGCCTCCGATGCCCGCTGGACCAGGAACACTAAATAGAAAAGCAGGACTATTGCGACCCTCATACAGTTATCACAACTAACAACAAACCTGCTACATGCTCAAAATATACTGCTCACCCTTCTCCAAAACAAAATGACACCACCACAAACACACATTTTCTAAACTGCCTACTTATAAATGCTCGATCACTCTCAAAACACAAGCACCCCATCTACGACCTGCTCACTGACACACATCCTGACTTACTATTTGTAACGGAAGCATGGTTGGGAAATGAAAAACCCCCAGTGTTGCATGAAGCCATTCCTCCAGGCTATCAACCCATCAAACAAAACTGTATAGGCAAAAGAGGAAGTGGTCTTGCTACTATATTTAAACAAGCAATAAATCACAGTAACACAGACAAAATTTCCATACAAGGTTGTGAGGCCCTCCTCACCAGGTGCATCCTACAGAAACTTCCTCCTGTAAATGTCTCCTTCTTTACAGACCTCCACCTAACAATTTAAGATACCCAGACACTTTTCTAGACACAGTCTCAAACCTTATAACATTATAATCAAACCTATGCATTCCTGGGGACCTAAACATTTGGTTTGACAAACCCAATATGCTCCATCCAAAAGCTATCACCACTGGCCTAGTCATATTGAACCTACATCAGACTGTACACAATTCTCACACACATCGCTAGACATATCCTAGATGTCATTTTTGCAAACCGTGAACTAGTTACTGTTCCAAACATCACGCCAATCACATGGTCAGATCACCATTTGGAAACTTTCCGACCTAAAACACCACAAATCAACACACCCATAGCACCTTACATACATATATATGGAAAATGTCACTTACCCAGTGTACATCTGTTCGTGGCATGAGTCGCTGCAGATTCACATGCTTTGCACATCCCGCCATCTAGTGTTGGGCTCGGAGTGTTACAAGTTGTTTTTCTTCGAAGAAGTCTTTCGAGTCACGAGATCGAGGGACTCCTCCCCTTTCGGCTCCATTGCGCATGGGCGTCGACTCCATCTTAGATTGTTTTCCCCGCAGAGGGTGAGGTAGGAGTTGTGTATTATAGTAATAGTGCCCATGCAATGGAGTAAACATGTATGTACCTAATGTAGTTTAAAGTGATATATTTACAAATTTACAAATGTTCAAGATCAACTTCGAAATGGCTACAGGCTCCCGGGGAGGCGGGTGGGCGCATGTGAATCTGCAGCAACTCATGCCACGAACAGATGTACACTGGGTAAATGACATTTTACGTTCAATGGCATGTGTAGCTGCAGAGACACATGCTTTGCATAGACTAGTAAGCAGTTATTTCCCCAAAAGCGGTGGTTCAGCCTGTAGGAGTTGAAGTTGTTTGAAACAAAGTTCGTAATACTGCTTGGCCTACTGTGGCTTGTTGTGCTGTTAACACATCCACGCAGTAGTGGCTGGTAAACGTATGAGACGTAGACCATGTGGCTGCCTTACATATTTCAGTCATTGGAATATTTCCTAGAAAGGCCATGGTAGCACCTTTCTTTCTAGTCGAGTGTGCCTTCGGTGTAATAGGCAGTTCTCTTTTTGCTTTGAGATAGCAAGTTTGAATGCATTTAACTATCCATCTAGCAATGCCTTGTTTTGAAATCGGATTTCCTGCATGAGGTTTTTGGAAAGCAACAAATAATTGTTTTGTTTTCCGAATTTGTTTTGTTCTGTCAATGTAGTACATTAACGCTCTTTCGATGTCTAATGTATGTAGTGCTCTTTCAGCTACAGAATCTGGCTGTGGGAAGAACACTGGTAATTCTACTGTTTGATTCAAGTGGAACGGTGATATGACTTTTGGTAAAAATGTAGGATTTGTCCGTAGAACTACTTTATGCTTGTGTATTTGAATAAATGGTTCTTGTATGGTAAATGCTTGAATCTCACTTACTCTTCTTAGAGATGTGATGGCAATTAGAAATGCAACTTTCCATGTTATGCATTGCATTTCACAAGAGTGCATGGGCCCAAAAGGTGGACCCATGAGTCGTGTTAAGACAATGTTGAGGTTCCATGAAGGAACTGGTGGTGTTCTTGGTGGTATAATTCTCTTTAGGCCTTCCATAAACGCTTTTATGACTGGTATCCTAAATAATGAAGTTGTGTGCGTAATTTGCAGGTAAGCTGAAATACCGGTAAGATGTATCTTAATGGAAGAAAAAGCTAGCTTTGACTTTTGCAAATGTACTAAGTATCTTACGATATCTTTGGCAGATGTGTGTAAGGGGTGAATTTGTTCATTATGGCAGTAATAAACAAATCTTTTCCACTTATTTGCATAGCAATGTCTAGTGGTAGGTTTCCTAGCTTGTTTTATGACTTCCATACATTCCTGTGTAAGTTCTAAGTGTCCGAACTCTAGGACTTTAGGAGCCAAATTGCTAGATTCAGCGATGCTGGATTTGGGTGTCTGATTTGTTGTTTGTGTTGAGTTAACAGATCTGGTCTGTTTGGTAATTTGACATGAGGCACTACTGAGAGGTCTAGTAGTGTTGTGTACCAAGGTTGTCTTGGCCAAGTTGGCGCTATTAGTATGAGTTTGAGTTTGTTTTGACTCAACTTGTTTACCAAATATGGAAGGACCAACTCATCCATAACGCATTGCCCTGAGACTGATCTTGTGGGTACCTGGATGCGAAGTTTCGGCATTTTGCGTTTTCTTTTGTTGCAAATAAATCTATTTGTGGTGTTCCCCAACTTTGGAAGTAAGTGTTCAGTATTTGGGGGTGAATCTCCCATTCGTGGATTTGTTGGTGATCGCGAGAGAGATTGTCTGCTAACTGATTCTGAATCCCTGGAATAAATTGTGCTATTAGGCGAATGTGGTTGTGAATCGCCCAATGCCATATTCTCTGTGCCAGGAGACACAACTGTGTTGAGTGTGTCCCTCCCTGTTTGTTTAGGTAATACATCGTTGTCATGTTGTCTGTTTTGACAAGAATGTGTTTGTGGCTTATTATGGGTTGAAATGCCTTTAGCGCTAGAAATACTGCCAGTAGTTCTGAGTGATTTATGTGAAACTGTTTTTGCTGAGTGTCCCATTGTCCCTGGATGCTGTGTTGATTGAGGTGTGCTCCCCACCCTATCATGGAGGCATCTGTCGTTATTACATATTGTGGCACTGGGTCTTGGAAAGGCCACCCTTGGTTTAAATTTATATTGTTCCACCATTGAAGCGAGGTGTATGTTTGGCGGTCTATCAACACTAGATCTAGAAATTGACCCTGTGCCTGTGACCATTGTGATGCTAGGCACTGTTGTAAGGGCCGCATGTGTAACCTTGCGTTTGGGACAATGGCTATGCATGAGGACATCATGCCTAGGAGTTTCATCAGCATTTTGACTTGTATTCTTTGTTTTGGATACATGGCGTTTATTACATTGTGAAATGCCTGTACCCTTTGTGGGCTTGGAGTGGCAATCCCTTTTGCTGTGTTGATTGTCGCCCCTAAGTATTGCTGTGTTTGACACGGCTGAAGGTGTGACTTTGTGTAGTTGATTGAGAAACCTAGTTTGTGGAGGGTTTCTATGACATACTTTGTGTGTTGTGAACACAGTTGATTAACCAATCGTCTAGGTACGGGAACACATGTATTTGCTGCCTTCTGATATGTGCAGCTACGACTGCTAGGCATTTTGTAAAAACTCTTGGCACAGTTGTTATTCCGAATGGCAACACCTTGAATTGGTAATGTACCCCTTGGAATACAAACCTTAAGTACTTCCTGTGTGAAGGATGTATCGGTATATGGAAATATGCATCCTTTAGGTCTAGTGTTGTCATGTAGTCTTGTTGTTTGAGCAGTGGGATTACGTCCTGTAATGTCACCATGTGAAAGTGATCTGATTTTATGTAGGTATTTAATGTTCTGAGATCTAATATGGGTCTTAGAGTCTTGTCCTTTTTGGGTATGAGAAAGTACAGAGAGTAAACTCCTGTTCCTTTCTGTTGAATTGGTACTAATTCTATTGCTCCTTTTTGTAGCAACGCTTGGACCTCTAGTCCTAGAAGATCCATGTGTTCTTTTGACATATTGTGTGTTTTCGGTGGGACGTTTGGAGGGAATTTGAGAAATTCTATGCAATAACCATGCTGGAAAATTGCTAGGACCCATGTGTCTGTTGTTATTTCCTCCCAATGTTTGTAAAACTTGGTTAGTCTCCCCCCCACAGGTGTTATGTGTTGGGGATTTGTGACGTGGAAGTCACTGCTTGTTTTGAGGAGTTTTGGGACTTTGGAACTTCCCTCTATTTTTTTGGAATTGTCCCCCTCTATATTGACCCGAAAACTTCCCCGCTGATATTGGCTTTGATAAGTGGGCCTTGTTGTGAGGTTGTGGCTTCTGTGGTTTGACCTCGAAACCGCCCTCTAAATTGTGTTTTGCGAAATGTGCCTCTGCTCTGTGGGGAGTAGAGTGCGCCCATGGCTATTGCCGTATCAGTGTCTTTTTTAAGTTTCTCAATAGCAGTGTTCACCTCCGGCCCAAACAACTGCTGTTCATTAAAAGGCATATTCAGCATGGCTTGTTGTATTTCTGGTTTGAATCCTGACGTACACAACCATGCGTGTCTTATTGTTACTGCAGTATTTACAGTCCTAGCAGCTGTATCTGCTGCATCCATTGCTGACCGTATCTGGTTATTTGAGATACTTTGTCCTTCCTCCACCACTTGTTGTGCCCTTTTCTGGAATTCTTTGGGTAAGTGTTCTATGAAATGCTGCATTTCGTCCCAATGAGCTCTTTCATATCTTGCCAGAAGTGCTTGTGAATTGGCAATGCGCCATTGGTTTGCTGCTTGTGCTGCAACCCTTTTCCCTGCAGCGTCGAATTTGCGACTCTCCTTGTCTGGAGGTGGAGCGTCTCCCGAGGTGTGAGAGTTTGCTCTCTTGCAAGCTGCCCCTACAACCACATAGTCTGGTGGTAACTGTTGCGTAACATAACAGGGTCTGTTGGCGGTGGCTTGTACTTTTTCTCCACCCTTGGAGTTATTGCCCTGCCTTTCACAGGATCCTGAAATACTTGTTTGGAGTGTTTTAGCATTCCAGGGAGCATAGGTAAAGTTTGGTATTGGCTATGAGTAGAGGATAGTGTATTAAACAAAAAGTCATCTTCAATCGGTTCTGCATGCAAGGTGACGTTATGAAAAGCAGCTGCCCTTGAGACCACCTGCGTGTAGGATGTACGGTCTTCAGGTGGCGACGGTCTCGCAGGGTAACAGTCTGGGCTGTTATCTGATACTGGGGCATCATAAAGGTCCCATGCGTCGGGATCATCTTGATTAATCGCAGTATGAGTCGGGGATTGCATCAATGGTGGAGTGGCTACCGGTGATGTGTGTACTGATGGTGGTGGAGATGGTGGCGGAGTTGCTTGTCTTGCCACCTTTGCCTGTGGCTGCTTGTCCTTTTCTTGAAAGGCAAGTCTTCTTTTCATTTTAATTGGGGGAAGAGTGCTTATCTGTGTCCTTTTGAATGTGGAGCCTTCTTTGAGTGTAGTCTGGCTCCTTTGATTCAAGTTCTTGTCCGAACTTATGTCCTTGTATTTGGGAGGACAACCCCTGTTCCTCTGTGTAGGAACCTGTTTTCGGTTCCGAGGCTGGGTGTTTCGGAATCGAAACCTTTTCGGTCGCCTTTGTGGGCTCCGACGAAATCTTCTTTATTTTCGGCTTTGTGGTGTCTCGGTGCCGACCCATTTTGGTGCCACTGTCTCTGTGCTGAACTTGCTCGGAGCCGCTGTCTCGGCCCCGATTGCTGTGTGCCGGTATCTCGACCGGAGTCAGATGACTTCGACACAAGAAAGCCCTTTTTCGGTGCCGATGATCGGTCACCTATTTTTCGGGTTAAGCCATGGCCTGCTGGCAGTGGCGTCCCCTGGGCTTTTGTGGTCTTCTCGTGAGTTTTATGTTTCGACGTCTTACTCACGGTTTTCGGCGTTTCTTCGGTCTCAATCTCGTCTGAGTCCGACTCCTGAATGGAGAAGGTTTCTTCTTCCTCCTCGGAACGCCCTTGTCCTGTCGGCGCCGACGCCATCTGCAGTCTTCTCGCTCTTCGGTCTCTTAATGTCTTCCTCGACCGAAACGCTCGACAGGCTTCACAAGTATCTTCCTTGTGCTCTGGAGACAAACATAGGTTACAGACCAGATGCTGATCTGTATACGGATACTTGTTGTGACATTTTGGGCAGAATCGGAATGGGGTCCGTTCCATCAGCCTTGAAGAGACACGTGGCCGGGCCGACTAGGCCCCGACGGGGGATGGAAAAAACCCCGAAGGGCCACCGGAGCTCCTCCAAAGTCGGTGTCGATCTGTTGTAACTAACCCGATACCGAACGCAAACAATACCGACGATTTTTCCAAGATTCTAACTAACTTTCCGACCCGAAACACGGAGCGAAAAGGAACACGTCCGAACCCGATGGCGGAAAAAAAACAATCTAAGATGGAGTCGACGCCCATGCGCAATGGAGCCGAAAGGGGAGGAGTCCCTCGATCTCGTGACTCGAAAGACTTCTTCGAAGAAAAACAACTTGTAACACTCCGAGCCCAACACTAGATGGCGGGATGTGCAAAGCATGTGTATCTGCAGCCCAACACTAGATGGCGGGATGTGCAAAGCATGTGTATCTGCAGCTACACATGCCATCGAACATATATATATATATATATATTTCAACCATGGAGCAAACTCAATTTTGAAGACTTAGAAACACAACTAACAGCCAACACAGATCTAGACACAACAAATTCTGATCCAAATCTTTATGAGTGGCTACAGGAAGCTTTCGATATCCCAATACCACTCAGAAAAACTAAACAGGAGAAAAAAAAACCAACACCCCAGAGAAACACAGAACTTAAAAAGATAAAGCAACAAATCAGAAGACTGCAACAGACCTGGCACAAAACAAAAAACATTCAAGACAAACTTCAGCTACACAAACTTAACAGAATATACATATCATCAATCAAAAAAGCTAAAAAGGTACTATTCAAACAGAATTCAAAATGCTAAATCTGCAACTAAAGAATTTTATAAAATTCTGAATTAATTCAGAAAACATAAATGCAGTGAAGGAAGTCATCCCACTACTCAAGATTTCACAAATAAACTGGCAATTCATTGCACAACCAAGGCAGACACACTGGATTCCTACGTAAAACAGAAGAAAACCATCACTACCAACCTGTTTCCTAAAATCCCTTCCAAGAGTAAACCTACCCAGCCTCTGCACGCTTTCAAACAAATATCACAAGGTGAATTTATGGATTTTGTTAAAAGAAGCAGGCCTTCCGGCTGCCCTTTTGACCCTTGTCCACCTCACATCTTCAAGAACGTTCTTTTATCTTTATCTTTAAAAAAAAATAAAATAATGAAATACATAAAAAAACATTTTTTTTAACGTAATTAAGTTTACTCTCTCATAAGCTTTACTCTGTCTCCCCATCACCCTATGTCTCTATCAATCTATCCTCCATCCCCACTCTGACTCATCCCAAACCATTCTACTACTTTGATCTCCAAAATAACCCTGCCTAAACTCTTCCCTCCTGGCTCAACCCACACCTCAGTTTACTACTATGATCTCCCAAACATCCCTACTAAATCCTACCTCATTTATCTCACCTTTGACTCATCCAAAACCTCTTCTGCTACTATAATCTCCCTAACCCCTTTCCACAGATGCCTCCCTCCTCCATCTCTCCTTTACTCATCCCAAGCCTCACCCTATTACTATAAACTCCCAATTAACACTTTTGGATTCTTCCCTCCTCTATCCCTCCATTACCCTAGTCAATCTAACTAACAAACTCACATATCCTCCGCTCAAATTAACTCATACTAATACTGTACTCATACTGCCCTATACTAACCCACCACTAACCCCTCTTGGGTTCTGAAGTAGCGTGCTAGTCGCGGAAAAACACTTTGATGCCTTGTCAGGGATAGTACTCGCTAAATAGATACAATTATAATATAACAAACACTTCATTGCATGACAAAAGCTAAGAAGGTGACAATCCATTCTTTTCTTTTCAAGAAAAAAAGAAATAGGCCTCGAACACATTTGTAATACTTAGAGTACGAAAAGACAACACTGTGAACCAGATAGAAATAGGTACTTTGCATCTGTAAAGCAGTGCAGCTGACTTAAAAGCACACACTGCAAATTGCAAGGAAATGGTACCCCCTCTGTTTTACTCACAAAAGAATGCGCTATTGTTTTGCTATTTTATTGGTAAAGCATTGAGTAGATAATGAAAGCTGAAGGGCAATGCTGGTCTAAGGATTTTTAGGGCCCCTGAAAAACTGGAGAGTGTAAGGCCCCTCTGATGTGTATATAGCCTGATACCACAGGAAGTGACATCACAATGACATCACAGGTAGTTACAGTGACATCTAATTTTTTGGTAACAGTGAAGCGACTTTACAAAGAAATGGATAACAACATAAATAACAAGCCTAAATAAAATGAGTCAGTAAGGTGTATATTCATAGCATTAACCTCGCTAGCTGCAAAAACTACCTACACTCTCTTTTTCTGACAGGCAGAAGGATTATCCTGCCTTGAATAGTTCAAACTCATAGTGCCACATTTTATTAACAGGAGGAATTCAGCTCACTGGCCTATTCTGATGGTAGCAGACATGTGCCAATCTCCCAGGCACAGTCAGAGATTTGAAAACCTCTTCTTCAGACCAGGTTGTAATTTTTAGAGCCAAATAAGCCTAAGCAACCCAACATGTGTAGAAAAGGTTGTAATATATCTGCAGCTTTCTTCAACTTCTAACTGATGATAACCTTTATTTAAATCAAGTCGTGAAAAGACTTTGACACCATTCTTTTGCGTAATCATATCAGTAATGTGCGGCCTTGGGTGTCGTTCTTGTTCAATCGCTTTGTTCGACCTGGCGCATGTCAACGCATATGCACACAGCTCCTTCCTGGCCCTTTTTAGGCACTACTACTATGGGAGGAATCCATGTTGTTGGGCCAGTGAAACGTTCAATAACTTCATGCTGAAGTAATGATTCAAGTTCTTTTTCAATGGCTTCTTGTAAATGAAAAGCAACTTGTCTGTGTTTGTGAGGAACAGGACGGACATCCTCATTAATGTGCAGTTTCGCCTTCATAATCTTTAACTTTCCTAAACCATGAAACAATGAAGCGAACTGACTTACTACTATTTCATGATGACCATTCATGTTGTAATTCAGTGAAATCAGTTCCATATCAGCAGCCATACTGAAAGTGAACAATGAGGCACTTACCGCTGTACATTGAAGCACATGGATTGGTGCTTGTACTTTTGTTTTTTCTTATGTTTCACTGTCGATATAAACAACCTCTACTCTTCATGGGCGTTGATGCAGCCCAACTGTACACTTTGGTCTTTGACGGAGTAAGCTGCAGTAACGGAGACAGTCCACTGTACTTGTCTTCAGGCATTATATTTAATGATTCCCATCTATTGATAATGAAAGGTATTGAACATCGATTTTTTTCAATGTAATCTTTGGACAGTGTTTGTATGATTTCATTACTTTGACATATCAACTTTTTTTGACAGAATTTTCTTCTCACAATCAACTAGTCCGACGTGCACATTTTTCTGAGGTGAGCATTGACATGGCACAATCACTTTCTTTACTTTCACTTATTATTGAAGTGGAAGAACTGTTTGACAATCATTTAGATGACAATTGACTTTGCTTAGAATCTATTTGCCTCAACTGATGTCGCCACTTGGCCTTGTGGTTGCGTGTCGAACATTGCATTGTCACAAAATGCTTCTCTTTTCCACAGCCTTTGCATATCTGACCAACAGCAAGACACTTTCCTTCATGCAGAAACGCACATCTATACCTGAAACTCAACTTCTTTTGGCGTGTGGACATCACTTTGTGTCCTTCAGTCTTTTGTTTCAAAATACTTTTCACACTCAGGACTGACTCGCTCTGGGTTCCTCTGGCCTCCATGTTGGCAGCTTGTCTTTCAGTACGTTCCTCAGCTCTGTCAGCCATTAACACTTGCTCCAGATTAAGAGTTTCTCTCAGCAATCGTTGTCTAAATGAATCAGACAAGCATCCATTGATTACTCTAAGCCGCATGCGGTCCTCTCTTCATCATTATGTTCAATGAACTTACAGTATTTGATGAGTGTGCTGAGTCTTTCCACATATTCATTGATTGGTCTGCCAACTTTTTGATGTTCTTGACTGAAAACATATAATTCATAGTCAACATTTGGTACCGGATTAAACTTGAGATTCAATGCATTTTTAATCTGAGAGTATGTGACTTCTTTATGACTTCTTTCACACATCACCAACAGGATTTCTGAGATATTTGATAATCTTCTTGTTATCAGTCTATTCAAGTGTATCTATGAAATCTTCAAATGTCCTTATCCATGCACTCCAACTATCACCAATATTTTGCTTTTTGGCAACGTCAAATGTTAAGGAAGGAGGCAACGTTGTAGACCAGTGTGGAATTTACTGAATGATCATGTTTGTGTGAATCCTGTTTAAAGTCTTTTGACTTGCGAGTCTCAGGATCGTCTGTAAGATCGATGAAATGGTATCTTCTTACTTAGTTGCTATCTTCAAACTTCATAGATCCAAAAGTTTCCTGCAAACTTTGCTCTTGAAAGACCTATGAAGGTGTTCTGAGTTCACTTGGCAGCTTGATGAGCAACTGCTTTGAGTATAGACATCTCTGTAAGCACAACCTGGAGCACCTCTCCTTGAGCCACTTCAGTGACTGCTGTGGTACGATGACTCTATTTGGTGGGCTCAGTGAGTTATCTATTTTTTCTTTTCACACTTCAGTTTGTATTGTCTTACACCTGGTTGATCTCTGCATTGCAGCACTATTTGGTATCTGATAATTGCCTTTAACTTCGCTTTGTAAACCTGGTTGAATCCGCCTTCATCGTTAATGCTCCGTATGCTGTATTACTTTATTTTTCGTGGCAGAGAAGTACCTTTTGTAGGATCCTGGACATAATTATTTTTCCAACGATGTATAGACTTTTCCATGAAGCTCTCTTGCCATTCACAAGCTTCACACTGGCTGAAGTTGCGCTTTGACTCCACATATGCCAACTGTCGACTTGGCACTTCAACGAAGGCACTTGTGGCACGCACAAGTAGTTTGCTTGGGCCACGGCAAACTGTCCAGGACAGCACTTTCTGCTTCGGGTTACTTATCCCCTATCTTGTCCCCAGTTGTAGCGTCTTCCACAGCCTGGTACCTCCTGAATGACTAGGCCACATACGGACCTGTAAATCACACATCTTTATTCGTCAGTGTGTACCTGTGAACTCCAACGTTCTAAACCAGTCTTTCAAACATTCTATTCTAGTGATTACATCACATTGATATGGAGCCCTCACGGAGCAGGAAAGGCTTTGGTCTAAAACACTGTAGGAAGCTGGGTAACTATGCAGTAAACCAATGTAGAGGTGCACTTTGCAGATAGTACAAGCGACCCTCTTTGGCTGACAGAGGTTAAAGCAATAACTCTAAATGCTCTCTTTTCTGGAAGCGTGGGTGAGAAGTTTAGACTTCTCAGAGGGGAGTGCTAAGCATTTGTTGAACATACAGAGTCAATAAATGAGAGACACACTCAAGAAGAAACCTGAGACCAATTTTAGAAAAATGCAACACTTTATATGTTTCGAGACCAGAAATCTTCAAATTAAGGTAAGTGAATCACACACATGCGCTTTTACGAGGTAACGACTATCAATAGAAAAGTACATGTACTGCATATGAGTATTTGTAGAAGTAACTCGGGGGTCCCCTTTTAGTTTTAAGGCGCTAGTAGGCCAAGGTCATAAGAACCCCCAGCAGTTGGGTTTTACCTGCCCTGGGGAGTCCATTTGTAGAGGTAATGGGCGGGTTGAGTGGCTTGCGCACTTCACAGTTGGCGAAGAAAGGGGCCAACAAGAAACAGGCTGCAGAAGGGGACTTGGAGACAAGTCAGAGAGCTCCCAATGGGGGCTTCATTTGTAAGGGCCCTGGGATCAGGGGGGCACAGTCGTTGACGTGGACTCGGCCCGTGGACCTCAGGTGCACTAGGTTTTTGGTCAGCTGGTCCTGTGCATCAAAGGTGCTCATGGGTCTTGGCTAGCCCTGTAAAGGGGGGGGAGGGCAGTTGGGCCACTCTCATGGGCAGCCTCGTTAGCTCTGTCATTCCTAGAGTGCAGGTCGTCCTTTTGAAGCATTGGTGTCTGATTCAGACACAAACAAGTTTTGGATGTAGCAAATGCTCCAGTGCTCCAGGTATTGGTGCTGTGAGATACCTGAAGGGGGCAGTATCTCAAGGCTTGGTAGAAACGTTGGGGCTAGTCTCCTAGTCACACAACCTTCTCCTGACAAGTTGCTCTTTGGGTGGGCCTGATGGGCAGCAAAATGTAGGACCTGGTAAGTATGGTCAGTTCCTGCAGATGCAGGGAAGTGGCTCCTCCAATCCAAGGGATATACTGGCTAGGAGGAGAAGTGCTGGCAGCACTCCAATGCTTTTGGAAGATGCGCAGCTGCAGAACGAGTTGGGTCAGGGTGATTGTTGGGACAGCATCTGGCAGGCCGGGTTTGGCACCAAAACTCCATGCTGGTCCTCAGATCCGGCCGGCTCTTCTTTGTCCCGGGTCTTCCTCAGTCAGACAAATCCAAGTTCCTGGTGTCAGTGGGCCTCCTAAATACCCAATTTAGGGGCGTTGAGGGGAGTGTAGGTACTAGCCAATTGGCTACTTACCTCTGGGGTGACTACACCCCCTATATGACAACTTCCTGTAGGGAGTGGGCATAATTCTGTCCCAGAGTTCCGAATTACACCAAAAACAAGATGGTGGAAACTTTCCTTCGTGGAACACATCAGGCTGCCCACTCTAGGGATGTTATAGCCTAGTAGTACAACACGCCTACTTGCATTGCTAATTTCCTGAATGTCAGGTGCCAAATGGGCCCAAAGGCAGGGGGTGGCAACTCCCAGGTCTGGGGGAAGCCAGGGTCGCATATCAAAGACGGCAGGGACTTTGAAGTCCCTGGCCTTATCATGCAGATTCAATAGCTATCCTGCTGGAGAAGGTGATAACACCTTCCTCCGGAGCATGCATTGTTTCTGAGCCCTGAGAGCGTGGACTCTAACCTCTCGGGCTAGAAACCCATCTGTGTTGGCAGGCTGCTCAATACCAGTCAGCCTGCACACTAAGAGTCTGGTAGGTTTCAGGGGGCACCTCTAAGGTGCCCCCTGTGTGTATTTCAGAATAAATCCAATACTAGCACCAGTAAGGTTTTATAAATATGAGGTGTTTCAATACCAAACACCATAGCTTTAAGTGAAGCCATTAAGTAGCTGATGAACTCGTACTGAAGAGTGTCCAGTACATACATTAAGATGGCTTCCCTGTTCACTTGTAATATCTAGTAATTTGACTAGACATCACAGGGGCATGTCTGCTCATACAGATATGTCCTCACATCAAATATAATGCTCTCTGCGTTAGGGCTCTAAGGCCTGCTGTATGGGTGACTTACATATATTAGATGTAGTGATTCTGGGTATGGCACAAAATGAGTGTGCCATGTTGTGTTTTCACTCATGGCTTGCACCAATGCACGCGGTCTGCAATGACAGGCTGTGTGCAATTTGGACAGCACAATACATGCTGCAGCCCTTAAGGGCCCTCTCTAGTACCCAGGCCGTAGGTACCTGGGGTACCATTTACTAGGAACATAAAGAGGTAAAAAAAGGGTGTGCGGATTATACCCAATTAGACTATTTACCTGGTTTTAGGGAAAGAGCACTGGCACCGGGGACCTGGTTAGCAGGAACCCAGTGCACCTTCAGTCGAAAAACCTCAAATAAAGTGGGGATTACCATGTCAAAAGGGACACTTTCCTACAATCATGCAAGACACTATAGGGTGGAAAGAGACGTGATGTGTGTCATGCAAGTCTGTCAAGGGACTGAGCTGCACACTGTCTTCAGTTGAGGCCCAGGCAAGCTCATGTCATTACACAAAACACATAAATCACCTTCTAGATTTTGCCTGAAATGCTTCACGGCTACACTGCTGAGACCATCATTGTGGCAAAGCCAGAGAGACGTTGTTGGGCAGATGCTGATGTAGGTGGTGCAATGACATGGGCTCTGTGTTGCCAAACACTGCAAATACTTAGAACTGGCCCAACCAAAGGCAAAATGTAGCTATTTACAAAGTGTATGCTGTCAATATCTGAAGGCACCCACTGTGTGTCTGAGTGTGTGTGCAAGCTGCAGCCATCGGGAAGGGCAAACAATGGTCCCCTAGACTGCTGAATGGTTTCCACAATGTCTTGTGTGCCGCTTTTTTAAATTGTGACCCATAACCATGCTGACCCACTGTCAATTTAAATCCTGTAACAGAGGTCTGCTGTCCTATGCAGGCCTCTGCATCAGTTTTCAAAACTGTTCATAAATAGCTTCAGAGCAGGTTTCTGCTTTACTCAAAATAATAAGGTATGCATTCAGTTTGCAGAGATGAACATCTGTAATCAGCATAAAAAAACAGCTTAGATGGTGAAAGTGGCCTTACAAATAGACTGTAACGTTTATATTACATAAATCTAAATATGGCTGTAAAAAACATTTTATAGCATTAGCTTGGGAATTGTTTATGGCTAAGTCGATCCAATGAGCATTTAGTTTCTTCCCATACGCCAGTCATCATACACGCAAGAAGACACTAACTTCTCTGAGGGCTGAGGCATAATGAGACTGTAGAAAACAACAGACTTGCAATTTAATTGCTAAACTGAGTCATTACTAGAGGTAACAGAAACCAGTCCACTGTTATCAACTTGAGAAAGCTCGAAGGCTAAATAGGTAGAGCAAAAAAACATAAGGTGACGTGACTGGACACATAACTATGGGAATCTATCACTCACATAAAACATAGTGCATTAATCAAATGAAAGGAATCTTTGAATTATTGAATATGGGGGTGTCTACATGGATCATTTAACTCCCAATGCAGTATATCTAATTTGAAGGGTTAAAAACCAGTAGAGCACTGCATAAACTACTTGTGAACATAAAGAATGAACTGTTCAATAAAGGGGCCAGCTGGAACTATTTTTCATTTTTTTAAATTAGTTCTCAATAGTAGCCTTTCCCTTTCTGGTGCAGCTTTTTCTCCACTCTTTATGGTTTAGGGTTTTATTTCTTTTTATGAGCAGCTATTCCAATGTGCTGATTGGGGCTATTTCCTCAATATAAGTCGAGCAGTGATTTCGGTCAGAAAATGAGCCACTCAATCAACCCATCGCTGAAAGACATGCTGCAGTAAAGGAGTATAGAATTCCTATAGAGAATGTCTGCCGGAGAGATGATGGTATTAGACTGATGAGCCTTTACCTAAATGGTGGTACAATTTAAGATAGGTAGGTTAGGACCCAGCCCAGGACTCGGAAAATAGTTTGAGTCTATTAGGACGACAGCAGCAGCACATAAACACATACAAACACACATGGGTTATGGTTAAAAACTGTAAACTTCGCACTTGTATAGTGCACTACTCACCCGTTAGGGTTTCAAGGCGCTGTACGCATACCGCTGTGGAACCCCTCCTGGCTTTTCCCTATGAGGCGCCCACTCCTGGACAGCCCCAAGGTGAAGCCAGGCATCCAAGCGCTGTGAGGGCTGTTGTGGACATTAAGCAAGCTATTGCCCAGAGTTACAGAGTGGGACCCATTAATTAGATTAGGCACCTAGGGGAGAATTATCTGTTCCAAGGGAATTGAGCCCAAGACCCGCCAATGTGGGGAACTGAACCCTGGTCCCGGGCCAGATCTCTGCATCAGGGTCTGCCGCTCTAACCATTGTTCCACACTTCTCCATGGTTTGCTTCATACCACAAACAATTGCCATTTAACGATAATTTCAGCTGCTAGAGTCTGTGCTATGAAAGGAAAATTAATTGTTCAAAAAGAAGAAAATGTAGAAAAAACAAACAGAATAGGAACATTACCTGATCTTATGGCAGTGCCACGTTGTCCTCCTCCAGCACCATACTGATCTGTGGAACCGGGGTCAAACTCTTCTTCCATTCTCAACATAGTGCCAGCATTGGAAAGACAGTAGTCTGTTAGAAAAATATAAGCAGGGGCATTGAAATAGAGATTGTGAGTTTGTGAAACGGAACAGGTAATGCGCCAGAATGTAGACGATAAAGTGAGTGGCTGAGTATTTTTGACAGATGCCTTTTGAGTTGGGAAAGACACATTTATAAGGAACATTTCACAGCACTACTAGAAAACCCACATCTTATAGTCCTGCAACTAGTCCTTTATGATCAGAGAATTAATACAGGATCAGTAAGGTCTATGAGGGTATCTTCCATAAATGCAGCAATTAACTTCCCAAATCTACCAAGGCCCTTTTCCCCTTTAACATGAGCTTTTAGCGCTGTAGGTTGATGGGAGAAAATGAGGTCTCATTGTCTCAGTTACCTGCGGTAAATCAACCAGTCTTTGCAGTCTGGCAGAACTGGACTTAAGGTAAGGCTGTTTACTCATATATGTGCCTGTAAACCGACAGTGTAATTTACATATATCAGGCGTATGCTTCCATTTGCCCCAAGATTAACTTATATGTGCTGTGGATCTAACGTGTATGTGCTGTGGTTGTTGGGGAGTAATACTCGCATAAGCAATGGTTAACTGTACTATGTAAGAAACAAAAACTATTACAAGTAATACAGGCACCATCAAAAATGTAAAAATAAAACTTAACTAATAAATACATCTATGCATGAATGGCCCACTTCTACAATAACAATCATCAGAATAAATACTTATCCACTGAGTTGCTCTATAACTCTATTGCCAATAACCATTGTCTTTGTGAAGATATGTTTCTAAATTGCTGAGAAAAACAAACACTTGAAAACAAATAATATTTTTTAACTTCAGTATCTTTTTCGGTTTGCTTAGTATAATGTTTAGTATTCTTCTGGCGTAGTTTCACTTTAGGCCTGTATGTTATTTGCCTTTAGATTCAATTTTAAGTATCAATGGTACTTTCCCTTCAATTAACAGGCAGTGCTGGTAACGACTCTGTAGAATAACGTTGGTGTGCCCTAAGGTTATGAAGTATTGTCATCATTCATTCACTCAAAAACACAGCTCAATGTGTTTACTCACTGCACAGACTCTTTGGAATAGCTTGAAAGATTGCTGTTAAGATCTGCTATGAGCACTTATGGGGCTTTACAAAATGCTTTTTCCATTTCCTATTATTGACTTGGAGATTTCTTGGATATACAAGTGATTGTCTCAGCTGGCAGTCAGATCATCACTCATATTATATATATTTGCTTAAAAAATAAAGGTTACAGGGACATTATAGTAAGGCTCACATTTTAAAAGTACAAAACCATAGAAATTCCGCAGTTATAGTTAAAGTTACTTCAAGAAACTGTAACTTGTGCCCCCAGGTAACTATCGCTCGTGCCCCTGTCATGCACAGCTTTTTATGAATAATTTTACATCAAATGTTACAGTGATATTATCAATTATGTTATAAAAGATGTCACGAGTGCTGTAATATCAGGGGTAATTAACAGTGCATGGCAAGGGCGCGAGTTATAGTTTCCTTAGGGCATGAGTTATAGTTACTTGAAATACCTCTGTAATTGCTGTATTTCTATGATTTTGTATGTTTAAAATGTGAGCCTAACAATCACCTCCCTGTAACCTTTGGCGGTTTAAGTGAATTTCTAGGTTTAAAAATAATTATATTTCCTAACTATAACGTCCCTGTAACCTTTGTTTTTTTCATGCGATTTCTATGTGTTTTTTTTAAACGTAAAGTAATTTTAATTGCTATACGTTAATCAAACCACCGCAGGGGTTGGCAGTGGGGCCTGGCCTGCGGCTTGGCCTTACCGCCAACCCCCTATAACCACCCAACCCCGCCACTTACAATGAGAAATGTTCAAAGAGAAAAAATATATATTTGACAAGTAAAAAGAGTGAGATCACCTTTCTGTAAGTACCTTTACATTTTTGAAGTTTAAAGGAATTTAAAGCTGAGAAATGACAACTGACACACCTAGACTGGAACCATCACACTTCTGTGTGAGGGTCTGAGACCTTAACCACTAGGTCACAGATGACTCATTAGTGTGCGGTGTCCAGCCATCTCTATGACATTCAAACCAAAGATGGTGAAGGGGAAAAAGGCGTAAATGTTCCATCACTATAAATGTTTAACATGCAAAACACGAGTAAATGAACAGACACACTGCGATGAGATACCAGGATTTGAACCTTCAACCTACTGAGTGACCAAGAGCTTTACAAGTAGACCAGGCGTGACTCTGTTCTGCTGTGCATCAAAAGGTACCTATAATTTGCCAACCAAACATCTTACTAGTGTGACGCTTTGAAGTTATTGTATGGCGAGACTGTTAAATTAACAATCTCTGTCTCTCTCTTTTCCATCCCATTATGGGATGGAAGAGAGAAAGGGGAAGTGACAGGACCGCAGGGGGCGCCGGAAGTCCCCCGCAGTTCTAGCTGGCTCCCTGCATTCTGCGGCCGCTTGCATTTCTCCCACAAGCAGGAAGCTGCTTAAAATATGCATGGCAGGAAAGGCCAGCTGCATTACTGTGCTGTAGGCCTGTTTTATATTACACAGTGAAATCTAGTCCCTGATGAGATTTGTGATCAGTCTGTACCACAAACTTCGCACCAAACAAGTAAGGCCTGAATCTTTGAAGGGCCCACAATATGGCAAAGCATTCTTTTTCAACAGCAGACCAGTTCTGCTCCCTTGGGAGTAGTCGGTGGCGGACAAAAGCCACCAGATGCTCCCTTCCCACCTCATTGAGCAGAGCAAGAACTGCCGCAACTCCCTTGTCTGAAGCATCCATCTGCACAAAGAAGGTCTGACTGTGATCAGGGGCCTTCAACACAAACGCATTGCACAGTGCTGTCTTCAATTCATCAAATGTCTTCTGACACTCTTCAGTCCCGATCACCACCCTGGACTGCTTTTTAGAGGTTAGGGCAGTTAAAGGAGCAACTATAGTCCCATAGACACGGCCACGTGGGGGCGCCCAGTCATATCACTAATAAAAAAAAAAAAAAAAAAAAAAAAAGAGAACACAGTGGTTGCACTAGAACTGCACTAATCGAAAGAGAGGGAGCACACGGTTGCATCGACCGCCCTGCAGAGACCTACAGCCGTGGCCGCTCTCTCTTCCCAGGGGATGCCCCCCCCGCATCCGCCCGGAGACCCGGTCTCCGGGTTTGCCTTCACTCACCTTTGGGCGGCGTACATGGCTGCACAGCTTAAGCTCAGAGACGGGATTGCTAAACTATGTGTGGGGGGTTGTGTCCCTTCGCCCATCTGTCTCCTCCCCTGCCCCCCCATCCCTGCGCGTGCTCGCCCAGTCCCTGATCTTTCACTGTGTTCCTCTTCTGCACCCTCTAACTGTTGATTATTATTTCGGAAGGTAGGCTAGTATAGCGCTTTGGTTGTACCCTGCCTCCTCAGCCTAGCGCGCACATGTGCGGGGGCTCCCGCGCTTTCGTGTATGCTTGGGTGGGGAGGCCCCGGTCTGGGAATAGTAGGTGTGGCTACCAAGGGAGGACTGTATCATGCTATCCCCTGTACCGCATTGTAACTACCTGTACCTTTCTTTTGTGTTACTTGTTGATTGATATAACAATAAAAACATATTTAAAAAAAAAAAAAAACTATAGTCCCATAGTTTGCTACAAAGTTCAGGTAGTAACCAGTAAGGCCCACAAAGGCCCTTACCTGGGTCTAGGTAGTGGGAAACTCCCAGCCCAGCACAGCCTGGTATTTAGCCTCCAGGGGGCGAATCTTCTCATTACCCACCTGATGCCCAAGATAAACAACAGAGGACTGTCCAACTTGACACTTGGTTGCCTTGATGGTCAGCTTGGTCCTCTGCATCCTCACCAACACCTGCTCCAGGTCTTTCACGTGGTCCTCCTAGGAGTTGCTGAACACAGGAATGTCATCCAGGTACACCACACAGAACTCTTCCAGGCCTAACAACACATGGTTAACTAGGCGGCAAAAAGTGGCAGGACCTTGCTTCAATCCAAAGGGCATAACTTTACATTGGTAGAGGCCCTCTGGGGTTGAAAAGGCTGTTTTCTCCTGGGCACCATGCGCAAAGGCAACCTGCCAGCAACCACTGGTTAGATCAAAAGTACTAAGGTACTTTGTGGCACCTAACCTATCAACCAACTCATCAGCTCGGGGAATAGGACAGGCATCAGTTTTTGTTACAGTATTTAGACCGTGATAGTCCACACAGAAGCGCAGGTCAGCTGACCCTTACTTAGGCACTAACACCACTGGGCTAGCCCAGTGACTACGGGAGAGCTCAACAATACCCAGGTTCCGTCTCTTGGCCACTTCAGTCATGATGCACTCTTGGACACGGTCTGAGATCCTATACGCCTTGCTCTTCACAAGCAGGGTGTCCCCATTGTGGATGTCATGGACACAGACAGGCATCAGCCCTGAAGTAAATGAAAAATTATGAGAAAATCTTTCCAGCAGCTCTTTACACTCCACCTGATGTTCAGGTGTCAATTCAGAGGTGAACTTAGCTCCCTCAACTGAACCATCCTTCTCATTATCTTGCAATAAGCCCAGAAAGAAGTTCAAAGGGACTGAACTCTTGTCCTTTCTGCAGTATATCCCTCTAAGCAAACAAGAGATCTCACTTCCTCTTGGGGGGTACAGACAGAGTTCACATCATGCTCTTGTTGAGGTGCTCCACCAAACCATTAGTCTGGGGTGGTAAGCGGTGGAGAAGTGGTAAGTCACACCTACCTCTTCCCACATGGCCTTCATATAAGATGAAATTAAGTTCATTCGGGATGCCAACCCTTGAAACGATCCCTATACGAGCCCTAGCAACCTCCTTGGCAGTAGTACTCTTCAAAGCCACTGCCTCAGGATACCTGGTGGCATGATCCACCACAAGAATGTATTTGTTGCCTGAGGATGGTGGAGGGTCAAAGGGGCCAACTATATCAATTCCCACCCTCTCAAAGGGTACCCCCACGACAGGTAGGGGCACCAAGGGTGCCTTTGTTTGGCCACCAGACTTTCCACTGGCCTGACAGACCAGACAGGTATGGCAAAACTTCCCCACATTCTGACTAACTCCTGGCCAGTAAAACAGAGGTGCTAACCTGTCTTTTGTATGCCCAGTGCACCCGTTAAGGGTTCTTCATGAGCTAGCTGCAACAGGACATTTCAGTGCACCTGAGGAACCTCCAACCTTTCGCTGGCTCCTGGCTCCGGGCCAGCGGGCTCACTGTAAAGGAGTCCATCTTTCCAACCCACTTTGTGCTGTCCGACTACTCCAGTAGAGACCTTTCCTTGAGCAGTCTTTCGCAGAAACACACTCAGCCTGTGCCTTACAAAACTCCTCATTGGATGGTCCTCCTGCTGCAAGCAGCTCCTGTAACTCTGGCAGGAACCCAGACTCCAACACCTTATTTGCCTCTGGATGCTCATGCTTCACTTCAACTGGAGCACGAGGTGCAGACACCAAGACCGGTGCCTCCTCTGAATCTGCCCTTGGTTCTTGTTCTGGCCTATTCCCCTTTAGTTTCTCTTCCGCTAGCGTGGTCCCCACCCCACTAGAAAGTCGTTTTTACAGACTGTGCCCTAGTGAGCACAGCGGATGAAATCCAGGCCATATAGGCCTCAGGGCCTGGTACTAACCCGGGTTCAAAGAGATAATTTCCCAGAAAGCACTGAGTGTCCTGCTTCTCTCGCACCGCTACGTCAACCATGGCCTTCTTGCCATTCACCTCTACCGCCACTACGGCACGAGGGTACTCCATGATATCACTACTAGCTACAATTCCATATCCCTAGGAACCAGGGATGATCTCCTTGGGTTTGAGATATTTTAGTTCAACCGTAGTCCTGTGGGCACCAGTGTACCTCACGGCAGGAACCTTCCTTCCATTGATACTAGCTGCACTCATATATTCCCTCGAGTTAGGGTGAATATGCTTAAGGGCCTCTTGTTCGAGTTCCCAGGTGTCCCTGGAGGCTAAGCTTAACTCAGTTGAGCCTCCCTTCATGTCTGCCCCTACTGAAAGCACACTTGCTATCACAGGTGCCATTGGCACCGCATTCTTCCCTGGGCAGTCTGGCATAAAAGAAATGACGTTAGCTGGGTGGGGGTGGCGGTACGAGAGAAGGGGGTTTTGCACCAAAAAATAGCATCAGGCTGGTTAGAGGCAAAAGAAATGCCTCTAACCAGCCTAGCATCATTTCCTTACGCAAAACCATCCATACCACATGACCCCTGTCTTAGAAAATACAGGAGTCAAGCCCACCACCCCAATGGCCAGCACAGGGGACCAGTGTCCCCTAGGCATGGCCACTGCACTCTGTGCCATGCAGGGGGCCCCAAGCTGGGCCCCCGATTTGCACTTTAATTTAAAAATAAAAATACTTACCTATGCTTACCCTACTTACCTGGGATGGGGTCCCCCATCCTTCGGTCTCCCTCTGGTGTCGGTGAAGGTGTTCCTGGGGCTTGAGAAGGGCACCTGTGGACCAATTGCATGGTGTTCAACCATAGAAATGGGTCCACAGGTCCCCTAGCGCCTGGACCCAAAAGCTTTCCACCGTTATTTAGACCCTCCTCCCACCTGTGCGTCATTTTTCATTTTAGCACAGGGGGTAAATATGGGGCTATGGGGTTAGCACAATTTTTTAGATGGAACGCCTAGCTTGCATCTCATTGACGAAAGGTAGGTTCATGCATCAAAAAAATGGTGCACACTCTAATATTTTGACGTTAGACAGGTCTAACGTCAAAATCTAAATATGGAGTTGGTTTTGCACTGAATCTGTGTAAAAAAAAAAAAAATGATTCAAATTCAGCGCAAATGGAGTATAAATATGCCCCTCAGTCCCTTCCCGTGGGAGGCGACTCAGTAGAGCTGCTGCTTTGGACTGACCATTCAGACATTCAGCCTTAATTGCAAGATCAAAAGCATGCATCCAGCTGAGAATATCAGTGCCTGGGACATACATGTGTATTAATTTGTTTGGTACACTGGTGGTGTTTTCCTTGCTCTTGGACTCTGAAGAGGACTCACCGTCCTCAGAGCTAAGCCCTCTCTCCACTGTTAACTTCAGTTTTTCTTTCTCCAGGGCTATCTTCTCTTTCTCCAGTTCCTTATCCTTCTCTTTCTTCTGCCTTTCCCTCTCTTTCTCCAGCCTTTCCCCCTCCTTCCAAGCACACTCTTTCTGCCTGGCCCTTCGCTGCTCCTCTTCTGCCTGGCGGGCTATCCTTAACTTCTGCCTCTCAAATTCCTTGCTTTCTCCTCTGATAAATCCTAAGCTTCTCGGAGTTTCAGCTGGAGTTTCAGGGTCTCAACTGGGTCAGTCCCTCAGAAAGGAGGCAAATCCTGGTGCAGGGGAAAAGTTATCTCTAGAAATAGGGGGAGGTGAAAGTCTAGGGACAGGTGTAGAGGAAAACATAGGAGAAAGCCTACAGACAAGTGTAGGGGAAGCCTGCACTGACGAACTTAGCAGGCTTGTGACAACAATGCTCTCCACCTCACGCACTGCAGTGACTTGTTCCTCACAGCACTTTCTCATGCGACTAATCACATGTTCCCTGTTCTTAGACCTTGGGACCTTCCACCCCCTGTCAGCACACATTTGCTTTAATTCCTCTATGGTCAAGTTCTGCAGTTCAAATTCCTCTCCAATGTTATCTGCTAAGTACTATAAAAACACAGGTAGCATGTAGACACACAATTAGCATTGCATATTACAGACTATGTTGCACAGGGTTGCTCTCATTCGCTAGAGCTATGATACCAATCCTTGTATTGCAATGGTGTTGTTTCAGCATATGAGGCAAACATTCCAGATCAGCCCCAGAACCCACCACCCAAAGAACAGAAGTGCTCTCCTGTCCTTAGCAAGGACATCGCTCTGGTTGCGTCAGGGACCTGATAACAGGTGCTTGATGTCCTGGCACAGTTTACTAGAATCTCACTAGCCCAGAGGCCACTGGCTAGCTGTAGGAGGGCATTGGCTGGTCAGAGTGCCAGTACACCCTGTTACCCCCAAGTATCACAAAGAGGAAGATAGGGTGGCCTGTACCCCAGGACACTCTTCACCAGCTACAGATGGTAACTGGTAGTGTCACACAGGCTCCCACATCACAGGGGAGGGGTCTGAGCAAAGTGATCTCACCTTCAAGGACTGAACTCAAGCTTCCCCGTTTCTCTCTATGTGCTGCAAGCTTCCTCATCTTAAGCAGCTGTTTGCAATTTCCTTGTCTTCCAAGGCGATGCTCGACAATCCTAACACAGCTGGTCCTCTGCTTCCAGGCTGCTGATTGATATTTTTGCTCTTTAACTGCTGCCAAATTCCTTCACAGCAGACTCCATCCATCACAGAGAAAACTCTCTCAAGTTCAGGCGCGGTGAGCAAGCTTCCTTGCCTTTACACCACAGGCCCAAAGCTGGCTTCTGTAGATGCTTGTTAGAACCGAAGACCAGTCTCGGAACAACCACTGACCACTCCGGCCAACCTTCTATCACCTCTGATCGATATGCTGATCCAAATCAGAGGGTCTGCTACTTGTGAATACTGGGTGCCCCTCTAATCAAGAGGCACATGTGTGTCATGCTCACTGCAAGTACAAGGCATGCAAGGATGAGTTACTGTCCCTTCAGGACAGGCCCTTGGTATCAGCCCAGGTTATTCCCCAGAAAGGAATTTTAATTAACTTCAGACCAGGAGTCACTGACCATCACCAAACAGAAAGGGGGGAAGGGTCCCTCCTAGCAGTTACTGCAGCTAAACACAGATAAGAGCAAGTGTCTACCCCTAGCCCACCAGGATTCGCCAAGGAATAGGGAGGGGCACGGGGAGATGGAATGTCAAGCAGAACACCTCAGCTCACATTAAACACCATGGCTCACCTCACCATTCTCCCCTAGGGAACCTACTGGCTCTCAAACACACATCCTAGGGAGATAAAGGCAACAGGACCACAGGAAAGAAGACTGCTCAGACTTGGTCAGGAGAGTGGCTAGTAGTCCCCCCCATCCGAAGGGTACAAAGATACAGGCATCCCTGACTATAGATTTATTGCTGCCTACACTGTCAGTCTACCACCAACTTGGTAGAGAGGGCAGTAGCCACTCTCTCTGAAATAGGGGTGCACTATGCATGCCCCCCTTGACCTCAGAGTTAAACCTTAGGGTCTCAGTCCAAGGAAACAGGGAGATCCTCTGTGGACATGCATGATTATGTTCACTGAGTTAGGGATCCAGAAACCATACAGTAACTTTTAAGTGACTTTCCTGCAGATCACCATACATCAGGGGAAGCACGTTCTCCAGAGACATGTAGAAGACATCCCGTTCCAACAACGCATGTAAGCTGTTTGACAGCTCCAGCTTTCTGAAAGCGGAGTTATGTTTCTTTTTGCTTGGCTAGAGCTTTCAGCTCCCTCAGGCCTGGGCGGGTGTCTGCAGGACCTTCCCTTATATTTATTTAGAAGTTTGCCCCTGGGAGTTGGTGGTCCTCAGGGTGCAGGGGACGAGCACCCCCGCTTACTTTATATTCATAGCACTAGCGAGGTGGTGGTGCACCCCCCTCCTTAAAATAATATGCCCCTCGGACCTGGCCCACTGGGGGCAAAAATAAAAGCATGTGCAGGAGACCGTGCAGGCTTTTTTTTGGTAAATCATGGCAAAAATCGTGAATATCTGCAATTCTCGCCGCAAATTTTACAAAAATGTTTTTTATCCCTGCAGGACCCCTGGAACATGGATAGATTATTAGAGTAACCGTACCCTGTCCCTTTTTCAGTTTTGTTTTGTTTTATTTTGAGACTCAGCTAAAGCCCAGTCTCAAGATGGTTGCCAACACTTCCTGGTTAAAGTGTTGGCAGCCAATAAGATCTCTCCACAAGATCGGCAGTATTCACAAATTCATCGCAATCCTATGTATACAAATTAGATTTCTTTAACTTTCTCCTAAACCACTGAACAGATTTACACCAAATAAAAACAAGCATTTGCAATGCAATATGTCTTGCATTTGCTTGAATTAGAGCTATTGGCGTTGTAAATACATAAGTGGACTTTTCTTGCCATATAAATTGGTCAACCCTGCTGCATAATTTGGTCCTCCATGCCACATAATTCCAATTCCAGTGTCCCTACATATAAGCAAAGCACTTCCATTTACCTTCTTCCGCTATCTGCAGCAAAAAATGAAAATATTGCCATTAATGAATATATGTTTTTATATTGTTATTTTGCTCCCCCACATCCCAGTGTGGAGACCTAAAGATGACTTAGACAGAAAGAGCACGTCCTGCAGTGAGTTATGGGCAAAACTGTTTTGTAAAAGGAATGCCCCGCAAAGCATTATGGGGTGAGTTTCCGAGTGTAGTGAATATTATAGTATCTTGACTGCAATGCTCAGAACAAACAGCCCCTAGAGAACACAATAGTAAAATAGCATTTGTAAGACAAATAGCAGGGATGTGGAATTCCTATCGCCCGACGCCCGGGACATCTTGTTTGTGGTCAAGGGCAACAAGTTTTTATGTTTACTTTGTCCTTGGGACAAGTAGGCCCAACCCTCTGCAGCACAAACCCTTTAGCTGCCTGTTTACAGAGAGTGGAACTCTCTGCAGTTGAGGTAATGTGTTTCCAAAAGGTAATGCTGTTCGAACTTGTATTTATGGTTCATTATTTGAAAACCTTCATTATTAGGGTGAGTGCTGTAAATAAATGTTTTAAGGTCACACTTCACTACTGACGTTGGTTCCAGTACAAAAAAAAAAAAGTGTATACACATGTTTGAAAAGTTTAGGCTATGAGGCTAAGTATAATGCTCCCAGAATGCTCTCTGATTAGATGCAAATGAAGTGTCATTTAGTAAAATGTGTTGATGCATGCTAGTATTTCCCAAAAATATTTCTAATGGAAAATCAGTGTAACCATTTTTAACACGATTATGGGAAGCATGAAAATAAACAAACACCGACAAAGCCAACTGATCTGACATCTTTTTATAAGTCCTTTAGTTTCATCAATGCGTGTCTTGTTTTGACATGGCTTTTGTAACACTTTATTGTTGTGGGAGCTACCAGGCCTTCAACATTGTAACAAACACTGGCAAAAAAAAAAAAAAACGTTTTTGAACTCTAAAAGCACACGTTGCCACCAGTGGCATAACAAAGGCCCCGCAGCCGCCCTCCAGGGGGCCCCTTCAGCACAGCACCTGCCCTGAGTGAGTCTGGAGAGGGGGCTCCTCCATGTTCTTTGCAAAGGGGCACCCTCCAGTTTCGTCACTGATTGCCACTGTAGTTCCTGACACTGAACAAAACTACTTTGTGTGCCAATATGCTCCTTGTGGAAGAGCAGAATGTGATCACTCACAGTAAAGCCATCCGAAAGAGAGAGAAATAGAAGTTTAATAAAAACAAAATGTCTTTGTTAACACCAGACCTAATTAGGGACCAAGACCCACATGTAGGTAGCTTTTTGCATGTCGCAGACAGCGACTTTCGCTGTTTGCGACGTGCAAAAAACACATTGCGATGCACAAACCCAGTTTTGCGTTTCGGTAACCTGGTTACCGAATCGCAAAACGGGTTTGCGACTCGCAATTAGGAAGGGGTGTTCCCTTCCTAATTGCGACTCGCAGTGCAATGTAGGATTGTTTTCCGAATGCGGGAGCAAACCAATTGCAGTTTGCACCCATTTCAAATGGGTGCTAACACTTTCACAAAAGGGAAGGGGTCCCCATGGGACCCCTTCCCCATTGTGAATGTCACTGTAAACATTTTTTCAGAGCAGGCAGTTGTCCTCCGGACCACTGCCTGCTCTGAAAAAGTGAAACGAAAACGTTTCATTTTTCGTTTTTGTAATGCAGCCCGTTTTCCTTAAAGGAAAACGAGATGCATTACAAAAAAAAAAATGCTTTATTGAAAAGCAGTCACAGACATGGTGGTCTGCTGTCTCCAGCAGGCCACCAGCCCTGTAAGGGCCGCCATTCGCAAGGGGGTCGCAAATTGCGACCCACCTCATGATTATTCATGAGGTGGGCATTTGCGAAGCCCTTGCGAATCACAGATGGTGTCAGGGACACCATCCTACATTCGGATTTGCGACTCGCAATTTGCAAATCTGAACCTACCTACATGTGGCCCCAAATTCTTAAAGAAAGTCACAAAAGTGCACCCATGGTATATGTCGTACCCCTATAAAATATTTGTGAACTGTATTTTAGCATGGGTAAATACGCATGTGTAGATTTGCTCATGTGAAAATCTATTGAGCATTTGCAAGTTCATTTTCCCTCCAGCCACTTTCTTCCCAACCCTGGAAGAAGTTCTAATTCTGCCATTGTCAGGAGTAAATGTCCAACCTTTCTTATTATGGGAAAATATTAGAGAGAAGCTGGTGAAAATCTTTAAAACATGCAGGTTAGTAGGTTTGCAGACGCAAAGGCATTCCAGCCCTGGAACTATTGCTTACTGCTTCCTCCAGCCCCAGTATGCAGATCTGCAGAAAGGTGGCAAAATAAGGAAATTGCTACAGTAGGGATTGAAACTGCAAGTATTCAAGCCCTACTATGGTAGTAGCCCTGGCATAATCAGAGAGGCTATTATCAGAGCTCTTACATAATGAGATTGCTGCCATAATTTGGCGCCACACTACATGGCACCAAAGGGACAAGTAGATCTTTTTACAGGACAAGTAGATTTGAGAAGCAACCTGTCCCCTGGACAAGTAGATATTTTAATAAATTCCACACCCCTGAAATAGTCATGTACCATACAGTCAGCCCCTAGAAGGCATAACAACATGAAAAAAGAATTGCAGAAAGTAATGCAGTGTAACCATATATGTAGCCCCTAGAGGGAGGAGTGCTTTACACATTTCCAGGCCTAGAAGGCCTACTGCAGTACTATTACAAACAAGGCCCTTAATACACAAACTACTCCCAGCTATAAAACAAAAGTTCTAGCCATAACAGAGCTTAAAAAGATATTGAATGGTGGGAGAGGTTACTATTTTGCCCCACTCCCACCTAGTGTGGGGACCCAGAGATGACCTAGACAGAAAGAGCGTTTCAAGCTGAAAGGTTTGGTGGTGGTCCCATTGTTGAAGGACCACCACAGGCTGAGTTCTTTTAAGTAATTATAACTTGCACCCTAAGGTAACTATAACTCGCGCCCTTGCAGTGCACATTTTTTTAAACAATAATTTTATTGCAAATGTTGCAGTGATAATATTAAAGATACCATACAAGATCTCATCAATTATATAATGTGTGGAGTAATTAGCTGTGCATGGCCAAGGTGCAAGTTATAGTCACCATAGGGCGCAAGTTATAGTTACGTAAAAGAACTCTAACTATAACTGCTGAATTTCTATGGTTTTGTACGAGTAAATTCAGAACCAAACTATAACGTCCCTGTAACCTTTGTTTTTTAAGTGAATTTCTGTGGGTTTTTTTTTTTAACGTATAATATTTTTCAATACTATGGTGGTCATTACGACCCTGGCGGTCTCTGTGGCGTCCGTACCGCCAACAGGCTGGTGGTACTGAGGCCCTTATTACGACCGCGGCGGTAGAGCCGCGGTCGCACCGCCGGGGCCGGCGGTTTCCCACCGTTTTAGCCCCGGCGGTGATAATCCGCCAGGGCAGCGCTGCAAGCAGTGCTGCCCTGGGGATTATGACCCCACTACCGCCAGCCTGTTTCTGGCGGTTTGCACCGCCAGGAAGAGGCTGGCGGTAGGGGGGGGTCATAATCCCAAGGGCAGCGCTGCCCTGGCGGATTATCACCGCCGGGGCTAAAACAGCGGGAAACCGCCGGCCCCGGTGGTGCGACCGCGGCTCTACCGCCGCGGTCGTAATAAGGGCCTCCATGCCACTGGCATGGGCAGTGCAGGGGCCCCCTAACAGGGCCCCGGCCAGCTTTTCACTGTCTGCATAGCAACCCCCTATATGTTAATCCAACCATCACCTCGCACGGTCACGGTTGACCACAGGGCCTGGGCAAGGTCAACCCCCTTTACGCACCGTACCTTGCACTGTGCATAGTAGGGTTTGCCCGCAAGTACTGGCCTGCAGCCAGTCCCTACGGCCAACCCTCCCAGCTACACAACCCCTTGCTGCGCACGCCCCTTTCACCAAGCACTGCAGAAGATTGCTGCTGCCTATCTCGGTGTAAGAATATGTGTGAGAGGGTGTATCAGGGGTGAGAGTTGCTGTCAAAAAGTGTTTCTGGGTGTGAGAGTGCGTACATCATTGTTTTAGTGGGTGCGTCACTATGTGCACAGGTCTGTGAGTGGGTGCATGAGGGTTTCAGTGGGTCTGTAAGTGGGTGTGACAGTGAGTGGGTGTATGAGTCGGTGCGTAACTGGCTGAGTGGGCCTGTGTGTGGGTGCGTGAGGATCAGACTGGGCTGTGAGTGAGTGCATGAGAGTCTGAGTGGGTCTGTGAGTGGGTGCGTAAGTGTCTGAGTTGGTGTGTGAGTGTGTAAAAGGTTGAAAGAGAGAGAAAGAGTGAGAGGGAGAGAGATAGTTGTTTAGGCTTTGATATATGACATACTTAGAATGAGATATTTCTGGACAAATTTAAAAGAAAAATGTATTTGTTATTTAAAAACGTGTAAGATTACCTTTCAGTATGAGCCTTAAAGATTTGTAGTTAAAAAAAAGGGAAACGAGTCCAGCTGGGCTCGAACCCTTAACGCTCAGTGTGAAGGTCCGTGACCTTCACATTGAGCTATTGCCATTTTTTTTTTTTAAACCTTTTTTTTTGCCCTTTATGGGCTACGGGGACTGAGGGGGAGCCCGTCTCAACAGATTTATTTGTTTACTTTTTTAAATATTTTTAACAAAATGCCCTTATGGGCTACCTCAGACTGCAGGGAAAGCCTTAAGGCTTCTTTTGCAGTGCCATTCCTTCAGCAAGCTCGGAGCTGCTTTGACAGCTGTTCCGCGCTTGCTGAAGCATTTCATCTCTCTTCCCTGCACACGTAAGATGAAAGCTTTGGATTTTGACAGCAGGACCTGCTTTAAAGGTCCTGCTGTCAAAACTCAAAGTGTTTACTGTGGCTTGGCTGCTAAGCCACAGCAAACAGGTATGTCCCGGGGGTGGGAAGTGTGGGACATAGCAGGAACCGACCCTGGGCGTGGAGGTCCCCAAGGCCATCAGTGTCTCCACGAGTGACCCCCCTCCAACCTTGACATAACCCCGGGGGTGGTGGTCCCCACGGCTAATGGTGGTCCGAAACAGACCCCCTTCACTCTTTTTTTCTCTTTGCCCCGGGGGGGTGGTGGTCCCTGAGGTGCGGGCGCATATAGTTTAAAAGAATTTCTGGGGGTTGTGGTCCTGGGGGGGGGAAGCATGGGCCCCGGCATGTGATATCATAGAAGCCCCAGGGGGTGGTGGTCTTTGGGACACAGGGGGCGTGCCTCCCCCCACCACCATATATATATAACTGAAAGCCATGGGGAGGTGGCAGTCCCCAGGGCAGGAGGGGGACCTCGGGCCCCGGATATAAAAAAAAAAATGAAAGCTACGGGGAGGTGATGGCCTCCTGACACAAAACACAGAGGAACATATGTATGGACACTTTTTCCCACAGACACAGAATGGACAAAACCCTTTGACATATCTTGCCCAAAATGTTTAATGGCTGAGGGACCTGCCTACCCGGGGGCCTATAAAAAAAACAAGCGCCAAGTTCTTGTGATGCCTAAAGTCTTATTTTGTACCTTAAGGACTTTTAGTAGCTTAATACGGGTGCAATGCTTTTGATTGTGGGGTTTGATTGTTTCCTCTTCTTTTTTCCTACTCTTAAGCTGTTCCCATCAGCAAGTTCCATGACCACAGAGTGAAGATTGAAGAGGCTATAAGACATGCCCTAAAATGTTATTTGGAAGTTATAACCCAGAGTGACTATTGTTATGGGGAATGTTCCATTACTATTATGCTGAAAAGTCAGTTCTTGTTTATGTATGGTTGTACTTGCCTTCCTCAATAAAGATTATGGAAAGCTAACATCAGGGACTCAGTGAGGACATTTTCCCCGTGGACACTGCTCTGTATGCACCCAGACACAAAATTACCAAATAACATACATTGGATTTAAGATTACCATGGGTACAAAGAGTTCACTAAATGGGGCAGCAAAAATGTAATCTTACTGAATCATTTTTCTTTGCGGGCATATACGTCGGTATGAAAATAAATACAATTTCGTTAAGCATTCATAAGCATAACAGTGATGTTCGCAATGCTATTTTCAGAACAAAATTGGCTTCCTATGTCAAGGAAATCAAACCGATTAAAGAGTCTATGTAATGGACTGTCCCCAAAAATTTATCAAAACAAGAGGTGGGAAAACAATAGAATGTGCATTGCTGGATCTGAGCAGAAATAAATAAATAGTCCGAGTAGTAACTGAGTGAGGTTAGAGCATGAGGCTGAACTCAATAACACAACTCGGTGAGGGCCACCACCATCCCTGCAGGTCCGTGATCATATATGATGCATCTAAGGCAACACACCACACCTCTCCCATAATGTTTACCCATTATAGAAAGAAGAGGCTAGGTACTATTCTGCTATTATGGAGTGATGTCAGAACAAACAGGACATTTTTATTTTTCCTTATCATTCATGCATTACTTCATGCAGTTTTACTAAGTTTCAAATTTAAAATGGAGGTTATAAAAAATAAACATTTTGCCTGTGCAATTGCCCGATAAATCCATTCCACAGTTTCACCTTTCCAACCCAGTTGTTAGGTTACATCATTCTTCCTTAGTCAGTTACACTAGATGATTTCCAAGTTTATTTTGAAAATCACAATGAAATAGATGTAATTGTCAATTACTTCTGACCTGTGGCTGGTTCTCCAAAGTTTTCCATTTCAACTGTATCATCGGCCTCCTTCAAATTTTGTTTTGGCGTGAATAATACTTCGGGTTCGGCGGCAAAAACTTCTATGCAAAAAGAAACAAATGAATGATTTTCGCTTCCCCAGCAAGAATTTGCATTCAAATAGCTAATTTATTTAAAGTTAACATAGTAAAGCCCATCAGCCAATAACCATCAATCCAAAAAAACGCACAATGGTAAATAGGGTAAAAGAAAGTACACTCAGGTAATTATAAACAAATGTTTAAACTATAGTTGTATAGACAATGGAATTGCAGACGTAAACCGGAGGAAGCAGAAGTGCACGACATTCAACAGTTTCAAACAACTGGAAATTATGATAATAGTACAAATGAATGTATGGACATGAACCATTAGGAGACAATATACACACTCTCCCTTCTTCACAGTCAATTGGAAATCAGAACCAATACTCCAACCTCCTAGAAATCACTCTTCTTCATGCCAGTGAAGTTACAAGCTTCAATTTGAATTAGCTTTTATTTTATGTTTGTTTCAGGCCAACAAAGTGCCCGAATAAAAACACCAACAGCCGTTACAGTGTATACAATGTTAAGATTCAATACATATATCTGAACCATTAAGATAAACATCTACAATATTCATACTCATTCTCCGAAGCATTAATTTAACATCATTTCATAAAATCAGTCTTAAAAACTTTACCCAATCTTGGGCATAAAGTATAAGCATGTTACAGGCAGGCAAATAGAGCTTCGCTTCTGTGGGATAGAGCCAGATGGTCCAGGCTAAAAAAGTCCCCTGGACCAAGCAGATGATTCTATTTTTTTAAACTGAGTTTGAGGGACTCTTGTGAGAGTCCCTTGAGCCCAGCTGTCCAAATATACAAATATTTGTGGAGCTTTATATTGCCAAAACTACAGAAACGATTTACACCAAATCACAACAAGCACTGGCAAAGGCCAAAGGTCTAGCTTATGCAAGAGCTATTGGCTATGTCAATGTGCTTTAGCCATGTTGTACACCAGAGTGGCTGCTGTTCAGCATACCTAAAAGTTAGTGGCGTAGAGGAGATTGGCGTGGAGTGTCGTAGAGTGGAATGGCAAAGAGTGGAATGGAGTGGCAAGGCACACAGTGTAGCGTATTGTAGTGGCAAAGTGTGGAGTCACGTAGAGTGGCACACAGTAGAGTGGACTGGTGTAGAGTGCATTGGCACTGCATAGAGTGCTGCAGAGTATAGTGGTGTAGAGTGCAGTGGCATTGAGTGCAATGGCATTGAATTCAGCAGCGTACAATGCAGCATCGTAGAATTCAGTGGCGTAGATTAGAGTGGTGCATAGTAGGGTGCATGCGCAGAATTGAGTGGCGTGGCACAGAGATGAGTAGCACAGAGTGGAGTGGCCAGACTAAAGTGGAGTACAGTAGAGGGTATAGAGTGCAGTGGCATAAAGTGCAATGGTGTAGAGTGGAGCAAAGGTGAGTGATGCAGAGGGCAGTGGCATAGAGTAGGGTGGCATAGATTGCAGTGGCGTAGATTGCAGAGTAGAGTCGAGTAGCATAAAGTGCAGTGGCTTAAAGTGGTGCAGAATAGAGTAGCACAGAATGGTGCAGAGTATATTACAGTTCCATAGAGTGCAGTGGTGTGGAGTGCAGTACTGTATAGTGGAGTAGTGCATGGAAGAGTGGTGTAGAATTCAGTGGTGGAGAATGCTATGTTGTAGAGTGGCGGAGAGTGCAGTGGAGAAGAGTAGAGTGGCGTAGAGAGCAGTGGCGTAAACTAGTGATGCAGAGTAAAGTTCAGTGGCGTAGACTGCAGTGATGGAGTGCAGTTGTGGCGAATGCATAAGAGTAGAGTGAGGCAGAGTTGGTGGAGTGGTGCAGAGTTAAGAGTAGCGCATAGTGCAGTGCCATAGAGTGAATTTTTCACAGTAGACTGAAGTGGCAAACAGTGGAGTTGTGCAGGGTAGAGCACAATTGCATAGAGTGGCATAGAATGTAATGGCATAGAGTGCAGTGGTGCAGAGTAGATTAGAGGTGTGGATTGGCATAGAATGCAGAGGCACAGAGTTGACTGTTACAGACTAAAGTGCAACAGAATAGAGTGTATTGGCATAGAGTGCAGTGATGCAAAGTGCAGAGAGTCCAGCGGAGTAAAGTGAGTTGTACAGAGTAGACTGGTGTGGCCTAGACAGGAGTGGTGTAGAGTGCAGTGGCGAAAAGTGCAGTGGTGTAGAGCAGAGTGCACCTGCACAGAGTAGAGTGGAACAGAGTAGAATAGTAAGGTATAGCGTGAAGAGGAGTAGAGTGCAGTCACGTTGAATGGAGTGGTGCAGAGTGCAGTGGCACAGAGCGGTGTAAAGTGAAGTGGTACAGAGTAAAGTGGAATGGTGCAGAATAGAGTGGAGTGCCATAGAGTGGAGTGTTCATGGTGGGGTAGAACCCGGCCATTTCAGACATCGCATTTTCAATTGAAATGATCATTACAGTTGCACAGACATTCAGCTTTACTAATAAATCTATACAGTGCACAGATGAAAATGTGCGAAAATTGCATCATCCAGGGTAATGATTTGTTCAGATTATATTAAAGTATTTTTTCTAACACACTTCAGAAATACAAAATTTGCTTCATTCAATTCTGATATATTCTGAAATACTTACACAGTTTATTTGAATGTTGTCATGTGCTAAAAAACCTCTCTTCTACCCCAAGTATCCAGCAAGATTGTCACTTAAATCCTCTCACTTTGAAGTCAGAGAAAGAAAAGTAAAAAAGCTGCCTCGGAAGACAACACCTGACACTGGACCTCAGTCTTTGAATGCACAGCAAATGTGACAGGATAAGAACAAGATTTACAGGCCTGCTTACAGAAAGGGAGCAGTCGGAGGGATACTGTAAATAACGTTTTGGCAAGGGAATGACCAAACTCAAGCTGGACAGCCTAAAAAAAATAAAGCCAGCAAATGAAAAGCAAGAAAGTGTGAGTTACAAACGACAAAGCCAATGGCAAGCAATGGGCAGAATGCATTCTTAGTGAATGCCCCCAAGATGTCTTTAGCAAACAAGACAGCGACCCAAAAAGCACAACTTCTGGACCAAGATTTACTGCCAAATTTGGTGTAATCCGTTCAGTAGTTTTTGTGATAGCACAATTCAAAAAAATCTATGGAAAATGCATGGGGACTTTGCATTTTGGGATCTCCCTTTTTTCTCGGCGCCCCCCTCAATGGATTACTCTCAAAACTTTACATTCACAAACTAGTAAACTATACAAAAAGTACCACTTTTCTGGAAAGTTCTGTGAAGATTCACAAAAGTTGATGTAACTATAACAACCCAATGTGACCGCCACTGAGTAGTACACACACTAGATGTGAAATGTAATACAATATCTACTTGTCCATGGGACAGGTTGCTTCTTAAATCTACTTGTCCGGTAAAAAAATCTGCTTGTCCCTTTGGCGTCACGTAGTACGGCGACAAATTACGGCAGCAATCTCATTATGTAAAAGCTCTGATAACAGCCTCTCAGATTATGTCAGGGCTACTACTATAGTAGGGCTTGAATACTTGCAATTTCAATCCCTACTATAGCAATTTCCATATTTTGCCACCTTTCTGCAGACCTACATATTGGGGCTGGAGGAAGCAGTAAGCAATAGTTCCAGGGCTGGAATGCTTTTGAATCTGCAAACATACTAACTTGCATGTTTTAAAGATTTTCACCACCTCTTCTCTAATCTTTTCCCATAATAAGAAAGTTGGAAACTTACTCCTGACAAAGGCAGAAGTAGAAGTTCTTCCAGGGTTGGGGAAAAAAGTGGTTAAAGGGAAAGTGGACTTGTAAACACTCAATAGATTTTCATATGTGCAGATCTACACATGCATTTTTGCTTGTGCTAAAATACAGTTCACAAATATTTTCTAGGAGCACGATTTCCTGGTCTTCTTCTCTAAGTTCTTGTGAATTCATGAAAGCCTTTAATTCAAAGACATATACCAAGGGTGCACTTTTGTGACTTTCTTTAAGAATCGGGTCCTTAATTAGGTCTGGCATTAACAAAGACATTTTGATTTTATTAAACTTTTATTTCTCTCTCTACCAGGTAGTTTTACTGTGAGTGATCGCATTCTCCTCTTCCACAAGGAGCATATTGGCACACAAGGTCATTTTGTTCAGTGCCAGGAACCACTGTGGCAATCAGTGATGTAACAAAACTGGATGGGCCCCACTGCAAAGAACATGGAGGCCCCCACTTCGCTCAAATCAATAAAATGAAGCCTGGGGGATGTGATGGTCCCAGGGGCTGTGCACAATTGATGCATTTTGTCTGGGTGGGTCCCTGGGGGGAGGGGCACAGGCCTCCCTGGGGCAGCGGAGGGGCCAGGAGGCCCTCCCTGCATTTTTAAGCAAATGACCCCGGGACTGGGCCCATCCAGTGGCTTTATAATAACGAAGTGCGGGTCTGCGGATTCACCGTAACTCTGTGATAAAATAAATAAAAAAAATGCTTTTTAGCGCTGGGGGGTCCCAGAGCTAAGGGGTCAAGGGGTTCATACCCTGGCCCCTTTTCTTTATTTTTTACTTTTTTTCTGGGACTCTGCTCCAGCCGAGTCCCAAGATGGCTGACAACACTTCAACAGCTTCTGTTGTTGAAGTGTTATCAGCCAATCAAATCTGGGGAGAGGTCGCAAATCCTTTGCGTCCCTAGATACAGTATATATGCACATTTGCTTCCCACTTAATTTCTCAAAATAATACTAAATGGAATTACACCAAAAAAAAAAAGAAATCACTCTGGTGACGTGACTGGCAAATTGTTTTGGAAAGTTTTGTGAAGATTTGTCAAATGGCACCAAAGATATAGGCAAGTAAAATAAAATGCTTTTTAGATAGAAACTGGGTCCTAACTATAACTATGTAGTGGCGACCGCCACTAGGTAATATAGATAGATAGATAAATAGATAGAAAGATAGATGGATTTCATTAACTCTTGAATCTGTGTTTTTAAATTGGAACATTCTTTGTTCAGACAAAAAAACAAACAGGAGTAGGAGTTTGTACCACTTCCATACAGACTGGGCTTAGCCTCTTTTTATAAGAGGTATCTGTCCAACCTCCTAGTAAATTCTACTGATTGGAGCCACTCCACCCTCATCATTAGCATCCAGAGCCTGACCTCTTGTGATTGTGTTAACAATAAATATTTCTGGAGCACTGTTTACTCCCTATCAATACTATGAAATTTCATACTCCTTACTGGAGTTTCTTAACAATTGTTTTATCTCTATCTCGACTCTCCTCCAACATCTACCCACTCTTCTCCTCATGTCCCAGGTGTTCCAAAATTCATGCTCCAGTTGTAAGCAAAATGTGAGGTGACTCTTCATCAACTGACTTTTTTATTATGCGTGACTGTGTTCCTTCTACTTGCAAGTCAACTTGATGTGAATATGATAACTCTTTTGCATTTATACCTAACTCTTACCTTAATGCAAAATGTGGACCCTTCTTACCCCCTTACACAATACCAAGTTATATTAACAAGCTTATATGCTTTGCTTTAAGGGAATATATTAACATCTCAAATGATATTCTACTGATATAGTTGTAAACTTTATGAAGAGCTGACATTTTTGAACAAGGACCATTCCCTTGTGTGGTCCATAATGGATAGATTGCTTGCAAAGTTTACCCGTAAAAATGTATCACATTGTACACCTTCCAACTCCTTTCCATCTAACTTTCAAATGTGCTTCGGTTTCATATTTCTTTTCCTAAATATTTGTCTTTTGAATACTGCATTTAAACTATTTATCTCGACGGTATTGACAGTATGTGTTCAGTGGTCTCTGAAGGCCAATGGGAGATCAGTCAAATATTATAGTATAATTTGCTAAGTACACACAATGTATCTCTTAGCAGCATGCTTGGTGAAAAATATGTTACCTTTATATAGGAGTACCGGGGCATCAGCAATAGATTTCGCTATGTTCACATTCTCGGGTGGGTTTACTGCAGCCTTTACAATATTAGTGTTGTATTTATGACTGTGTCCATTCTGACATTTTGTTAGTCTGCAAGAGGTTGTGCCGGGCTTGACTGGATGAGCTGCAAAAGATAGATTCGGCTATACCCTATTTAGCTATTTTTATACCCAGTTTATGTGTAATTCTCATAAAAACTTTGTGGCTCTCATCAAACCTTGAAGTCCTGTGAAGCGCAACCTCTCCAAGCCGCACCCACCGCTGCCTACGTCCCGCAGCATCTCCATTTACCCACTGTCGTCTCACTCACTTGCCACTCCTGGCACAAGAAGAGAACATCGACATAGGGTGGAGAGGTACTAAAATGTCAGTCAAAACCAAAATGAGTGAAGAGCACACCAAGACTGAAACTGGTTGAGAGGGACACAAAAAGCTATATATTTGAAGGCTGGGGCATTAGGGCGTGGTAATAATGCAGATGCTGAGACCCTGCTGCAGCGAGGTTACAAGGGCCGATAGGTGTCCTCAAAAACAAATGACTTGGTTGTTTTTGCTACGGCTCATATGTTTTACGTATTCTCCTTCTAACAAAAGTTCATTCTTTCATCAAGCTAAAGATTAGGTTCACCTTAGGCATTGATGCATATGAGAATATTTTTAAAATCAAAAACCAAGCAAGAAAGCAATGAAGCACTGAAGAGTATGTGTGAACTCTGCAACAGCTTAATTAAAGGCGTAGTCATGTAAAATCAGCTTAGCAGTCCAAACCATGACACCTGCCATTGTCATCCACCTCATTTTATGCCTCTAGAAATGCAGTAAAATCCTGCCATGTTGTCAATCCCTCAAATGTTTACTTGTCGATAAAAGTAATATTTAAAATCTCTAGGCTACTTTACCAAAGCCTTCCAAGCTCCATTCTGCATTCTCTCTCGCATCATCCCCTACTCTGTTCTCTCAAACCCATCATGATCCTATCCACTGTACTCTAGCATGGCAGTATGCTCCTTATCCGGGGTGTGCATGCCAGCAGCCTATCTCACTCACTTGTCCTTAACTTAGGAAAGCTTTAAAATATCACCTCCTCACCTACAGGGTGTTACAGACCATAGTCAGACGAATGAGTGGGCCTTTTGATCCCAATGGGCTAGGTTAAAACCATTTACAATCGTTTAAAGTATTACTTCTGTTAAGGTGGCCATCTTGTTGAAAAAGCAAGTACACAATACAAGCATTTGGAAAAATAAGATCCAAAATACGTCTATTATTTTGAGAGCTCGCGAGATCAATTCTGCTCTGCTACTTATTTGAGAAAAAGCTAATACTACCATGTATCTCTAAGTCCTGAAGGTCCTTCGTGCAGACATCTCCCTTTTCTTTGGGACTTAATGAAAAGACTGAGGTAGCAATGAGAGGACCTGTTAAAGAAAGAAAAACAACATTAGTTAATGGAAGTTACTGAAAATTGGTCAAATACAGCACTGCCCTAGAAAAGTGGTGTATAAGCCTTGGTTCACGCTTCTGGAGCACGTGAAAGTCCTTTACCAATAGTGTATTCGGAGACACAAGAGACAACTGCTAGGGAAGCACAGCCCCTCCTGCCTTTAATGCGCCAATGCGGACAAAGCAGGTGCAGAACTGTGTGTTTGGAATCTGTCTCAGTGGTACCGAACACAGATCCACTATATAAAATTTTGAATGTGCCCAAGAACAACACAAATTGTATTTTCCTCTTTTTATGTATATTTTTGTCGTTTTTATTCAGTTTTCTAGAAAAACATAAAAGCCATAATAATAGATACAAGGGAATCAATACAAATCAAAAGTACGTTGAAAACATTCATATGGGTTAGTACCGACCTCAAATTTTTCAGGCTTATGTGAAAAATTCACTCTTTTATCATTCACTCTTTTATTCGTGCGTACTGTTCTCTTATTTTTGTAATCAGAAATCAAACAAGTGCGGAACGTTTGCTACCCACGGTTCTGTAATCAAAGAGCGGAACGTTTGCTACCCACGGTTCTGTAATCAAAGAACGAGCCAACAGCATCACTATAAAGCACCGTCTACATCTAGCAATCAGGGTTGGGCCAAGATGCTTTGAGCTTCCCAACAGAACTAAGATTGGATCTGGTGTCAGTTTTCCCATCCAATTACTTCTAAATGCAAATATATAATTGCAGTATGTCTGTATATTTGAACAAGTCATTGTCATGTGACTCCATGTTCCTCGTCCTGAACATCTTGGACACTGGTGTAATACACAAGTCATTGTGCGAACAGTTGCATTCTTTTAAAATGTGCACCTCAGCGAGCATTATTTCAGTGATCTGAGATTTCTATCCGGAACTCTTCACTCACCCGAGAATATATTAAGTAATCCCCTTTTTTTAAAATAATTTTCTCAATTATTTCTTCGTGCCTATTATTGACATTATGAAGATAACTGGCCTATTGACCAACACTTTGATATCTGGATGTCTCTGGAAATAAAATGTCTACCTAAGCTGACAAAGTTATGTTCCTCATTTTACATGCTAACACCAGTCAGTATCATTAAATCATGAATTTTTGCACCATATTCACGGTGACATGGCCCAACTGACTCTGGGACACAGGACGCATTTGACTTGGTGAGAATGCAAAGAAAATACTTTAAATAATTACATTGCTGTCTTACCATAAATGAACATTAGGACCCCTGTTGGGTGTGGCCCTCTCTGCAGGGTCACCCACCCACCAAACATTTTGCCTTTTACCCTCCACTTTTTGCTGAATTTGTTTTTGCTGGCCTTATGACTAAGTTCACTTTACTACTTCTAACCAGTGCTAAAGTGCTTGTGCTCTCTCCTTAAAACATGGTAAAATTAGCTTACACCCAATTTGCATATTTAATTACTTGTAAGTTCCTAGTAAAGTGGCAATACCTGTGCCAGGGCCTGTAAATTAAATGCTACTAGTGGGTCTGCAGCACTGACTGTGCCATCCACTTAAGTAGTCCTTTTAAAAATGTCTGTGTGTGTGCAGTTTTAAACTGCCAGTTCAGGCTGGCAAAATAAACCTTTTTTCCTGCCCAAACCTTCCCTTTTAATACATATGTCTCCCCTAGGGTAGGCCCTGGACAGTCCAGAGAGCAGTGCACAATGTATTTAAAAAGTACAGGTCCTGGTAGTTTTCCACTACTGCAAGGCTTATCTCTCCCATAGGATAACACTAGAGTTACCTTATTTAATTTTCAAAGTGTAATTTCCAAATGTGAAGAGATAACCAGTTCGTGTTTAGTATCTCTGGAATCACAATGTAAAAACGTAACTTATGGTGAAGTGGGACTTAGTGGGATTTTTAATTGCAATTTTGAAAAGGTCACTTTTAGAAAGTTGTTAGCTTCTTGCCTTAGCCATTTGGTGCCTTCAGCTTCTCTTCTGGGCACATGACAGGGTGTAGTTGGAAGTTGGGCTTACAGTATTCTTCCTAGACAGCCACACACAATGAGAAGCTTAGATGTGACTAGGTGAGTCATCACTGGCAGGATGGGAGTGAGGAGCTGGGCTCAGCCTTGCTTACACTTGTGTAGGCTGTGCCATGTATAGATACAAAAGACTGCATATCCCTGTAGTTAGTCTGGACCCAGAACAGGGAAGGCAGGAGCCTGGGGACTTCAAAGGGAACTCTAGAAGTTTCTCTCACTTTCCAGAGAAAGGGCACCAGACATATATACTGGACTTCAGTCACCACCACTTCAGTACACTTCTTGATATGACAATACTTTGTCAGGAAGAAGGACTACTGTACTGCTACAAGGACTGTCACTCTGCTGGACTGCTACTACCCTCTTGCCTCGGGAGGAAGAACTGGTCCTGGAACTTCAACTTGAACCCAGGACTCCAGAGTGAATCCAAGGGCTAGTCTGCTGGCCTCGTGATCTGAGCTTCAGAAAAAGGCACCTCAACAGCTCCTGGACCCATCTTCAGCAAGTTCTGGACCCCTTAAGTAGATTCTCTTAGATCCTGGACCATTGGTGTGGCTCATGAGCTCTTGAAATCGGGCTTTTGGGTTCTTCATGACTGCGAACCGGCCCATTTGCACTGAGAATGTGCTGCTCACACTGAACTTAAGTGTGATCTGCCGCTAGCCCATCTCTTCCCACAGCAAGCATCAACTACCTCCGGAAGACCACCTACCCAAAACTCCAACCCGCCTGTCTGTGACACCATGCCTCATCCTTGTACCACGCTGACTACCGCCTGCAACATTCTCCTTGTAACCCTACCCAAAGTGAACAGGACTCCTAAAGCTTCAGTGGGACTAATCTGGGAATGTATATGGCTCCCGCTCCATAGCGGTTGGCCTATGTTTTTGACTTTGACCCAGTCCAAAGTAGCCAGCTATGCTTTTAGGCACTATTTTACAGTTTCTTATTTAAAAACTCAGAACTCTGGTCCTACTGATAGGATTTTTGTTGTTTTAGTTTTGTTTTATATAATAAGTTCTGCTCTGTTTTTCTAACATGTTGCTGGATCCTTTTTGTGTAGTGCTTTCACTGTTCTAATGTTTGAAGTGTCTCACTAATACTTTACACATTGTTAAGCCTGACTGCTCTGTGCCAAGGTACCAGGGGGTGAGCACAGGTCTATTTGGGTTTGCTTGTGCCTTACCCTGACAAGGATTGTGGTTGCTGCTTGAACAGGGCTCACACCCCAGTCAATCAGTAACCTAATTTCCCACAAACCTTTTACATAAAATATATGAAAGCGGCAATTTACACAATGCCTATATTTTGCAAAACGTTTTGTGACCTGCAAATGATGAGGTGATTTCTGTAATACCCAATATATGGCTTTCATTCATTGTTGTCTACGAAGCTCTGTAGTACGGCAGGAATCAGGGCACTTTGCAATGGCGCAAGTCAAGAACCCACAACAGTTCACTTATACTGGAGAGCATCCTCATTGGAACTTGGCTGGTACTCAAGAAAATGAGGGAAGCCTGGGTTTCCTGGACGTATATTTCTATTACAGAACAGCTGACTGACCATTGTTTATCGGGTTATGTGGAAGGAAAGGGAGGGATTGTTGAATGTAAACCAACCAGGAGGTTCTTACATTTGCTACCTACTCTGTACTTTAGACAGCGGAAATTAGGGTCCTTATTGAACCCAACTCATGAGGCTGCTACAGACTGGCACAGCCCTGTATATTGCCATGGTCTTACTACCCAAGACAGACCACATGCCCTTACACAAAGACTGGCAGTGTGGATGGGAACACGTTGGCATGTTCTGCATTACCCGATCCCACTCTGGGCTTTGTGGAGAAGGGCAAGGAGGGAGACTTAGTGCATACAGCCCCGCACTGAGTTGCCCTTTGTCGTGAAGGGGGCCATAACCACTCTCTTGTGACTAAGGGGGCTGCAGACACCCACTCAGAGAGACTTAAGACCACTACATTATGAGTGTGCACCTGGGGGTAGTGATGCCCACCAATACACCAATGGAAACAACCTATATGCAAAGTTCCCTTTTGTTTGATATGAAAGCTCTATTCTGAGCAAAACATGGCTGTTTTAATACTGAGGTCTATCTCAGATATCAACCAATCTTTCCCTGATCAGTTGCCAGAAGCCAAGCCATTTTGAGCCTCCAGTATACTAAAGACACCAAAGATATGGATCATTCTGCGACTGTCCTGCAATACCACTTCATAACATTTTTACTACTATTGAGGTGCCATGCTAGAAAGAGAGACAAAGGCTTGGGCTTAACTTGGTTTAGTTAGTAGGTTTGCATTGTAAACTTGAGAACAGGCAGAGTGAGCTCATGTTCCACCTGGGACCTTGCATGTCCCATGATCAACGTCTAACATCTCAGAGTTCTATTTGACACCACAGTTGAAATGGCAGTCCAGACGAGCTGCTACAGTTAATAGAGGTTTTTACATTCTTTGTTGACATGGGATCCGGAATCATTAGCTCACCCCTTCATACTTAAGTGTTTAGAATTTGGAAATGCCCTGCATGTGGAGTTTCCCTTTTGCTTACAAAAGTTAACCTAATCTTCAAGGTCAAGGTCAAGGGCAAGACTCAACAGATGCTATATGTCTGCTATAAGCGTCTAATGTTCAAAAACACAATGTTCAAAAAGCACCCCCACACATACACACACAAACATGAGGAAACTTACAGCAAATATTGCTCTGAACTCACAGACAGAACCAAGGAAACAGTTCATTGCCACATTTATTCTTATATGGTACCAGCCCCAGAACAAATAACTGACGTTGCTGCTGATCAACAGCCAAGTGGCAATGTTGTCTTCGTCTGCAGCTTTCAGGGCCAAATTCCAGATTGCTATAACTTTCTGACAGGTCTCGCTGCCTTTTTACTTGTGAACACAGCTGATCTGTGCACATGTTTATGTTTGAACATCTAAGTCTGGCAGGCATTAATGAGAGTGGCTTCCTCCTTGCATTGTGGTAATTTCGAATAATGAATTCCCACCTAGACAGCAGCACGCCCACTTCTTCCATGTGGTCTCTGGTTAATGACATCTACGGCTTTAATATTTTAATTCCATTCATCATGAGATTTTTAGCAAACCTAGGCCACACTTCCACCAGTCTTTCAGGTTAGAAATCAGAATCGGTGTGTACACATTCTTTCCATTTAAAAGTATCTTCTGTTTTTTAGGTTTTGTTAAGGTCATCTTTTACCCTAAGCTGGAGAAGAAACTGAGCAAAACACTTAACAAAGCTCGGTTAGATCCTAGGTAACTGGGGTAATTTACAGAAACATCTAAATGTACGAGGGTTCTCGGTCAATTTCAATGGGTTGGCAATTGTTTTCCAGAGTCTTAAGGTCTATTTAAACAAGCACTGGGAACACCAGTAGGTCTAAGTTTTATGTGCCAACCCTAGTACAGTAGGTATGTTAAAGCAACCTGGAGGGCTACCGTTGTAAATTATTCCTTTATGCAGTTCAGAACAAGCATTCCATTGGACACAGAAGAATACACATAAACAGCCAACAGCAATGGGTGAATTGAATGACAAAGTGTCACGCCAACGGCTGAAATAGACTGGATGAATTAACCTAATAACAGAAAGGGGCAGACCCAGAGTGCTCCCTACGTGTGTAGCAAGCAATAGGTCTGTTCAAGCATTGTGCTGGTAAAGCCCAGACCAGTTCCTTATCGAATGAACTTGGGATACTGCAATAGAGAACCAATGGAGGAGTGCAACTGCTGTCTTGAGGCATACATTCAAGAGTTTAGCTCTTTGATACACAGGACATAGGCCATTAGAGGCTTATTGGTCTAAGATCATTCATTGGTGATTTGGAAGCAAGTGAATGGACCCAAGGACTATAGAGATGTGCTTGTGAGGACCATTCAACACTGCAATATAAAGGCAGCAGCTTTTGTTACATGTCACAAAGAAGGATTTCAGCGTTACTGTGGTTTTGCTGGGCTGCTCCATTAATATGCACCACACAATGCTATGCCTGCTACGTTTTTATAAAGTTAGGAATTTACTGAAAAGTTTTATAGGTATAAAATCTAAAGGTGTTAATAGAATAAAGTATCTGTAAGAAACATTACCTAGTAATAGTCTTCAGAAAAATCACTTATAATCAATATCTGAGAAACCTTAACTTGTGTCAGGATGTTCTAGTCATACATTATGTACAAAAGACAGTGTAACTTCACCCAGAGAACTGAAGGCTTGGTGTATTTGCTTCATCACATTCTTGTAAAGTTCCTTCTGCCAGTGGTGTAAAAGCTTCCACTCCTCTTCTGAGAAACAGGCAGCAACATCGCAAAATGTGGTTGGCACCTTGAACAAAAAGTAGTACATCACAGATGCATTAACATCACAATTTACTCTGTCATGTAGGAGGGCACTTCTATAAATGGTATTATTTAAAGTCATTTTTATGGCCATGTCCGCGCTCTTTATGCTAAGTTTACGCTTGAGAGCCAATTCTGAAGACAAACGTGCAAACTCTCTTTCTAGCAGAACTCTCACTCAGTTCATGCCTTGGAAAGCTGCCTTCACTTAGATCATAGATTAGCCCTATCTTACAACAAGGCAATGTAAAATACAGGTTCGCACATATTCCCTTTAAAAAAATCGATTTTCACAGTCCCCTCCATTAAAAACAAAAGACTGAAATTCTGCTAATTGTCTAGAATCCTTCATATGTGAGACGCTCATCCAGTCTAGTTATTTTCTTTGTATTTTGAAACTTGTACATATGATCATACCACCTGTTAGAAATGGGGCCTCTAGGTGGAAGTGGTTTGCACCCTGTCCAAGAAAGGACCCTCACTGTAGCCAGGGTAAGGGAGTCACACACCTTAGCTAACCCCTGCTCACCCCCTTGGTAGTTTCGCACAAGCAGTCAGTCTTATCTCAGAGGCAATGTGCTAAGTATTTGCGCACACACACACACCCTACACACGCGCACACACACACACTGAAAACACTACAAAGGACTCCACACCAGTTTTAGAAATAGAGCCAATATTTATCTGAATAAAACAAGACCAAAACGACAAAAATCCTACATACACAAGTAAAGATATGAATTTTTAAAGATTAAGGGGGTCATTACAACCCTGCTGGATTTTGACCGCCAGGGCTGTTTTGACGGAAGCACTGCCAACAGGCTGGCGGTGCTTCCTGGGGAATTACGACGTCGCACCGCCGGGACCGGCGGTTTCCCGCCACTTTAGTCCCGGCAGTTTAAATCCCCCAGGGCAGGGGATTATGAGTCCCCCTCCCGCCAGCCTTTTCATGGCGGTTTGAACCGCCATGAAAAGGTTGGCGGAAATAGGAGTCGAGGGGCCCCTGCACTGCCCTTGCCACTGGCATGGGCAGTGCAGGGGCCCCCTGCCATGGCACCATGCAGCTTTTCACTGTCTGCATAGCAGACAGTGAAAAGCCACAATACCGCTGGCTCCATTTGGAGAAGGCTCCCGTGTTGCAGCCGAGATCCCCGCTGGGCCAGCGGGGATCTCCAAATCGGCCCCGCGGGAGTGTGTCTGCATTGGCGGCCGCCCGGTTGAAATGAGGCCCTAAATGTTAGTATTCCGCTTACAAACAGAATAGCTCCAACTGGGGCTACCACAGCATCTTGACAGAGTTGTCCTCAACAGTCCGACGCCACTCGTGAGGGAGTGCGGCCCAGTCATGGAGCTGTCCGGATCCCAGGCACAGTACCTTTGAAAACAATGAGGAAACAAAGTCACTGCACTGAGTCGGGAAGGTGAGGCGTCGCTGGAGCCGGTGCGGCATCGGTTCCTTACTGCTACTGGGGAGGTGCAGCATTGGTTCCTTATTGCTAGGCAGGGGTGGTGAGACGTTGGTTCCTAACGGTTGCAGGGGAGGTAATGAGGCATCGATGGAGGCCCGGCGGGGGTCGATGAATTCAGCAAGTCAAGATGTGAGGTGTCGACTTCACGCTGTCGCAAGCACACCACAGGCCACAGGTGCTGCAGCAGAGTCGGAGTTGGGTCTCACGGGCGTCAGTCACACGGAACTCAGGTCTCATGCTGTGGTGGGACTTCAGAGGGACGGCAGCGGCATCGGTCGCAGTCATTGCACTCAACGGGGACCACAGCTCCGGTGCAGGCAGCGCCGTGAAGTCAGACAATGGCGCAAGTTCAAAAGTTGCTCTGGAGTTGATATGTTTGGTTTCTTCCTGGTTGCCCCAGAAATCACTCCCAAGTGCCCAGGAAATTAATTTGACACTCAACAAGAGAGCCCAGGTGCTGGCAGATGAAGTCTTTGATGTCCCTGAGACTTCTTAACAGAGTCACAGTCCAAGCCCTTGGAGAACCTTTGAAAACAGGATGTAGGAAACAAAGTCCAGTCCTTTCACTCCCAGGATGGATGCAGCAGGCCAACACATCAAAGCAACAGGCAGAGTGTCAGTCCCTCCTACAGTATCCATCTCTTCTTCCTCGCAGAATGTCCTCAGTCTAGGAGGATTCTAAAGTTGTGGTCTCAAAGATCCAATACATATACTCATTTCTGCCTTTGAAGTAGGCAAACTTCAAAGGAACCCTGCCTTTCTGGCCTGGCCTGCAGCTCCCTTAGTCTACAGTGAATTCACAAACAGCTCAACTGTCATCCTGACCCAGATGTTTATTCCATAGGCTGGCAGAGGCACAGAATGCTTAAGCAAGAAATGTCCACTTTCTAAAAGTGGCATTTTCAAACTTAAACTTTAAAACCCAACTTCACCAAAAGATATATTTTTAAATTGTGAGAAGAAAGACTCCAAACTCCATGGAAGAGACAGGCCTTGCAATAGTGAAAATCGAATTTAGCAGTATTTCACAATCAGGGGTTGTAAAACACACCGGTACATGTCCTACCTTTTAAATACACTGCACCTTGCCCATGAGGCTACCATGGGCCTACCGTAGGAGTAATGCATATGTAGTACAAGGGAAGGTTTGGGCCTGGCAAGTGGGTGTACTTGCCAGGAGGAACTGGCAGTTTAAGACTGCACACACAGGCACTGCAATGGCAGGCCTAAGACATGTTTCCAGGGCTACTCATGTGGGTGGCACAATCAGTGCTGCAGGCCTAATAGTAGTGTTTGATTTACAGGCCCTAGGCACAAATGTTGCACTATACTAGGGACTTGCTTGTAAATCAGATATGCCAATCATGGATAAACCAATCACCAATACCATGTAGAAAGAGTGCACTTGCACTTTAGCACTGGTCAGCAGTGGTAAAGTGTCGAGATTCCTAAAGCCAGCAAAAACTAAATTCAGCACGGGATCAAAAACAGGACGTCAGAAGACAAAAAGACAGGGGAAACCCTGCAGAAAGGGCCATATCCAACACCACCATTAATGAAGGACTACAAGTTTCAGGGCACGTAGAAAAAAATAAGGACTCATTGCGCTATTCATACATGCACAGGGGAATCCTGAGTGCTACTTTTGTAAAATTTCTGGAGGGTTGTCTCCCTAATGTGGCTCCTCTCGTGGTTGAGAATACTCGTTTGGATGAGAAATCAACATCCTGGCAAAAACATTAAATTACAGACCCAGTCTGGCTTACTTGATGCCTTGGACACCATAGTGGTCCCTCCATGACTACATAGGACAGGTCACTGTGAACACCATGGCATATCTTCGGGCAAATTACTTACTATCCATGTACCTCAAAATGTGGAATGCAATGTATGAGCTGTATTGTTGAAATCTCCACTTAATGTACAGTCTTGTAGACTGTCTCCCATTCCCCCAAGTAATGTACAGTATCTAGATTTGTGATATATTATATATATATATATATATATATATATATATATATATTCACTTAAAAAAACAAAGGTTACAGGGATGTTATAGTTAGGTTCTGAATTTACTCACACAAAACCAAAGAAATGTAGCACATATAGTTAGAGTTATTTCTATAACTATACTATAACTTGGGCCCTTGCCAGGCACAGGTTTTTCTTCATTAATCTGACTGCTGAAGTCTCATTTATATTTCTAATGACGTTATAGATGTTGTTATGAGTGCTGTAATGTTGTAACATGCCCCTTTTTGGATGGTCACCCCCCACTTTTTGCTGTCAGGTGCTGTTGTTTTTGACCTGTCAATGTATTGAGGCCTTCTAACCAGACCCCAGTACTAATGCTCTTTCCTTTAAATTGTCTGCCGAATTACATAGGCCAACTGCCAAAGACCTAACCACCCCTGTAAGTCCGTAGTGAATTATGCCCAGGAGAAGGATGGTAAAGAGGGTCACCAGAGTTGCAGCACTAATTGTGCCACCCCGAGTATCCCAAGTAAAAGAGAGACTGCAGAGCTGCCATGTCAGCCTGCACAAGCAGCATGCTGCTTGAATGAGACTCTGCCCACACCAGGTGCAGGCAGAGTCCCTGTTACTCCCCACGGACAGGTCAGTCACCCCTAAGGCAGGCCCCCTCTAGCCTAGGGAGCAGGGTGCACTTTCCCATGAGTGAGAATATATGTGCAGGAGTACATATGCCCACGTGCTGGAATTTAAAACGCAATGCTGGCCCGAGTAACCTGTGGTCCATTGGAAAACATGGGCTGGCATCTAATCATTGCCCAGATGTCCAACTCTGCCATGGCCCAGCCAAATCCCCAAATGTTTGGTATCAAACGCTGTGCTTTTTAACCCTGAACATGATACCCATGTTTAGGATCAAACAGCAGATGCCCAGGTGGCACCCTTAGGGGGTGCCCACCAAGTTATTTTCTCCTGTACTGTTTTGGCGGACTCTCCGGGGCTGCTGCCACCACAGACAAGAGTCTGACCTCCTGCTGGGTGTGCTATCACCTTGGCAGGACATAAGACAAAAGGCATGAGTAGGAAGGGGGTCACACCTCCTCCCACCCAGGCTGGCTAGTGAGATAAGAATCAGGGCGGTGAGCCTCAAAGGCTTCCTCCGCCTTTGATGTGTAAGTATCTGTCCACCCAATGGAGGACAAAGCCCTCCCGCCCTGCCCGGCGAGGGTGGCAGGAAATTAGCTATGCAGGAAGTGTGCACCTCCAAAGGACTAGCCACACTTTGTAGGTGGGCCAGGAGGTCAGCACTGATCAGAGAGGGTTCTGCCATCTTGGCAGACCCAAAGAATAGTGGGTTCTGGGTAGAAAAGTGACGCACTCTCACAAGAAGTCATCACTTTAGATGCGGATTAGCCGCAGGGACTAGAAGCCCATTGGCTACTGTCCCTCAGACACTTACACACCCCGTAAACCAGGATTTAAGGGGTTCCCCTGACACCAGAACGTAGATCTTACCTGGAAGAAAGAAGCATAAAGAGACGTCCACACCAACAACAGGACCTGTACTCCAGTCCCAGCGCAAAGAAGAGGGACAGTGGCCAATGGGCTTCTAGACCTTGCGGCTAATCCGCATCTGAAGTGATGACTTCCTGTGGGAGTGCGTCACTTTTCTACCCAGAACCCACGAGTCTTAGGGTCTGCTAAGATGGCAGAATCCTCCCTCAGAAGTGCAGAACTGGAAACCGGCAGTCAAAAGACGTTCACCGTCTTCAGGCCCTCCCCCCCCACCCAGCATAGAGACCGACATCATTAGCGACCCCTCTCCTGTGGGTTTGCAGCCTGAAGGAAGTGACTTCAACTGCAGCAGCAAAGCATCTTTGGCACGATCAGCCCAGTGAGTGACATCTAGAAGTCACCTCTGAACCCTGAGCCACTGGATGGAGTGGTGAAGATCCGACTATCGATTCCTGGTCCTAGGACCCGAAAGACCTCTACATCCGAAGGGTGGAGTGTGAGTCCATCCCCAAGTCCAGTTTTGCAACGGAGTGCAAAGCGCACCAGCCACTGCGGACCATTCAGCACCAAGGACAGCCATGTCACCTCTGCAACCAGACTCCCTGGGCAAGCTAACAAAAGTCTGACTGTTGAATCTCAGTCTAGGCCCCCACAGAATCCTAATTTCCTGTGGGTTTGTCGGAACTCACCCTACAAGTGCTTGAGTGCACACTGCTATTTTCCCCACTGACTTCAATGGAAGCCCTTTAAATCTACAAAGTACTGTATTTTCTAAAGACTTAACAATTTAGAACTCCGATTGTACAAAAGCTACAAAGTTTGTTTTGATTGTCTAAATTAAAATTTAAATCTAACCTATTTTTCTAAATTGGTGTTGGATTTCTGTTGAGCTGTGTCATTTACTTATCGTCCATGTTAGTAATGTGAAATGCTTTACACATGTTCCTCTAAGTAGCCTGACTGCTCTTTGCCACACTACCAGTACTGAGCTAGGGTTTGCTGAGAGTGAATCTGAGGTTCACTACTGGGTATTGTGTTGGGATTCCATTGTAAGACTACTTATACCATATAATACCTTCACCTTGCTACATGTAATATCTGGGATAATTAGTAGTGCATAGTGAAGACGTGAGTTATAGTTACTTGAAATAACTCTGCATATAACTGCTGAATTTTTATGGTTTTGTGCAAGTAAATTCAGAACTTAACTATAACATCCCTGTAACAATGTTTTTTTTAAATGAATTTATGTTTTTTTTTAAATTCTATTTCCTAACTTTAATGCCCCAGTAACCTTTGGATTTTTCAGTGAATTTCTATGATTTTTTTAACGTAAAGTAATTTTAATTACTATACGTTAATCCAACCACCACCACGCATGGCCTTTGGCCGAGCACAGTGGGTGTTGGCCCATTTAACCACCCAACCCTGCGTCACACATGGCATTTGGCCCTGCACAGCGGGGGCTGGCCGCAAGGCCTGGCCTGCAGCCAAGTCCCTATACCCACCCAACCCCAGAATGATATAGTTAGAATGAGACAAATTGAAAAGAAAGATGCAGTTATCAAGAGTTTGATGACCTTTCGGTATGTACCTTAAATTTTGACGTTGAAAAGAAACTAAAGAAGAGAAATGACCACTGACACACATAGACTGGAACACTCAACCCTCACTGTGAGGGTTGGAGACCTTAACCTCTAGGCCATAGGTGGCTGCATACTGTGCAGTATCCAGACATAACTATGACATGCAAACCAAAGATTTTGATGGGAAAAAGACTGCAATGTTCCATCACTAGGAATGCCTAACATTCAATACTTGAACAAATAGACATACTACCATAAGATACCAGGATCTGAATCTTCAACCTACTAAGCAACAGTCCAAGAGCTTCACCAGTATGCCACAAGTGACCATGTTGTGCTGGGTATCACAAAATAAGTATAACATTCACATCAAACATCCTTCTACTGTAACACTTTGAAGTTAGTGCATGGAGAGACCATTGTAACAACAAATCCATTATGAGAGGGGGAGAGGGAGAGAGAGAGAGAGAGAACAGAAGGGGAGCTTGAAGGCCCCACTGGCTTCCCACGTCCTGCGGGAGCCGGCATTGCTCCCGCAAGCAGGGAGCTGCTTGAAATAGCAGCTCCCTGCTTGCAGGAGCAATGCTTTTATTTGTTTCCCTGCATGCAAATAACAGATGAAAACTCCACTTCCTGCAAGCAGGAGCTGTTTGACAGCTCCCACCAAGCAAAAGCAAACTTCCAAAGGATGGGTACCTCAGGAGGTAGCAGGAGTTGGCTCTGGGGGACGGCGGTCCCCAGGGCCATTGTTCAATTTTGCCCCGGGGAGGTGGTGGTCCCTAGGGTCAGGGGTCAGCGACAGACCCCCCTCATTAATTTATATCGGCTCGGGGAAGGTGGCAGCTCCTTGGGAGGTGAGGCGGCCACGCCCCCCCTTAAACTGCATGAAATGCCCCAGGGATGTGGTGGCCCCCAGGGATGGAGGGCCACCCCTTATATTCACTTGAATTGCCCCAGGGAGGTGGTGATCCCTGGGGCTGTGGGGGCCACATAGGACCCCTTGCATTAATTTTATGTTTAGCACCAGAGAGGTAGTGGTCCCTGGGTCTGCAGGGGGGCTGAATGCTCCCCCTCAGTAATAGAAATGTATTGCCCTGGAGAGGTGTTGGTCCCTGGGGCTACGTGGGCTCCCCTTACATTATTTTATACACTTTAGCCCCTGGGAGGTGGTGGTCCCCGGGCTTTGATAAGCCCTAGAAGGGAGGCCTGTGCCTATTTTATGGCAATGCCCTTCGGACCAGATCCACCAGTGGAATAAAATAAAAGCTAGCGGGAGACCATGGTTGGTTTTCGTTTTGTTTTTTTTAATTTCGGCAAAATTCACAAATAGTCACGATTTACTGAGTGCTTGTTTTAATTCAAAAAATGCTTTTTAGCCCTGGGGGGGGGGGGGGGGGGGGATCTCTGGGTGACCCCTGCATCAAGGCTAGCGGGGTAGGGTAAAAGTACCTGGCCCCTTTTCTTTTTTTTACATTTATTTTTGAGACTCATATCTCTGCAGGAGATTGTTGGTATTCGTGAAGTTGTAGCAAGCCTAGATACACAAATTTGGTTTTCTTTGAATATCTCGAAGACTACTGAACGGAGTTACACCAAATGACAACAATCATTTGCAATGCACCGGGTCTCACATTTGCTTGAGTTAGAACTATTAGTGTTGTAAACTCCTAACCAGACATTTCTTGCCACATAAATTGAAAGAAAAAATGAGCGCGATCGCGCTATGTAAAACCCAGAGCGATCGCGCTGCGTGGAAAATAAAAAAGATAAAGTAGTGCACAAACTAGGCTGAAAACGTGAAGCCTCGTATGTTTTCAGTAGTTTACCGATGCTGTGTAGGTGTGCCAAACACCGCAAAAGGCATGACGTATGCATGCCTTTCACTAATGAAAGCAAGCGGATTCTAAAAGGCAAGCCCACGAACTAATGAAAGTGACAGGTGTGACATGGGCGTGGTTAAAAGCCCAAAGAGAGATTACAGAGGGACAGAGCACTTGTGCGCTCAACCCTAAAAATAACTCTTTCTGGACCAAGAGCTACCTTCCCGCCAAATCTGGTGTAATTCTGTCCAGCAGTTCGGGCTGTAGTTGAGTCCAAAATCTCTACAGAAATTAAAATGGGAAATGCATGTTTTTTTTAAACCCCCTGCCCCAGTTTTCTTGATCCCCACTTGGCTGAGCACCCCAGAACTTCCCACGCACAACAGTGCCAAAGATAGGGGCAAGTCAAAAAACGCTTTTTCAATGTAAACTAGGTCCCAACTATAACTAACTACAGGCAACTGCCAATAGGTTAGATTTTCTCCTTAACGGTGAGTTTTCCAAATATGCCACTGCATATTCGGTGTGATATACATTTGTATTTCTTACACGACTTTTTGCTTGGTTTCAAAATACTACTGTGCGGTGACACTAATCAGAATGTAAGAAAAACTCCGGTTGTGCGACTACTTTATTTGTCCTTCTGACACAGCCCTCACGTATAAAACCACAATGAACTATAACATTGCAGTAATATCAAAGTGAGGTACACATTCATAAAGTGGCGTAAAATATTGGGCGACCACAAATCAGAAACGTACATAAAACTGCAACTACCCTAAATTCAGGCAAAATCATATATTCGTGTATCTTAAAATTCTCTAAATAAGAACATCAAAGTTTAAACCATTACATAAAAAAAACCTAGATGTCCGAGTGACGTTGCTAGGAACAGAAGATTCCCCATGAAACAGAAGTAGTACGTTTTGGTCTGAAATCTGCATCACATTCTGTTAAACAAGTTAACTTTTCGAGCAAATCAATGCAATCCGATGCAGTCAGGAACTGAGCAACTTAGATGTATGGTATATGTCAACGGTATGAAGCTCCTAAAAGAGAGGTCTGGAGAAAAAACGTGGTAACTGTTTAGGTCCCCTATTAACTTGCTTTGAAATGGATGGAATTTTGGCGGGAGACAGCTAAAATAGTATTTTCCTTTTTTTCAAAAACGGATGTCTTCCCCAAAAGTGGGCGTGCTACTGTTCATACATGGAGAGTCCTTTTCCGACCAATAAGGCCCATCACTAGGCGTCATAACTTACCTTATCAGAACACTGCTGGGACTTTCCTTTTATATTCTTCATGATGACACACTCCCCCTGCCTACGAACAGCATAGGCAAGCAAACAGACCCTCTTTAAAAGTATTCCTAATAAAGAAGCTGCAGCAGGGAGGCCACCGTGCCGATAAATACTGCACAACTACAGAACCCCCCAAAACACAAGCTCGTGCAAAAAAAAAAACAGATGTGCTGTGTGCATCGCCAGAGTGTTAGTGAAAATCTGTGATCAAGCTCGTTGAAAAGACACTGCTCACTCGCGCCTGCTCATTGTGGGACAAGGGATGACCGATGAGTAACTGCACAGAGACACTACCTCCTTGCACATGCCCTGTGTATGTTTATTACATACTGCGCTGCTCAGTCGAGATACACTAGTCTAAATGCAGGTCAATGGTCGAAGTGCATTAATTAAAGTATGGGCACTGTGACGCTACATGCTAAGGGGCCGGGGTCAGTGAGCGTGTTAGCGGGGTCAAAGGTGTGGCTAAGAAAGGAAATATACTGTAAGTTCTTTTGGTCTTTCACCGACAGGTAGTTACATATAAAATATAACTCCGCTTAAATGAAAAATAGATTTAAAAAAACGTTGTTACTCACTGGGAAACGCACTATAGTATATTATGAAACCTCTGTTAGTAAATGCGCTGCAGAGGTCTGTGTGTTACCCGAGCGCCACATAATATTGGTTAGTGCAGTGTAGAATAGTGACGTGTATTATTAGTGCTAAAAGGTTAGAGCTTGTGTGAACATGGAAGTCATTTTAAACTTGCATTATACACAGTATCATAAAAACTGCGACAAAATGCACCAAAAAGTTTTAAGATAAAAAAAATGGTGCATCCAAAAATGGATTTTGGAAATACCCGAACTGAATGTAATGCATTTTTTTATATAACTGTCCCTTCAACACCTCTTCAGGGTAGTAAACTCTATGTAAATGCAATTCCGATCAAAAGCATGCACTTTGAAGCCCAGTTTTGATTCTTTGCACTACCACTCAAAAAATAAATCATTGCTATCACGATGCTTTGAGTGATTTGATCAATTAAAGCTAGTGCTGTCCCTCAAGCGTCCTTTATATTTGCAGATTCCCTATACATTTGCAGATTAACTCCTTGTACACATTTGCATTTCTTTCGGGGAAGAAAGTACCCTGGCAGAAAGGTATGTTTAGCTGTCAGCCGGCTTCGGTTTCACAGCACAGGAGACTGCACAACGCTTCAGCTGAAGCATTTAAAAAAAAGGAATTAACCGTCCCAGGGCGGTTGTCTTTTTACAAGAAGTAGGGGAGCAGCGACACTACAATAATGGGCACGTACTGCCCTTCCGATCCCGCCCAATTCGACCACTGATGCAGGTGTGTGGTTATGAACATCCATCCGCCTGTTCACTAATGGGATGACACTGCTTTTTAGCCATGCAGTGCGGAATGTGAGATACTAAATTGACAATCTCCAATATTTGTTTTTACAATTAGGGGTATTTCAAGGAAACAGATAAACACACACACACAACACATACACACAATGAATGCCCACCCACATTAGAAGGCCTACACAGGTCAGCACCAATCCAAGAAGAGCAATCATTGCACAGATACCAGGCTAGGTTACATTTTAGCCTTACTTGCTCATGGAGTGAGTAGGTCAGAAACATTTTGCTGAGGGTTGAACGCCTCAGGATTGGCTATGAGTAGATGTTCATATTTTGCTATTCTGGAACATCCAGGAGCTGGCAGGATAAAAATAACTTTTGCAAAATTGTCATGATCCTTTTATAACCTAGCAATAAGCCATCTGTTTTCTCCAATAATCCTTCTGAAATGATTTAGACACTCACATCTTTAGACAGATTTCTTTTTCTGTTTGCTGTTAGATTTATGTTGCAGAAGGGAAAAAATACAGAATTTCACTCATTTTCCTAGTATTTTACCAACCTGGACTTAAAAATACAGGCCAGGCAGGTAAAAAGCCAGCCAGGTGTCATCCATACCTGTGATGCTTTTGCTTGAAGTTAGAGTTATCTTGTCAAACCAAGGGCCAGATGTAGCAAGGGTTTTATCCATTCCGTGTCTATGGGAAAATGCGTTGGTACACATGGCCCCAAATGTCTTTAAATCTTGAATGTTTGCATTGCTGGGTAGTGCTCTACATATTACAGAACTCACATAGAGCCCTGTGTATCACACAATATCAGTTTCCTTCACATGGTCACAGCATCGATGAGCCGATATCACACGGTGTGCCCAAAATTAAGCTTGAAACTGCAGATAGCTGGTTTCTATCTAATCTTCTGGAGGCCCCACACTTCCGATGTTCATTTCAGGGTGTGAAACCTTCTCAGGACATAGGCAGCAGCCTCAGAAGCTTTTTGTTTGTATGTGAGAGGGGGAGATGGTGAGTTAAAGTGACTCAGGACCTGCCTGCAAAAAAACACCCATACCAAGGCCCTACATCCTCCATACAGGTGAAAATATTTCACAAGTTGGAAGGTCTAATACTAAAATGAAGTAACAAGTGAGAGTAGTTTGGCCAGCACTAAAACTTCAACATAAATGAGCAGAGATTCTTTGTCTGCTTTTTGATATCAATATAAAGAGACTTTAAGAAAAGGGTATATTTGCACCCAAACGTTTTATGTCTGCAAACATTAATGATTCCTATTTGGGAAAATGAATATGTATATATATATATATATATATATATATATATATATATATATATATATATATATATATATATATATATATACATATATTTATATATGTATATATATGTGTGTGTGTGTATATCTCTCGCTGTGCGCAAACTCCTGAACTGTGAATGTGTGTAACAAACCCCCAAAGTATTGATGCAGCCCTTCATTGATAAATTGCTCAGTGGTAAGGGCTCGGAGGCTATGAATATAGTGTTTTACATTTTTTGCATGGATTGTGAAAAAATGTGTATTGACTGAGGCACACAAACTGCCAATGTTTACTCTGAGGAATTGTGAGGAACATGGGGAGTGATTCTAACAGTGTTATTACACAATTGGGGTGGTAAAATGGAGAGATGGCGCTCACCTTTGCATAGTATATTATAGTTTCATGCTGGTCATCTTGTATTAGCAACTGACAGTGCTCTTAGAAGGTCCCTACCCTTAAACCTTGTGAATTCAACAATCCTAGGATTGTTAACCTTGAATATATAAAGTCAAGGCACACGTCTTCTTAAATATATTGTAAACATAAACTACATTCAGTCCCGATAAAGTCCAAAATTTCTTCTTTATTTCCTCTTATTTTTAATATCACTCCAGCCAAGACAACACGTGTTTCATCTGGGGTCTGTTGCCCCGCGACTTCCTCAGGGCTTTTTACGGGTGTAAATAACACATAATATACATTCTTTAATGCACTGTCCAGAGTAATGTTTGCGTGCACCTACCCATTCTGTGCAGTATAATTGATTGCTTAATGTACATCAGGTGGAGACCAAACATTACATTATACATTTGTACATTGCCTCAGTTCCGCCTCCCGTGGTGTTTCAATCCATTCCTATTTAGTCTAATATCTATCAATGTGTTCATGCTATCTCACCAGAGAGATGCATGCATTCACACATAAGCTTATAATCCCATTTATAGGGATTCACTAGAAATATTCGTGCAGAATCCGTGTTGTGCACCCATTCCCTTACCTATCTTTAATTATTACCTCTCCTCTCTGGTATTCTTCATTTGGTATTCTTTCATCCGTGGTATCTTAATTTTGAGTACCGATCTACTCCTTTTGCTTTATAGTTCTTAGAAATATACTTTCTGTTACGAAGACTTCTCGTCCAGAAAGTTGCGACATATCCTAAATGTAATTACATAATGGTCTGATACGAGTATCCCTCTTTAAATAGTTATATTTATTGTTATTCTCCCTCCACTCTCTCTCTCCTCCATATCAGTAACTCTCTCACTCACCTCTGTAATCAGACGTGGCCCGGTATATTAAGAAGGTTTCCCGTCCGAAAAGTTATGATATCCGAAATATACAAATACATTAGATTACTACAAGCGTATCCTCCATGGGATAGCCATTAAGTCTACAAATATTCACTATTGAATATTTATGACTCTTTCACTCACCTGCATTCAATGGTGTATTGTTGTTTGGGCCACAAGTGCGCTTAATGGCTCTCAAACGGAGTCCGGTTTCTATCTCATCGTTTAAATATGTTCCCGCTCCAATAATAGAAGTAGAAAGGGGGCTATGTATTGTAAGCCAGTTGATTCTAACAATGCCACAGTGCCTTTTCAACAATGATAAAAATTGGCACTATGCTGTATAAATAAAGTTTACTCATCGATTGAAATTGTAATATCGATGTAGGTGGCAGAATCGTGTGGTGATTATTAATGAAAATGGAAGTCGAAACGTGTCATGAATGTCTGAAGAGATTGCAAATAAATGGTTATTACTCTAATACGATAACCTATGGAAGTGCTGCATCTTTTGGCTGGGATAGTCAATTTAGTATCTCATTTAGGTGCAAGTATCACATAATATTATATATATTTGTTTTTGGGGGGGAGGATAAAAGAGTTTGTGTCCCAAACACAAATCGTTGACATTTGCAGACCACACATAGCGGACATAAGAGCGTTTGGGTGCAAATATACCCTTTTCTTAAAGTGTCTTTATATTGATATTAGAAAGCATATGTATATATATATTTATATATATTATATATATGTGTATCCCTGTATTATACACTATGAGCAAAAGCAGCCTTAAAGTACAGTTTCACCATAGTTAGGTGTAGAGACTAGTTTAACATACCAGTTCTATAGTAGACAAGGATCCTGTGTACAGCTATTACATTCAATTCCACAGAGCTGCACTCCTGGCATCTCAAGGTTTAGTAATTTTCTCAGACTCTGGCCCTCATTATGAACATGGCAGTCCGGGCCGCCATACCGGTGGTGGCGGAAATTACCGCCACCGGCATGCCGGTCCAGACCGCCATATAATGGATATGGCGAGACTGCCACAGGCGGAACTCCGTCAACGCCAGGCAGCCTGGCGATAGCGGAGTTCCTTATCCGACAGGGCAGCTCTGCAAGCAGCCCTGCCCACTGGATAATGAACCTGTTTTCTCCCAGCCTTTCCCTGGAGGTTTAGGCTGCCAGGAAAAGGCTGGCGGAATGGGTGCCCCAGGGCCCCCCCAGGGGCCCATGCAATTGGCATTGGCAGTGCAGGGGCCCCGTGCACAGCCCCGTTGCACATATCACTGCCTGATTTACAGGCAGTGATATGCACGACGGGTGCTGCTGCACCTGCAGCACTGCTACATTGCTGATGGCTCCATGTGGAGCCGTTAGCATTGTACATGCCATGCATTCTGCTGGGCCGGCTGGCGGAATGTTGTTTGTTGGGCCGGCAGGGCTTCAACGTGCATGGACCTGGGATAAACTATACCAGAAGAAAGAAAGAAAGAAGACACCTGACTCTGTGCTGAAAAAAAGAAAAAAGCTCTAGGAGCCCACACAGAGGAAAGGTCTTGGGTGAGGAGCTAAAGGGGAGTAGGCAGGCCCTGCGCTCTCCCTTATTACAGAAGAAAGTGTTGTCCCCCTGGTGGACCGGTCTGGCTTTGGTGCATATGGAATCACCGTAGTGAAGTTTCAAAAGTCCCTGAGGGCAGCCAAGGTCCAGGGGTGGTGGGGGGGGGGGGAGGAGGGGGTTAGCCTGCTCAATGGGAATGTGTGTGGCTTTCCACCTTTATTTCTTTAAATGCCCCGGTGAGCCCCAGTGCCTGGGACCAGTGCCCCACAAACCAAAAAAGAAGCACCACCACTCTGTACCTCTCAAAAAGATTCTGGGGAGAGCTCTGGGAACATTGACACTCAGGCCTGTGGAGCTCCCGGACCAGTATGGGGTAGCCTGTGAGGCATGGACTTCTCCTGGGCCAACAGAGAGGTTCCACACTCTCCCACATCAGAACTGGAGAGTCAACACACCTGGTACAGGCATCTGAGCCTTGTGCCTGGAGTCCGCAGGGGTGGTGGAGCTCCCCAGTGGTTTTCAACATGTACAGACTTTGTTTCCCGCTTAGAACCGGGCACTTTCACTGGGAAAATAACTTAATTATCAAAAAGAAAGGAAAGTACTATTTTATGAACAGCAGAAGGGGGACTTATACCCGAGTGAGTCAGATGAAAAAGAAGCACATTGATAGAATGCATAAACACAAAGAAAAAAGCAGCATCTACAAAAAAGAGCAGTCGAAGGACACAGAAAATGTATTCATGCTCCAAGGGAGGGGTACATACATAAAGAAGAAGGAAGCATATGGTAGCTGATCAATAAGAAGCAAGCAAATGAGAGTAACAATGAAGCCAACCAATGGTAAGTAATGGGGGGGTCTTTAAGCCCACTCATAGAAAACAAAAGGGCATGCAGAGACAGTGTATGGGTTGTCTAGACAATCAATCAATCAATCAGTCAAAAAATCAATCAATCAATCAGTCAAAAAATGTATTAAGCACACTACTCACCCGTTAGGGTCTCAAGGAGCTGAGGGGGGAAAGGGTTGCCGTTTACTGCTCAAAAAGCCATGTCTTGAGGTGCTTTCTGAAAGTTAGGAGGTCCTGGGTCTTGCATAGGTTGGTGCGGAGGGAGTTCCAGGTGATGGAGGCGATGTGGGAGAAGGATCTGCCGCTAGAGGTGGTGCGTTGGATGCGGGGGACTGTGCCGAGGGCGAGGTCAGCGGAGCGGAGACGTTGAGTAGGTGTGTGGAAGTTTACTTGTTCGTTAAGGTAGGCTGGTCCAGTTTTGTGGAGAGATTTGTGAGCGTGGATAAGGACTTTGAATATGATCCTTTTGCTAATGGGCAGCCAGTGAAGGGATCTGAGGTGAGCGGATATGTGTTCGTGGCGGGGGAGGTTGAGGATGAGAAGTGCGGCTGCGTTCTGGATTCGCTGGAGTTTTTGCTGAAGCGTGGCTGTGGTACCAGCGTAGAGTGCGTTGCCGTAGTCCAGCAGACTGATGAGGACATGGGTGACCGTTTTTCTTGTTTCTAAGGGAATCCATTTGAAGGTCTTCCGTAGCATGCAAAGGGTGTTGAAACAGGAGGACGATATGGTGTTGATTAGCTGGGCCATGGAGAGGGATGAGTCTAAAATGATGCTGAGGTTGCGTGTGTGGGTGGATGGTGTTGGGGGTGGTCCGAGGGCAGGGGGCCACCAGGAGTCGTCCCATACTGTCTTGTTGGAGCCGAAGATGATGATTTCTGTTTTGTTGGAGTTGAGTTTGAGGTGGCTTGCTGTCATCCATTTGGCGATGTCAAGGAGTCTGGCGTGTAGGTTTGTCTTGGCGGTGGAAAGGTTCCTGGTTAGGGAGATGATGAGCTGGGTGCCATCTGCGTACGAGATAATGGTGATTCCGTGGGGGAGGAGGATGTTGGCGAGGGGGGCCATGTATATGTTGAAGAGGGTAGGGCTGAGGGAGGATCCTTGGGGGACCCCGCAGATGATCTTGGTGGCTGGGGACTGGAAGGATGGGAGGCAAACTCTTTCGGTTCTTTCGGCGAGGAAGGAGGTGAGCCAGTCTAGGGCCTTGTGTTGGATTCCTGCGTCAAAAAGGCATGCGCGGAGGATTTGGTGGCAGACAGTTTTGAAAGCTGCGGAGAGGTCCAGAAGGATGAGAGCGACGGTCTCGCCCTTGACAACTCTGGTTCTGATGTCGTCTGTGCAGGCGATGAGGGCGGTCTCAGTGCTGTGGTTCTTGCAGAATCCAGACTGGAAGGAGTAGAGTGCGTTGTTTTTCTCTAGGAAGTGAGACAGTTGGGCGTTCACTATCTTCTCAGCGGCCTTAGCGGGGAAGGGGAGAAGAGAGATGGGGTGGTAGTTCGTGAGGCCTTCCGGGTCTGCTTTGGGGTTTTTGAGGAGCGTGTTGACTTCGGCATGCTTCCAGGTGTCTGGGAAGGTTGAGGCATCAAAGGAGCTGTTGATTGCAGCGCGGAGCTGGGGAGCGATGATTTGGCTGGGCTTGTTGAATATGTGGTGGGGGCAGGGGTCTGTGGGGGAGCCTGAGTGGATGGAGATCATGTTTTTTTTGGTTTCTTCGTCGTTGGTTGGGGTCCAGGTGTGTAGTTGGTTGGTGTGGGGGGGCGTTGTGCTGTCGGTCATGTCAGTCGTGTCCGGTGGTGACGGTGGGTGCGGATGCTGTGAAACTGTTGTGTATGTCTATGATTTTGAGCTGAAAGTAGTTGGAGAGGGAGTTGCAAAAAGTTTGGGTGTTAGGGGGGTCGATGGTGCTGGATTTGGTTTTGGTGAGCTCTTTGACGATGGTAAAGTGTTCCTTGCTGTTGTGTGAGTTATTATCTATGCGTTCTTTGTAGAATGACTGTTTGGTGGTCCGGATGAGTTGGTGGTGTTTGCGAATGGTTGTTTTGAGGGTGGAGAAATTGCTCACTGAGGGCTCTTGGCGCCATGCTTTCTCAATTTTGTGGCAATCCCGTTTGGAGGCTTGGAGTTCTGTGGTGAACCAGGGGGCGATCTTGATGGTGCGGGTGTTGTTGTTTCTTTTTAGTGGGGCAAGGGAGTCTGCGCAAGTTGTTAGCCATTGTGTGAGGTTGTGGGCAGCAATGTTGGGGTCGTTGGTGGTGGGGGGTGGAGCTTGTGTGAGTTTGGCGTTCAGGTGTTCTTTGGTGACCTTGTCCCACATTCGGTAGGGTGCGGTGTGTTGTCGGTGGTGGGTGGGGGGTTTCATGAAGGAGAAGTGGACGCAGTGGTGGTCAGTCCAGTGGAGTTCGGTGGTTTGGGTAAAGGTGATGTGGTTGCTGGAGGTGAAAATTGCGTCAAGCGTGTGTCCTGCTGAGTGAGTGGGTGAGGTGACCAGTTGCTTGAGTCCGAGGTTCATGAGGTTGTGGGTGCTTTCCAGGTGAAAGCAGACAAGACCTAAAAATAACATATGGCTGCTTTTGATGATGTGGTGACACCTTGACAAAAAAAGTAGGCCTTCCTTACTGAAAATGCCACTTCTTATATTGCAGTGTTGCATCTAGTATCAGTAGTGGGTACTGTGGCTGTTAGTTTCAGGGCCCACTAGAGGTGTAACTTGATATGACTGGGTCACCAAAGTAATCACTATCTACCTAATGGTATATATTTGTGATTTAATCATGATATTTAGTGGTGTGTGTAATAAAAGTAATTTCCATTTTTCTTTAAAAAAAAAGCTCTAATTGGACAATGACGTATTGAGTGTTGTTGCATACCAGCGAGCTAGAGTTACCAGCCCACACCACCTCCCCTGAGTAGGTTCTGGACTATACTACAATGGTATACTTGGTTAACAGTAAAAAGACAATTACGGACTTATTACTTGTCAAGGACTCACATCCGTCACAACTAATAACCCAATTTCTTGCAATGCTCAAGTATTCTGATGTTGTGGTAGTGAACAAATGTAAGAGGTATTTGGAGAGAGGTCCTATCTTGTTTAAAAGTCATTATTAATGTTCGACTACCAGTAAACCCCTTGATAGTGTTGTTTGTGAAATGAAAATGAGCAAATACTTTCCATTTTTGTCACTCTCAAATAAACATATTTCTCATCTGCTGTGGGTGACTAAACTGACAGTGGCCCAGAACTGGAAAGCTCCTGACCCGCCTACAGTCAGTCTTTGGTGGGTAAGCTTTGGAACACATACATGATGGAAAGATCGACACAACAGAATGTGACAAAGTAAACAAATGTTACAATACTGGGTGAAAGACATGGCCTTGGTGCAAGCATAACCACCTCCACTTCTGATACAAACAGTGGTGGTAAGACCATCCCCTGAAAGACACTTGTTACTGAGAATTAGAATAGATATTTTAAAGATAAACAGAAATGTTCTCAATATGCTTTGTGATAAGGAGAACAAAAATTTTAGAAGTATTGTGTTATGGATATGATGTGTTGCTAAATAGACTATGGCCATCTTTACAACCTTGCGTGCGGCGGAGGCCGCCTGCCAAGGTTGTACTGCCGAGCAGCCGCCAATGCGGCCGCACTCCCGCCGGCCCCATTTTGACACCCCCGCCGGCCCAGCGGGGATGTCGGCCGCAACATGGGAGCCAGCTCCTAATAGAGCCGGCGGTGTTGTGGCCGTGCGACGGGTGCAGCTGCACCTGTCACGCTTTTCACTGTCTGCTGTTCAGACAGTGAAAAGCAGTGTGCGGCTGTGCCTGGGGGCCCCTGCACTGCTCATGCCAAGTGCATGGGCAGTCAGGGGCCCCCAGGGGCCCGTGACTCCCCTTCCCGCCAGCCTTTCCATGGCGGTCTCTACCGCCATGGACAGGCTGGCGGGAAGGGGACTCGTAATCCCCTGGGCAGCGCTGCAAGCAGCGCTGCCCTGGAGGATTAAAACCGCCGGGACAACCATGGTGGTAAACCGCTGGTCCCGGCGGTGCGACCGCGGCGTCGTAATCGGCAAGATTGCACCGCCAGCCTGTTGGCGGTACAATTGCCAAAACAGCCCTGGCGGTCTTTGACCGCCAGGGTTGTAATGAGGCCCTATATGTATTGATATACAGTTCTTTACCAAGTAATGAAGAACTGGAGCGGAAGTTGAAAACCTTTCTCTGATCAATGGTAGGAGACAAAACTTTCTAGAGATAATATAATTAGACCTGTAATGTAATTTATACTGTAACAAAATGTAAATACAGTTATTCAAAGTTATTGAAAAAAGAGAGGTAACAAACCAAGGGGTAACCAACGATTCAGAGCTATTGTTGATGCCACATGTCAATAAGGTTACAAAGAGGAGCTACTACTCAATGAAAACAATGCAAAGCTCATTCCCATACCTTGGATACCAACAAAAGCTTCAAGGTATACTCACACTTACAATCTTTAAGTTTGACTATGCCAACAGCCGATTTCTTGGTGCCACCACTTTCACATACACAAAATACAACTAATCCTATACGCTGCTGCAAGGCTTCTTCCCCCCCTCTTCCCAAGAAACCACATAACACCAGTTCTGTAATCACTTCCCTGGCTACATGTAGCTATGCGACCAGTGTTCAAAGCACCATGCATCACCCACATAGCCTCCTAAGGAAACAAAACACTATGCCTGCAAGTTAAATTCAAGTAATATAAACAAAATAGGGCACTGCTCAGGGCTTGTACCATCAATCATCATACTATCTTACTATAAGATATCCATAAGAGGCACTGCTTTCTCAGTACAAGCTGCCAAGCTCTGAAACTCACAATCAGCCAAGATTTTAAAAAGTGAGGAGCATTTACACTTCAGAAGAGAAGTGAAAACATGGCTATTTCCAAGATTACTAGATCATCCAAAACCTTGGGATAGAACCCAGAACAATAATTGCTAATCAGGCACAATCTACAGTCCACAAATTTGGAACAGCTCAATTAGCACACGACATTCCATGTCTAGGAAGGTTATGAAGTACAGATCTTTGTCTAGCCTGAGTATTATATAGTATGGTCAAGTCCTTCCCTGGCCCTCACAAATACCTATACCATAACACTCAGTGGGCAAGCAGCTGATTGTAATTCAGTCAGTCTGCATGATTACTCTTTTACACTACTTGACCCACATACACTAACATAAGTCTCAAACCTAACAGGTCATGTCCTACCCATGTTGTCAACGGTGCACAGTGCTCCAGCAAGTATAGCCCAGGGACCCCTGCGAGCCTCCCTGCAAGGCAGGTTTTCACTGGCTCTTTGCTGTCTAGTCCATAGCAAAAGCATGCATATCCATTACCAACTGAACAGGCATTGAGTAACTGAAGAGATCTGCCATACACCACTGTCACCAGAGGATTCTAATTTAGTCCACAACTGTAGATTCCAACTGACTACGTATTATGACTACTTCTGGCCATTTCACAATGACAAACATGTTAGGGATGATTGCAACTAAGCCCATCCAAGCAGATCTCCTACCTCTCCCTCGAGCCTATGCCTACTCAGGACCATGAAAGAACCATAAACATACACAAAAAACCTCAGAATAGACTGTCCTGTGTGGTAATCGGCTCAATGGACTGTGGCTTTAAGAAATACCATAAAGAAGCATGCAAAGCTGATTAAAGCAGCCAGCTTACTGTAAACAATGGGTACTCACAAACATTTTCCCAGGGGCCAAAATCTTTGGTCTGCGATGTGAGTGAGGGTCCCATTAACCCCAGCAGTGAGGAGTTTGGGGGGCGGCGTGAGAGGGGGTTGTCGGTAAGGAGGGTGTAGGGGAAGCAAAGCATAAATATTTAGAGGCTGAACTGCACCATGTGTAACAAGAAAACCTAGGATTAATCCCAGCTTCCCCACTTAACCAAATTGTGTGATTCTAGTCAATTGTTTTATTTCTATAGCACTCCTTTTTCTTCATTTTCACATATAAGAGGGCCTTAAAATACACGACGTCAGGATGTGCACCATACAAAACGTTGTCCTGAGTTTGGTTTAAAAAATTAGAATGGTGTTCATGTATAATAAGAACCCAGGCCACCCAAAGAGTGCACGTAACAACTGGCTTGCGTCTTAGTTCACTGGTCTCATTGTGGGGGGTGATTGCTCCTAAATCCATTTTTGAAACTATCACTTTAAAAAAGAAATACTTCTGAATGCACATATATAATCCGATGTACTAAGGTGAAACGGTTCTGCTTGTAAATAAAGGACCTGTTTTGAATTTTTAAGTGATTTTTTGCTGCAAGATGTCTTTAAAATGAAGGTGTTCCTTTCTTTTACTTTGTTAACCTTTAAATAAATGATTGCCTGTTTATGTGACATCTTTGTATGCTAGTGCTGAGTTAGGTAAATAGCAGCCCATTGCTGCTATTGACCAGGGGCCGCATTTAAAGGTCAGGAGGGCCGCATGCACCCCCCGGGCCGTACTTTGAGTATCAGTGCTGTAAACCATATACTGTGTGCCTGTTTGACACACATCAGCTGTAGGTACTAAACACCTATACTCTGCTTCTTGCACAGCTGTTAGAAGGGTGATGAGGGATTGTACATTCCACCCTCAACATACTTACATGCAGACCCTAGGGGACTGCACAGCACATCTTGCAGAGCTTAAGGCTCTGATTTTGGCACTGATACATACGGATCCCGAACAGTATACTCTAATTGTGTGTAACTCGTACTACTTGTCCAGGCCTACAATGATTACTTATATCATTGGTGCCTGAATAGGTTCAGAGACTCAAAAGGGGATACCATCAAACACAAAACCTTGTGGGGGAGGGTAGCAGATCTTAAGGACAGACTACCAAAAGCTCATGCAGTTCATACTTTGGGTCATCAATGTGTAGGAGTACACGTTGTAGGAAACACTTTGGCTGGCAAAGCTGCCAAATCTGCAGTTGCTACGGCTTCTGTTGCTGCAATTACTTGTTCTCATACGAGAATGGATGATGAGACACTGCCTGCTGTGAAAGCTTTGTCTAACGGCAAGCCTTTACCAAAAGCATACCCTGGTAAATATTCCTACCACCTTAGTGCCCAAAACATTGCATTTGCAACTATCCGGGGGGTGGGTGATCACGTGATCCCCAACAAAGATCAGAGATTAGATCTCATTAAAGCAGCGCATGAGGGTGTTGCTTCTGCCCATGCTTGTTTGGTTGCTACAATCTCTCTTTTACAAAAATGCTATTGGTGGCCAGGTCTATATACGAGCAGATCAAACAGTATGTCCTTTGTTGTGACATCTGCCAGCAAATTAAAGGGTTCACCACCAAACACCCACTGCAGGCACCCCTCTTAGTGTTCAACAAACCACTACAACCACTGTGGACCCTTACAACTTGATGGTACATACAAATACATCTTAGTCACTGTTGACTCATGTTCTAGATTCCTATGGGTATGACCACAATGATCAGTTATTAAAGATTTGCAAGTCTTCATCAGGACGTATGCAGTTGAAGCATTCCAGTCAGACCAGGGCCCTGCTTTTGCCTCCAAGGCATTCAGGGATACCCTGGCAATGATGGATGATCAACTCCATTATTCCTCACCATACCATCCTGAGGGTAAATCAGTCATGGAGAGGAAGAACTGAGATTTAAAGCCTTCCTTAACAGCAATGGTATTAGGTTCTGGACGTAGCTGGCTTCATCACCTATGTGGAGCCCAGAGAGAACTAAATAATCTGCCCAGACAGATGCTCCTTGGGAGGACATTCACCTTACGAGTTCTTATTTGGGATACCTATGTTTGTTCTAGATCTTGATAGCCCTAGCTATGTGGCAGAAACACCCTTTGACATAAATGAACATGTCACTGTTTTACAGGAAATACAACAATTCTGTGATGAAAATTCATCTTCTAATGCCGGCACCTTGGGAATGAGGGATTTGCCAACAACATCTACCAGCTAGAGTCCTAAAGTTGGGGATCTAGTGCGAGAAAACATTGCTGTGAAAAAGGAGTTTGGCCCATCAAATAGAGCACTGGTTCCAGTCCTTTGAATACATGGTACTGGAACTGTTATTATACCACCGCTGCCTTGTTCTAAAGAAAACCGTTTGTTTCAATTGACAATGTCAAATTGCACCATGTGGACAATCCTGCAAAATGGACCATGAGGATTCCTGGATAGTTCCCTAGCCTCTCTCACTACTCAACGGGATATTCCTCTTCAAGCACTCAGCAATGCCTCTTCAAGTACTAATATTACAATTGCCTCCCCAAGCTTGGGGGGAGGTGGGTAGAGAATCACCTTTTGTTACTTCCTATCACCACTTCCCCAACAAGAAACATCTGAAATATAGACCTCTACTATTCTAATTCAACACAAACGGATTACAATGTTTATTATGAACCACCACCATTGGGTCCATTTACCAGTTCTGCACTGGATCCCGTTTTTGCACAGACTGCTTCTGGTTATTTTGTTGACATTGATGACTTTTCCTCAAATTCTTATACATCTGCAGCTGCACCTGTTTGAGGAACACATAAGGTGCATAACTGCCTCAAAAACAATAATTTGGTTTGTCCATGGTACTGTCTATGAATACTATTGACAGAGCTTGTCTTCTTGCTTTGGATTGGTTTTGTCATTGTTTTCTTTCTGTTGATAAATGGTCATTATCTTCCTGAACGCTCTGCTGTTGAACTGATGGATGCGTTTTGACACATTGCCTGTCTTCTCATAAACTCCGAAGAGACTTGCCCCTGATGGGATTGTTTGGCATAAAGTATCATATGATATTTGGACCCACTGAGGTCATTCAAATTCCATATGCCTTCAAAGTTTCTATGCATTATGTTATTACACCTGGGGTTGTTTCTGATGACTGGGATGTAAAAACAGTTGATTCCATGCTTTCTGAACTTGAGTATTATACTGTGTTTGAAAGTTAATATGTATATAAGAACACAGCAAATTATGGGGATATGTTCTGTTACAAAGTATCCCCAAACCCACAAGCTATTAACATTTTCAAAGTCAGATCTTTTAGTTATTCCTTACTAGGAGAGACATCTGTTCTTTTTTTAGTGACCCTCACCCACTCTAGTAGTGGCATGCTTCATGCTGGGGGTCATGCAACTAGCATGTGGCCTGTGGATACAAAATTTCCCTAGTGTTGAATGCTATAACACTGCACACAAGCTGGGACCCTGGTAACTCGGGTGGTTTGTGGGGTGGACGGGTGCTTACCTCGGGCCCCCTGCCTCCAAACTGTCATAAACCTGGCCACCCAGCTTTACTCTGGCTGGGATAGAGTTGCTTCTCTGGCTCGCCCCCACGGGATGACTCCCTTATTGCTTCTAATGCTCTATGTTTTGAGATTACAAGGCAGGTGGTACTATTTTGTTTGGCCTGATTGGGAGGTCGAAGTGGGAGGTTGCTTGCTTTCTTGAGTCTAGTTTTTGGGATGTTGGGAGGAAGAGTGTGATTGCCTTGACTTTTTTGGAGAGTCATATGGGTGGTGGGTGGACTGGTGGGATACTGGTAATGTTTGCAGCCCCTCGGCTGCTTGTTGTTCCTTTACCCCCTTCTGTGGCTATTCAGCATTCTATTGCACACTCCTGGGTCGGCTGCATGCTCCATATACATCAGAGATTCTGCTCTTCTTCTTCCCACTTCCAGGCGCTTGTTTAAGTATGTAACATGAAATGTGCACGGTCTTAATGACAGAGGCAAAGCATGGTGTACTGGCCTATCTGCAAAGCCCCTGGATAGATATATGTTTGCTTCAAGGGATACATCTTACTGAAACCATACTATTGGATTTGTGCGCACTTTGGGTGGGAAAATGCCACGTAACCTACTACTCCAGTTATGCCTGGGTAGTGGCTATATTAATCCGTAAGGGAATCTCTGTGACCCTCAGGGTCAATTTTTATTATTGTCAGGCACCCTCCAGAGATTTCCGCTACAGCTGACAGTGGTGTACAGCCCCAATGTGGATGACCCCTTCTTCTTTGCCGAGGTCTGGGGGTTGGTGGGCATGGTTGGCACGAGTGCAGTCTATGTGGAGGCAACTTTAACATAATTCTGAACTCCGGAGCAGATAGCTCCAGCGAGTCCTACATCCACATCCAGATGAAGCTGCATAGCTTTGCCTCCTCATGTCTGACAACCATCTTGTGGACCTCTGGAGCACAAGACACGCAGACAGCTTGGAGGGCACTTGTATCTCATCAACGCATACCACTTGGTCTCACATAGATTATTGGCTGGTGATGCACGATGCGGACACCTCTACTACTAGCATTGTACACTTGCCTCGGACATTGTGAGACCATGCCCTGGCCCTACTACAGCTGACCCTGCCAGGCTACGCTCCTTGCCCTTTCACATGGCAACTCCCCTCTGGGGCCCTATAGGATCAGGTGTTTCAAGAGGAGGTCAGAAGTGACATTGTAGACTTTTTGTGGGAGGCTTTCAAGGCTATTGTGTGGAGGGTCTGCATAGCCTAACACGCAGTTGTGTGGAGGGCACTGCGAGGGGAGCTGGCACAGCTTGAGGGAGAGATTTGTGCATTAGAGCTCCAACACTTTGAAAACTGCTCGCCGACTGCTCTGGCGACCATTTGGAGTAAAGTGGTAGAGGACTAGGAAGCTGCAGAGAGATGAACCCACTTCCTGGGGAAGGAGGCACGCAACCAGAGATATGGGGAGGGGGGCAGAGCTGGTAAGACCCTAGCTAATATGCTGAACAAGCCCTAGGCCAGAGATTACATAGCTGACTTCACAGCGAACATTTAGGCACTGCGGCAGTCCAGAGGGAGATGACAGCCTTCTTCTCCTCCCTTTATTCGTCCAGACTGACTGAGACCTCCCCAGATCTCATTTCCTATCTTGACTCAATATATCTGCTGTAGCTTGATGATAATCACAGATGATTTTTAGCAGATGATAGTTAGATGAGCCCTTCACACAGGAAGAGATTATTCAGACTATCAATGCCCTGCCAGGTGACAAAGCCCCTGGATTGGATGGCCTAACAGCAGCATTCTATAAAGAATATGCACAGCTTTTTGCCCCCACCTCCTTGCAATGTAGTAGGAGTCCCTCGCTGCTGGTGTACTGCCCCTTTCACTGCATGAAGCTTTAATTGTCACGATTCTTAAGACAGACAAGCCCCCTCAGCATTGCGAGTCTTATCGCCCTTTATCTATGATTAATGTAGACAATAAGATCCTTGCTAAGCTTATAGTCTCCCGACTGCTCCCCTGCTGGCCCTATATTGTGCGCTCTGACCAGGTGCATTTTGTCTCCGGAAGATCGACATCCCATAACCTGTGTCCCTTTTTCACACTTGTACACAATATTTAACCAGGCCTCTGCACGGCTGCGTTGTTCTTAGATGCCACCAAGGCGTTTGATTCCCTCAAATGGCGCTACTTATTTGCACAACTGTCTCAATTAGACTTTGGCCCCAGGTTTATTTTCTTAATCACCCTCCTATATGCCAAACCAGTCGCCCACCTGCGTGTCAGTGGTGGCGTCACTCCCCCTTCCCGGTGATGCTTGGCAGTCACCAAGGATGCCTGCTGTCACCAGTACTTTTTGCTATTGCTATGGAGCCTTTAGTGAGGGGTCCTCATATGTATGTACGCCAATGACGTGATGTTATATGTGAGGTGTCCATGCGACAACCTGGACCCACTGATACAGGAGTTTACCAGATTTGGAGGTCTGTCAGGAGTAACTATCAATTGGGCTAAGTCTTTCATGTTTCCCCTTACGGATGTGACTGAGGAATTTACCTCAAATTTTCCCTTCCAATGGGCCAGGGTATCTGTGAAATACCGGGGGCTCTGGCTTAGTAGGAATACAGACGATCTGTGGCGGGACCATTATGGACACCTAATGACCTGGCTGGAGGAGCACATAGGTGGCTGGATTTCACTCCTGCTGTCCTTGACTGGAAGACTGGTCATCACTAAGATGGTGATGCTTCCTAAGCTGCTATTCCTATTTATCCTCTTGCCGCTTCCAATACTGCTGGTTTTTCATAGGAGACTTTGATCCCACTAAATATACTTTGTGTGGGCAGGCAGGCTACCCCAAATCACTTGGGAGGTGTTGACACTACCATTTGAGCAAGGTGGGATGGGTGCTCCTGACATGGACCTGTACTATTACTGCGCTGAGGGTCAGTATGCGCATGACTGGCACTCCCCCACACAGTTCATGGCGTACACTGTGCCAGAACACGGTCACGTTGCCCCTTGCCTACTCCAGATTGGCTTGAACGATATGGGCCTGAAATGACCTCTGTAGGCAGGCCTGTTTGAGTTCCTCTATGTCCCCTCAATACCGCTAATTGGGCGCCCCCCTACTGCTGATTACATTGAGTGCTGGCACTGAATCCAGAATGCATGCTCTGCAACTAACAACTATGGGGGGCAATGTTCAAATTCATCACTCCGCAGCAGGACCTGCAGGGTCCCTCCTAGACACATTCACATACTACTAATTGCTTGCAGCACTCCGCACACTCCACGATTTCTTCCCTGCAGTGCCCCCCACCTTCCAAGTCCTGGAGACGACATTCACAATTCCTGCTTCACACAGATTAGTCACGAGATGACATACTGAAATGCAGTAAACCTACCCAGTGTGCGTTCCACCATGCTAAACGGGGGTGGGAGGGGAATTTGCATGTCATATTCAAAGACAAACGGCGGAGGTACTGCCGGGGGGTGGGGCCTCCAACGCAGAGCACGGCAGAATGGCTCAAGGACACTGCCTTCTGTCAAGAACAGCTGCATTCTACTGGGACCTGATGCATGTGAAATCGCGACCCAATGAAATCTGGTCCCCCTGGAGCTTTATTGAATGTGCCAGCTGCTGGGAGTGTGGGCATGTCTACTGCAGCTGCAAATCCACCCTCTGATGATACGAGTGCCTGACACACGATGGGCCTTAACAAGCTGGGAATCTGCACAAGTGGGCCATGATACGTGTGCTCCGCTCCCCTATACGTGGCACTATCCTTTCGGGCGCTTTGCTGAGTGAGCCCTTCCTCCTCTCTGCCCTGGCATTTTTCTTGCCCACCTTAGAATTCTCCCTATGCTTCAGACAGTCATTGACACATCTCAAACCATGTTTGCAATAGGACAATTGTTTTGGATTGATGCTTTTTGCTGCAAATGCCGTTGCCTTCCCTGTCCTTCTGTTTTTTGTAAAACTTCAATAGATAAATCTTAAAATAAAATAAAAAAGAACCCCTCCAGGGTGTGTTGCACCAACAAAAGGTGTGTGAGTTGAGAGGTATGTACATACGCACAAACAACTCTGTATAGTACAAAACATGACCTTACGTCCTCTGAACAAATGAATGACAGGAACTGTAAAGCATTCAGCACTCTTAGTAGTCTCTTAGCACTGGCAGGTGATCTTTTGGCCTGAGCAAACAAGCAAGAGAAGTCTAAAGGGTGCCTCTGCCCCATGGCATAAACTATGCACAACACAAGAGACTCCACCCTTCACCTCACCTTCTTACATCTTCACCCTAGACTTCCCCTGTACACCACTCTTCTCTCTTTATACCCGTAACTTCACCCACTTTTGTGCCACCTTCCTTCATCCTATCTCTCATTGCCCTTCTCTTCCTAACCTAGCAACTAACATCCTCGCTCCGCATCCCTCCTAGCTAGCCAAATCGCTTCTGCAGTTTCTAGGGTGCAATCGCGAATGCCCGGCAGTACCCCCTCCCCCATTTAATCTTTCTCTCTATTGACCACAACATGGCATACTCCCAAAAGTACCTAAAGTGAACACTGCAGGGGCTAGCTTGGACTGCTTTGTTACAGGGAGCTGCAAAGGGACGATCATAGTGTACTTGGTCCCAGACGCCAGTAGCGCCATGTTACTGGACATGAATGCCACCTAAACCCAAAGGGGGCACAGTCCCCAAGACATGCCACTCAATCGAGGAGGGACTGGCCAGGATGGCCCAAGGTACAACCCCTAGTGAGAAGCCACTCATGGGGGAAGACAATGCCTACAACCAATGTGGATACTAAAATCTTGATACTGGAAGCCAACAAGGCCATTACCAGAAAGATTGATGGGGGGGGGGCTATCACAGTGACGCTACGTCCATGGTATAGGCAAGGTAAGAGAGCACATGAAGGACTTGGGCACAAGAGCTGATAGTACAGACAAAGCTTAGCGACTCATACTAGTCAGCTGGCGGACCGGGAGAGGTGCCTACAGATGCAGGAGGCTAAGCTGGTGGATTTGGAGGACAGGTCATGGAGCAATAATGTCTGCATATTAGGTCTGTCTACGACAGTAGAAAGATTCCTGGTAACCTGGCTGTCCACCGTTCTGCAGGGATTAGAGAAAGATGGGGGCTACATGTGGATAGGGCTCACAGAACCCTGGATGTCAAACCAAAACCTGGAGCATCGCCAGGAATGCTAATTGCTCGAATGCTAAGGTATAAGGATAAAATTCACAATTTGGTGGTGGCTTGACATCAAGGAAATGTGGAATTCAATGGGAACAAGATCTCTTTCTATCCCGACTATGATATTGCAACCCAAAAGAAAAGAAAATCGTTCGTGTAAGTGAAACTGAAACTGAGAGACCGTGGACTAGTATATGCTCTTTTGCCTCCTGCATACCTTCGGGTGGACCTGCACAGGAAGATAATTTATTTTGACCATGCTGAGGATGCTATGCAGTTTATGGAGAGCCATTGACTGACAAGACAGAGCAAGGCGCAAACAAATTGACACCGTTTTTGGGCTAAGTGGGAGGTTACTGATACTGAACCAAGAGGGGTGAATATCCGCTGATTAAGTATAACACACAAGTTGGAAATTATGGGAAAGGTATATTAGTGTTCCCTAGAGCGTGTGTAACTACTGGTGATGTGGTTTTCAAGGTATCCCATCACTGAGGGCCACGCGAGCAATGCAGTATGTGTGGGAAGTTTGTTTTTGCTTGGGGGGGTTGAGTCGACACAGCATGTGTCACTTGTAGAGGCCAGGTTTGGGTGGTCCACACAGATTGGGGGGGAGGGAGGACAATACAGTTTCTGGTTTTTGAGAGGGGATGTTTGCTTATGATATCAAGAGAGAGGAGTTTAAGCTACACACAATGTAGTAACATAATGACACTGGCAGATCATGGAACAGGAGAGGAACACACCTCACCCACATGGTAGTGACAGCTTTGTCATATCAAACGGCAGAGAATATAGTCATATGTGTGGAAGCATCAGGCGCTGCCTGTAATGCTGCAGAAGACGCACCTACTCCCACAGGAACACAAGAAGATACATACTAAATGAGGGGCAGACTGTGGTATGCCAGTTTCACATCATTGGCCCATGGGGTATTACTATGGGTAGATGCTAGTGTCACCCTTAAGGTGGAAATTGAACTGACAGTGCAGATGGCAGATACGTAGGCGTGGTAGAGGAAATATATGGCAGACCAATGGTACTAATAAATACATATGCACCCAACATTGACACACCAGATTTCTTTGAGGGAGTAGTATGTCTATTGACACACCATGCATATTATGACATCATCTCGATGGGTGACTATAACTGTGTGCTGGACAGAAATCTATATGGCTCAAGGCCCACTACCCGGCCACTGGCAGGTCATCTCGGGCATTACTAGAAGGCATGGATACTCTGAACTTGCTGAAGATATGGGGGGCACAGCACGGTAAGATGAGAGGTTAGTCTTTATATTCCCCGCCACAAGGGATCTGCTCCAGAACAGACTACATGCTTGTTCATCCAGAACAGGTTGCTCACTTTGGGGTGGCACAGTGTTTAGACCGGACTATATCGGACCATGCTCTGCTTGTGGTGGAGTTGCAGGGCCAGGCTTATGTGGCGCCGGTACCACAGTGGCATTTCCAATTCGGAGCGATACAAGATCAAGCATTCCGAAAATAAATTGTAGAGGCAGTGTGGGAATTCTTTGCTGTGAATACAGGCGCATCGTCTTCTGCTGGAGTGGTATGGGAAGCCTTTAAGGTGACTATACAAGGGAAGTGTATGGCCACAACATATGGAGCCTCATTCTGACTTTGGCAGTCTTTTCGGAAGACTACTGTGGTGGCAGCCACCAAAAGACCGCCATGTTGACGGTAATCCAACCGCTGTATTACAACTCACACTGTGAAGACCGCTAAAAACAGCCACAAATCCGACACTGCCAGGAGGGGGGGAAGAGGCGGTTTCACCACCAGCACTGCCAGCCCAACAAAATTCCACCCACAATATTACCATCAGGATGGAAGGCATGGAGTCACACAAAGCACACATGCATATGTTGTGCCCAGTGTAGAATACCTCCTAAGCAGGGCCCCCCAGATACTACTTATACATCACCAGTCACAGATTATTCATCACAAATCACTTTAGATGCCATCTGCCATGTACAACCCTCAATTCTCAAGTCTTGCACCTTACATTCCATCAGTCAGCTCCCCCAACACACACATAGGAATAGGACCACATTACACCCCCACTGAGGAGTCAACTCAGGAGGACTATTGTCAGCAGTTCATGTGGATATACAACACTTGCAAACTCACACTCAACATACCTGTATGTCACTGTAAGTATTGATTGATGAGCTCAGTCCCAGAGTCAGCTGCATCTTCCTCCTCTGCTTCCTCATCACTTGCCATGTCAGCATTAACAGCCACTGGTCCAGCTGCCTCACCATCATCAGCTAGCAATGGTATCTGATGTCTCAGGGCTAGATTGTGGAACAGGCAGCAGGCTACTATTATCTGGCATACCTTTTGGGGGGGAGTAGAGGAGGTCACCTCCAGATAGGTCGAGGCGCTTGAATCTGGCCTTCAGGAGGCCAAATGTTCTTTCTATTACACGCCTCGTCCTCCTGTGGGCCTCACTGAAACATAGTTCCCCCATTCCTGAATTCCCTGGTGTCCACAGCAAGGGAAGATTAGGATAGCCAGAGTCACCTGTGCCAGAAATCAAGTGGTATTGTCAGTGCAGTTCAGTCCATCTGGATGCAGTGATTTTAAACGGTACATCCAGAAGTAGTTGGGAGCTGATGGATGATAGTCAACCACAAATGGGATTCTGGATGTACAGTTTAAAATCACTGCATCCAGATGGACTGAACATCACTGACTTGCACCAGTAATTTCCTAAACCAATTGCTAGCAAGGTGTCCCTACCAAACCACAGCCAACGGATCTTTAAATTCTTATCCAGCTCTACCACTTCATTAAGGGCATTGTTATAGGCAGCCAGATCAGGTTTTATTCTCAGCCGCCTCTAGAACATCAGCAATCGTAATTGAGCTTTATGGGTGATAGTATTGACCCCCATGTCCCTTCGCAAAGGTAGCAGACCTGATAGGTCTGTAGTTTAGAGGAGAGTAGCTACAGCCCTTTGTATAGATGGGAACTATCTTGGCTACCTTCCAGCTAACCAGGATCTTAGCCCCCTCTAGAATCGCATTAGATAACAGATTTATATATGTTGCTCATGTCTCGGGATCCTGTCGAAAGAGGTCTCCTGGGATCACATCCGGCCTTGCCGCTCTCCCAAGGCAACACAGCTAATGGCAGATAACATTTCCTCTCTTTCTAATCTGAGTGATGGTGAATAAGCCTGTAGACCCAAATCATACGGTGTGCAGCTCGTCGCGGGGAAACCAGGTGGAAGCTAGAGCAGAGCTGAAAAGTTCTTTGTCCAGGTTTCTGCCTAGATGGAGCTAGAAACAGAACACCTGAGACACTGGCCCCTATTGGCTATGAGGTTCCAGAACTGTTTACAGTCCTTCGAAACACTGCTTTCCTAAAACTCCTCCCAAGCTTTCCCAGTTAGTGTGGCTTTTGCCTGGATCAACTTATATAATTTCCTTTGCTGTCTAATACATGCAGGATCCCCATTCTTCACAGCTCGACTTAGATTCTGCTTGGCAACCAGACAATCCCTAGTGAACCCCTTTGCAGAAACTGAGGCATTCCTCTGGCCTAGAAGAGATGCAATCCCATCTGAACCTACGCCTATCATTGGATGGGATCATGTTAACAGACCTAAATACAAAACCTTGCACTCAGTGCCCCAGCAGCTTAACCTATTTGCATGCAACGGAATTATGATCGCTATCAATCCTACTTACAATCATGCTGTTATCCACAAACTCCCACAGGGGCAAAGTGAGCGAAATATAATTGATTCGACTGGTGCAATTCGATCTGTTATGAGTGTGGGCAGCCTGCAAATCTGACCTAGTATGCCCATTACAACCCATCATCACATGCATGAGTGTGAAAGAGAGCAATTGATAGGCAGCCTTTGTCCATTTTTTTGCTGTTGGAAAATTAAAAGAGGGACCCCCCCACTCCTTGTCCTCTTCCCCGGTGATCTTGTGAACATTGCTTTCCATAGGTTCGAAGGTGGTTTTGAAATCTCCTTTGATAATCACATTATGGAATGCTGCATATTGTTCTCTATGTGCCCTCAGTTGCTTGAGAGTAATGGTTTCTTTACCACCTCTGAGCCCCCTGTTGTAAACATTATACATTAGAAGTTTGATGGTATTTAGCCCTGTATTTTTGACACACTGAATATCTAAAGATGGAACATAAATGGAACTGGTTACAACATTGAGAGAGGTGTGAATCGTTACTACCAAACCGCCCGAGGGGCACCCCCTCCCCACAGTAGTTGCTGTCACAAAGAAGCTAATATAGCCATGTCTATAAATTAGATCCAATCGCCAGGTCTCTTGTATCAAACAGACATCAAATTGGTCCATAAAATCTTCCAACTCTTCATCGCCCACTTTGGAGCTCAGCCCAGCCACTTTCCAGTATAAGATGCTAATGTTACCTGTGGTCCTGACCTGGGGGTCATTTGCCATCCTAACCAGCTCTCTTTGCGCATGGGTATGGGGGACGTCACAGAATCGTGGTGGTGAGGTTTCATGAGATGAGGTATTCTTAAGCTTAAACTGCAAATGTGTAGGTTTTTGGGGAACTTTCCACAGCTGCAACCCCACCAGCCTTTCTACCATCTTAGCACTTTTTGTAACCAATCTTAACACAGTCGGTATCGCCTGTAGAGTGGAATGGATCATGACATTTTTTGACAAATGTAATGTCAGCCCTGATGACAGAATAACAGCTGCTAATGTGCCTTATCTAATGTATACATTTATTTGTCAGTGACACCTCGTTGTCCTTTACACCCTGAGCAAGCTTTGGAACATTTACCAAAAGGACACTATTCAAGTCTCTTCCACCCTGATCCGCATCACTCACAAACAACTTTCATTGATCGCCATGTACAGATGAACACCCATCCTTGAGCCACTAACTTTCACTCATACCACCACCCTTGCTACCCTCGATTTGGTCATGAGTCCTACCAGGACCATGGTGAAATCTTCGGGGGTGGAGACACAGAGAACTTGAGTTAGTTTTAGGTTGTGCCACATAAGGGCCTAGCGTGAGTGGAAGTCTAGTTATTACAGGGTAGTCCCTCCTTTTAGTTTGGTGAGCTATCAATCTGGTATGGGCACTGTTCACCGAGGGGGGCTTGCTGTTCACTCATTGCCACTTTTGATAATTTCAAATGTTCTACTTCGCCCGCCACAGATGCCACTTGAGCCCTTAGCTCCATTACCTCGTCCTGTAGCGGCTTAACCAGAGATATAACCAGAACAGATCCACTCCTGCATTCGGGCCTGTCTCTGCGTCTGCCACTCTAGAATTGCCACGACCCTTTTCAGGTACACAACCTTCCCTATCATCCCCCTCATCTAAGGAGCTTTGTAACTTGTCAGACAATGCTGCATATCTGTTAGCGCAGACAATACCCGTCTCTAAAGGATTATGCCCCTGACTGAAAGTGCAATTTGTGAAGTCTCTCCGAGATGCCTCCGGCTGGTTTGACTATATCAGCTCTAGCTTGATTTTGGGGAAAGCGCTGAGTATGCATCCCCTACTTGGGCATGAAAATTGGAACTAACTTCTCATCCGCCTTGCGCTGGTTCCCACCTACCCCAGTCTTAGGCCCCCCAATCAGGGCTCCACTTCTTCAATATGAGTGTCTTCAAGCGTTACGCTAGATGATGGCTTTAAAACAACCCCGAGGGGCACAGTCTTTGAGCTTTTCTTCTGTTTACCATGAAGCTGATCCACTGCTTTGCGCTTACCCATGATGTAGATTTCAATAATAAAGAGTCCTCTATGGTAAGCGATCCAACAGCTTCCAGCCACCTCCTCACAGGGCAATAGTGGTAGTCCAGCAATACAGCAACTTTATAAGGCACACACGACCAAAACCAAGGGAAGTGACCCTGCCCTGCCTCTTCCTGTCTCTGACAAGTGCAGGATGTTCCTGCCCTTGGCCCGGGTGCAAACCGCTCCGCGAGGAGACAAAATGTGCTTTATAGCATGCTGGTGCTGCTGTAGATGAAAGGGGCCACCTTCTGGGACCTCCAATGCAGGCTGGTAGTTGGAGTCCCTCCCGCTGCACTCACAGGTGTCCTGCGCCATGGGGAGTCAAAAGGCGCTTTATAGGGCTTGGGTGCTGCTGCAGATGAAAGGGGCCACCTCCTGGGACCCCCAATGTAGGTTGGTAGTTGGAGTCCCTCCTGCTGCACTCACAGGCGTCCTGTGCCACTGGGAGACGAAATGCGCTTTATAGCACTGAGGTGCACATTAACATGTTGACACATACCATGGGTCCTGGGATGATCTTTTGACATTAAAAGCATACAGCCCCATTCTATCATATGGCATTTGATGGAGATTGGTACATGTGATGTTACATATAACAATACACATTGGTAATCTACCGTCTCTGATACTTTGGGTATCGCAGGTTATGAACGTAGATGAACAACACAATGGCAAAAGCTGAGATGTGAGCATACAGGACATTGAAGTTTTGTGACAGTGTTTGTGGTGTGACTTACCAGACTCTGCTCCCCCAGCTATTCCTTTCAAGCCCTCATGATGCAGGATGGCCAAGACCTTCTCCTCCCAGGGAAAGAGTTTTAATGGGGCATTCGAAGGACCCCCACCAGTCTTTAGGGACTCCAGGTGTTGCCTGGAGTCCAGGGAATGTACCTTCTGCCTCTGCTCGTACCACCTCTTCCTAATATCCCCCTTTGTGTGCAAGGTTGTGCCTACAGCATTCACTCTGTCAACCATCCTTTGCCACATTTCCATTTTCCTACTGAGAGAAGTATGTTGGACTTGAGCTCCAAACAATTGTGGTTCTACTCTTATCATTTCACCCACCATGACTCTCAACTCATCTTCTGAAAAACAAGGATTTTTGGGCCGTGACATGGCTGAAAGTAAAGTTGGTAACAGTGACTAACTAAACAAGACAAGTGATATTGGGGAGAAAAAAATATAAGAAATGTGTGAAAGGTGTAAAATCGGATAGGATAAAAGGGCTGCCTTATGTAACACAACTTTAAAAAAGTAGAGTGGTCCCTGTCTTGCTGTGCTGCAGTGGCAAGGCAAAGGATCATGGTCTGGGATGGGGTGTGTTTTATTGTGTGATTTGCAGGTGTGGCCAATGGATGTCAGTTGTGTTGTTGTTGAATCCATCCAATGGGCGCTCTACTGGTGCTTTGCTGTGAGCTCATTGATACAGCCTACCACCGTCAGCCAACCGCCACTAGGAGGCCGCCATGTCAGCTGTGTTTTAGTATTAAGCTCTGCAGTTGGCCCTGGCCATGACGGCGAGTACACACCGCCAACTTTGCAGCCCTCTGTGCTGCTGTGGGACAGCAAAATGTCTACGCGGTTGGCTGTTCAACCTGCATACACCATAATACGGTGCCGGGAGACTGCCGGCACAGCAGTCTTCTTGGGACCACCACATCGGCGATATGGCTGCCCAACCGCCAAGCTCATAATCGAGCCCCCAGGCACATTGTGGGAAATTTTAGACTTTGGAGAAGTTAGATTTGTTATTCTCACTCCAATCTTGCCCACACTGAGAAAGTGCTGTCCGATGAAACATCGCTGTTAAAAATATTGGCAACAAAAGTATTACCCCAAAATGTCAAGAACAGAAGTATCATCTTTAGATACTTTGGGCCTGATTAGGAGTTCGGCAGACGGTTTTTACCATCCGCCGCACTTCCGAAGGGGAGGTTGCCGCCACACTGGCTACCTCCCCGCCGGACCCATTGAGAGTTTCCCACTAGGTTGGGGGGCGGAAACCTCAGTTTCTGCCTGTCAGCCTAGCGAGAAATAGGCTACAGCATTGTCTCCAGCTCATAACTGTGCCGGCTGCAATGCTGTAGCCCGCAGGATGCACCAGCATCCTCACAATGTTTGGGACTGTGCTTGGCAGGAGGGCCCCCTTCACCTGTTCTCCTACAGCCTTTTCATGGTGGTGTTACCGCCATGAAAAGGCTGGCGGAGAACAAAGTCGTAATCTGCAGGGCAGCAGTGCTTGCAGCATTGCCCTGACGGATTACGATCTCTACCACCGCCAGACCACTGGGATCCAAGATCCTGGCAGAGCAGGTGGTTCCCTGGCAGTCGGATCGCCAGGTTTGTTATGTTGCAGTCGGACTGCTGCATAAGCGGCGGTCCAGACTCCCACTGCGAGTGTGGCGGTTGTAAGACTACCACACTGGTAATGAGGCCCTTTGTATGTAAAGTCAAAAATATTGACAATAAAACTATAGAAGAACACAATATCAAAAATATTTTTTTTTAAATTGATGCACTACAAACATAAAATACAAATGTATGCTTTGAAAGAAGCACAAAAGCCTAATATTTAAAAAAAAACATTATTTAAAACGAATAAAATCTAATAAAACCAGTTTGTACTATCAGATACTAGAAATGAAAAAATAAAGACACTAGTCTTGGAGAGGTACATTCACTACTCTTACTCCAACCTGGGAAACAGTAAGGAGAATGTTGGAATTTGGAGGACCAGATTTACTGTTCCAGTTCCAACATAAGAAAAATTAGGGAAAGTGTTGATCTTTGGTTGACTCGGATTTACTACTCCCACACCAGTCTAAACAACGGTAAGGCAAGTGTTTGACTTTGGAGGGGTCAGGTATGCTATTCATATGCCATCCTAAGCAACAGAAGAGAAAGCATTGGATTTTGTGTGGGTAAGCTTTAAGATTCCAACTCCAACCTAAGTAACAGTAGGCAGAACATTTGAATTCGGAGGGGTCATATTTATTATTCCCTCTCCAACCTAAGCAGCAGTAGGGAAAGTGTTGGATTTAAAAATTCTCAGAACTACTATTCCCACTACAGCTTACCTAACAGTACAGAATGTGTTGAATTTTGAAAGCCGTGTACTTTGGAGGGGTCAGATTGACTATTCTCACTTCAATATAAGCAATTGTAGGGAAAGTCATGGACTTTGGAGGAGTCAGATTTACTTTTCCCACTTCTACCTAAGCAACAGTAAGGAAAGTGAGTGTCTTTGGAGGGGTAAGATGTACTATTCTGACTCCATCTAAGGAACAGTAAAGAAAGCGATGGACTTTGGAGGGGTCAGAATTACTCTTCCAACACCAACCTAAGCAGGGAAAGCGTTTGACTTTGCAGATGGCTGCTTTAATATTCCGAATCTTAAATTTAAAAAAACAAGAAAAATAACAAAAAAATCTAACAACCTCAATATATATGAAAAGAAAGTATATAAAAATAATTTCACCTAATATACCTAAATATATACATTAATTTAAAAAATATAATAATTATCATACAAATCTAAAAATAAAATGAGAAAAAAATTATATTATAAAACATCACAATTTAATATTCTTACAAAATAAAAATATAGATACCAATACAAAACATGAAAAAATTAAATGTTATATATTTAATTACATAATCAACTGAAATCCCCCACAGGAAAGATGGTGGCAGACCAGAATTATTTTATGTTGCTAAATTCATTTAGTAACTTGTCTCATCGTGCGCTTTTGTCAACCCTGATTGTGCCCTGCCACCCTTTAATACAAATACTTGTGCATCAGTGACAGTTAAACAGACAATAATCCATGGTGCAAAACATTTTTCATGCCTCCTTGATGGAATATGCAGAATATTACAGTGACTTCAATTAATACAATGTTGTTGGGTCAACCCATCAAGCCATTATCATATATATGCATATTAGTACAAATATGTCAAGATTCTGTGAGTCACTTTTTAACTCTTCCAGTACTTGTCAGTTATACAATTTAAAACGAAAATTGTGTATCACATCGATTGAGTATATTTGGCTGATTGATTCTAGACAAGGTGTCAGGCATGCTCTACCTCAGCAGAACATAGTTTATTACATTCTTGCCCAAGTAGGTTTTTGTTGCTAATGGTAGTTTGTCCTGCTAATGTCACACATATTATTCATAATATCCATATTACCGCCAGAATCCACATGGCCATTTGAATAGTCCTCCTAAATAACAAAAGTCTGTGTAACCTAACATCACTGTCTGTTCCCAATCACTAAATATGAGCATCACTGCATGGGCATTAATGTTAATAAACCCAATTATGTTCTCTAATTATTTTACTATTGGTAAGAAAAAAATCCCATCCGGAAAATAGATGTATGTTGTAACCTTCGATTTACAAATAATAGAGGAGAACATCATAAAATTCTCATAGCATTAAATGATATAGTGACAATGAGTCACTTTCAGAAGTGTACATATAGTAACACTGGCAATTCTTAATTGATGTTATACCTGTGGGGATACTTGGTATTGAGCTCCAAAATATATCTACTTTGTAGCCATCTAACTATGATTGTTCACTTTTAAGATACACTTTTTCACAATTTATATACCTAAATTTTGCACTATTTGCACTTCATGTATATTATGGTCTATAAACATCTGAAGTTTCTTTGTCTAGAATTGATCAGATGGATATGCCACTTCAATGTAATACACCATTTTAGTTTAGAATTGTAGTACCATCACTTTTAGGAAAGAGTTCATAAAGTGATTTACAGATTCATGACATATTTGTAATAATATGTAGATACATGAGTAATACATTGGTGGTTGTACAGCGCACCCGCACACACGTTAGGACAATAGAGTTAACATATTTGACAATACTGTGGCTCTTTGCTGGACTAGAGCCCAAAATGTTGGCACTAGCAGCAAAGCAGAGGAAGGCCCATAGGCTAATGGACTAGCATCACTTTACCGCCCTGGGCAGGCATTAAAAAATGACGCTAGAATGGGGCAGTGAAATCTTGTAGATTTCACTGCGCCATTTTTTGTGCCTGCCTGCCTGCGGGGGAACGCCCATCTTGCATACATTATACCTGGCGCAGGTATAATGTGGCCCAAGGTGTTACAAAGTGGTGCAATACTTGCATTGCACCACTTTGTAAATATGGCCCAGGCTAGGGAACTGGTTAGCGACGCCTTAGTGTAAAAAAAAAGGATGCTAAGGCAGCGCTTATAAATATGTCCCCTAGTTTAGAGGGGCATGGGTTGGAAAAGAGTAAGTAGAAAGCTGGTGAAGGAGTGGCTGTCTGGGGAAAAGGGATGTTTGCTCCATAAGACCACTAGGAAGCATTTCAAGAGGAGTCCCACCATCTTTAATACACAAATAGATTGTCAATGGCAGGCGATATAATCAGTCTTCAAGATCTTTACAGACACTAACGGAGCACAGTATGTGTTAACTCTCATAGATGTGTTGTCCAAGTACAACTTTGCGGAAGTGCTACACGATAAGACGGAAACAAGTGTCACTATGGCCTTTAAAGCCATATTAGGCAAAGGCAGAACCCCTCAGAAATGCAGACAGATGTGGGAATAGACTTTTTAAACAAACCATTTCAGAACTTATTAAAACTACACTTGATCCATCATTTATAACACACGGAGGACAAAACTGCCTAGATAGAACATTTTCACAGAGCTTTTAAATCTAAGATGTAGAGATATTTCATGGCTTACCACACATACTTTTATGTGGATGTGTTACAGACATTTATAAATGTTTATAATGCCAGCTACCACAGAACCATCAAAATAGCACCAATCCCTGTAACGCGTAAAAATTCTTTAGCAGTGTGAATAACATTGCACGGCAATCGGTTTGCAATCAAAGCAAAAAAACTCTTTCCAAAGAAGGTGATCATGTTAGGGTGTTTAATTTGAAAGGGGTCTTTTCAAAAGGCTACCAACAGACTTTTATTAAACTTAGAGCTTAATGAACATACATATATTTACAGTTTAAAAGATTATGATGAAGAAGAGGTTGTGGGCAGCTTTTACAACAAAGAGTTAAAAAAGGTGCCAGCTGATCCCTGGCGGGTCTACACGGTTGAAAAAATTCTAAAATGGAAAGGTAGAGGGGCTAAGAAGCAAGCCTTAGTCAAATGGAGAGGTTAGGAGACAGAGCAGTTTTTTTATCACATTACCTTCCAACACGTCGAAGGACATGTTCCCTGATAATCAAATTTCTAATTTTACAGTAAAACTGTCCAAACCGGTGGACCTTAAAGGGGACTGGAAGGCAGCTCTAACTGAAATCCAATACACCGAACATGAAATATGTTTACCAGGGAAGAGGCCAGATTTACTATAAAGCGTGACCAGGAGGGCATATAGCTCCACGTAGGGTTTTCTTCCAGATACTACCCCAATGTTGCTGTAGTAGTCGAGGCCATCAACAAATCTTTAGCCAGCTTTGACACATATTTGTATATTGTAGGAAAATGGGTTATTGGTAAGGGCAGGTAAGTACCTACACTTAGCAATAGGCCACTAATCTCCACTTAGGTCCAGTTAGGTCTCAGTAAATTAAACCCAGCTCAACCCTTGGTAGCTTGGCAACGAGCGACAAGGCTTAACTTAGGAGACAGAGTGTAAAGCATTCAAATATCACAAAACAGTAATTAAATAAAATACAGGAAACAGTTTAAAAATCCAAAACCAATTTATGAAAATAGATTATATTTTTACATTTAAAATGACACAAAAATGAATAAAATCGGATAAGGGGAACCGGAGATATGAATTTTTAAAGAATTATTGTTTTTTAGTGCCTAGAAACAAAAAGCGCCAATCAGGTCATCTGGTTGCACCTCGACCGGGGGAAAGTCAAAGTTTAAGGCTGACCCGATGGAGCGTGGCTCGGCTACAGGCCGCGAGAGGCCTCAGTCAAAAGTTTACCTTCGCACTTAGTCGTTTTTCTGAAGATTTTCTTCAGCGGGACGAACCTGCCAGTCCAATCCGCCCTCCTGGAACTCTTCTCTGGATACGTGTCGCGGGAGCCCTCAGTGGAGATTTTTACCTTCGGACTTAGTCGTTTTTTCGAGGTGAAAATCCTTCGACCGGGTGAACCTGGATCTTGATCCGACGTCCTTGGAGCCCTCCTCGGATACGCTGGCTGGGAGGTCCTGGTCAACTTTGTACGCTCAGACTTAGGGGGTCATTCTGACCCTGGTGGTCATTGACCGCCAGGGTCAACGACCACAAGAGCACCGCCAACAGGCTGGCGGTGCTCTCAAGGGCATTCTGACCGCTGCGGTTTGGCCGCGGTCAGAAAGGGAAAACCGGCGGTCTCCCGCCGGTTTTCCACTGCCCTCAGGAATCCTCCATGGCGGCGCAGCTTGCTGCGCCGCCATGGGGATTCCGACACCCCATACCGCCATCCTGTTCCTGGCGGTTCGCCCGCCAGGAACAGGATGGCGGTATGGGGTGTCGTGGGGCCCCTGGGGGCCCCTGCAGTGCCCATGCCAATGGCATGGGCACTGCAGGGGCCCTCATAAGAGGGCCCCACAAAGAATTTCAGTGTCTGCTTAGCAGACACTGAAATTCGCGACGGGTGCAACTGCACCTGTCGCACCTTCCCACTCCGCCGGCTCCATTCGGAGCCGGATTCCTCGTGGGAAGGGGTTTCCCGCTGGGCTGGCGGGCGGCCTTCTGGCGGTCGCCCGCCAGCCCAGCGGGAAAGCCAGAATGGCCTCCGCGGTCTTTCGACCGCGGAGCGGCCATATGGCGGTTCCCGCCAGGCGGGCGGCGACCGCCGCCCGCCGGCCTCAGAATGAGGCCCTTAGTCTCTTTTCTGGAGATTTTCTTCACTGGGACGAACCTGCAAATCAGGCCGGGTCGCGGTTGAGGCAAGCTGGCTAGAGTTGGTCCGGCAGGTTGGTCCCTCTATGGAGCTTTTTTTCAAAAGTTCTCCAAACTTCTGGATCTTCTCCCAGATGTTCCTTTAAGGTTCTTTTGGGGCCCACAGCTCACCCCAAGGGCCCAGAAGCTCTGAGATGATCCTTGGGGGTGTGGACTACAACTCCCAGAATGCACCTGGCGCAAACTCCTTTTTTGCCACTGGGCAGTGGTCAGCTGGTTGTTTTCTTCAGGAGTTGGTGCAGGGTACTCTGGTTAGCAATTCTTCACCTGTAGCAAACAGGGAGTCCCTCCTTGAACCAGTTGAAGCCAGGCAAAGTCCTTCTTGTGGTGAAGCCCAAGTGTGCAGCTGGTGCAGTCCTTCAGAGTGCAGGTTCCAGGTGTAGGCCAGCGGTCCAGCAGGGCAGTCCTTCTTCTTCTGTAGTTCTTCCTGGTAGGGATGTGGTAGGGAACTGAGGTGTGGGTGCAGGTCTGCCAGTTTTATCCTTGCTCCTGGGTGAAAAGCAGGGGGGTCCTGGTTCTCCAATCAGGTGCAGGGTCCTTCCCCCTGTGATGACCACTTCCTGGGAAGTGTGGCAAAAATCAATCCCAGGAGGCAACATTCCTCAAAAATCCATCATGGTTGAAAATGATTTTTGGAGGTTACATCTGGCTGAGCCCACCCACTGGTGTGGCTAAAAATCATAAACACACCCCTCTTCTGCCCTCTCCTAATCTAATCAAGAGGGCACCTAGTTGTCTGGGGTTGCAGGATGTGGGGGTGTTGCTGGGTTGCTCCAAATGTCCTTTTCTGCCTTTGAAGACCAGTTTGGCAGCCCTCCCCCTTCCTGCCTCACCATCTGCTGAGGGGAAATTCCCTCCCACTGGCACATCTCTTTGTGTGAAGCCAGCCCACTTCACACATCATCAAGGCAGCCTGGCCAGGCTGCCAGAGGCTGGCAAATCAGAGCACAGCAGCAAAAACAATGCAGGGCTGAAATTGAAAACTTTTCAGGTAAAGTTTAAAACTCTTTACCTGAACAAATTATATTAAATCCCACAACTGGAAGTTGTGGGATTTATTATAACAATTAATTTGATACCAAACTCTTGATATCCATTACTTAAGGGGACTTTTAAAATTAAAATAAAGTCTCCCCATTCTAGCTTATGGAGTCCATTCACTACAATGAGGGAAAAACAAATGTGGCTGTTTTTACCTCACCAGGGCTTATAAATCTATTTTTATAAGGTCCCTGCTTATAGTTACATGGCACCCAGCCTTAGGGGCAGATAGGGCACACCTTAGGGGTGACTTATATGTAAAAATAAGGTAGTTTAAGACTTTGGAACCACTTTTAATTCCAAAGTCGAATTTGCATACAACTTTAATTTAAAAGCAGCCAGCAAGGCAGGCCTGCCTTTAAAATGACACTGGCCACATCAACAGTGCACCTATGGGTGCACTACCTATGCTGTGGTCCCTAAACCTACATGCCCTACCATATACTAGGGACTTTTAGGTAGGTTAACTTAGCCAATTATAATTAGCCTAATTTGCATATTGATTTTACACAGAGCACAGGCCCTGGGACTGGTTAGCAGTACCCAGGGCACCATCAGAGTCAGGAAAACACCAGCAAAAAATGGAAAATGGGAGCAAGAAGTTAGGGGGCCTCTGCAATCAGCCCTGTTTTCTCACATATATTCAGTTACATTTAGATAACATCAGAAGGGAGGTGTTTATTAGAATGCCCAGACCTGATACAGAGTTTATTTGCATGGGTAAATTAAGCAGGGTTTTAGGGATTGTATAACCTATAAAAAGCATGGTGGAGTCGGACCCATCATGTCCTCAAATTAACAGAGGATTCTATACGCTCTTCACATATACTGATATTATAAAGCCTCAGAGGGTGGGAGATAGTTATGAGGGTGAAAACAACACACTGGTAAATATTCAATATATCAACCTGGCATACATACAGATTCCTAAAAACACTTTCACACTATCCTCATTATGATATTCAATGACATGTCTGAACTGGTGGTGTTAAATCCTTTCCATGCATCAAATGGGCAGTAGACGTCTGATGACACAGTGGGCGTGTGCGTCAGACGGCTCCTAGCCATCCTAGCACCCACGCTTGGGGGAAGCGCTGACACCCCCCTTGGGCCACCCTTTGGCACCCCCCATCAGGAATGCCTGCAAAAGCGCTTCTGATGACACCCCTGCTTCCCCTCGACTATCTTATGACATCAGTGCGCGTGGTGAACCATTTGCTTCCAGGGTGTCAGAGGATAGGTAGGCAAATTCTCCCGTGAGGGTTTGAAGAAGGCAAAGAGGCATGGGGGGAAAAGAAAGGGTTTCCTTTCCTCTGATGTCTCTTTGTAGCTTATTCCTGCTGTGTGATGGCTAGGACTGCACAGCAGGAATGCAACCACTAGACACCAGGGAAGTGTTTGTGATGTGTATGAGCGCAGTATTTGTTTTTGGTGAGCGGCCTTTTGGCAAAGAATCTCTCCCCTTTAGGGGAATAATATTTTGGCTGTTTCTGCCCTACTTGGGGGCAGGTCAGCCATATTATTTAGGTCCATCTGCCCCCAAGGGGGGGGGGGAGATGCCACTAGATACCAGGGATTTCTTTGTGTTGGCAATATTTGTGTTTGTGGAGCGTCCTCTCGGGCAAAGGTCACGCCTCTTTAGGGGGATGATATTTTGGAAGCTTCTGCTCCCCCTTGGCGGATGAGCAGCCATTTGATTTAGGCCCATCTACCCACAAGGGGGGGGGGGGGGGGCAGAAGCCACTACACACCAGGGATTTCTTTGTGTTGGCAATATTTGTGTTTTGGGAGCGTCCCCTTGGGCAAGGGTCGCTCTCCTTTATGGGAATAATATTTTGGCCTTTTCTGCCCCCTTTGGGAGCAGATAGGACATATGATTTAGACCCATCTGCCCCCTAGAGGGATAATATTTAGGCCCCTCTGCCCACAAGGGGAGCAGAAGCCACTAGACACCAGGATGTCTTTGTGATGTTGTATTTTGTTGTGTGGGGGCGGCCCCTTGAGCAAAGAGGTTGTTCCCCTTGGTGATTGTTGTGGCCATTTCTGCTTCCCTGGGGGCAGATTCATCATATGTTTCGGCTCTTCTGTCCCCAGGTAAAGCTTCTGTGTGTGTGAACTGGAGTTCGACTGATGGTCTGCGTGTACTGGTGTTTGGCTGGCTGTGTGTGTATTGATATTTGGCTGGTGGTGTGTGTGGACTTGCGCTTGTCTGGTGTGTGTGGACTGGTGCATTATTTGCATTTGTGATCATAATGTTTTATTTCTCCTTTTTATTCTAGTGCAAAGCCTTTGATTCCTTTGCTGTGACTCCTGCTTGCAGTTTCGGCTTTGGTGGATCTGCAGTTTGCATAGTTATATGTGTTTAGTAAGAAAAAGGTTTTTGTACTGTTTACTCCAAATGAGTATCATTGTTACGCATGAATACTTTTTTGTAAATGGTGTAATAATAGCACCATATTTAGCTCACGTTTTATTTTGTGTGAAATGTTCCTTGGATTTGTGCACAATGTATATTTTGCTGTCTTATGTGTATTTTTGTCCTTTTAAGTGGGATATTGTTGGTGCTTGCTCTGTCTGTGCAGAGTAGGTGCTGTTGAATCTAGCTGTCTCTGGCAAGTGAGTGGTATCGTTTTTGAGTATACATGTCTTTGTGATAAAGCCACACTTTGTTTATTACTTATTGTACACTGTGTTGGTTGTTGTTGACTTATTTGTCAAGTTTCTTTTATTAGTAAGGATTATGGCTAGCCGCAAGTGCACAGCTTAACAGGTTGTTGGTATGCTTTTTGAATCTTCCTCTGACCCTGAGTATGAGTGTGACTCTGCATCTGAGGCTGAGGAGGAAGTGCAAGATTTCTGTCCAACAGAAATCATCTGATGATGAAGCCACCCTCAGTGCGGAGGAAGTGACTGTTTTAGAGGAGGACACTGATGTGCCAATACTGAGCAAGAGTCATCTAGATTGCAGCCTGGGGCTGAAAGTCTTTCCATTGGAAGAGCTGAACCCTGGGTTGCCACAAACATGGTGCAGCCAGTGTTGCCTGCCATTATTTGTGTCACATGGTGTAGAGTGAATACTGAAAACGTTTTGCTCACAAATGTCTTTCAGTTGTTTATAGACGATGTATTTTTGGATGAGATTTGTGACCAGACTAATTTGTATGCTGAACAGTATTTGAGGGACAACAGTGCCAGACTTAAGCCCCGCTCTAGAGCTACCCAGTGGACTCCACAAATCTGGATGAGTTGAAGAAGTTTTTGGGTTTAACTTTTTTGATGGGCTTGATAAGGAAGCTGTTGCTGTCTTCATAATGGTCTACCAGCCCCTTGATGGCAGTGGCCATATTTCCTGCAATCATGAGTCGTGATCAGTATTTGGTTCTGCTTCGGATGCTGTGTTGTGTTGATAATGCTTCATCATTGCCACAAGATCACCCTGATTTTGACCGTCCTTTTAAGATTTGACCTGTCCTTGATCTGGTTCAGAGATCTATGTTCCAGGAAAAGAAATAGCTGTGGATGAGCCTTTGGTCCTGTTCAAGGGCCATTTTGTTTTTAGGTAGTACATTCCTAGCAAGAGGGCATGTTATGGAATTAGGATGTGTATGCTGTCTGAGAGTAGTACAGGATATGTCTGTAATTTCAGGGTGTACACTAGTAGGGATTCCACTATTGACTGCCATGGTTGTCCTTCACTTTTGGAGTTAGTGTGAGAAAATTGTGTGGGAACTTCGTAGAGGACTTTTTAACCACTTCGCTGCCAGGCCTTTTCCCCCTCCTGTGCCAGGCCTTTTTTTGCCTATTTGGGGCAGTTCGCGCTTAGGCCCGCATAACTTTTTGTCCACATAAGCTAACCAAGCCAAATTTGCGTCCTTTTTTTCCAACATCCTAGGGATTCTGGAGGTACCCAGACTTTGTGGGTTCCCCTGAAAGAGGCCAAGAAATTGGCCAAAATACAGGGAAAATTTTGTTTTTTTCAAAAAAATTGGAAAAAGTGGCTGCAGAAGAAGGCTTGTGGTTTTTCCCCTGAAAATGGCATCAACAAAGGGTTTGCGGTGCTAAACTCAGCAGCTTTCAGGAACAGGCAGACTTGAATCCGAAAACCCAATTTTTCAACACAATTTTGGCATTTTACTGGGGCATAACCCATTTGTGCAATTTTTTGTGCTTTCAGCCTCCTTCCAGTCAGTGACAGGAATGGTCATGAAACCAATGCTGGATCCCAGAAACCTAAACATTTCTGAAAAGTAGACAAAATTCTGAATTCAGCAAGGGGTCATTTGTGTAGATCCTACAAGGGTTTCCTACAGAAAATAACAGCTGAAAAAGAAAAATATTGAAATTGAGGTGAAAAAAACATCAATTTTTCTCTACTTTTTACTCTGTAACTTTTCCCTGCAATGTCAGATTATCGAAAGCAATATACCGTTACGTCTGCTGGACTCCTCTGGTTGCGGGGATATATAGGGTTTGTAGGTTCATCAAGAACCCGAGGAACCCAGAGCCAATAAATGAGCTGCACCCTGCAGTGCGTTTTCATTCTATACCGGGTATACAGTAATTCATTTGCTGAAATATAAGGAGTAAAAAATAGCTATCAAGAAAACCTTTGCATTTCCAAAAAGGGCACAAGATAAGGTGTTGAGGAGCAGTGGTTATTTGCACATCTCTGAATTCCGGGGTGACCATAGTAGCACGTGAATTACATGGAATTTCTCAAATAGATGTCTTTTTTACACACACCCCTATATTTGGAAGGAATAAATGTAGAGAAAGACAAGGGGCAATAACACTTGTTTTGCTATTCTATGTTCCCCCAAGTCTCCCGATAAAAATGATACCTCACTTGTTTGGGTAGGCCTAGCGCCCGCGACAGGATATGCCCCAAAACACAACGTGGACACATCACAGAAAACAGAGCTGTTTTTAGCAAAGTGACTACCTGTAGATTTTGGCCTCTAGCTCAGCCGCCACCTAGGGAAACCTACCAAACCTGTGCATTTCTGAAAACTAGAGACCTAGGGGAATCCAAGGAGGGGTGACTTGTGTGGCTCGGACCAGGTTCTGTTACCCAGAATCCTTTGCAAACCTCAAAATTTGGCTAAAAAAACACATGTTCCTCACATTTCTGTGGCAGAAAGTTCTGGATTCTGAGAGGAGCGACAAATTTCCTTCCACCCAGCATTCCCCCACGTCTCCCGATAAAAATGATACCTCACTTGTGTGGGTAGGCCTAGCGCCCGCGACAGGATATGCCCCAAAACACAACCTGGACACATCACAGAAAACAGAGCTGTTTTTAGCAAAGTGACTACCTGTAGATTTTGGCCTCTAGCTCAGCCGCCACCTAGGGAAACCTACCAAACCTGTGCATTTCTGAAAACTAGAGACCTAGGGGAATCCAAGGAGGGGTGATTTGTGTGGCTCGGACCAGGTTCGGTTACCCAGAATCCTTTGCAAACCTCAAAATTTGGCTAAAAAAACACATGTTCCTCACATTTCTGTGGCAGAAAGTTCTGGAATCTGAGAGGAGCCACAAATTTCCTTCCACCTAGCGTTCCCCCACGTCTCCCGATAAAAATGATACCTCACTTGTGTGGGTAGGCCTAGCGCCCGCGACAGGATATGCCCCAAAACACAACGTGGACATATCACAGAAAACAGAGCTGTTTTTAGCAAAGTGACTACCTGTAGATTTTGGCCTCTAGCTCAGCCGCCACCTAGGGAAACCTACCAAACCTGTGCATTTCTGAAAACTAGAGACCTAGGGGGATCCAAGGAGGGGTGACTTGCGGGGCTCGGACCAGGTTCTGTTACCCAGAATCCTTTGCAAACCTCGAAATGTGGCTAAAAAAACACATGTCCCTCACATTTCTGTGGCAGAAAGTTCTGGAATCTGAGAGGAGCTACAAATTTCCTTCCACCCAGCGTTCCCCCAAGTCTCCCGATAAAAATGATACCTCACTTGCGTGGGTAGGCCTAGCGCCGGCGACAGGAAACACCCCAAAGCGCAACGTGGACACATCCTAAATTTTGGAAAAAAACAGAGGTGTTTTTTGCGAAGTGCCTACCTGTAGATTTTGGCCTCTAGCTCAGCCGGCACCTAGGGAAACCTACCAAACCTGTGCATTTCTGAAAACTAGAGACCTAGGGGAATCCAAGGAGGGGTGACTTGCGGGGCTCGGACCAGGTTCTGTTACCCAGAATCCTTTGCAAACCTCAAAATTTGGCTAAAAATACACGTTACTCACATTTCTGTGGCAGAAAGTTCTGGAATCTGAGAGGAGCCACAAATTTCCTTCTACCCAGCGTTCCCTTAAGTCTCCCGATAAAAATGATACATCACTTGTGTGGGTAGGACTAGCGCCCACGAAAGGAAAGGGCCCAAAACACAACGTGGACACATCACATTTTTTTATAAAAAGCAGTGCCTACCTGTGGATTTTGGCCTGTAGCTCAGCCGACACCTGAGGAAACCTAGCAAACCAGTGCATTTTTGAAAACTAGAAACCCAGGGGAATCCAAGATGGGGTGACTTGCGGGGCTCTGACCAGGTTATGTTACCCAGAATCCTTTGCAAACATCAAAATTTGGCCCAAAAAACACTTTTTCATCTCATTTCGGTGACAGAAAGTTCTGGAATCTGAGAGGAGCCACAAATTTCCTTCCACCCAGCGTTCCCCTAAGTCTCTCGATAAAAATGGTACATCACTTCTGTGGGTAGGCCTAGCGCCCACAAAAGGAAATGGCCCAAAACACAACGTGGACACAACATATTTTTTCACAGAAAACAGAGGTGTTTTTTGCAAGGTGCCTACCTGTGGTGTTTGGCCTGTAGCTCAGCAGGCCCCAGGGGGTGGGGGGCAGAAATGGCCTAAAAAAAATTTGCCCCCCCAACCCCCCCCCCCGGGAGCGACCCTTGCCTACGGGGTCGCTCCCCCTGCGTGACATTGGCGCCAAAAAACAAATCCCCGGTGCCTAGTGGTTTCTGCCCCCTTGGGGGCAGATTGACCTAAAATTGGCCAATCTTCCCCCAGGGGGGCAGAAATGGTCTAAATACAATTTGCCCCCCCAGGGGAGCGACCCTTGCCTGATGGGTCGCTCCCCATCTCTAAAAAAAGAAACAACAAAAAAAAAACACACAAAAAAAAAATTGCCCTGGCGCCTAGAGTGTTCTGCCCCCCCCCCGGGGGCAGTTCGGCCTAATAATAGGCCGATCTGTCCCCCGGGGGGGCAGAAATGGCCTAAAATAAATTTGCCCCCCCAACCCCCACCCCACGCCCCCCGGGAGCGACCCTTGCCTACAGGGTCGCTCCCCCTGCGTGACATTGGCGCCAAAAAACAAATCCCCGGTGCCTAGTGGTTTCTGCCCCCTTGGGGGCAGATTGACCTAAAATCGGCCAATCTGCCCCCAGGGGGGCAGAAATGGTCTAAATACAATTTGCCCCCCAGGGGAGCGACCCTTGCCTGATGGGTCGCTCCCCATCTCTAAAAAAAAGAAAGAACAAAAAAAAAAAACACAAAAAAAAATTTGCCCTGGCGCCTAGAGGTTTCTTCCCCCCCTGGGGGCAGATCGGCCTAATAATAGGCCGATCTGCCCCCAGGGGGGCAGAAATGGCCTAAAATAAATTGCCCTCCCCCCCAGGGAGCGACCCTTGCCTAAGGGGTCGCTCCCTTTGCGTGAAATTCACGCAAAGAAAAAACTCCCTGGTGTCTAGTGGTTCCTACCCCCCTTGGGGGCAGATTGGCCTCATCAAAATAGGCCAATCTGCCCCCAAGGGAGGCAGAAATGGCCAAAATACAATTTTCCCCCAAGGGGAGCGACCCTTGCCTAAGGGGTCGCTCCCCACCAAAAAAAAAAAAAATGAAAAAAAAAAAAAAAAAATGGTCCCTGGTGCCTAGAGGTTTGGGGGCAGATCGGCCTAATAGTAGGCCGATCTGCCCCCAGGGGTGGCAGAAAAGGCCTTCCCAAAAATATGCCCCCCCTGGGAGCGACCCTTGCCCAAGGGGTCGCTCCCTTTTGTCAATAACAATAATAAAAATAAAAAAAAACCTGGTGTCTAGTGGTTTCTACCCCCCTTGGGGGCAGATTGGCCTCATCAAAATAGGCCAATCTGCCCCCAAGGGGGGCAGAAATGGCCAAAATATAATTTTCCCCCAAGGGGAGCGACCCTTGCCTAAGGGGTCGCTCCCCACCTCAATAAAAAAAAATGAAAAAAAAAAAAAAAAAAAAAAAAAAATGGTCCCTGGTGCCTAGAGGTTTCTGCCCCCAGGGGGGGCAGAAAAGGCCTTTTCAAAAAAATGCCCCCCCTGGGAGCGACCCTTGCCCAAGGGGTCGCTCCCTTTTGTCAATTTCAATGAAAAAATAAAAATCCCTGGTGTCTAGTGGGGTTTCAAAAGCCGGATTGCAAGCAATCCGGCTTTTGAAACCCTCGGAGGGACTTCAAAGGGAAGGAAATACTTTTCCTTCCCTTTGAAGCCCCTCCGGGCCTCCCAAGTGATTGAAAAAGAAATGCTTTTGCATTTCTTTTTCAATCGCGCTGGAAGCAGAGCTTCCAGCGCGACTAGGGAGGCCCCTGTGACAAATCAGCGCGCGCTCGCGCGCTGACGTCACAGGGGGGGGTTGGGGGGGTCGGGGGTGGAAGGGAAGGGATTCCCCGGTCAGCCCTGACCTAGGGGGGTGGGGGGGCGGCCCTTGGGAGGAGCGCTAGCGCTTCTCCCGAGGGAGGCATTCAGGACGTAATGGTTACGTCCATGGCGCCACACGGGCGCTGCCATGGACGTAACCATTACGTCCGTGGCGGGGAAGGGGTTAACAAAGGTTACCATTTATATACGTAGATAGCTTCTACACTTTTGTGAAATTGTTCAGGAGATTGTTCAAAGTGGGCACTGTTGCTTGTGGCACAGTCCGCTCTAAATGTAAAGGTTATCTAAACTAGTTTGTTTGAAAAAAACTTGAGAGGGGACAATACAGGGCCTTGCGTAGTGTTGAACTGCTAGCTGTGTAATTTGTACCTGACCTATGACTGTTTGTGGTCAGGTTCCTGAAGTGGGCAAACCTGTGTGCATTTTAGACTACAGTAAGCACATGGGTGCTGTAGCTAGAGTAGATCAGAGGTTGGAACCTTACGGTGCTGTTCGTAAGGCTTATATTTGATATAAAATGTTGGCTATCCATTCTTAGCAATCTTCAATGCTTTTGTTGTCTTCAAGGATTGTTCTCCAGAATCATAGATGAAGCTTGTTCCGTTGCAGGAGTCTGTGATCACCAGCCTTGTTTTAGTGGAGTGGGCAATTGTTCCTAGAGTTGGAGTGGTGGAAGATGTGGCTAGATCACCAGTTTGCTGATTGCATTCCTTCCATGCACAAAAACACAATCCTGTCAGAGATGTAGTGTCTGTTAACAGGCATGCGGAAGGAGAGTCGTATGCACTGCCCTGACTGTTCTTCTAAACCCGGGCTGTTTGTGCCCACATGTTTTAGATTGTACCACATGCAAAAGAGTTTTTGGGAGCAACTGTGAGTGTAAAAGTGAACAGCCTGGTCTGTATCATTTTTGATTTTTTGTTCAATTTCATGGTTGGCATTAGTGTGATGTATTTAGCTAGAGCTGTTGTGTTTGTAGTTTTGTATTTACTTACAATTGGTTTCTGTTTTCTCTTTTGTTAAAAAAATGTAATGGTGGTGTGCATGGACTGGCTCTTGGATGGCTGTGTGCATGGACTGGTGCTTGGCTGGTGGGGTGCATGTACTGGGGCTTGGGTGGTGGGGTGCATGGTGCATGTACTGGCGTTTGGCTGGCGGTGTGTGCGGGTTGGTGCTTGGCTGGTGGTGTGTGTGAGCTGGTGCTAGGCCTACCCACACAAGTGAGGTACCATTTTTATTGGAAAACATGGGAGAGTGCTGGGTGGAAGGAAGTTTATGGCTCCCCTCAGATTCCGGAACCTTCCACTACAGGAATGTGAGGAAAATGTGTTTTTTAGTCAAATTCTGAAGTATGCAAGGGAGTCTGGGTGACAGAACCTGGTAAGAGACACACAAGGCACTCCATCCTGAATTGCTTTCCCTCTGGATCTAGTTTACAAAAAAAGTACAGGTTGGTTAGGTTACCCTAGGTACCGGCTGAGCTAGAGCCCAAAATCCACAGCTAGGCACATTGCAAAAAAATGTCAGTTTTCAGTGGAGAAATGTGATGTGTCCACAGTGCGTTTTGGGCCATTTCCTGTGACGGGACCTAAGCCTACTCAGACAAGAGAGGTACTATTTGTATTGGGAGACATGGGGGAACACAGAATTGTAGAACAAGTGTTATTACCAATTGTGTTTCTCTGCATTTGTGCCTTCCAAATGTAAGACAGTGTATAAGAAAGAAGGCATTTTGAGAAATGCCCTCTAATTCACATGCTAGTATGGGTACTCACAAATTTAAAGATGTGCAAATACATACTACTTCTTAAGTCCATATCGTGTGCCCATTCAGGAAATACATCGGTTTCCTTCATACCTGTTTTTGCACTCTTTATATTTTACCAAATGATTTGCTCTATACCTGGTACACAATAAAAAACCATTGCAAGGTACAGCTCAGTTATTGGCTCTGGGTCCCTCGGGTTCTTGGTGAACATACAACCCCTGTATATCCCTGCAACCAGAATGGTCCAGCGGATGTAACAGTATATTGTTTTTTTTTCAAAATGTGCCATACTTAGAAAAAGTTACAGATGAAAACATAGACACAAATGGCTGTTTTTTCCACCTCAATTTTTTATTTTTTTATTTCAACTGTTATTTTCCTATAGGAAAACCTTGAAGGATCTACACAAATGACCCCTTGCTGAATTTAGAATGTTATCTACTTTTTAGAAATGCATAGCTCTCCATAGTTTAACACCTATTTCTAAAACTAACTGGAAGGAGGTTTGAAGCACAAAAAATAGGAAAAATGGGCTATGTCCCAGTAAAATGCCAAAACTGGGTTGAAAAATTTGGTTTTCTGATTCAAGTCTGCCTGTTCCTGAAAGCTGGAAAGATGGTGATTTTAGTGCCACAAACCCTTCGTCGGTGCCATTTGCAGGGGAAAAACACAGATGCTTTCTTCTGCAGCACTTAAAAACTCAACATTTAGCTGTATTTTGGCTATTTTCTCAGTTCCCTCCTGGGAATCTACAATACCTGGGTACCTTTAGAATTCCCAGGATGTTGGAAACAAGGACACAATTTTGATGTGTATAGCTTATGTGGGCAAAAGGTTATTAGGGCTTAAGCGCAAACTAGTCCAAATAGCCAAAAAAGGCTTAGCACGGGGGAAAAGGCCTAGCAGCGAAGGGGTTAAATACGGGAAAGTGATTGTCAGGCTTCATTTAAAAACACGATGCAACAGTGAATATTAACGTCATCATGATGTTCATGAAAACATACGGCAACCCTGCCCCGTACAGTGACTCTTATCGACACCAGGCCAGATTTGGCGGGCATCCATCCTTTCAAGGTGACCCGGTTATATGTGGCGCAGGGCTGGGAGGTTTTTTCGCAGTTTGCTTATAAGAGCTGTGGTCTGTCTTGAAAAGAGGTTTTGACATTGCAAAATCCCACATCAAAGCGGCTGCTACAATTATTCCCAGGACGTGGTAGGGTCTGTGCCATTGGCGCAAGCTGAACAAATGAAAAAACAACCCTAAGAAGGAACTGGGCTTCTGCATAAGCATAACACAGGTGTGAAAAGGAAGCAAACAGCATCAATGTGGAGGGACCTGACAACATCCTACAAAAAACTGAGACGCGCTTCAAAAGTCTCTAACAAAAGAAGGTGCGCAAGCCAGAAGAAAGCCTCAAAGAACAGGAAAACAACAGCCCAAGTAAATATTTTTTTTAACTCAACAACAGAAGCCATGTCCTTTGTGCTTTGCATTGCTGGAGAATGCGCCAAATCTGAGCTAGACCTAATTACTCTCAAGCCAATGCAGACCAGCATCAAAAGTAGCTTTTTCATGGACGTCTCGACTCTTGCTGCTTTAACTCTGCTCACAGCAATAGAGTTTACCAATATGTATCTGGATCTCAACAATACTCTACTACATCTGGTCTGTAAGATCACAAAAATGAACGGTACCAACATAGACGATGATGCTAAAGTGGTTAACAATCACTTACCCCGTAGCAACAATGTTTAACCAAGTAGACATTACTCTCTTCAATTGTCCCATTACAAAGCGTGATAACAGGTACACCTACAGACCCTACATATCAAGAGCATTCTCAATTACAGCAGCAATGCCCTGAACACCTAGCTTTCAGCTCCTACAAGGACACATATGCACTTTTTGAAGACAATGAGCTGGACGGACCCAATAAAGGTTTTGTAAAGGAAGCTAGATTCTCATCTGGAAGTAAACGGTTTGACTTCCTTGGCTGTATACATTCCAACCTCTTTTTCCAAGATAAACTGCTCACCAACAGTATCGATCTTAAAATCAAACTTACCCGCAACAAAGACTTGTTCTGCCTCATGAGTGGTGATGCAGAACGGTATTATCTTGTCATACTGGCCACTAGTTTAGTTGTAAAGGGAGTAAAAGTGTCACCCAGCATCAGATTGGCACACTGCGAAGCTTTACAGCTATCGAATGTTAAGTACAAGGTTGAAAGTGTAGCTTTGAAGATATTCAGCATTCCCGCAGGGACGAAGTTAACCCACCAACAAAATGCATTTCTGGGACACCTACCAAAACTCATTATCATAAGGTTTATCGATAATACAGCTTTTAACAGTCTGTACACTGCAAACCCTTTCAATTTCAAAACCTACATCACCTATGTGGTGCTGCTCCACGAGGGCACTGTGATTTCTGCAAAAACCTAGACACCCTGCTTTGAGGACAATAATTTCCCTAGGGAATATCTAGGACTGGTTTCAATAATAGGAAAACACCTGCGTGACTCTGGGATTGTCATGTCAAGAGAAAGTTATGGGGGGTACACTCCGTTTGCATTTGATGTATGCCTTAACATGGAAAATGGCGACCACCGCAACCTGATCAAGAATGGAAATCTAACAGCTGAAGTACATTTTAAGCAACCCCTGGCGGCATATGTGAATATGGTTGCATTTGCTGTGTTTGACATCGTCATCCAAATCAACCACACTCGCCAGATTGTGTTTGATCATCTTTAAACTATTGTAAAATGGATACTTTTCAGATTTGTGACTTAAATATGCCAAGAAATACTTTTTAAAGGTATTTTCAATTGATATGTTACCCTTTGAAATTGGGATAAAAAGGCCTGTCACTCTTTTGTTTAACACAGATTCACACTATAGGGAAGGAACTTATTGGGTGGCTCTTTTTTAGATAAACAAGCGGTTACAGTGTTTGACGGCGCTGCAGCATTCCCCACACACCACATCTATAAAAAACCTATATTCATGTATTTAAAAAAAGCACATGCATTTAGAAAGGCTGCTAAAAGGGTAGCGTATGACAAAATACAGATGCAGGATACTCTCTTGTTTACTTGCGGTGAGCATTGTATATATTTTATTAGTAAAATGTCAGAGGATGTTATGCTTAGAAATTTTTCAAATCTATACTCTAGTGACCTTGGTAACAACAACCATCTTGATCTGAAATATGAGAAAGAAAAGACAAGGTCTACAAGTCCGGCTAAATCTGCTTTCACAGGTAAGCCTGTGTGAGGTGCTCTTTTGTGTGAATGTTAGATATGTAAAAAAATAAAATAAAATGTTAAATCTAAATTCCTGGTACAGTTATTTTATTCCCATTTAAACATACATATTGAAGCTTTGAAAATAACATGTTTTTTAATAGATACCAAAGTAAAGGTGAAAAGTTAAAAAGGGTTTTATTTACAAACCAGTTTTCATGTTACAATGGAGCTTAAAATTTATTACACAAATAAAAAATGTAAAACTGTAAGTAAAATATCTAAAGGAACATACTTAGATGTTTAATAAACAGTTATTCAAGACAGACTTCAACGCCATATTTGACAGACAGCCACGTCTTCATTCTGAATAAAGTCTTTTTAGATTCCAGAGATAGAGCCTTGGTGCTCCTTTTTTCGGAATACAGCTGGGGAAAGAAAGGGGATTTGGGCATCTTTGGGTGGGGTGAAAAACAACAGATAGCAGGTGCACTAGAGGCAAATAAGTCTGATATTTAAGCATTCAAGTAGTTGCCGATGTTTAGCATAACCTACAAGCATAGAAGAAATGGTGAGTTCTGCAGAAGCATGCAGTAAGTGCTTCCATCCTCGAAGCACTTTCTGCCGTGATAACATTTTGGGATGGGCGAGACCTTTGACTATGTTGTACATGTGGGACCCCACAACTCGGTGACCTCTGTAGAGCAATTCATCTTTCTCGTTCTAGGAGGTAATATCATTAGAGGGGTTATTTTACTTAGCAACATTTGGGCAGTGCCTCCGTTCCTTTGACTGATATCTTTTAAAAGATCTTCAACAAATGGGTCTGCTTTTGGACGTGGTTCTTGAGGCTCTGGCGCCTGGGGATTTTCAGGACCTGGGGTGTATAGAGTAAACTTTTTTCTTTCCTCCAGACCTTGCCGATATTAGTTTTAAAAGGTTTGAAGAGCATTTGAGTACAGGCTGGATTTGTCATGAGAGTTTGTCTGTGCAATTCAAAATGTCTTTAATCTCGGCACCGAGATGCTGTGTTTAATTTTTCTTAATGTCCCACTCATTGTTCGCAGGTGCCTCCATCTGTTCTAGCTGGCATTGGGGTACCAAGTACATCATTTGGGCATTCTCCATCAATAAGTTTGAGTTTAAGAGGTTGGTGATTAAAGGAATCGCTATGTCCAGCGAAAGAGCCTTTAAACACTCCTGACTGTCTCACCAATTTATTTTTGGAAATTAGGGATGTGCAGTTATCACTTAACTTCTTGATCAAGCTAAAACGCTTTTTTTAAACTAGGAACTGACTCTCCGATATAGGAACGTTGCCTTTTAGAGTGTTTAGGGTGATCTCCTCAATTGCAGCCACTAAGGCCCTCATTCTGATTCTGGCGGGCGGCGGAGGCCGCCCGCCAGAATTCAGCCCTCCATAATACCGCTCCGCGGTCAAAAGACCGCGGAGGGTATTATGAGTTTTTCCCTGGGCTGGCGGGCGGTCTCCAAAAGACCACCCGCCAGCCCAGGGAAAAACTCCCTTCCCACGAGGATGCCGGCTCGTAATCTTGCCGGCGGAGTGGGAAGGTGCGACGGGTGCTGTTGCACCCGTTGCGTATTTCACTGTCTGCAAGGCAGACAGTGAAATACATTTTGGGGCCCTCTTACGGGGGCCCCGTGACTCCCCCTCCCGCCATCCAGTTCCCGGCGGGAGAACCGCCAGGAACTGGATGGCGGGAGGGGGAGTCGGAATCCCCAAGCCGGCGCAGCAAGCTGCGCCGGCTTGGAGGATTCCTTGGGGGCATCGGGAAACCGGCGGGAGACCGCCGGTTTCCCTTCTCTGACCGCGGCTAAGCCGCCGCGGTCAGAATGCCCCGCGGGGCACCGCCGGCCTGTCGGCGGTGCTCCCGCGTGCCGCGGCCCTGGCGGTTCTATACCGCCAGGGTCGTAATGAGGGCCTAAATCATCTGAAGCCTAACACAGGATGGCCTCTCTTTGTTAGGTGCTGGCTGTGACCAGCATTTTTAGAAGGCCCAGATTTCGACGTAGACAGGCCAACATGGTTGATACCATCTACTATAAGGTCTAGACAGGAAAGGTTTCGGAATCTCTTTAACTGTCCTTTTTATAGGTTGTAGGCAGTGCCTTGATGAAACTTGTGGTGGCCCTGCAAAGTACATGGAGGCCCACCACCTACCACTTTTACTGAAGGGAGCCCCTTGAAGCTCAGGGGCCCCCAGCGCTGCGGGGGCTTATGTTAAGCAACTGGTTTTATATTTGGTTTTGAGCACATAATCTTGTGGAAAAATACCTGTATGCAGTCTGCAGTCTTCTAGAGTGTTTGTTTTTATTTCTACCCATAGGTAACTAGGGGGCTTTTCAGTAGCATTGTTGAAGGCTTCCAAGTAACACTTTGGGGCAGATTTAAGAAACAGGGCGCTGCATCTAGTGCAGTGCCACTTTCCTTGCACCCCTTAGCGCCCCCCCACAGCCACTCACCATGGTGCAGGCTAGGGGGCATTAGCATCAATTGTTTTTATGCTATTGATGTGCTCTGCAGGAGTAGCACCAACATTTTGATGCTACTCCTGCAGAGTAAATAGGGTCAACTTTATAAATAATGGAAGCCCCCTTTTAATACCTGCTCTAAGCAGGTGTTAAAAATGCCTAAAAAATGGTGAAAGGACATTTTTTAGATTTCCTTGCCCCATCTTTTCAGCCCCCCGATGGGGGACCGCCCCCCTTGCATGCATTGTGCCTGACGCAGGCATAATGTGTTGTATAGGTTTACAAAGTGGCACGATGTATGCATTGCACCACTTTGTAAATATGGCACAGGAAAAATGCCACTTTAGCACTGCCTTAGCGTAAAAAAATGACACTATGGCGGCACTAAGGTGGCGCTAGTGGCTCTTAAATCTGCCCCTATGTGTTTCAGGGGTACATTTGTTAAGCTATGACAGATATCGGCTGTTTGTCTCAGGAGATTTTAAATAAAACCAGATAAGGGGCATTGGGAGGTATAGAGAGGCTACTCTTTCCTTTGTAATCCAAATTCTGCACCATGTAACGTGCTTAGATTTCAATGGTGGGAATATTGCGTGAAGGCTTTCTCTGTCTCTGGGTGGTCCCCGCCTTCGCTCATGAGATCGTTTACAATTTCCATGTTGGGGCTCTGGGGTAGCAAAACGTTGCTGAGACTGCTGTAGCATTTTTTCTTCACGGGATTATGCTTTAAACTGAGTCAATTAATCTTTTGGCCCAGCATAAGGGTGTTGAGGAAAAGTCATTAAATTACACAGCAAGTCAATTCAAGTCTGGACAGTATGACCAATGTGGCCACACAAGGAAAACTCCAATCTGAAATAAAGTTAGGGAGTTTTATTACAAGCTCAAACTCAAAATCATATAGACAATTCTCAAGACAAAATTATAAAGATACAAAATCACCATGGGTTGACCAAAGCGATGAAAGCGATTCAAGCAAACTAGCATTAGCAGAACTAAAATTCAACAAAAACAATGCAGATGAATCACCTGATGTACAGAAAAAAATGCTGTTCAGTTCTTACAAGCTTCGACACAATTTAAAGTCATTTATGTTTAACTGGTTAAGGCAAAGGAAAACCCTACAAAATACCCAATCAAGAATTAACATGTGCTGGAATAAACTCATGTGGACAAAAAGCCAAAAAAGCACACAAAGGGCAAAAAGAATTTGGAAAAAGGAAATTTGAGGAAACATTTAACTAACTAAGATTAACAAAAGGTAACTAAAAAGAGAAAGCGTCAGCATTTCAGAAGCTCCGGCAAGAGTCCTCAGTGGAAAAATGTCTCTACATCTCAAAAAGGCATTCAAAGGTGCAAAGGATAGCGAGGGCTAATCCTCTCAGAATCCAAGGGGTTCAGCAAATGAGTGGGGAAAACTATGCTCTGCGGGGTCTGGAGTGGGACTCTGCTTAAAGGGAAAGTGAGGAGAGTGCTTGAGGAAGAATGCTGTATCTTCATCAGAGAATAGGTATGTGAAAGTTCATAGGGCAAGATGATTCGTCCATCCATCACTCCATATGATGCAAAAGATGGAAATGTCCAATGGCAAACATTCATATAACTCAGACTGCAACATCCGAGTAAGTTCACAGGTTCTGTGTGTGAAATGGTTTCCGTCCTAGGTTATCCATGTGAATTAAAACATTTGTATATATTTATTCCACAGTTCCTGAAGGTACGCTGTTCAAGGTTTAATTACTAAGCCTACTATACATAAAACAATAAAATATCTATTTCTAAGCCAGCTTTCCCATGAGAACAATGTACGAAAGTAAAAGACATGTTAGCAACAATGACTAAACATTTTCTGCACAATCATGAAGCAGGGCCTTGCAGGCCCCACTTGGGCTAAAGCTAGTGAATTAAAACAGCACATTCATTTATGCATTGCATGTATATTTAGCATTCTAAACCTTAATTTCAATGTTAATAAACTACCAGATTTGTTGATGCTACAATAAACTCAAATCAAAAAAGATTCTGTTAACCTTTTCATGTGAATATAGATAATTACTGCATTTGCTAAATTTGTATGTCATTTTTAAAACTGTTTCTACATATTATCTGTGATCGTTTTAATGCAATGTAAACTGTAAACATCATAAACTATAAGATGAAAATGAATTAATCTGTTAAACATAAACTTATAGGGCTATGCAGCATGATTTTAGTCTGACAACCTACAGGGAATGCACATTAATATGTCTTTTCAGTGCTGCACTTTCCAGCAAAACTATTAGTATTTTGATTAACATAATGCATAGATTGTCACATAGAGGTGATCATTCTGACTTGAAGGACAGTGCTAAATTTTCTGCTACAGCAAGACTATCCAGTATACCTTCTATAAATTTACTGTGTGGAGACTTTCAGGATAATTCTGTATAAAGATCTTGCCAACATGAATACAGCCAAACAATGTTGGTTGGGGTACTGGTTAAAACACGGGGGGCATTTTCTAAAAGATTCTTTGTAAAACAGCTTTTACCGCAGTTTACTAGCACACAAGGGAGGGTGGGAGGAAAAAGAGTGTGACACAAACACGCAACACCCACCACCCCCAGCACCATACACACAAACAGATATAACAACATTACATTTCCACCCCGTGCCCCTCAGGAATAACGCAGGGGCAAAAGGAATTGATTGAATTGAGTGTAATAGTACAAATTTAGATAAAAACGTCCTTAAAACAATAAATAGTATGTACGCAATACACAAATGGAGGGACAATGCCCACTCCAAAATGTCCGTGGCCCACGGGGCCATAACACATAGGCCAAGGCCACATTTGACTCCTGCCTCAATACGGAGAGAACACTGCAGGGGCATTAGGTCGAAAACACACAGGCACCTCAGGGGGATAGGGAATAGGGGGCACCTCAGCCAGAAGATGGTACAACGCCACTGCGTTTGAGGGGCTGGATAATGCACACAAAAAAGGGTGCTGCAGCCTGGTGTCCTGTTACGAATAAAGGACACCTTTCTCGTGGTGGTATTCCTTATATTGATTTATTCACGTACTAGTATTGATGCCGCCAGTGCTCCCTCTCCAGCTAGCTGTCACAGCCAACTGACTGTTGAGAGAACTCTACAGCATCACAGAGCACTGGACCTTACCGTGACATTCTGCTTTAAAGACATACATACATTACAACATATTTTCCCCCTTTACAATTAGTAAATGCATTTTTCCCTGTATCACTATATAAGTACATCACAACATACTTTACTGACCTTACCATATATCCACTAGTATTAACCTTATCATAGTGCCTATGCTGGTATAAAACTATATTACACGTGAATTTCTACATACATGATTTAATTAACATACAGAGGCCCTCATAAGAACTCTGGCGGTCGGTGATAAAGCGGCGGTACAAAAAATGAAATTATGACCATGGCGAAAACCGCCAACACAGACAGCCACTTTAACACTCCGACTGCCACGGTGGTAGCAACAAGCGCTGCGGCGGTAACCACCAACAGCCAGGCGGAAGACAATGTACCGCCCACTCTATTATGAGAGGCCAATCCGCCAGCTTTTCTGGGGCGGTACCAGCGCCATCAAAAGCACGGCGGAAACAGTACACAGAAGGGAAACGACTCACCTCTCAACACTCAAGGAAGAACCACGACGCCATGGAGCCCGAGCTGCACATTTTTCCAATGCTGGCCTACCTCCTCCTACGCCAGGAACACGAACGGCGGTGAAGACGACCACAGTGAGTACCGCACCTAGCACACAAGGGAGGGTGGGAGGAAAAAGAGTGTGACACAAACACGCAACACCCCCACCCCCAACACCATACACACAAACAGATGCAACAACATTACATTTCCACCCCATACCCCTCAGGAATAATGCAAGGGCAAAAGGAATTGATAAAATTGAGTGTAGTAGTACAAATTTAGATAAATATGTCCTTAAAACAATAAATAGTATGTACGAAATATACAAATGGAGGGACAATGCCCACTCCAAAATGTCCGTGGCCCACGGGGCCATAACACATAGGCCAAGGCCACACTTGACTCCTGCCTCAATACGGAGAGAACACTGCAGGGGCATTAGGTCAAAAACACACAGGCACCTCAGGGGGATAGGGAATGGGGGGCACCTCAGCCAGAAGATGGTACAACGCCACTGCTCCTGGAGGGGGCTACATGCCCTCTGCAATGTCCTAGGGAGTGCAAGGCCACAGTCTCTCAAGTGGGTGGTTTGCCCACTGCTTGGTCCTGGGGAGTGCAAAGCCACAGTCTCTCAAGTGGGTGGTTTGCCCACTGTTTGGTCCTGGGGGGTGCAAAGCCACAGTCTCACAAGTGGGTGGTTTGCCCACTACTTGGTCCTGGGGTGTGCAAAGCCAGTCTCTCAAGTGGGTAGTTTGCCCACTGTTTGGTCCTGGGGAGTGCAAAGCCACAGTCTCTCAAGTAGGTGGTTTTCCCACTGCTTGGTCCTGGGGAGTGCAAAGCCACAGTCTCTCAAGTGGATGCCTTCTTCCACTGGTTCTGGAGGGGCCTTGTGCCCAGTGTGCTTCCTCCTGGCAAGGATGGGGTGAGTGGATGCCTTCTTTCACTGGTTCTGAAGGGGGCTTTCTGCCCAGTGTGCTTCATCCTGGCAAGGATGGGGTGAGTGGATGGCTTCTTCCACTGGTTCTGGAGGGGGGCCTTGTGCATAGTGTGCTTCATCCTGGCAAGGATAGGGTGAGTGGATAGCTTCTTCCACTGTTTCTGTAGGGGGCTTTGTGCCCAGTGTGCTTCATCCTAGATGGTGCAAGGTCACAGTCTCTCACCTGGGCGCCACACCTACAGGTGTTGCAGGGGCCAGGACACACTGCAGCCCATGTAGTCATGACTACACACTGCTCGCAGGCAGTGACGGCTGCTCAGTGGATGGCAGTTGCGGTGCAGGTGGCGGTGCTGTCAGTGGTGAGGGGAGGCTCCAGCCCTTCCCCTGCAGCCTCAGACGGCTGCCCACTGGGGCTGCTGCTGCTGCCAGTGGTGCTGGTGGCAGTGCAAGTGGCGGTGCAGGTGGCGGTGCTGGCCATGGTGCAGGTGGCGGTGCTGTCAGTGGTGGGGGAAGGCTCCAGCCCTTCTCCTGCAGCCTCGGACATCTGCCCACTGGGGCTGCTGACAGTGGTGCTGGTGGCGGTGCAGGTGGCCGTGCTGGTGGCAGTGCAGGTGGCGGTGCTGGCCGCGGTGCAGGTGGCGGTGCTGTCAGTGGTGGGGGGAGGCTCCAGCTCTTCCCCTGCAGCCTCAGATGGCTGCCCAGTGGGGCTGCTGCCAGTGGTGCTGATGGCGGTGCAGGTGGCGGTGCAGGTGGCGGTGCTGGCGGCGGTGCAGGTGGCGGTGCTGGCGGCGGTGCAGGTGGCGGTGCTGTCAGTGGTGGGGGGAGGCTCCAGCCCTTCCCCTGCAGCCTCGGACTGCTGAAGTGCCATGGCTGGTGTTGTTTGCCCAGATACTGGTCCAGCCCCAGATCCATCCTGCCTGCAGTGTCAGTTCCTTTAACATTGGCCTTGGCAGCTGTTGTCCCCTTCCTGCCCTTGGCAGATGGTGGTGCCTCCTTGCTTCTGCCAGCTGGTGTTCCCTTCCTGCCCTTGCTGGCTGGTGGTGCATCCTTCCCCTTGCTGACTGGTGGTTCCTCCTTCCCCTTTCTGGCTGGTGTCCCCTTCTTGCCCTTGCTAGGTGACGGCCCCTTCTTGCCCTTGGCAGGTGGTGCAGGCACACTGGCTATGCTGACGGGTGCCTCCTTGGAGCCTCTCACACCTGCAGAAACTACAGTGGCCGTGGATTGGGCCGCTGAGGTGCTGGGCTGGGTTCTGGTCACCCCAGCCCAAAGTGAAGGACAGGAGGGTGAGGGGCAGGGAATAGGTCAAGGGTGGCGAGGAAAAGCTTCTTCGAGGGAGTGGTTGTAGGAGGTGTCTGCTGTGTTTGGGTGCAGGTGCATGGGCTGGATGCTGTTGTGAGGTGGATGGCTGTTGGGTGTCTGAGTGCTTACATTTGTGTACTTTGGGAGGAGGGGCCACAGACATAGTGGGAGAGGACACAGGGGGCGAAATGCATGGATGAGGGGGAGGTTGCTGCAAGTGAGGGGCGTGTTGTGATAGGTGTGCTGGTGATGGAAGTAGTGGATGAGGATGTAGTGCATGCAGGTGTGAGTGGAGATGCTAATGGGAGAGAGGTGGACGAGAAGGAGGAGGTGGACACAGTGGAGGCAGTGGATGTTGGTGTGTCTGCATCTGGATGGTGCTTGTGTGAGTGCCTGTGGGATGAAGTGTGGTGCTTGTGTTTGCCTGAGCCACTTCTGTATGTTGATTTGGGTGAATGCAGGTGTGAGGGTGTGCTTGGGATAGGCTGGGGTTGAGGGGATTGGGACTGGGTAGAGGAAGTTGGAGGGGGAGGCTGGAGACAGGGACAATGGCTGCCATCAGTGAGTTGGCCAGAGTCTGGAATGCTCTCTGTTGGCCCGCCACGCCAGAGTGAATGCCCTCCAGGTATGCATTTGTTTGTTGCAAATGCCCTGCTAGACTCTGGATGGCATTCAGTATGGTTGACTGCCCAACAGAGAGGGATCTCAGGAGGTCAATAGCCTCCTCACTGAGGGCAGCAGGGCTGACTGGGGCAGGGCCTGAGGTGCCTGGGGCAAAGGAGATGCCCACCCTCCTGGGTGAGCAGGCACGGGAAACTCGCTGATGGGCTGCTGGGAGGGCGGTGCTGGTACGGGGGTGGCGGCTGTGCCTGTAGTTGGGGTGGGCATAGAGGTGTCCGCCACTGCCAGGGAGCTTCCAGCGGAGGAGGTGTCGCTGTCGGTACTGTCCCCTCCTATCTCCGTTGTGGTGCTCCCCTTGGCCTCCGTCCCACTGGTACCCTCACTGTCGGTGGATTCGGCCTCCAGGCCCATGTGGGATGCAGCTCCCTCCGTCGCCGGTGCCTTTGCTCCTCTGCCAGATGATGCTGATGCACACAAGGACAGGGTGACAAAACGAAAAGGGGTGGGGAAGAGACAGAGGATACACTTGGTCAATGCCAGCAACAACACTACCGTTGGTGTACCCAGCTCCCAGGGATCAGCCCTATGCACTAGGCCATGCACTACCAGTTACAATGCTAGTCACTAGGCCACGAGGTACAATGCCTAACGCCATTAGCTGCACACCTGAAACCCACAGGACCCTGCCCAGTAGTAGATGCCTACTAATATTATTGGGGTTGGAGTGCATCTGAGCTTGCCCATCATGGAACCTACCCTGCAATGTTCGCTCTGGCCTAGGGACACCCACAGCCCATATCCCCCACCCAGGTAACACCTTAACACGCGGAAAGTCATGATTCTGAATCTGTACTCACCCCCTTGTGGCTGCTGTAATGCCTTCAAGCGCCCATCCAACTCCGGATAGGCCACCGCCAGGATGCGGAACATCAGGGGGGTCAGGGCACGACGGGCACCCCTTCCTCGTTGGGAGGCCAGCCCCAGCTAGGCCTTCGCCGTCTTCCTTGCCCAGCGGCGCAGGTCCTCCCACCATTTGCAGCATTGGGTGCTCCACCTGTCAAAGACCCCAGGGTCCGCCCCTCCTTGGCGATGGCACGCCCAATACCCTTTTTCTGATGGGCGCTGACCTTCAGAAAAAGATACGGCAGAAAAGGTATTATTCCTACCGTCCAGACTGTTATACTCATGGCCCAACATATCCCTCCCATCCCCTTATGCACATACATTGACCACTATACATGCAGCACTGCCCAGGACCCCTCAGCCCCCCTTCTACACACACAACACTCCATACATTCATGCCCCACGAATTGTGCTCACAGTGTACAAACCTGTTGGTCTGGAGGACCATAAAGTAAACGGTACTGGGGTAGGACCCCATCCACCAGTCTCTCCAACTCCTTCGAAGTGAAGGCAGGGGCCCTTTCCCCAGTGACATTCGAGCCATGGTCGCTTCCAGACACAGGTCACAGCAGCACTTGCAGTGTAGGTCCTCTCCTGTTGAAGGTCAGGTAGCAAGTGAGTGAACAAATAGAAAATGGCGGTCATGTCCACGGCGGTGCTTACCGTCACCGCCGGCATACATCACCATTGGCTCCTGGAACCCGTAAGCCCCAATGATAACCAATGTGGTGTTGCACGGCAGTCGTCGACCGCCTCCCGCAACGGCGCACAGCGCCAACGGAATTACCTCATTTCCACTTGTCCCTCCTCACAGGTCAGGCAGCCACCATTTCAGGGGGGCACAGGCCATGGCACCTAACTGCGTCACAGCAGACATAGGCACATCAACGGACACGTTCACATACTATTTCTGTAAAAAAAGAAAAGCATATTAATCTGAGTATATGTTTGAATATGACCATCTGCTCACCGTTTTTTACCCTAGAGTTCAATTGCTGAGGATGAATATGAGATGGAGACATACCCCTGTGTACAGACCCCTGGTGGACCTGGCTACAATGGAGGACAGGCACATTATCCTAACCTTTAGACTTGATAGGGCCACAATCAAGCTGTGTGCCTAATTGGAGCCAGACCTGATTTCAGCTATCCGCCACCCCACAGGTATCCCCCCTCTAGTGCAGGTCCTGTCAGTGCTCCAATTCTTGGCAAGTTGTTCCTTCCAAGCGACAGTGGCCCTGGCATCAGGGATGTCACAGCCTATGTTCTCAAACGTGCTGACCAGAGTGTTGTCTGCCCTGATGAAACACATCTGCAGCTACATCGAATTCCCCAAGGTGGAGGATTTGGCCACAGTGAAGGCTGACTTCTATGCAATGGGACATATCCCCAACATCATTGGTGCTATTGATGGTACACATATTACCTTTGTTCCCCCCCACCCCCCTGGAGAAGTGAACAGGTGTTCAGAAATCGAAAGAGCTTTCACTCTCTGAATGTGCAGATGGTGTGTTTGGTGGACCAGTACATCTCCCATGTGAATGTAAAGTATCCTGGCTCTGTTCATGATGCCTTTATCTTGAGGAATAGCAGCATCCTATATGTGATGTCTCAACTCCAGAGGCACAGGGTGTGGCTAATAGGTGAGCCCATGGTCCCCACACAGTTGATGTAGGTATATGGGTGTGGGGTTGGCCCTAAGGGTGTGTGTCTGGCTAACAGGTATCCCTCGATATTTGCAGGTGACTCTGGATACCCCAACCTTTCATGGCTACTGAACCCAATGAGGAATACCAGGACAAGGGGAGAGGAACGTTACACTGAGGCACATGGGCGAACAAGGAGGATCATTGAGCGCACCTTTGGCCTCCTAAAGGCCAGATTCCAGTGCCTCCATCTGACAGGTGGATCTCTGTACTACTCACCCAAGAAAGTGTGCCAGATCATCGTTGCATGTTGCACAACCTGGCCTTGAGACGCCAGGTGCCTTTTCTGCATGAGGATGAGGCTGGAGAGGGTCATGTGGCAGCGGTGGAGCCTGTAATCAGTGACAAAGAGGAGGCAGAGGAAGAGGATGTGGACAACAGAACTACTATAATTCAACAGTACTTCCAGTCACACACAGGTAAGACACTGTAACTTCACCTTCCATTGCAGTTTTATGTTGGACATTGTACCTGGCAGCCTGATTTTCTGATTTCTATGACCACTTACTGCACTCTTTGGCATCTCTATTTTCAGATATCCGGGCCCCACTCTGGCTCCCGGTGTGTTTACTGCTGCCCACTACAGGTCATACCTATGTATATGTAACTGTACATTTGAATTGCAATGTTTACAGCTTGTTAAACTAATACATATTTCAATCAATTGACAGACTCCATACTTGTATTAGTTCCACGGGTGTTTAATTCTGTGATAATAGGTGTAGGGGGTATTGCAATGGGCTTGGTTGATGGTGGAGGAATGTCCAGGATAGAGTACAGTCTATTTGTATCACAGGTGCATTGTCCAAGGGGGCATAGGAAGTGGAGCAATGGCAGTTCAAGGTGGACAGGGTGACAGAGTGGGACACAAGGGTGACATTCAGGGGAGTCTTATTTCCTGGTGGGGGTCTTGGCAATGTTCTCTGGCTTCTGCCTGGATCGCAGGGACCTTTTGCATGGTGGTTCTCCTTCTGCAGGGGGTGGGGTGCTGGTGGCCTGTTGTTCCAGTGGCGGGCCTCCTGTCCACTAGCGTCAGCGGAGGTGGAGGGCTGTTCATCGGTGTGGCTAGGGCAGGGGCCCGTTGGTGTGCCACTGCCTCCCTCATGGTGTTGGCCATGTCTGCCAGCACCCCTGCAATGGCGGCCAGGGTGGTGTGGATGTCTTTCAGGTCCTCCCTGATTCCCAGGTATTGTCTCTCCTGCAGCCACTGGGTCTCCTAGAGCTTGGCCAGTATCTGGCCTATGGTCTCCTGGGAATGATGGTATGCTCCCAGGATGTTGGTGAGTGCCTCGTGGAGAGTTGGTTCCGTGGGCCTGTCCTCCCCGTCGCACAGCAGTCCTCCCAGCTTCCCTGTTGTCCTGTGCCTCTGTCACCTGAACCGTGTTCCCACTGCCACTGACCCCAGATCTCTGATTGTCCTGTGTTTGTGGGGATGCCTGGGGTCCCTGTAGTAGTGTACATACTGCTGGTTGACGTGTCCTGGAGACAGAGGGATGGGCCCACGGGGTGGGTGCTGTGGTGGTGTTTCCTGAGGGGGGAGGCTCTGTGGTGGTTTGGGAATGTGGCTGGGTCACCGACTGTCCAGAGGTCCCTGATGGGCCAGGTTGGTCATCATGATCCAGGCATGCTGAGGTGCTGTCATCACTGTGGGCCTTTTCTGGGGGGGACTGGATGCTGCTGGCACCTCCTCTCCGGTAACGTTGTGTGGGGGTCCTGTGGGGATGTAAATGCAGTGTTGTTTCTGCGTGTGACATCTTGTGAATGGGTATATTTCCCTCTATGGTTGTTATTACCAAGGCAGCTTTGGCTTGTGTGAGTTGTGATTTGGTTGGCTAAGTGATTGTCACTAGTGTGCATGCTGTGGTGATGGGTGTCCATGCAGGTCTGTGATGGGGGTCCATGCTTTGGTGTAGCATGCAGGGCTTGGTATTGGGATGGGTGGGTTGTGATGGTGGGGTATATGTGAGGTGGTGGAGTGATGGGGGAGGGTAGGGGTAGGAGTTTGTGATGGCATGCAGGTGGGGGGATATAGTAGTAAAGATTTGACTTACCAGAGTCCAGTCCTCCTGCTGCTCCTGCCAGGCCCTCAGGATGCATGATCGCCAAGACTTGCTCCTCCCATGTTGTTAATTGTGGGGGAGGAGGTGGGGGTCCACCGCCAGTCCTCTGTACAGCTATCTGGTGTCTTGCTACCACGGAATGCACCTTCCCCTATAGGTCGTTCAACCTCTTCCTGATGTCATCCCTTGTTCTGGGGTGCTGTCCCACGGCGTTGACCCTGTCCACGACTCTCCGCCATAGCTCCATCTTCCTAGCAATGGACGTCTGCTGCACCTGTGATCAGAATAGCTGTGGCTCTACCCGGAGGATTTCCTCCACCATAACCTTTAGCTCCTCCTCTGAGAACCTGGGGTGTCTTTGTGGTGCCATGGGTGTAGTATGAGTGGTGTGTGTGAGAGTGTGTGGGGTGATGTTTTTGGGGTGTGTGCTGTGAGGTGCGTGGATAGTGTATGGGTGATGGTGTTTTGTGGCTCTGATTGAGTGGGTGCTCCTGGCTTGTCTCTCTCTCTCAGTTGTCAATTGTTTTTTCGGAAAGGGTTGTGGGTAGTGTGTGTGTGTTTTATATTGGTGTGTGTGTGTGGTGTGTGTATGTGTGTCAGGTGTGTATTTTTAATTTTCCAATGTGGTGTTGTTTTGTTAGTGTGTGTGTATTTTGAGCGCGGCGGTCTGTCCCGCCAATGGTTTACTGCTTTTGAATGTCCGCCGCGGAGATTGGTGGGTCATAATGCTGTGGGCGTATTTCTGTTGCCGTAACAGTGTGGGTTTTGGTACCGCCAGTTTATCACTTACCTTTGGGCTGGCGGACTTGTGTGTGTGTGTCTGTATAGTGGCGGATTTCTATGTGTGGGTCATAATACGTGTATCGGTATACCGCTGCGGTCACGGTATGTTGGCGGCAGTCAGCATGGCGGTAAGCAGCACTTACCGCCAATGTCATAATGAGAGCCATAGTCTGCCAAATACTTTGGTGGCATTCTTTGTCTCACTCCTCTTGATAACCTTACTACCCTCTTACTTTGCTCTTCAATACCAATACCTGCACCTTGCTCTCTCCCTTCCTTGCTCAACATGTCCCTGTCATCCATCATCATAAAACCAATGCACTTCTCCCTACTTGCTTCATCACTTTCTTCTTTCACCACCCTACTGTCCTTTTCCCTTTCATATAACGCCACCGTACGCATGTTACATCGTTCTCCATTTTCCAAAACTATGAACGACTCATGTACATCTTTTACTTTGTATGGACCTCGAAATTTGGTTAACCCACCACTAATCCTGCCAGGTTTCACCTGCCAGTCTCCAATTTTTATTCCCCTTCCAGTCTCCCTTTGTCTTCTTTCCTTCTCTAAAACTGTACCAGAATCCCATTGATGCATCAAAATGTCCATCCATGCTGGAAACATTTTGGTAATAGCTTTTATCCCTCTCATCATTTCAAAAGATATTTTCCCCATATCACCATTATCAGTGGTGGTGGTGCGATAAGCCCATACTAAGTCACACGTCATCTTCGTTACATTCCCTCTTCTTGCTATTACCATTTGGATTACTCCTTTCACCATATGATTGGCCCTTTCTTCAATACCATTGGCCTGGGAATTGTACAACGAGGTGCATGAATGTGACATCCCACCATGTTCCAGGTACCTGGTCATCTCTTTAGATACTAATTGAGTTCCATTATCTGTGATTATCTTATGTGGGTACCCTTCCTCCTTGAACACTTCTTCAAGTACTCCAATAGTGCTTTCAGTGGTGACTCCACACATGAATCTCACAACTAACCATTTACTAGGGACGCCCACCATTACCAGAGCATATCTCAATTCCGAAATTAGTTTTCCCATAGGTCCTATGAAGGGCACAGGACACATTGATCATTTATTGCGCCCATCGTGGCCTGTTCTCCCAGTCTTAACCTCTTTTCTCCTTCCCTGCAGTCGTAACATCGTTCCACCCATGTGTTTCCTTCTTGATCCATACCTGGCCACCAAAAATGTTCCCACAGTCTCCTTTTAGTTAATGTTTGACCAAAGTGACCATCATGTGCCATTCTAAGCAACAGGTATCATTGGGTGGTACTCCTCTATCTCCTCTCATGATAATCTTATTATTAAACACCATCAACTCATCTATCACTTTTATACATGGTCTCACTGATGACGGTACCGCACTCTCTCTCCTGCTTCCCTTGTTCACCATTTTCACAACCTGTTGCAATACTATGTCTTTGTCCATATTGTCAAAATATGTTTGTTTTTTTGCTCCTTGAGTCCACTCTATCTCATCTTCTGCACTTGCTATTGCACCTTTACCTTTAACTGCTTCCATTTCTTCCTTATCAACCTCATACCACGGTAAGGGTGATCTAGACAAACCATCTGCTTGGACATTCTTTCACCCTGGAATATATTCTACTGTGTACTGGTATTCCTGCAATCATGCTGCCAACCTAGTCAACCTTGCTGACACTTTCCAGGCTCCACCCACAATAAAACTTTTAATAATGGTTTGTGATCTGTACGTATTTTAAGTGGTGACCCCTAAAAGTACATCCTGAAATATTCTACTGCCCATACCACTGCCAGTGCCTCTCCTTCTATGACTGCATGGTTGTGCTCTGTGTGAGCCAAAGAGTGCAAAGCAAATGCTACTGTTTTCTCTCATCTCCATGCTTTTGTGTCAACACGGTTCCCAATACTACTGCACTTGCATCCACTGTTATTATGGATGTGAGTTTTGTATCAAACGGAATTAATACTCCTGCTGAACTAATTTCTTTCTTTATATCATCAAAAGCTTTCTGTTGGTCTTCCATCCACTCATATTTACACCCCTTCCGTAACAATTTCTTTATACTGACAGTTTTTTCTGCAAAGTCCCTTATAAACTTTGAATAAAACTAAATGAGACCAAAAAAGGATCTCAGCTGGTTCTTGTCCAAAGGATGGGATGCTTTCCTTATTGCCTCTATTAAATCTCTTTTTGACCTAACCCCAGACTATGACAAATATACCCAAGGTATTCCACCGCTTCAACGCAAAATTTACATTTCTCTTTTTTAAGTGTCAGTCCTTCTTCTATTACTTTATCTAACACTCTTTTAAGGACCTTGGCATGATTTTTTATGGTGTCTGCAAAGACCAAAATGTCATCTTGGAAATAGACTACCCCATCAATTCCCTTCAATATCTGTCTTAGCATCCTTTGAAATACCCCAACTACTAATGATAATCCAAATGGCATTCTAGTGACTTGGAATACCACTTCTGTTGTTATAAATGCTGTAAGGTGTTTAGAATATCTATGTAATTTTATCTGATGGTACGCGCTCCTTAGGTCTAATTTGGAAAAGTACTTTCGCCCTTTCAACATCAATATTAACTCATTTATATTGGGAAGTGGAAAGTTGTCAGTCACTATGTTTTGATTTAATGTGCGTAAGTCCACACAAAATCGGAAAGTTCCTTCGGATTTCCTTGTGATGACCACTGGGAAAATCCAGCTCGAAGTCTCTATAGGTTCAACTATATTTTGGTCTTTCATATCCTCTAGCATTCTTTTAACCTCTTGTCTAGCTATTGTTTGAATCGTCCGCACTTTGTGTTGAATTGATGTTGCCGAAGGTTTAAGCTTGGTTTTGTGTACAAAACTTTTGAGCTCTCCATTTTCTTCAGAAAACGCTTTACTTGCCCCTTCTAGGGTTGGTGCTACCGTAATTTCATCAACTGACATAACTTGACTGGGTAACCTAGGGTTAATTATCAAATGAAGATCGTACTGATGTTCCCATCCTAGTATCGGGGGTCCGCTTTCTGCTACATACACCTTTCCCTGTATTCACCTGTCTTGGAATCTATCCTGGCTAACTTGTATCCTACTATGTTTATTTTCTCTCCCTGATACCCTCCTGGATTGATATCTTTTGGAAGTAAGCGTACTTCAGGCCAATAAAACTTAAACAAGTCTTTAGGCACAATCATGTATAAGGATCCTGAATTTACCATCAATTGAACCTTTTTTTTTTTTACTGTACACGTGGCTTTTAGTCTGTTCCGCCTCCCATTCTCCACTTGACCATCTGACACATATAAAATCCTGTCCTCACTTATGTCTCTCTCCTCTCCATCTTCTTCGACTGCCGCTATCTTTGACTTGTTATTTGACTTACACATAAGTGCAAAGTGACCTCTTCGCCCACACCATTTACAGTCTTTGCCTACAGCGAAACAGTTCTTGGATTCAGATGTATGATAATCACATCCTCATCTCATGCAGATTTTCTCTGTTTTCATGTTATAATTGCTTCACTTCCTGTAAACAATGTTTTTCTTCGTCTTCGTGGCATAACTTTTGCCAGTGCCTAAGACTTCTTTCTTGTCTTGGTCTATGTACGATACGTTATTGTCATATGTTTTCCGTTCCATCTCCCTCATACACTGTTCAGATTATTCTACCACCTTTGCTATTTCTATAGCATCCTGTAATTAGGTTTTTTTGCAGCCCACTATCTTTCTTTCATTTTTTTACTTTTACATTGAATTATCAACACGTCACATATCATCTCATCCCTCATACTTCCAAACTGACATCTTAATGATAATTCCCGTAACCTCATCACAAATTGGCCGATAGTTTCATCACTTTTCTGTGGTTGAGTGTAAAATTTATAGCTACACATTACTAAATTTTTGTCTTTCACAAAATGTTTTTCTAATTGTACCTTAACTTCTACATATATATCTGCTACTGGTTCACCATCCTCACCCAACACTACAGGTAAGTACTTAAACACATGTTGGCCTTCCATGCTTTTTTCCTTGATGGGCAAAACTCCTTCCCATCCAAAGCCTCTATATATCTCTAACCACTTTTCCCATTCGATTTTTGGAGTTTCTGGTTCAGCTAAAAATACTGGTGGAGAAATAATGGCTCCTTCCGTGACCTCCCCTTGCTTCCTAAAACCATGGGCACTGTAATATGGCTGCTTAAATAAATCTTTTTACGCAGCAATTTACATTCACATACCTCCTGAATTATGTTTAACTGTGACAGGTGTTAAGCACTCCGGGCCTCATCACGAGTGTGGCGGTCTCAGGACCACCATACTCTCAATGGTGGTCGGACAGCCGCAGACAGGGCGGTCCGACCGTCCTATCATGACTGTGGCAGATGGGCTGCAGTCTGACTGCTGGCACCATCAGGTTGCTGCCTGTCAGCAGCCTGGTAGTCTCTGCAGTCGCAATCTGCCAGGGCAGAGCTGCAAGCAGCACTGCCCTGGGGATTATGAGTCCCCTTTCCACCAGCCTTTGCATGCTGGTCTCACCGCCATGCAAAAGCTGGCGGAAATGGGGCAGTGGGGGCCCCATGGGTGCCCCTGCTTTGCCCTTTCACTTGGCACGGGCAGTGCAGGGGAACCCCATGGACTGCCCCGTCGTGCATTTTACTGTGGGAATTACGGGCAGTGAAATGAGCGATGGGTGCTATCGCGCCTGATCCACCACAACATTGCCACCGGCTCGATTACGAGCCGGCGTCAATGTTGTGTGTTTTCCGCTGGGCCAGCGGGGGGAAATGCTGTTTTTACCTGCTGGCCCAGTGGAAAAGTCCTAATAGGGTGGCCACCATACAGCCAGCACTGGCGGTATGCTGGCTGCAGCAGCTTTGGCGGTCTTCAGAAGACTTAATGAGGCCCTCCGTTTTTTTTACGCATCACTGTGGTTCCTGTTGTGCGTCCTCTGTGTGTCCGTTTCTCTGTCAACAAGTCTTTTTTTTTTCCTGTGTGCCAATGATCACGCGTACATTGTGCACTAAATTAAGTTCACATTAATTTTCCCCGATCTGTTAAGATTGCTGCCACTGTGTCGCTTTACGTGCCTTTCAAAAGGAATTTAAGCTTGTTTCCTCCCAGAAATCTTCTTTCCCCAATCTGTTAAAATGGCCGCCACTGCATCGCTTACGTGCCTTTCAAGAGGAGTTTGAGTTTGTTTTCTCCCAGAGGTCTTTGTGCTCGTGCTCACTCATGCTCTCAGCTCTCTCTCATGCCAGCGGTGTCTGCACCACTGAGCGATTGCGTGCAATTGGCTCCCAACTGTAAGTAATCATGTGCAATTGGTTACCAACAGTTAGTATGATCCCCCCATTTTTTAAGTGGGACCTCTCCTTTATCGCTTGATTAATATGCCATCAGCGTGTCATAGCGTCACTTGCTTTAATGCTTTATTTGCTCGGTTTCTTCATCCGTTTCCTTGTGTGTCCTCCCACTGACTTTTCCTTTGTGTCAATATTTGTTTCTAAGGCTGTAGGTTGTCGCCAGTGTTACAAATAAATGACACCTTCCTATTGGTGGTATTCTTTATATTGATTTATTCACATGCTAGTATGGATGCCGCCAGTGCTCCCTCTCCAGCCAGCTGTCAACTGCCAACTGACTGTTGAGAGAACTCTACAGCATCCTGGAACACTGAACCTTACTGTGACATTCTACTTTAAAGACATACATACATTACAACATGTCCATTGCCGGATCTCGGAGTTTACGCCTCTCAATACCAGTAGGGCAGAGTTTTGTAGTTGCCAGTCAGGACCCTTTTATTATACACAATGCACAAGGTTTTATGCAAGGGAGCAGTTGTAATTTCCCACTGTTTTTTGGACCTGACGATGCTAGGCTGGTGGCCCATAGTAGTTTTATCATTTTGGCGGTCACCCCCTGTGGAATATTTGTTTACCAGTTCCTTTAGGCTACCAAATTTAATTTTGATGGTGTTGTTAACATTTAGGGTAATACCCTTGACTTTCATACAGACATCATTTTTAGAGGTGCAAAACATGTACAATTTTGGACCGCAAAAAACATATTCTACTACGTGTTCATTAGGATCTAGTTCACTGGTCAAACTATTTATATAATACCCATGCTGAGGAACTTCATCCCCGGGTTTGCTCACAAAAATAACCAAGTCTGCATTGTGATACAGACATCTGTCTTGAAGCTTATCCAGGAAGCTGTAAAGCTCCAAGGGAGTGTGCGCTATTGTGAAACACACTATAAAGATGTTAATATTGTTACATGTTGCTGGATACTATTTACTGTTTTGTGTACTTTCAACACAAAGATGTGGTTTCTTCATCAATAAACTCGCAGCTGGAGACCTCATAGCACAAGCCAAAAATAAATTCATACAGTTCATCTAACCGTTGCCCATGCACTAGTACAGCTGTATAGTGTTAATACACCCCCATATAAGGAATTGCAGGGTTCGAGAGGCTCTGGTATTTCCTTGCTCTTAATGAAGGAACACAGCTCTGCATCTGTTTTTAACATATCTAGCCATTTTTGCTTGCAGAGGTATCTCAGAACAAGTCCGCCATTCTTAAGATATTGCGTCTTTAACAGAGTACACCAATGCTGGTACCCAAAAGGGAGTTACATTTGTTGGGTTTGTAACACTGCAGACAACTGTGGTAAAAACAGCCATTGTATTCAAAGGCTGTTGGCACACCATTAATGACAGTGTAACTGTCTAAGAAATACGTCTCCACATGGTATTCACTGACCTGAAAAACATATTGAATAAATAGGTTTTCCTTTTCAAAAACATACATGAGCCACTGAATAGAGGATGCAGATTAAAACTGTTGTTTACCATTATAGAGGTCTGCTTTGTTTCCAGGCTGTAAAAACAGGTGCTTGTATGTAGCCATGCAGATGGAAGCAAGTGTCACATGTTGAAAACAGTTGATGTACTCAATGCATTTCGTAATCTCCGGGGTGAATGGGGTTCAACACCTTTTCTTGCATTTCATCTTTACAGCACCATCTCTGAAGAGGTTACAAGCTTTCCTCAAGATTAATACAAGGTCTTTTTGTTGTTTTCATGATACCATTTAGAAGAACGCTCTTTCTCATCAGGCATCATATACTCTACACCATAGCTTTAGGGTGAAAGCATAGGTCCCAGGTAATTTTGATTTGCCCAGGTGTTAAAAAAGTGTGGGAAATACCCTTTAAACCCTGGGAAACCAAAGGCTTTTGGAAACGTATTCAATTTAATAGGCAGAAAATTCAGTGTAATCTATGCATCTTAAATGTAAAGGAACCGCTGTGAGTAGCATCAATATAGAACCCTTCGAAATGGAATCTACCTTTTTGCGAATCATATTTTGTAAAATTAAAAATGAGTCATATGCCTTAGAGTTATGGACCATCAGCGTATAACCCTTGAATTTTGTGTGCATGAAAGGGTTAAGGAAATTGTTCATGCATGAAGGCCCTGCAAACTCCCAGGCATCACCTGAAGTTAGATGCTGACCGAATATGTAGTTGGGCTTGTGTACAACATTTTCTTGAGCACACTCTCTATAGCACAATATAGTTTTCTGTTTTGGTCTTGGTGCGACCTTTAGTCATGTAACACGTCTTTTTTTTCCCGGGGGTAAATGCTTCTTACAGCGGGAGCATTTCCTACTGCTGCAGCTATGGTCAACAGCGATGTATCGGCCGCATCCCAAGCGGTCACATTTAGGGGTGCACTGAACCACACCAGCTCTTGCCATTTGTGGGTGTATAAGCAGACAGTTTTGTGAGTGACAGAATAGATTACAGCTACGGCCTCTCACTTTGTACCTTGGTCTGAGATGCACCCATTCCTCTGACACATTTTGCAAGGCATTTCACAATGATGAGCGGACTTGTTGGTGTAGATGTGGCTGTACACCCACATAGTTTGCACCTAAAAAAACCTTCAGATTCAGGATATTGTCAAAATGATTTTCATGATGTGAATGTAAACAGGCTTGCTTCTATCAGGCTCTCCGAATGTGAAATACTTCCAAGAGTCGCTGAGGTACAGAACTTTTACATCACATCAAAGTAATTTTCAAACAGACCCGATTCGCCAAAACTGACCAGTCAATCAGGCGGTATTTCAACATCGGCGTGGGCTTCCACCGCTGTAGACTGTATGAAGGCATTACCCATGCTGCTGTCCATGAGTATCCCCGTGATGTTGTCCATCAGACATGCATTGGTCTCACAGCAGTTAAAGTTAAGTATCCACTGCTGTTTTTTCCAAAACGTTTGCTGTAAAGGGTATTTTTTTAAGGCTTTGTACAAACCCCCTTCTAACCCGTGGACAGTGAGGGCATCTATTCTGAAGGTGCCAAAAGCTGTGATTTCTGCTTTACGTTGTAAACGTTTAGCAAGGTTTTCTAAAAATTGCACAGCATCAAATACGTCCCGCGAGGAACATCTTGTGATCAAAGGACTTTCAAGACCCTGGCTGTGGAAGCGGAGCTGGAAAAAATCATTTGGCCCTACGCCTTGCAACAAACACTCTATAAGAGTTTGTATGGCTTTGTGAATATCTAAAAAATGTGATCTGTGGATCTTATGGATTCTAAGTTAACAAAGTGGAACTCTTCATAATACCCCATTGCTGAAAATCTCTCTACATTTCTCTGGTACCTTCTGACACTCTCTAAAAACACTGGGCCTCATTTTGACTTTGGTGGTCAAGTTCCCTAACTGCCAAAGCCAAACTCGCCACCAAACCACCAGTGCTGCCAGCCATCCACCATCTTTGTGGTGGAAAGTCACCAGTAGTCCTGCTGGCAGCTGCGGTGCAGAGGCGGGTGCATCACCAGCACTGCCACGGCAGCACGACTCCGCCCTCTGTATTACAAGCCGTAATATGGCTTGGCAGAGTCCTACTGCTGTGGTGGTGCTGCTGATGCAAGACCACCAGGATCCCTCCCCTCCTGGACGTCCTCGTCAACGGAGAAGGTAAGTGGTCGTCTAAAAGGTGGGGAGGGGGAGTGTTTCTGTGTGTGGGTGCATGTCTGCAGGGGGGAGAGGGTGGTGAATGCGTGCAAGGATGCAGGTGAATGTGAATGTGTATATGCGTGTATGTGCGCTTTTATGGGGGTGCCTGTGTGGATGAATGTCAGTGAGTGGGGGTGTCTGTGTTGATGAATGTGAGTGAGTGGGGGTGTCTGAGTGCATGTATGCGTATGCTGAATGGGTGTGTAGGTGAATGCATGTGTGTGTGAAGGGGTGGGGGGATATTTGTGAGGTAGTGGAAGGTTAGGGGGGATGTGTGCATGTGTGGGGACATGTGTGCATGTATGTACGCAACAGGAATGTAGATTCCTGTCGCCAGGTGCGTGACTGCCAGGGTTTTCATGGTGGGGTGACAGTCATGGAAAGCCTGGCGGTTTGCAGCCTCGTAAACAGGATGGCAGGCTGAGGTCTGCCGCTGGGTTGGAGGTGTTCACCGCCAGCCATGGCAGTGCAACCGCACTGGCGGACCAGGCAGGGTTGTGGAGGCTTGGCGTCTGCCAAGCCTCACAACTCTTAATGTGGCGGTCCTTACCGCCGGCTCCACAGCGGTAGGACCGCCATGGCGAGGCTGGCCGTCTCTTTACTGCCAGCCTCGGAATAAAGGCCACTGTCTCTGAATCCTGAGTTTGGGGATCTGAATGGGAGACTACGATCTCTGACAAATCATTTTGGGAAGACTCAATCCGGTTCTGATGAGCAGCCTTTTTTTATCTGCCTTGTGACAAGAATTCTGGCTTTCTTTAATTTATTAATTAAAAGCCTATGTTGATTGGACCAGCAGCCCACATTTGTTTTTTGCTAGCCCACCCTTTTTAAGAATCTGTCCCTGTACTGGTTTGTACCGTCCTGGAGTACTCCTTGAAGTCCCTAATATCATGGTGACCCCATCCTTTACCTTGACGCCAGCAGTTTTTTAAAAAGTTTTTTGCCTTTCTTTGGTTTGACCCACGAGCTCTTAAAATGTTTGGAGCATCTGTGGATGCCTCCTAAATTTGTATTTTGGGATCTCCTCTGTTGCATTTTAGGAGGTATGGGAAAGGCATTGGTGTGTTTTAGACCAGCTTTTGTATCTGGTATGGTCTTTTTGGGCAAGGCAGCTCCTAGGAATCTCCAAGCTTTAAAAAACAATCTCCCACTCAATCTTTTTATATTGTGCTGTTTGTCTGGGCCTGTTAAACAAAACAGTACCCATGAGCGCTAGGGCTCTGTATCTCTGGCATCGGCATGAAATATTGTTCAAATAGGACAAAGCTGCTTCACTGGAATTTAGAACCTCACTTTTATATTGTTGTACTATATGGATCATCTCATGAAGTCTATCACTATTTGGATAGTTTTCATTACTCCCACAGATCTGCTTCTTCCACACTTTAGTGGCTTTAGCATTGAAGTGTGATTTTAGTTTTCATAGATCAGCGTGCATCTCTTTAATACGGGCCCCCAACTAATTTTTTAGGTCCAAGACCCAGTATTTAGGGGCATTACTGTTGTGAGCAGGGATGGGGTTACATTGCCTTGAATCTCCAGAGTACCGCTCTCTTTTCACCACCCCTGGCACTGTCCTGTTGTCCTGCCAATACCTACTCAAGAAAATTCAAACCACCCTCCAAATACCATGAGTGATAACCATTTTTGTTCCCAGGGACGACTCTAAGAGGATTTCCGGTTCAAAGCTTTGATTAAGACTCCAGGGTCATTCTGTACTAGTATTGTGGATCAAAGATGGGGGAGTGGTGGAGTTTACAATTGATGCGGGGCTAGTTGGGGAGTATGTGTGGGGAGTTGTAACCTGGCACAACACATGTGGGTAAAGATGTAGATTCTGATCCCAATAGGTAAGATCTACACCGCCTTTGCCTCTCCGGGACTGAGAGTGACCGTTTGATGATCCTCCTTGTCTGCGTTAAAAGACAGACTGTCAGGAGCTGATGCTGCAGGGAATGTCTCAGCTGCTGTACTTCGCTAAGTTCTCTGCAGAGCCCTGCGTCTACAGATGCAGTCTCACATGCCTCATGTGCTTCAACGCCTAGGTTGGTGAAGACACTTAGGCCCTCATTTTGACCCTGGCGTTCTTTTGACCACCAGGCTTAATGTGGCGGTATCACAGCCCACAGGCTGGCGGTGTATACGCCACATTATGAGTGTGGCGGGTTGGCCGCTGTCAACCTACCACATCTTTATTCATACCGCAATGGTGGTAATGAAACGATGGGCTGGAGATGTGCATCTCCGACCCGGCGGTCCACACAAGACCGCTGGCGGTATAATGAGCAGGCTTACCGCCATGATTTCCGCAGCGGTACCATTGCCACAAAAACCATGGTGGTAGGGCTAACGGTGACAAGGAATTCCTTCCCTGTCACCGGTAGAAGGCTCCCCCACCACCCCAGCAATCACCTACCCCACAACCCACCCCCCTAAAGTCACAGTGCACCCCCCACCACCCTTAGAGTCACAGGGCCCCCCACCCCTCCTAGAGCCACAGCACACCCCACAACCCTAGAGTCACAGCACCCCCCTACTGCCCACCCCCACCAATCCTCCCCACAATCATGCACACACACACCTACATGCACCACGCATACACCCATTCACCACCACTTCCCTACATGCATTCACTCACACATACTCACATACATACACACTCACATTCATCCATACACTCATTCACTCACACATACTCGCATGCACACTGACATGCAGACACGTACTCACTGTAACATTTATACACGCATTCACTCACATGCATACAACCATGCATACACCAAAACACTCACAGATGCATACACACACACATTCATACACACATGCAGACACCACACACACTCACACACAACACCCCCCTCCCCTGTCGGACCTTGTCCAACGAGGAGGTCATCTGGCAGGAAAGAGGCTCTGCCACCGCTGGCAGCGCCCCGCCAGCAGGACACCGCCAGGCCAGCTGTATGATCAAAATACGGCTGGCGGCATCCTACTGGCAGGCAGTGCAGGTGGTAGCACCGCCCAGGAGCCTCGACCGCCTGCATGGCTACTGCCGGATTTCCACCCTAAATGTGGCAGAAGTGCAGTTCCAATCACTGTACCAGGGAAGGCCGTGAAGGTGGTCGAGCATCTTATGTCTCTAACGGATTTTGTAATGAAGTAAGTACTTGAACTGTTTTGACACCCTGGGCATCTCCCACCGGTTGTAGGTATTGATTCTTCCTGAGGGTATGCTGTTGTTCTGGCCTTTTGGAGCAACACGGTCCTTTGACCCTGTTTATGTACCATTGTAACAGTTGTAGGTGCTGATTCCAGGGGCTGAAGTACTGCTGTTCTGTCTTTAAGCTGGACTGTTAACGGTTGACCCTGTTTATGTAGAGTACAGGCCTGCTGGTCTTGTACAATTGAACTAGGGAGTAAAAGACCTGAAAATACACATTAGTAAAATATATTTAATGCTTTTATAGCCGTACTGGTTACAACAAGCAGACTAAATAACTCTGTACATTTCAGAAGACCACTTCAGCTGACAGAGAAATGCGCTGCATTAGAAAAAGTGCATATGTTAGGTTGTTTAATATACCATAGTTCATAATACACATTTGCTTTGCCCTACTGAAGAAAAGCCTTCTTTGTAGATGAGCCGGCTTCAGGATCCTCAGGTCTGCTTTTTTTAACAGAGTCTCAATCCTCTGCTCGCTCTTTGGGGTCACAATACTGATGCCTGGGGCATAGCATAGTTGTGTGATTCCAGCGCAAGCCAGTTGACTGTGAAGAAAGGAATCCAATATTAAGAGCTGGTTTAATGAGACTCCTTTGTGGTTAGAGGATGCCTGGTGTGGGTAGGCAAAGAGGCACATGAGTGTCTTTACACAACTTTAGGTAACAAGATCAATGTTATTTACCCATTTAAAGAGGATACACTGAACACCGTTTAAACTGGGAGATGCATGTTCCTCCTTCTCTGAGGTAAAGATTTCAAATAGTTCCTCAATCTGTGCATCAGCATGTGGATTGTTGCCTGTAAAAACATGCAAAAACAAGAGTGCTTTTTAAAATCTGTGATACACTTTCATTTTTCCAGACCTAGGTACTTGTCCATTTTACGCTTAGAACATGCTGCATGCACACACTCTATTAAACAAGTGGCACTGTAGGATGCAGAAAAATAATGTCTTTGTGATGCATGGTGCAGAAGAGTTGAAATATAGCATGCAAGAGCTAAACAGATAGTGGGGATGTGCTTTATGGCACTAGAATAAGGCTTCAAAGGTAGCATGGAAGAGCTAGGCATGTAGCAAGGCATACACAATGGTGCTAGATTAAGGCTTGCAATGGAATCAGAACTACGCAGCCCTAAACATACATCTGTACCTTTTGTGCAGGCAAGCAATTCCTCAATCTCCCAATCTAAGGACTGTACAGACTGCACCAAAACAAACAAATCTGATTAAAAGACTAAGGGCCATATGTATGAACACATTTTCCCATAGACACAAAATGGGTAAAAACCCTTGAATACATCTGGCCCTAAATGATGCTACAGCAGTCATCCACACTTATAACACTGCTTTTTTCTTTTCTTACGCCACCCTTTCAAAAGGTGACACATCAGAACCCTCCTATCGTACTGGAAAGGATGAAGGTTTGCCAGGCCCCTTTGAAATTTTAACCTAGAACTGATAGCTTCAGCTCTCAGTCCCCTGCCTGTTTGAACCCCTAGAATCTCCAGCCTCCAACTACTCTCAGTATCCAAAACAATATCAGGATTCCACAACATATTCAATTTACCTTGTTTAACATAACGGCGTACAAAACAATATCAGGATTCTACAATATATGTAATTTGCCTTGTTTAACATCACAGCATATAAAACAATATTAGGAATTCACAACACGTTCAATTTGCCTTGTTTAACATCACAACATACAAAATAATACCAGGATTCCACAACATATTCAATTTGCTTTGGTTAAATAGATGAGTAACCCTTGATAGCAGTGGCATCAGCCACAGACCGCCAACCCCTTTCCCATTTTATGCACAAATCCTTAAACAGCCTGACAGCTTCAGCCTCACAAATCTCATTCACAAGCCCTTTGTAAAGATGGCCGCCATGCCCCTTTGTTTAAAATGGAGGCCTTTCGAGACCATGCGGCCTGTTGTACATGGTTTACATTACGTTTAACTGTTTGAAACCTGCACAAATTCATTCTCCTCTAGAAGTGGTTTAAATCACACCAGAGCATTATTGCAGGTGTTTAGAAACAAACTAATCATTAAATAGAAGGCCTTGTAACATCTAAATAGTCAGTATAGCCTCACACAGGCGAGTTGTTTCAGGAACACACACACAAATCGCCCTCCCCAATATCACATGTTCTCCTGTGATAAAAGCATGAATTGCCCTTAAATTAAACTGCTATTTTTTCAAATGTACACAGTGTTATTTTGTTTCTCACAGCTTTTTCATTCATTCATTCATTTTACCAGAATACTAGACGTCTGTATTCAGACATCAACTCTCCTACACACATCTGGATGTATTTCATTCTTTGAGAATATCACATGAAAAAAGTGTTTTAGCACACAGAAATTTAAAAATAAAGAGGAAATAATCAGCCATCTTCAATGTTTACTAATAAATCATACATACATAACAATACATATACAACGCAACATTTTTTTTCTACAACATCTTTCCAAAAAGTGACACATCTTATGCTTAATGTTATAGGCTTGGGAGGCTGAAGTGATGATAACTTAGGCCCTTACAGGCCTCCAACAAAAATAGGTAAATCAGGATTCCACAACATATTGATTTTACATTATTAAACATAAATATCATACATTAGCTGACAGGCCCCAGCAGCCTCTGACATAAGAAAACTTAGATCCCGCCAGACTGTTTTCTCCCCTCACTTAGGAGGCATCCTTACGCCTGACCGAGCGTGCTAATCCTATGAATTTAGCTTTTTGCCAAAACAGTCTGATTCTCTGGATCTTTCACGCCACATTGTTTTAAACGGATCACTGCAAAGCCCTCGCATAGAATCCAACATTTCAAAATACTAAGCATTGTATTAAAAGTGTAATTTACAGCATGCAAAAGCAGCATTCCTGGGACATTTCATTAATCAAGTTTTGAGCATTATGCTGCACAGAACGCCCTGTCCTCTAAACCGTGTTTAAAATACACGAAACTTGTAGCTTGGCCAAAGACCCTTCAATCAATTTAAACAAACAACACCCCACGCCTAGAATGCATTTAACACTGCTCCACAATACCCAACTCATTGTTATAAATGCAATAAACTCCCATAAAAAGCTGCTTATTCTACGATTTGTCATGGTCAACTTTTTTTTCTTTTAGCTTTCAGCGACGTACAAATGTAAAACATACACATTTATTAACATTAAATATTGAGTATGATAAACACACACGTTCAACATAACAGATTAATTCTATCACAGGACCGGAGGCGAGGATTATGCAGATCTTTCTTCACTTTTAATTAAACAGCAAGTTCAAAGTAAAACAAAACATGAACAAAAAAACTACAAGTTCCATGAGCCCGCCGTCATGGTAACGAGTATCCAATGAGGTGCACTCCTTCACGTTGGTATAAATATCCCGAGATGCGTCACACTTCCTCTTTCTTCACTGCTGTGAGCCAGATAAGTGCCTTTTTCTGCCTCCGGTTGGGAGTTCTGTTTATTGCCTTGGCGCGTTTCTGCTAAATTGCATTGTCTGTGTTATTTCGTTTCGTTCGAGCGCCCGGAACGAACGTTCCGCTCGAGCGTTTTTTTCATTTATCTTTCCTTCGGCGTGTTTAAATACACGTCGGGCCCACTAGAGGCTGTTTTTTCTCGGAGAGCGTGTAGCTCTCAGCGCTCGGCGCTCGCGCCTCGCGTTTGTTTCTTTTCTTTCCAAATTGAGGGTTTGCCCTCAATAACACGTTTTGTACCTTTGGTACAGTTTTTGTCCCTACCTGTGACACCCATTTGGGTAAGGTTTACCCCATTAGGGAAGACATTATTTTCTTGCACTTACGGTGACAGAGAGGGTAGGGATTTACCCTATATATCATATTTTTTTGTTGGGTGTACACTCTGTCCAGTCCTCATTATGCACTCCTCTCAGGAGAATGAACCTTTTACCAACATGTCCCCAGGTGAGGGTTCCTCTCACCGTACCCTCCCCCCCGGGGTGGACACTTTGTTTTCACAGGCTATTTCCCACGCTCTAGCCCCTCTTAGGGATACTGTAGCTAAACTTACTGAACAGGTGTCCAGAGGTACGGGCATGTTTGGTGTGACGGGAGCGGAGGGTGATTCCTCTACCCTTTCGGCTCCCAGGAAACTGCGCAAGCGCGACGCGGGGCACCTGGAGGAGGGCGAGTTTTTATCCCATCCCAAGAGTGCGCGCGCGCATACGCGCTTACCCTCCCGGGAGGGCTGTTTGCCCGGGGTAATGGGTGACAAGCTTCACCACCTATGGAACCCTGATTTGGAATCCCCCAAAGGCTTCATGGGAGGTTCAGATGAGGACTCATCATCTTTGGATGATGACTCAGGTCGCCCTTGGCGCCCTGGGGCTACCCTACCAGATCCTTCGGATCGCGCTGATTCTGACTCCGATATGTTTGAGCCGGAGGGTATCTACCATCCACGTTCTTCGGAGTGGCGCCCAGACCACAAGGTGGCTGAGTATGTCGCCAGCAAAATTAGGCAACCTCTGGACAAGGAGGTGCGGGCCCGGCTAAGGGCGGAGTGCCCACGCCCGTCTTTATCGGATAAGGTCGCTTTTACACCTGATATTGACCCTAAAATGTGTACGTTTTTTGCCAAGTATACCAAGGATCCCAAAAAAGGGATTGACCGCTCCTGGCGAGCATGTCAAGATAAACTTCTTGATGTCCTAGGTCCCCTCACACAGATTATTTAATTGGCGGAGCGTGCCAAGCAAGCAAACACTCCCCTACAGACGGACATCATCGCAGGATGGGCTCAGAGAGCTGTTTGTCTCCTGGGCAACGCGAACTGTGCCATCTCTGCAGAAAGACGCAGGTCTTTATTGATCAAAATTGACCCCAAATTAGGGGAACTATCTAACTCGGAGGCAGGGGCTGTTGCCCAAGGCAATTTATTTGGCGACCCTTTTGTCAAAGAATTAGGAAAATTTGTGGCTACGTTTTCGGCTTTGGATAAAGCGCAATCTTCCATTAAAAAGATTTTCCCCAATAAGGTTTTTGGCGGGCCGGGCGAGGCAGGGGTCGCTCTTCCGGCTCTCCTTTCCAGCAAGGCCCCAGTTCCTTCCGGAACAACGGTTGGAGAGACGGCAGACAAGGAACTTTCTTCCCCAACAGAGGCAGGGGAAGAGGCAGAGGGTCCAGAAACACGCGAGGAGCATCTAACGCCCCTGGAGGTCCCTCTGGTGAGGCTTATCCCTTTTTCCCAAAAAAATTTTGGAGGGAGATTGAGGTTTTTCAAGGACAATTGGAGGCGCATTACCTCCGACGCATGGGTTCTCCAAACTGTCTCAGGTTTTCAGATAGAATTCTGGGGTACCCCACTTCAGGAGAAACTGCCTCCGCCCATCGTGTTCTCGGCAGAAAACTCAGAGCTCATAGAGTTAGAGGTTCAGGCCCTTCTCCACAAGGGAGCCATTTCCTTCACTTCCCTTCACCCTACAGGTTTCGTAAGCAACATCTTTTTGGTGGAGAAGAAGGACAAGGGGTTTCGTCCCGTTATCAACCTTCGGGCATTCAACGAATGGGTGGTTTACAGACATTTCAAGATGGAGGGTATTCACATGCTCCGCGACCTCCTCTTACAAGGAGACTGGATGGTTCGTCTGGATCTCAAAGACGCGTACCTCACAGTCCCTATTTTTCCGCCCCATCGCAGATCCTGCAATTCATATGGAACGGCCAGATGTTCGAATTCACCACACTCCCCTTCGGCCTGTCATCGGCACCTTGGTGCTTCACAAAACTTCTCAAACCAATAGTGGAAAAACTGAGGTTGCTAGGCATACGCCTCATAATTTATCTGGACGACCTCCTTTTGATGGACCAGTCCAGGTCTCAGTTGATGTTCAATCTGAACACAACTATTGCGCTTTTCCAGGACCTTGGTTTCGTGATCAACCAACAGAAGTCGCAACTTACTCCGACTCAATCGTTAGTCTTCCTAGGGTTTCTAGTGGATTCCCGATCGGTGTCTCTCAGTCTCCTGAAGCCGAAGATCTCCAAGATAAAGAAGGAACTGAGAAAAGTCCTTCGACAAGACCACATTTCACTACGTCAATTAGCCAGGGTGGTCGGCCTGCTTTCCTCTTCGATTCAGGCCATTTTTTCGGGTCCCCTACACTACAGAGCCCTGCAACGCTTGAAAGCGTTTCACCTTCGCCGAGGGGTCACGTACTCCGAGTTGATCTCCCTGTCTCCAGAGGCAAGGACGGAGTTGTTTTGGTGGCTGGACCACATGGAGGCATGGAATGGCAGGGCCATTTTTGGAGCAGCCCCGGATCTGGTGATCGAGTCAGACGCCAGTCGCCAGGGATGGGGGGCTCGTTGCGGAGACATATCGTTCGGGGGACGCTGGACCCCGCAGGAACTAACCATGCATATCAACTGCCTGGAACTCCTGGCGGGATCTTTTGCGATCAAATCTCTCACGAGAGACAAAGTCTCATGTGTTGTTCTACTACGGATGGACAACGTATCGGCGGTACAATACATAAATCGTTTAGGGGGAACAAGATCAAGAGCCCTAGCGGAACTGGCGAAGGATTTTTGGCATTTTTGCCTTCAACGCCAAATCTCAGTCACAGCGGAGTATCTTCCGGGAACCCAGAATGTATGGGCAGACTGGAATTCTCGGTTTCTCCAGGATCCCAGCGATTGGCGACTACATCGCTCGGTTTTTCAGCCGATCATGGATCGTTGGGGTCCCTGTTCAGTGGATCTCTTTGCGTCTCGTTGGAATGCTCAACTTCCCCTATACTTCAGCTGGCGTCCGGATCCGGGAGCGGCGGCAGTAGATGCGTTTCTCCAACATTGGGGTACCCTTCAGGGTTATGCTTTTCCCCCGTTTCTCCTTATTCCGCGGGTTGCGGCTCAGGTTCGCCGCCAAGAGGCGACGGTGGTTCTGATAACCCCCTGGTGGAGGTCACAGCCGTGGTTCCCGACTTTGTTGGAACTCTTGTGCGAGTGTCCTCTTCGCCTCCCGCATTTTCCCTCAATACTCCTGGATCCGTTGGGTTCCTATCACCCTCTGGTCCTTCAAGGTCATCTTTCCCTCATAGCTTAGAAGATTTCCGGCATCGTTAGCAAGACAAACGACTTTCGCAGGAGGCTAATAACTTCATCGCACAGGCCTGGGCCCCGGGTACATGCAAACGATATAGATCTGCATGGAACAGATGGTCTCGTTGGTGTGTGGGCAAACACTGCGATCCCATGGGGGCCAGTATTACCGACATCATCAATTTCCTTGCAGAATTAGGGGAATCTGGCTTAGCGTATCGCACTATCAATTCTTTTCGTTCGGCCATCTCTGCGGGCCACCCGCCCCTTAACAATCTCCCGATCGGGGAGCATCCCTGGATTTGTAAACTTCTTAAGGGTATTAGACTCTCCAGACCTCCGCAACCCAGATATTCGGAACTCTGGGACGTGAACTTAGTTCTTAATCTCTTGTCCTCTTGGCGGGACAACCAATATTTGTCACTGAAAGAATTGTCAGCCAAATTAGCCATGCTTCTCTGCCTCATTTCCTGTAAGCGAGTGTCCGATATCAGAGCATTGGATGTTTCCGCTCGTGTCTTTACTCCAGAGGGAGTCACGTTTACTATTGCAAGGAGGACAAAGTCTAATACCAGGTCGGTATCCTATCCCGCTTTTCCTGATTCCCCGAAGCTATGTGTGGTTCGATGTCTCAAAGTCTATGAGGAAGTAACCAGTTCTTGTAGACCTCCAGGTGTCAATCAATTATTGATTTCTATAAAGAAACCGTTCAAGGCGGTTTCTTCCCCTTCCATTGCCAGATGGATTCGATGGATTCTCTCTGAGGCAGGAGTAGATGTTCAAGTTTTTGGCGCCCATTCTACTCGGGGAGCTATGGCTTCCAAAGCCATACAAGTGGGGGGCAGATTGGAGGACATCATGCATGCTGCTGATTGGTCTTCAGAGTCTACTTTTAAAAAGTTTTACTTTAAACCAATTCATGAAGCAGCCGCACTTGTGGTGAGTAAGCTTTAAACTTGCATAATCCTCGCCTCCGGTCCTGTGATAGAATACGAAATTTCCTAGCTATCGTGAAGGAAAGTTTCAATTCTATTAAGGACACGGAGGCGAGGATTATCCCACCCACATGCATTACGCTGGTATGTCCCCTCCCGATTACATCTACCTGCGTAACAAGGTAGTATACTTGAGTTTGTACATTTGTTTTTTGTTATTCTGATCATATTCTAAATACATCATGTAGTACTTGATTCAGATGTAATCACATTCTATTTAGAGGTATTTTAAGGTTCATGACTTTATTGCAGTCGGTATGTGTCTGTGTTTTATCGGATTTGCATCTAATTATACCTTTTTTGGTAGGTTCCGAAACTACGACCAATTGACTCTACCAGGATTCCTTCCGCAGTGAAGTCGAGGAAGTGTGACGCATCTCGGGATATTTATACCAACGTGAAGGAGTGCACCTCATTGGATACTCGTTACCATGACGGCGGGCTCATGGAACTTGTAGTTTTTTTGTTCATGTTTTGTTTTACTTTGAACTTGCTGTTTAATTAAAAGTGAAGAAAGATCTGCATAATCCTCGCCTCCGTGTCCTTAATAGAATTGAAACTTTCCTTCACGATAGCTAGGAAATTTCGTATTCAGTGGTCTAGTAGCTTTTTAAACAAGCTGTTCTGCTTTACACAAAACTTTTCAGCTCAATACGGCTGACTTTTGAACATGTCATAAAGATATAATATATAATAGTCTAGTCTCTTTTACCTCCAGAAAAGGTGATCGAGTGTCTGTCTCTTCTCCGCCTCACTCTCTCTCTTTGTCTCTAACCCCTTTTCTCTCTATCGCTTCCTCTCTCTTTCTCTGTCTCAGCCTCTCTCTCTCTGTATCTGCCTCTCTCTCTCTCTCTCTGTCTTGCTTTCTCTGTCTCTGCCTCTCAGCCCAAATAAGCTGAGGCACCCAAAGTGCATATATTACACAAGTATCAGGCATCAGTTTGTTCCTGCCTGAAAAATCCTCACCTACCAAGACCCTGTTTAATAACAGGATGTACTGCGACCAGAACATGTCCGAGATTGTTGCACTCCTGCTCAGAAGGGCTGCAATGAAGATCGCTGATGTGTACCCTGTAAGGGCCCTGATAGTATTGCAGTGTTTTATGTTGCTCTAGATATCAAGGCGGCATTCCTGCCTATCGGAGCCTACACCAGCATTATGCCACACTTGCTCATGAGGGACTGCTATAAAACTACATAAGATATACTCCTACTGCATTGTACATTGCAAGGGTTGCTTTCTAGCCTGCAGTTGCTACACCACCCCTCGGGCCATGTGACCGGTCAGCTGACTACAGTGATGTCACAACCAGGGTCACGTGCTCTTCCAGGTCAGGGTTCACTTGTGACATCACCACCATCATGTGATCGGTCGCCTAACTAAGGGGATGTCACGCCCCAGCAGCATTGGCCACCTGACTAAGGTGATGTCACACCGACATGACCACACTACAGGTCGCATGATTAAGGTGATGTCACACCCCACGTGACCACATCACACAGGTCACATGACATGTGACCCGGATGTGATGCCACATCTGGGTCTGACCCTCAGGGGCCCAGAAGTCCTGGCTACGGAAGTGACATCACTTCTGAGGTGGGATAACTGCCACTTCTGATGGATACAACTACCTGTGGATTCCTCACCTAATGAATACTCCCATGGCGCCAGCATTCAACGGAAATCTTCTTCCTAGTCTCTGCACGCCGACGAGGACGTCACTCTAGCCCACGCGACGCCGTCTGACGTCATACAGGCAATAAGAGGTCCTCGCCGACGTGCCAACGTCAGTTCCCTTTTTTCCATGCATTCGAAACGGTTATCTTGGAGGGAGCTACTGTTACTTTAGTGGTTACAGTGTGTTTTCTGCTGCGTAGTTCTTCTCTGCGGTAACAATGTCTCAGAGAAAGTCGGGTTTCAAGCCCTGTCGAGAGTGTGGGGGCAAGATGTCCGTTACAGATCCTCACTCCGACTGTCTCTGGTGTTTGAGCTCCGACCACGACGTTGTGACTTGCGATTCATGTCAGCACATGAATCCGAAGGCCCTCAAGGAACGTGAGGCTAAATTATTCCTGGCGAAGTCGAAGAGAAAGGAAAAACATCACAAAAAGTCTTCCTCGCCAAGGTCTCATCGGCGTCATCGAGACTCCCGGCGCCGTAGAGATTCACGGCGTCATTCAAGCAAGGAGACTCGTTCGAGGTCGCCTTCGGCTCGGCGTCGGAGGACTTGGGAGGTCAGTCCAACGGTCACGCCGCATCCATCGACGCCGTTGCCCTCTCCGGCGTCACCGACTTCGCCTGGACAAGCGTCTGTGGTTGAGGTGATGCAGCCTCTTGTGATGTCTCCGGCGTTGCGGACGTCGAGGCCGGCGTTGGGGTCGCCTTCGATCCAGGCACCTCAGTATCCGGCTTTTCCAGCCCCTGGAGCCGATAGTACCGCATTTCTGAATGCGATGTATACCATCTTTCAGCAGATGGCTCCAGGAGGTGCTCCGGCTGGTCCTTCGGGGCCTTTGGCCTTTTCATTGGGTGATCCTGCGCCTCTTCGGCCGGCACCCTTTATGCCCTTTCTCCCTTTTGGGAATGTGGGCTCGGCGCCGGTGTTGGCGCCGGTGGCCGCTCCGGTGGCTTCAGAGGGATTGGCTCCGGAGGTTTCCATCCCGTCGACGTCGGGATTTCGTCCTGTGACTCCGGTGGGTCCATCGGCTCCAAGATCTCTTTGTCCTGCTCCTTCATCGGCGCCGAAGCTGCCTGTGGCGCCGGATGCGGCGTTGGATGCTTCTGGAGATCGGCGCCGATCTTCGACTTCGGCAGAGGCCATGTCGACTCCGCGTATTGAGCAGAGACTACATTCAAGGAGGCGTGCTCTCCGTCTGTTGGAAGAGCAGGAGTACCAGCGAGTCCTGGAGGAAGGAGAGGTTGAGGACTCTGGTGATGGACTGCATGGTCTGGATATGGCCAGTGGGCTGGATACTTCCCCTGAGTGGGACCTTTCATCTCCAGGGGAGTATACGGAGGAGGCTGCTACCTTTCACGCGGTGGCAAGGAAGGCGGCTAACTTTCTGGACCTGCCTTTGCCGGTGGCAGAGGCGAAGCAGAATTTATTGACGGAGGTGCTGCATCCGGCCTCTGCTGCAGCGGAGCCTCTCTTGCCGTTTAATGAGGCTTTGCTTGATCCGGTGTTGGAGGTGTGGAAGAAGCCTGTATCTTCCTCGGCAGTTCATAGGGCTGTGGCCAGGAGATATCGGGCTGCACCATCTGACCCTGGCTTTCTTTCAAGACACCCTACGCCGGAGAGCTTGGTGGTGCAAGCCTCCTGTTCATCAAAATCAGCGCCTGGATCTTTCCCGACGGTACCGGGAGACAGGGACTCCAAAAAACTGGATGCGCAATCCAAGAAAATATTTTCTTCTTGCAGTTTGGCGTTGAAGGCCACCAACGCACCTTGCATTCTGGGGAGATATATCCATGCTCTTATGGATGATATTTCATCTTCTTTTACGGAGCTTCCCCAGGGACTCTTGGATGTTGTCTCAGACGCCCAGGCTGCCGCAACCCAGATTATCCAGTCTGGGCTGGACACGACCGACTCGGTGGCTAGGGCGATGGGCACGGCTGTGGTGGCAAAGAGACAGGCCTGGCTCCGTAATTCAGGGTTTTCTGCGGATGTACAGTCGACCCTATTAGACCTCCTGTTTGATGGGGACAAACTGTTTGGAGCAAAGGCAGATTCGGCCTTGGAGCGATTTAAAGAGAGCAGGGCCACAGCCAAATCGTTAGGGCTGCAAGCTCCTTCTTCCTCTGCCTCTTCCAGGTTTTTCAGGAGGTTTCGTGGATTTGGGCGTGGCTCTTCCTCCTCTTCCTTTCGGGGGAGGTTCCAGCAACCTGCCTCTTCTCACCCCTATAGATCATTTAAAAGGAGAGGTAGGGCCCGCACCAGAGGAGCCTCTCAACAGCACTCTGCCTCTTCCTCGTCCTCTGGAGGGGTGCAGCAAGGAAAGCAGCCTTAGGCTTCCACCATTTCCCACTCACTCCTCTCCTGTAGGGGGAAGATTACGGCATTTTCTCCACAAGTGGGAGACTATTACAACGGACACTTGGGTTATCAGTATTGTGGAGAAAGGCTACACCCTTCCCTTTCGGGAGTTCCCGCCCCCCCCTGCCCCGCCCATCTTATTGTTCAGAAGAACACCTCCTGTTGCTAGAACAGGAGGTTCAAGCCCTCCTTTCAAAGGGCGCGGTGGAGTTGGTTCCAGAGCAGGAAAGGGGTCAAGGTTGTTACTCAAGGTACTTCCTGATTCCCAAGAAAGATGGTCGGTTGAGACCGATCCTGGATCTGAGGATCTTGAATTGGTTCCTCAATCAGGAAAAGTTCAAGATGCTGACCCTAGCACAGGTGCTTTTGGCGTTGAACAAAGAAGATTGGATGGTGTCTGTCGACTTGCAGGATGCTTATTTTCATATCCCGATACTCAAGTCGCACAGGAAGTATCTCCGGTTTGTGGTAGGGTCGCAGCACTATCAGTTTGCGGTCCTCCCGTTTGGTCTTACTTCAGCACCTCGAGTCTTCACGAAGGTGATGTCAGTGGTTGCAGCAGAGCTCAGAAGGAAGGGGATAGCAGTATTCCCTTACTTGGACGACTGGTTGATCAAAGCCAAGTCCCCGGAGCTTTGTGTCATATCATCTGCAGTCAACAACCCAGTTGTTGTTCGACCTGGGCTTTTCGGTGAACGTGCCCAAATCTCACCTGGAGCCCTCTCAGCGCCTCCTGTTCATAGGGGCAGTACTGGATACAACATTGAATCGAGCCTTTCCTCCGCCTCAGCGGGTTCAAGATATTCAGGAATTGGTTCCAATCTTTTGAAATGGAGCGGTAGTTCCAGTCCTCAAGGTCCTTCGTTTGCTTGGTCTGTTTGCCTCCTGCATACTGTTGGTCACGCATGCTCGCTGGCACATGAGGGCTCTTCAGTGGTGCCTCCGAAGGCAGTGGTCTCAACACAAGGGAGATCTAGAAGGTGCGGTCAAGATCTCCAGAGATGCTGCTGTGGACTTGAAGTGGTGGATTGCGAGCAACAATCTTTCACAAGGAAAGCCGTTCGCGCAGTCGCCACCAGTGGCCACGGTCATAACGGATGCTTCCACTCTAGGGTGGGGAGCTCATCTGGGGGATCTGGAGATCAAAGGACTTTGGTCTCCAGAGGAACAGATGTTTCATATCAATCTGTTCGAGTTAGGGGCTGTACGTCTGGCTCTCAAGGCCTTCCTCCCATCCCTTCGTGGTCAGTCGGTACAGGTCCTGACGGACAATACTACCACGATGTGGTACATAAACAAACAGGGAGGAGTAGGGTCGTACCTTCTCTGCAGAGAAGCTCTTCGACTATGGTCCCGGGCAAAGGACCATCAGATTTGCTTGGTAGCAAATCATTTGGCCGGGGTCTTGAATGTACGTGCGGACAGTCTCAGTCGCCAATTCTCGGCCGACCACGAGTGGCGTCTCCATCCAGATCAAGTTCGTTTAATCTTCCAGATGTGGGGGTTTCCTCAGATAGATCTGTTTGCCACTCGGGAGAACGCGCATTGTCCGTTATTCTGCAGCCTCCAGTATCCGGTGCAGGGAGCATTGGGGGACGCGTTTCTGATAACCTGGTGCGACCAGTTGCTTTACGCGTTTCCCCCCATACCCTTGATTCCTCGAGTGTTGAGGAAGATTCGCCAAGACCGGGCCCAAGTCATCTTAATAGCTCTGGATTGGCCAAGGAGGGTGTGGTACTCTGACCTTCTCCAACTCTCGCTGTGCCCTCTGCTCCGTCTCCCTCTCAGGGCAGACCTCCTCTCGCAGTCGCAGGGGCAGGTTTTACACCCCAACCTCCAGAGTCTACACCTACATGCCTGGAGATTGAAGGGGTAACCTGAGTTCCTTCTCTCTCCCGCCTGATGTAGTGGATGTTATCTTAGCGGCCAGGCGACACTCCACTAAATCTATCTACGCTAATAGGTGGTCTAAATTTGTTACGTGGTGTGGGGAGAGACAGATTGATCCCTTACATGCTCATCTGTCGGACGTCTTGTCTTTTGCTCTGTCTCTAGCGCAGAAGGGTTGTGCAGTGGCTACCATTAAGGGTTATTTGTCGGCTTTGTCAGCCTTCATTTGTCTTCCAGACCAACCATCGTTATTTAAATCCCCTATTGTTCTCAGATTCTTGAAAGGTCTTCTAAATAAATATCCTCCAAAACCATTCGTTATGCCTCAATGGGATTTGTCCTTGGTCCTCACTTTCCTTATGGGGTCTCCTTTTGAGCCTATGCATTCTTGCCCCTTAAGGTATTTGGTTATTAAAACAGTCTTCCTGGTGGCTATAACATCTGCAAGGAGAGTGAGTGAGTTGCAGGCCTTATCGGTAAAACCCCCTTATACAACTTTTTATGGGGATAAGGTGGTGTTGAGGACCAAGGCTGCTTTCCTCCTGAAGGTTGTTTCACCCTTCCATTTGGCCCAGACAATTACTTTGTCCACGTTCTATCCTCCGCCTCATCCTTCAAAGGAGGAAGAGAGACTACATCGCTTGGACCCAAAGAGGGCGTTAAGCTTCTTCATTGATAGAACAAAGGATTTCAGGCTGGAGGATCAGCTGTTCATCGGATACGTGGGCAAGAGGAGAGGAAAGGCAGTCCACAAGAGAACACTCTCCAGGTGGGTTGTTCTTTGCATTAAAATCTGTTACTCTTTGGCAAAGAAGGATCCTCCTGATGGCATTAGAGCTCATTCCACCAGAGCTAAGTCGGCCACTTCGGCCTTGGCCAGAGGTGTTCCTGTGGTCGACATCTGCAAGGCCGCAACTTGGTCGTCCCTTCACACTTTTGCAAAACATTACTGTTTGGACTCTGAGGTTAGAAGGGACGGCCATTTTGCACGGTCAGTGCTGCAGGATTTCTTGGTTTGACCATTTCGGCACCCACCACCGGGAGTGGTACTGCTTTGGGACTCTATTCATTAGGTGAGGAATCCACAGGTAGTTGTATCCATCAGAAGAACGAGTTACTTACCTTCGGTAACGACTTTTCTGGTGGATACATTAGCTACCTGTGGATTCCTCACGGTCCCACCCGCCTCCCCGTTGCCTTTCTGGTCTTACCAAGTAATCCTTGAGTGCGCTCCTCTTGGTCTTCAAGGTTGCAATAGATGTTGTAATTATGGATACTTGTATATATTTATATGTATATATATATGTATATATCTTTGTGTATATACATGATTTGCATATATTTGTTTGTTAAAAAATAAATAAAATGAGTTATATTAAATCTACAGCCATTTTATTGCAATGTTGTGTATTTTACAATGTTATGGGATGTTGCCTTGCTCTTTCATTGCATTGGGTTGTTATTCTCATGCACGTAAAAAATTTTGGTACTGACGTCGGCACGTCGGCGAGGACCTCTTATTGCCTGTATGACGTCAGACGGCGTCGCGTGGGCTAGAGTGACGTCCTCGTCGACGTGCAGAGACTAGGAAGAAGATTTCCGTCGAATGCTGGCGCCATGGGAGTATTCATTAGGTGAGGAATCCACAGGTAGCTAATGTATCCACCAGAAAAGTCTTTACCGAAGGTAAGTAACTCGTTCTTCTAGTTTGAGGGAATTAATCATAATATACTACTCATTCAGTTAGTTAGTAAGATCCAATAACATGGAATTTATTTTCCCTGCACTCAATAAATAATTTGTGGAACAAAATTGGACTTTCGTGTTAGTGAATTCTTTACCTCAGTCTAGTACACCATTGCAAGGTTGTATTCCCTGACATATAAAAATTGGATGTAGAAGCTTTGAATAGCAATCCAGAAATAAAGCACAAACATGGGGAAAACTTGATTTCCTTTTTCCTGCAGTAATGTCACAAATACAGAGGCAAAGAGTTGCCTTTTCCCCACTTGTTTGCACAAATCTTTAGTAGCAATATCCCTAACTTGAACTTTAAGTAAAGGGAGCTTGCATAAGGTGCTACGGACAAGTCTACATTTAATTTCTAACCAGGATTTGTGTTTTTGTTGGAGGCATTTTGGACCTAATCTAGAATTGATAATTATATTTTGGTCAGGAAATGTGACCACCTCCCTATAGTGTGATCTCACAGCATTTAATCAGTTTATCAATTGAAATCATGCTGCTGCATTTTTAAAATCATAATAAATGGAGATAGTGACCACTGGAAAAATCACATGATGATGTGATGGACCATGTGAGTTATTTTTTGCAGCTCACAATAACCATCAGCAAAATCTTCAGGTGCGTTTGGATGGCATAAAGTCTATTAGCTGAACACAACAAGTGTCTTTGGAAAGGGTGTGTTTTATAGTGGAAGGGCAGGGGTTTATAAGTGTGACAAATTTTCGTCTGCCCACGTGACTGTTGGACCAAAGGCAAGACCTATGTATGTGTACATTCACTATTAACAGCATTTGCCTTCACAGGGTTTATGAAATGTCTATCTAATTACACAGACAAAACTGAGTGACATCCGAGTTGGTATACTATGAGGTCTTATTTTCTGCAAGTACTATAGCAAGGCTAGTCTAGGATAATGTGGATTAACTTCAGTTCTAGAATAACTGGAAGGAGAATGAGAGGCAGACTTGCATTTAATTCAGATTTTATTGTTCTATAGCTCACTTTCACTACACAGTCAAGGAATCTCTTGAATACATAATACAAGAGGCAGAATGTGTTGTTGACAATGACTACTATCACTGTTTTGTTTTCATAAGTATGAATTTTCAGGACTTCTCTTTGCCGTGGATTTCCATATAAATGTACTGATGAACCAAGGCATGAATCCATCATAATTATAATTGAGGGAAGGGTTCAATTTTTATTCTAGCCAAGCAGTGAAGGATAAATTAAGAAATTGGGTTATTTGTTTGCAGGATGTGATTCGTGTGCAAGTAATAGGTCCACAATCAACTTCTTACCTGGTACCTTGTAAAACATTGTAGCAAATGACCCTCTCAGGGTAGTAAAGCATAACATTCCATGGCCCTCTCTGAGGAGGTGTTACGAGCTAGATATCTCCATTCGCTGGCACACAACACTCAATAAATATTGCCAGTCAGTGCCTTTTCTTTGAAAAAGGAAAAGTATATTTATTACACAAGTTAATTCACAACTATATGCATAAGGTAGATGCAGATATCTTTAGTGACATTCTGAAATCACATTTGATCCTGTAGTGGGTCATGACCCCATAATCACAATACCTCCCAACAGTATACCAAATGTAACATCACATGGTAAAGGGGTGTCATAATAAGTAAAGCAGGCTTATTGGCTTTGTCACAGGATCACCTCATCAATATAAAAGGCAAGCATATTGGCTTTGGCAGGGGGTCTCCAATTCAATATATAAAACCAGCCTATTGGCTTTGTCAAGAGGTCTTCACATTACAGTAAGCACATATGTATACCTCCAATGAAAACATAAATGAATTCATTACTAAATAAAATATTCATCACATTATTCAGTAATCATTGTCAGCAAGATATTTTAAAGAAATCATTGAAAATTGAAATAGCATGAATCAAAGTCTTTCTTTAATATTTTCAGACCACATTAAGTGCAATCATAGGTTGAACCACTAGGGATTACTGCATTCCAGCGGTGAAGATCACCAAGCCCCATCTCTAGGAATGGTTAACATATGATAAAAAGTCTCCCCAGTTCATGCATTATATGACCTGGGAGACATAGGAGTACTGTTCTTTAAATCCCTCCTGGGGGCAGCTGCGCTTCCTGCAGCCCCAACACTACTTGACATTTACGTTGGTGGAGCCTCTGCCCCTCCTTGGGGCACCACAAAGCACAATGTCTATTTAAATTAGCCCTTGCAGGGCATTTTGGGTGCTTCTCGTTGGGAGCGGTGAATAAGTAATGAGTGGCTCCAAATAACGTCTGCTTTGCACTAAGTGGCCACAGACTGTGTGATTTCCTTTATTTTACTTTTTTCAGAAAGGGCAGTATGGGAAGTCCACATATGCCAGGCCATGCCAGGCCAGTTGTCGTATATGTATTTGATGTACTGTGGAATGAGATTGAGTCGGAGAGTTCTCTCTCTGATGTGACCGCATTCCACATTCCTTAGAATGTTTGCTTTTGTATATCCGGTGAGAGGCAGTTATTCTTCTGAACCTCTCACAGGATGACTGCCGCAGCCGTGGCTCCTGTTATCTACTTCTCGCAAAGGAATCCTGAATAAACACCTCTTCAAATACCGGCGCCTGAAGAACATCATCATTTATCTTCGCGCCGGTACTACATCTTTGGTACCAGGAGTGGGGTAAAAAGATTTTGCCTTCCTTGTCTCCAAGAGCCACAGGCACGTGAACTTGACCCCTGCATCGGAACTGTTAATTGAAACGATCCTCGCTTAATACTCCAGGTGCATTGTGCCCTCTTTACAAGATTTTAACTTGGGTATTTCTTTTTACCCTTACCGTTGGTGTGAGTTCTCTGCCGCGCACCTGGGCACGCGCGCATACCTTGCCTCGGACATCTCTGCTCTGTTCTGTCACGTGCCCGTTTCCTGCAATCTGTTCCTTGCGCGTTGATACTCACGCGCGGCACGTAGACGTTTGAGGTTGGACATCCAACTGGCATTGCTTGAATTTGTTCGTCTGCACCGACAACCTTTGAAATCTTTCTTTATCAATCATCCTATCGATCGGCGGCACTTTTGGCTGCGCTTGGCTGCTTTCTCTGTTTTACTCAAGGAGTTTCAAAGGATATATACATACGACAAACTAAAAAAAAAACAGAGATACTACAACTTATTAAGGAGAAATATTTTTTTTTTTAACTAATATAATATTTTAAAAAAACAAAAAAACACCCTTAAAATTAATAAATTAACTGTAAACCATGGCATCACCACAGAATGTAATTAATCCTCCTCCTTTTCTGCCAAGACCTGGCAAGCCTGAGATACAGTGGAAGCGTTGGATACGGATATTTGAAAACTATCTAGCAGCCATAGATGGGCTTTCATACAACACACCCAGGAAATTTGCATTATTATTTACTCATCTGGGAGTAGTAGGACAAAACGTTTTCGACAACCTTCCTCAAATACCTAATCCCAGCGGGGACGGTGTCTGGAATGTATACACTGAAGCCATTGAAAGATTAAAGAAACATTTTGCTGAAGAATCAAGTGTATTGTTGGAAAGACACAGGGGGTCATTACGACCCTGGCGGTCGGTGGTAAAGCGGCGGTAAGACCGCATACAGGCCGGCGGAAAAAAATTTAAACCGCCGCGGTCATCCGCCACTTCACCATTCCGACCGCCATGGCGGTGAAGACCGCTGGGCTGGAGATTGCGGTCTCCAGCCCGGCGGTCATCACTAGACCGCTGACGGTATCAGGACCCTGCATACCGCCATGGATCTCAGGTGGTTGGGAACCGCCATGAGATCCATGGCGGTAGGCACTATCAGTGCCAGGGAATTCCTTCCCTGGCACTGATAGGGGTCTCCCCCACCCCCGTTACCCCCCACGAATCCTCCCCCCACCCCCCCACCCCCCTGCAACCCCCCAAAGGTGGCACAACCCCCCTCCCCACCCCAACCCCGAACATGCACATATACACACCCCTACACGCACACACCCCCAACATGCACATATACACACCCCTACACGCACACATACACCCCGACAACACATACCTGCACACATACAAACAGACATGCACACTGTCTGACCCGCACACATTTCCCATACACATAACACCCCCCCAGCACGCATACACTCACTCACTCACCCCCTCTACACTCTCACACGCACACCCCCATGCACGCACACAACACACAACACCACCCCACCCCCTTCCCTAACGGACGATCAACTTACCTTGTCCGTTGATCCTCCGGGAGGGGACGGGATCCATGGGGGCAGCTCCGCCACCAGAACACCGTCACCAGAACACAGCCACACCAAATCATGGGACGTGATTCAGTGGGTGGTGTTCTGTTGACGTGGCGGTGGAGGTTGAGCAACCTCAACTTTCCCCCCATCCGCCAGTATGGCTGCTGGCGGCTTTCCATACGAAAATGGACAGCGGGCTGCCAGCGGTCATAATACGTGGCGCAGAAGACCGCCACCACTGGCGGTCTTCAGCACGGCGGTACCTCGCCGGTCTTGCGAAAAGACCGCTGAGGTCGTAATGACCCCCACAGTTTCTTCAAACGCAAACAATCCAGCGACGAATCCGTCGAAGAGTATGTTGCAGCTTTGCGCATTTTAGCAGCTCCTTGCAAGTTTGAGAATTCTGTTGATATTTACATCAGAGACCAGTTTATCTTTAACTGCTTTTCAAAGAAAATGCAAGAAAGGTTACTCACCTGCAGAAATCCTTCTCTTTCTGAAGCCATGGACATTGCCAAAAGCATTGAGAGATCCATTGTTTCCTTGCAAGCTCTCAATAATCAGGAGGGTCACTCACCTATTTCTTGCATTTCTGATGGCGACTACACTATTGCAGCTGTAAGAAATGTGAAGGAGAGAAGGAAAACTGTATGTTACAGATGTGGTTCGTGTAACCATCTTGATAACCACTCTTCCTCTCCAGCTATAAGCAAGAAATGTGTGAGGTGCAGAAAAGTGGGACATTTCCAGGCAGTTTATAAATCTCTACCTCCTAACGCGAACGTTAGGGTACACAATGTTGAGGTTTATCCTTCTCAAGACTTTACAGATTCCCACAAGTCACAAGTCCAAGATTGTTCAGACAGTTTTTCTAGTTTGATCCTTACCATTGATAGTGTTCCTCCTTATGTTAGCATTAAGGGACCTATGTGTCCAACTCTGATTGATGGTAGGTCACTCTCAATCATGGCTGACTCAGGTGCTCCTATCACAATTTTGTCTGACAGTACCTTTCATTTGCTTTGGCCGACTACATTTTCATTAGAAAATCCTGATATCAACAACAAGGCATTTGGCGACAAAGAGATCGGGTTGCTTGGTTTTTTTTATGCTTCCTTACAAATTCTCGGCAGGAGCACTTATACCAAAATCTATCTAGCTGTTAATGGAAGGAACATTGTTGGTTGAATGGATTTGGCCAGGCTAGGTATTCATCTCAAACCTGGACATGTCGACCCAATTGTTTTAGGTGAAGTACCAGTGTTAGCTGTTGAAACGTATTCTGATGTTTTGCCTACTTTATTTTCCAAATTTCCAAATATTTTCAAGTCCGAGATCAGCACTGTTTTGGGTTTCCAGCACAAGATCAAGTTGAAACCAAATGGCAAACCCATTGCGCACAAAGTCAGGACAGGACCCATTAGTGTTAGGGAAGATTTAAAAAGTTTACTTAGAAATTTGGAGCGAGAAGGCATTATTGCTTCCACTGAGTCATCGGAATGGGTTTCTCCCATTGTTCTTGCCAGGAAAAAATCAGGAGAGCTTTGTTTATGTGTAGACCTCAGGTCTCTTAACAACAACATTTTTGTTGATTGTCACCCTTTGCCCCGGATACATGAAATGTTAGCCAACATAGGAGAGTCGAAATATTTCTCTGTTATTGATTTACATGCTGCTTACCATCAGATTACTTTGAATGTTGAGTCGCAGGACCTCACGACTTTCGTCACTCCTTTTGGGGCGTACAAATATCTGAGGTTGCCTTTTGGTCTGGCATCGGCAGCTAGCATGTTCCAGAGACTCATGGACTTCCTGTTTAAGGACTTACAAAATGTACAGGCATTTCAGGATGACATCCTGGTATTCACAAAGAATAGGGATGAACATTGTGTTATAAAGGAAAAAGTTCTTAGTATACTCAGTGATAGGGGAATCACTGTTAGGCCGGAAAAATGTAAATTTTTGGCACAGCAAATTGATTATCTTGGGCACTCCATATCCCCAGAAGGTATCAAACCAAAATTTTGCAATGTTGAAGCCATTCTCAAAGCTCCAGCACCCACTGATAAAGATTCCCGTAAATCATTTTTGGGTCTATGTGAATATTATGCACGGTTTGTTCCCAATTATGCTTCCATTGTTCAACCTATGAGGGAGTTACTTAAAAAGGGTGCCAAGTTTACATGGTCCACTGACATTGATGAGGCTTTCACTTCCGCCAAGAATCTAGTGCTCAAGGCTCCTGCTTTGAGTCCTTTTGTTCACGGTCAGAAATGTTTCATCAACGTGGATGCCGGTCTGAAAGGTCTCGGAGCTGTATTTGGTCAATTCATTAACAACAAGCAAACCACTACTGCTTTTGCATCTAGGAGTCTCTCGGTTGCTGAGAAAAAATACAGCACAATTGAGAGAGAGGCACTAGCCTGTGTCTGGGCAGTTCAGAAAAGCAAGACCTATCTATGGGGTAATTCGTTTGAATTATATACAGTTCATAAACCTCTAGTTTTTTTACTTCAAGGGGATGGTCTAGGTAAAGCTTCTGCTCACCTGGTACCTTTACTATCTAAGTTGCAGGAGTATACTTTTTCCATTCATTACATAAAGGGTGGGAGGAACTTCAGCGCAGATTGTCTTTCACGGTTATCGCTACCAGACGTTACTGACATTGATGAAGAAATTGAGTGTGTCGTTGCTGCCGTGGATGCAGTGTCAGAATTCCATGGTGCCATTTCTGAAAAAGAATGGCTAGAAGCCATGTCTCATGATGACGTGTTATTGAAGGTCATGATATTCATATAAAAAAATGGTTGGCCACCTATTTGTAGCCTTGATGCTGCCTTGAAACCTCCTTCTGGTTTAAGAAACAAATTGATTACTTTGGCACACAAGGGCCACTTAGGCATTACAGCCACATGCAGAAAAATCAAAGAACACTATTGGTGGCCTGGTTTTAACAGCCAAGTTTCCTCTTTCATCAATCTGTGCCCCTTTTCCATTGTTTCCGATAAGCACTGGAAAACTACTGGGAAGCCCCTTTTTCCTGTACCGTTTCCTGATCAACCATGGAATAAAGTAGGGTTGGATTTCATGGGTCCATTTAACCTACTTCCTTCCAATAACAAGTTTCTAATTGTTCTCATAGATTATTTTTCTAAATGGATCTACTATTCTTTCGTAGAGTCACCCAAAACTAAATTGGTTATTCAATTTCTTGAGAATGTCTTTTCTGTTGATGGGGTCCCCAAAGAGATAGTTACGGACAGTGGCACTCACTTTGTTTCCAACAAAATGAGGTCTTTCCTCACTAAACATGACATTAAACATCTGCAAGTAGCATTGTACAGTCCTTCTGCGAATGGTTTAGTTGAAAGGGTAAACTGCTTTCTTAAAGAGGGTATTCAATCTGCACTTTCTTCTGGCACAGATGTTTTGATTTCTTTGAGAACCAAAGTCAATGCCTACCACTCTACTCCACATTCCACCACAGGTGTATCTCCTTTTGAGTTATTGAGGGGGAGGAAATGTGTGTCTAGGGTTTTTCCCAATTGGTTAGAGTGGGCGCATAAATGCCCTGATGCTTCCCAACTGTCTGTTCAGGAAAGAGTGCGGATGAAACAGGCTCAACAGAAACAATATTTTGACTTCCATAAACATGTACCTGAGAAATGTTTTGGTGTGGGACAATGGGTTCTTATAAAGAAACTCTCAACATCAGGACAGTGCGCACTCTACGGGCAAAAAAATGCAAAAACCCAGCCCTTATGCAAGAGGATAATTCATGCATTGTGGTTATATGCAGTATGTTAACCTTTTGCATTGCAGACTTTAACCTTGAAAAGCACTATTAATGATGTTTGCAATAACTGTTCATTTGTAAGGCATTGCTGCAGACTGACTGAGTGTGTTAGGGTGTGGTCCCTTCTAGGACCTTCTAGAAGCTTTCTCTGCAGCATGACTGGGTGTGGTTTGTGGGCTGGGCCAGACTCTATATAAGGGAGCCAGCCCAGCTCCACGTGCTCACTATTCAGAGGTCCTGGTGCAGAGCAGCAGCAATTTCCTGAGCTCCTGTTCCGGAGGCCTACCTTGACGTTCCAGGCCTGCCCCGCATTATCTTGGTGATCCTTGAGCAGGGTGGTAAGGCGGAGGTCGGGCTGGGCCCCCGACCCTGTTCTAAAATGACGCTTGAGTTTTTGGGCCTACTCGTGAAACTTTCAGAGTTGCGCGATTCATTTACCGCATGTAAATCTTGATGTTCAGATCAGCAAATGCTTGCGCGATCATTTCATGGCATTTGCATATTCTTGTTAGAATCGGCAGTGTGCGCAATTCATTTACCGCATGTAAATCTTGGTGTTCAGCTCGGCAAAGGCTTGCGCGATCGTTTCATGGCATTTACATATTCTTGTTAGAATCGGCAGTGTGCGCGATTCATTTCCCGCATGTAAAACTTAGGCGGTCATTACGACCCTGGCGGACAGCGGAGAAGCGGCGGTAAGACCGCCAACAGGCTGGCAGTCTTTACCTTGTGTATTATGACCATGGCGGTTACCGCCATGGTCATCCGCCGGTTCTCCGTTCCGCCCGCCGAGCTGGAGACCAGGGTCTCCAGCCCGGCAGCCGTCACTATACCGCCGGCGGTATTTGGACCCGGCTGACCGCCATGGATTTCATGCGGTTTGAAACCGCCATGAAATCTATGGCGGTAAGCACTATGAGTGCCAGGGAATTCCTTCCCTGGCACTGATAGGGGTCTCCCCCACCCCCCACCCCCACACCGACTCCCTCCCTTACCCCCCCAACCCCCCCTGCAACCCCCCAAAGGTGGCAGAACCCCCCTCCCCACCCGACCCCCAACATAACATCACCCATACACACACGACACGCACGCAGGCACCACCAACACACATACACGCACACACACCGACATACATGCCAACATCCACACACACAGTCAGACATGCACACCCACATTCAGACATACACGCACACATCCATACAGACACACCTACAGACATACACGCACTCATTCCCATACACACAACACCCCTGCAAGCATACACGCACTCACACACCCCCTCCCCTCACGGACGATCGACTTACCTGGTCCGACGATCCTCCGGGAGGGGACGGGAGCCATGGGGGCTGCTCCGCCGACACCACACCGCCAACAGAACACTGCCACGCCGAATCACAGGACGTGATTCGCTTGGCAGTATTCTGTTGGCGTGGAGGTGGAGCAACCTCCACTTCCCCGCCGCCCGCCAGAAACCTTACAAGGTCAGTAAAGGAATGTCTCAGTTCTCTTCTCCCTTTAGGATTGAGCGAGTCACTAATAGTGCTGTGTTACTGACTGGTAAGGGTTGGTGGAATAAGAGTAGATTGGTACACATTTCTGATGAATAGAAGGAGATTTATGACAGAACATGTGTTACACCTAGAGATGATTCTATTGTTTTCGAAACTATTCCTATACCTAATGAGTGTCCTGTTGTAACTGATCCAAGATCGTCTATAGTACCGAGAACATATTGTGTAGCAATGATTTAAATGTTGATAACTCTACTAGTTTCCCCCCCAGGGTTTGGTTGCTACAAAAAGGGTCTCAAAATTGCCTGCTAAATTGTTAGACTATGATCTTAGTTAGTTTTGTTGAAAAGAGGGAGGTGATGTAGTATACCTATTTGGTGTACTGTGGAATGAGATTGAGTCGGAGAGTTCTCTCTCTGATGAGACCGCATTCCACGTTCCTTAGAATGTTTGCTTTTGTATATTCGGTGAGAGGCAGTTATTCTTCTGAACCTCTCAACGGATGACTGCCGCAGCCGTGGCTCCTGTTATCTACTTCTCGCAAAGGAATCCTAAACACCTCTTCAAATACCGGCACCTGCAGAACATTAAAATTTATCTTTGCGCTGGTACTGCACCAGTCTTTCCCCAATAGCTCCTGCCATGGCGGGCCTAGCTCCTTTTTCTTCTCCTGCAGTGGAAGCAGCAACTTGGGGCCTGACCTGCTCCCCCAGTCATTGGCACAGGGAGAAGGAGGCAGCCTCGTTTCAATATGGAGCCTGGCACTGTTACACTCTCCCCACTTTCGGGTCCCCAAGACACTTGCCATCACACTGGGGACCCCATCTGGCTATGGCATCCCCAGGGCCTCAGAGGAGGGGCCTCATGCACGCCCCCTGCCCATATGAAATATAAATATGGGTTGGATCCAACCCCAGGGGCTAGGCCCTCCCCAGGGGTAATCTTAAAAATGGCAGCAGTGCCTCAGACTCTTCGTTGTTCGTTGTAGGCAGGTTAAAATGGCAATCTTTCAAGGTGCATAACTTGGTTCCTGTTGGACTGATTTACATCGGAGGCACATTTTGGCCATTAGGAAAAAACTCCAGCAGAGGCCCACCTGGAACCACTGACTTAAAAAAATCTCTGTTTTTTGACAGGTACAGATGCTTTCAAGAGCTGGGCTGACATCCCTTTCTCTCAGGGTAGCAGCCGACAGATACCAGCTTGAGAAAAAAAAACAAAAGTGGCAAATGAGGCATCACATGGAAAGCCTTGTCGAATTAATTTCGAGTAAAAACTTGATAGTGCTTTGCTTAAAAGATAAACACATGTAACTCATTAACAGGAAACACGAAGATTAATGGATTAGACTATTTTCCTAAACTAAGTGGGCAGGATCATGATGGACTAATGCAAAGTGATACCCCTACCCCAGCAGAGTAAGAAGCGGGCCCCAGATTCGCTCATATCTCTCAAATTTTAATTGGAATTTGACTGATTGGGGGCTCCTGCAGGGATTGTTTTAAGGCAGGGCAAAGTGGGCAATTGCCCATGGCCTCCAACTTACACCTTTTTCTCTGTCTTACTCTGACTATTTCGCTGTTTCGGCGTTTAAAATATAATTCAATATTGTTTGTCATCACAGGGCTTAAATTAGTGGGAAATGGGTCATAAAATTTAAAGTTGTCCCAAACAGGGGCTCTTAAAGTATTTCTTGCCGGGGGTCAAAAATCCTTAAAATGACACTGGCCCCCCGACAGATTGTGCCTCTGTCCCCTCCCTGCGCTGCATGGGCCTGAATTACACTGCTCATTTTAAGAGCCCCGAGGCAAGCCATATTTTGGTACCCTTGTTTGGAACAACTTTGTATTCTATTGTCCGTTCTTTGCTATTTCCAGATCGTATTGTGCCGAGCAAGATTGAATTATATGTTAAACTTCCAGGAACGCGGTCACATGTTAGCAAAGCGCCGATTCCAAAGAGTTAACCAGCATGAGATCCATCCCTAGTCGGTGTCTATGATAAGCCAGCAAGGGTGTGACGTCAGGGCGGAGATACTGAAACCAAACAGGCCATTTTCACCTGCGTAACGCTCCACTAGAAAAGGTGCACAGCCAGCTGCGAGTCTGAAAGACTGGAAGCGACCCTCAGTCCAGGAATCGGGTGCCTGCCAACCTCCAGCCCGCTCCCATCATGTCCGGTGAGGAGCCGCTCGGCTCAGGGGCGCGGTGGTACTCCGCAGGAGAGGAGGAGGCTCGAGCCGCACTAGCGGGGCTCACTGGGAGCTGCGAACAGGCGGCGACCGGTGCTAGCAGCCACCAGAGCCCGGGGATGTGGGACGAGCCGCCGCCACTGCCCCCGCGAAAGGAGGAAGAGGGCCAGAGGTATCCGGGTAACTGGGACCAGGAGCGACGCCCGCCCGCAGTCACCATGGAGACTGCATCCACAGGTACCCGGACAGAGCGCGCGCTACTTCCCGTTATTAGAAAGACATTCTTTCGTCATTATGTAATTGGTACCGGTGCACAAATACAGTACAGCGGTTACCAAAGCATTGTATATATTAGCATCGTTGTTTTTTTTAAAACGGAGCCACGTCTTCAGACACATTTTGTGCAGTGTGCAGCTTCTTTACAGTGCAGTTTTAAAACGAAATGTACTTGGAGACACAATGCAGTCTGATTTTGTAATGCAAACAGTGCAACTGAAATAGAAAAAAACTGCGGCGTCTGCGTGTCCATCCCTGAAAGTTCGCTGGCAATTGCTCTATTCTCATTGGTGCCAGGGGTAACATCTCTGCTGGTGTCTCCCCAATAACCCCCCTTCCGTCTATAAAACAGAGACAGATTCTGGCGCTGTGTGAACGTATTGAGCACGGGGCTGGAAACATCTTTCTTTTTTTATCACCGCCCACCGCGAGATAAAAAAAAACGCATCTCCAAGAATTATGTAATCCAGTCCTGAACTTCTCAAACCCTCGCCGTCAGATGAGACGACCTGCATTTTGGGGGCTCCTTGTGCACTTAAGTAATACCATGCCGTTAAGACCCCCACGGGCAAACTAGAGTAGGTGTAAACATGTAAACAATTAGTTCAACTAATTAAAAACATCCTGGTTAGTACGTTTCCATCTGCCACATGCACTGTGCATAAATACACATCTGAATATTTACTGGAGTTGACCCAAATATCGTTCAGCTATATTAAACTGAGGACACACGTGGGTCTGCAAACATAAATGTATGAAAAAGATATACATGTTTTTTAGTAGTGTACCAAATACAAAAATCAGTTACACTTAAAAATATATTGTAAATAATATTGACTTTTAAATCATTACTTTTAACGTTTACTCTAGAAGAGCTGTATATAAAAGCGTTTGTGTCTTCCATTGCTTTGAGCAGGCCCTGACATATACATATTTCAAATCTTGGTAATATAATTCTCTGTTTTGACCATTCATGTAAAAAAAGGAAAGCATCAAAACATGCATCATTGCTGTTTGTTTAGTTCCCGTTGGGGTCATGAAGAACAAAAAAAAAATCGGAATATTCTTAATGTGCCCCATTGGAAACTGAACAATGCAGAAAACAGTTGTCAAACATAAGTCTGCAGACGTGCTTCAGAGGGAGCCACGTTCTTAGAGCACCACCATCTAAAAAATATACAATCGTTTATATTCCTTTTACTGCAGACTACAAGCAATCAAACACGACAATGCAGGTATTAACTTGCTGCATTCAGTAAACACTTCCTGTTTGGAAAAAACATATTTTCAAGCCATATGTAGCAAAATACATAACCGGTAAAACAAACTCACGCGCACACACGCGCGCACACACACACTCTCTCACACACACTCACTCGCTCTAATATGAGTGTATGCGCGTCTCTTTTTTTTACTTATAACTACTGCAACAACTCATTCCTTGTTCACGTATTGTTTTGCAGTTCCAGTGAATTTTGAAATGTCATACAGAGATATCTATGCCTGTTTCAAGTTAATAAGAATGTTTGCATCCCCAGGCCGACTTAAAAAACATTACATAATCATCCTTGGTTCTTTCTTTAAACTTCAAACACGAGTTGAAATTGTGCACGTCCCCATCTTATGTAACATCCCCAAAATAAAATAGAATTGTCATACGGTAAGATCGTCTACGTGTGACATTGCAAAATGCAAGCCAGACTCCCTTCAAGGAAAACCCACGTGTCAGATGCAGGCAGGTCCATATGGGAATAATTTGCCGAAAATAAAAATCCACATCATATTTAGTACGCAGAGGGGGACAAAATCCCTAAAGTATTTTCCAGAGACAGCTGTGTCTCGTTGAGTGTGAAACATCTTACACTGCGGTTGAATATCTTGGCAAGAGTGACACCATTGATCAAAATGTCCCCAATGGCTTTCACTGTATTTGAACTGATAGTCCATTCTGTGATGGAAGACTGAGATGGTCATTCTGAGTTTAGCGGGCGGCTGAGACCTCCCGCCAAACTCAACCCATCACCTGACCGCTAGTGTTGCCAGGACACCGCCGGCCCTGCGGTGAAGAGGGCCTTAACATTGACACAGGCTCGGAATCAAGCCTGCGCCAATGTGGTGGTGCAGCAGCACCCGTTGCGCATTTCACTGCCCGTAGTTCAGGCAGTGAAATGCACGGCAGGGTTGTGCAGGGGGGGGCCTGCATTGCCCATGCCAAGCGCATGGGCAGTGCAGGGGCCCCCAGGGGGCCCGAGCACCCCCATTACTTTAGCTTTTCCACAGCGCTGTAAACTGCCATGGAAAGGCTGGAGGATGGAGACTCGTAATCCGGAGGACAGCGCTTCTTGCAGCACTGCACTGGAAGTTTACAACTGCTGGGACAGCCAGGCTGCAGGCTGACTGCAGCCTGGCAGTGTCGGCGGTTGGCCTGCGGCAGCTCATCCTCAGTCAGAATGGGGCGGATTGGACCGCCACTACTGTGGCGGTCCGACAACCACCTGAGTCTATATTATGGCCTATCTAAGTAGTGTTCTTCCCATGTGTGTGGGCCAGAGTGCTGCTGTTGTTGTTTTACCTATGCACGTACTTGAAGCGAAAAGGAGGCAAAGGATCTGACATGCATAAGAAAGTCATGCAAGTGTTACACAAGAGGTCATGCCAGCGGTCTTGCAAAAAGTCACCTACCATTTGATACTGCAGTCCAGAAATATTGGTACAGCGCTGATAAGCAGAGAACATGGGAAGTCTATACTCTGCTATGCTGTCAGTGTTAAAACAATAGATTTGTGCTTGTTCCTGATTAATTAACACATAAGCACCATCCCGGTTTTTAGGAAAAAAAGACAGTCAGCACCCTCTATGCTATTGTCATCTGGAGATGTTCTAACTAATATGAAAAATTAACAATAGGACCTTCTCTCAATGAATGGATCCAGTACGAAAACAGTTTATATTATTTGTTAGAATCTTACATTCGCACCATAGCAGATGCACTGCATAGCAAGGCAAATACAGCAGTGGAATTAACCATTAGGTCATCAGCTTAACTGTGTGCTCTGTGAAGACTGTGGGGAGAGGATGTGTGCAGAGGGGAAACATGAGTGAGTAGCAAAGATGGCATCCATCTTGTCTAAAATGGCGTTTTTCATAGAAAATTTGGCATAAATAAAACACATTAATAAACCCTTGTCTACACATGAAACTCGTTATAATTGCAATTATGTTAATTTCGTGTAGATTTGTAACCCAATGTAAGAAAGACATTTTAATGATTATTATTAATACATAAAGTAGAAATCTAAAAAAATAATTTAACACCGTTAGCAATGAACCCACTATCACTAGACCTTGTGTTACACAAGAGTGTGGTATTAACCACAGAGCCTGTGAAGGATCAATGGATGCTGGGATAGGCCATTGACCTCTTGTAAGAGAGGGGCTGGAGGGGCACTCTGATCTTTTTAGGTCAAGAGAAGAGACATTTACTAGAATTAGGTGACTACCTACAAAACCTGGGCAGGTTGACATTGATGGCTACAAATCTTTTCAAGTAAACAGCTTCCTTCTCCTCCATCTCATATTGAACCATTCCCTAAAATGGAGCTATTAATGTATAGAAGTGGGCAAGGCACTAGTGTCATGAATGGGGTCATTTGCAGACTCAGGCTACTGTTGAATATTCCACTTTTTTGTTCTGGGTTGACAGCACAGGTTCACCATACCCTATGTGATAAAAAAGAGCTTTAAGAAGAAGAGAGAGGCTTTGACTGCATACAACATTTGATACCCTTGAGTACGGAATTTGATTGGGCAGAAGTTTTGTGGTACTGCTAAAAATGAGTACTTGTATTGCCCTATCTGTCTTGTGGGAAAGCTTATGCTCAATACAACATAACAGAGTAGGATATGGTGATATTCTGTTGAACAAGACAATGAGCCTCATTATGAGTCTGGCAGTCACCTGACCGCCAGACTTGCGGATGGGGTTCAGACTGTCGCCAATTCGGCGGTCCGATTGCCATATTAGAACTAGGGCGGTCGGGCCGCTTTAGGACGGCCAGCTCCGCCAGGATCAGAGATCCCAGTGGTCTGGCAGTTGCGACAGTCCTAATCCGCCAGGGCATTATGACCTCGTAGCACCACCATGAAAAGGCTGGCGGAGAACATGTGCAGGGGTTTTAAGGGAGCCCCTGCACTGCAATGCCCTTGGCATGGGCAGTGCAAGGGCCCCCCTGGCCAGCACCGTAGCAATGATCACTGTCGGCTATGCAGACAGTAAACATTGCGAGGGTGTTGGTGCACTCTGCATCCTACAGCATTGCCAGCGCCTTAATTACTAGCCGAAGACAATTCTGTAGGCTGTTTGCCATTAGGTCAGCGAGTGGAAACCCTGGTTTCTGCCTGCTGACCTAGCGGGAAACTCTTAATCGGTCTGGTGTGGAGGTAGCCACTATGGCGCCAACCTCCCTGTTGGAAGTTAGGCAGACGGCCTAAACCGTCCGCCGAACTCATAAGGCACTGTATGCCTGATCTTTTCATTCTGAAAAGTTAAGATAAAGGCTGTCGATTTAATCTTTCAAATGCAGTTTAATATGAAAACAAACTTAGTGGGATGGATTTATTGTGGAAATCATGTATTGGAGTCAATAGGCCTGTAAGGATGGATTGCTATTAAACGTGAGTTAAAGCCTTGTGTTATATGGACGCTCACAGATTACTTTAATAGGGAAGAGTTTTGGTGTTTGGTACCCCCTCTTGTTTCCCCTTCTCCCATCCCCTGACAGAACATTTGCACTTTGATAATCCTTTAAACCCTTGTACGAAGGGATTAATATTGATTTGACATTTTTAATTTTGTGTATTCTTGCAATTTTCTGACTTTATACCTGGGGGTTGCCTTATGGAAAGTGTTTGCAGAATTCAGTAGGCCCAAGTTGGTTGTGGTGGCAAGTCAATAATAAAGGCTTTAGGCTTCATTGATTCTTTGGGAACATTTATGTTAAATGCCATATCTCTGATATGTTAATTGTGAAAAGTTACAACAACAACAACAGTAAGCTTGACCAATTTCTGTGCAATAAGTGATTGTCAAAGCTAACAGGTCTTTAAGGGTAGATTGGCATTACACACTTTAACAACTGTAGACAGATATTGTATTATATACAACCTCACAGGTCACTGTAGTACGCATGGATTTTGGTGTTGGTTACCCACTCTGACAACATCTTGGAGTGGAAGACTTACAATGTGATAACCTGTGTTAGGCTCTTTCCAGAGGGGTTGTATATTATTTGGCCACCTTTAATTTTGTACATATTTGTAATTTTCTGTTTGTGTGCCTGATGGTTGGCAGTTTACGTACAATACAGGAGACCACAGTAGGCTATTGTGACAAACCATGGAGGAAGGCAAGAGGCTTGATTGGTTCATTTGGAAAAATTATGTCAAATGCCAAGGGTCTGATCTGTATATTATGAAAAGGTACAGTAGAGGTATTAGATTTGACTTCTTTATTGTGCAATACCTTTATGAAAGTAAATAGGCATTAATAGGTAGGTAGCTATTACACTATCATAAAGATTGTAGAATGGAATTTACACATTCATTCAGTAAGTAAGGGTTTTGATGTGTGTCACCCCTTGGATAAACCATTAGACTAGAAGATTTGTACTGTGATAATCACCATTAAACTTTCTCAAGGCATGGTTGTATATTGTTTTTCCAACTGTAATTGTATACATATTTGTAATTTTGCTGAATGTTTGACCGTTGGATGCCATTTATAAAAGCTTTTGCCCAACATAATAGGCTTGATTTAATGATGGTGAGAAGCAATATAGGCTTGATTGGTTCATTTGGGAAAGATATGTCAGATGCTGTAGGAGTGATCTGTTTTTATGAAAAGTTATGACAAAGATTTGTAGGGGGGGCTTAGAGACTGTGAAAAGCAATGTTGAAGCTAAAAGGCTTATAAGGAGTTAACGAATGTAAAGATTGTGTTTTGTTTATCAAATCTCAGAGATTCCTGTAGTAGGGCAGGCTTTGGGGTTGGTTACCTCCATTTGACCAATCCCAGGAGTAGATTTGCACTTTGACAAACCTTGGTATGCCTTTGTAAGAAGAGTTGTATATTGTTTTGCCAGCTGTGATATTATTTATGTTGTATTTTCTTCTAACACATTTTATTTATTTTCCATATATAAACAGCACACCGTTTAAAACCATTGATACATCAACATTCTTTCCCTATCCCAGATACCACAGTAGTTACAAAAGAGAATTGCAGTCTATCCATCTCACACTATACATACTTCTACTCCACAAGTGTATGTTACCCCTGAGTCCCTGCCACCCATAGGTGCCTGTGTTTTGGAATCCTCCTCCAGGGTACATGAGCCTGCGTACAATGTGTCACAGTTTAAGCCATGGCACTGTACTAAGCGAGTGGTATTCACTTATATCGGGCCCAATCTTCAGATATTTCATTGTGTTTTTTCGGTCAACCTTTGGCCGTGTAGGCTTGTTGTTCTAGGGCCATGCATTTATCTAAACATGACTCCTCTCTGCCAGGGATGGAGCAGAGTAAAGGGCCACCAGTCCCAGTCGTAGCAGGGCTCTTTTGCATTGGTTGCCCTGTATGTTGTCTGTGATGTGCAGGAGGATCAATTTGGGACCCTGAGGAAAGGGCCATTATCAGAACCCACCCCCCCGAGGCAGATCTTCACAATCTTCCACTATGAGAGCAAGACTGGGCGAATTCAGATCATGTGTAGGAAGTTCCTGGGGTGTTTGAAACAACAGAGGCAAAGTGGAGAGCTGGTCGCTCCCATTCCCCACCGCTTGGTCTGGGTAAGGTAAGTACAGAGAAGGTATTTAAATTGGATGGGTGTATGTTGGACGGCAATTGCTGAGTCTCTGGGGGAAACTCAAGGATTCTCACCAGTCATCATCGTCTATCTGTCCTAAGTCACATTTCCATGCCTTTCGCAATAGATGGATTGTATATGGGGTATGGTATGCATGACAAATGATTTGTAGATAAAGGACAGTTTATGTTGGATAGCTGGAGTTAGCAGAACCTGGGCCTCCTAGGGGCTGAATTCTGGCAGGCCCAATAAACCAGAGATGTAAGGCGTGAGTGTGTGTCTGAGCTGAAGGACACAAACAAATTGGATTTTATGAAGCCCATATTCTCTTTGTAGATCAGTGAAGGATTTAATGGTGACTCCAGTCATCACATCTCCCAACAAGGAAATGCAGATGAGATCCCAATTGTAGAAAACCTCTAGTACAGTCACCTGTGGGAGCATGCCTCCAATCCAAAATGGGAGTCTCTCGAGTTAAGTGTTTTTCCCAACCCAGTACATGAAGAGTGTCCGCCACACCTGGAACACCACCCTTGATGCAGGAAAAAGCCCTAAGGAAAGGGGGCCCCCTTACAGGTCCTGGGCAACGGGGATATCATGCAACACCCAACTCTCTGAGGTGTATGCAGGGAGTGAGTGTCATCAAACCACCAGTCATTGAGAATCATAGGTTTTGCCGCTCTTTTAATAGAAGAATATAGGTGTAACTAGACCACTGTCAAATATGGATTTGAAGCATTTAACTAGTGCAGTCCTGGGCAGCTGCCTGTTCCAAAGAAAACTTTGTAATGCCACATTGAGTCGTGAGAAGACTGCCTTGAGAACAGGGTAGGGGAAATTTTGTAGTTGGTATAGTAATTTAGGAAGTCAGACCATCTTGAAGATGGCCGATCTTCTCATCAAAGAGAGGGGAAGCATGGACCAAAAATGGAAGTCTCAATACTGTTTAGCTAGATGGGGCTGTACATTTTGCTCTCTTTTACTGTCTTTTGTAATGTAAACCCCAAGTTATCAGAACCCACCCACGTTCAACTTTAGGAATCGTGCCCAAGGATCCTTGTATGTTTGTGGGCCCAACCAACCTGGATCCAACAGGAAAATGAGAACATCATCTTCATATGATGCTGTTTCATCTGAGACCCATGAGCCCCACTCAAATCCATTGACTAGTACGTCCACTCTGAACCACGCAGGTACGGGTTCGATGACAAGTGCAAATAGCAAGGGTGACAGAGGACAACCCTTTTGCATGCCCTTTCAAATTGAAAATGTGTTGGAGACTGAGTTCTGAACCGGGCCTCAATGTTGTTATAGAGTAATTTGACAAAGGTGATGTAGTGGGGGCCAAAATTAAACTTGGTTAAAAATGTAAATGAATAAGGCCAGTCCACCAAATTGAATGCCTTATGAACGTCAGCTAGGAGGAGTGTCTTCTCACCTGGTAACCTGGGTGCCAGTGCCACGATGCTCTGTGCCCACCTGAGTTTGTGTTTTGTCACCCTGCTAAGCATAAAGCTAGATTTGTCGCGTAGGCTCTCATTATTCTAATGAGACTACTGGATTTGAGCGGCAGAATCATCTGTGGTGTGGGCGTACTGAGTCTAACCCACTACAGGTGACACCTGTAGCCTAATCCGGGGTTTGCTCCGGCAAACTAGCTGTGCCTCATCTCTACCCTAGAGCAGGGATGATTAGGCAGTCGAACGCATGACACAATTGACTCCTCAGGGAAATCGTGGTCACTCAGATCAGAAAATATATCTAGGTTAAAGTGCACAGTGGCAGGCCTACTGTGCTAAAATAACGTGCATGGAACTATAACTTAAATGGCTACAAAACAGATTGATCCGAGTGGACCAGTGATTCAACACCCTCAATAGAAGGTTAGCCAAAGCTTTGGCCTATATTTTCACCTCTATATTAAGGAGAGAAATTGGACAGTAGGTGGCACACTGGGTTGTGGGTTAGCCCGGTTTGGGAATAACTACTATGTCTGCCAACTGGAGGTCTAGTGGGAGCTGCCGGCCTCGAAGGGCAGCCCAAACGCATCCATCCTGGGTAGGTCTAGACAAGACCATGAGGCTTTGTAGAATTCCACCAGGTACCCATTTGGCCCAGGGATTTCCTGGTCTGGAGTTGAACCAGTGCTTCCCTTAGTTTGACGAGTATTAGGTCGCCTTCCAAGGAGATCCTCTACTCAGTAGTAAGGCAACAGGAGGGCTAACTGTCTTTAAAGGCAGCCAGCTCTGGTTCTGTTGGCCCTTCTGTTTGATGGTAGAGGTGGGCATAGTAGGTTACAAATTCTGAAGCTATTGGAGAGTTAGTGATGATGTCACCCCCTTTGTCATCTACCAAACAACACATGGGTGGTCTTGTAGAGACAATGGAGAGCAGGCGGTGCAGTATTCTACTGCCCTTGTTCCCCCAATGGTAGATGGCGGATCTGTCATCGGCCTGCCCCTGTGGACTTGTCTACTGAGGGGTTGCCCACCCTGTTGAGGTCGTTTACCAAACTCCAGAGCTTCCCAGGGAACTGCAGCGGGCATCCATAAGGAATTGTGTAGAGAGTAGGGGAGGAGCATAGATACATATAAAAGTAATGTAGAGTGCAGGATACAGCAATTGTTGGAAATGGCCCTCTCTACAGGGTCACCACCAAATTCTTTGCCTTCCTGCTCCTACGTTTGCTCTGTGACTGTCTGGGGCTTTCCTGGATTTTTACTTGTTGGCCTTAGGACTTTGTGCACTTAACTACTGTTAACCTGTGCTAAAGTGCTTGTGCTCTCTTCCTAAAACATAGTTTAATTGGCATATGCCTTCTTGTAATATACATTGACATGTAAATCCCTTGCAGAGTGGTATACCAAATACCCTAGGTTATGTTAGAGCACAGCATGTTAAGCTCTAGTTCTGCCCTTCAGGTTCCCCTGGGAAGACATCATCCCTCATAACTGAGGAAGTGGCCTATAGCCTACAGAAGCAGCTGTAGCGAAGCGTTCAGCAATCAGCATACAGTCGTGGCCATCTGGCTGAAATATCCCTCTAACGTGTATGGGACAGAGAAGTGTTTTTATACTAAAACAGCTGATGTTCTGAGAAAATGTCCCAACATAAGGATGTGTATGTTTCTATGAATACCAGAGACAAAGCGTTACCACGTTTTCCGCAACCTCTCTTTCTGCATCCTTGAGAAAAGCACAGAGAGAAAGAAATGTCTTGTTTAAGAACGCAGTGCTGGCCTAGGCAAAGAACAGCCAGATAGAGAGAAATAAAATAAGACCACAAATATGGCTATTGCTAAAATAATAAACGAAGCTGAATAAAATATATCTAGGTTAAAGTGCACAGTGGCAGGCCTACTGTGCTAAAATAACATGCATGGAGCTATAACTTAAATGGCTACAAAACAGATTGATCCGAGTGGACCAGTGATTCAACCACCCTCAATAGAAGGTTAGCCAAAGCTTTGGCCTATATTTTCACCTCTATATTAAGGAGAGAAATTGGACAGTAGGTGGCACACTGGGTTGTGGGTTAGCCTGGTTTGGGAATAACTACTATGTCTGCCAACTGGAGGTCTGGCGGGAGCTGCCTGTCTCAAAGGGTAGCCCAAACGTATCCATCCTGGGTAGGTCTAGACAAGACCATGAGGCTTTGTAGAATTCCACCAAGTACCCATTTGGCCCAGGGTTTTCCTGGTCTGGAGTTGAACCAGTGCTTCCCTTAGTTTGTCTAGTATTTAGGTCGCCTTCCAAGGAGATCCTCTCATCAGTAGTAAGGCAACAGGAGGGCTAACTGTCTTTAAAGGCAGCCAGCTCTGGTTCTGTTGGCCCTTCTCTTTGATGGTAGAGGTGGGCAGAGTAGGTTGCAAATTCTGAAGCTATTGGAGAGTTAGTGATGATGTCACCCCCTTTGTCATCTACTAAACAACACATGGGTGGTCTTGTAGAGACAATGGAGAGCAGGTGGTGCAGTATTCTAATGCCCTTGCCTCCCCAATGGTAGATGTAGCTTTTCATATTAACCCAGGTCAGTCGTGCTTCATCTAGGAGAGTTTGTTGCAATAGGGTCTGGCTTTGTAGAATATTTTGTAGAAGGGTTGGGTCAAGGTAATTTGTGAAAGCCTGTTGCATTATGAGGTTTTTTTCACGATCCATAACCTCTTGTAGTTTCCTTTGTTTCTTACCTGCTCTATAACTAATAATAACCCCTCTTAGTGTGGCTTTGAGTGTCTCCCAGAGGATCTCTTGGGAAGTAAGCATACCCTTATTACGTGAGATTTAGAGGTCGAGCTTAAACTCAAAATGGTCTCTGGCTGTAGTGTCCGATAGCACCCAGGCATTAAAGTGCCCGCTGAACCTGGTCACTCACGGTGCATGCCACAAGGTGAGGGTGATGGATAAGCCTCAGTCATGGCGCACATTTCCGCTATCCTGGCGGTCTCGGAGGTGGGAAGAAACAGTCAAGGCGAGAGAACACTTTATGCGTGCCAGAGAAATATGTATAGCCCTGTGTGATAGGGTGATGCAGGCACCAGGGTCAGAGTCATGATATCAAGGTATTCAGCATAAAGGGTCTGGTGGATCTGTCATGGGCCTGCCCCTGTGGACTTGTCTACTGAGGGGTTGCCCATCCTGTTGAAGTTGCTTACCAAACTCCAGAGCTTCCCAGGGAACTAAAGCGGGCATCCCTAAGGAATTGTGTAGAGAGTAGGGGAGGAGCATAGATACTTATAAAAGTAATGTAGAGTGCAGGATACAGCAATTGTTGGAAATGGCCCTCTCTACAGGGTCACCACCAAATTCTTTGCCTTCCTGCTCCTACGTTTGCTGTGTGACTGTCTGGGGCTTTCCTGGATTTTTGCTTGTTGGCCTTAGGACTTTGTGCACTTTACCACTGTTAACCTGTGCTAAAGTGCTTGTGCTCTCTCCCTAAAACATAGTTTAATTGGCGTATACCTGATTGTAATATACATTCACATGTAAATCCCTTGCAGAGTGGTATACCAAATACCCAGGGCCTATAAATGAAATGCTACCAGTGGTCCTGGAGCACTTATTGTGACACCCACTTAAGTAGCACCTTAAAGCTTGTCCCATGGTTGCTATTGGAACCTGAAGGCAGTGTCTCAATGCAATGCTATGTCGACTTGGCATTTAAAATCCCCCTGCCAAGTCTTAAACTCCCCTTTTATTACATACAAGTCACCCCTATGGTCAATCAATCAGTCAGTGCTTGTAAAGCGCGGCTTACCACCTGTGGTGTTTCAAGGCAGTGTGGTGGGCATACTGATCATTCGAAGACCCAGATCTTGAGATCCTTTCGGAATTGCTTCAGGGATGCGGCCTGTCTGAGGTTGAGAAGGAGTGTATTCCATGTCCGGGCTGTGAGGTAGGAGAAGGATCTTCCTCCAGCTGTGCTTTTCTTGTTTCTGGGGATGGTGGTGAGGGCGAGGTGGGAGGATTAGAGTTGCCTGGTGGAGGTGTAGAAGGTCAAGCAGTGGTTGAGGTAGTCTGGTCCGATCTTGTGAAGTGCTTTGCAGGTGTGAGTCAATAGCTTGAAGGTGATGCATTTGTCGACCAGGCACCAGTGGCGGTCTCTGAGGTGGGTGGAGTTGTGGCTGTGGCTGGGGATGTCCGGGATGAGTCTGGCTGCTGCGTTCTGGATTCTCTACAGCCTTGCTTGTAGCTTCCTTGTGATGCCGCCGTAGAGTGGGTTGCTGTATCAAAATTGCGCTGACCAGAGCGGAGGGTGCCCATCCAGTCTTAGTGGGAATCCACTTGTGGATCTTTTGAAGTAGATGCAAAGTGTGGAGGCCTGAGAAGAGACAGCGTTGACTTGACAGATCATGGAGAGTGTTGAATCCATAATGTTGCCCAGGTTGTGTGCATGGTCAGTTAGGGCATTTCCTAGGGCGGCAGGCCACTAGGAGTTGTCCCACTAGTTCTGTTTCTCTGCTCTTCAGAGATTTGCTTTCATCACATGCCCATAGCGGTTTAAAAGACGGCATTACGAGGGGTCTGGTTTCCACTGTTACTTCCATTGAAGCGTGTGTGAATGCCGATTCCTCCTGCAAGTACGTAGCGTGCATGAAGCCGCTTTGATTATACTGGGAGACCCACTGCATTTTGATCGTTATGCAATTTTCTTCTTTGAGACTTTATGAGAATGAGATTTCAGCTCTACCTGTTCTTTTCCACAGTCCTTGTAGCCGGTAGAAACACTTGCGTGCTAAAAATGCCCAGCGCCACTTCACGTACGTGTATTGAGTGAAGTTGAAGTTTATGCAGTGTATTCAGTTAATCCAGCTATTATGTTGCAACCCCAGACTCCCGAACTATTCCTTTCCCCCTTCCTTATTAGGGGGAGTGAGCATGAGAGTCCTGGTAAAACGGTATTTTGAGCTTCTACGAGAGCGAGACTTCAGCTCTACTTGCCTTGTCCACAGTCCCTATAAGCTCATAGCAACGTTTCTGTGTTGATTGGGTCCAGTATCTCTTTCTGAACACCTATTTAATGCCCTGGAAGTTAAAGTTTTTTTTGATGAAATGCCCATCCATAGATATCGTCTTCATTAGCATTTTGGAGTAGTTTGAAGTATGTGATTAGCGAATGGCCTCATAGTTTCTCAATTTTTTTCCCTTATTGGAGATAGGTACACTGTGTTTGGCAGATTTAAAATCCTGTCTTTTCTGTCTATATCCTCATGAGCTTTACTTTTATAAGCGTTTTAGCCTTTGATATCTTGTTTTCATATGTTTTTTTGGTTTACAGAGTTATTACCTATCTAAGATTGGCTATTTCAACTTCGCACTATCTTTTGTGTTTTAGAGAACCTCTGACCACTATTTCATCTACAGGAAGTGCCAATTATACATGTATTTATTTGCTATTTTTGGAGTCATCAGGTATGATTGAACAGGTTGTGAATGCATTTCTTTGTGTGTCAACATGGTGGCGGTATCTAAGCAGATTCTATTCTATCCTATATATATTTATTTGATATTTCACATCGTTTTAGGGAGGCTTTGAACACGAGTCAGGTATGATATAGTTTCTTCACATTCCTCCCACCCGTTCGGTGCAAGAAATGTTTGGTATTTTTTTTTTCCATCTAATTAGGTAGTTTTGCCAATTGGCTAGATCATGAGTAGCATTGGTTCCAGAAACCATAAAGTCATTTTTGTGTTCTTTTTATCTAGGTTCTTTTGAAGGTCCGCCATTTGATATTCTATGATTTGCCCTGAAGAAGGTGGCTTTTGAAGCACAGTTCTGTCCACCGAAACGTGCGTCGGCACATGGGTGACTTTTTACCCACTATTACAGCTATCTGATGAAACATTTTAACGGATGATGCTTTCAACTATATAAGTAGATCAACTCTTTAGATTTAATAATGAATAGAGAAATAAGTGGATCACAGAAATCAAATACCTATTAGAGAACAACACGAACTAAAAAATTGCAGTGTCATTTCACTTTGATTAAATATATGGGAATTATTATTTATATCACTAATACATGGTGAAAGAACTTGGATCATCAATACACCTTCGGCTACTTAAGATACAAAAATGACGAATACATACATATGTCTGTGTGTTGTTTTCTCCCAAGATTCCTACACAATCAGATTGATTCTTTAAATCCTAGGATTCTATAAGTTCCTTTTGAGATGAATTATTGATTTAGTGTGTACACTTTAATCATATTAATTGTTATTTAGATTGTTTTTTTAATGTTGGTTTGTTTGGTGGTTTTGACTTGATTTTTCCTTTCTTATAGCTATTTTCCTCTTTATATTAGGGTTCATGGATGATCTTGTGGTCTGGAGTGCTTTGTTCTTGCGGACCTTCATTTATATTTATTAGTTTAATATTGTAGTGCTTTGTTTTTGCGCATCTTCATTTATATGTATTAGTTGAATATAATACATTTTTCTATTTAGGTTGATTTTATATAAGATATATTTTGGCATATGTTCACAATAAATATACATATATTTGCTATACAGTTTGAGGTTTTGTGTTATTTATGGTTTCCAGAATATGTTATATAAATCCAGATACAAAGTATATATACCCACTTCTATAATTATTTGTTTAGGAGAGGTTTGCTATTTTCCTTAGGTCTTTAGTTCTATCCAGGCGGTGGCTGCTCTCATACCGTTGTGGGAATTTGTCTTGGCTGTTGATGGGTCGCCGAGGGTTAGGATGAGCTGGGTGTTGTTGGTGTAGAAGACTATGTTTAGTCAGAGATGTCTTACAATCTTAGCGAGCGGGCCATGTACATGTTGAAGATGTTTGGGCTTACTGAGGATCCCTGTGGTACTCCGCCGCATTTTTCTTTGGCCACCAAAGTGTACAGTGTGAGTCTGACACGCTGGGTCCTTTCGGTAAGGAAGGATCAAATCCATTCCAGTGCTTTGCCTCGGATGCCAGTGTCATGGAGTCTGTTGCAGAGGGTGAAGTGGGAGACTGTGTCGAACACAGCAGAGTGGTCAAGGAGGATGAGGGGGACTATGTCTCTGTGGTCCAGTATGGCGTAGATGTCATCTGTGGCTGCGAGGAGGGCTATCTCAGTGCAGTGGTTCGGGATGAGTCCAGAATGTGGTTTGATTTGAGACACTCCGCCAGTTGCATATTGATGGCCTTTTTGGTTACCTTGGCTGTGAAGGGGACCAGCAAGATGGGTCTGTAGTTTTTCATCTCCCTTGGGTCAGTGGAGGGTTTCTTCAGGAGCGGGTTGATTTCTGCATGTTTCCAGTCAGAAGGGAAGGTGGTTTTGATGGAGCAGTTGATAGTCCGGCAGAGATCTAGTGCGATGGTGGCACTGGCCAGGTTTAAGATGTTATGTGGGCATGGGTCTGAGGGTGCTTTACTGCCTGGAGCCTGCCTTGAAGACCCTAGATGGCCCATAGGGCAGGGTGCTGTGTAATTAAAAAGTAGGACAGGTATTTTTTAGTTTTGCATGTCCGTCCAAATTCGTTTTTCACTACTGTGAGGCCTACCTCTCCCAGAGTAGAGCATTAGATTCCTTATTATATTTAATACACTGTAATTCTTAAACCACAAGTGGTATTTATGTCATGTTTGGTATCTATGAACTTGTAATGACAAACCCTCTTTAATGGAAATTCGGACTTATCATTACAAGTTTGAAAATGGCGCTTTTAGAAAGTTGGCATTTTCATGTGCTTAGCCCTCTGTGCCTGCAGCCTGCCTTATGTCACATGATTAGGTGTAACTGGCAGTTGAGACTTTGTGAATTCACCACAGACAGTCACACAATAATGGTATTAGCAGAGCCTGAATGGGCCATTAACTGACTTGATGGGGGGGGGAGAAGCTAAGTACAGCCCCACTTGCATCTGAATAGACTGAGCTTTGCCACCATCCAATAGGCTTAATGGCCCTGTATTTCAGTGCAGCCAGCTAGTAGCCAGGGCATGGGAGGCAAGAAACTCTTGGAAATTCAAAGAACCCTTCTGTAAACTTCTACCAACGTCTTCTAGCAGCTAAGCAACAGGGTATGAAAATTGGGCTATCAGACCCACTCTTCAGTTCACTACTGGACCTGTAGAAGGTCCCTGAGAGGGCTGCCTACTTCTGTGACCTGCTGTGCCCACCACTAGACTGCTGCTGTACCTGGAAGGACTGCATTGCTGCCTGAAGTCCGCCTTGAACCTTCAGAGGCCAGTCCTGCTGTGGAGCCTTGCATCTTCACCTGAACACAGAACTTCAGAAGTGACTCCAAGGACTAGATTAGCTGGCCTCCTGTTCAGAGCCACAGGGACATAACAGACTCCCACCATCTTGAACCTGCACCTGGACCCAGCCTCAGTGATTCTTGAACCCCCAAGGGGTCTCCACTCACTCCTGGGCTCTTGGTTGTGGTGCTAAAGGTGCCCGGGTGGCCATTTTCTAAAACTGAGGACTTGCTATTTTGAACCATAAACTTAAAAAAAAATCATAACTCTTGTTCTACTGATTGGATTTTGATGATTCTGGTGTCAAATAATGTATTAAAATGTTCTCTATTTTTCTAAATTGGTTTGGGATTTTTATTGTGTTGTGTTTTCACTGTATTGCTGTTTGTGTACTGCATAAATACTCACTGCCTCTAAGTTTAGCCTGACTGTGTTTTGTGCCAAGCTACCCAGGTTTAAGAACAGGTTGAATTAGTGACTTTTTGTGGTTTACCCTGCAAGGGATTATGCCTGTTGCTTGACCAGGGCTCGTACCCCTGTCAATCAGCCACCCAACTTCTCACAGCGATGTATCTCTCCCATTTGTCTCATAGGTCTCATGACATCTGGAATGAAAGCGTGCAGCACATAAAGATGGTGACACCTCTGACCCCCTAGTGAATCCCACATGGTAGACTTGTGCAAACCTGGCTCGTGCTAAGAAGACGTTCCCCTCAAGTTGTGTTTCTTGGAACATGAGAATGTCCAGATTAATGCATTTGGTTGTCTAAATCACTGCTCTCCTCTTGATCTTCTTGAGGAGGCCTTTCACCTTGCAAGTGAGGAGCTTGAGCTGGTTTCCCTTAGTGGGGTAAGGATCCTCTGGGGGCTTTGGGGATACCGCAGTGCTGGCATGAGTACATGAGGGACAGGGGTGCTTCAGTTGGATAGGTAGTGAGTCTTTGACTGGGACGCCGGGTTGATTTACTTTGTGTGTATTAACTCTGCCTCTCCCAATAGCTGTCGATGGTGGCGGGGACCGCTGCCAATGGGGCAACTGAACCAAAAACACACCTCTACCTTCGAAAACCCCCTTCAAAGAAGTGGAAAACAATGCCCAAACATAACAAAATAGAGAACATATTGAGACCGGGCAAGAGTTGAGGTAAGTCAGACCAACTGAAGCTTAGGGAGGAGACTGGAGCTCTCCCATCACAGAAAGGCAGTCGCTGCTCTTGTTTGTCCATCTGGACTGGGCTGTGCCTCCCCACACAGGGACCCAGTTTTCCCCTGCTTAGCAGGGCCTTCGTTTGTTCTTGTGACTTCTGCACGACAAAGACAACCAGGAACACAAGGGGTCGTCTGTGGTGGACTGGTGGTTGCCTTCAGCCCTCCATTGTAGCCATGGTGGCCTATCTTTAATTCACTGCCAGGCATTCTCTGGGGTTTAAAAAAATTGGTTTTCCCCTCATGAAGCACCTTGAGCCGGATGGGGAAAAGTAACATGCATTTGATGTGCATAGCTTGTAGTTTTTGTTTGACCCCAAGGAAGATTTAACTTTTCTGTTGCACCTGCAATATGTAATCCGGGAAGAGCATCATTTTGGAGGAATTATGAAGAGGAGTTTCTTGTGTGCGTGAGGCCTGCAAGAAGGCATCTCTATCTGAAAAGTTGAAAATGCAGGCACAATAGGTCTTGAGAGTGAGGCTGGCAGTGGCTGGGAGGCCAGGCGTCCATGGGCACTCTTGACCAGGAAACATGGCAACAGATCCTCTGCCAGCACCCAGGACCACAGCCATTGGGTGACAAACTGTGTGTGGTGGGAGCCCTCCACCCCCTCCAGGAAACCCAACAAGGGAATATTGTTATGATGGGAGCAGCCCTTGGTGTCTTCTGCCCAGTTCTCCAGTGTGAGGAACTCATTCTGTAGCTGTGTAATGTATTCCTGTTGTCCCTTGATGGTGTCTTCTGCCATGGAGATGCATCCTTCTGCTCCCAAGACCCTGTCTGCCATGTTCTAGAGGTCTTGCTGAAGGAGGGAGAGATCCACTCTTAATTCACCAAGCCTTCCCTCCAGAGATGTCTGGGATTCTTAGATCGCCAAGAGGATAGATGTTGTAGCCTCTGAGGGTAATTCCACTGGGGTCTGCGGTCGGGCTGATGCCTCACCTTCCGCACCTCAGGTGGGCAGTGTAAATGTATCTATGCTGCTCTGGCTGCCCTGTGTCGGCGTTTTGTCTTTCCCTATGATGGATAGAGAATAGCAGGGTGGAGGGATAGAACCCCAACCAGCAATCACCCTACAGCAGCAAAGGGAAGTAAAGGGTGTCTTTCCCCCCATCAGTATGCCAGTCCCCCTGCAACTGGCAGTATTCAGGTGGACTCAGTGCAGTAAAGCCTGTTGAACTGCATCCACAGAGGTGTCCATTTGCTGGTGAAGTCTTTTGGCCTCTCCTGGGTCTCTGGTAAAAGGAAGTGTTTGATTTCTTGTTCGCTGGTGGCCACCGATATAGGGGGCACAAAATCTCAGGCCAGGCCCCCATCACTGGGTATGGTTCCTTGGGGTCTCTGGGGGCCTCTCAGACTCTCGCTCAATGGCAGGGCCTTTGTCAGTTACCCAAGTGTACCATAGGATTGTGGTCTGCGCCAGTAGGCGCATGTCTCTCTGCCCTCTACCGCACTTTAGTCATTGGCTGAGAGGGACACTTCCTCTGAAATGGTAATCCCCCTGGGGCTGAACCCTCTCACCGGGCAAAAGCGTTGATGTGGTCTACAGCCCCACAGGCTGTGGTCCAGTGGTCCACCCCTTGCTGCTCACTAGGTTGCCTGAGGCCCCTGACCCCTCCCCTGCCTTGTTCTGGGGGTCATACAGCAGCTGACACTACCATCTCACCGAGACCTGTTGGTGTTGCGAGGTGCATACCATCACTGCCCTCACTCTGTTTTCAGCCGTACAGGCCTCTTCATGACCTCTGGGCCAGATGAGGCTCAGCGGGCAAATCCGGGTGTCGATGAAAAGCCCCGCTCACTTCTCAACTTCAGCCAGTGATGAATCGGACGAGATGCTGTTTTCTGGTGGATTTTGATGGATTAATGGTGGGATGGATAGCAGAGGTCACAGAGTTAGGACCGCCATCTTTCTGTGAACAATCCTTCTGCCTTTAATTTGGTCATTCTCTGTACAGTGTAGGTCATGTTCATGATTTAGCATTATGAACATTTTTTATCTGCAGAATATATCATTTGCATAAACATGTAGATGTTCTCTGCAGTTTAGCGTGTGATACAATTGTATTTTGTGGAACAGGATGCACTTTGAGCAAAGAAAATGGTGTTATGGGATCTCCCATGAGAAAAGCAATAACACAGTCATGACTGTATGCATCTCTTTATTCATTACATACTTTCTTATGTGATGGAGGTAGGCGATGCAAAATCCAGTTGTAATTGTATGTTGTCGCTTTCCCGTTTGTGTTGAAGTGAACGATAAGCCAAGGGACCATCAGTGTTGTTCAGTACACTTTGTTCTCATCACCATCATCATTGTTGCATTATTGATAAAAGATTTGCACACTCAAGAGTATCTTAGCATGAATAAAAGGACCCACTGGACACTTGTTAGAGAAGACTTAAAACAAGCTAACATTAACAAAACAATAGTATCTTCAAGCCCTTCTTAAAGTCACATTGCTCCAGGATACTGATCATGTGTACTAGTGTTTCATTCGAGTGTAAAGGACTGAAATATCAGAGTGATCAACAACCAGAGAGGGGCACTTTTGTGACACTGGTGAGAATTGAAACCAAAGGAATCATGCGGTAGGTTGCTTGGCATATCTTCCAAACAAGACATTTCTCAACCTCTGTAAATCCTGTACATCATGCACTAGGCTGTGAAGTGTACATTTTCATGTATTTGGGAGCCAGTGAAGCCACTTCCCTGCTGTTGAAGCATGCTTTTACTTTTTAAAGACAAAAAAGCTCCCAGCTGTATGATTTGGAAGGGCAAGGTGTAAACTATAACTATACTATTTGCACAAAAGCAAGCAGGAAGGCAGGCACTTCTTTGTGCAGAAATGGGAGTGTCTTTCCAACAATGTGAACCATGTGAAAGCATGAGGAAAAGAAGGAGTTAATCTTCGCAGTAAGGGAACTTTTCAGATTTAGAAGTTCACTAAAGGATTTAACCCTTACAGCTGGAGTGGGAAAGACCTCCCAGTTGTGAAGATCTGATGGATTGAGACCAATATTCCCTGTGTTGCTCACCAATAAAAAAATCTGTATTGCTGCTGTTCAGTTGGATAAAAGGCTTGATGATCAACATTAGGTGTCTGAAAGGCAGTTTCTAAGATTTTCTAATGAGACTGCAGCATTCTTATCTAAATAAATCATATACTGATTGTTAGAAATTGGGTTTCTGGTTGCCTAGGGTATGCACCTAAGCCAGGCAGAACCCACCCACTCTAGTCAGGGCGAGGGGGTTACACACCCAGGATAACCCCCGTTCACCCCCTTGGGAGCTTGGCACGAGCAGTCAGGCCTAACCCAGAGGCAATGTGTTTGCACACCACACACACCACACGTGATGCAATAAATACACCACAAAGGAAACACAACACCAAGTTATATAAAAATAAACTGTATTGTACACATCATTATTAGACCAAACATAACATGTCAGTAATACCCTGCTACCCATGCAGTTGTCAGAACAATATACAGCATTAGTACTCTGCGAAAACCAGCAGTAGTCACATGAAACACATAGGTTACTGATTATTCTGCAACATAAGCAGTAGTCAGGAGAACATTACTCAAAAGAGTGCTCATATCATGGTAAAGCAAACACATATCACCCGAAATGCACGCGGCGCAATATGTGTACAATCATAGGCCAGGATGGTGTCACAAGAAAGGCAATAAAAAAGCATGTATTTATTACTGTGTGTCTCTTCCACCAGAGCTGGTGAATGTGGTACACTGCTCACCCCAGGTGACACACCGGTAGTATTAGGGCTGCAAATGGGGACATCTGTGTCCCAAATGTTGCACTATTCCGGCAGACTCCAAAGTGACTTTGGCAGGGGCGGGGACCTCTGTCAAGGGTCGCCAACCTGGCCTGCTATGTGGCGAAAGGATGCGGTGGGGGTTAGGGAACAGAGGACCCAACGGTAACATGGGACCTTCGATGAGGTTTCAGCCCCCGCCTGCGAGTCACAACCACCAAAAAAGGGGCCCAGCAGGGACAGGGGTCCTCTGGCGAGGTTTTCACCCCACCCACGAATCAGGCAACGATGAAAGGAGGCCCAGGATGGGGTGAGGGGCCACCGTTGAGGTCTCCCTTCCTTCTCAGTGCCAAGGGGTCAGTAGAGGGACAGCGGCAGCCCACACACCGCCCGGCGTCCACTCCATCTCCCGGGGTGGGGGCCATTGCAAGGAAAACACCAGTAAATGGTGCCTGCGAGTGCCCCGGGGGCATTCCTGAAAGCACTCCTGACCCCAGGGGCACTGGAGAGTAGCGTGCTTCGCCCGTCCTGGTTTTTGGGGGAGGCGGACGGCGGCTCTTGTCACTCCTCCTCCTCAAGGCAGCTCAGCCTGGGGGTAGCGGAATCCTGGCTGGGATTTCCTGACCAGCCGGCTCCTCTAACCATAGCCGGAACGCGGTGGTCATCCTAACACAGAGCAGTTCCTGCAGGTGCTCCAGGGGCACTCTTCCAGCGCTCCTGTGCCCCGGGGGTATGAACCCACAAGCGCACTCCGTGTGCTCTGGATTTTCTTAACCCACCAAGGTCATGACAGTGAGGCACCCTCCAGTCTGAAAAGCACCCTCAAAGCACTATGCTCAAAAAGAAAAAGAATAAATCGCTCTTCTTTGCGCTTATAGAAATCCAGGGCAAAGCTCTCCCACGTGCTGATTTTAGGGGATCCCGTGGAGCAGGAAAGCAGCACCCTTCACATGCTGGGCTCCCGGGAGGCACTCAGGGGGGAGTGGGGGTCACAAGGATAGGCAGCTGCGAACAGGGACACCAGAACCCCACAGGGAGGCAGGGGTGATCTCTTCAGTCAGTCCAGCAGTGCCAGTCCAGCCCAAGCCTAGGGTGGCAGCTGGTCAACAGGGCAACAAGCAGAAAAGTGATCCTGATGAGTCCTTTGTGCTACCTGGTACAAGCCAGGCAGCAGGGCAACACACAGAAGGGCAGTCCAGATGAGTCCTTTGTGCAATCCAGTAGCCTCTCTAGCATAGGTTTGGCCCCAGATCCAAAAGTACTGTAAAACATGGGGGAAAAACCCCTGTACTTATACTCATTTTGCACACTGTTACAAAGAGTGGGGGAGGAGGATCCAACCAGTCCTAACGGGTTTTAGGAGTGTCCCCTCTCTCCTCCAGCACAGGCTCTAAGCATCAGTGGGTAAACGAGCCCTTTGTGTGAGGCCAGGGCACAGCCTTTACAAATGCAGGTGTGCCCCACCTCTCCCCCTCCTCTCAGCCCAGGAAGACCATCCGTTATGCAGATGCACCTCAGTGACACCTCCACCCTCCCTGTCTACAGGCTGTCTGAAAAGTATGCACAAAGCCCAGCTGTCACTCTGCCCAGACGTGGATTGGAATCAAGCTGCAAACCACCAGAGTCATAAGCACAGAGAAATACTCACTTTCTAGAAGTGGCATTTCTATGTTGTTAATAAAAAAAATCCACCTACACCAGTAAGCAGCATTTCTCACTACCATTACAACCATACCAAACATGCCTACACTACCCCTCATATATCAGACCATACCCGCTAGACATAAGGCAGGACGATTCCAATGCAATCCTATGAGAAGGCAGCACTCAAAGCAGTGAGAAGCCAAATAGGCTGGTTGTCACTAACAGGGCAGGCCATGCCACTAGGCACATGTCCTGTCTTCTACATACATAGCAACTTGCCCATAGGGCTAGCTAGGGTTTACCGTAAGGGTGACTTATATGTCCTAAAAGGGGAGTGTCAGGCCTGGCAAATAAATTTAGATGCCAGGTCCCGGTGACAGCAAACTGTGCATGCAGGCCCTGCGCTAGCAGGCCTGAGACAGGATTTTAAAGGCCCACTAGTGTGGGCGGCGCAAGCAGCGCTGCAGGCCCACTAGTGGCATTTAATTTACAGGCACTGGGTATACGGTTACCACTGCACAAGTGACTTACAGGTAAACTAAATGTTTATTGAGACCGGGCAAGATAAACTAAATGTGCCAATCAGGTATAAGCCAATCATACCAAGTTTACAAGGGAGGATAGTTTCTTTCCACGCTGCAAGGCGATGCATCAAATTTCAGGAGCATAGCCTTGGTTCCTCACTGCGATGCAGGGAACTTTTTAGGCCTAATGACGATACGTTGAACATCCGGAATGCGAAGGAGCATGCACCGTGTTGATCTGGTAGGCAATGCAGTTATTTTCCAGATGTGAGGCAGGAGCTGCGACGATTTCTGCAGGCGTTGCATCGATTTTTCTACTCTTGCGGATTTTCTCATATCAGAAATTATCACTTAAAAGCATATAAGGGAATCTCCAATGCTGGCTTATGACAGAAGCAGGCTTCCCAGTAGAGAAGAACAACTTTGAGAGTTTTTCACTACTAGGAAATGTAAAATTTATAAGTACATGTCCTGCCTTTTACTTACATAGCACCCTGTCCTATGGGTACCTAGGGCCTACCTTAGGGGGTGACTTATATGAAAGAAAGGGCGATTTTAAGGCTTGGCAGGTAGTTTTAAATGCCAAGTCGAAGTGGCAGTGAAACTGCACAAACAGGCCTAGCAATGGCAGGCCTAGCAATGGCAGACCTGAGACATGGTTAACGGGCTACTTATGTGGGTGGCACAATCAGTGCTGCAGGCCCACTAGTAGCATTTAATTTGCAGGCCCTGGGCACATTTAGTGCACTTTATAGGTAAATTAAATATGCCAATTGGGTATGAGCTGATGTCACCATGTTTTAGGGAGAGAGCACATGCACTTTAGCACTGGTTAACAGTAGTAAAATGCCCGAGTCCTAAAGCCCTCAAAAACGAAGTCAGAAAAAGAGGAGGAGGAAGGCAAAATGTTTGGGGCGACCTTTCAGAGAGGGACATTTTCCAGCATAACCACCTCCATCCTAAAAGCCAAGAGAGACTAATTAATACCCTGATGAACTTCCCTGCTTAGAGTGACAGAACATGGACAATGTCTCACTACTGCACAGCACTTTCTAGTTCTATGCCTTTCTGAACTCAGCTGGGCCCCTCTGTCTATACTCTCTGGTGCCACTGAACTGATCCATGGGGAACCCTTCTTCTCATCCATTGACTCCCTCTCTAGAGCACCTAACCTTAATTTGGTCACAGGTGCATCCCAGCAGGCAGATAGTACTAGGGACTTACAAGTAAATTAAATATGCCAATTGGGCATGAGCCATTGTTACCATGTTTTAGGGAGAAATCACATGCACTTTAGCACTGGTTAGCAGTGGTAAATTGCCCAGAGTCCTAAAGCCAACAAACACAAGGTCTGAAAAAGAGGAGGAGGAAGGCAAAAGTTTGGGGCAACCTTTCAAAGAGGGACATTTTCCAACACTGACTTATTTATAAGTCCCTAGTATATGGTACCCAGGGTACCAAGGGCATGAAGTGAGAGTGTCCACCAAGGGGTTCAGCACTGATTGTGCCACCATGCTAGTGGCAAAGTACAAAATGGCTCCCAGCCTGCTACTGCAGACTGGAGGGGCAGTTGTCACACTGCCAGTTTGACTTTGCCACTACAACTTATGGCAAACCACCACTTATCTTAACAATATATGTAAGTCCACTCTAAGGAAAGCCTCTAGAGCCCTAAGGCAGAGAGCTGTATATTATTAAGTAGGACATGTATGTTTATAGATGTATCAGCATCAAAATCCCTAAAGTTATCATTTTACTGTGGAAAACATAGTAGCCCCATTGGCTTATACAAGGTTACCGGCTGGCACCCCAGGTTGGCTAACTTATGAATGGGACTACCTAACTGGGTACGATACGGTATAAAATAAATTGTAGCATTAAACCCAACCTGATGCCCAGATCAGATTCAATGACACTATTAAAGTAATGCAACTTTTAGAAAGTTGCCACTCTGTGACCCAGCTGGTCCAGTAACCTTAAATGGGCATTGGCCAACAGACATCTTTCTGCCCTCCTGAGGACTAGTGTAAAACAACTCACAGGCTTACAAGCAATAGCAGCTGACTGCAGGGAAGGGTGTGACCTCCCCATTGCATGAAGTCACTCAGGGTGTCAGCCCAAAAGGCGAGCTTCAAAAGGGAAGGCATCTTTGTTGGGCAAATGGCGATTACACTTCTGAGAGGCTGCCCTTTGTTCAGAGAGACAGGCTGGAAACAGGAACAGAGAGGTAAGACCAGAGCCCTCTGATTTTCCCATGGGCATGTAGCCCCCAGGTAGTCACATCTCTAAGCTCCTCACTACCAAGGAAGGGCAGTAGACATCTTGGCAGTGGGCAGAAGAGTGCACTCTGGGATTGTTAGGTGCAACACATTGCTGGAAATTTGTCACTAAGAAGGAGCGGACCTGATAGCCCATTGGCTATTGACCACGTTGTCCCCCCAGAGCATTTTTCTGGGATAAATATGGTGCCCTGAACCTCATATCATGTCAGAACTGGAACAAGGACCAAAGAAGGAATACCCTGCTGACCCCTGGAATGCACAAAGAAACTGCACCATCTGCTGGACTACACCTGCTGCGTATTGGGCTAAGGAAGTTAGGACTGTGCTTGTGGCTCCTGGCTGGGGGAAAGGTCGTGCCCCAGCCCAGACCATAGCAGTGACTCCAAGAGTCAGTTGGCTGGCCCCCTGGTTCGGCATCAGGAACATTAAAGCTGAAGAAGCCCAAACCGGCAAGTTGGTAGCCACTTCAGAGAAATCGCTGCTGACTGCCACTGGGCATCCCAGGAGACCGCTCCTCAATGACCAAAAGTTGCACTGAGTCAGCTAGACCCAGGAGTGTTATCAGAGACCAGATTAGTCACCCAAGAGGGACACTAGTCCCCACTAAAGGATTTGGCTGTGACCGCTGTGTTCAGAGACTGGTAGCCCAGCCACAGCTGGCCTTCTGCTGTCTCAAAGAGGACTTCATGGGACCCCCGACCTTTGTGACCATAGTCACCCTAAACGACCCGTGGACCAAGGAATCACCACAAAGTCACCCCGTTGGCTGCACAGCAACCAGGGCATCTTTGAACATCTTTCTGTCCTATAGCCTCAGCATCAGGACCACTCCATTAAAATCTATGCCGGTCGTGCTGTAAAGTTTGGAACTGGACTGAAAAACGCTCTGATCGCCAAATAACTGTCCAAATGTACCCCATTCCCCAACCCCTAGACCTTCTACCTGTCGCATTTGGTCCCTCAAGCAGGGGTGGAGTAACAGGACAAACACTTTACAAATGTTTGTAAGCTTTAAATTGATAAATGATTGTTTGTGGTTGAATTAAAAAGTGATAAAAACGTTTAAAATCTGTATCGCTGGAACCTTTTTAAATCATCTTGAACTCTAAAAATGTATACCATATAATACACCAAAATCTACAGCCTGATTTGCATTTTTTAAAAGTTAAATGTCTCCCATAGAATAAATCTGGTGCTGTATTATGAAACCGGGCATGTAGTCTTGGTCTTTGTTGGTGCATACTCTCATTCAGTACACTTGGCACAGTTTAGGATTTTGCCACCGATAACAAAAATTGTGATTTCATCATTACAGGCTTGAACTCTCCAAATCTGCACTTTGTAGTTTGAGTAAGGGAGGTGTATAAATTCTTGACAATGAGGTAGAAGTTTGTCCCAAGATGGTTTGGCTTGGTCTAAGGATTGTCAATAGAGCAAAGTTATAATCTCTTAACTGATGTCCTTATAATTCTGTTGATCCTCAACTGACTGGGCAAGGTTATTAAAAAGTCCAGCTTCTTCGGTTTCCGTTTATTCCAACTCAGCTTAGATTTCTGGATCATACGGTGAATTGATGGTTGATTTCTGGTGGAATAACAGTGAGTTCCAGGGTATGTGAGTAGATACCCACCATCCCAGAAGGCTTTGGAGATGGTCCTGAGAATTTTAAAATCAATTATTTACTTCCCTGGAAGTTAGTGAAGTGCATAAAAAGTGAGGATTGTGTGAGTTTGTTTTTTTAAGTTAAAAGCTATTTTTTGTGGCTTCATTCTGGGGCTTCTAGATCTGCTTGAGGAGACCAGTGTAGATAGTATTGCAGTGGTTTGTATGTGCAATATTCGGGGTTCATACACTGTTGCTCTGGTGATTTGAGTGGAGATTTGGGAGAGCATTTATGAGGAATTTAGATGATTGTACACTGGAGTAAAAATGTGTCATCCACATATGTAAGTCTGCAAGTGAAGATGGTATTGCTGGATGATTCTGCAATGAGGCCTGTGTGTGTTGAATTGCCTGGGGTATATTCAGAAGCTCTGGAGTACACCACACATAATATATCACTAAGCCTAATTCAACTTATTGACTTCAATCAGTGGTTAAATATTTGTTCCACTCAAGTGCATTACCAGAAACCCCCGCTGCTTTCTCTCAGGTGGAAGCATTTGAAACTCATGATGTTGCGTGTTATTTACTGTAAAGAGTTACAAGAGAATTAGGGCAGTCTGTTGGTTCTCATCCAGGGAGCAGAGAATGGTTCACAGGACATGAAAGTACTATTTACTAGATCCAGAGAAGATAATGAGGTTGAAGATAGATTTCTTGTCTTTCTACCGAAACTGGGGCTAGCCTTTATCCCTTGTGTATGGACATCAGTTTTGGAAATAGGATTTTCTTCATACCTACATGCAGCAGTTCTTCTAAACGTATATCCAATTCAAGTGCTGCCAAGGAGTATCCTACCATTTCAGTTTTTCACTTTACTCGCTGAGTAAATACTAGTGAAGTTGCGTCATAAATCATAGGATTGATAGAGGCGAGTTGTCAAATAAGCTTTTTGTATCCGATTCTTATTCCAAATGCCTTGAGTCTCATATTCCCTGTTTCGTGTGTTGTGAAACACAACAACGACATATTTTTTGAAGCATTTGAAAATACTTTCTTTCCAGACTTTGCGAAGTGAAACCAATATCTAACGAGGTTTGACGTGGGGCCCAGTATTGGGGAAAGAAGACTGCATCCTAGTCAAGTTGGGTTTTGCTGGATCTCACGCGTGGCGACAAGTTCATATTTGACACACTTACTTTTTCTCTTCAGTGGGACATTTGCTCCTTGGTTAACCTTCTATCACACTGTACTATTCTTGAAAAGAAGATATGTGGGGGAATAAAGTGTAGGATGGTTTGTGTGTTTCTTTACCCGAATTACCCCGGCGACAAAAGTTATTTTCATGAATTCTGACATATGTCTTGGCTGTCTAATGAAGTGCCAAAAGTCGCAGCTGCCAACATCTGGGTTCCCATATTCCATTTTATGAATTTTGTCGAACACGTATGTAAACTGACATAGATCGTGAGATTAGGAAAGGGAAAATCTTCAGCAAATATAATTGCTTTGAGTCCAGATTTCTGATTTAAATTCTAAAATCTATTGGCGTACAGTTTGAAACTTAAGACATCACCCAACGAAAAGTAGTGACACAATACATTCCTGAAAGTGTCTCAGCTCACGATTATCCAATGTTTCTGTACACCTAGTGCAGTGAAAGCCTTAGCAAACATTGTAAAAAACAAACCTTTGTGCTAATCCTGATTGCCCTTTACAGTTAGATTGTATTCATGACTAACAGGAAGTGTAGTGGCTTTATAAACTTGCACAGTTTTCTTGGTCAAAACAATATCATGCTTTTGGATGAGAATTGATCAAATAATTGCAGAAATTCCACTCTGTGGCCGGAGGAAGTATGTGTTTGCAAGGTACGAGAAGGAACATTCTTGAAGTTTCTCCCCTAGGAAATACATAGTAAGTGGGGCAACAAAGCTCATTCATAGGTTTTAGATCAACCATTGAAAAGCCAATGTGGCTTGCCTATGGGCGAGCTATTGGGTTTGCTAATCGGGTGGGGGTGGAGAATGGGATTGTGGGTGGTTTGTGGAGCACTGGATGGCAAAAAAAAGCGCTATGAAGTGGCCTGTGTTAGCCACGTCATAGAGCACCTTTAACTTCTGTTGGTTGTGGGTGTAGGGAGAGACATGGACAAGGCAGGCAAGAGGGGAAGATGAAACCTGGACGAGGGCATGTGGTAGGGGAAAAAGAAAGAGGAATGGGGTGGGATATGAAGCAACACAGACTAGGGGTGGGAGGACAATAAGCAACATGCACGGAGGTTGGACTATAGTAAGGAATATGGATGAGTTGGTGGGAGGGAATAGAAGAAACATGGACGAGGGTGGGAATGTAAAAAGCAACACACAGAGGTGGGAGGGCAAGAAGCAACAAGGATGGCAGCAGGTGGGAAGTGGAAGAAGAAATGGTTCGAGGCAGGGGGGTCGGGATAAGTAACAACTCAGATGGTGAAAGAAATAACACTGACAGGGCAATGGGAGGGACAGAAACTGCACAGAAAAGGAGGAGCAAGAATCTAAAAAATAAATAGTACCTAAATCACAGCACCGACAGCGTAAGGACCTTAATACATCTGACACAATCAGTTGGTCTGTGCTCCTGCTGAAAGAAGAGGCATGAAGACACCTCACTCTGCCCAATTAGAAGGCAGAAAATGAGAATGACAATAAAACCCATGAATTGCAAACACTGAGCAGGCTGCAAGCCCCTCATTCAACACAATATCTCTCTCAAGCGAGAGCGCATGTGCTACTGCACATGTGCTCACTCAGGCAAGACCTAAAAATCTACTTCCCCGTATTTTATTCCTCAGATTCTGTTTAAAAGAGGCCCAAGACTCTGCTTTCACTTTTAGGTTTTGCTATTTTGCAAATGCTTGGAATAATTATTTCCAAGAGTAGATGGTAATTTGCAAAGTGATCTGGGGGTGTAAACTAACATGAGCGACCTACAATGGGCCCATTTACTCCTTTCCGTTATCCACAAATGGATACTTGTCAGGCATAAATGGTTCTACTACTGCATATTTGTATGCCATGACTACGTAGAATTATCAACTGGCAAACCTCATGCAAGGGGTGTCAAGTGGGCGTATCAAGGTGTGGCTTGACCTGAGAATGACCATCTATACATTTGTGACCTTGTTAGCATTCACAAACTCCTCTCTCACCGTTTCCGACCCTGAAAATGGGTTGAAATTTACCCAGCAAATGGGAATTTGGCTTCCAGAGTGGGATATTTTTCTCCACGGGGAAAAATGTTATCACCTTTAGATAAAAGGCAAAGAAAACGTGAGTTTTCATAGCTTGGTTTCCCTTCCAGAAAGAGCAGATGCACTATAACTCTCCATTAAGGAAACAGCAGAAGTCACATGCCATTCCCTGCAGCGTGCCTGGAATGCTGGAATGAAAGGTGCAGCTTTCCAGGCATAGTACAGGACATATTTGTGTATTGCCAAAGGCATGGGTAAGAGTACATGTACAGGTGTTGAAGTGCAGCTTCTGTGTGAATCCAGCCACAAGTGTTAGAAGCGACTCTCTCTTGCGTTCTCTTGAACTGACTGTTCTTATTTCCTTTGAAACTTGAATTTCTCCAATAAATGGTGCAACAGAAACTGGTTGTATTCTGTCTCGTTGGACCCATTTATAAAACACACTTTTTGGACTTACTGGAATTTTAAATTTTGCAACCTTTGTGGAATTAGGGATGTGGATGCCACATGTAAACGTGAGTTACCTTTGTATCAGCAATGGCCTTTTACATCCCACAGCAGCACTGCAGATGACGATCATCTGCTCTCTAGAGAAGCAGTTGTCATAGTCACGTTGTTATTAGTAGTTATGGCCAGTCTGGGGAAAGTATAAGCGAAAATATGAACCCAAAGCAAAGTTTTAGTCAGGAATGGGGCACGCAAATTCCCTTTAATGATTTAATTATATTTGTGTTTATTTTTTTTAATATGCTAATGTTCAACATTTGACCTAACGCACGAAGGTTTAAGCCAGTTTCTGTGGCTTTCAGTGGGGCTTGGTTTTTGGGGCGACCAAGAGCTGGTCTCAGGAAATAAGTGGTACTGTTTGCATTGGTAAGAAAAAGTGTAGGGGGGGTGTTGCTGTAAGAGAAACAAGCATTTCAAATGCATTGGGTCTTGCGTTTTGCTCGCGTTAGAGCTATTAGCGTTGTAACTTCTTAACTGGAGTTTTCTTGCCACACAAACTGAAAATAAAAAATAAAACAGTTGACATAAGCGAGCTGATTCAAAGCGCCGCCGTGAGCGCAAAGATAGAGACAAAAGGAAAAAGAAGTTCACTCGCAGACAAAATTGTCAACAAACGTACAATTATCAATGTAACTGGGTCGGTCCCACAGGCGGTAAAAAAACCACCCTTAGGAGGGAAAAACGTAAAGCATTTACCAACGAAAACAAAGGATTTTTGAAAGGCAAGCCCATGAACGAGTGATGGTGATGGGCATGAGGTGGGCGTGGTTAAAAGCCAGATACATACCTACACGTCGGAAAACAGGGCTTGCGCGCTGCTATGCTCGACCTAAAAATGTATGGTGGGCAAGAGATGGTCTTCTTTAATGTGATGCAGCTGGCGGAGTAAGAACAAGTATGTCGGTTGGGGATTTCTGGAAGGAGAGAATTCTCTGTACGCTCTAGATTTGTGAGTATATTATTTTTCCCTCCACACACATACACATCAGCCTTGCCTATTGTTCTACATAACTTTTGGAAAAACGTAACACCTACATTGGGCACGCTGAAATTAGAACTGTTCATCTCACATAACATTACAAGATACCTACCCGTGAACAATTGTGATAATAGAATATCCATCTGAGAGAAGCCCCCAGGGGTATCACTCATCTAAATTCTATAGTGGTAACAGTAAATGTCTCTTGTACTATGCTTACAAATTCTCCTTTCAGTGTGATTTGAATGTAGCCTGGGATAAAATACATGCACATTAAAACTGCAAGCACTTTAAGGACACAGCTAGCTTGTGTTTTGGGCAATGAGATATGTATTTTAAAACACAGTGTAATATTCATCAGAACATGATGGAAGTGCTCTGATGCACTAACTGTTCGGCTCCAAGGCGTACTGGATAAGAGTCAATTTTCCAAACTTCAAACTAGCAAATTCCATTCTCTTTAATGGCAGAGATTTGCAAAATAAATTCTAAAGCACAAATCCGGTTTCTGTTTGTGCAATTGCCCTTTGCACAAATTGCCCTTTCTAAACTATTACTGTTAAACCCGTCTTCCTTCTCAGGCCTTATTTTGTTAAGGACATATGAGAGACAATCCACCCTTACAAATGGACAAATTACTATTATGTAGCCATTTCGCCTATGCTTACATGTCACTGTGTAAGTCAAAGTGCTTCGAGTAAATGGGCCAATTCTAAACTTTTTGCTCTTATTTATTTGTTGGCCAACCCATCAGAAATGCCTAGTTGTGATATTATGGGGACTGGTACGATGGATATTGATTTAGCAAAATGCCATGACGAAAGTGACCGTCCAACACATGACTTCTGACCCGAGTGCCAGCGCAGATAGCGAGACTGCATGGTTTTGACCCTAAAGACATTTTATAAAGTGATATCACTGATCTTTAAAAATGTAGAGTGTGACTGTGAGAGCTGTAGAGTGGATGTCTTCTCTGCAGCTTAAGCCATTCCGGTCTTTGATCCATCATCTCTCCACTCCAGGTTAGTGAATGATGCCCTTTTCCCGATGCAGGATGAAGTAAGTTGCAGCAATGAGGAATTGCTCAGATCACAGGGGAGCAAGAACAGAGGCTAGAGCATCGAGAGTCAGGACTTAAAAGCATCCCATTCCCTGTCTAGAGGATTTTAGGAAAGCAATATCTTCGGGCCGTGTCTTGCTGCAAGACAGCAGCCATCAGACGCTCAAACCTAGTCTTCATATGTCTAGTGATAACATCAGTTTCTCATGCTAAGCTTCAGATGTTTAAGCAAATGCATCTCTTTCTTAGACGCAACTGCACAAATGAAGGTATAGTCTTTTGTGTCAAAGATAGCCACATAATTGTATGTTTAACTACACATACTCTGTTGCATCCTCATATGTCCTGTACAGTCTACCAATGCACAGGTATAATTTTCGGTGTAAAATTAACCTCACCAGTGCATGTATGGCCCTCGGCCCATCCATCTGCCCCTTCTTATCTTTGTACTCCTGCTCTAGAAGAGCCAACTTCAGGCCAGTGGACACAGGTGTCTGTGAGGCTTCTAGCAACTGAGGAATTGTCATGTCACTCACTCCCTGAGCGCAGGCAGAGGAGGCATACATTGCCATATCTCACCCAATGACTGCTGTTCCTTACATGAAAGGCCTGCAGGCACCACTGGCACCTTCCTATCTTTTCTACTGTTGTAGCAGAGAGAACAAATGTTTCCCATTTTGCCACAGACCCACCATACCAAATAGAAGGGCTTGAGAATGGCTGGTGGGAGTCTCCACCCCTTGTTCCAGTCTAGGTCCCCTGTTTCCTTTTGAATGCTCAGGGTGGGGTATCCAATGAGAACTACGTAAACTGGGCACCGAAGAGATGCCGGTGGGAATATCCACTCCGTGTCCCGCTCTGTGTCTCCTATTTTCTGTTGAGTGGTATGCGGTGGGATAAGGGGGTCTTGGGGGGGAGCGACGATATCGTCAGTCTCCCCCCCAGGAAGTTTGCACGAGATGGTTCAGCCCATTGGCGCCGTTTTGGGCGCCGTTTTGGGCTTCATGGGTTGGTATGTTGGTAGCCTAGGGCTACTTTATGTAAATGGTGGACATTTTAAACTGTCACCATTTTGTGGTGACACAGTGGTAGGTGAGCGGCAGTTTTTGCCCTCCCTCCCGCCCTTGGTGGTAAGCGGTTCCTAAGGGGTGGGGAGGTTTTTTGCTTTTAATGGGTTCATTTTCTAGGCCTGGTTGGAAAGGGGTGCACAGGGGGGGAGTTTATGTATCGTCGCTTGGACCAGGTGGAAGCGGAGACAGAGAATGGGCACATGACAGACGAGAACGGATGGGAAGAAAATATGACAAGAGAATTGCAGATTGGACGAGGGTGGACAGTAGCAGGGCTACGAAGATAATATGGAGTTTTAGGGGATGGAGACTTGCACGCTCAAGACGCTAGCAACTGACTATTAAGGTACTAGACTGATTAAACAGGAGCAGGAGGAAAGGAGGACTGGACTAATGAGTGGCAAGTTCAAGGGGGGGAAGGGAGGGGGGAGGGTAGGGGAGGGCAGAGTGGTTTGATAGGAGAGATTATGTATAGCGAGGCTTTAATTTTGTAAGGCACAAGGCCAAGGGAAGTAAATTGTGAGTGCACCTGTTTCCAATAAAGTGGCCTTTTACACACAAAAGGGAGTAATGGTGCTTATTTATTCTCCCGCAATTAATGGGAACTAGGTAAGCATGGAGCCCAGAGAGCCCTAGTCACCTTCTGTTCCTTGCGCTGTCTTCAAGACTGCTCAGTTTAAGAGTAGCAAAGATGGCACAAAGGACAAGTTAGAGGTAACAGTTTCAACCCCTAATTGAACCTTCAGATTGGCATAAATGAAGATTGCTGTCGCAGACAGACATCCTATGTGCCCCTTACAAAATATTCAGTGTTTTTAGCCACCATGTTCCGAACAGCTGGATTGAAAACTATGTGTCTCCTCTCTGTAAATGGAAAATACACACAGTACCGCAGATTTTGGAAAAACGTAATACACATATCAACGTTTTATTGTGAACAGCTGTCGGTCTTTACACTGTAACTTCTAAGCATAAAGCTTTTAAACCTGAGTGTTGGTTGATGTGAAACCACTGTGTGCCTAGAAGACAGGGGTTTAGGTAAGTCCATGCTAAAAATAAGATGGGAAGCACAGATCTCCAGATAAATTATGCTTTGCTATTTAGGTGCTCCAAGTTCCCTAGCAACAAGGCCTTTTTTTTGAAGCCATTTTTGAAATGTGCTACTCTTTTATGCTGGTGCTGCACGACAGTTGCATAGGAAGGCCTAAATATAGGACTGCACCGGATTACTAATTCCCAGTACAATAATTCAAGATGGTCATAACTATTGCAAGAGCCAAGTTTTTTTGATGTGTCAAGAACTGCAGCTCGAGAATTCTCAAATTGGGTACAAATGTCAGAATGATTTTTACAGCATTGGCTTAGGGTACCAATTTTAAGACAGGGCCAAAGTAAGCACACATGGATGACACTATCTTACAGTCCCTCCCAGTGGCGGTAAAATAATTTTGAAAGAGAGTAAATACTTGACTGTGATTGCGCTGAATGAGCTAAATGATGTTCTAAAGTGCATGTTTTGGCAGACAGGGGAGGAAGGAAGGTAGGGGTCAGGCAGGTTTTACACTATAACATTTTGAAAAAGATTGTCAAATGGTCCATTTTGCAGCACTTTTTTCGAAGAAATTGCCAAAAATGACGACGTGAGGGCTGAATCGCAATCATTAAATATTGCAGTATTTTCATGGTGCTCCAACCTAGCAAGATCTGATGTTGGAGCATCACTCTCCCTAAGAAAACTTAAAACTTTAAAAACTTGGTGGTGTAGAGTTGCATTTTCTGCATATTTTCTACATACTGCAGACTCAAAATTATCACAGACAGTTACAGTTATTACAACATGCAGTTTCACGTGGTATGTTATTTCTCAAAATGTTTGTAGATTATTTCTTCATTACTACTTGCAATTATTTTCATTTTCCATACTGACCTTTCAAAGTAGATTCTAAATCATGGGTTATGAACGGGAATCCACGTGGAAGGTCTAGAGCAGGGAAAGCAAAGCACAATTCAGGTTACATACACTTTTCAAGGTCAGACTCATTCCACATTTTTACAGTTGGGGATTCAAACAGAAGTAGTGATGATGTCATAAACCGCTTTATCAGGCTAGTTGATGAAATGACACCAAGAAACAATCACACTGATAACTTTGCTAAGCTCAACATGAACTGACTCAAATATTAACTTTTTTAAACATACCTTATGACTTTTAATTTGACCCAAAACACCAGTCTTCCAATTTCTGAAACTACCTACATTTTCATACTTCTTATTTTGGGTAAATGACCTCCCCACCCCACAAACAAGAAAACATTGGTATACACTGCTGCTGTCATGAAATATCAGTTTTTCATTTTAATAATTACAATTTGTATCACCTAATAACATAAATGGGCTCATTTATCCTAATCTTTTAACTATCCCCAGGATCATGCTGCAAAATCCACACTGACTCCATGGCACCTCCTTCAAATTTTAGTTAAGAGAATCCTTACCCACTATCTTGGAACTCTCTAAACTCAAACTCTTATGATGGCAACCTCCTTCAAACATCTATCATTAAATGCCTGCCTCCTGACGCCCTCACCCCATCTTGGAAACAGCTCTAGCTTTCACTGATGCATAAAATACTTCTATGAACTCAGGTCCATGGTACACATCCGGTTCTTGTCACACATTGGCAGCCAACATTCTAATCACTGGTCTCACTCATTGACACCTATTAAACCCATTCTTGGTACAGCATCAGAGAAAGTATGGGTGCATCTACCCTATCTTGAAACAATTCCATTGGCGCATGTCACCTGCAAGAATTTATGTTGTATCACTGAGGTGCTCCTCTGAGTAAAGTTGACAATCTTGCTTCTAAGTGCAACATGTCTGGCAATGCCTGCATTGCCAGGAGCACCTCCCTCTCTGCATATTGATAGAAATTGGAAAGAACTCTGCTTGCACCTCATACACCCATTGGCTCAGCCTCTTTCTTCCATCTGCAACTGCATTCCTCCAGTCCAAACAAATCATGTTGTGTTACGGATTACACGTGCATTTCCACGCACTTATTGGCCTCAATTGACATTGTAAACTTACCTACATATTGCTGTATTCTAACTAGGTGACTATTGACCTTTTGCTATGGACCATACTATGTTGCCTTCAGGTGCTAAGTTTGGACTTTCTGCTGAGAAAACCACAAATTTCACCAAGGTTGATAAAAATGAATATCGTTGAGTTTTGTAACAATAAACATTTATTATCTTGATCCAAAACAACCCCCTGAGTGACTGTGTACTTTCCAAATACACATTATGTTACATTATCTTTGCAAGATTTAATTGAGCATTGTTCACCATGTAGAGGACTTAAAAAGCATGGCTGAGAATGTGCAGAATATAATTGAGAATTGAGGAAGGTGCGCGTGGTCTGAATGTGTGTGCTCCGTCTATGATGATAGGTGTCCTTAGTGTTGCTGAAGGTGTGTAGAGTGTGAATATGGAAGCACTGATTGACTGTTACATATGGAGTGCAGCACATGGTTCAAAGCAAGTGGCATGCCATAATTTCAGAACATTAATATTATTGGCTCCTTGACACTGGTGAATGCTTCTAGAGGGGGAAGGAGCTGGGGGACTGCAAGCATAGCTTTCTGGATTTCTAACATTGCTGAGCGTCTCTTAATAAAATGAGGAGCAAAATGTGCTTGGTTTGGCTCTACAAAGGATTATCACAAATAATTGAGAGACTTAATAAATAAATTAAATCAGACCCTAGAAGATATCAAATATAGAAATGCTAAGCTGGTACACACTGTTCAAGCAGCAATAGAGTCCTGGATCATAACCCAGAAAAACATATTAAATAATTAATATGTTGTTTTGCATAAACAAGTATGAATTTAAGAGGTGCTGGACATGAGTAGGAGTGTTATGTCTCCATCAATATTCACATATTCACAAGAAACTGGATCACATTTATATATACAAATTGTTCATTTTGGTTGCCAGAGTATGCACCCTGTACAAGCAGGAACTACGGTCCAAGTCAGGGTAAGTCAGATACACACTAAAAGATTACCTGTGCTCACCATCTGGTAGCTTGACACAAAGCTGTCAGGCTAATCTAAAGAGGAAATGTGTAAAGTATTTGTGCAACACTACACACAGAAACACAATGAAAACACCACAAAAAGTCTCCACACCAGGCTAGGAAAATAGAGAATAATTTTATTAAAAAATCAAGACCAAAACGACAAGCATCCAGTAAGTAGAAGTTGAGTTAGGAAGTTTTAAAGAATAAAAAGAACTCTAGCGCTTAGAAGCAATAAGCACCAATGGATGTAATCTGGTAGCAGTGGAGCGTGCAAAAGTCATCGTTTCAGGTTGACCCCAATGGAGCACAGGCCGTGGACAAAAGCCACGCAGGCCCGGTGAACAGAGATGCTGAGTGCAGTCAAGTGATGCATTGAGCAATGCGTCAATGTTGGGCCCGCAGTTGAAGTGTTGGCTTGATGTTCTCCATGCAATGGTGGCAATGCGTCAGTTATGATGAAGAAGCACTGAACTGTTGTGTTAGTTCGAAAGTGTGATGCGCCGGGTTTCTCTGCGCTGTCAAGGGAATGCACCGATCTTTCCAAGCTGCTGCAACAGAAATGCATGGTTCAGGGCGTCAGGTTCTCAAGGTGATGTGTTGGTTCCGAGTGTAATGCACCAGGTCTACTCCCACAACAAGGTTGATGCATCGGTTCTGCTCCAAGCCAACTGCAGATGTGTAGAATTTTGTGGTGCAAGTATCTGGGTCTACTTCCAGTGAACCAGACACAGGAGCAGGGGTAGAGACTTTAATATCCCGGAGTCTGAAGGAACAGGAGGCAAGCCAGCAATCTCTTAGAGATCATTTGGGGAGCAAGGCAGAATCCAGCTCTCCCTCAGCAGGGTCAGAGAGCAACAGGCAGCAGGGCAGTACAGCAGCAAAGCAGTCCTTCCAGGTCAGCAGTCCAGCAGAGTTACAGGCCTTGATGCAGCACAGCAGTTGTTCTGACAGGGTCCAGTTGTAAGTCCATAAGTGTCTGATTTGGTGGGGTCAGAGATCCAGTACTTATACCCAGTTTTGCCTTTGAAGTGGGGGTGACTTCAAAGAAGGGTCTTTGAAGTGCTCAGAGGCCCTTTATTCTCAGCCCTGGCTCCAGACTATCAGTATGGGGTAACTAGCCCTTTATGTTGGGATAGGCACTGCCTATCCAGGTGCAAGTGTCAGCCCCTCCCTCCCATATCTGCCAGGGAAGAGACATTAGAATGCAGATGAGTGCTCAAACACACCTAACCTTCCTGTGTTCGTGGATGTCCAGAGGGAATGCACAAAGTGTACCTGTCACCTATCCCAAACGTGTATTGGAGGCAGGCTGCAGACATACAGACCTGTAAGAGCAGAGCTGTGTCTACTTTCTGAAACTGCTCTTTCTAAAGTAGTAATGTTGAATCTGACTTTACCAGTAAAGATGATTTATCATTGTGATTCCAGTGATATGAAACATGACATAACTATTCCTGCTCAGTCAGGAACTGCAAATTAAAAGTGTAATAAGGAACTCCCAATATTAACCTATGAGAGGAGTAGGCCTCACAGTGGTGAAAAACACATTTGTTTTTTCTTTCATTACAAGGCCTTATATAACGTAAAAGTACATCTCCCAACTTTTACTTACACAGCACTCTGCTCCATGGGCTACCTAGGACCTACCTGAGCGTTGACATGGGCAATAAAAGGGAAGTTTAAGGCTTGGCAGAGAGTTTTTATTGTTAAGTCGAACTGCCAGAAAAACTGCACAAAAAGGCCTTTCAGTGGCAGGCCTGAAACATGTTTAAAAGGCTAATTGTGTGAGTGACACAAGCAGTAATGCCGGCCAAGTAGTAGGTTTTAATTTAGAGGCCCTGGATATATGGTATACCACTTTACAAGGGAAGTACAAGTAAATTAAATATTCTAATTGTGTATACACCAATATTACCATGTTAAGGAGAGAAGGACATGCACATTAGCACTGGTCAGCAGCGGTAAAGTGTTTTAGAGTCCTAAGGCCAAGAAAAACAAATTCAGGAAAAAGTGGTGGGCAAAAGGCAAAATGTTTGGGGTGACCCATCAGAGAGGACCATTTTCCAAGAAACATCATAAAAAACCATGCTTCTTTGAGACAACATTGTCTAGCTTTTTTAACAGCACATATTAAAATGAAATTCAATCATTACTAAGTACATTCGACTGAAAATGACCACCGCGAGCATGTTCCTAAAACGAAAATGAAAGCAGGGAATAGGCTTTCAGAAATCAGACAAACATGGGAGTTTTGGCACTGCCACTTGAAGAATTCTAGAATCTGTATTTTTTTCAAAACAGGATCAATTTGGCAAGCTCATTTTTATTTTAGTGAAATTATATTTACTTATAGAAGCTTTCAAACAGCGTTCTTTATTCCTTGATCTTTTGTTGTGTTATTCCCATTTTACACCTCCCCACTACTGCAGACAACATGGGGCAATTGGTTGGACTTTGGCCAACCTCACTGTGAGGAATGGTGTTCTGTTACTGCACAATGTTCACTTCGATGGAAAAAGTAGTTGCCTTCACTGCCAGGGGCTACTTCCCCAATGTGTGTTTTCTGGTGAAACATAAATAGTTTAAAACAAAAACTGTTCCAAAATAAACACATTGGCAACACCAAAAGGCTGGCAGTCAAAGCCAGACCTCTTGGTTTAGTCAGTGCTCATTCACTATGGAAGCAATGAAAACTTATCACTGTCTTCCTATATTAGCTTTATCTTTCCATGGTAAATGTTTCACCATTTGGCTTCACTGAACGTCTGGAGATCACAATTGGTTTTTCGGAATACAATGTTTCTTTTTTCCTTTTCTACATGTAACAACCTCTCCTCAGCTGCCTTTTCAGCCACAGTGACAGCTCTTTTTGATGCCTTTTCTTCCAGTGCTCGAAGTAAATCTTGGGAGGATAAACACACAGCTTGTGTGGCCTGCCTTGCAGAGTTTCACACCACTGAGAAGTGTGATGTATGACATAAAGCATATTATTGGATGGGTAAAGAAACCCAGACAATTAAATGCCTTACGGCTAAACTGGATTTTATTTGCAAAAGAAAAAAAGTGGTCTTCACCTTCGGCTATTCGCAGAAAAAGCACCAGGTAGGAATGATGCCTCCACCTTAGCATCTGATGAGACTCAATCTAGCACGAAGCTGAGTTCTTCAGAGACACCACATCATTGTCATCAGTCCTGCTTTTGGATGATGTTTGGAGATATGATACAGAGGCATTAAACTTAAAAGGATGTACTGCTTGGCTTGTTCGATATCAATGCACAACAGGTGAGACAATATGTCAGCTCACCCCATGGCCACCTCACAGAGCTCCAGCTAGGCTCTGCGAGTAAGCCTCCAAGAACATCACCCTCAGCACTTGACTACATCACCTAATTATGTGCAAATAGTGTACGTATGATGTATGACAATATTGAAGCATCCCTCACCATTGTTGGCTACGCCATTAAGTACTCATTTAGCAACAAAGACAACCATGACCTTAAGGGCGATGATGTTGGATTCTTTCAATAGGTAAATAGGGAGGAATATAGGATCCTATTTAGCTAATGATGGGCAGAACCCTATTCTGTCAGGCCAGCAGAAGATGTACTGCTGCCCTGGCAGACTACAGCCCACCATATTTAGAATTCTCCCCTAGGGAGGTGGAGATATCTGTGCCTTTAGAGGAGATGTCATCACAATGAAAGTACTGAAGCTTTGCTGTGCAGGCGCCACGTTCAGTGCACCACCACAGAATTTTTTTTTGTATTTTTTCAACCATGTTGAGGTAACTTATTTATTTATTATTTCAGGATCACCAGATTTCCCTTGACAGTTTCAACAGGAGAAAAATTAACTCTAAATATCTGTCCTAACTTGGGTGGATGGTCTTAGGTACTCTGGCTGACAATCGAATGCAAGTTGCGCAGTCCATCGAACGTTTCCACCAGCAAAGCCAGCGTATGCTTCACTTGTAGAAATATGGCTGTTCAACTAACTTTAACTAGAGTTGGGGAACAGCATGTTTGCTGGACTGCATACTCCCCCACATGGCCATTTAAGTTGGAGGACCCAACTTCTGAGGAAGCATAGTCTTTGCTTCTCACAAAAATAAGCCATTTCCTCTATTACAATGGCAGTCACAGAGGACACTAACTATTGCAGAATCAGGCTGGCAGCTTGCTTGCCCTTACTGCTTGCTTAACGTTCCCTGCTGCCAACTGGCACCTGCGCACTAGCGCAGGTGTCTAATTAAAACTGCCTGACGTATGTTCTGCAGACTGGACTACGCAGGTCAAAGCAATGAATGCTTTTAGCTTAATTTAAGTAGGTCGAATGGTAATTGCTGTTTGCAATTACCATCCATCATGTTTAACTGATTGGGCGTAGCCCCTTCGCCCACCCCCAGAAACTGCAGATGCTCATTCACCAAAATCTGACCTGTTGAACACCTCTCTTTTAGAATTCATAGTAAAAATCTACAATATTACCAATAGAATGGCTCATGAGTGGAACATTGACCGCTATTCTTTGGCAATGCAGACAAGGAATGTGCAACATTTGTGTAATTTGCTTTTATGTAATTACGCAAATTTTAGGAACATTACATTAAATTATATGTAATTATGCAAAACATAATTAAACCATTTAGTAATATATTTAAGTGTAAATATATCCTTGCATCAATTTTTGATGAAAGGACACATTTCATGCTAAAAATAATCCTAAAACACAAGTGCGTCAAATAATAACCACACTCATTCTGGTTGTTTGTGTTGTTCACGTGCTATAAACAGGCTGCAAACTGTGGTGTAATTACACAATGTGGCTTAATGGCGTAACTTTGGGAATTTCACAAACTAAGCATAATGTGAAATTCTCTAAATTACGCAAAGTACACCATGCATAAAGACTTCTCATGAGTATGATCATTTTACTAAGGGCATCCCTGCCCACGAGGGACAATGAAAGTTTAGGCCATGAAGGTAGAGAATGGTTTAACCACAAAAAGATTCCTTCAATATTTAGGTCAGTGTCCTCTGTCTGTGTATCCAGCCAATACGCATGCTGTTGATTCTACAGAAGATAGATTGAGACAAGAGGATCCTTGCGCCCTGGAATGAGCAAGGACATTTAATGAGTACGATAATTTTACTAAGGGGAATCCTGCCCATTAGGGGCGATGGCAGTTCCCACCAGACGAATAGAGAATGGTTGAACTATAACAAGATCCCTTCAATATTTAAGTTAATGCTCTCTGTGTATACAGTGCAGGTATGCCCAGATATTTAACACAAGTAGGCTGCACGTCATTCCCAAGTCAGGAAGCCCCTCTTGCGGTGCATGGGTCAGAATTCAAACAGGAAACAGTCTTGACTTTGGTCAGTTAGTAGCCAGGTCAGAGATCTGTTTAAATTCCTCCAGCACCTCTACAGTGTATGGGACAGATGTGATTGGATTCCTAATGTATACCAAGATGTGGTGTGGTGTTCTGAAGGCACATTTTAGGTCATGGGATAATTTTATGTTCAGGAAGCAGCAGGGGAGAGCGCAGGCTTAATAGGAATGTCTGTGTTCACATAAGATACTGATTGAATTCAATTTTGGATTAGGCAGTTCAGTTTTCTTAAAGGTGAACTTGTGTGTAAAGATTTTTAGTGTAGAGGAAGTCAATGCAGATATGACTCAACTGTAAGCAATCCAGATCTGGGCATTATTTTGTCTTTAGGTGTTGTTTTGAGTGGTTCAGTCTCCCAGTTCTACTTTTTAAGCATTGTTCAGGAGCTCAGAACGTAATGCTCATTGCTTTCATTGTACTGAATTAAACATTATGCAATCTTTAGCATTATAATAGTTTAATTTGGCTATAAAACCCATAAACCAGTATAATATATAAAAATACAACAAAAAACAAGATGGAGCAGACGTTCATGTAGTCATTGGAAGCTCAAGACTGCTGTCTTTTAGTAAAGGGGTGGTCCATGCTTGTTTTAGCAGACAGGACTACACATGGCGCAAAATGCCCTGTTACAAAGGCTGTAGAGGACTAGAGTCACTAATCTAGTCACTGATGTGAGTGTAAGGGAAAGGGTCACTAATTATTTTCATGGGCTTCAGATAACCCATAAATGCTAAAAATGAAGGAAATGGAAGGGAGAATCATTGGTGACGGATCATGGGTGACGTGACTTTGTTACAGTAAGAAAGATGTATCACCCCATTTATAGATGAGAAAAAACGATTTTGCCCTGAAACATAAAGAGTGAAAAGAAATAGATTAAGGGCCTTACTACGAGTCTGGCGGTCCATGCACCGCCAGACTGGCAGTGGTGCTCGGACCACCACCGAAAGGGGCAGTCTGACTGCTCTATTATGACTGTGGCGGAGCCTCCACGGTCCAACCGCCGGCACCACCAGGTTGCCACCAGCCACGCGGTGTCGGCGGTCTCAATCTGCAAGCAGCGCTGCCCTCTGGATTACAAGTCCCCTTTCTGCCAGCCTTTGCATGGCGATCCCACCGTCATGCAAAGGCTGGCGGAAGAAGGTTGCTGGGGGCCCTGATGGACAGCCCCGTCGCGCTTCTCACTGCTTGATTTACGGGCAGTGAAAAGCGCGACAGATGCTGTCGCACCTGATGCACCGCAACATTGCAGCTGGCTCGATTACGAGCTGGCGTCAATGTTGTGGTGTGTTTCCCTCTGGGTCAATGAGGAGAAACGCTGTTTCCACCCGCCGGCCCAGAAGGAAACTCGTAATAGGTACAGCAGAGGGATTGCCGCCTATGCGATCATTCTGACACTGGACTCCGCCCGCCCAAGTCAAAATGAGGGCCTAAATATCCAAGTACTACTGCCATACAATCATTTACCAATTATCATCAATTGATTTTCTTTGAAGTGACTCATTTAAGAGAAAATTGAGAATTCTACTGATTAAAGCCTTTCAGAGTCGAATAATTTGCATGTCCAGGGCAGAAAAATGGATAATGGTCCATTTTGTTATGATAGACATTGGGCCTAAGGTTGCAGCAACTTAAAGTAGCTGCTGGAAGCAGGCTGATGGTGGCAAAGGTGAAGTTAGGGTGGTGAACTTTACAAATGTATCCGTCTTTTTCCACAGGGCCGACTATATCCTATATGAGTTTTATATATATTTTGTTTTAAATGTGGGAACCTTCTATATTGCTCAATAATGGTATCGTCATCACTCTGTGTTTTTTTTTATTTCTAGAGAGCTAATCAACTGGTTATTCTCATGAACTTCTCAAATTGTACCATCAAATGTGTACCATCCCCCAGTTATGATTTATCTTACCGGGGGAAGGAAAAGTACCATCATAGATTATGTTTGTCTGCTGTCTATTTTGACCGTTCTATTTTGGAGGCACAGATTATGCTTTATATTAAATTGCATCTGGCATTCTTCCCAGGCTTCCTTGTTTTTCATTATTAATGCTCAGGATGATTTCCTGCCTCTGTTCACATTATCAGATCAAGTGAGAATCAGATGCATTCCTGATTCGATTTTGATATCTTTCTTTAATTACTTTTGTTTATTCTAATTTGTAGTACCGCTGGTCCGTTGACATTTCTTGTACAGTAACTTTCATCTCACAAACTGTGGTCGGACACTCAGTCGGACTAAAATGGCTTTGTGTGAGTGTGGCCATAATGCAAGCTGAACTGTTTCCTCAGTAATTTTCGAGTATGTGGTGTTACAATACTTAATTTGAGTTATGTACAATTTGACATGTATTTTCCATTTTTTCTCTTGTCCGTAATTATCAAGCAAGTTATCTATGGCCCGAATTAAAGAGCAATTAGGCAATCCTTGTTTCAAGTACCACTGTTGTGTTTGGAAAACAAGAGACATATCAGTGAAATCTCATTGAGTTGCCTAGTACTACCTGTTCCGGCTTTGACTTCGGGGAGTATAAAGAGGAATGCTCGAATACTTAGGTTAAGTAGTACAAGGCAGTGGGATAACAAAAGCACCCGTAGGCCCACGGTGCAGGGGGGATGGGGGAGGGGCGAGCTCCAGGGACCCCTTCAGCACAGAGCACTGTGCACAGGTGCAAGTTACTTTCTGGGTCTGTGGGGAGGGGTACCATCCAGGTACTTTGGAGGGCGGGGGGCTTACATTTCGTTATGCCACTGGCACAAGAACTACGCAAAATAAATATAATGTCCAAGTAATCCAATTATATTAGAAAAGCAAATCTATATTGTCAAAGTACATAAATGTGGAGTTAAGAATAGTAATTCTTTACTTACCTACTTATACTTACCTTCACAGTATTGTAGTACTGGATATTTTGGACACAATATTTTGGCAGGTCGATATCAAACTCTCTGTATTCCAACAGAATACCACTGGCATGCACTTAGCCACCTAAAAAATTACAGTTCATTATTTAGATGCCGGAGTCTGTGGTTGGACTTTAAAATATTGCTCTTAAATAAATATTTTACTTGTATATTGGTGAAACTGGTGGGAATACGGGGGTCACCCTGACGCTTTTGTTTTTATTCATTTGCAGGTAAAAGGTGTCTTGTAATGCTCTTGGTACAGCTCAGGCACTCAGTAGCATGCATAGGTGCGCATCACTTCTGCACCTTTTGCACTCTGGGCCTAATGGCACTTATGACGTTGGTGTAAATCTGCAGATTTGGCCTCTGCTTAAAGACAGAGGAATAATGCGCCCGTGCCATATCTGCGATTGTGGTGTGTCTCCTCACACACTGTGGTGTCATAGTTATAATGAATGTGGTTACCTGACAGTTCTGCAGCATCATTATTCGTTTATGCAGTCAAAGCCTGCACTTGGTATTTATAGTTGCTACTAGCAAATGATTGGTATTTCTGCATGTGGTTGTCATAACATATGAGCATGAGGCAGATTCTTTCTCCAGGACAGTAGTATGTGAAAGGTCTTGATAAACACAAAAATGTGTGTGGGGACTAAGCTTTCAAATTTTCTTAAAAATGAAAGCTGCATTTTGGGTGAACAAAGTTATTTTCAGAGAATGCAGATGAATTTCTCTTGTTTACCCTAAATATTAAATAAGCATTTGACGGCAAAATCAATGCATTATATGAAAATAATAAACTGATGTTTCTGAGCAAGATTATCACACCTATAACAGTCGTAAAGCTACTGTCAGGGCCACTGGAATTAAACGATTTTGTGGCTGCGGCGTTTTCTGAATTTACCACATAAACCAGCATCTGCTGCAAAATCTGCAGTTTTTAGCAAAGAGGACATTTTGTTTTTAACTCAGACCTAAAATCTTGGTGACACCTGTTTCAGTATATTGGAACGCGCTTCGCAGTGTTTGACCTGACACCTTTCTGTTGCTTATAGCTCCTATTTGGGTGTCAAACGCCTACTAAACCAATTTGACACACAAGGTGAAACTTTTGCAGAGATAGTGATAACGAGTGGAAATAAGAAACTAATGAGATAATACTGTCACAACATGGGCTGCGTTATGATGCATTATTCACCTTTTTATGCTGTGTAATATACTTAACCCTTGCCGCATAATTCCAGTGACCTTGGTTACTATTTACTTGCATATTGGGGTACCCTATTGCTGATGTTATTTCATTAGTGCCCGACGGCACTTACTCATGTGGATGCACTTCATAATTTTTAATGCTGAAGCTTTTTATGAATTTATCATCACTATTAGTGTCTGAGCTGGAGCTTCCAAGATAAGGGCCCTCATTATGACACTGGCGGTCTTCTGACCGCCAGGGCCATGGTGGCGGTTTTACCGCCAACAGGATGGCGGTGAAGCCCGCCACATTATGAGTGTGACGGGTTGGCCTCTGCTAACCTGCCACATCCCCAGCCATACTGGCAGGGCAGTTGGATCTGCCGGGCTGGAGATGAGCATCTCCGACCCGGCGGTCCACAGAATACTGTCAGCGGTATTTTGAGCCGGCTTTCCACCAGGGTTTTCGCGGCAGTAGCACCGCTACGAAAACCCTGGTGGAAAGACTACCGGTGACAGAGAATTTCTTCCCTGTCACTGGTAGACGACTCCCCCCTCCAGCAAGCACAATATCCCCCCAAACCCCCCTCCAGCTACGGCGCCCCCCCACATTCATCATTCATAATGTATTCACATCAATATTCATACACACATACACACACACAGACAAACACGCAGACAAACATGCATACACACACGCAGACAAACACCCACTCACACACGCACACACAATACTCCCTACCCTCTCACCCCCGCCCCTGTTGGATGCCTGACTTACCTTATCCGGTGAGGAGGTCGTCCGGCAGGGAACAGGAACAGGCGCTTCCACTGCCGCCAGCACCCCACCATCAGGACACCACCAGGCCGTATTACTGCTCGTAATACGGCTGGTGGAGTCCTTTTGAATGGGTGTGGCCGGTGGTGGAACCGCCCATGCACTTCTGCCCTCCAGCACGACTACTGCTGGATTATCGCCCAAAATGTGGTGGAAATCCAGCAGTACTCGTAATAGCCAGCACTGGCGCCCGCGGCTTTGGCGGTCTTTGAAAAAGACCACCAAAGTCTAAATGAGTGCCATAGTGTCATCTTTTGAGCAGGCCTCTGGCATGAACATATAAGGTGGCTATAACCTGAGCATTTGCGCTAGATTTGACCCTGCTTGATCTATGTAACATGAGGCAAATCCCTGGTGTCACTGCCTCAAATTGAGGTATGAGCAATATTTCATTTTTTCTACCCATCATTTTCCCAGTTAGGCAGGATGGAAAAAAGAAAGAAAAATGGAAACTAGAAATGAAGAAATATGCTGCATACATCCTGAAAAGTTCTAGAAGGCCACATTAAATAACATGCCCTGATTATTTAAATTGCAACAAATCCTACGGCTTCTTATCCATTTTGTTTGAAAAATGTGTTGTTAAATGTAGAGATTCGCCCTAAGATGCCCCTGTGCTTTCCTTAGATGCCAGGAGGGCCTTCGATATGCTTGAATGGCCTTATATGTTTGAATTGATGAACAAGCTGGGCTTCTGTCCGTGATATATGAGCTGGGTTAAACTCCTCTATAAAAAACCCTTGGCGCATATCACAGATAATGGAGCTGTGTCCCTCACGTTCAGACTCCAGCGGGGAGCCCCTTATCACCCCTGATCTTCGCTCTTAGTTTGGGACCTCTTGATGCATTAATCCGGGAGGACCCCCTGATACGGGAACTCCAGTGGACGGATGAGTGGGAAGGCAGGATCTCCCTTTATGCAGACAACATACTGCTCTATGTCTCCAGCCCTTACACTAGACAGAATTATGCAGATATTTACCCAATTCAGCACATGCTCAGGTTGCACAATAAACTGGAACAAATCCCTGATATACCCCCTTCATGGCGAAGTGCCCCACCTACCTTTCAACTGTGAGGCTACATTAGCCAAAGATGGCTTCCGGTATCTAGGACTTCATATCACTACTGACCCACACAGGTTTTATAGCCATAACTTGATGCCACTCCTCACATGCCTTAAGCAAGATGTTCCACACTGGCGAGCGCTACCCCTCTTGTTGCTCAGCAGAGCAGCACTATTTAAAATTATGGTGATCCCTCACTTTCTTTATGTGCTACACAACACCCCTTATCCAATTCTGAATTCCTACTTTAGGAATATTGAAAACAAGGTGTGAAAACTCCTCTCGAATGAGGCTCCCTCACAGATTGCCCTCCAAAAGTTGATGAGGGGCTGGTATGATGGTGGCCTTATACTACCAGACATCGGAACATACTACTGTGCTGCACAATTAACAGCGGTGCACTACTGGACACATCTTCCTGTGTCCAAGCCGGCATACGAGATGGATAGATTGCTGATGCACCCAGGGGGACATCTTAGGGCCCATTATGGTGAATCCGAGACACAGCTTGTAAGGGGCCAACAACAGTGACCTTAAACATTTGGCATACAACTCTCCAGTCACTCAGCTGGAAAGACAAAATAATCCAAGCCACCCCCTGTGGGACACAGCGAGTGTAGGTACTTTAGGGACACAATCTAGCTTTGACAAATGGGAACTCATCGGCCTGTTGAAAGTAGGAGACCTCTGGGAGATGGGTAGCATAGTCCCTCTTAAAGATCTGCATTGTGATTATAGAAACCTACCATTATTTACAAATCAGACATGCCCTACAGAAGGTAATACTAGCAGGTACGATACTTCCTGAGGTCTGCCTGCTGGAGGAGAGGCTGCTTGACACTGATATGCCCCGCAAAGTGATTTCCCTTACATACCAGAAAATAATTAATAACTCCCCCGATACCTTGCTCCACCTGAGGGCTCTGTGATAGAGGAATTTTGAACACCTTCAAGATAAAGAATGGCAGGAGGCCTTATCATCCCCCAGAGAGGGGACCATAAGGTGCAGATTTTGTTTAGTACAACTCAAAATAATACATAGAGCTTATTAACCATGTACTACCCTGGTGAAAATAAGCAGAGCCACAACAGTGTAGTAGAAGCTGTGGTCAGACAGGCAAATTTTTTCATATTATATGGAATTGCCCAGTACTACAACACATGGGGCAGCTGTGATTGACTATATGAGCAATGTATGTACAAATAGGATGCAAGTCACTGCTAAATGGTTCCATCTTAACATATGGGGCATGTTGGACCTAAGCCACATGGATCGAATATGGGTCACGTTAGGACTGATGGTGGCTAAACATAACATTGCATGGCTGTGGGGGCCTGAGCAGTCACCGCAACTGAGGTTTTGGGAAGATGATATGGATTGCTGCATGTTTGCTGAAAAAGTAGTATATGAAGGATGGAGATGCCCCCAAAAGTGGGCGAAGACATGAGGAAGTGGAACGAACACAGAGATAACAGCTGAGCACAGATCGCAGAACACAAATCACACAGCAGCTATTGGGCCTAGTGTAGTTTTTCAACGGTTGATTATCATATTGCTTTGGGAAATGTAAAAGGGGCGAGGGAGAAAAATTAGGAGATACTATAAACACTTGAGAGAAGATCAATCAATGTCTCTATTTTACTACTTTATTGTATGGCAGGGTATATTTTTTTCTTGTTTTCTTTGCTGCATTGTCTCTCTGTTGAAAGCAATAAACAAAATGTTTTTTTTTAAACTTTGTAAGTGACTCCAACTAGTCTAGTAATTTTGTTGATTTTTCAGGTCTTCATTACCCTATTTAGCTACTTTACTGCTTATCTTGGGTTGTTCATTTCATATTTCCTTATGCTTCTTTTGATATTTTAGGAAGGGAATTTGGGGAGAGGGGCATTCAAACCTGGTTGTACAGCTTACCAGGTAGCTGGTGCGATGGAGCTCTTGCCTCCAACCACCCTTTAGAGCACTACCTGACATATATAGAGAGACCTGCTGAAGGGATCTCTAAAGTGACTGGGATATTTTTGCAGATGTCTGGTATGTCAGAAGCTGTTTTGGGCTACTTCTGGCAAAAGTAAATTGCTGACAGGATGCCACATTGTTTCGCATTTATTTCGAGCTCAGAAACAGACGGCCAAAACTGTGGTTATTTCTGAAAATAAATAAAAACTCTGCACCTGAGGTAATTTTTCTTCCGACACATTTGGTATGTTTTTGGTAGTTGGGAAGAACAAATATCTACAATGGAAGACTTGCCCTCATTAGGGCTGGACGTCTGACTTACAGTGACTAGCATCCCTGTTGTTGATTGGCTGCTGGACAAAGGTTTTGAGTGGCTGAACCAACTGAGGTTCCACCGTTGGAAACCTAGAAATCTCCAATACTCTGAATGACGTGCAGGACTGTAAGTTTTGCGCAGCAAGACCTTTGCCAGTTTATGGCACAGATCATGTTCTGTAAAGTCTAAATGATGCCCTTAGTGTAGGACCTCAGTTGCAGCCCAGATATCTGGGTTTCCAATTCCTGACAAAATTGTGTGATTTTTGGCAAATCAATGTATTTATGTGTGCTTTATTTTGTAAATATTTGTGATGTAAAAAGAGAAAAATACAATATGTTGTCTAGCACTGTCCCAATCATATATTCCCACCTCCTCCTAATGACATCCTGTTTTGTGTATTGTGGTATCAACCAGACCAGTAGTTTTACCTATATGCTCCTACCACAATGAACATTATCTCTGTAAAGCACTCTTCTACTTCTAGGATCCAGGTTGGCACTATTTTAAATACTCAAAATTAAAATTATTATCCAGTTCCCTGAAGGAAATGTGATCTAAGAGTTAAGTTGCCAGCTGTGAATTTGTGGCCAAGGGATCCTCAACAAATCACTCCATTCTTATACAATACATGGGTGCCTGAAACTTGCATAATGTAGCGTAATTATGCAAAAATTACCCTAAAATTACACGTAATTAGGTGAAATGCATCTCACACTAAAAAAATGGAATTTCCTGAATGGTCAGTTCAGGTAAAAATCAGGTAAAAATCAGTTGCGGCTCGCGCTAATTGAAAGAGGTGGGGCGGGGGGCGTGAGGGTGGAATTAAATTATATTTTAAAAAAAAAGAATTAAAAAAAAGACACTTACCTCTTATCCCGCGCCGCTCCTCTGCCTCCTCCCGTCTTGCTGAAGACAGGAACAGGCTCCCAGCCTACCCTGCACTAACCATGACGCTGCTTAGAGCGCACCCAGGCAGACTGGGAGCCTGTGCCCAGGAGAGCCCTGTGCGCATGTGTGTTTGCTGAGCACTCCCCCTCACTTCTTGTCACCCCCGTGGCCCCACCTCTTTTCCCCAAAAAACAATCATAAACACAGTTTATGATCTTTTTCTTGGGAAAAATGTTTTGCAGCTGCCGCTGCTGGGGGGGGTGGAGGGGAAAGTGTGACGCTCCTCCACCCTTATGGAGGAGCCGCCCCTGGTAAAAAATGAAACTCAAAAATGTAATTTTGAGTTGACTACCAGTTGCATGCATTGAAAACACTGCTGCTTGTATTCAGATTTGTAGGTTTGTTCTTAAAAATTACCCGAACGTCCGCTTGGGTAAAAAAATCTACCTGAAATGTTTGATGACTGCTCTCTTTAAGAAACGGCTGCTCGTGTTCAAAACACTGCTGCTTGTGCTAAAAATTACCTGAACGGTACAGCTTGCATTGCCATCTTTCCCGGAACAGGAGTCTCCTTATGCCATATATCTTAATCTCTGTAATTTTGTGTAAATTTCATGATGATATGGAACAGGACCTGGACTTTTACACTCTCAGATCAGATAAGGATATTATTTTATTTGTTGCTCAGTGACTGGAAACCCATTTCCGTTGGTAGACGGAGAACCTTACTTACCTTTGGTGCCCTAAAGCTACATTTGTATTTCACGCTGTTAGATAACTGACTTCTTTGCTTTGTCTAAGAAGGCAACGGATACCATTTTTAAACCACTATAATAAATACATTAGAACAGTCTTCCTAACAATGTAACATGGTGTTTTCAAAGATATGCCCGCGTACGAGCTAAAACACTCCGGAGGAGCTTGATGGTGGCAGCGAGAGGTAGTCTCTTCTTTACGTGTTTTCTAGGCCATCTGTCATCTGTGCCTTTAATCCATAGGTTCATGATCTCTGTTTTCCGCCACTACAAGTGAAATATAATTACAGCGTATCCTTGCCAGTGTCCTCCTGTTTTTTGTTAAATGCGCATAATTTTTGTTATCGTTTTCGCTACTGTTTCTTTGCTTCTTGCATTATTTTAATTTGTTACCATATTTAGGCATACATTGTCTGATCAATACCGAAGACCAATCATGGCATGGCCATGTTTAATTAACTCTTTGTGTCTGGTGCTAGAAATAGGAATTTGGGTCAGCGAAATTGACATCGAGCTTAATCTGTACATATGTTCGCCTCAAGGATCAATTATTTACTTTGTTGCTATTGACGTAACTCTTTTATCAGATTCGCAATTGATGAAGTGTATTTTTAGCTTTTCTTTCTTTAGCTTTTGTAGGAAAGGTGATGGAGTATTGTGACCAATGAGAATTTGGTTAGCTACAAAAATAAGGCTGTACTTGGGTTCTGTGACCACTGTTGAAGTATTATATTTAACTAGCAAAACATTGATTTTCTACTGCTTTCAGTCTTTAGCATGATTGAGAACACTCTGGTAATCTAAACTGCTACCAGAGGAATGTGCATGGCTTGCTACAGTATTGGGAATTATGGACTCAAGTTGTCCTGTTTCTGGTTAGCATGTGATGTCTCGTGGCTTTGTATTGCTTTCCATTCAAGAGGATTGGACTACATTTAGTAATTAATTTTCCCGATCACTTTACGGCTTTTACGGGCTGTCCTCAGTGTGTCCCACAAAGCATGTTACTACGCTGCAGACTTACTGCAAAAAGGCAGGATATCAAAAGTCCACAAATTACCACTAGACACACGGGTCAAATAATTTAATTACGTTATTAAACTCACAAAGCCCCTACTCAACCTTGTTTTCTCAGCGTAGGAGTAAACTTTTAAGCATTTTTTTTTATTTGACAAAATGATTGCATACTGAGGGGCATTTTTATGAGCCCCTTGCGTCGCCTTTGCATCACATTTTGTGACACAAAGGCTGCGTAAACCTTGCAGTCATATATATTAGGCTACGCAAAGCCACTTTGTGTGCTTTTAAATGGCCTCATGGACATGGAGTAAGGCAAGGCAGGGCAGATCGCTGCATTGCCTTACTCCGCACAAGGGAGGCGTGCCATGGGCATTGTGGTGGGTGTTCCCACACAACACCCATGGATTTTGATGCACCCCCATATTTATAAACACTTGCAAACCTGGGGATGCAACGAAAACTTACACCTCCCCAGAGGAAGTGTATCGAGGAGAAATATCTTAATCTCTCCTGTTTTTTCTATGTGTGCTGCATTGTGTAGCACATATAGAATGAGAAAAAAGCCTCCCATTATTGTTTTTGTGCCGGAACGTGCCCCATTACTGCACAAAATCAATCCTGCATGCAATACCGGCAACCTTGCATGATGGTGCAAAGGTGCCTGCATTGGCTAAGCGAAGCCCGTTGTGTGCCAGTGCAGGGGAAGGGCAGGAATGTGCTGTTTGCTGTTGATGCAGCACATTCCGCCCTTTCCTTTTGACGCAGCACAGCAAGGTGACCTGCGCTGTCCTGCACCAAAAGCCCATAAATATGGACCTGAGTTTTCACCAAATGACACAGTAGTGTTTGTGGTGGGTTCAGGCAGATGCATGAGAATGCTTGGATCGTAACTGATTATTGTCATTTTAGATGCAAGACTGACCTATGACTGATTCTTCTGTGGCCCATCTGATCTTTCAGAGGGGATCGTGGCACGTTACTGACTGTGCCCAGTAGTTAATCTTTCAGTCACTAAACTGAGAAGTTTCTGAATCAGAGTCGCCCACCTCGCAAAAGCGATCCTAGCATGTGAATGATATATTTAATTTCCATCCTACCAATGGTAATGCTGACATCATATATATCTATATATATATAGCCATATAAATATATATATCTTACCTAGTGGCGGTCACCACTAGGTAGTTGTAGTTAGGACCATGTTTCCATAGAAAAAGCATTTTTTGACTTTCCTATATCTTTGGCACCGTTTGACAAACCTTCAAAACATTTTACACACAAAACTGTGATTCTTGTTGCGGGTGGTAAGTGTCAGGGTGATCTCTGTCAAAAGGGGCCAGAGAAAAAGGGGTGGTCAAAAACGTGTTTCCCAGGTTAATTCCCATAGGAGTTTTGAATACGACTACAGCGCAAACTGCTGGACGAAATTACATCAAATTTGGCAGAAAGCTAGATTTTGTTCAGCAGATTGTGCATTTGGTAATTTGGTGTAAATCCTTTCAGTAGTTTTTGAGACATTAAAGGGAAAATAAATTTGTAAATCTGAGTTCGCAATGACTTTGCGAATAATAACAAGCTAGTACAGGGAAATGCAGAGCTCTGATCGGCTGGTAGCACTTCAACCAGGAACTATTGTCAGCTATCTTGGGACTCGGCTTCAGCTGAGTTCCAGAAAAAAAGTGAGAAAAAAAGAAAAGGGGCAAGGGTAGGTACACCATGACCCCTTAGCTCTGGTGCTGGGTTCCCAGAGCGTTCCAACCAGGCAAAAAAACACCTTTCATAAAAAATATTGCTGCAAATTTGCGACAATTTTGCAAATTCGCTGCAAATATTTTAAAAAAGAATTGCTTGTTGGGTGGGCCAGGTCCTGGGGACATTTTGAGATAAAGGAGGGGGCACACACAGGGCACCCCTCCAAGAGCATTTTGATGCCACGGGACTGCCACCTCCCTGGGGCTTATTTATAATGAACGTGGGGCGCCCGCAGCCCCGCATGGCCCTGGGGACCTCCACCTCCATGGGGCTTTGATCAAGTATAATGCAGGGGCTGTCAAACAGCTCTTACTTGCAGAACGATATGTTTTCTTCTGTTTCCCTGCACAGAAATATACGTGCATTGAAACAGATTAAAACATTGCTCCCACAAGCAGAGTGCTGCTATTTAAAGCATCTCCCTGCTTGTGGGAGCACTGACAGTTCCCGCAGAACATGGGTACCTGACTAGGACCACAAGGGACTTTAAGGCTCTCCTCATGGTCCTGTCACTCTCTCTCTCTCTTCCATCCCATAAAGGGATAGAAGAGAGAGATTGTTATTTCAATGGTCTCTCCATGCAATGACTTTAAAGAGTCAGACTAGCAAGATGTTTGGTAAGAATGTTATAGTTACGTTTGGATGCAGAGCTGAACAGAGTCACTTTTGCAATAATGGCCAAGGTCTTGAGCTGTCACTCAGTAGGCTGAAGGTTCAAATCCTAGTATCACTTGACTCTGTGTCTGTTTATTTTCTAGTATTTTCACTGTTAAACATTTATAGTGATGGGACATTAAAGTCTTTTACTGGTTGACAAGCATGATGACCGTCTGGCCCACTAGAGAACCGTGCATCCGAAGTGGAAGATGTCCACACAGCAGATAGGGAAAAGCTTCTGCACACGGACAAGATACTGGAAGTAATACAGAATAAAAATGAAGATTTGGAAGCCTGCTCATGCCGGAACAATTTGTGCATTGTGGGAGTACCGGAGTTGATAGCGATGAGCAGAATGGATGACTTTATGGAGGATATGCTGCGCACACTGTTTGGTGCAGTTTACTCCACTCTATTTTTGTATTTTTGGTGGAGCAGGCCCACAGGTCCCTCGGCCCTCCCCCTGGGGCCCCAGCCCACCTCATCATTACCCAGTCTTTAATTATCAGTACCATGATACAGCCTGCGCCTTGTGAGAGAGAAGAGGCCACTCCAAAACAGGGAATCTGAGATCTCGATTTTTTCGAACTTTTCCTTGTTGGTGCAATCGGCACGCAGAGGATTCCTGCCAGTAAAAAGAGCCCTCCAGCGCACAGATGCCAGTACTCACTCATATACCTTGTATTGTCTACGCTAGCAAAACACTTATTTTCACGGACCCTAAAAAAGCCACCAAATTCGCCAAGACTATTCCGCCGAAGTCTGCTAACACATCTGTGGTGGATGCGGAACGTGATGAAGCACATCTCAGTGACACAGACTGATTGTGCTGTATCCACCTCGCAGTCAATGGAGACCTTCCTGGCCTGTTCTTGACTCTGTGAATCGCTGTCCTCCCCCTTGATATGTTTGCCTACAAACAACTGTGCTTGGGGTGGGGAGTGGAGGTGGGGGGAATGGGAGAACTGCTGATGCCCCTGCAGAGCTTGCGCCAGGCTGTTATACAGTATCTCATTGTCTTGCTGTTGTATCCCGAATGTTTCATACTGTTCCACTCAGATGAGCCTGGATGTCCCCAACCACGTCGTCTGTGGCCACCCAGCTCACATACTGGGAAGAGTCAGTCCTCCTGGCCACCCCCAAGGGATGAGTCCCACTCTTGACTATGTCTTGCTGTTGTTGAGGATCTTTAAAAGGGTGGTAATACATCTTTGGCCCAATTGGAGGGCCAAAGTGGGTGGTGGGTGGGAAGCTATTGCTTGGCTGTTAATTGTTGCCACATGGCTGCTAAATGTATTCATTGTTTTCACTTCTGATTTCACTCAACACATGTGTCCTACTTCCTTCATGTGTGCATATACCGCAGGAATTAAATACACCTTCTACCTTTACAACTGCTGTGTATGCATCGCATTAAGGTCTTAACGTAGAATATTCGCAGCCTTACTAACCGCCGGAAAGTGTGCGAGGTTTTCACCTATTTTGAAAGGCATGCTATAGATGTCTGTTTTCTTCAAGAACTGCACCTAACCAAGAAAACAAATGCGTGATTACGCTTAGGGTGGGTTGAAGAATGGCATGTACCCTACTACTCCAATTATGGGTGGGGTAGCGATCCTTATCAGAAAGGGCTTGCTGTGGTGCACACACTGAGCTATCTGCGATACGCAAGGCAGATTTGTCATATTATAAGTAGTCTTGCTAGATCATCCTGTTATCCTCAGTCCTGTGTATGGCCCTAACTCTGATGACCCCTCAATTCTTTATTGATGTCTGGAGACTAGCCAGGATGATGGGTCCCAGGCTAATTCTGTGGGGGATAAGGGGGATTCAATATAGTACTACACCCTGACTTGGACAGATCCAGTGATAATAGACATCCACTCCCCCGGGCAGCGACACAACTTTGAACCATCATGGATGACTTTGCTCTGACGGACCTTTGGTTGTCCTGGCACCCCGATCAGAGGGAGGGTATATGCGTCACTATGGTGCATTCTGCGAGTTCCCGTATAGACCTTTGGCTGGCATTGAAAGATGCACAGGCCTGGACAGTCCAGGTCTCTCATTTACAGAGGATGCTTTCAGACCATGCTCCTGTTTTATTAGATCTTGAGCTTCCGTCCGGGTCACATCGCACCTTTTCATGAAGGCTCCCGGTGGACGCCCTGAGAGATCAGGTCTTTAGGGAGGACAACAGGAAAGCAATAGAGGAATTCTTTGAGCACAATGACAATGCAGAGACCTCAAGATCAACACTTTGGGAATCCTTTAAGGCTGTGATCAGAGGAGCATGCATACCGAAGCAGGGGGGCATGCTCTGCTCCCAGCGAGCCGACCTTGAGTGTTTGGAGAAATAAATTAGGGAGCTCAAACTTATGTTTTTTTGAAGATCACCATACCGTTACACTCACATCCATCTGTAGTAAAATATCAGACTATGAAGAGGTGACACAGCTAGAGACAAATTATCTTGGCAGGAAGGCGTTTGCAAGGCATTTTGGAGAAGGGGATAGGCCAAGCAAATCGCTGGCACAATTGCTCCACAAGCCATGGGTAAGCAAATATGTTATGGAGCTTCATGATTATCAGGCTAATGCACATACAGGCACAGAAGCTGTACAGAAAATGATGATTGCCTTTTTCTCAACTTTATACTGTACCCATCATGGGTCAGAGTCCCTGAATGTCTCGGGTTATTTTGAATCAATTCGACTCTTATATCTTGATGAAGGACATCAGAGATATCTGGATGAACCTTTCACAGCAGAAGAAGAGGTCAGGGTCATGAACGCCATGCCTGCGGGAAAGGCACCTAGCCTTTATGGCTTTGCCATTGCATTTTAGAAGGAGTATGTCCCTCTGATTATCCCACATTTGCTGGCCATGTACGAGGAATCACTCTCTACCGGTATTCTGCCGGTGTCCCTGCGTGAAGCCCTCATTGCCACCACCCTTAAAACTGGCAAAGACCCTCAACGTTGTGACTCCTGTCGCCCATTATCAATGATAAATTTAGACAACAGATACTTGCCAAGCTTCTTGCCCTGCGTCTCCTGCCACTATTACCAACCATAGAGCAACCTGACCAGACTGGCTTTGGGCATGGCAGGTCCACAACGCACAACCTACCTACATTCTTTGATGTGTTACACACCATTAATCCCAGCCTCTCTGCAGCTGTTGTTTTCCTGGACGCCACTAAGGCGTTTGACTCTCTTGAATTGCCATACCTTTTCGCTTTGCTTGCACGTATAGGTCATAACCCAACTTTCATTAAGTTAATTTGTTTGCTCCATACCCGGCCGGTGGCTCAGTTGCATGTAAACGGCAACATCACTGCACCTTTTGACGTGTCGATGGGCACCTGACAGGGCTGCCTCTTATCTCCCATTCTTTTTGCAAATGTCATGGAGCTGCTTGCTGCTTGGCTTCTCTAGCACCATGCTCATCGTGGTCTTGCCTTCACCCCATGCAGAATCCTAGTCTCACTAGGGGCCAGATGTAGAAAGCATTTTGCATGGCGCAAACTGCTAAATGCGCAGTTTGCGCCATGCAAAACGTGCATCGCGATTATGAATGCGACTCGCAAATAGAAAGGGGTGTTCCCTTCCTATTTGCGATTCGAACCGCGATGCAGAATTGCTTTGTGACCGCAAAGCAATTCGCAGTTAGCACCCATGTCAAGTGTGTGCTAACTCATTCGCAAAAGGGAAGGGGTCCCCTGGGGACCCCTTCCTCTTTGTGAATGTCGCCAAAAATATTTTGCAGAGCAGGCAGTGGTCCAATGGACTGCCTACTCTGAAAAAACAAAAACAAATGGTTTCATTTTTTCTTTTTGGAAAACGGGCTGCAATACAAAAAAAAAATGCTTTATTAAAAAAGCAGTCAAAGACATGGTGGTCTGCTGTCTCCAGCAGGCCACCATCCCTATGAGTGCAGGGAATCGCAAGGGGGTTGCAAATTGCAACCCACCTCATTATTATTAATGAGGTGGGTCTTTGCCACCCCCTTGTGATTCGCAGAAGGTGTCTGAAACACCATTCTGCATATGATTTTGCACCGACTCGCAATTTCCGATTCGCAAATTCTAAACTATCTACATCTGGCCCTACATGTGGACAATGTCACGCTATATGTTAGAGATCCACAAGTGCATCTAGAGCCTCTTATTAGAGAATTTACTGGCTTTGGTGGTCTGTCAGGGATAGAGATCAATTGGACGAAGATGATTATCTTAACACTGACTGATGCAGTGCTCTCGTTCACCTCAGATTTCACACTTACCTGGGCAGATGGTCCTGTTGAATAATCTCAGGGCGTGTCTCAGTAGAGACGCAGACGAGCTGTGGAAACGCAATTATGGGCAACTACTCGCATGACTGGAGGACAGACGTAAGAGATGGAAACAGCTACCTTTGTCACTGACTGGCTGCTTATCCATTGTGAAAATGGTGATACTCCCCAAATTTTTATATCTCTTCTCAAACCTAACGCTCCTGCTGCCTCTGCACTTTCCCCGCCAGCTTAAATCGCATCTTATCTCGCTGGCTTGGGCCGGCAGACAGTCGCACATTGCCTGGGAAGTCCTGACCCTGCCCTTGTGCAGACATGGATCTCTATTATTTTTGTGCCCAGGCTCATTTTGTACATTACTGGCTTTTTCCTATACAGTTCCTCCCACACGGCCCCTGAGACTGAACTGGCTGCGCCTAGCCCCCTCCGTCTCCGGAGCATCCGAAAGCATCTTTTTGCTCCAGCTCTGCCGCTTAGTGATCATCCTGCCTTTCCCGTCACTGCCGATTTGGGAACGTGCGCCCGATTGTGAAAACTGAACCTAACATCTATGGGTGACATATACCCTGACGGCACCTTTCTTTCATCTCAGCATGCCCTTCCGGAACATGATATCAATTTCCTTGACATGTTCACATACTATCAACTACATGCAGCACATTGTGCGCTTTATATTTCGTTCTCTGATGCCCTGACTGCATTCCAGGTGCTCGAGACAGCTCTGACTAATCCATCTCCTTGTTGGTTGATAACGTAGCTTTATGCGGGAATGCAAACCACAGCACCAATATACACTCCGAAGAGCAAGATGGTGTGGGACTTAGATAGCGCTGCGTCTCACGGATGAACGATGGTGCTATTGCTGCTCGCAGGCATGCACGATCTTCCCTAATTATAGGTTTCACCTTACCCCTTTCAAACGCATACACCGGCTGTACTACACCCCTGTGCGCTTGCTTCGCATGGGCCTGGTTGCCTTTGCACATTGCTTACGGTGCTTCCACCACACTGCAGATTTTAGACACATTGCTTGGAATTGCCTGAAAATCTTTGCTGACTGGACAAAAATATTTGCTAGAATTCAGAACATAACGTGACACCAACTCGAGGGCTCACCTTTGGTGGCATCGTTGCATTATGTTAAGATTGTCCTTACTGAATTTCACCAACTGACAGCGATTCTTTTACTACTTGCTAAGCGTAGACTGACGATGTGATGGGGTGCACGCACGGTGCCACTTGTAGCAGATTGGCTCAATCATGCTGCGTACTGCCAGGAACAGCTTGCTGCCTTCTGCGATCTTATGCCCCTAAAATCCTACCCCAAAGATATTTGGCTACCCCCTGAGTGATACCTGCATGCTGAACTAGACACAGCAGATACTGAAGGTGACAGAGTACATACTGTGCCCTCGGCTGCATTAACAGCAGTATAGGTGTGATTTGCCTCTCATGTCTTCATGATTACTGAGCTTTGAAAACTTTGACATGATAGACCATTCTATCCCTGTCGCTGTAACCACATCCATGGCCCCATGTGTATACTGTGTGTACTGAGTGTCTGTTCTATGTTCTCTCCCTTTTTTCTTTCAGTTTCTTTTATATTTACCAATGTTCTTCTACAAGTATTGTCAACCTGTAACATGTATAATATGTGTTTCCTTGACTAACTACTGTAGTTTGGGATGAGATATGTCTACATGCTATACTCCGTCGTGCTTGTTTTAACAAGGAAATAATAAAACAAAAATTCACATGCATCCATACGCTGCACAACTATACGCCAGTCCTCTATATGCTATTCTACTTTACACCACACCAGTCTATGCCTCTCAACTATCTGAAACACCAGTCTACGCCGCTCTACTCTATGCTATTGCACTGTATGCAGCGCCACTGTACGCCACTATACTCTACTCTCTTACACTTTACTACCCTTCACTCTATACCATTTCAGTCTATGCCACTCCACTGTATGCCACGCTGCTGCACACTACTCCACTGTATACTATTCAACTCTATGTCATTCTACTGTACACCATGCCACTCTACTCTAGTCCACTGTAGGCAATGCCACTCTACAACACTCCACTGTACACTATTCTACTGTATGCCACTCCACTTTACGCTACTCCACTCTATGCTATTCGATTAAACGCTACTCCAATGTACGCCACTCTACTGTATGCTATTACACTCTACCCCATACCACTGTACGCCACTCCAGTCTACAGTACTCCATTATATGCCACTCCACTGCACACTACTCCACTATGCCCTGTTACATTCTATGCCACTCCACTGTACTACACTCCGCTCTATGGTACTCATCCCTACACTATTACACTGTACACAACTGCCCTGTATGCCGGTCTATTCTATGCTATTACAGTCAACTTCACTCTATGCCTCTTCAGTGTATGCCACTCCACTGTACACCACTTGCTACTCTATTTCAGTATATGCTATTCCACTCTATGCCACTCCACTCTATTCTGTTCCACTGTATGCTACTCCAAAGTATGCTACTCCACTCTATGCCACTCCAGTGTATGCCACTTTACTCTGTGCCACTCCATTCTACTATATTCCATTGGATGCCACTCCACTGTGCCCCACTGCACTCTATGCTATTACACGCAACCCGAATCCAGGGTACAGCACCCCAGTCTACACCACTTCACTGTATGTCACTGCACTGTGTGGTACTCCACTATGCGCTATTCCAATTTATACCGCTTGTTAGGCCTGGTATCCTTGGCATGGTTTCCCCTAACTTTTTGCCCTCTGACCTCATGCAGGTGCTCTGTACTTTATTGTGTGTTCACATTGGCTTATCCACAACTTTCATATTTAATTTACTTGTAAGCCCCTAGTAAAGTGCACTTTAGGTTCCCAGGGCCTGTAAACCAAATGCTACTGGTGGGCCTTCAGCACTGATTGTGCCACTCACTACAGTAGCCCTTCCAACATGTCACAGGCCTGCCACTGCAGAGCCTGTGTGGGCAGTTTTAAACTGCCATTTCGACCTGGCACTTAAGTCTAACTCCCCATTGGGAGCAAAAATTGAAGATTTGAAAATGCCACTTTTTAGAAAGTTGGGATTTTCTTACTTTAACTATCCTGTGCCTCTGCCTGTCTCTGAATATACATCTAGGGTAGATGAAAGTTGGGCTTTGTGCATTCCTTCTATACAGTCACACACAAAGGAAGCTTGGGTTTGACATTTGCATCCTGATGGCCCCTCACCAGGCTGATGGGTCTTCCTGGGCTAGATAAGAGGGAGGAACTGACAAGTACACCTGAATAGAGCTGTGCCTTTGCCCACACAAAGGGTTGCATATCCCCTGTAGAGTGTCTTGAGCCAGTAAAGCAAGGGCAGGGATCTTGTGATCTTCAAAGGCCTCTTGGAAGTCTACCCAATTCAAAGACACATTTGGGTATAAGTACTGGGTCCCAAACCCCACCAAATCAGTTCACTTTAGGGTCCTGAGGAGACGCTACCAAGAAGAGGAGTACTGCTGCAGGGAGTGACTGCCACTTTTCTATTTGCTTTGATATGTTGGCCTGCTGCCTGCTGATTGCTGTGCTGCCAGGAGGGACTGCTACTTTGCAACCTGCTGTTGTGTGCTGGCCTGCGGCCTGTTGCCTCTGGTAGTGAGAAGGGCTGAAACCTACTCTACAACTTTTAAAACCCCCAGCAACTCCAAGGGCTTGTTGGCGTGGCCCCTGTTCTTGAACTCTCAGGGACATCAAAAATCAAAGACCTCATGTCACTCTGTCGAAGGAGCCATTCTACGAAAACCAGTGCAGCCCCATTGCATCGCCCTTCACAGGGAAGGAATTTGCTGCAAGAATCGAGCGCTACACTCACACCGAAGCCAACGCTCACTCCTTAAATTACAATCAAATCATTGCCTTTGTCCCAAGCTAACATCACAGGATTCAGAGAAGCCTCCCAATGCTTACCCAGCATTGACAAAACAACCGGGCTTTCCTCATGGCAATGCATTAGTTGAGACCACACTGCATGCTTCAGAGATGTGTGAACTCTACAACTCTGCTTTGTCCTCAGAGGATAACCTCATATGCCCTGACGCTGAACTGTTGGCATCAAGAGGACCACTCCTGCACCAAGAGTTACTGTGTTTAGGGATGGGACCCGCGAGGACCTCTTTGTTCATCCCCCGCCACACAGCGGCTAAACAACTTTTCTCTATCAGTCCAGAGAGACGTGTGGCTCATTTGGGTGTGCCCAATGATGAAGGATGACCATTCGATCTCCTGCGGGGATCCCTGTCAATCAACCAGTTTAAGTGAAACTGCAACAACTCAGTGATCAGGAGTGCTTTGCTACCCCTCGCAAGAACAAAGGCATTGCTTCAACACTAATATTAGATCCATACTTAAAAAAAGCTATAACTTGTACTGATTGGACTTTTGTTGTTTTGGTCTCGTTTTAATCAAATAAATGTTTTCAAATTTTCTTTTAAACTGGTGTGAAGTCTTTTTGTGGTGTTTTCACTGTCTTACTGTACTTAAGTGTGGCACAAATACTTTACACATTGCCTCTTAAGTTATGCCTGAATGTTCTGTGCTGTGCTACCACGGTAAGCACAGGTTCATTTAGGGAGTGTAACTTACTTCCCCTGACTAGGATTTTGGTCCTCACATGGACAGGGTGCATACCTCTACCAACTAGAGACCCAAATTCTAACGTCACTCTTCTTTACACCACTCCACTCTACACTATTCCACTGTATTCCACTCCACGATTTGCTACTCCACTCTACGCCACTTTAGTATACACCACTCTATGCTACTCCATTCTACCCTAGTCCATTGGACGCCACTCTACTATATGCCGTTTCACTCTAACTCCTCCACTGTACACCACTCCACTGTATGCCACTTCACTCTATGCTATTCTACTCTAAGCTAATCCACTCCATACTATTCTACTCTGCACCACCTCACTGTACTCCAGTCTATACTGTTCCACTGTATGCCACTCCACTCTATGCTTTTACACTGTATACATCTTCAATCTTTACCCCTCTACTGTATCGTATTCCACTCTCCCCCAGCCACTGTATTCCACTTCACTCTATGCTATTACGCTCTTCTCCACCTCACAATATACCATCCCATTGTATGCCACGCCACTCCACTATACGATATTATACTTTATGTCATTCACTGTACGCTGCTACACTATTGCACTGTATGCCACTCCACTGTACACTACTCCAGTATATGCTATTCCACTCTACACCACTCCACTCTATGCTATTCCATTTCATGCCACTCCACTGTACGCTACTCCACTCTACACAACTGCATTGTACTCTCCTCTCCTTATATAACTCCACTCGACAAAACTCCACTACATTCTATGCCACACTATTAGACTCTTCTCCACTCTATCCTCGTACAGTCCACTGTCCAAATCTTTACTAGACTCTATGCCTGTACCCTCTATTGTCCAGCACTCTATTCCACTCTAACACAGTTTGCAGCACTATACAACATAGCACTTCACTCTACGGTATGAGATGGCACACCAATTTTTAACAATTTCCTCACCCTATGCTACACCACTTCAATGTGTCCGATTTCACTCTACGCTATTCCACTGTACCCTACTACATTCTACACCACTTCACTATACATCACTCAACTCTACGCTATTCCAGTGTATGCTACTCAACTTTTCGGTAATCCACTCTACACCACTACAGTGTACGACACTCCACTTTATGCCACTCCACTGTATGACGCTCTCCTTCACTCTATGTATCTCCACTCTATAAAAGTCTACCACACCTTATGGCTCTCTACAATGTTGTACTCCACTCTATCCCCGTGCACTCCACTATCCAAGTCTATACTCCATTCTATCCCTGTACACTCCATTGTACAACATTCTATTCCACTATTCAGTACTTATCTATAAGACTGAGCACTTTACTGTATGAGGACCCTCTCCAATTTGTAACAGTTTACTATCTATGCTATGCCAGTACACTGCACTACATGCCACTCTACTCTGTGACACACCACTACACTCTATTGTACTTTACTCCACAGTGTGTTTCGCCAGTATCTTAACAAAGGCCTCGTGCAGCACTGTGGTGCGGAGGGCCAGCTCCAGAGGGGCCTCTCAGCACGGTACCCAGGCCTGAGAGCTCCTGAGTAAGTCTGGAGGGGGTTCCCTCCATGTATTTTGCTGGAAGCCTCCCTAAAGTTTCATTACACCACTGTGTTTCACCACTCCACTCGACTCTACTTCACTGTATGGGGTTTTACCCACTTCTATCCTCTGTGCAACTCCACTTTACAACATTCACAACATTGTATGCCACTCCCCAAACATTACTCCTGTCTATACACTTGCATGCAACTGTACAACACTATACTATACAGTATGCCACTGTACAATGTTACTCCACTCTATGCCATTCTACGATACTCTAGTCCTGTACGCAACACTGTGCGCAAATGTTTGTATGCCATCCACCCTACTTTTCTCCACTCTACTCTATGACACAATACTCCACTCTATACTACTTTATGCCATTGTACTCTATAATGTTGTATGGCAAACCAATAAACCATACTCTGCAATATTGTGCTGTATTTGTACGCCACTCCATTCCACTCTAGAAAACGCAACTAGACTATATACCACTCTACTGTATTGCAGTCTATATCACTTCCCAATACTGTACAACATGCCACTACACTCTACTGTACAACACAGTGCTCCAATTTATAACACTTTACTCAACCTATGCTACACCACTCCACTCTACTGCACTCCATACCACAATAGTTTATGACACACCACTCCACTGTATGTCACTTCACTCTACCATACCCCACTACAGTGTACTCCATTTTAATATACTCCACTCTAGTAGTTTATCCACTATACGCCACTGTACCATACTCTGCTCTGCGCTGGTCCGCTGTCTGACACTCTACTGTATGCAGCTTTACTCTACAACATTGTACTACACTCTTTGCCACTGTATGACTCTCTAATCCACTCATCCAATCGTAGAAGACTGGAAAGGCCCTGGCACACACGCTATGATGAGGTGAACAAAATGGCATACAAACAAGCATTGGCCAACTATAAAACACTTTTATGTAAATAGAAAAGCATCTACTTCACCCTGTAAATAGAATCCGTTAAAAACTTCACAAAGGAACTTTTCCAAGTGGTTTCCAAACGTACTACTTTACCCAGCCAAGAAATGAACCACAGCCAGTTCTACTGTGATGATCTGGCCCAGGGTGTTAGAGACAAGGTCAATCAAATCGATTACAAATTTGAGACATCTAACAATACTGTAACAAACAATTTATCTTCTCAAACTAACCCAGATCAAACCTTTCTTGAATTTCAGCTGTTTTTTTCGGATTTGGTATGCAAAAGACTCATCTTAGCTAAAGCAAGCTCTCCTAAGGACCTTTGCCCGCCCCAACACACACACATGATACATTGAAGCTGGCTCCAGAAATTATTGGCTCCAATCGTGCCGCTATTTTAAATTCGATGTTTCTCTCAGGAGTTTTTTCCCTCTCAGTGGAAGAGAGCCTCCATCCTTCTTCTTTTAAATAAACACAATTTAAATACCGCAGATCCCAATAACTACGGACCGATCACCCCCCTCCTCTGCCACCAAAAATTGTTGAGAAGGAAATGAATGATCAATTCTCCCAATTTATTCATAATAATGACCTATTGGAACCGTCTCAAGTTGGCTTCAGACCAGGGCACAGTACGGAAACTTCCGTGATCAAAGCAACAAGGAAAATTTGGGTGGCATTAGATAAAGGAGGTGCTGCTGCTCTTATCCTCCTCGATTTGTCAGCGGTTTTTGACACAGTCGATCACAAGCTCTTGGTCAGCAGCCTTGGGCTCGTAGGTGTAAAACTTTAGCCCTCCTCACCTCTTTTCTTTTTGGAAGAGAAAGCATTGTTCCTTCGAGCCCCTTCGAATCCTCCCCCTTTACTCCATGCGGAGTCCCTTAGCGGTCTTCTCTTAGCCCTATTCTTTTCAATGTGTATGTCACTGAACTGGTCTCTCTGATTAAAACATTTACATTTAGATTAACCTCCTATGCTGACAATATCCCAACATTAGTGTCAGTTTTTCACAACGATCCAGCAGTCTCATCCCACTTCCATGACTGTAGGCATGCTATCAGTCTTTGGATGAGTAACCACTGTCTGAAGCTTAACTCGGATAAAACCAAGGTAGTACTGTTTGGAAACTTAGCCCCCACTTGGGGCCATAATTGGTGGCCTAAGTAATTAGGCTTCCCTCCCATACCTGTTGATAATAAATTAAGGTATGCAAGTCAGGTTAACTCTGTGGTATCTTCCACTTTTTGTACCCTCAAAATGCTGAAAAAAAATATGCCTTTTATCCCAATCTCCACCAAAAAACGGTTGTCACTGCCTTCATTTTGTCCAAACTTGACTACTGCAATGGACTTTACTTGGGTCTACAGGAACAACACCTCAACAAATTTCAAACTACAGCTGCAAGGATTCTCCTTGGCATCCCCATGTTCCACTCTATCTCCAAATCAATTCGTAAACTTCACTGTCTCCCTGTCAGGAGCATAGCAATTCCAAGGCTAACTGGGGAGGCAGGAGTTTCATTACTGTAACAGCCAGATTGTGGAACAGCCTTCCTCCATCCATCCATCAGAGCATTACCATTCCTCTTCTCCTTCGGGAAGGATTAAAGACCTGGTTGTTTTCCAAATAACTGTTTGGGCTGACCCATTACTGTTCTCAGGACTGCTATTTTAGCGCCAAGACACCTTAGGGTAATCGTGCGCTCTGTAGATCTCATCTCATTAACATAACCCAATGCCACTGTACTGCACTATGTGACCCTCAACGACATGCCACTCAACTCCTCTCTATGAGACGCCACTCCACTATATGACACAGTACTCCACTCTACGACACTCTCCTCCACTGTACTATATGACACTCCACTTGACGATACTCCACTCTACTTCACCCTACTCCATCTAAAACACTCTACTGTACTCTGACACTCTATGACACCCTACTCTACTGTTCAATATGCTAGTCTACTGTACAGCTCGCTGCTTCAGTCTATGATACTTGACTCCGCTATATAAGACACCATGACACTACACTATATAATACTTCACTACACTGCACTATACACCACAACACTCTGCTCTACTCTACCCCATTCCAATCTACAAAACTCTACTCTATGACAATAGACTTTACAACACTCTCCTCTACTGTACCACACAACACTCAAAATAACTCATCACTCGCGACACTGTACTCTACTATTTGATCTTTAATGTTTTTAATTTTGTGTTGTCAATACATTCATTTGATGGTTAAAAATGTTTGGAGAAATATATAGAAATTGTTTGTATCAATGATTGGATTTTGTATGGATGTATTTGGATCTGTGAGGATGTGAATGGTTTTAATTTATATGACCATTAGGTTCTTTGTTTGAGGGGGGTGGGGATGTCTGCTTATCTTTAACATTTATGTTGTTTGTACTTGGATCTTTAGATATGTAGTAAATACAGACTATAATCATGTGTATGTACAAAATAATAAAGAAGTCGGAGAACATAGAGTGTAATTATGTGTATTAGTATAAAAACGAAAAAAATTATTGTCTATATTAAAAGTAAAGAAATAATTTGACTTGAGAGGCATTTATTCAGATATTAAGAAAGAAAGTATATATTTATGTATGTCTAAATAAATAGTAGCCTGTTGTTTATGTTCAAGTGTATTCTTCCCTGGAGAGGCTACTACATTGAGTCAGGGACCCTCTGGTTTTCATTGTACTTTGCGCCTGACAACATGGGGGCAGGTAGCACTGGTGCCAGCTCCATGGCAACGGGCACTTTCCGCTACCAAATATATGTCTGGGCACCCTTAACCTAGTGTTTGTTTTAGTACCTGGTATCCTTTACACAAATTACCTCAAAATAATTAGTTCCTTCTTGTTAGTAACACACACCCTTGAATTGACCTCAGTAAAATGTAACCTAACAAAAAAAAACGCTTATCTATTTTAAAATGTTCTAATGTAGAAAGCACTCTGATACTCACTGGCTGTCACCCACACTCCATATCCCCATCTTTCAGAGATGATCCTCGCACGTGACAGCAGAGCTGCAAGGTTACCCCACGTCATGGGACTGCTTCAGCTAGTCAGAGATTTATAGCCAGCTGTACTTTGCCTTTTGGACCTTGAATAAGGTTTACTCAGTTGTTTAAGACCCAAAACTGATCACCAAGTACTGCAGTTTAGCACTAGACTCTCATGGTAGTGAAGTTGGGCAGTTCAAGCCTTACTCATGGAAGTAATTTTCCAGGAGCTTCAGGAAGAGATAAGCTAGCTTTCCTAAAGACATTGTGACATTGCTATAAAATACATGCACCATGCCTTGTGAGCTACAAGGCCTATATAGAGGTGACTCCCTGTCAAAAATGTAATTTGAACAGGTCTGCTGCGGTTATAAACTTCCTGGTATACATGATAGGCCTGAAACCATGTTTTACTTGCCACATTAGTAGATGGCACAACAAGAGCTGCACCCCAAGGTGACATTTAACTTTCTATGCTACTGGTGTTTTTATACACCATATGTTATGTCCGTCTGAAAGAGTTAAATACGCAAGTCAGAGTTTAGCCAATTTCTGCTTGTTTTAGGGTTCAGAGCACATATACTGTAACAGCAGTGCCCCAGTGTGCAGTCTAAAAGCCAGCAATAAAATTCAGCAAAAAATGGTGGTGACTATGCAAAATGCAGCATCTTTACTGGACAGACATGCCCCTAGGACCTCACTGGTACCACATCAGTGTGGATTGCTCCCTATTTCGCAATAGCATCATTTATTTGCCTTGCTTAGCCTACTTCACAGCCCTTCCTTCTCATTCATGAAAGGGCACCTTCTATGTCCCTCCTGAGCAGTCAGACAAAGCTCTCCCTCAAAATAGGGTACAGTCAACCTCTTGTGGCAGATTAGTCGAGTTTTCCACAGGGCACTGATCCCAAACCTGTCAAGGGTACTTGGCAGTCGGCACCACAACCCTATAGCTCAAATTAATTCCTGGTCACTAACGGTGTGGGACTGTAAGCTCTTAGTCAGAAGATCTAGACGTTGCTGTCCCATCTTTATATTCAAACTGCAGACAGTCCTAGTGTTTTCAAGAGGTTCAGTTCTGTGACCGGTTCTGGACAGTTTTGTCCTTTTGCTATTTCCAAACAGACTGGTCTAGCCACATTCTTAAAAATATGAGCAGGAACGCATTGGGAATTGGGTGTCTCCGCTCAGGAGCGAATGGAAACAAGTTTACAAGGGCAATGAAAGCTGCCCCACTTAAATACGTGTTAGCTTGTGAGGGGAAGTGTAGCATCTCCATGAGTAACTCTCCCAGAGTACAGTGGGTCAGGAAGGGGCAGGTGGAAACTCCATAGTTCCAAATAGCCCCTCTTAATCCTTTTTTAACACTCCCTAGTCAGACCCCTGCAATCTACATGGGCTATCTGACACTCCCGTCTAGCTGGAATGCAGTGTGGCCAGAGCCCCATGTATCACAGTCAAGCCTACATGCATCTGTTACATACAGAAGTAACATCTGTGCAACATTCATGCTCAACATTCATGCTCCACCTTTGCTTTCCTTTGCAGTGGACATGTAAAAACGTATGCCCTGTGAATACAAACATTTCACTGCCATCACTGTCAGTCCTCTGTAGTCCGGTAAGGTGACAGTAGTCATTCTGCACTAACGAAGGGTTAACTTGGTGTGCCCCTTCGACCATAGATCCCCTTACTTGGTCTCACTCCTATCACATAGGGACCTCAGAACACAAGCATGATCGTCATGTGTACCGAAGTGTGCAATCAAAATATTACAGGGGAATTCGAGGCAGGGGGTCAATGCTTACCAGAGCCATGCATGGCAACTTTTTCAATCCCAGCAGACTCCATGTATGCACGTGTTGGATAGTAAGCAAAACTCTAGCTGTAACTGTCTCACCTGATATGGGGCTTCTCAGAAGTTTTGAGATAGGACCACTTAGCATGGATGTGTCTGACTGCTCTCTAGCCCGACCAGTGTAGTAGAGGGAGGTTAGGGATAGGCAGTCACATATACAATGGAATTCAAATTATGTTATTATAATGACAAGTCTTTCAAGTATTGCCTTAGTAAACAGATAACCAAAAATAAGCACCAATGACAGCCTCCTTCATTTAACTTCAATATTTTCATCCTCAGATCTATTCAATTTGTTATTAACTAGCGGAAAATAGACCTATCAAAAAGAGTTCAGTTCAGAACGAGTTTACTTAATGGCTCCAAGACCACAGAACATCTAGAACTTCAAAGGGACACCATTATTTGCCGGATTTATTCATGAATTAGTTCATGTAAAGAGCTTCAGCACCTTGACCTCAGCGCAATTTTAGTCACCAATGCGAGAGGGCAAGAATTATTTTTGAGGTCTGAGAGGAAATTGAAGGCGCTTTAAATAATGGATTTTACAGGTGAAGTGCAGAATAAATTCATAATGTTAAATACAAATTGTAGTTATCTCTCACTCTAACAGCACCCTAAATAGACTGAACTCAGGTTGGAATAGAAGCAAGAATGACCCCGAATTATTGGTTAAAGCCACAATTTAAAATAAATAAAATAAATAAATTATCCTGTGTTTGACTCGCACTCAAAAATAAATGACTTCAATCTAATGCTTGTATTTTTCCTGGATTCAATATAGTACAAGCATATAAATGTGCTACATCATAATTCTTGGAACCCCGAAGTGCATACACAAGTAAAATTAAAAACCTATATATGTGTTAGTGTACATAAATAAATGATACCAACTGATAAAATCTCTCCTTAATGGATGCTGAGCTTTCAAAGCTCACTTTTAAATTCTTACCAGCTGTGCAGCACCCCAATCATTGTAGCAGTCTCTTGATACTATTAATGTACATCTAAGTGTAAATTTGGTGAACAGCAAAAAAGTGGAGATTTATTTCTAAGTGTAGGAGTAGATATACTTCTGCTTAGATCTACACCTTCAAATTTACCTTTATGATTCGGACCCGAAATATATTATCTATACCTTGCGTTACTTTTATTAATATTTTTGTGAAAGTAGATCAATGCCGAGTGAACATTTCTGTTTCTTTCTGACACTGATTCACCACACTTCATTTTTCGTATGACTTCACTCTGTCGCCTGCACACCACTTCTTCTCAGTTCTGAGTTCGTAATCGGAAGTTCTGTTAGTTTACCCCATTAGCTTTCGATTATGATCATTTCTTCACTACTGAAATCAACAATTCTTGTTACGCTTTTGTCCTACTGTAGCCTATCAACCTTCACAATGCTTCCCTTCTACACAATGATCTTTACTGCATGTGGCCAACATTTTTGGAATATATAACTAAATGAATGACGTTGCAAATACTGAAATAGAATATGTCCTGGAAAATAAAAAGATCTTACGTTGCAAATTTGATATTTTTAGTTATACTAATCTTATTACTAATTGTACATGAAATCTATATGTAAATCCTTGAATCACGGTGAAAACATGATATATATGATTTTTTTTCACTTTGTCCTTGTTACTGTCAAAATGCTAATAATACCTAAAGATGTGAATTAGAGCAAACATTGTATTGAACAAACATTCTGATATGCATAATTTGAAATGTTATTCTGATGGATTACAAGTTTGTTATTTTCAAACTCTGTCAAACTGATCTCTTCACGACCTCTTCCGAAAAAGCTGTTTCTAAGTTATATCTGTCACCTGTTTTTTCCCACTTCCTCAAACTTGCTAAAACCTCTTTAGTTTAGGTTCTTCCGTCATAGTTCAAAAGTACAATTTCCTGTAGATACAAATTAGTCATTAAACCACGCAAATGATCACACAAGAATAAACGACGACTTGAAATTGATCTGCAAGTATCCGCATTGTCATATCATTTAATTTGAGTAACAGCTTTAGGAGAAGAAGTAGTGGTCACATATAGAACACTTGTTATACATTGTTGGTAACCAAGCACACTTTCAAAATGTTGTAAAAAATGTAATAAAGCATTTGATTGCTTTGCTAAGTAATCAGGAAATGTGCTAGTAAGGATATATTTTTGTCTGGGGCACTTCTGCTCTCCTACTGAGATACCTAGTGGTTCGAGTTGGAATAGGGCAAATATTGATATGCTTATGGTTGAACCCTATCTGTATAGGGCAGTGAGCAAAGAAATAATGGACATGAATGTTTCGAGTTGAGATGAGTTAGGCCAGTCAGTCAATGCAGCTTTATTCGGCTTAAAACAAACCATAAAAACACACAACAAATCAACATAGAATAAAACCATATCTTCAGAAAAATGCAATTAATCTGGTAAGAACATGGCATTCAAACAAGGTGCATGATTTACACAGAGACAGCTACTCCATAGCTCTTTCTAACAGTCAGTGCACTTCTGATGGAATTCAATTTTGCTATGCACATCCTAGAAGAATTCAATTGCCGCAGGAACACAAATGCTGATTGATGCTGTCTATTATTAGCATCCTTTAGAATAGGTACTAAAAAGCGTTTTCCGAATGGTCCTATAAAGTGCACAGAATAGCATAGAATGGGCCATACTTTTTTCTGTGGCCGCATTGCCACAGTGACATTTTGGTAAGTCTGTAAGCCAGGTGCTTTGGATGGGTAATGGCAATAAAAAATGGATCATGTTAAAACGAAACCAAGTTTAAAAGAATCTATACTGAGGATTCGTAATAAAACAGAGGTAAAATTCTAAACCTGTTGTCAATTTGATTAATTGATAGCAGCTTCCACACTTTGGAATACCAAATTTGCTCATACGGGTCTCTTGTTGGCGATTAAAATAGAGAATCCTTGGAGGCGTGACCTAATTGTCCATGTAGCACGGTGGTTTTCAAACTTTTTAATGCCGCCCTCCCCCAAAGGGACAAAAAAAACAATGCCCCCCCTCAAAATGTTTCACATTTATTCTAAAAAGTTGGCAATGTTTAAATATGCCTAGGCTTATTTATCATCATCAAAGAAACTTTATTCGATTGTTTTTAGCAATCATAAAAGTCATTATACATTAAAAAAAAAATTTCAGAGGAAAAAGGGGGGGAGGATGCAGAGAATAAAATACATATAAATATGAATATAAATACAAACAAGTAAAAAAAATTAAAAAAGTAAAAGTTAATAAGAAATTTGATTAAAACAGGTAGGAAAGGAAAAAATCTCAGATATAGTACTTGAAAGTCTCACCCATTTGCCTCAAGACATTGTCTAGCCTTAATCACTGAACATAGGAACAAAGCTAATCCATTACAAACCATGATAGACGGAAGAGATAAAAGATACAAAAAAGCTGGACGACATTGTTTAAAATGCATTAATTTTAAATAAGGTATCACAAACATTTTCCTAAAAGTTGAATAATATTTGCAAAAGAGAAGTGTGTGCATTGTATTTTGATCTGAGACGTTATCACAGGGGCATTTTTCCAGGTGTAAAGACCAGTCATTAATCAGGGGAAAACTGACGAGACGATGAAATGACTCTAGTCTCAAACGCGTGAGGACAAACCGATGTCTTGGGTTTGTGACTTTGCATAAGTATGGTTCCATGCCATTCGTTGGCTTATTTAAACATGGCAGTTAAGCTTGGTTATCCCTTTAAAAATGAAATGTATTCTTTTCTGCTTAAAACAAGGCACTATTAACTGCACATTGCTTCTTTTAGCCAGAACCTGGCGACCCCCAGGATCACTTGAGGCCCCCCAGTTTGAAGATCCCTGATGTAGCAGGACGTGATCTCCAGAGCTCCTGAGACCATCAGCGGCCTCAGAGCCTCAATAGCCCGCCTGTAAATATCTGTCGACTTGCCAGATGATGGAGTGCACTCCACAACATTCTGGGACCTGTTGTGAGACTGTTCGGCCTACGTCTGTTAAGGATGACGAGAGCTGAGACTGGAGCAGTGAGGCTTCAGAAAAAATGACACTTGTTTGGGGGCTGGGCGCAGCCTACGACAGGCATGCAGTGGCCAGGGAATCGCTCTCTCCCTCAGACAAGGACCTGTGTGGACAGTTGTGGGGGTGATCTGGCCCGGGTCTCTCCCTCCATCTTCTTCCTATCGCATCTCCGCCTGACTACAGTGAGTGCAAAGCCATCCAGAGGATCGCAGGGCCAGCTGGACTTGGAGGAAAGCTCCACACGGCTGAGTGTCCAGATCGCGGCTACACAGGTACTCTCCCACAGGGACAATTCATTACAGAAAAGAGCAGAAGATGCTCTGTGGACTGTGGAAGTTGGGGGCCATTGGAAGACTCAACTTACGCATAAGACCCTGTAGGACACAATACATCTGAGGGTATGCCTCAGGAGGAGAGACACACGATCATCGTCTGGTCATGTTATTGCAGGCAAGCAGCAAAGCCAGCTGATGCCCTGTGCTGCCTGGTTGGGACGCGTTGTTCTTGAGCTTGACTTTGTTCTTCTTGATGGAACCACTGGGAAGCAGACTGAGCGGAGGAAATGGTGCTGGGCTGGAGGTCATAGGGAAATAGCAGAGCTGAAGGCACCTCAGCGGCGCAGCCCTGAGGAATGGGAGGACTGTCCTTGGGTGTTCAGCTTGCAAAGTGAATAACATAAATGGTACAGGAAGGCTGCATATATTAGTGATGGAGGGCCACACTCGTTGGAACTAGTGTAAGGCAATAACTGAGGATTCTGAGATAGGACGCCGCAAGGGAATATTGCTATACATGGATGACCCCCCATGCAGAGACACTGACATACTGGGGGCCTCCGGGGGCCCCACTCCTTGGCCTATAATGCTGCCCAGTGATAGGGCATCCCGGGGACACAGGTACTGTGAATGGTGACTCTTGGGGGCAAATCTGAGATTTGGGGGGAAAACTAGCCCAATTGCAGCATTGATATAAATGTGTGGCATTGCACAAGATCGAAAGTGGATGGCGCAGTCGAGGTAGTAGCGATATGCTTGACACTGAAGTGCTGAACTGGTGCACTGTGGAAGCTGTACTGGTCGGTTAGTGTTAGTGGCAGCTGTGCACTGGTGTTGGGATACACGGAATGCGCAAATTCACAGATAGCACAAACAAGACTGAGTCCAGTGATGCGCTGGACATGGTTCTCGCACGCAGTGTAAAGGGGGCTCCCACAGGTATGGGTATGAGTGCACTGAGATGGATATTGCTATGAAGAGTGAGGACAGTGCCTCTCTGGCCGTACATATAGGGACTATCCTACAAGCTATTAAGAATACAAAGTCATCCTTAGAAACTCAAGTAGCCCCAGTGGTGGGTGAGGTGGAACTACTGAGAGAAGACCAAAGAAAAGTGACAGATCAAGTTAAGGAATCAGAAGATCAAGTAATTGCTGCCCTGCCACAGGTCAAGAATCTTACCCAGAAATACTCTGCTATGGAGAAGGAGATAAAACAACTGGCAAGCAGGCTGGAGGACGTGGGAGGGGTTCGAATATTGAACTCTTTGTGGAAGAATGGTTAGACAAAATAGTTCTGCAGGGTAAACCCTCCTGCCTCTTTTTGGGGGAGCAGGAACATAAAGTCACCTTCACCCCACCACTGCCAGGAGTGAACCCCCATCCAATTATTGCAGGATTGATGAATGTCAGAGATAGGGATGTTATCCTACAGGCAGAAAGGAAACACAGGCCATGGAGGATAAATGGGAACAAGGTGCACCTTTACCTGGACTACACAAACCTAGTGCCGCAGCAGCATGAAGCAGTTGTGCCAGTCAAGAGGGTGCTACGCCAACTGGATCTCAAGTACGACCTTATTTATCCAGCGAAGCTGCAAGAGGAGCAAGAGGGGAAGGCTAATTTCTTGCTGTCAGCGCAGGACGCATGGTCGTGGCTTGAGGGATGGGGATTGTGGTCTGGTCCACCACTGGGAGAAGGGGGTGGTGGGGACAAAGGCTGGTGACATCCACACTCCACAAAAACAGGAAGACCAACGTGATCTCCTGTACCAGGAACAGATGAAGGCAGCACAAGAGAACACTGTCGAGGACATCCAGGAATGCAGAGAGGCCCTAGCAACAGGTGCAGAGCTTTGGTCTCAGAGGAGGAGGGCAGTGATTCAGCCCAGACAGAAATGGAACACAAGACTAAAGATGACATTGCCCCAGTGACAACTGTGACATCGGAATATCTGGGGTGAACACTGGTTTATATAATGGTGAGGTCTGCTAAGATTGGAACTGGCCTGACGTGGGAGGGCAAGGGAGGACTTTGGGTGGCACCAAAATTGTGAACATTACCTACCTATTTTGTTCAAGGCATTGCCTTGGCATGTGGACAGCTTCTTAAGAGCGGCCGGTAGCTGCGCCCTAGTGAAGGTTGCATATGCTTGTTGTTGTTTAGGTTCGGGATCCAAACATACCATGAGTTGGGGAGATGGTTAATTTGACGATCACTACACAGTAAGGTGTGGTGGGGGTGAGTTTGGGGATTTATCACAACACCACAACACACTCCAAGACAGGGGACACTATGGTTGTGCCAAACAAGGAGGCTCCGATCTCCATGACAGGGAAACGCATTCACCATGACTTGTACACTAACATTACCGTTATTAACCTGGAACGTTAATGGCTTGGGTAACAAGATAAAGAGGAATTTGGTACTTTGGGCCCTTAACAGATCTAAACCAGATGTAATATTTCTCCAGGAAACACACCTCACTGGAGCATGGGGAGAGGGAGGTACAGACTTGCGGGGTATGCGCAACACATCGCACGCTCCAGAGGTGTGAAGTGTAGTGGCCTGCTGGACACGGAAAACTCTCCTATTTCATATTAGACACTCATGGACAGATCCAGGCGGCTGTTATATGGTGCTCTTGGGTGACCTTGAGGGGGAAGTAGTGTTTCTGATCAGTATCTATGCTCCGCCTGGCCTCCAGTTGAGCACGCTACAGGAAGTGGGAAACATTCTGTCGGAGGCTCCCCCAGTACTGGTTGTCCTAGGAGGGGATTTTAAAATGGCATTGGACACAAATGCAGATAGAATGAGCTGTAGGGTGGAAAGCGAGATGACAAAAGGGATACTGGCAGGTTTTGTACAGGAGCTGAGATTGTGCGATATTTGGAGAAATCTCCATGCTGCCATGAAAGGATATTCCTTTTTTTCTAGGGTACATAATATGCATTCGAGACTAGCCTATTTTTCACAACTGGTGAATCCCTCCCCAGATTTGCTGATGCCACATACTTGGCCAGGGGCACCAGCGACCATTCATCTTTGTGAGTGACCCTGACTACTAAGATGTTAAAAACCAAGGGGACATGGAAAATGGAAACGTGGGGCCTGTCCGATATCCAAGAAGTTAAAAGCCTGGATGCGGCATCTAGGCTTTACTTCGAGGAAAACATAAACTTTGTGGAAAGCCCTGTAACACTCTGGGTGGCCTATAAGGTCATGCTCAGTGGGTTGCAATCACTGGTAAAGTGGGAGAAAGAAAGGAGACACATGCTAGGCTGGCTGCCCTGATAGGGAATTGTTACAGTTGGAAAATATGTACGAGGAGACACCGACTTCCTCCTGTAAGACAGCCATGGATTTAAAGAGGGCAGAGTATTGGACAGTGGCCAATTATGAGGCTAGGGTGGCCTATCTGGTAAAACAAAAGAGAATATATGAAGGAGGGAACGTTACTTGCATGACTTGGCAGTAAGGAGTGGGATAGTATGTTGGTCAGGTATATGACAGATTCTGGCGTTGTGGTGAAAGAGGGCTCTGAGATAGCAGAAAAATTCACCAGTCATCTCGAAATCTTTTATGCTTTCAATCTGAGAGCTACAGATCAGGAAGCACTAGCATTTATAGCCGATTGCCCTATGAGATGTCTAGGTGAGGACCACAGAGATCCGAAGGCGGACATTATGGTGGGGGAAATTTCCTTTGCCATTTGTCATATGTAATATGTGATGGCCCCTGGTCTGAATGGGTTCCCAATAGAGTTTTTTAGGAACCAACATAGGTAGACAGCAGGTCTCCTTTGTGCAGCCTTTGTGGCAGCGTTCCAAGAGGGAAAGCTATCAGATGATATCCCTCGGTGATGGTGATACTCATCCCAAAGGCAGGGAATCCTGCAGATAAATGGAATTGCTATCATCCCAATGCTTTATTAAACAGTGGTATTAAGCTCCTGGCCATGGGGCTGGCGACCAGGGTGAAGAGAATGGTGGCAGAGCTCGTGCACCTGGACTGGAATTGTATTATGCCAGGTCGGGCGACAAGGCTGAACCTAGGGCGATTACATAACAACTTGGTGGCCGCGGCAAACTCACCAATTGGCAGGGTAATCCTATGACTGGACGCAAATAAGGGCTTTGAGGCAGTGGAATGGATATACCTCTTGGGGGTGTTGGCTAAGATGGGATTTGGCCCCAAATACCTCAGATGGGTTAAACTGCTTTCTGATCGACCTCAAGCAAGAGTATGAATTAAGGGCCACATATTCCGAGAGCGTGGAGGGTCACGTGTCTAGGATGTCCACTTTCACCAATGCTATTTGGTGCGGGTGGATGCACAGGTGTGGGGTTGGACAGGCGATGGTGAAAGTGTTGAGCGAATATCACTGTACACATATGACATTTTACTTAACCTGACTAATGTAACCCAAGCACTAGATAAATTGTGGGATATCTTTCGTATATTCGGGGATCACTCTGGCTTTGCCATTAATTGGGATAAATTTTTATTGATACCTGTGTGGGAATGGACACATGGAAAGGAACTTGCCCTACCATTGCAAATAGAACTAACGCAGTTCAAATATCTGGAGATTTGGATAGCAAAAAGTCAGGCCCTGTGCTATGAAACAAGCCCTAGCCCTCTGCTCCAAAAATTGGAGCAAGATGTCAAACATTGGCAGTCATTGCCACTTTCGCTCTTAGAGAAGGCGGCGATGTTTAAGATGGTGTCTCTCCCCAAGTTTCTGTATTTACTCCAGAACAGCCCTTACAAAATTCCGGATAGCTTTTTCACACTGGTGGATGCATTTGTACAAACACTACTCTGGGTGGGTCGTCAGCCATGGATTGCCATGAGAATCTTTTGAAGATCTAAATATGAAGGGGGTATTGCACTACCAAATGTGCAGAAATACTATGAAGCTGCACAAGTGAGTGTGGTAAAAGATTGGGCATACGCAGATTGGACCAACCCAGGTGTTAGAAAAGGATGGTTAATATCTACATGCCCTATACGGGGGCAGATTGGTGCACGAAGCATGGCCTGCGATGGAAGTAGTGGTGGATACCTGGAAGAAATTAACTAAAGGAATGGGATGGGGCTGTAGACTGACACCAAAAACACCATTATAGGAGGTTTCTGAACTATGACTCGTATTGACTTTACAAGGGTTTAAGGTCTGGGACAATATCAGTCTCTCAATGCTGGCTGACATTTGGGATACAAATGGGGTGATCCCCTTTGCCGTGCTGCAGCGGGAGTGCTGCATGTCTGAGACACAGTGGTTGAGGTATGGCAAGCTGCTTCATGCCCTTAGAGAATGTGTGTCTTTGGATGAGGAAAGCAAGAGAACTCCCCATTAGAAAGAAAGCTTTTAGAAGGTTGGATGGCCGAGAAGCTGATATCATTAACATATGGAACAGTGATGAGAAACATGCAGGCCCCCTTACTGAAACTTCTGAACACTTGGGAACAGGACTTGGGGGCATTGGATGACAATGATTGGTGGGAAGCTTGGGAGTTCCCTGAAATGGTAGCATAAAAGTGAGTTTCCACTTGATTTAGCTCAAGGTCCTACACCAAGCTTACTATACACGCACCCTACAATGCAGAATTGGTAGGACGAGGAATGCGATATGCTTGAGGAGGTGCAGGGTGCATGGAACAACCCTACACACTTTCTGGAGTTGTCCCCGCATACACCCTCTGTATCCAACAGTCTGGAAATCATTGGATTCCTGCAGCAGGACTACCACTGAACTTGCTGCCAAGTCTGACATTACTGGGGACATGAGGCCCAAGAGATCATTCCTGGTATCAGAAGATTCTAAAGTGAACCCCCATTGCATGGTGGCAAAAAGAGACATTGCACATACATAGGGATCTGGAGTACCCCCTACACACCAGAATTGGGTGCAAGGCATAGTATTCTGCACTCTGATGGAAATGGAAATTTATAAGGGGAGATGGTGTCTGAAGAAATTTCATAAAATATAGGGAGAATGGGATTTGGCAGAGGGTAGTTAGGGGGAATGCAGGAGAAGCAAGTTAATCATGAATATGGGAAGGCATACCAGTTGTTTGGGTGACCCTTGTGATAACCATGTGACCGGGCAGGACAGGTATTGTATTATACTAACAGTAAAGGTTGAATCATGTTGCATGCCTCTGATGCCCGGAGTTTGAGATTGAATGGAATGGGTGACTGTCATGATCTGCTTTGATTGTTGTGATTTTCATATACGTTATTGTATTTGTTACATGGCAAAATCAATATTTTTTTTTATTTTAAAAAAGACATCCTTGCCCAAGGCCTTACATTCTCTTCTGTGATATTCAGGATGGAAAGAAAATCTCCGACAACCCTATGTTAATTAAAATTGTTCTCACATACACAAGCCACTGTATGTCCACCACTTTGTGCAAAGATAGACATTCAGAAACTATCAGCCTAAAGAACCTAGCTTCTAGTGTACCCAAACCTTCAACCAGAGCAGCAGAGGGCTGATTTTAATTGTATCTTCCAGATGCTGCAACCCATACTCTAGGTGGCACTTTGGGGGTAGCGGAAGAGTGAGCCACATCAACCACTCTACACAGAAACGTATTTTCCACCCTGTGGAGCTGGTCAATGCAAGTATATCCTTACCTCTCAGTGCCAAACCAGCTAATTGTGACCCATTTGCTCTTATGAATGTGAATCATTTCTCTCATTGGTTTATAGCCCAATGAGGATGAAAAGCAAAATGAAGACTTTATGGACCTTTGGAAGTGGAATGCCCTACGTTTGATCAAGGGATTCCTGTTCATTGCAAAGTTCAGTTGCAATTTAAGATGTGTGGACTTATACACTTTCATGATCTCTGCTCCAATAATTAAAAAAGTCTTATACTGGAACGAAGTTCACCTTTGTTACCATAACTAATCTTAGCTGACATGTTCAAGTGCATGCAACATAGCAAGTCAATTACGGCTTTGTCCATGCCCATCCCCTTCATAATATCTCATAATTTGGAATGGAGCACTGTGTCAATCTCAAAGGAGAGGTCCATAAATGCCATATGGATAGATCCTCTCCTGACATAGTCCCCAGTTATGAGATAGAGGCTAAGGCACTACTCAACTGCGCCTAAACTTGATTGAAACCCATGCTTTACTAAGTTTGATTCTCTGACGCCCAGTCCTCAAGTTTAGAGACTAAAACCCTACCTAACATCTTGAAAGTGCTATCCAACAAAGACATAGGCCAATAGCAGCTGGTGTGGTTTATATCACCTTTTTAAAAAGAATTGTGACCAATATTGCTTCTCTCCAAGAGGGGACCAGAGAGCCAGCTACATCCACTATTATCACGCTGGTAATCAGAGGTTCCCAGAGATTTTTTTTTTAAAGTAAACCGGAAGGGAACCCATCAGGGCCTCGCGCCTTTTCAAGATGGACTTCTCTTAATCGCAAGCTCAACATCTTTAATGCTAATAGACTGGCTTAAAGCAATTGCGCCCCCCACTTACTAAACTAGAATCAGAAACCTCAGGATTAAAAATGTTCATAAAGTCATCAACCCAAGTCTGTACCGAGATAAAGAGCTCTGTTTGGGGCCTTTGGTAATCTCTAAAATAGTGGTAATTAACCACTTTCCACAATGCAGAACTATTCTTAAGTAACCCTGCCCTCTCTAAGTACCCCCAGGCTTTCTCTCTGATCTCTGACTTTCTATCTGCCAGGATTTACTTGTAAGCCTTCATTACAATAAGTATCTCAGCCTTATCTTGCAGGTGCTTAATGAGAGCCACTTGAAATTTAGTCTAGCTGGCAGTACATTCATGGTTAAACCATCCGAAGGGGGGGTCGGTTTTTGGCTTGTTTATGGACATGAAGCATAGAGGAGATAGAAGCACACAATGAAGTAAAGGTTTCTAATACAATACCTCAATCCTCCTCTATACAAGCGATGGTATAAAATAAGTCCTGGTTTTTCTTAATGAGATCTTTTATAAACTGATCCTTATTTATTTTCTTCCACTTAAGGATGGCAACTTTACTCTGTGTATAGTCTAGCTCCTGACATTCAGTGTAGGTCTGTACTTCGCTTAGGCTTCAGCCAACGGTAACTGTAATTGAGTTGTGATCGCTAATGAAGCTAGCTAATACATTGTACTCTAATGAGAGAGTAGCCAAATTGAAAGACAGAATTATGTAGTCAATAGTGCTACAATATCCATTACCCTTTAAGGTCAGAAGATATGTAGAGTCAATAGGGCTGAAATCACTTGCAAAAACAAATCGCTACACATTATTATGTTGTTCAAAGGATCTCCATAGGGCAGATGCTTGAAGTCAGTCAGCACATTCCAATCGATATCCTGAAGACCACATAATATATGGGTTCCTAGGTTACGCAGCTGAATATTAAAATCTCCTACCCAAAGCAAAAGTAGTTCCTTTTAATGGACACCCAAGACTTTGGTTAACTGTACATCTAAGCCTTCAATCACGTGGGTAGCACCAGCATCAAAAGTATTGTGGTATAAGTTAACCAATAGCAAATTCTCGGATTCGTGTCAGGACCGTTCAATAATAACATTTGATGAAGGGCAGTAGAGTGAATTTCGGAAACTACTAGCTTAGTCAAATTCACAGAAATCAACGTGACTAAGCTCTGCCCGACAATGACAGAGATGTGTGTGTACACCGAGAACGGTATCTTTTTATACAGAATTGATCATTAGGCCACGTTTCCTAAAATATATTATATCATAGTTTTTTTACTGGGAAAACCAATCTGGAATATTCAATTTAGACTCTGTGTCTGCCACATTACATGAGATCAGACTAAACTTTCACTGGAGTCAGGCTTATTGGAAAGAGGATGCAACAGGCATTTTCTCGGTGAAGACTGTAGTAAGGAAGTTCCAGGGCAAACCTCACAGGTCTGCAATAATTGGAAGTTCTTCGAGCTGAGACTGACCTGGAGTCCAATGAAAATCATCCCGATCTACTAATAGTATTAGTGTTTCCCATTCAAAGTACTTTATTTGGTAATCATAACCATCAAAGTATACAATAAAAAGCATCAAAGATAGTGCAATAAAAGCAATCTTCATACAAATATAAGACAGAAAATATTTAAAATGTGATTGTTCCTGCATATTTATCTTGAGAGACGTATTCATGAAGAAACCGTAAGATAGTTATCCAAGGCCAGGGTATGCAAACACTGCTTATCTTGTATGCAAATCATCATGAGAACTAAACATACATATAGTATTTCATCATTTTTTTAAAACATATATATAACAAGTAATCATCAAGCCTCCAAAAAGGGTAAAAATAAAGTGCAATATCCGATTAGTACAGTTGATTAACAATGCAGCAGCACAAAATCAAAGCATGCAGAATTTCTATCGTGCAAAGTGTCTGGAACTCTGCAGAAATCTAGCCCTACTTTGTGCCATACCCAACCATACGAAGTGCTAAAATAGCTTGGCAAACACTAAAAACAACTACTAATTAAGCCAACTAGGTCATACACTTATCAAAAGAGCAACAAAAATCAAATGCAATTCGGCCTAAGGTTGCAGATTGTTTAGAATTCTCCTGACAGCCAGGTAGATAATCACCCCAGTTGTTTACACGTCTGTCAGTGCAAAATTAGAAAGTGCAAGATTTATAAAGTGCAAAGTGTCTAAAGTTTTACAAAATCCTAACCGTAGGCATCACTGTGATGTCTTAGCTGTCATTAAAAACAGCTACTCCTTACTCCAACTCGTTCAAAAACCCAGCATGTGTGTACTATACATTTGAGAAAAAAACGTCTGACAGAAAATACAGTTGGACTTGTGGCGTCAGATTTTAAAATTCTTTTGGCAACTAGATAGTGGGTCACCCCCATGCAGATTACACGTACCACTTATGGAATGAACCGAGATACTCAGAGCAAAAGAAGAGAATATGCTCCTCAGTCCCAGGGCCAAACAATAGACTGGGCAGAGATTGTAGGTCTGGTCTTTCTTCTATCTACTGATGGATGAATTCAAAGGTAGGTTGCTCAATCAAAGACGCACGTATGGGCTTTTAGCTAAAGGTGGAAAGACGTTGTCCAAGAATAATTCAGAGTACAGGTTTGGCTTGATCTCAAGAAACTGTTAAGTTAAATGCCTCACTCACAACTTGTTGGTCTCAAACATAGGTCCAGTAGCAGAGTTTTAGACCAGCAGCCTCTGTCTTGTGAATATTTCCGGGGTCTTCGCAGAGTTTTATTATGCCTTCCTACACCAGCTGGAAATAAACTGCAACCAGGGGACCTTCATGGCACTATTCATTTTCTTCAGATCCTCTGGGGAGTCCCTGTACACTGATAGCTCTGGCGTAGACCAGAGGCATACCCAATATGTTAAGGGCTTCAGTTGTGCCACATCTGAAATTCTGTTGATACCTAAGTCAACGAATAAAGGGATAAGAGGAGTGCTAGCCAGAACTCAAATGAGTGATCTAACAAAGTTGTTTTCTGCTATGGCCAGCTTCTGAGTATCAACACAACCCCAAACTTCTGCTCCGAAGAGAGCTGTGCTTTGAGCCTTACTGCGGTACACCTCAAGGGCAGCTGATATTGAATGGGAATGGGTCCTCTTGTGTAATGGAAGAATAGCTTTTGCTCTATGTGATATTAACAAGGAGCTTTTATTTAGCTGGGGTTCCCTCTTAAACTTGTCACATAGTTTAACCCCAAAATAATCAAAGCAAAGGACCTTTTCCAGAATTTCGCTGCCAACCTTTCCAACACAATTTCTAACTGCACCATTCCCAAAGACCATATATTTCTTTTGTGTCTCGTTCAGCTTTAAACCTCTGGCACTGCAGAATCCCACAAATTTACTAACCAAATTTTACAGACCTATAGGGTTCTTAGAAATAAGGAGAGAGTCATCCGTGAAAAGGAGCAGTGGGGTCTTCTTGCCATTTAGAACAGGGGAATCGTTCTTGCATGTCATAAGTTCATTTACCACATTGTTGATGTACAACAAAAACAAAGTGGGAGCAAGAACATACCCCCGGCGCACACCATGGTAAATGGGAATGCGACTGGTCGATTCACCTCTATTGCCCAAGCGAACCTGAGCATAGCTCCTGTTGTGTAATCTTGCAGGGGGCTCCCATTTCTGCTAACACTCTTCAAAGGTTCTTGCAGGGAACAAGGTCTTAACGTAGCTTGCAAATCTATAAAAGCTACTAATAATGTTTACTTGCTCAGCAGCGCATATTTGTTATAATAGTGACTGCATCAGACAAGATTACATTAGTGGCCACCCCATGCAACATTTTTACCAGTGATCACCTCAGTGCGTCAGTCAGGGTTGCCAGTTCAAATGTCAAAAAGGCTTTGTCAAATTGAAATGCCACTACCTAGTTAATACATAACAGCCACAAGTACAGCACCCCTGGGAGGCACCAAGGGCACCAAATATGACTAATAAGTCTTCCTATGTTGCAAGATTCATCACTCAAATGCTTGAAATGTATTTCGGGAATCAAATAATTTTTCTCCAAACATCAGAATATGTGTTCTAGAAAAACACTTCTTTGTTCTTGTACACACACTTTTCAATTTTGGTATACATTTAGTAATTCAGCCAAGCAAAAGCTTTAAACGTAGGAGCCTGGGCTGCACACAGAAGAGATGTGCTACTTATAGGTAGCTGGAGAGCTACTGGTAGCTCACAAGCTGCTCGTTGGAGGAGCCTAGTCCAGCTGCTCTATGGACGAAAGGACTTCATAGCTGTTCCTTGTCTCTACACTAAAAGTCTGTTGCCCAAAAGCATTCTTTTGTTTTCTTTGTTACTGAAAAAGGAACACGACCCTGAGCCTGTGGCCTATAAAAATAGCCAAATGGCAAAGCTGTAATAATGCCATGTGTTAAATTGTGGTACAAGAGTCCTTGGGAAAGGGAACTAGCTTCAAAAGATCTTCTAAAGTTGATAATTACATAGTCTCCCAGGGATTCTTTGCTCAATTTCCAACCTATGGTGTTCGTCGAACCAAAATAATCTCAGCTGATAGGTCATGTACCCAGCTTGTGTTCTTTTGGAGCCAATACATCATTCTGTTCTGGAGCACAGGATGATCTTCACACTGTGAACTAGCTAACCAAGGTAAGTTCCTTAGAACTGCAACATAAGGCGTGTAAGATGGCGATAGACGCAATTAGGTTGACTAGGTAGTCTATTACCTTTGTCCGCATAGGTCAGATGTGTGGAGTTGGCCAGGTTATTCCTTACTGGACGAGTTGTCTGTGGGCCTGTATCTTGAAGTGGGACATTTATAATTTGAGCCTCCTGAATTTGGCTGCCAGATTATAATCAGCTGGAATTACTGGTGCGGACTTTCTCATATTTCTAAGAAAAAAAATTTCAGACCATTTTCTATTTTAGCTTCCAAGTCATTTAGTTTCTCTAGCTTTAGGGTGCAGATGTTTTTAAACTGCTCCTATAAACTGTTTAAACTACTTGAGAACCAATCTCTCATTCTTTTTTCTAACGTTGTCAGATCAGAAGAGGTCGCAGGTCTCAAGATGTTGCTGCGAGGCCTTTTCTTACGGCAATTTATAAGATCCCCCTTTATCTGGCCCGACTTTGGCTTTGAACTTGTTTCTTAGCTCCTTTTGCCATAGAGGTTGCAGCTATCTCCTTTGTCCCCTATTGCATGGGGTGACCCATTTTGAGCAGCAAAAGCAACCAAAATGCTGGGAGAAGACTGCTGTGCAACACAGGGGTTAATGCTAGGTCAAATGCCAGTCCTTCCTGGTGTGCCCGATCATCATGGATGTTGGTTGTATTAGACCCACAATCAATGTCAGTAGAAGAAGAGGTACCCTCCAAATCACCACGTATTGGTACAGCATCAATTATTAACCATTGATAAAGAGGACTGTATTTTAATAGTGTCTTTCTTGTCCTCTACTAAACATATTTCTGAGTTCATTAACCCCATCACTGAAGACAAAAAAGTAGCCATGGATTCTTTCATTGAAGCCGGAAGGCCTTTATTGCTGACATGACTACTAGCTTTCCTCTTCTGTATTTTTAATAATCAGGCTTAAAAACAGCAAATATTTGATGTAAACTTTATTAACTTTAGAAGCTTAAAGTTAAGCAGCCAGAGCCAAGGGGGTGACCCAGCACAGCCTCCTCTGGGCTCCGACGTGCGCACATGGGCATGCTCTTGGCTCCGTCTTCGCACGTCGAGTCGCATATCCCACTGCAGGAAACATTAAAGCGCTATATGCAATGAGGCTAATGTGCTCCATGTCCTGCCACTCCTGGAAATGCTGGCTTGTGTGGATTGTGTTCCTGCACCTGGCCAGCAGACTCAGTGTCCCCTATGTTAGGCATTCCACCCATCATTTTTTAATTCTTAACTATGAGTTACCATAGGTGCGACAGGTGAGTCCTATATGGGTCTAGAGCTCACTGTGCCATACGCCACAAGGTTTACCTCACTGAAGAGACCCATCAAGGGTAAAGCATGCCTGGGGCTCTTATTCTTTCAATAGAAAAGATGTAGCCTAGTGGTTCGAGCTAGACTATACCTTTTGAGGCGTGATGGAGACGGATTTGTATGTTTGGTGACTATCTTTAGTCAATGATGAGCAAAGCACGTGAAAGATTAGAACAAGGCTTAGATTAGAGCCGGAGGTTGAATTATTTCAAGTATTCCATTATTCACATTTAGACCTTCTCAACTATTTTAAAAAGTGATAATTTGTTTGGTTATGAATGCCCCAAAAGGTTGGAAGTTTCCACCTTAATGAGGGAAGGACTGGATGTTTGCAAGGTCAATTGAAAAACCATAAAGTGGTCTAAGTCGTGCATTTCAGAGAGTTCAATTCATGGTCACTTTTCAAAATTGTATTTCAGACTGCTGATACAAAAATCAGAAATAATTAATGCTTATCAAGTATTCTTCCATTGCATCCCTGGACTGTACTAGAACACTTTGAATAAAACTATGGAATGCAAGATGGCAGGAATGGAACTTATAAGAGATTAATTATGTCAGACGGTGTGCAGAAATTAGCAGAGCTAACACTTTTGAGTATTTAGAAAAATTAAAACTAGGACAGAGAAAATGAAACTAGGGTGCTTAGAATGTGGACCAAGAGGGAAATATATAAAAAGTGAAGAAATGGAAATGAATCTCATGAGGGAATTTGGGACCACAAAAAAATGGATAGTGGTGCTGGAGAGTGGTCAACATAAATGCAGAAATTGACATGCAGTCACCAACAAGCATTTGCAATGCAACAGGTCTCGCATTCACTTGAGTTAGAGCTATGGCATTGTAAGTTCATAACTGTACTTTTCTTGCCACATAAATTGGTCAACCCTGTCTCATACTTTGGGCTTTTCCTTCCACATAATTCCAGTGGCCCTGGATATAACTAAAGCACTTCCATTTACCTTCTTCCTCAATCTGCAGCAAAAAATGAAAATGTTACCATTTAGCATCCTAATTTAAATCTGCCATGCTAATTCCAATAATTTATGAAACAGGGTTAGTCTGCAAGGTGTAACAAAACAGCCTAGAGGCGGGACAGACGTAAAGCATTTAACGATGATGTCAAGGGATTTTTGAAAGGCAAACCCAGGAATGAATGAAAGTGATGGACATGAGGCGGGCATGGTTAAAGTCCACAGAACAGGTTACAACAGGTCGAAAAGCAGCGCTTGCGCACTGCTATGCTCAACCTCAAAAGTGAGGCTCATTTGGGTCTTTAATTGTGGGAGGCAGAGGGAGATAAGTTTCAAAGTAGGGTGAGAAAACAAATATGTGTTTTACACTTGGATACATCCATGGCTAAGACCACTCTGAGTTAATCATGGTGTCTTTGAAATAACTATTTTGTTGTGCAAAAATGGCATAATGCATCCCTTTTTTTAAGAATATTGCATCATTATGCACGATCGAACCACATTTTCCCAAAATCTCCGACGACCACCTCATCCAATGCTCTTCCCTCCCACAAATGCATGCTCTTCACTGAAAGTGTTTTGGTCATTTGCTGCACTCCCTTGTTAAGTTACACTTGGATTTATTTACAATCCTCTATAATTTTAGAGAGCTAATGGCCCCGCCAGCACTCCCCATCAAGAACGTGGTCCAGCACTACTGTCATGAAAGGATGTGATAGTGTAGTCACACAAACCAATTTTTCAGAAATTAGCAACATCTTCAACCCAGTGAGCCATATATAAGACACTACTAATATCTCTTCTACAGAAAACTGCTTTTACTTTCACTTGCAACAAAACGAACCACGGTGTAACTAGATCCTTAAAAAGTCTCCACTTATCAAAAACAACCAAACCAACTTAAACAACCAATCGGGTGAATCCGCTGAGCTATACGAAAGGTCATGTAGAACAAACAAGCGCTAGAGCGTGTGGCACCAATCTGCATTTGTTATTTTGTTTATGTATAGCGCTACATTTCAACATGCTGTAGTCTCAGAGCACTGCAGGAGGTACATTTTGTAAAAAGTGATTATGAATCCTAGTCCTGGGGTTGATGCGTTTGATTATCCAGGGAAGTTAAAGTGCCGGTCAGGATCCTTGTCCAATCACCAATTTGAGATGAGAAAGTCATAGCCCGGTTCAGCTGTCCCGGTTTGGCCTGGAAACAGGTGCAAAGGCCCGTCCTAGACGTCTGGTGGAAAGCGCTATATAAACTCAGTTAACATAGCATCACAAGGCAAGCTATGCCACTAGGCTCTTAAAAATGAGATCCAGTTCTGGCTAGTCTCTCATACAACACCCAGATTAATTGTGTGGGTTTCTATTTTCTGGGACACTTAGGTCCGCTCCATAGAGCCTGGATATAGGTTATCCCACTTTGTTTGGGGTTGGGGTTGTTATCTGGGGGTTCCAGTCTAACCCTCTTCTTATCTCCATAATCAGTTGGGCCCCAAGAAAGCTAACCCCCGGTGACAGTCAACAAAATGAGACTGGGGTATCAAGACATCTAGAGGCGATAAATAACAAAGGGAACGGGGGTAACTTGCAAAGGAGGAGAGAAGCGATACACATCAACCAATAGGGGCTGCCAAGAGCAGGCATGGCATCACTAAATCAACAGGACTTGAGGGCAATTTGAGTTTACAACTTTGAAATTAAACACCCTGGAGAGCCACACCACCGAACACACTGAATCCCAATACTGTGTGCTATAGCTACACTCATTCAGTTAAATGCGGAAGCACCTAAAGGCTAGTCCACGCAAACTGCTAGAGTACCACTGCGTTAAAAAGACAACTGTACTGTGCCTTAAATACAGCACATATTTATGACTGCTTTAACTCTACATGTTTAATTAATTATACAACATGAAGTGGCGGTATCCAGCTAGCTTCCTCCCAATGTAAGCAGATCTGAGAAGGGAGGCAAAGAGAAATTAAATAACTGCCCAGGATCACACTCTGTTGTTGGAGAGCAAGTAGTGGCACTTTCCACCCACAACTGGCAACTCACCCACTGGAGCAGGGCTGCATCACAACATGGGTTTTAAACGATAGTCCAGGGGTCCTCCTAATAGAACGTGGTTGAAGACTTTTATCCAGTGGTTTCTGCAGTGCAGCAAAGAATGCTGTGCCTTGTCGAGGACTTGAAAATGGCCAACAGGAGGATCAAGCGCAAAGGGGAGAGCCAAAAATGTAATTGAAATTACTCTGATTAGGTAACATTGTGAACAATGTGACACGCTCCAATACCGCTGATTGAGTTCGTGCTGTGAGTGCCATGGCCGCCCTGGAGCGTGAAGGGGAGAGACAAAAGAAAAAAAGTAGTTCGCCCACGCTGAAGCATATCAACAGTTGAGCAGTAATCCGTGCAACAGGGTCAGTCTGCAAGGCGTTGCAAAACTGCCCCAAGGCGGGACAAATGTGAAGCATTTACCAATGACATCAAGGGATATGTGCAAGGCAAGTCTAAAAACAAATGAAAGTGATGGGCATGAGGTGGGCATGGATAAAGCCCACAGATAGATAACAACACCTCGAAAAGCAGTGCTTGCGCGTTGCTAAGCTCAACCTAAACAGAAAATAGTGATTTCCTAAAAGTGAGCAGGGAAAGAATAGAAATCATCCGGGGAAAAGGATGATAAAGGAGCTATGTTTTACGGGGATGAACAAACAAGCATACAATGAACAAGGCAAGCCATAGAATAAGAAGCACGCAAGTGAGAGTGACAATAAAACTAAATAATACTAAGCGATGGGAAGGCTTTAAGCGCGCTGTACGTTTCAGCATATTTGAGCTGTCTGGTAAATGAGACCTAAAAAGTGAGCATCAAAATGAAAGAGGTGTCTTAAAATTCTGATTAATACCCATGAATGGATGGTTCCTGGAAAGAGTTGTGGTAATCAGCACATGCGCTCCTGTCTACCCTTTGTGCATGTGGTTATGGTGTAGATCCAACAGGTGGTGCATGCTTTGAAACATGGAAAGGCCTTACCTTCCTCGAAACCCAAGTCTGCAATAAGTGAGCAATGGGTTTATAGTTGAACAGAGGTCCCCTATCTTATAACCTAGCGGAGGCCATTGCAATCCACGGAAAGATTAGGTCCATGCCAGGTTTTCAGGATAACTGCTATGTAATGACTCACAATTAGATTAAATGTTCATTTATTTATCTTATACTGGTATCTCAGAAACAGTAGCACTCATACGTCAACATTTCAGAGCAGGACAGTGGGAGAGTCAGAGAAAAAATATAGGGGAATGTATTTTCACATTTTACTTCTATTGGAACAGAAGCAGCTAAAATAAACCATTTTAGCTTCAAAAATCAAGAGTCCCTCACCGGGTATGTTGGCATATATGTTGTAAAAAAACATGTATTGGTGTTACAAAATTCAGTTCTACTTATTTCATCAACTTCTGAAGTATGAAAGGCTGAGACAGCCAAATGGGACTGGAACCATGAGCAGTAGGTGGCCATGTATTGATGACTTGAGTTAGCTAATTAGTCACTGTTAAATACTGCTGTTGGTAGGCATTGGTAGGCGTGGAGCATCAGAATCTTTGTAACAAAAGTACATAAAATGATCAATGTCTGGATTTGTGAGAGAGCGTCCCATAATCATACCCCTTCCAGTAGGGTGAATGCCCTACGAGCACATCTCGCCGTTAGAAATACCATGCTTATCTACCCTGGTCAGAAGAATCTAGAACTCCCAGTGGGCATCTTTTTGCAGACATTTGTCTCTCAACAAAAGCCAGCTCCTCCATGATGTTCACGAGGAGGGATGGCATTAACTTACCAGTCAGGATGCACGGAGGGCACTTCTGAGTCCAGGCTCAGCTCATGCATGCATGCCCTGCCGTTAGATGACCTCTGCACAATTACTGGAGGCATGCAGTGATCCAAAGTTCACTCGGGGAGGTTCCCACGCATGGATTTTATTTTGTGCAGTGGTCTCTGATCAAATTTTTAATTCATTTGGAATTTTCTTTTGTTTCCCAAACCAACACAATCTGAGTTTCCTAAGTGCAAAAGATATGCAAGGCCCATAAAGAAAAACTGACATGCTGTCTAACACTTAATTGATGATGTTGAGAAATCTCTGAATTCATATATGACTGGCTATGACCCAGCACTCCTGTCCTTTCAGAATCAATGGTCTATCAGGAAGTTGTCAGATGTCTAGGGGACTGATTCTAGCTCAGCCATGCAGGCCTCTTATAAACACAGTGGATGGGTCTAACCCCGGCATTACTGAACTGGTGGCAGCAATGAGGTTGTCTGAAATGGAAATTCATTCCAACAATTGGAAACGCAATTACAGGTAAATTATTTGGGGTGGGTGAAGATTTTGTTTGCATATATCAATGTCCTGGACCTTGGAGTCTAGTGCAAATAACGTTTCTTTAGATGAAGCGTTTGGGACCTGGAGTGAGCCACTATCCTTCCCGGCCCCTCCAGTCATAGACACCTTCTCTCACTCCTGTACCATGGTCTGTAGGTCAGAAATGCAAAGGCTCTAAATGAGGCAACCTGCGCCTCGTCTCCCTCTCTGCATGCTGCTGGTGCTTTTGGTGACAGTGAACGTGGATGTTATTGGAGCAGAGCAGGACTCCTCTTCCACCCCTTCTCACGCCTCTCTCTCCTGACGCAGTACACACCCCTCACCACCTTACCCTACCCCTTCTCACTTTGTGGTCCAGTTTCTCCTTTTATCCCTGGAGCTATCACAACCCTCCCTTGCTGCTGAAGTTCCCCTCCCTGTTCTCAAGCTGAACCCTCAAAAGCCTTGCCCAACTTCTAAGCGTTTCTGGGAACCCTTTATGTTGGAAATCATGTGTACCAAATCCCTCTTTTGACCTTTATGACTAAAATGTTTTGTCGGCAGCAGTGATCTTGAATAATACAGGTATTACAAATGCCACCTGGATGCAGGGAGCAAGTCACAAACAAAAGTAAACAGTACTGAGATCTGCTGTTTATCTCTGTGGGGTGTGCCTACCTTCTTGTGGGTTTCGGTTTGTACGGGGTTGCTCTGGTGAAGGGCTCCCTTAGCCCCACTTGTGGGTGCCATTCACATAAACAAATAGAAACAGAACACATAAACAAGTTCTCAGCCCTGACAAAGAAAACTAGGAACAAACAGTCTCACTTACTTTCTGCACCTCCAGTGGAGCAGTCTCCCGTATATCCTGATATCTGGCTTGCCCCTAGTTCCAGACTATTTCCCCCTCCCCACTCCCCCCTCCAAACTGTCAAGATCTCTTTACAACTTCCAACCGGAGCTGGAAATGTATGTGCCATGTTATCATGAGTTAACTTTAACGATAGAGTGGAATGTAAACCAGCAGTGAAGCGTGTGTTCCCTAGGACATGAGAGCAAAGCAAATAAGCAGCCTGAGAAGATTTTTGACTCCGAAGCATGGCGTGTGGGTGTTGTGGGAGCTGGCAGGGAGGGGCTATTGGTGAGAGAGACTCCAGATGCCAGGCTTTGCAAGTTTTAAGTGAATGCCCTTGTCCCTTGCTTGCACCCGTTTTATAAAAAGTTTTACACTGTGCATTCAGGTTATGAGGGAGGGGATAGGAGTAATATACTGGCTAAACAAAAATCGTAACAACATCCTGGAAAAAGCAAACAAACAAGAATGCTCTGCAAATGAAAAGGGAAGCTTCACCAAACACAAGCAGGAAACAAACAAAAAAAAGTATTCTAAACAGGACAAAGTGTAATTATACAGTAGTTGGTCCCTGATCTTAAAAAGAAGAAAAAGGAGGGATTAACAGTCATGACTGACCACTAGCAAGTAAGGATTTTCAAATGACACTGAAAATAGCAAATTAAATCACTATAAGCCCACAGTAAGTATACTTAAAAAGTATACAAGAGGCCGTACACTTACGCTCGACCTAAAAAGGGAGTTTGTGAAGAAGATGATGAAAAAGAAGAATTAGAAGAACAAGAAAAGTTAAGTGTTACCAGCTTGACGGCAAAGTTCTGCAGATAAAATTCATCAACCAATTCAATTTGGGTGAATGTTAGTAAGGCCAGAATTCCTTAACATCCATAAACATTAGTGTTGAGGAAACTAAACATGGATTATTTTTGGTGCAATTTTTGTATGGTGCTTTATAAAAACACTAAATTACAGTAACAATAACAGTTTCATCTTTTTTTTAATAAAATTTTTATGAACTGGGAGAATACGAAATAAAAAGGTCACATAACTTGGATGCCCTGCAGAAGGAGTGTTTTACAGATGCAAACATAGTGCACATTTAACACCTTGTGTTAATAATTTCTCTATGACGCATTGAACATGTTTAATGAAACTGAAGAAAAGTGCCACCAAATTGAAATAAAGCTTAATCTTCTCATCTCTGGCCTTGGTGTAAAATTGTATTGTCTTGTGTACACAATGTTTTAAAGAGGCTCTGCCATTTTAGTATTCTGAAGCAAAACGGCTGGGGCTATGTTCCAGACACAGTGCCAATATATCCGTAAAGCCACTTAAGCCGGGCCTGCAGTCTCTTGGGGAGCCAGTTCTTGCTTTTAATACATCCTGTTCATTTGATTGCCTTACTAATGCAATCCAGGGTAAGTCTCTTAAAAGCGAATTTTGGCAGCAGTTCAGAAAGCCATTCTTAGCATTTCTCTTTTTTTTGCTGCTGGAGAATGAATCAGTGAACCACTTACTGAGCTATAAACTGTTTCAGCTCAGTGCCTACTGTTTTCAGGTCAGCGCTGCTTATGTGCTGAATTGAGATCTGTGCAGACGTTAAACAAGCATTTGCAAACCCAACAGAACGGCTTCAGTGTTCAAAGTATGCAAACAGCTTTGTGCATGCCACAGTTGGCACATTAAAGTCAGACACATTAGCTTTGCCAGTGCTTATTCATCAGACATATGGAGAGTTCCAGCTGGCAAAATGTAATTCCAAACTAAAACATCAGCCTGAGGCAGTGATAAAAAATAAAACAAAAAGGATTACTTTCAAATGAGATGTAAAATAGAGCCTCTTGCATTGCAATGCAAGCACCCCATAGGAGGCGCAATGTGCAGCACGAGCCTATAGAATGAGGTGAGAGGGAAATAATACTCCTTGTGGAGCCAAAGAATTGGTAACAATAGGCGTTCCTTGGCTGTAATATCATGCGGTCTTACATCAGAACAAAAGGAATTCATACATTTAACCTCCTGTGTTTCCAGCTGAAGGCTTGCCCACCTAAAAAACACAACACACAGTTCTATCCGCCTCCCTTTTCCTGGGACTCTACAATGACACTAGTTCTATGTGCCTCCTTTATTCAGGACTGCACTTTTTAGTCCCTGCTGTGCATGCCCCATCTTCTGTCTCCATGACAGGTGACCATCGACCATCGAGGCACCATCTTGATTTCCACAGCTCTGCGTAGTATCTGCAGCTCCAACTGCTGCTATTTCCTCCACCAGGATTTCTCCTGCAGATGCTAGAGTGCAGCAGCATCTGTGGGAGGCCTGGAATCATCAGTAGGATACACCCTGGTGGAGGAAACAGCAGCAGCTGGAGCTACAGATACGAAGCAGAGCTATTGGCGTTGAGCTGGCTGCCCTGTGGGCTGCAGGAGTAGCAGGAGTAGATTGTGTGGTCCACGGAGCAGGATGCTGTTCACCTTGGAGAGCAACAGGGCAGAATGGACCAGTAAGGACGGGTATCCAGACAGCATGAAAAAACCTCTGCTTTTCTGGATGAGAAAAGAGAAGCACAGGCCTGGCCTTATGGCTAAACTAGAAAGGCATTTTGGAATAATCATGCATTTGCACTCAAATTGTATCTTTAAGGGGTCCGAGTAAAGTTTTCTAAGAATTCCAGATTTGATAAGATGTCTCATTTCTCAGTTCTTTCTAAAAACTGATACACAATATAAACAGGGGCGTAGCTTCGAGTGGGGGATGGGTAGTGTTACACCCCCCTAACAAATTTATTTTGTGGTAAGTAGTTGGATACGGGGGCTTTTAGTCGGGTATTGTGAGGTGTCAGTCGGATTTCACCATTCATTTTACACACACAAACAAAAAACGCACACACTCTCTCCCTCACTCTGTTTTGGGAACATACAAAAATGCTGGTTATTTCACAAAATATTGTGATTTCTCTCACTTAGTGCCCCTACCAATCTGCACACCTCCCCCTTTCCGCTGCCCGAGCCCCTCTAGTGCACCAGCTTCTCCTATAATGTATTTCAACATTATGGTGGTCATTACGACCCTGGCGGTCGGAGACCACCAGGGGTAATGTAGCGTCCGGTACGACCGCGGCGGTAGCGCCGGGGTCGCACCGCCGGGGCCGGCGGTTTCCCGCCATTTTAGCCCCGGCAGTGATAATCCGCCTGGGCAGCGCTGCAAGCAGCGCTGCCCTGGGGATTATGACATCCTTACCGCCAGCCTGTTTCTGGTGGTTTGCACCGCCAGGAAGAGGCTGGCGGTAAGGGGTGTCCTGGGGCCCCCTAACAGGGCCCCGGCCAGCTTTTCACTGTCTGCATAGCAGACAGTGAAAAGCGCGACGGGTGCAACTGCACCCGTCGCACGGCCGCAACACCGCCGGCTCCTATGTTGCAGCCTCATCCCCGCTGGGCCGGCGGGAATGTCATAATGGGGGCCTCGTGGGTGCGGCCGCATTGACGGCCGCACGGCGGTAGCCGCCCGCCAAGGTCGTAATGACCCCCTATGTGCCAGCCTGAATGTTGGAAAATCTAAAGCTCACCCCCCCCAAAATTACTGACCAAGCTACGCCCCTGAATATAATGGAATCATTTATTGTACAATCAAAACGTTTTACACTTTCGTTGTACTAATCCTGCAACTTTGAAAAAAAAATTAAGCTAGTTATATTTGTTAAGACTATAGGTAAAGCTGATTTCTTAGAATGCAAGTTAAGGTATTTCTCTCCAAATATAAACCAAGATGGCTGCTTTATTTTTATACTACTTTGGGGTTAGCAGTGGCCCTTGTTAAATGTTTAGGTTTTGTTGCATTTCTTGTCTTCCAAAGTGAAACATAAGGCAGTTAGATCTTTTCGAGTTTCCTCAGACTTGACGGTAGCCTCTAGAATAGAAAATGAGGTCCTCTCAAAACAATAAAAAACACACGTATATTTTCTTAGATATACAGTAAACAAGCCTGACTCTATCATTTCTAAACCGCCACCAGCTCTGCACAGCCATGTGAACATAAAGAGAGAGTGCCGCCTCCCCACCCCCCACTATGAGGCGACCTTGCACAAAGGCAGCTTATTTGTTTCTTCTGCTTGGCTGGTCCCACAGGAGAGCAGGGCTCGCAAGGGTGTGATGCAGCAGTGTTGCTCCAAAGCTCTGGTTCTAGCATTAGGAATAGTAATATGTCACCATAGCAGTAAAAGCTCACTTCACATTCCATGTACTGTATGCACTCTAGAGGTGGATTGCCAATGCACCAATAATACGTAGGGAGTGCTAGGCTCCTACTGTTAATGACAGCAGTGGTGGTTGCTTACCTGGAAGTCTGAAAAAACAGGGGCAGAATTTTCTGGTCATAGCCCTTTTCAGGCCATAAAAGGCCCATACAGGCAGCACTCTTATCCATTTGTCCTTAACCTGGATGCCCAGGCAAGCAAGAGGGCAAGGATTGAAAGCAACAATAATGCCACTGGTCCTCACTAATATGGCTCACCAGGTCTGCAGACCAAGCTGCCCACGCAGTAGACGCGAGAACCGGCATAGCCTCATGAATCATAGTTTAGAGATGCATGAAGCTTGTGCAGTGACGGGTTGATGAGCAGCACCCCAAGTACAAGGAAGGCCGGGGGCTGCTGGAACGGTATTGTGCAAAGCACACTTAGCTGCCCTCAGTTGCTGATAAGAAATCATATCTAGAGGCATGGAAGCAGGGTCACTTGACACTTGCGGTGGAGGAATGACGGTCCCCTCTGTGTACACATCCCCAAAGGTCAGGAGCTGCAGCCGTTGCAGGCGATTATGATTGCCTGCATCTACAGTGACAGAAAGCAAGGGGTCACTCATAAGTGGCACTGCAATGGTATACAAATGATATAGGGCCTGAATACAACTTTGGAGGAGGTGTTAATCCGTCCCAAAAGTGACGGTAAAGTGACGGATATACCACCAGCCGTATTATGAGTTCCATAGGATATAATATACTCGTAATACGGCTGGTGGTATATCTGTCACTTTACCGTCACTTTTGGGACGGATTAACACCTCCTCCAAAGTTGTCATCAGGCCCATAATCTTGCTGGTGATGGAGCCTATCCCATGCCCAAACAGTGCCAGCTACAGTATCAATCCAGGCGTGCAATGTAATTAGGTGAGAGCGAAGGCACCTATGGAAATGCGCCATAAGTATGAGTGGTAGATTGAGGAAGAGGTATAAGAATTTAGAGAGCACTACCATTTTGGCCAATGCTGTCCTCCTGATAAGGGACATCAGCAGTCTCCCCTATGCTGGCACACGGCTCTCAAGGAACGTCATCAACAAACTGTAACTTGCACACCATGATTCATCCAAATCCTGACTGAGCCAAACCCCCTGGTATTTTATTGAGTCTACCTCCCAGATCAAGGGGAACTCAGAATCAAAGGGTTGCTTTGCATCAGTAAGTAGGAATTTGATAGGTTTAGACCAATTCATAGTGATGTCAGAAAAGCCACCAAAATGTAAAATTTCCCAGATAGGAGGGTTCAGATTGATGTAGGGGCCCCTGACATATAGGGTGATGTCCTCCACCTACATGGAGACCAAGATTCTCCTGGTGGTGAATGCAAGCCGGCTGTGCACACTATGTTGTCGCAGCCAGGCAGCTAAGAGCCCTACTGTGATGGCAAAAACAATGGGCAGCCCTGTCACAACCCGCGCATGATCTCAGAGCGGGGAGTGATCACTCCATTGACATGCAGTCGGGCTACAAGTTGAACATAGGGCAGTTTAATCAACAGCTGGGCGGTGTCACTGATTCCAATGCGGGCCAGCAAGTGAAAGAGATAGGGCCATTCAAGTGACTCAAAAACCTTAATGGCATCAAGGGGCACTGCTGCCGCACCAAGTTTGGGGTCAATGGTGTGCTGGAGTGGAAATAAAGCTCGTAGATTGTGCCCCTTCAAACGGCCAGTAACAAAGCCAGATTGATTAGGACAAACAATATTTGGCATCAGGGGAAGAAGCCGGGAAGTGATAAGTTTCACTATTATTTTTTTGTCCAAGTTGATCATGAAAAGTTGGTGGTAGGAGTCGCAGCACTGGGAAGTCTTATCAGGCTTCAAGATTGTAACAATAAGAGACTCTAGAAAAGAAGGCATAAGCACACCACGCTATAGGGATTCCTCATAAATGGCGAAGAGATAGGGGACAATTAGAGGAGCATATTCTTTGTAAAAGGCTGTCGTCAGGCCACCCAGCCCTAGAGCCTTATCTCCAGGCATACTGTTAATGACCTGAGTTACACCCTCCACAATGAATGGTTCATTGAGATGGTGACGGTGTCCATCGTCTAACCATAGAAGATGCACAGAAACCAGGAAGGAGGTTAGGTCAGACAAGAAGGGCGGCAGGATGAAGTGTATGAAGTAGAGTAAAAATTGGTCATAGTGCACTGTATGCCTGCAAATCCCACATTGGTAGTTTGTTGGTCGTCCACTAGCTCATACATGTATTAGCTAGCCCAAGGTGTGCACAACAGGCCAATTAGGTTCTTTCCCACCCTAGCTCCTTCCCCATAGTGACAGGCGTGTGCCTCCCCCACAAGGTAGTATGTTTCACGCAGTGCTGCTGCATCATAGTCTAAGATCTTACTTCAGATGGACAGAAGAGTGGTCTTGCTGCTTGTAACAAAAAGTTGATGTTCCAAATCTCTAATGTCTGCCTCCAAGCATGCAAGCTGTCCTTGCAGCATTTTAAGTACCCCAGCTTGTATAGCAATGCAGGCCCCTCAAATAACTACCTTAAAAGTCTCTCTACAGGGTGGATGGGGTTCTACAGATTGCGCAATATGCTCAAAGTATTCAATGATGGCTGTCCTAATTTCAGCCTTGAAAACCTGATCTCTTAGTGTGCAAGGGGTAAGTTTCCAAGAGAGGGCTTGCGACACAAACTCCTGTGGTATGGGCACACTCCAGCCGAACAGGGGCATGATCAGACAGTGTCCTATGGAGGTGAGTTACATTAGTAGTCTAGGTGACCATATCTCTAGTAATTAGCCAATAATCTATCCTAGACCAGGCGTTATATGTCGACCCTTTACAGGTGCCCTTCTGTGCTAGAAGCGTGACAAGTGCATCAGATGTCAGTGAGTTCATTGTCTGCAATGAGGGTGGACAGTTGACCCACTGCCCATGGATTCAGGCATCAAGACTCGCTGGACCTGTCCTCATGCGCATCCAGGACCACATTAAAGTACCCTACCCACAGCAGCGCTCCTAGCCCCATCGTGCCAGCCAGCTGCCACACTTCAGCAAAAAGAGCAGGGTCATCAACATTCAGGCCATAACCCGATATTAGTATCAGGGGATGTCCCTGCAGTCTAACTGACAGGATGACAAATCTGCCCTGTGCGTCGCACAACCCGTAGCTGTCTGCCAAGAGATCTCCTTTCAGATAAGTGAAGCTTGGCTGGGTAGATCAAGGAGTAGTAGGCGTCAGCTTTCTGCAATGAACACTTCATTGGAATAAAGTTACTCTGTGCAGCCTACACAGCCAATGTAAAATCTGGAAAGAGAGAGATGGTGTTCCCCTGATACTGGAATGGTTGGTTCTCCCTGGCTAGGGGCAGTGCTGTGTCCCTGTCCCTATAATTCGAAAGTCAAGCAATTATCAGGTGCACTGTAGCTTCGGGAGGCAGGTGTGAGCACAAGGATTGGTCTGCCTGGTCCACTCCGAACAAGGAGGAGAGATCATCACAACAGAGAGAACACAACATACTTTCTACATAGGTTTCCATGCGATCTATGGTGGTGGATTCAGGAACGCCCAGAATGTGCAAGTTATTCCTGTGCAAGTGTGCTTCAAGGTCCTCATTTTTGCTTTTAATAACGTCTAGCCCTTTTTTTCATCGGAAGGAGCTGTTCACTTGCAGTGGGGTGGGTATCCTCAACCTCCGACATGCAGCACTCAAAGGAGTTTCATCCGCTCCTCATGTTTGTCAACTTTTTTCTTTAGATGATCCAATCTCTCAGTGAGGAGGTTGATCTTCGAGTCAATAGCATGCTGGCTTTGCTTGAGGTCTCAAAATGTTGCACAGGTATATCCTGCACACCCTTGGTATTCTCCCCAACCTGCATATCAAATCAAATCAATCAAATCAAAAAAACATTTATAAAGCGCGCTACTCACCCGTGTGGGTCTCAAGGCGCTAGGGGAAGGGGGTTACTGCTGCTCGAAAAGTCAGGTTTTGAGCTGCCTCCAGAATGCAGGGTGGTCCTGTGTGGTCCTGAGGTTGGCGGGGAGAGAGTTCCAAGTCATGGCCGGCAGGTAGGAGAAGGATTTCCCACCTGCCGTGGTGCGGCGGATGCGAGGTACGGCGGCGAGTGCGAGGTTGGCGGAGCGAAGCTGACGGGTGGGCGTGTAGAAGCTGAGGCGACGGTTGAGGTATTCGGGTCCCTTGTCGTGGAGGGCTTTGTGTGCGTGGGTGAGGAGCCGGAAGGTGATCCTTTTGCTGACGGGAAGCCAGTGCAGGTGTCTCAGGTGGGCGGAGATGTGGCTGTTGCGGGGTATGTCGAGGACGAGGCGGGCGGAGGCGTTTTGTATTCGTTGCAGACGTTTCTGGAGTTTATCGGTGGTTCCTGCGTATAGGGTGTTTCCGTAGTCCAGGCGGCTTGTGACGAGAGCGTGGGTCACAGTTTTTCTGGTGTCGGCGGGGATCCAGCGGAAGATCTTTCGGAGCATGCGGAGAGTGAGGAAGCAGGAAGATGATACGGCGTTGACTTGTTTGGTCATGGTGAGAAGCGGGTCCAGGATGAATGCGTGTCTGAGGGGGTTGGTGCGGTGCCAATGGCCGTGGGCCACCAAGAGTCGTCCCAGGCGGACGGGGTGTCTTGTCCATGGCCACAGGATGTGACTCCACAGTGCACGTGAGGCTGTGGGACTAAAAGGAGAATTTAGGTTGCTTATTGTCATGCTTTCTCATATTGAAGGTAAAGGAATCTGAGTCCAACGCTACCGAGGGTCACTCGCTCCACAGCAGTGGGGTGCACTAGGTATTGGGTCCTGCCACTCCCCAAGTATAGGCAGCAGGGGAGCACGAACATACACAGCCACCGTTCACTCTGTGGTATGTCTAGGGGGGCCCAGAGAGTCCACCTAGCTTGGTTCCGGTTAGGGGGTTTATCCCATTACTTCAACTCAGTAGGGGCACTCACAGGAGCGCAACAGCCCAATTGCGGCACAAAACTGCCCACCAGGCCCCCCACACTCTCTGGCCAGGGAGCATAAGCAGGCCTGAGCTACACAGGGTAAGCTGGCAGGTTGGCTCAGCCCTGTCATTTCAAGAGGCAGGGGCAGAGGAGAGAAGGCCGGCCTATAGATCCGACACAGCCGTGCTCTGTGCCTCACGTCATGAGTGCAAGCAAATCAGGGAAGTCCCCCTGGCCCCATCTCATCTTGCACTCAGCCATCTTGCAGCCGGGCTCTCCAGGCCCCCCACAAATAGGCAAATTTACATACACATTGACTGTAAAACACTTTAGGCCGACCCACCCTAGATCATTAGTTGTAATAGGATTGCTTCAACACTGGAAGAACCTTATGAACATTTCTGTATCTGTGTTGTTCAAATATGATTACACTTGATGATGATGTTGTGTTTTTATGGCAAGGTATATATATATTTCACTGTGCCACCTGCACTTTGTTGATTCATTTTTATGATAATACGCTTGAGATACTTGAAAAGAGTGACCTGGCACAATTTATTTGGTTACAATAATTGTTGTTTTGAATTTAGATTTTGAAAATAGGTACGATTTGGGGATGTTTACCTATAAATGAAACCACTGGACAGTTGTGTACTGGACCAATAGGCACAATAACCCTTGGAGCCAGGTGACTTTGACCAAAGGAGACCTTAAGCCACGGGTACTTCCAAACATTTTCCCATGTGCCAAAATGTCTTGCCTGTTATGTGACTGAGTGCTGCATTGATGCCAGCAGGGTGGTGGTTGGGGCGGGAGCGTGGTCATGGCTCGGGATGGGGGGTTTGGTGGTATAATGAGTATAGGGGAAGCTAAATATATATAGGTAGTGGCTGAACTGCACAATGTGAATCCACGTGGGATTAATCACAGCTTTCCTACTTTTCCAAATTGTGTGATCCTAGGCAACTTTTATATTTCACTTTCCCTCCTTTTTCATCATTATTACATATATAAGAGGACCTCAAAATACATGACTTAAGGGTGTGCGCTGTACATAGCCTTCTCCTGTATTTGATTTAATAAACTATAATGTTTTTTATGTATAAGAGGAACCCAGGCCACCCAGAAGTTGCACTTAACAATTGACTTGCCTCTTAGATCACTATTGGCATTGTTGTCAGGGTGGGTGGAAGAAAGAATCTTTCTCAATTCATGTTTGAAAACTATCACTAATAATACTTCTCAATGCACTGATATGATCTCATATACTAAGGAGCAATGGTTCTGCACGTTAATGAAATAGCCTTTTTGAATTTTAAAAATACTTTAGCAAATTTTTACAGCTTTGTTGCAAGATCTCTTCATTTTACCATTAAATAAATGCTTGCCTGTTTATTTAAAAATGATTAATGTTTGCTTTAAATCTAGTAAACAGCAGTTCTGCTGTTGACCAGGAGGCCATATGTAAAGGTTATGAGGGTTGCCTGTGGCCCTCAGCCTGTACTTTGAGTATCACTGCTCTAAGCCCTTGGATCCAATGAAAGCTCTAACCCTAGCAGCTAGGTGACATTGACTAATGTAAGCTCTGATCCCAGTAGTCATGCAACCTAAAGAAATGGAAGCCCTAAGTCAAGGGTCTAATGGTAGCCCTATCGCTGATCATCAAAAGACCTGGTTCAATGAGAACCCTAGGAGTCACAGGCTGGTAGGGCTGTTGAAAGGCCAAATCTCAACTCTAATACACACAGCTTCCTGTCTGCTAAGGTACTTGTCTGACTTGGAAAGTGCAGCCTTAACCCCAAAAGTATGTAATACCAACACACAGTACACAAAGTACGATTATGTGTTCATAAGGTTTCAGGAAACCTCAACAAAGTGATCAGTGTTACGTGCCAGACCTCTGGACACCTTATTGATATGCAGCTGATGCCCCTTGGATGTTGACAACATATCAGGTGGGAATGGAAGAGGTATCTTAATCACTGGCAGGCTGTTCACTGATGATCAGGGGTGGGTGTTGCCAGGATAGTAGTTAGGGCAGTGAATCCTGGTCCCAGACTCTCCCATGGCTATGGCTGCTTGCAAAATCACAGGCTACTAGCTGCGGTGAGAAGTGTGGGATTAACCTCTGACTGTTCTCCCATCATCCCCTTCCACAGCGTAGGAAAACCGCCTTTTCTTTATGGTGACCCCACATTTATCACCTTTTTCTGGACCCTATTATTTTTACTGGCTTTAGAACTCTATGCACTTTAACCCTCTTAACCAGTGGCAAAGTGCTTGTCCACCCCTATACACATTGGTTGAATTGGTAGACTCCTAATTGGTATCTTTAACTTTCCTGTAAGTCCCGATATATTGTCAAAAAAATATCCAACGGCCTAGAATTTAAATGCCACTAGTGGACTGCAGCATCTTTTGTGCCACCCATTATAGTGGCAGGGCAAAACTGGCTTCAGGCCTATCACTGTAGCCTTGCCTTAACCACGCAAAACATGCACTGCAACAATAAACCATTTTTGACTGGTAAAAACCTACCCTCTAATGAATAATAGGTCACCCTATGCAGACCTTGTACCCCCCAAGTACACAGCATTTAGCATCAGGACATATTGAAATTTAAAGATTAAAATACTAATACTGTATCTTGAGAAAAGTACAGATCAAAATGCTAATACTGTATCTCAGGAAAAGAACTAGCTAGAATAATAAATAACTATTTTAATTGTGATCGAAATCCAGTTTAATGGTAAAGTCAGAGTTTAATAAATATTGAGGAACAGTAACTTTTGGAAAGTTACCCCTTACCTGCCTAAACTGTCAGAAGACTAATTAATATATGCCTGTGACAGTTCCAATCCCGTAATTAGCCTTGAATAAGTGTGACATGTCTCCTAGAAGCACACAAGAGGCTGACCTTAATGGGCAGAAATGACACCTTTGAACACCACAAAATATGCAAGGTGGGGCTGTGGGCATCCTTTTTGACACTTTAGTGTTGAATCCTATCTGACTGTTAAATCCTGTTTGACAGTTTTGCTGGGTTTACATATAACCCCTGGGGCTTACTAGAAAGGGTCGACAACAGGATGCCAAGGTAGTTCTTGTGGATCCACTCCCTGGTTGCAGAAGGACTCTGCTTTTGTTCTACCAGACTTCTGTCCCTGGGTTTATATATATCTATTGTGGCACACTTGAGAGGGGAGAGAACAGGATGCCAAGACAATTCTTTTGAATCCAATGTCTGCTTGCTGAAGGACTCTGCTTTTGTCCTACCAAACATCTGTCTCTGTTTTTTGTGGCTACAGTGGCAGCCCCAAACTGGATTTTAGAGTTAGGGTTGGAAGGACACTAGTATTACCAGAATAGACTGTTCCACACACATACAACCAGCTCTCAGAGGACACACCTGGTTAGTGTATCCGACCTGAGCTCCCTTTTGCCCTCTGGTGAGGGAGAAGAAAGAAAAAGAGTGAGGTCACAAAGAGAAAGGTGAAGAAAAGAGTTGAATGTGAGGGCGAGAGATGTTGGAGAAAAAAAGGAAAGGACCAGAGAAAAGAGAGAGAGTGGGGGGGTAAGCTGTGAAAGCCAGGTAAATAAGAAACACTTGACAAAGAGGGAAGTGAGAGGGATCTTGCAAGTAGACATGTGGGGAACAGAGGAGAAATAGGAAAGACAACCATAGAGAAAAAGGGTTTAAGAGAATGAGAGGACACCACCGCCTGACTAGTGTGTGAGAGTTAGATTGAAGTTACAAAGAGACAATGAAGAGACAATAAACAAGATGGAGAGATACAGAAGATGAGAGAGTGACAGTCAAGTGAGAGGGGAATGTTCACCAGTGAAACAGAGTAGGAGGACATTACTGATATAGAGATGAAAAACAAAAAGAGAGTAGTAATAGAGAAGGACAGCATTGAGAGAGAGGGAGATATGTTTTGAAGAGAGAGAGGAGAAAGAGACAGCACAGACACAGTAGGGAGCCAGGTGAAACTGGAAAGGGAGAGACGCAAAACAACTAGAGGTAGGAAACAGGCAGGCACAAGTAGAAAAAGTGAAAGACATAGAGGTGGTGCACCACTTATCAAAGTTATCAGTTCATATGTAAGAAATCCAGTCCTTTTGAGATAAGATATGATAATTCTTCTCTTTATTTTCTTCCAGTCATATATTTTCTTCCACTTGGAAATACATAACGTTAGTGGTAACAACAGCCAACCCGTTTCGTCCTTTGACATAGGACTTCTTCAGGGCTCGTCAAGTTCTAGCTGGTTTCAGATTATATGTATCCTCATGCACGTAAATATAGTGCAGCTGAGTATCCAATAGGTTAAAGCCGGAATGTAGGCTAGAAAGTTTTGTCGGTTCTGCTGATGGTAGAGGCGCCATGCGGGACAGAAATTCAGTCCACTGCCGGCAGAGCGTTACATATCTAGCGCCGAATACAGCGTCCTACATAAGTGTGAGCGTATGCAAGTAGAAAAAGTGCCAGGAGGGAGGAAGAGAGACAAGGGAAGGGTGAAAGAGGAGATGGAGTGACGTAAAGAGACAAGGCAGGGCAGTTGTGTGGGATGTAGCAGGGCAGACCCGGGGACCAAAATTTGACAAGGCGGAAGAGATATGAAAGAGAAACAGATGTAGAGTAAGGAAGCCAGAAAGACAATTGATTGTAAAAAGGGCAGCTTAACACTGAGGGAATGTGGCACCACCAGATGTCTGTCTTTCTGCCATGCCACTCTGAGGGTCTGATATTGTAGTCCTCCGTTAATAGTGCAACTAATGATTTGCCCTGATATAATGGCAGTATGTGTTGGTACATTGTGGACATAGATGGCATGCTGGAGTCTTGCCCTGGAGTGATGCTGCGCCTCGCATAATGGGGGTAGTTCCAGGCATGTTGTAAAAATCTGTGATGGTGCCAGACATGGTACAGTGCTATCCCTGGAATAACAGTAGTCAGTCTTTATATATTGTGGACATCTATGGCATGATGGAGGCTACTCTGGTCATTAACTTGTCATAGCATAATCATGATAATTCAAGAAATATTTCCAGCCTCCTTAGCATGCTGGTGGTCACACGTAGTATTGTTCTGTCCCTGGCATAAAGGTAATAATTCTCTTCATATTGTGGGCACCCATGGGAAAGTGGTACCCACCCATTGTATAATATTGGCCCTGGAATAATGGTAGTAATTTGTGGCATATTGTGTGCATTCATAGCTTAGTGATGTCCATCTCTTGTATTGTGCTCGTTCTGGCATAACATTGATAATAATTTGCATAGTTTTTACCCACACTAAGGAATAATGCTTGCCTTGATATATTATTATGACATATCGTTGGCATTCATACACAATGCAAATGTGCCCAGCTCTGGAATAACACCTACACCGAAGTAGTAATGGTAATTCTTGGAATTGTGTCTGCTTCCATGGTGCGAGACAGTGATATATGAGCATGCAATGCGGAATTGTTTTAATAGAAAAGTGACAAACTGTACTCACTAAATATTGGTGCGCCCCTATAATATCAAAACCCCAATATCGATGGGACACAATATCAATGACAGAATATCGAAAATAACATATCTACAGATAAGTAAGTCTATATTTACTTTACCTAGCTCCACATATATGTACCCATGTGGTACATCGATCTTGAATGTATGTAGATGTGGAGTTAGTAAATCTGCACTTCCCAATCTGCACTTACCTTTCATTATTGTGCCCCTACACTGTCATCGATATTCTTGTGCCACAATATTATTTGGTGTCAATATTCAGCAGTACAGCACTGCAAACGAAAGAGTTATTGTCTATTGTTTGAACTTGCAAGCCTTTATAACCTGAGCATTAGCACAGATATACAATAACATATGCGAATTATGAGTGACATCTTCCTGAATGGCGCCTGAAAGAAAAATGAACTGGAATGAAATGAACAAATGAAGAAAGTAACTGAATAATGGTAGGCCGTGCAAAAATTATTTTCCAGAACTTCCTGATCCCCTAGGGCTTTTAAACATTTTAGGGAAAGTTCCCTTAAGAAATTCATCTGTTTCCACCATTTTCAAAATATATTCTTGAAGGTGCGTGAATCCCAAAAAGCCCTGGATAATACTGGTATTGCTTGTCACATCATGAAAATATTGGAAAGCTTGAAAAGGGTCCCTTTGAACTTTGAGCTGCTAAATACCCTGCATGCTTCTTTTTTTTCAAAACGTTCTGGGAAGAAGAACGTTCCCAATCACACCTAGACTAAGACAGACTTTCTGGTTCCACCTGCTTGCTTATTGCATTTAGATTTTTGCCTTCTTTTACTGAACCCGCTTTTGTTGGCCTTAGGACTCTGTGCACTTTACTCCTGCTAACCAGTGGTAAAATGCTTGTGCCCTCCTTTAAGCATGCTAAAAGTGACATATTCCTTATTGACTCATTTAATTTATGAATAAGGTCCTAGTTTAAGGTACTACATGTACTCACTGCCTGTAAATTAATTGCTACTAGTGGGCTGCATCACTCATTGTGCCACCCACTAAAGTAGCCCTGTAAAACATGTCTCTTGGCCTGCCCATGCTGCCTGTTTGCCTAACTCAAACATTTATTTTTAGTACCCACATGCTACCCCTAAGGTATGCCCTAGATGCCCATGGCGCAGGATGTGTGGTATGGAAAAAGAAGAACATGTATATTTAAAGTTTTATATGTCCTGTCAGTGAAAAACCTAAAACGTTGTTTTTCAGTGTGGCAAGTCTGACCCTCCCATAAAAAACCATGAGTTACAATATAATAGCATCTAGTGTTTACTTTCAGTTTTGGAGCTGCTAGAAAGATGATTCAAGGACTTAATGATATAGTTGGACTTTTTATTATTGTTTGGAAATTGACACTTTTAGAATGTTTTCATATTCCTCTTTAATCCAAATGTGCCTTTCTGCCAGTATCATCTGACTGTTGAAATGCTCTTCTGTGGTGAAAGGAGTATTGATCCTAAATTGTGGACAGAGGGCTCTAGAAGTGAGAAGAGGGACTACTTCTTTGCCAGGATGGCCTGGGGGCTGTGCCCCACCCCATCCTGAGCTTCAAAGGATGTCTACCTTGTCACTGGCAGATGAAGCTCACAACTTGGCCTACCTCCACTATGTATCTCTAGTCAGGCTGGCACCAACCCAGTCAGGGTAAAAGAACTGACCAGGTTTAGGGGGTGGACAGAGGCTTTCACCCCAGCAACCCATTCGCTAGCACTGGGCATAAAAGTGGACCCCACAGACCTCTTCCCAGAAAACGTCTGGACCTGTGAAGTTCAGAAGAAGGACTGCCCTCCTGTCTGAATCCTAAAGGAAGATTGAAACTGCTTGGCTTGAACCCAGAAACCCAGAAGTGACTCGAATGTCCAGCAGGCTGCTCTCCTGTTTGAGCTACAGGGACACAACAAGGTTCCAAAAGCGTTTTGCCTGCAACTGCCCAGCTGACTGATGCCAACTAAACCTGCCTTGGACCCTGCTGCAGGCCTCTGTTGGAGTGAATCCTAACCCCCCCAGGTGCCTTCCAGCTTCTGGATCCTTGGCTGATGTTAGAGTGTATTTTTCCTGCCCAAATTGCAAAAGCTGGGACTTAGAAACTTTTTGCCAACTTTTCTTTCAAAGAACTGGTGGCAGACTGGCACCACTGTCAAGCCGAAGCTATCAAAATCAAATCACTGATCGAATTCAACATGTTTGTTTGCCCTACTGAAGGAGATCTGATCTCCAGAAAAGTTTCTAAGTTGTGGAGAGCTTCATCAGAATCAACAACAAACAGCATCCCATCAACATTGTGGTCTCACCGGGCAGGGACTTCAAACTTCGCCAGCTCAGAGCTTTCTTTCCTTCATCGGCAACCTCAGCAGGACCCTGCTTTCCAGCAATCCACCATTGTTGAGCCCTGCTTTGGGTCCAGCTTGCCCTGCCGACAACTTGGTGACAATCACTCTTCTCCAGAAAATGTCTAAGACAGAAGTTAAACTTTCCACTGGAACAAACCTGGTCCCTGCAGCTTACCCACACCCCATCACAGTCATAACTTTGACCTGACCTAGCGCGATCAGATAACCGCGGTAGGGCCTTTGTGCTTTTTGTTTATTAAAATGTATTTTTGTTTTCTAAATTAGTTTGGAATTTTTGTGTTATTGTTAGACCTGACAGCCCTAGGGTGGTAACCCCTAACTTTTTACCTGCCTCCCTCCATTTTTTAGATACTGTTTTTGCTGGTTTTAAGACTCTGTGCACTTTACCACTGCTAACCAGTGCTAAAGTGCATGTTCTCTCTCCCTTTAAACATGGTAACATTGGATCATACCCATTTGGGTTATTTAATTTACTTAAAAGTCCCTAGTAAAGTGCACTATATGTGCTCAGGGCCTGTAGATTAAATGCTACTAGTGGGCCTGCAGCAATGATCGTGCCACCCACTTAAGAAGCTCCTTAACCTTGTCTCAGGCCTGCCATTGCAAGGCCTGTGTGCAGTTTCACTGCCAATTCGACTTGGCATTTAAAAGTACTTGCCAAGCCTAATACTCCCCTTTTTCTACAAATAAGTCACCCCTAAGGTATGCCCTAGGTAACTCATAAGGCAGGGTGCTGTGTAGGCAAAAGGAAGGACATGTACCTGTGTAGTTTACATGTCCTAGTAGTGTAAAACTCCTAAATTCATTTTCACACTGCTGTGAGCCCTGCTCCCTTCATAGGCTAACATTGGTGCTACCCTCATATACTGTTTGAGTGGTAGCTGCTGATCTGAAAGGAGTAGGAAGGTCATATTTAGTAAGTCCAGAATGGTGATACAAAATCCTTCTGACTGGTGAAGTTGAATTTAATATTAGTATTTTAGCAATGCCACTTTTAGAAAGTGAGCATTTCTCTGCACGTAAATCTTTCTGTGCCTTACAATCCACGTCTGCCTGGGTTCGGTTCACAGCTCCCTTGTGCATTCACTCAGACACACCCCAAACACAGGATACACAGCCTCACTTGCATACATCTGCATTTTGAATGGGTCTTCCTGGGCTTGGAGGGTGGAGGGCCTGACAATTACCTGTCAAAAAAGGACAGTAGCCAGCTCTCACACAAAGGACTGCCACACCCCCTACTTGGACCTTGGCAGACAGGATTGAACTGAAAGGGGACCTTGTGCACTTCTAAGCCACTCTTTGAAGTCTCCCCCACTTCAAAGGCACATTTGGGTTTTTAAACAGGGCCTCTGCCTCTACCAACTCAGACACTTCCTGGAAAAGAGAACCTGAACCAGAACCTGCATCCTGCCAAGAAGACCTGCCTGGCTGCCCAAAGGACCCACCTGTCTGCTTTCTGTGAAGGACTGCTGCCTTGCTGTTGCCCTGCTGCCTTGCTGCTCTCTGGCTGTGATGAGAAGTGCTCTCCGAGGGCTTGGATAGAGCTTGCCCCTGTTGCCTGAAGTCTCAGGACCAAAAAGACTTCATCTCTACAAGAAGGACTCCTTGTGCGGCGCAAATCGATGCACAGCCTGCCAGAAACGGCGCACAGCCTGCACTGTGGTGAAAAATTCACTGCACACTGAACCGGAATGACGCAGCCCGACTTCGCAATGAAAAGATCAATGCAGCGCCAGCGTAGCAACCAGAAATTCGACGCACGGCCCACTGGATCGATGCACAGCCTAGTCGGAACGACGCAGCCCGACTTCCAGAGAGGAATCTACGCAGTGCCTGCCAGGCGGTAGAAATTTCCACGCAAAGCCCACCGGATCGACGCAGCCCCTGTGACTTCATCCAGTCAGTGCCGGAAATGCACGCATCGGCCCCGGGGCATCTGAAAACCCTGCAACCCAAAGAGGATCCACGACTGAGCGCCGGAAATCGACGCACAGCCATCCCTGCGTGAAAACTAAATGACGCATCGCCATGTGCGGCCCAAGAAATCAACGCATACCCCCTTGTTTCCACACATCTCCTCCTCTGAGGTCTTTGCAGAGATTATGAACACAAACCAGGTACTATGTGCTTGAAAGAGAAATGTTTTGCTTTTTAAAGAATAAAGACACTTTATATCACTTTTACAGTGATACCTCAACATATACTTATAGCATTTTAATCTTTTTTACCTACATCTTATCAGATAAATAGTATATATGTTTCTAAACACCGGGTGGTGTAGTGTTGTGGTGCTATACTGTGTTATTGCATGATTTATTGCAGAAATACTTTACACATTGCCTTCTAAGTTAAGCCTGACTGCTCGGTGCCAGGCTACCAGAGGGAGGGCACAGGATAATTTGGATTGTGTGTGACTTACCCTGACTAGAGTGAGGGTCCTTGCTTGGACAGGGGGTAACCTGACTGCCAGCCAGTGACCCCATTTCTAACAGTTATGTTTTCAATTTACTATTGTTTGAGTACTGCATAAATACTTTACACATTGCCATAAGGCTGGCTAATTGGTTTCAAGCTACCAGAGGTTTCTCGCCAGAGGGTTAAGCACAGATTTATTTACTTACATTTGTGGTTCACCCTGACAAGGAATGTGAATATTATTTGATGTGGGTTCTGCCTATCCCCAACTAACACTACAGTTTCTTACAGTGTGAAAAGTCAAGACGTTCTCTTGTAACAGTATATGCATAACCTAGCACAGTGTAGTGGACAGCATTATTTCAAAGTGCTATATTGGTAATCTATTTTGTGATTCAGAAATATTGTGCTTTTGCTAGTGAGTGCAACTGAAGACAAGGGCTAACAAGTGTTTTTTGTTTTTCCTTGTAGCAATAATAATTCTCAAACTATTGCTGTTGATATAGTGCAACAAGTTACATAGTAAAAAAATAAAGGGACTTCAACAACTAGTGGTCCTGGGTGGGTTTAAAGTACAAAGCCAACATACAGGTCCATACCATGCATGGCTAAATACATCATACAACAGGAATGGACTGGCCTGATGGATCAGTCTGAATCCCCCAGAGGCTGAAGACAGGGGGCTGCTTTAAGGGGTGGATAGAAGGATGGATCATCTCCTACTGAGACTTACAAGCTGCCCAAAGAGAATGCACAGGATTTTGTTGTAAGCAGTTATATAACTGCCAACCCACCGAAATGTGCCTGTTCACAGTTGGACTCACTTACTAAACTCACTCAGCTTACAGTCCACGACAGTCTATGAGCATTAACTGTTTCTCCATGCATGCATGCACTCTACAGCCAACAAAGGACACAGGCTGGTTGTTCATCCACTTCAACGCTAAGGTACTCTCTTTGCTAGTCGATTCAGCAGCATTGATGAGATATTTTTCCTTTTACTGATGGGCATACATAGAGCACTGAAAGAAAGTCACATTGGTTTAGAATAGAGGTGTCAAGAGAGAGCCAGAGTGAGTCAGCAACTGTACAGGAAGGCTGAGTGTGAGTTCTGATTTTATAACTTCAGATTTACCTGAGGCAGTAGTCAAATTCATAGCTTGTGAACTGTGTAGCCTCTAGGACATCCCAGCTCTGTGAGACCTTGATAATGTAGAGGGATAAGAGACAAGACAGGATCTTCATACCCCTCTTCATACTTTGCAGAGGACCCCCTAAGGTTTTGTTGCACTCTTATCTCTGACACCCCCAAACCTCCACCCCAACATCAAATCAAAGGGATGGGAATTAAAGAGAGGCGTTCACTAATCCATCCCTCCTAGGTCTTCCCAAAGTATGGGATGTCCTTGCTGATGCCAGTAGCACAAAGATAGGGCACCAATATCAGGCTACCTGTTACGTTTGCTCACTAGACATAAGGAGAATCTCACCAATGCCTACTGGAAAATGGCAACAAGTGAGTTTCTTTAAAAGATCACATAAAATATTTTTGTACAGAAAGGCCAAGAGGCTGATTGCTAAGAAAACTGATTAAAGTCTTGTATCTTGAGTGGAGTTACTGAAAAAAGGAAGTCTGCTTATTTATAACTAGGAATTTGAACTGGGAATGACATTTTGCTGCTAATCACCAGTTGCCTGCAATGCCAATCCAATGACAATGATATGTGGTTACACTGAACTGTGAGCAGTATATATTTACTTCAAACTGACCATGATGTGTGCATACTGGGAACTGGGCATTAGGAACATGTTTACTTAGAACTCGCAGTGAAATGTGGGTACCAGAGGGGAGAAAATACAGATGTCCAAAAGAGGGACATCAGGTGCACACTTCATGAAGGTCAAAGACAAAAGAGCACATGAAGCTCAACAAAGGAGTAGAGCATTAGGATGGGCAACATTTATGTATATTTTTGGGTCTGATGCCATATGCACATTGTAGGAAAATGAAGTATTTTGCAGTGATGCTGGTTAGGCTTCATTATCTAATACTCTTACAATACCTCAAAGATGGTCCTTTGGATTCACAATAATAAATCCTTAGTTCAGTCCTGGTAGTGTGGCAAAGGGCAATGAAGCTTTACTAGAGTAAAATGTGTTAAGCATTTCAGAGTACCAACATAGAAGATAACTAATTGACACCACTCAAAAGAAATCTGCCACTGATTTATACAAATAAAGCAGATTTGTATATTAATTTAGACACCACAACAAAATAAGTCACATACATATAACCAGAGTTATGGATTCTCAAAGGAAAAAAAATCAATTCAGTTCAAGCTGTGAAACATTTGCTATTGAGGTCAATGGGAAAAATCACTTGTGACTCTCAGTCACTTGTGGGGTGAGTTCAGAGGAACCCGCTGATAGTTAACGTTGTGCGGGTCCCAGGACCAAGCTGAGATAGATAAATCCATTTTACCTGGCTCATGGGGCCTGTGTGCAGAGGTGTCTTGGCTGACCTTGGGGCTGAACGCAAGAGCTGAGGATGCTGAAAAATTGTATTTGTGACTGTGAGTCATTTGCAGGTTGAGTTTGTGGGAGCCCACAGGGGGTTACGCTTTTGTGGGCCTCTGGACTAGGGATCATTAGGCAGAGCAACTTCACCTAGCTGGGGTGTCTTGGGTGCAGAAGTGTGCTAGACTATCCATGGTGCTGAAAAGGATCTGCAGTTGCTGGCTTTACAATGGTGCAGGCAAGGTAACAGATGCAAAAACGTGATAACAGAGTCACTGGTGATGTTGGCTGCAGGTGTGGCAGTGCTTCTTCAGGTTGCAGAGTCAAGTAAACCGGACTGGCCTCCAACAAGCCTTGGCAGTGATAAGGTGGAGGAGAAACTATCTCCCCTTCCGAAGGTTCTGGGGAAAAGTTAGCTAGCTGTAACTTGGTGGAGAGCTGGGCTACACTTCCTACAATGCACAGAACCACCCGCTTTAGGGTGATCCTTTGGATGGCCAGCAGTTCTTCGGTCCCAGGAGGTGCTTTTTACCTGCTGTGGGAAGGGGAGTAGTGCCACTAGTCCAAGGGAGTCAGGTCTTGCCTTTGTCTCAAAAAGGGTTTCCTCTTGCTCAGGGAATCAGTCTTTGGACCAGGACGAGCCACAGTCCAGCAGTTCCAGGAAGGTTGCCACAGGTTCAGGGTGTCACGCCTTTCGTTTGTGCAGGCTCTTGTTGTCATCGAAGCAGGTCTTCTCTTGTCCTTTCTTTGCAAGTTGTTGCAGATCTGAGCTTTTGGTGCCTCGGGTGCCCCTTAAGACCTAGATTTAGGGATATTAGGGGTGTGGCTGCAAGTAGCCAATGGGCTGCTAGCCCCAGCAGCTCATCCTCCCCTGAGGTGACCACATCCGGTGGGTTGTGGCACCTTTTTTAGCAGAATACTCTATTTTGGCACTTTTCAAGATGGCAGAAGTCTTCCTCGGCTGTACAGACTAGTCTGCCCACTCCAGAGGTGTGGCTAGCCTTCTGGGGGTGTACGCCTCCTGACTAACTAGTTTTCCCACCTGCCCGGGTGCAAATGTGCCCGGAGATGACTTTTTCCTCCACTGGGGGACAGCCTGCTTGCATATCAAAGGAGGTGTGCTTCTTCACTAGTCTTCCTGGGAGGGAGGGAGGTGGGACCTTTTTCCTGTCCAGGCCATTGCCCTGACTTCTAGGAGTGTCCATACGTCTGCCCGGGGGTCAGAATCCTGTCATGGCGGCAGCAGCTGCAAGCTAGCAGCCAGAGCACAGGAAAACTGTGGCAAACCGGTTAACAACCTCTAAGGTTGCTCTTTAGGTCCATGCCTCATAGCCCTTGACATGAGATTCATGTCAGGATTGAGAAGGCATGTTGTTTGATACCAAACATGACCCACTTCAGTGGTACCATAAGGAAGCTAGCGACCTTGGGTTTGCCCGGGTGCCAGCCTATGTAATCCTATGGACCATTGTTCACTTTTAGTAGCATTTGATAGAAAAGAGCACTATTGGGACATATAAGCTTGCACTTATGTGTTCACACCTTTAATATAATGCACCCTGTCTTCTGGGCTCAAGAGGTCATCCCTAGGGGTGACTGATGGGAACACAGAGAATAATAAATGTATAAAACACTCTGCAACCCTTCGATACCCAGTAAAGGATATTTTAAATGAGCTGGAAAAGAAACTGCAATTCCAACATCAATACATAAAATTCATCAACTTAGAACATTTTCAGGAGTCAATAATGGGAGTACTAGATAGAATTTTACAGGTTTGTTTTTCAAAGTTTTAAATCTTTTTCTTTATTAGCCAGTAAGATTTACAGAACATTGGATAAAGTGTGCCCCATACTCTAACCCCTATTCTAGTATTCTAAATCAGTAACAGTAAATCATTTTAGTCATAAAATAGCAAAATAAAGGAACAAATGTCTAATAGGCAGTCTAGTCAGTGAAGCTATCAGTACTCATAAAAAGTACACAGAATCTAATAGAGAATAGTCTAGGCAGAGAGCAAAGACTGTCTGAGCTCAGAATCTTGCAGTCATGAGCTCTAGATGCCAAGAGTGTCAGAGTTTGCATGTGTGCACTTGCTCACTCTATCTGTTCTTTCCCTGGGACACTTTTTATAATTGAATTACAAAGTATACAATTTATTTAAAAAATGTCAGATGTGTTATACAGGCAGCCAATCACAGACAAGAAAACCGTGAGACAGAAACAGTTTCCCTTGCGATGGTAACTTTTAACAAAGACAGCTTAAACATATGAAACATTAGTAACAATAAGAAACAACAAAGAATTTTCACAGCCATCTCGGTCTTTGAAAGAAAGGACATTTGTGTAAGTTTTAAAGAATATTTGTGTTACATTGTCTATTCTCTTTCATACACCTTTACAATAGAAGCCTATTCATAAAGAAACCATTTTTAGATTAGTTTAGTAAATTTCGAGATTCCAATGAAGGTCAAGTGGTTAAAAAGAATAAAATAATATAGCTTTCTTTGCTAGCACAGGAAGTTTGTGCCATACAAAGGCCATGCATAAGTCACAATAGAAACATTTCTGCTGAGTTAAAGCTGTTTGGAATTTGTCAACGTTTGTCAAGGGGTTATCTTAGCATTTACACATGTGCACATATTTTTAGCTCTAGGCCTGTGGTATGTGCCCTTTCACCTAGTTGCATTTCATTTTATTCCTCTTATTATTTTAGCACAGTTTCAATTTAGTGGAGATGTTTTATTATTTTTTAACAGTTGCCCTTTCGTGCAGAATTTGTTATTCATTACTTTGCACAACATTTTCATCCTGTGCTCAACCAAGACTGCACACGATAATTTAACAGTATTGCCAGTACAAGGAGTACAATATCTACCCTACTCAGGCCAAATATGTGTTGTTACATCTGGGCAGTTCTTGAAACATCAGATGTTTGATTATAAAACACCACACTGCCCTCACCACCTTGGGGGGACATTCCAGCCAGCTTGCCATCTCATGCTGCACGTTGTCATCACAGCTTCTGTTGAAACTCTGCATCTTCTCTTCATCTATGTGGGAGGTCTTCCAGCAGACCAACAGACCTCGTCTCTGCCTATATACAGGTATGGGGATTGGGTTTCCTGCCTGGTACTAGATGGGCAGATGGGGTTAACACTGCTATTGCTTTCATATAGAATCTTAGTAGTGCAGGTACAGATTTGAGAATCACTATTCTATTCACTATGGTCGGACTTTTCTTTTGTTCCACTTTCCTAGTCACCGCTCTAATGGTATTGTGTTTCATTATCCTAATAATCGCAATTTATGCCTTTTTACATAGAATGCGGTTGCTTCAATAAACGTATTGACCCAAATTCTGCTTCTGTTTGTCTTTGCATTTATGAGGTGTATATAACTGAGAGCAAGTAGTATGATCTTTTCCACCACAACTTCCCTGAGGAGTCTTAGAGAGTCATGTGATAGGCTGCTACAAATCACCTTTACTCTCGGGTTCTGGTGCGGTGCTGCTAGCTAGCCGAAAGGGTTAGGCTGACAGCTGTCACACAGTGTGGGCTCAGGCTCGGTCTGCCATGCTAGGTGGTGCTGTCGCCCAAGAGCCAGCAGTCTTTTTGGTACATATAGAGTCCTACGACATGGCGCTGCCAATATTGGTTAGGCACTAACTTTACAGATTTCCCAAGTATCTCCGTCTCACTACATGCAAAGGCATCCTAATTACCTTATTCAGAGACATCTGTGGTATTAGGGAGTATCCTCCTCAGGTAGATAGGTAGTACCTATTTGATGCTATAGGTTGTTCAAGCTAGAACTCTTAAAAAGACTTCCCCAATTAGTGTTTCTATCTTTGAACAATTGAATTCTATTTTAAATACAGTAGACCAAAACAGGGTCGTAATTGCAGCAAGCATGAGGCTCCCTCTCACAACAAATTTAAGAAATAATGGCATCACAGATAAGGAGGGAAAAGTTACATTTATCATTGACACAGCATACAGAACAGAAAAATTCTATTCTTGGGCCACCTTTCCAGCAGCATACACATTTCACCACTACACTCCAGCAAATGCACCTACACAATATAGACCATAGGTGTATTTAGAAATACCACTAACTTGATTGTGCCCTGCCACACCTTCCACAGAATGTTAGATTAGGTCCTCTAAGTAACGACGGTCATACATGGCCAGAATTGGCTACCTATACACCATACCCTAATGCATGTACAATGGAGGTAGCAGAAGAACGTCGACTATACACTAATTTAGTAGAAATATATTGATGTTTAATACAATTCATAATGCGGACATGAAACACCGCCCCAGCAAGGGCTGCCCCAGCACAATCACATGTGGCTACAGAGGGCATTAACCCAGCTGCTGTGCATTAAATTATGAGTAAAGTACCCACCAAACGTGAAGAAATTATTTTTGGTTAGCACAAAAAATAAGCACTTTGAATTTGGTGTTCCCCCATTCAGGACTTCAGGATAAATGTAGAATTCTCACAATGTGCTTGCCATTTGGGATGATTCCCTCAATGGACCACTGTGCCACTTGGAGTGCAGTGTTTGCTGCACTCTACACTACCACACACAGTACACCAACACTTACAAATCTTCCGGAAGTGTTAAAGCAGATTCAAGATGAATACAGGGCTGCCCTGGCCCTAGACTTAGGGATGCAATTAATGAACAATTTTGCCACAGTGTCCTCAATAATATTAGGTAGCCTTAAAGGGGAGGCAGTAGCATTGGCAATACACCAGTGTTTCTGGGATGTTCCTGCACAGGATCAAGAACGTGAGCTGTCAAAAATTATTGCTGAGACCTATTCTAGTATAGGTCGGGATAGTCTGGGAGCCAGACCAGGTAAACCACAACTACAGGGTAAATCCAATAAGCATTCTACCAAGCAAGCAGCAGAGGGTTCTAAAAAATGCTGGGATAAACAAAAACAAAATAAAGACAGAGTAAAACAAAGAGGAGAAGCTCTGTATTTGGAGACCTCTGAAAAACTCTATAATTTTAGAAATAGGGATACATTAAAAACTTCTGATAGATATCAATATACAGATTCAGGCCAATCTTGTTCCTTTCAGGACTCACTGGATAAACGCAATGAGAGAGGAGGGCCTTCAGAACAATGAAACAAGTATGTGAAACTGAGAAAAGATTCACAGTGCTCATCTGAAGCTTCCATAAAAAAAAACTAAGAGAAACTACTCCAATAGAAAGCACTATTCAAACAGAGAAAAGTGGCAGCAAATTCGGCTGAAAATGCCATACATAGTGAGAACTTTACTGAAAAACAGGAAGCGGGCATTGACTCTTCTAGACAGTGAGACAGAGGTCACAATAATTTGCCGAAATCTTCAAGCACTTCTAAACAGCAACTGATGACTTTGTAGAAGTCGAAACTGTGGATAAACACGTCTCCCCACAGGACAAGCTGAAGAAAGTGAAACTTCTAATAGAGGAGACATAAAATATTGACCACCAGAATTTATCCTTAACCTCCCACTAGGGGAAGATGTCATTTTGACATTTTTCTCGGTCCTTGTTACTACAGAATTTAGAGAGACTTATGACGTGGATTGGGCATTGGCACAAGCACCAGCACTTTATCTCTATCATGTAGGATGGGATAAAGACTCCCCCTACCATATCAACCACTTAGAACCTCTACAATAATATCCCATTAAACATGAGGCTAAAGCACCAGTGAGAGAAATACTCACACAGCTTAAATACCAGGGTGTAATAGAACCCTGCGTTTATCCAATGTAAAACCTTATATTCTCCATAGCTAAGCTCGACCATTCATATAGAATAGTCTTAGATGACAGACATTTACATAGGGATCCACGCACATTTGCTATACAAAATGCACACAGCATAGTACTTACTAACAATATAGTGCGCAGAAAATACAAAACATCCTTGGATATTTCCAGCATTTTTTTCTGCCAAAATCTAGCACCTAAAAGTAGGTATCTAAGTACCTTCAGTACGCTCAGCTCTTAAAGAAAATTTTGCCGACTTCCACAAGGGTATAAGACTGTGCTGGACTGTTCTCAGCATGTGTAACACATATAGTACATAATATTGACCCCGAGGCGTTCTCCTATTGTGATGCTATTAATTGTGTTTGACTAATGACTTTGTGTTTCACCACGAGCATATTAGTTGCTCAATATTCACCAGTAGCATATTCCATGTTGTGTTCAGTTTAGCTGCCTATTGGCTTTAACGTGGAATTAGACATTACATTTGGTATTCAGGTTAGATCCCTATTGGCTTTGACATGGCATTAGACATTACATTCTGTATTCAGTTTAGCTGCCTATTGGCTTTGACATGGCATTAGACATTACATTTGATATTTAGAGAGCTGCCTATTGGCTTTAACGTGGGGTTAGACATTGTAGTTGAGACATTGCAGATGAGCTGTGTTTTTCCAAGCTGTGTTTTTCCACATGGTAGACCAAGCTGTGGTTTTCACACCAGACTATAGCTGATAAGAAAGAGTACATTTGGTGTTTTCCTTTCTGCTCAGCCTTGGGAAGAGGAGGGGTCTAGGAGATCTGGCCAGTCTCCAAAGGCTTGCTTAGTTTTCCCGAGTCTGAGAGGAGGGGGCACGTTTTTGGAACGATGGCTCTGGGCAATGGCAGAGTTAGTTAGATTCAATCTATCTTGACTTCAGACAGGAACGGAGACGTCAGTTGCCTGTCTCCCGTTTGGGTAGAAAATCTCTTTCTCGCAGTTGAACCGGAGTCATCAACTTGCAGGTCCCAGAAAGATGAAGCTGAGTTATAGGCTCTACAGCCTTGCCCTACGGTGATGTAATTTTAACTTTTATGCTTTTCTTTGAAGTTATGCTATAATATAATCACATGTATTTGCTGCGTACATTGCAACTGAGAAGTACTTTGATATATTTTGCTTTCATTGCTACGACTACTTTTGAACATGTGCTGCCAATCTACTAATTTCGTCTCTCAGGAAGCTCGTGGTGAAGTAATAATAACAATAAATGTCTTCTTTAAACTGAGAAGTACATTCCAGAGAGGTTCTGTAAGCTCGGTTATGAGATAAGAGCAGGAAAGCAGAACACCTATGTAGATGATATCTACCTAACAGATGATGACCTGGTCAAACACCTAAGACGGGTGGACCACATTGCTGTGGGGTTTGCCAAATTAGGCTACAAATTTAATTTCAAGAAAACAAAAATTGCTTTTCTCAGTGTCCTGTTTCTAGGATACAAATTATCAGATGAAGGAAATGACCTGGTACCCCACTTTCTAGAAAAGTGTGCACAGTTACAACCACCAAATACAATCAAAAAGCTCCAATCATTGTTGGGCTTTTTTTTATTTTTGGCAGAACATACATTCCAGATTATGCACAACTCATTAAACTACTTTATGATTTGATACGTCCTGACTTTTCAGGTAAATACCGGACAGTTCAACACACACAGATTCTTAGAGCATTGCGGCAAGAAATGCTTGAAGCAAAACACTTACACACATAAGATAACAAAACAAACTTTGTCATCAGAGTAATTGCTTGTGCCATCTGATTCACCTATGAAACATTCAATGAAGGTGACACTGTTCCAAATAGCATACAAATCACATTTGTATTCCTCTTCTGTACAACACTTTGTTCCCACAGAAAAATTCTGACTGGTGTTCAGATGTCTCTCATAAAAGAGAGACCACTGACCGCGATACCAGCCTTAGTAGTTGTTCCAAAAGCCAGCATTCCAAACGCAAAAACATTACATCCACGTTTGATTCAATGGGCCATCGCTCTGACTGCCACTAATGTTGATTATGTTTTTGATCCAAAACTTCAAACCCAAGAATTCCTTCAACACGAACATGAATACCATTACCTGAAAACATTTTACCTCTTGATCAGTATCAAATGATCATCTACACTGATGGTTCAGCGCAATCAGTAGTAGGCACTAAACAACAATACTCTGCCGCTTGTGCATCGGTGAGTGGTTTCATGAGGGATGGTAAATTCCACCCTCAAAACACATACACACAGACCCTAAAGGACTGCACTGCACAACTGGCAGAGTTTAAGGCTCTGATATTGCCACTAGAACATACGGTTCTTGAACATCTAACACTTATTGTGTGTGATTTGTACTATTGCGTCCAGTCCTTTAATGAATATCTGCAATACTGGTGCCAAAATGGGTTCAGAGATTCAAAAGGGAACACCATCAAACACGGTTTTGGGATTCACCAACAAGACCAACTGTCTGGATTCCAAAAGTTGGGGATCTAGTGCGAGAAAAGATTGCTGTAAAAAGGAATTTGGCCCTTCATATTGAGCACTCGTTCCAGTCCTGGGAACACACAGTACCAAAACGGTCCTTCTACCACTGCTGTCTGGTTCCAAAGAAAACTGTTTTGTTTCAATTGACAATGCCAATTTACACCATGTGGCCAGTTCTGCAAAGTAGATCACAAGGACCCCTCGGTAGTTCCCGAACACCTGTCTCTGCCAATCAGGATGTGCCTCTACAAATTTTAAGCAACAGTGATGAAACTTCCCTGGGCCTGGGGACAACAATGTCCACTCCTACTCTCTCAAACTGTGTCCCAACCACTTGAAGTGTGTTGGACTTTTGCTTATGCAGGGTCATCCCCAGTCTTTTTTCGCCTCCTGCCTCCTAATTTTTTCTGACATGTTGCTGTTGGCTTTTCAACTCTGAGCACTTTACCACTGCTAACCAGTGCTAAAGTGCATATGCTCTCCTGTTTAAATTGTATGTAAGTGGTTTATCCATGATTGGCATATTTGATTTACTGGTAAGTCCCTAGTAAGGTGCACTAGAGGTGCCAGGGCCTGTAACTCAAATGCTACTAGTGGGCCTGCAGCACTGGTTGTGCCACCCACATAAGTAGCTCTGTAATCATGTCTCAGACCTGCCACTGCAGTGTCTGTATGTGTATTTTTACACTGTAACTTCGACTTGGCAAGTGTACCCACTTGCCAAGCCTAAACCTTCCCTTTCCTTACATGTAAGGCACCCCTAAGGTAGGCCCTAGGTAGCCCCAAGGGCAGGGTGCAGTGTATGGATAAGGTAGGACATATAGTAATGTGGTTTATATGTCCTGACAGTGAAATACTGCCAATTTCGTTTTCACTGTTGCAAGGTCTGTCTCTCTCTCATAGGATAATATGGGGGCTACCTTTAAATATGATTAAAGTGTAGATTCCCCTAGAGAGTAGATGGACATGTGGAGTTTGGGATCCCTGAACTCACAATTTAAAAATACATCTTTTAGTAAAGTTGATTTTAAGATTGTGCGTTTGGAAATGCCACTTTTAGAAAGTGAGCATTTTCTTGCTTAAACCATTCTGTGACTCTGCCTGGTTTGTGGATTCCCTGTCTGGGTCAGTTTGACAGTTGGGTTGTTTTTCACCTCACACCAGACAGTGACACAAAGGGAGCTGGGGTGTGATCTGCATTTCCTGATTAGCCATCTCTGCTAGGAGGGAGGGGTGGAGTGGTCACTCTCATCTGAAAGGACTGTGCTTGCCTCTGACAATGCTGTCTCCAGCCCCCTGGTGTGTGTCTGAGGCCTTGCCTGGGCAAGGCAGGATTTCACAAGAAGGTGTGAGTCCCCTTTGAAGAAAGGTGACTTCAAAGACTAAAATGGGTATAAGAAGGGCACCCAAACTTACACACTTTAGAAACACTTCTGGAACCAAGAGGAACCTCTGCCTGGAGAAGAGCTGATAGCTGAGGAAAACGTGCTGCCCTGCCTGTGACTGTGCTTTGTGGAGCTTTCCTGCAGTGCTGCTTCTGCCAGAGTAAGAGGGCAAAGACTGGACTTTGTGTGCCTTCCATCTTGAAGAAGAAATCTCCAAGGGCTTGATGTAGAGCTTGCCTCCTGTTGTTGAAGTCTCAGGGATAGCAAAGACTTCTTCCTGCCAGCACCTGGAGTCTCTGGAGAGACCCCTACTCTGCTCTGTGGTGCCCTTCCAGTTCCTGGGACCCTGAAAGGAGAGGCTGGCAGCCTAAGGACAAAAAAATACACGCACCGAGCGCCGTGCGGAGAAAAGATCGACGCAAATCCGATCGCGGCTGAGAAAACGACGCGACGCCGGTTCCGCAGCTGAGAAACGACGCCGCAGGAAACGCGACCGAAAAACCGACGCCCGGAGCAGGAGAAACGACGCGCAGCATCGCTGACGGAGGCTGAGAGATCGCACCCTGCGCCGCGGGACTTTCGGATCGTCGTGTGGCTGGCTTTTTCAACGCGCACCGCCGTGCCGAGTTGTTTTCGACGCACACAGCCGTGCAGGGTTACTTTCGACGCACACCGCCCGTGCGGGGTTATTTTTGACGCAAACCAGGTACATTTTCACGCTAGCAGCGCTAGTGTGGTGTTACAACTACCTAAAGACTCTTTTTATTTTAAACCTTTAAAAAATCATAACTTGACTTGTGTATGTTGGATTTTTGTCGTTTTGGTCTTGTTTTGTCTAGATAAATATTTCCTATTTTTCTAAACTGGTGTTGTGTCATTTTGTAGTGTTTTCATTAAGTTACTGTGTGTGTTGGTACAAATACTTTACACCTAGCACTCTGAGGTTAAGCCTACTGCTCTGCCAAGCTACCAAGGGGGTAAGCAGGGGTTAGCTGAGGGTGATTCTCTTTTATCCTAACTAGAGTGAGGGTCCTTGCTTGAACAGGGGGTAACCAGACTGTCAACCAAAGACCCCATTTCTAACATTGGTGACCAGCGGTCGGGATTGGACTTGTATTTGTACTTGACATACAGTAATTAAGTGTACACTACTGTTTTGATCTCAGACCACTACGTGACCACATACTACTTGTTTGGTGATCTTTTGATTTTTCTCTTAAGGACTCTTTTTATTCTACTTCCATGATTTTGCTGATCCCTTGACTGATTCTTTTTACTTCATTGGGAAATTATTTTTTTCTGCCTTTTGGAACTTTGCACTTGTGACCATCATGTCTCAATCTGGAGATGCAACAGCTGGAGCTGTGTTTGAAATGGAGAAACTGAAGGAGTACTCAGTTTCTCAATTGAAACAGTTCCTTAAAGATCTTGACTGTCCCACTGAGAGCTCCACCAGGGAGGGGGAGCTGCAACAGGCACAGAGGGCTTGGGTGACAATCAAGAAGGCTGGAGGGCACACAGAGGAGGAGAATATGGGTGGGGAAGTGCAGAGGATACACAGTGGTGTAGTGGAGGAACCTGTTACGCCTGGGGGGAGGGTCCCCAGGAGGGGTGGCAGGGTGTCACCCAAGGGTCTGACTCCTGAAGAGTTACAGGACAGACAGGCAGAGAGGGAGTACCAATGGGAGCTGAAAAAGCTCGATTGGGAGTTGGAAGAAAGGAGGAGGAACTTAGAGATTAAAAAAATGATTTATGCTTACGAGCTTAAATTGAAAGAGCTGGAAGTCATGAGGGCTGAGTCCAGCTGGAATGGTGGCAGCAACAATTGTATATCCAGTGATGCTGCAGAAGTGCACATGCCCAGAGAGGTGGTGCCCTACTTGAAGGAGGGAGTTAACACACGCCAGGAGGGTCAGGGGTATGAGGTAGCTCCAGTGATGCACAGGGTCCCTGAGGTGGATTGGGGAACTGGCATGGGGAGTCATATTCCTACTGGTGGGAGGGACACTCTACTGACTCTAGGTGAGAGTGACAGGGAGAGGGGTTCCCCCCAGGTAGAAGTCCTGGTTATGGAGTGTGAAAACATCCCAGAAGAGTGTGGGTTGAGTGTCAGGGACAGTCAGGTACTGTCTCACCAGTCTCAGGAGGGTGATGTGGGGTGCTTTTTCAAGGCAGAGTCACTGGATGGTTGGGTGAAGGGTACTTTGGTTAATTCATGTGAGGGGCTGAGTGATGTAATTGCTGGAGAGCATATGTCTAGTCCTTATTTTCCAGAGCTATGCCAACACCAGGTGGAGTGTGAGTTCTCTGACCCCAGGGAGCTTACAATGGAGGCAGACTTCTGGGTGAGTACCAGAGGGTCTGAAGAGGCATTTGGGGGTGCTCCTGAGAGGAGTGGTCTAGGTAGTTCCCAACCAGGTGAGGTAGGGAAGGATTGTAGTGTCCCAGGTAGGTCCCAGTGTAGTGGGATGGGTGAGGGACCCCATGTCCAGTCTCAGAGGAGAGGGAATGGGGATGGGTTGAGGCCCAAGGTGCCCGAGATCCGGTCCCAGGTCCTGGAGGGTTCCCTGCGGGAACACCAGGAGGGGAGCCTAGCCTGTACCATAGGGCCATCTGTTGAGGGAGACCCCACAGTGTCAGGAGAACTTGGGGGGGCGGCTGTAGCCAGCGTCCCACCAGTTCTGGTGTCTGGCAGTACCACTCCTAGTGAGGGGGTGCAGAAGTCCAGACAGAGGGTTGAGAGGGGGTTGCGGACCCCAGTGGAGAACCTGGAGGGTCAGGGGTCAGCTCTGAGAGCAGAGCCCCCCATGAATGACCTTGGTAAGACCATTTCTGGGTTGGGGGGAATCCAGACTCTGTCAGATGGGCAGAGGTCAGGAGACCTGCGCCAGCCAGACTCTTGTGTGGCCCTTCGGGACAGTGTGTCCCTTGAGGGGGGTAAGTGTGCCCCCCTGGAAGTCCTGGTGTGCCAGGCAATGGTTCAACCGCAGGGTGGTGACTCTGGGTTGAATGATCAGGTTCAGGGGGTAAACTCTGACCTGATGGGGGGTAAGTGTGCTCCCAAGGAAGTCCTGGTGTGCCAGGCAGTGGTTCAACCGCAGGGTGGTGACCCTGGGTTGGATGACCAGGTTCAGAGGGTAAACTCTGACCTGGTAGGGGGTAGGTATGCCCCCCAGGAAGTCCTGGTTTGCCAGGCAGTGATCCAGTCTGTAGGTACAGACCCTGGATTGGGAGGCCAGGTTAAGGGTGTCCCCCCTGACCTGGAGGAAGGGGCTACTGCTAACAGTGCCCCTACCATGTTGTCTTCTGGGGGGGCCACTCCTAGTTGGGTGGTTCAGGACCCCAGAGGAGAGGGCAGGGGGAGGGAAGCCTCACCCCTGGCCCTGGTCCAACCTGAAGGTACAGACCCCAGGTTGGAGGATCAGTTGCAGGTTAACATCCCTGCACTGGTGGAAGAATTGTGCAGGACTGCTTCTACAAGCACCCTGACAGTTTTTGACTCTGGGGGTGCCGCTTCTGCAGGGAGGTTACAGAGCCCCAGAGGGGAGGACCAGGGTCAGGTTGTCATCCCTGACCTGGTGGAAGAGAGAGTGGTCAAAGGGTGCCAGGCACCTGGGGCTACCACCCCCCACTCTCCACAGTCACAGTGGTTAGAGAGGCCTGAGGTCGGGCTCTCATCCCTGACAGTTGTCTGGGGCCACTGTGGCTTGCTGTCCTGGTGGACAGAGTTGCCCCTGGGGGGGGGAGGACGAGAGTCACACCCCGGGGGTGGAGTGGGCAACACCACTGTGTTGGCCCTGGTGGTACTATCTGCCCATTGCAATACATCTGTGAGCAAAGTAAAGTTAGGTGTTGCACAGATGGTGTCTGTAGATGTGGAGAAGGGTTCCCCATGGGTTAGCTTAGTGGGCCCTGAGAGTATGGACAGAGGGATCCAACTGGAGTCAGGAAGGCGTAGAACTGGAACATGCCCCTGCTGTTGTGGGCCTGGGTCCCTGTTCTATCGCCCCAATCAGGGAAGTACATCAAGGTATTGATTGTTCTCCCCTGGCTTTAGGCTGGTAGGGGGTCGTGTTGGACTTTTGCTTATGCAGGGTCATCCCCAGTCTTTTTTCGCCTCCTGCCTCCTAATTTTTTCTGACATGTTGCTGTTGGCTTTTCAACTCTGAGCACTTTACCACTGCTAACCAGTGCTAAAGTGCATATGCTCTCCTGTTTAAATTGTATGTAAGTGGTTTATCCATGATTGGCATATTTGATTTACTGGTAAGTCCCTAGTAAGGTGCACTAGAGGTGCCAGGGCCTGTAACTCAAATGCTACTAGTGGGCCTGCAGCACTGGTTGTGCCACCCACATAAGTAGCTCTGTAATCATGTCTCAGACCTGCCACTGCAGTGTCTGTATGTGTATTTTTACACTGTAACTTCGACTTGGCAAGTGTACCCACTTGCCAAGCCTAAACCTTCCCTTTCCTTACATGTAAGGCACCCCTAAGGTAGGCCCTAGGTAGCCCCAAGGGCAGGGTGCAGTGTATGGATAAGGTAGGACATATAGTAATGTGGTTTATATGTCCTGACAGTGAAATACTGCCAATTTCGTTTTCACTGTTGCAAGGTCTGTCTCTCTCTCATAGGATAATATGGGGGCTACCTTTAAATATGATTAAAGTGTAGATTCCCCTAGAGAGTAGATGGACATGTGGAGTTTGGGATCCCTGAACTCACAATTTAAAAATACATCTTTTAGTAAAGTTGATTTTAAGATTGTGCGTTTGGAAATGCCACTTTTAGAAAGTGAGCATTTTCTTGCTTAAACCATTCTGTGACTCTGCCTGGTTTGTGGATTCCCTGTCTGGGTCAGTTTGACAGTTGGGTTGTTTTTCACCTCACACCAGACAGTGACACAAAGGGAGCTGGGGTGTGATCTGCATTTCCTGATTAGCCATCTCTGCTAGGAGGGAGGGGTGGAGTGGTCACTCTCATCTGAAAGGACTGTGCTTGCCTCTGACAATGCTGTCTCCAGCCCCCTGGTGTGTGTCTGAGGCCTTGCCTGGGCAAGGCAGGATTTCACAAGAAGGTGTGAGTCCCCTTTGAAGAAAGGTGACTTCAAAGACTAAAATGGGTATAAGAAGGGCACCCAAACTTACAAACTTTAGAAACACTTCTGGAACCAAGAGGAACCTCTGCCTGGAGAAGAGCTGATAGCTGAGGAAAACGTGCTGCCCTGCCTGTGACTGTGCTTTGTGGAGCTTTCCTGCAGTGCTGCTTCTGCCAGAGTAAGAGGGCAAAGACTGGACTTTGTGTGCCTTCCATCTTGAAGAAGAAATCTCCAAGGGCTTGATGTAGAGCTTGCCTCCTGTTGTTGAAGTCTCAGGGATAGCAAAGACTTCTTCCTGCCAGCACCTGGAGTCTCTGGAGAGACCCCTACTCTGCTCTGTGGTGCCCTTCCAGTTCCTGGGACCCTGAAAGGAGAGGCTGGCAGCCTAAGGACAAAAAAATACACGCACCGAGCGCCGTGCGGAGAAAAGATCGACGCGAATCCGATCGCGGCTGAGAAAACGACGCGACGCCGGTTCCGCAGCTGAGAAACGACGCCGCAGGAAACGCGACCGAAAAACCGACGCCCGGAGCAGGAGAAACGACGCGCAGCATCGCTGACGGAGGCTGAGAGATCGCACCCTGCGCCGCGGGACTTTCGGATCGTCGTGTGGCTGGCTTTTTCAACGCGCACCGCCGTGCCGAGTTGTTTTCGACGCACTCAGCCGTGCAGGGTTACTTTCGACGCACACCGCCCGTGCGGGGTTATTTTTGACGCAAACCAGGTACATTTTCACGCTAGCAGCGCTAGTGTGGTGTTACAACTACCTAAAGACTCTTTTTATTTTAAACCTTTAAAAAATCATAACTTGACTTGTGTATGTTGGATTTTTGTCGTTTTGGTCTTGTTTTGTCTAGATAAATATTTCCTATTTTTCTAAACTGGTGTTGTGTCATTTTGTAGTGTTTTCATTAAGTTACTGTGTGTGTTGGTACAAATACTTTACACCTAGCACTCTGAGGTTAAGCCTACTGCTCTGCCAAGCTACCAAGGGGGTAAGCAGGGGTTAGCTGAGGGTGATTCTCTTTTATCCTAACTAGAGTGAGGGTCCTTGCTTGAACAGGGGGTAACCAGACTGTCAACCAAAGACCCCATTTCTAACAAAGTGGAATTGAGGGAGCCTTCGGTTGTCCTCCTGCCTTGCCATTGGCCTGGCTAGTGGTGCAGGAGTGATAAAACTCCTTCACCGACATCTAGGGCCAATAGAATTGGTCAGTCAACCTCTCCCAGGTTTTGACTTGTCCCAGATGTCCAGCAAGGGAAATGTCATGGGCTAAGGTCATAATAAACTCTTTGTATCCCTGGGAGACCACCACTCTCTTTGCTGCCCCTGGTTTGGGGGCCCTGGTCTCAGTATACAGGAGCCCATCTTCCCAATAGACCTTATGACTTCCACTGTCATCACCCTCTTCTTGCCTTGCAGTGTGCTGCCTAAGGCCTTCAAGAGTAGGGCATGTCCTTTGCCCTTGGCATAGGTCCTCTCTGGAGGGGCCCCTTGCACTTAAGTACTCTGCCAGGTCCGACCAGGCTCCCCCACCTGCAGTTCGATCCTCAGGTGTCAGGGCATCTCCCTCAGTGGAAGTCTCCCCCTGATCCTGGACCTCTCTGAAGCTGCCTTATCATTTTCCTTGCTCTTTCTCTTATACCTAGAGTCTTGGGCCATTTTGTCAGCCTCCAAGTCCTCTTGACTTCCCTGTCCTGCTGCCTGTGCTCTTGTTGTCACGCACACCCACTCAGGGAGACCCAGCACTTTCTCCCTCTGCCCTTGCAGACATTTTGAGATCATTTCTCACTGGGATGGCAGGGACACAATCACCTTCTTTAAGCCAGTAACCCATTCCCACTCTGAGCTTACCAAGACCATTAGATGGAGCTTAGTCTAATTGTCAGCACTGGTTTGACACCAGATTTCACTTGGTCTGGGGAAAACAGTCTGGCTGTTATAAGATGACACTGGCACCTGTATCCCTCAGAGCCTCTACTTCAGTCCCATTTATTTTAAGTCTTTACCTATACTTATCCAAGCTTGTGGATAGGACTGTCAGGACTTTAATATCCATCCCATCCAGGGAAACTAAAGTAGCCTCAGTGTAACCTCAGGCCTCTCCAGAGTACACTTCCACCCTCACTCCTATGCTAGTCAATTTCTTGGATTGTCCACCACCGGGGGCATACTGCATCTCCTTTCTTATGCCCTGATTGCTGACAGTCATCGCATACCCCAGCCTTCTTAGGGTTCCAGTTCTTACCTTGATACCCCTTTCCTTTGGACTGGGAAATGTCTTGGGGGTCACCCTCCTGAGAAGAGTTTTGGGGTCCTTTAGAAAACTCTTTCTTTTATCCTTTGTAGTGCTCACCTCTTTCCCCTGCTAGGAAATCTGATCACCCTTCTTGAGGTCACCCCCACCTTGGGCCTTACTGGACACATTGGTTCTGACCCACTTGTCAGCTATCCTCCCAGCTCTCTGGGAGAAGGCAACTTAGAATATACTAGATGCTCTCACAATTTCTCTGTGGTTCAGTTGGTTAGAGTGTGCTCCTTCATATTTAAATGTTAAGCCCTTGATATGGATCCACCTCTTTCCTTTAATCCAACCCTCTAGTGTTTTGACTCAGGAGTCTACAAAGTCCATCCAAGTTAGGTTTGGGCATTTTTGGGTTTCCATAAACCTGACTCTGCACTCCTCTGTGGTGATCCCAAACCCCTCTATGAGGGTTCCTTCATGTGCTGATAGGATTCAGCCATTTCCTCATTAAGGGTCAGAAGTCTACCTCTGCCCTTCACTGAGAATAACTCCCAAAGTAGAAAGTCCAGTGGTGGCGATCTATCCTTTTCATTTTGCAGGCCCTCTCAAAGACTGCAAACCATTTGTCAATGTCATCACCATCACTAAACTTGGGGACAATCTCTTAGGGTCATAAGATTCTTCTTTTTCCCTATGGATATTGCTGCCACCATCCTCCTTCGGCCTAAGGCCCATCTTGGCCCTTCTTTCTTCAAGGGCTAGTCTCCTTTCCTCGAGTTTCAGGTTTCTCTTCTCTAGTGAGAATAGATCAAGCTCATCCTCAAGGTTTGCTACCACCTTACTAATAGGAGTCTGCTAGAGTGGCTCTTGTCACTTCTCACAGGTGAAGAGGGCCTGGGAAAGGGTGGAGAGTTTTAGTATTCACCTCCTTCCCCATCTGTACCAGTTTGGGCTTGGGCATCATCTTCACATGCTCCAAGGTCATCTTCTGAGGTATGGACCGCACTCTAAAGGCTCTTTTCTTCATAGATGCTGAGGAGTTTTTCAAGCACCTCCTTTTTCGCTGTAGCTCTATCGCTAAGGCCCCTTGCTTTGCACAAAACTCTCAGATCACTGATCCTTAGGACAGGGATGATTGACAAGTCGAGATTCTTACTAGCCTCCATGGTGCACTAAATTTTATTTGAAAGGTTGAACCTTACTAAAATGTTACAATAACTCTTTAAAACATTATCTTACCTTTCTAAAACATTTTGTGAGCTTTTAAAACACTATTGAAATGGGGTCTACACGAGGCCCTAAAAATTCCAATTAAAATTTTGTTTTAAAAAGCTGAGAAATAACTTTGAGTCTAATGACAATTGAGGATTTCTTGTGCACTAAAAGTACTTATGTCCAAGTAGTACTGCGAAACACAAGTTCAGGATCCCACCACTGTAACACCAATGTAGGAAAGTGGAGTATTATGCGTGATGCTGGTTAGGCTTCACTATGTAATACTCTCACAATTCCCCTAAAATGGTCCTTTGGATTTACAATAACAAATACTTAGCCCAGTTTTGGAAGTTTGGCAAAGAACAATCAGGCTTTATTAGAGGATCATGTGTTAAGTATTTCAGAGTACCAACATAGACGCAAAGTAACTGACATGACTCAAAAGAAATCTGACGCCAATTTATAAACCTAAAGCAGATTTTTATATTAATTTAGGCACCAAAACAAAGTAGGTCAGATACGTATAATCATAGTTTTGGGTTTTCAAAGTAATAACAATTCAATACAGTTCAAGCTGTCAAACTTTTACCATTGCGGTCACTAGTAACACTTGGGGCCTGATTCAGAGTTTGGCCGATATTCTGTCCGCCGTATTACAATCCCATTATAGCCTATGGAGATCGTAAAATGGTGGACAAGATATCCGTCACGTTTGTAATGGATTAACCCGTCCCCCAAAGTCTAAATCAGGCCCTAGGTAATTTGTGAGGTGAGTTAAGAGGAACTCACTGTCAGTTAAGGTTTTGAGGGTCCCAGTACCAAGCTGCTACAGTCAGGCCAATGTTACCTGGCTTGTGGGGCCCGGGTGCAGAGGTGTCCCGGCTGTACTTGGTGCTAAACACGGGAGCCATGGGTGCTGAAAAATGGTACTTGTGACAGTCGGTCACATGCAGGTCGAGTTTGTGGGAGCCACTACGGGTTAAGCTTGTGTGGGCCCCTAGACTAGGGATCACCAGGCAGAACAACTCTACCTAGCTCGGGTGTCTAGGGTGAAGAGGTGTGCTTGGCTATCCATGGTGCTGAACGGGAGCCGTGGTCGTTGGCTTTACTACTGAGATAGTGCAGGAGAGAAAACGTATGCAAAAACTCAACAATAGAGCCACTGGTGACAGCGGATGCAGGTGTTGTGGTGTGCCCTCAGATTGCAGCAGAGAGTAAAGATGGTGATGACCGGACTGGCCACCAACAAGCCTTGGCAGTGGTAAGGTGGAGGAGAAGCTATCTCCCCTTCCGGATGTCCTGGGGAAAATGGTAGCCAGCTGTAATTCGGTGGCCAGCCGCACTACACTTCCCACAATGCACTGGACCATCTGCTTTTGGGCGATACCTTGTAGGGCCCAATGACCAGTGCTTCTTCAGTTCCGGTAAGTGCTTTTTACCTGGGGTGGGCAGAGGTATAGTGCCATTAGCCCAAGAGAGTCTGGTCTTGTCTTTGGCTCACAAAGAGTTGCATTCTGCTGGGGGAATAGGTCATTGGTCCAGGACGAGTCACAGTCGAGCAGTTCTAGGAAGGTTTCCACAGGTTTAAGGTGTCATGCCTTTGGTTTGTGCAGGTTCTTGTTGTTGTCAATGCAGGTCTTTTATTGTCCTTTCTTTGCAGATTGTTGCATTTCTAAGATTCTGATGGCAGGGGTGCCCCTTGAACCCTAGATTTTGGGGTGTTAAGGGTGTGGGTATATGTAGTCAATGGGCTTCTAGCCCCAGCACCTAATATGCTCATGAGGTGACCACATCCTGTGGGTTGTGGCACTTTATCTAGCCAGAACCCTCTATTTTGCCACTTTGCAAGATGGCAGAAGTCTTAAACTGTGGAGACCAGGCTGTCCACCCTAGAAGTGTGAATAGCCTTCTGGAGGTGTACGCCTCCCGAGTAAATTATTTTCCCACTTGCTCGGGGCAAATGTGCCCGGGAGCAGAGGGACGGCTTAATTATCCACTGGGGGCCAGTCTGCTTCCATATCAGAGGTGGTGTGCCCTATGAAGCTCACCGCTTTGATGTACCACTTCATTAGCCTTTCTGAGAGAGGGAGGTATGACCTCCTTGCCATCCAGGCCAATGTCCTGACTCCTTGGAGTGTTTGCACTTCTGCAACACAGAAGGATGATGGATGGAGTGCTGAAACTTTTTGCCCCCAGTTACAGTTCTGGGTTAAATCTATTGTTCTTTTGCTCACCATGCCACCCTAGTTTGGACCCAGCCATATGCAAATCAGTCTAGACCCTCACCCCATGGGAATAGTCCAACCTGAACTGTCAGGCCAGCTCCTCCCTGGACCAGAAACAAGTATCCTGGGGCCAATTTTGGGGTATTACCCCTCATTAGCCAGGCTAACTTGAATCCAGTGGCACAGTGAGCAAGGGACCCACATCTGGGCATACCCTGGCAATTTCGTAGCAGGACGGTGCTTACCATTTCTTCAGTTGCACATATAAATGCTAATATTGGTGCAGAGCCGCGCTGCACCAGCTCCTTGTAAATCTGGCCCTAAAATTTAAAGTAAAGTTATAGTTAGGTGTGATAAAAAGAACAGTGTTGTTTACAAAACGCAAGTGCTTCTAATTCATCATAGGTGTGTAGAGGTATTGAATACGTTATAAATCTTCGTATAATGTATATTGAATATGTGGGTTCATAAGCAGTGTATGGCGGGGGCACAAGTTATAGTTAGCACTGCTAACTATAACTTGTGAATTTCTGTGGATTTTGTTAAAGTTGTCACTGACATTCACATAGCTATAAGGTTTTTTTAACCTTTGTTTTTGTCAGTAAGAAAATATACATGTACATGTATATATATATATATATATATATATATATATATATACATATATATATATATATATATACACACACAATATCATAGCAAAGCTCAACAATCGTGTTTCTGTCTGCGCCCTACATGGCAGACTGCGAAAGGGTCACAAACTCTTCACATTCCCAGGAACACAGAAGAAGGTCGCAGTCACTTACTTGCTTCAAACAGTGATTTATTCAATCAGGTAGATAAACAAAACTGCCACTAATTCATTCCCCACCGCGTTTCAGGAAACATCTCCGTGTTTTCAGCGATATTGGGGCACGGCTGAAGCCGATACAAAAGGGGCCAGGGTAAGAACACCCTGACTGTTTAGCCCTGGTGTTGGGGTCCATAGAGACCTGCCAGGGCAAAAAAAGCATGTTTTAAAATTTTTCGCTGCGATTCTCAGTGGATCCGCGGAACAGGCGGAAATTAAAAAAATTAAAATTAAGTGCAGGCTCCTGCGCTTCATCTTTATCAAGCCCAAAGGTGGGCCAAGTCCCGGGGGCAACTTTATTTGTAACAAGGTGGATGCCCGCTCTCTCCCTCATAGCTCCAGAGCCCACCACCTCCCTGGGGCGATGATCAACATTAATGTGGGGAGGCTAAGTACCCCTCCCCTGTAGTCCCAGGGACCACCACCTCTCAGGGCTTTTAACAATTAATAAACAGGAGGGCTCTGGGCCCCCCCTCAGCTCCGGGGACCACCACCTTCCCAGGGCTTATAACAATTATTAGATGGGGGATGCAAGCCCCTGGCCCCACAGCCCCAGGGACTACCACCTCCCGGGGTCTTATAAAAATTAATATGCGAGGGCATCCGGCCACCCCGCAGCCCCAGGGACCACCACCTCCCTGGGCTATGTTTAAATAGTGTGCTGGAGGACCACTCATTCCCTCCACAACCCCAGGGGCAACCACCTCCTTGGGCAAATAGTTAAAAATAGAAGTCTGTTTCGGACCCAAGCCCAGGGGATAACCACCTCCCCAGGGGCTTCTTCCATGTTGGATGGAGGCCGCCCCCCTCATGGGGCCACTGATGGCGCTGGGGACTGCCACCCCTGTCAAAAAACAGAGTTTTTATCTCTGTTCCCTGCATGCAGATTTTCCTGCAGGGAACAGAGATGAAAGCATTGCTCCGGCAACCAGGCAGCTGCTGTTAAAAGCAGCTGCCTGCTTGCTGTAGCAATGGGACAGTGGGGGAGGCTTTGGGGCTCCCGCCATCCCAGATAGCCCATAAAGGGCATAGTATAAAATAATTTTTTTTTAAAGTCAGGGACCATGGGGAAAGCCTTGATGCTCCCCCCAGTCCCAGATAGTTCGTAAAGGGCTAAAAGAAAAAGAGCAAAAAAAATAAAAAAAATAAATAGCTCAAATGTGAAGGTTGCAGACCTTCACATTGAGCGTTGAGGGTTTGAATCCAGGTGTGTCCCTTGTCGTTTTCCTCCTTTATTATTATTTTTTAATTCAAATATTTAAGGCTCATACTGAAAGGTGATCTTACTCTTTTTAATTGACAAACACATTTTTCTTTTCGAATTGTGAAGGACTATCTCATTCTAAGTATATCATACATCAAAGCCTAAAAACTCTCTATCTCTCTCCCTCTCACTCTTTTTCTCTCTCTCTCTCTTTCAATCTCTTTCTGCCACTCATACACCCACTCAGACACTTACGCACCCACTCACAGACCCACTCACGCACCCTCTCCCAGACCCACTCAGATGCTTGTGCGTCCACTCACAGCCCCAGTCAGACCTTGATACACCCACTCACATACCCACTCAGAAAGTTACGCACCAACTCACAGACCCACTCAGACTGTCACACACCTGCTCACAGACCCACTGGCACCCTCAAGCACCCACTCGCAGACCCGGACACACACCGATATAACCCACTAAAACACTGATGTGTGCGCTCTCACATCCAGACAGACATTCTCACAGCCACCCTCACCCCCTGATACACACTCTCACACTTATTCTCACACCCCAAGATTGTGGGCAACTCCGGCTACGCCCGGCCAAAGGGTTGTGTGCAGCATGTAGTTGGGTGGTTAGTGGGGTTGGTGGCAGGATCTGGCTGCAGGCCAGGTCTTGCGGGCAACCTCTACTGTGCACGGGCGAAGGCTGTGCATGGTGCAAGTTTGGGTCTTATAGTGGGTTGAACTCAGAGCCTGGCTACATGCTAGGCCCTGTGGCCAACCACTGTGGCACACGGCCAAAGGCCGTGCGTGGCGGTTGTTAGATTAACGTATAGTAATAAAAATTACTATACATAAAAAAAAACATGGAAATTCACTAAAACAAAAAATGAAGGTTACTGGGGCGTTATAGTTAGGCTCACATTTTAAACCTAAGAAACCATACAAATTCACCAGTCATAGTTACAGTTACCTTAAGTAACTATAACTTGCACCCTCAGCATGCACTGCTAATTACCCCACAAAGTACGGCACCCATAACATCTCTGATAACATCATTGATAATATCACTGTAATATTTGTAGTAAAATGTTTGATGAAAAAAACTGTTCATGGCGGGCGCAAGTTACAGTTACCTTAGGGCACGGTAACTCTAACTATAACTGGTGAATTTGGATGGTTTTGTATGTTTAAAATATGAGCTTAACTATAACATCCCTGTAACCTTTGGTTTTTTAAGTGAAAAAATCCGATATATATATATATATATATATATATATATATATATATATATATATATACACACACACACAGTGGTGGTAGCCACTGGGTACTTATTGTTAGGATTTATTTTCCATAAATATGGCGTTTTTTGGTTTGCTAGGAACATTGGCACCATTTTACGATGCTTCACAAAACTTTCCAGTAAAAACTAAATTCACTTCAGCTTCTTCTTGGAGAGGAGGGTCCCAAAAGAAAATTTCCCCATGCATTTTTCGTAGACTTCTTTAGACAGAGCTACCCAAAAACAGCTGAATGGAATTACACTAAATTTGTCTGAAAGCTAGATGTTGGTTTGCAGATTGTGCTTTTTTGTGACTTCTTGTAAATCCGTAGAGTAGGCTTTGAGAAATTAATGTTTACAAATATTTGCATATTTGAACAGTTGGCTCCTTAAGGGTCTCCATGAAAGCAATGTTTTTTTCTGTAGCATCCATTTTCAGGTGCTTTCAGCTGTGCTTGTAACCCAGTACGCATACAGACAATGGCAAAGCCTATAACGTGCTCTGCAAACGTCCAACTGGTTGTTTTTCCAGAAGCATATTTACCATTGATTTCAATAGGGTAATTGTTTCTTGCTTTGAGCCCCTTTTACACATTTGTAACACTTTTCATATTATGAAATTATTCAAATTAAAATGAAAATAAACGCCTCTGCTATATTCCTACAATGGGCACATGAGTATGGACATGCATAATACATACGCACGACCACACGCACTGGTTACCTTTTTTACCCTAGTTTGGACTCTTATGTCCTTTGCTTCTTGTATTGAACTTTTGTGTGGTTTGGTTGGTACACAACATCCTATTTTTCTTGGGACTACCTTGCTTGCTCAGACCCAGACACCAGATGTAAGTCTACGTTTCCCTTTGTCTATCCTGTCAACAGCATCAAGATTGCAACCTCCCTCGCGCTTTAGCCTGGCAGTCTGTTCTCCCGTAATTTCACTAAACATATTGTGGCTTAAAGAGGGATTAAACTCTATTGCCCATGGCTTGCAATAATTCTTCTCAACAAGAAAAAGATGTGGCACAAGACAGATAAGTTGAGATGGTTGTCTGTATGTACACTCTACTCTGCACATTGTAGTGAAACACCAGAGGCATTTTTTTTTTACATTTTCATTGTTGTAAACAAAAAAAAGGATAGCTGCCAATCACACTTTGCAAACACCCTCCCCTGTTGTGCAACATCCCCCATAAGTATTCACTAACCTACTACGTCTGTATGTGAGATCAGACCAAAGTGGTGTTTAGTGCCCATATGTTTTCGCTGTGAAAATAAGCGACATTATTAACACTGTATAAAATAAGAAATTTCTATTTTAAATATTTCAGTTTGCCAGAATTAGATTTTGGAGTACACGTATGCAGTTTACAAAGTAAAGTGATTACACTGTGCTTCCAAAAATGCAGTACGCTTAGAAAGCAGGAGCTAAACTAATAGAGGGTGAAAGTAGCGCTTTTAGTGCAGACTGCGCTAAGTGCATCCTTCTGAACAGATCAGCCTAACAGACCGAGCAGTGTTGTAAAAGTCGAAATATGACCTCCTTCTGCAAGGCAGATGTCCTTCCTGGTCATACAATATTTATGAACGTGCACTGCACTGAGCAGGCAAGGTTGTGGACTCATTTTCAAACGCAGTGTATTTAGATAAGAATGATGGATTCTTTCTATAAGCCTATGTGACATCGCTGAAAATAGACCAACAGAAAATCGAGACAAATTATCTGCTAATGGCCTAATTCTCTATAATTTCTCACTGCTGAGCCAGGGCAGGGTATTCAGTTCAGCCACCCGGCGATTTTAATCCATTCTGTTTTGCAGGAGAATTTGAAAGACTACCTGAATCAGCACCTATTGACTGAAACCTCAAGTAATCCGAGAAGACCAACATCTCTAACTCTAGTAAAAGTTGTTATTATGTTCAGTGATGGAGTAATGACTGCCACCTTAAACTGCGTAATTCTAGACTTTACAGAAATCTGAAATTTCGCCCTTTTGTCAAAAGAGGGGCCTTTTTGTCGCAGACCTTCAATAGACACCAGTGCAAAACTGCTTGTGGAAAGTAACATTTGGTTTAACCAATTTGGGTAAGGCTAACATGCCAATAGAATATCCTTATAAATGTTGGCGAAAGGAAGATTTGGGGGCAAGGTAAATTCAATGCAAATAATACTGGTAGCAGTGTGGAATACACACTATACTCTCATGATGATGCATAGACATGCACATGTCTAGGTGCTGTTACAATATTGGACACAATTCGAAGCACATATGCTATCATACTAAGAATTACATTTCACTTTGGAAGACTATATTAAAACTAATATGATGCATGTAGTGAAGTGAGGTAGAGTGAAATGCGTTGTTTTTGTTTGATTGCCTACAATTTGACATGTTGACACAGAATAGGGCAATAAAGAAAGAATTGATGAGCACTGGCTTCTGGTATTCATGGGCGTAAGGGGCGGTGCCCTACCAGTCATGGAGGTAGAAAGAACAAGAATGGCAGAAGTTCATCACTTTTTATTGTGTCAAAGCATGATATTGAAAGTCATGCCTGTAGTAGGACTCTTGTCATGGGGACAAGATTGCTGGTTTCGGGTGGCAGCATCACTGCCTGTAGGGGACTGAGTCAATCCCACACCATCTGCTAGCTGTCAGCCTAACGCTTACGGCTAGCTTGCAGCACCTCACCCCAACCTAGAAAGTAAAAGTAATTTGTGGCAGCCTGACGCATGACAATCTCTGACTCCACAGGGAAGTTGTGGTTGGCAGATCCTGCCCTTTTCTCTCATAAGCACAGTTCTGACACACACATAGGCAGACAAAAGATGCAGGACAGTTTTCAATGCATTTATTGAAAAGACAGCAATCTATGATCAAACATATGTGCTGCCATTATTAGGATGAATAGATATAGCACTATAAGATGGTTACCATAAGTGAGAAGCAGGTACATAATTCCAGCATAGAGGAACAGCAGTATGTCCACAAACTCATGTTGCTCTCTACCTACACTTCTAAGCGAGAGTATAGCAGTGTTAGTCCATTTCTGCCCGTACTTAGTCCATGGAAGTATCACCTGCCCCCATACCTGAAAGCAGGGGTCTGCCCGCTGTCTCCTCAGATGGTTGTAGAGACAGGGCTAAGGTTAGTGAAGACGCAAAGAAATGCACAGCATAGAATGGCTTCTCTGGCTGGAATGACCTCTCTAACCTTCCTTAGCCGGTGTGATGTTTTTTATAACAAAACATGTTATTTTCTGAGAAACAGGCCTGACGTGATTGTGTGTCTAAGTGTAAAGGTTGGCTACGCAATCTTGTGGCAGCAATCCTAGATAGATTATCAGGAACAGCATTCTGCAGCCTTGGGCAGAGGTACACAGTGAAATGCTGTGCAAGGAAAGTAATATTAACACGGTTGCAGAATAGCAACTGATTGGGAAAATAAAAAAAACAGTTATGCTTACATGAATGAGTAATAAATGACATGAGGCATGTAACTGGGTGAAAGGGCACAGGCCGCATGCCTAAGCTAAATTATGTGTGCTCAAGCAAAGTGCTAAAATGGACCCTCACCATGCCTTTTCAGGGAGATCAGTAAAAGTGTGCATGTGCTGGGCTGGGTGACATAATATTGGCCCTTTAGGCTTAAGCTAGGATAGTTGCATCATTAGTGAGGTGTGAATGTATTCCAGCTCCAGTGTAATATTCTGCACTAAGATGCTGAATTATGTGGCCTAGGGTGGAGTCAGGATATCCTTCTCTAGTTAAGGGAATAGGGAGGGTCAAGGTAGGCTATGTGGCAACACCCACTTTACATTTTCTCTCAGACAGACTGGAGGGGCTGGGGTGGAGTCCGGCAGGAAGCATCTGCACACAAGGCTAGTTCTGGTTTGGTGCAGGGTGTTCTGTACTGTTTTTCAAAGATTTGCAGGCTTAGGGGGTTATTACAACTTTGGAGGAGGTGTTAATCCGTCCCAAAAGTGACGGTAAAGTGACGGAAATACCACCAGCCGTATTACGAGTCCATTATATCCTATGGAACTCGTAATACGGCTGGTGGTATATCCGTCACTTTACCGTCACTTTTGGGATGGATTAACACCTCTTCCAAAGTTGTAATAACCCCCTTAGTGTGCTGCGAGGACCATCTAAAGAGCATCAGTATGTTTCTGTCTTGACTAAGGTGCAACACAAAATAGAGCGTCCTACTCCAACAAATGGACTAGTTAGTGCTCCATAGGTCTCATGATGATAAGGCGAGCCTGTAGCCACACTCTGCATATAAGGAGGGAGGCAAAATTAATTTTTAAGTATATCAAACATGATCCTACAATGAGTCACCAGGTTGTGCCATATGTATTTCATCAAGGTCTTGCCTGGTATAATGATATAAATTTGTTTAATGTCTTTGAATTCAAAGGGTCATTCTTTATACAAAAACACAGGACTAGCATGGGGAGCACCTTTGTCCAAAGATAGCTGGACTATACCTCCATCACTTTGAGTCACAAAGGATTCTGTGTTAAAGCAACCCTTTTCTTCACAATAACAAAATTTGGAAGAGGCACTTTGATGACATCCTGATCATATAGGGAGAAGACACCAGAGTGATCAATTTTGTGAACTGGTTAAACACCCAGAATGAATTTCTAAAGTTCACCCATTCTATGAGTCATAAAGGGCTAGTATTCTTGGACCTTAACGTCATAGCAGAATGGGGCAAATGAAAAACTACCACACATGAGAAACTCACAGGCCACATTTGCTTTTACTATATGACCGTTTCCACCCTCGTCGTTTGACGGAAAATTTCTCTATTGGACAATTTCTGAGAGTAATGCAGAACTTTTCTGACCCACATGATTAAGATGCAAGCCACAAGCTTGGCTGGCAAAATCAAGGCCAGAAAATACCCAGCAAAACTAGTCGAGAAAGCTATGAAGAGAGCATGTAATATTAACAGGGGTGATCGCTTAGATCGAGTTCAATAGAAAATGACAGAGGACCGCTTAATCTGTATCACCACATTCAATATTGCACCAGATAAGATCAGTAATATTATTAACAAGAACTAGGGGATTTTGAACAGATGCCCCTGAACTTACGAAAATCAATCAATAGAAGAGGCAGAAGTTTAAGGGATTCACTAGTCCACACACATCCACTTAAACCATGGGGAATAGACAGACACCAGGGATACTCCTGAAGTTTGTGGATCATGATCCGTGTGGAAGATGCAGCATATGCCACTTGACAAATACCACCAAAACAATTGATTTCGGCAACAGTGGCAAGTAGAAACTAAGACAATTTACAAATTGCAATACCCCTAAAGTACTATACATGATCACATGCCCTTTCCATCTATGTTACAGAGGAATGACCTCAAAAAATTTAAAACCAGGATTGGTGAACATTGCGGCAACCTGAGATGTGCCAAATACGACCAAGATGTCTGAACATTTGATTAGAAAAAGACACACACTATTTGATTACCAGTGGGTGGTCCTTGAAAACATATCTGACATGATGAACTGTGAAAAGAGACTACTAGAGAGAGAACAACATTAGTTCTTCAAGTTGAACACAGATACTGAGGGTCTGAATGACAATGGGGGTTATTCTGACCCTGGCGGTCATTGACCGCCAGGGCCAACGACCGTGGAAGCACCGCCAACAGGTTGGCGGTGCTTCCTGGCCAATTGTGACCGCGGCGGTAAAGCCGCGGTCAGAAAAGGGAAACCGGCGGTTTCCCGCCGGTTTTCCCCTGGCCAAAGGAATCCTCCATGGCGGCGCTGGGGATTCCGACCCCCTTCCCGCCATCCTGTTGGAACAGGATGGAGGGAACGGGTGTCGTGGGGCCCCTGGGGGCCCCTGCACTGCCCATGCCACTGGCATGGGCAGTGCAGGGGCCCCCTAACAGGGCCCCATAAAGATTTTCAGTGTCTGCTGTGCAGACACTGAAAATCGCGACGGGTGCCACTGCACCTGTCGCACCCCTTCAACTCCGCCGGCTCCATTCGGAGCCGGCTTCATTGTTGAAGGGGCTTTCCCGCTGGGCCGGCGGGCGGCCTTCTGGCGGTCGCCCGCCGGTCCAGCGGGAAAGTCAGAATGACCGCCGCGGTCATTTGACCGCGGTACGGTCTTTTGGCGGTTCCCGCCAGGCGGGCGGCTTCCGCCGCCCGCCGGGGTCGGAATGACCCCCAATATCTCTTGGGACCAATTCACACCATAATCAGCTTTTGATTCCATTCATGGGACACACAAAACCGCTGTTCATAAACCCTCTAAAACTATGATATTTACTGTAAAAATGATAGGTAGAGGAGTGCAACGTATGAGATCCAAATTTGCTTTTTTTCTACATAGATATATCTTTTTTTCGACACATACATTATTTGTGATGCTTGGAGGTTATCTGAACCCCCTCATTTTTAATCAATTTCTGTCCCCTTTTCCTTTATAACAGTTTTTTTTGCTAATTCCATTATTAATTTCATGGTTTTCGGTGTTTCCACCATTTTTATTATTTTTTCAGTATATACATGTAGATACATTTTATCTGATCATGAGGTTTTATTAATCATCATCATCATTAAAAATCATTATATTTAACGTTTCCATATACAGACTTCAACATTGTTAATGAGAAATGAGCAGGCCTATTTTTTGCCAGCTTTCTCATTAAGACCATACTTATTCATCTTATTGGGGTACATTCGCCAATCTTAATTTTTTTCCACACAGCTGTTTCAATATACTCACAATACTGAATAATACAATATAATCCCCTCCTTAACACTGCTGCTGAAATAAGTCAGTCTTTGCTGGGGAAAGCTCCCTCCTAATGAGGGTGTAGATCTCTGTGGAGTTTGACTGTCACATGTTACAATAGCTATAACAGAGCCCATCAGGCTAATGCACCTGCTGAAGCAATGTGCATCACCTATATTTCACATATAGCAAACTCTGTAAAGTAGCTTAGAGTATTATTACCCCTGCAGAAGAGGCCTCTGCTTAACCTCTGGTGTACAGACTTGTCACATATATCTACTGCTTTCTTGTCTGCTCTCTCACTTCTATGGCCTGTCGCCATCTCATGTCCCTTCCATCTCCTTCTTTATCTATTTTGCACCTTTCTTGTTTTACCTGTCTGCTCAACCTACTTTGCTTTTTCTCTTCTTTGAAAGTCTCCTGTCTCCTGTACATGTTCCTGCTTATCTTTGTATGTCCCACCTAATGCTGTTTTGATGTACGCTTCCACCTCCACACAAGTACTTGTATCAGCCTGCATAAGGAGGTCCTTTACTACTGCTTTACATCTATTGTCCTCTCTGGTTCTGCTACTCCCTTCTGTGTGCCTCACTCTAATACGCTATCACTGACTTCATTAGCACAATAAACCCACAACTATTGGCTTTGCCATTGCTTACCTTCCTTGTTCCCCATCCTTGTCATCTTTCCAAAGCATGCCTTCACCTCATTTGTTCTTCCTTCCATGCCTCTTCTCTTATTATACCCTTCCTTGTCTCCACTCTCCTGTATGAGCTCCTCTGCCTTTCTTGTTTTATCTGCCCACTATCTGTCTGCTCTCTTCCTTACTTTCACATACTCTCTCTGGTTTTCCATACAGCAAAATTTTTCAACACTGAGTTCTGAGTGACATTATAGCAGCTTGAGCTTCGCTCTCATTGTCTATTTAATATCACTCAAACTCCCCCGGTAAAAATTATCCTGGTAATTCACTGTTACAGACCTATAATTCTTCACATTATTATTATAATAATTGTAGGAACATGCCTCTTTTCACGTGATCATTCCATTTGTTTGGAAAGATGGTGCTGGTTTCCTGACCCTGTGCACTGGGACTCTGCAAACCAGGTCTCAGAGCATGTGCTGACCCCTGCAAACATGTAAAAATTGGCTATACTCCTAATTGGCATATTTAACATACCTGTAAGTCCCTAGCGTATGGTACACAGGGTACCCAGGGTCTGTAAGTTAAATGTCCTTAGAGGACTGCAGCACACATTGTGCCACCACTAGAGTGATAGTGCAGAACATGACCACAAGGCCTACCACTGTAGCTTGTCTGTGCAGTATAAAAACTGCAAATTCGACCAGCCAAAATATACCATTTTGCAAGGCCTAAACCCACTTTTTAAAGATTAATATTACATTTACTAATGATATCTCTGCCTATGGACCAGCTACAACGTTCATTTTTGGACTTTTTTAAATACTTATTACAGATAAAGACAGATTTGTAATAAATATTTTGCCAAATCTACTTTTAAAAAGTCAACTTTTACCTGCCTACAAACTCTAGAAGCCCATTTGCATGAGCTCCAACTGTGTCACTCGAGCTGAATAGCCCCTTAATGAGGTGTGAACTTGCTCTCAGAGGTGTGACAAATGCCTTGAGTGTGGGGAAGTGTCATGTTCCTCTGACAGGCTGACCATCTTGGCTGTGCCCAGGAACTTAATTAACTTCAAAGATGCCTACCCTGTCATATTCAGTATATATTTAATACCTGGGCCTGTCTCATTTTTTGTCCCCCTACTCAGTCAGACATGAATCCCAGGGGGGAGGGGCTGCCCCAAGAGCCAGTTTTGAATGACCAAAGAGGAGGGGTTGCTCATTTCCTTGGCTACACCTCTAAGGTGGGCATAGAAGCTCTGTACAGGGGAGGAAAGGTTCTGCCATGTTGGGTTTAACTAGAAAGGGCCACTGTGCAACTGTTTGCAGTAGGGCACACAGGGAGTGCTGCAAAGGTAGGTAGGGTTACCCCTGGGGTTATTTTCCCTATTGGTTAGGAACGGGGTAGGTACCACCCACAGGCTAGCCCCAGACATAAATGTACACCTTGGGCACCATACTTAGAATACTACTGTGGAAGACTGAAGAAAAACTGCACCTACTGTTAAGACCTGTTAGTGCTCCCACTTTTATCCAGAGCAAAGAAGTGGTCTCCATGAGCCAGATGGCTACCCTCCTGTTAAGCAACAGGACATAACAAAGTGTTAGAATCCCTTTTCCTGAAGAGCCTAACTGACCAGTCCCAACTGGACCTGCCCTGGGCCCTGGTGGTTGCCTCTGCTGGACTGAGTTTTAACCCCAAGTGCTTTTTACTGAGGTCCTGGGACCCTTGGCTGTGTCAAAGATTTCTTAGTTCTGTTCCGAGTGAGAGAAGACCAAGGGCCTGATTTAGAGTTTGGTGCCCGGGTTTCTCAGTCACAAACATGACGGATAACCCATCCGCCATATTATCATTTCCATAGGATAGTAGGAAATCGTAAAATGGCAGACGGGATATTGGTTATGTTTGTGATGGAGTAAACCCACCCTCCAAACTCTAAATCAGGCTCCAAGTCTGGATGTGGGAAAGGAGGAAAGGGTCTCAGCAAAGAGGATACCAAGAAGCACATGTAGGTGCTTCGGGACAACATCCAGGGCATCATCAAGCCTGCCAATCACTGATTGGTGTGCCATGGAGGAGTCAAGTGCATCTCAGGCATCATGTATGAGGATACCCAGGGTGTGCTCAAGGTTTTTCTGCAGAATGTAATACAGGACACTGTCATTTACACTGATCACGAGGAAGACCGTCGCCACCATGGATGTGGTGTATACCTTCAAGTGCCAGTGGTGCACTCTCTATGGATTTGGCGGCTAAATACTCTACTTACTCCCCCCCAAAAAAAACATAGTGATCTCCTCCTAACAACCTGAAAAAAACAGGGACTTAGAAACATTTTGGCTACAAAGACCTATGGAGGATCGGAACAAACTTTCAAGTCAACTCAACAAAGGTATGTTGTGGCTGGGCCAAAGATCCAGTATACTCCGCTCTGAGTTTTTCTGCAGCTGCAAATTCATTTCAGCAGGTTGTCACAGAGGGGATATATTGCCTTGTTGAGCCCGTTCCAGCTACAACTTTCAGCCTTGCCCTGCTGGGGAATCTGAGCTCTCAAAAGGTGACTAAGTCCAAAGATAGGAATCTTCACCATGCAAAGGCACCCAAAAGTATCCGGCTGGTGAAGGTCATTCCTTTGGCACAAATTTTTAATTTTTTCCGCTCCGAGCGTTCCCACCAAAAATCAACGGATCCACCCCGACCTCAAACTGCAGCTATCCTACTGCCATTCCACACAGAGGATTTTTGGCTTCCATTTCAGAGAGTAAGTCAGAAGGCAAAACGTCTGAATGGGATGAACCTGGTCTCTGTATCTATATCCAACCTGAGCTCTATTGCAGTTGGCCCTAATGTGCAACTAAGTTCCAATCAATCAAAGTCAGATGCCCATGGTTGATGCCTAGCACTTTTTTATGCTATTTTTATTGTAAAACTTTATATCCCCCGTTCCGATTTTTATCAGTTTGGTGTCATTTTGTTAATTACATTATTTTCTATTTTTATCAAATAGAGTGGGATTTTTATTATATTGTGTTTTTGACTTTGTAAATGTTTCGGTACTTCTAAATACTTGACAGATTTTCTTACCTTAAGTCTGTCTGCTCTGTGCAATGGCTACCAGGACTTGAGCTTAGGGTTAAATTACTGCAACCCTTACTGGACCCAACTAGAATAATTACATTATTACTTGTGGTGGACTAAGATTCACCCCAAGTAATAATCCACTATCTCACAATTATTATTATGTATTTACTAAGCACTCAGTCAATGCAGCATTTTAAGTCTAGGAGCTGACACAAATTAGTAAAAGATGAGGGTAAGAAAAGAGAAAAACTGTTAAGAGAGATGTTGCCATAACAGAGAAAAGGGTGAAAATAAATTATCAAGGTGAGCAGTTTAAGGGCCAGGTCAAAATGTTAAACACGTGGCACCTTTATATTAGCTAGGTCAGTTAGGGCATAGTAGATACTTCTGCAATTTGTGCCTACACATACAGCAGTTGTCATCGCCATTGGGAATCTCCACTATGAGCCTTTTGCTGTTGGCCATGTGTTACATTTCAGTGTTGCACTGACAATATGCTGGGACAAGAATAACTACTTTACTGTGTACTGATGTAGGATGCATGGATTTGTCACCTACTCTCATTGCTAGTCCTACTACTAAGAATAATCTATCTTCCATGTCCTATGAGCATCTCTAAAGGATTCACTTATCACATCTTTATGTTATGTCATGTTGGTTTAAATTTAGGAAGAGACTTCCTTAGATTGTAAAATCACTCTGGATAGATCACGGTGGAAAGCAGTTTAGTGGAAGTGGGCCTGCTCTGAGTTCATTCACATAACAATAGTTAATATTAGTTAACAGCATGTGCTTTAGCACAAAAGCTTGTATTGGTGATTAGTACCCTTTGAAAGTGGTGGGGTGAGTTAAGTGCCCCACCAGTTACCAAACAAACAAAATAAATACCCACTCCCTACAAAAGCCAAAGTATATACCCCTCCCTCCAAAAGCCCAAAATAAAATACCACCTTTCTCCAAAAGCCCAAAATAAAACAAAAACCCTCCCTCCTAAGGCCCAAAAACAACTACACTAACATCTTAAATAAATAAGTAAAGGGTACTTACCCACGGTTGCATGTCCTCCTCGGTGTTCAACTTCTGAATCTGCAGTCTGCTGTGAAAGTCTAGCTCTTGTAATGAACCAGATGCTGCTCTCATGCTATTAACCAGTATGAGAGAAGCAGCTGGATTGGATGGAGTGGGCTGGCTGGACTCTCCTTCTGGCCTTGGAGGCTTGTGTTTGCGCTCAACCAACCTGTCTAAGACAGCTGAGTGGAGAGCTTCAAAGTGTACATGGCACTTTGGCCCACTCAAGACAGCCAGCCAAAGTGACATGTGCATTTTGAAGTATCTGGCCATCCAGTGCTTCAGTCCTCCATGCTGCAAATCGGCAGCAGAGTACTCGCCCTGCATGTCTCTGTGCTTAGGTAGGCTGGCTGCTGCAGTGCTCACATCGGTAAAAAACAAAAATGGCAATTAAATCTTTTCATTGCCATTTTATTTTTTCCTGCACTGCTCGCAGCGGGTGGAAGCGATGCTTACCTATCCCCAAGAAGAAACCGCTGCTGCATGTTAGGTAGAACCTGCCCCAGTTTCCAGTGTCATGACTGACAGAAGACATATCTACTCTTTTATGACTTATACCAGAGAGAATGGATACATAAAGTAACTATCAACATGCAATATGCATATATTTAATTGTCCAAAATCATACACTTATAGTCTCTATCGCCACTTCCTTCTATATTGCCGGCTGTTTAGATCTGATACGTTTACCCAATACTCCCCAGATGGCTTGCCCTTTCCGTCTCACTTCCCTCCCTTTCCGTTCATACAATGAGTGTTTGAGCTGATATACTGAGAGGAGCCGATCTAACCAATATTGAAATGCAGGGGGTTGCTGATTCAGCCACACAGAAGCAATACAAAGTCGATGTACAGCCATAGAGACAAAAATAAACCGTGGCCCAATTACATAAAATACACCGAATATTACAACCCCAGGAGTTAATTCCACATTTTACTTGACTACTTCTCTTATAAATTGCCCAATATCCCTTCTCAAAGTTTCTAATTTTATACATGTAGCAAACATATGGGTTAGATCTGCACCGAGTAGCTGACATCCTGGACAGTGTGTCCCCTCTGTCCTACCCCACTTAGCTATTTTCCCAGGGGTAAAGTATAAATCAAAAATTGTTTTGTAGTGCTGTGCCTGGAGTGCTGCAGACATCAGAATGCTGCACTCTAGTCCAAGAGACTCATAAAATTCTGCCTCTCTAATATTTAGTTGGGCTTCCCACTTCTTGCAATGTTTCTCAAAATCCCCTGGCTGCTCGTCATTCAGACTGGCATAAGCTGACCTTATAGTAACCCTTACACCGGTTACCATCATCTCCATCAGAGGGCATTTTGCAAACCCTACTGCCCCCCCTGTTTTCCTATGCATCAAGTCCTTTACTTGTAAATATTTAAAGAATCCCCTTTGCTCCAGACCAAATTTCTCCTGCAAGTTCTCAAATGTGCCTATCGTGGTTCCTGGAAGGAAATCACCTAGCCTTTGTACACCCTGTCGGCTCCATTTCACCATGTAGTTATCCCTAAATATCTCGGGAAGAGATGGGTTATTTGCAAACAGGGTGTAGCGATTAAATCTGCCAAGTCCCATTCTTTTCCGCCAGGGGTCCCAGCACTTAAACGCGGCATTTACAACCTTAAATCGTGCCTTCTTATAGTAGCTGGGTTCCATAAATGTCAACAGTGCGCCGCCAGCTGAGTGACCAATTAGCAGGTCATAAATATCCGGGACATACCCTTCGCCTCTTGAGGATCCTCTGCTGTTAAACAAAGGGCGCATAAACTGTAATGCAGCTGCTAGCTGATATAGTTTAAAATTTGGCAGAGACCAGCCCCCCATCTCCCTTGATAATGTCATATATCTGCTAGCCCTCCTGATCTTGCTGTACGACCAAATAAAACTAATCACAAGTTGATCCAGCGTGTTAAGCCAAGGTTTCTCAAACTCCAACGGGATAGCCCGAAATAGATTTAAGACCTTGGGGAGAAACATCATCTTAACCATATCACACCACCCCATGATTGACATATGTAAATTATTCCATCTGGCGAAATTATATTTGGCTTTTTTTATAATCAGCATTAGATTAAACTGAACAATCTGCTCCACATTAGGTCTAATGTCAATCCCTAGATAAACTGCGTGATCAACCCTTCGAGTATTGGTTGTCATACCATACTCATTTACCACTATCTGGGTCTTGTCTTTATTTAGTAAGTAACCAGATATCATCCCAAAGCTGTATGCAACTTTTTCGATTTCCTTAAGGGACGAATCTGGGTTGGCAGTAACAACTGCAACATCATCGGCATATACTAATATTTTAGTATCCCAGCCGTTGCGGGTCACAGGCTGAATTGCTGCATTCTTTTCTAGTTGTCGTAGAAGTGAATCTATATATAGTGCAAATAGCAAGGGTGAGCACGGGCATCCCTGCATTGTACCACGTTCAATTCGTATCTCATTTGAATGGCCGCCTAGCATTTTAATTTGAGCACTTGGGTGTTTATATAAGGCCTTAATTGCTGTAATAAAGCGGTTTCCCAATCCATAGACCCCTAGTGTTTCCCACATAAATTCCCAATTAACCCTATCAAATGCTTTTTCGGCGTCTAACTGAACCATTGCCATAGGCTCCTCCGCGACATGAGTAGAGTCAAACAGAACGATGACTCTTCTAATATGGTCGGTTGTATCCCTCCCTGGAACAAACCCATGCTGATTCTGAATAAATAAATTACAGATACTGGAAGTTAAACGAGGCGCAAAGGTTTTGGAATAGATCTTCGCATCACTACTAATAAGTGTGATAGTGATAGGTCTATATGCACCCAAGCTAAGCAGATCTTTGCCCTTCTTCGGGAACACTACTATATTGGCGGTACCCCAGGACGGGGGAGGATTACCCCCTTCCTGCACTTGGGTGAACAGTTCTAGTATCACCGACAGCAGCAATGTCTTAAGATGCTTATATAATTTGAGCAAGATACCATCTGTCCCTGCCGCCTTCCTGCTTGGCAGCCCTTGCACCCCCCCTTCTAATTCCTCCATAGTAACCTCCTTTCCTTATTCCTCCTGTTCTTCAGGGGTGATCCTACCACCTGTAACCTCGCTTAACCAGCCGCGACCAGTCTGTTCCACAGGATTGTTCAGCAGCCCTCTCTCGAAAGTCCAACTCTTCCTGTAGCTCCAACTACCCTCACTCTTAACCTCCAGAAGTAGAGGATAATGGTCTGACATAAACCGTGGGCATAGTTTAATTTCCGCTCCCTCTAAAAATTCAGGCAAGATAAGAAAATAATCTAACCCGGCCAGTTTCCTATGAGGAGCTGAGAAGTATGTATATCCTGGATCCGGCCCCTTCAGTGTTGGCCATGCATCTACCAATCCTACTTCCTTTTGCAAATTCCTAATGGCATGAAATATTCTAGGTTTACGCCCCAAGTAGCTTTTGTTATTAATATCCGTTAAGTTTTGTAATCCATCCCATAACCCATTGAAATTCAGATCCCCGCAGATAATGTATGGGGCTGGCCATTCTGCTAATTCAACTGATATAAAATCTAATAAAGACGGGTCGTCAAATACAGCGCCATATAGCGAGCATAACGTAAACCTCTCTTTACCCAACTGACACTCTATTACAGCCCACCTCCCTAGCTGGTCCGCCCTGCGCAGAGTAACCTTACATTTAGTATTACTTGCTAGGATGCCTACCCCTTTTGTTTTAACGTTTTGCTCAGTACACACCAGCCGCTGCAACCCAAAAGACTCCAGCACAGCTTTGTTAGAATATTCTATGTGGGTTTCTTGCAGACAATAAATATCCGCTTTTAATGTTTTCAAATCTTCTGCTACTTTCCTTCTCTTACGAGGGCTGTTTAAACCACATATATTTACGGATGCTATCTGAAATACTGCCATTTATATGCCCTCAAGCAAGTTTCCCTCCGGGATCGCCATATTGGATTATAAAATCTCTGTTCTTATAACAGCACCTATGATCCATTGCATCAGCCTTCCCGTCTGAACCTCCGGACATTAGGCCAGCCCTCACCATGTTACTACACTTTCCCTGCATTCTCTCAGGTAACCAGTTTTCCTTATTTGACCCACCTAAAAACCCCTCGGCCTCCACCCCACAACCCTCCTTCCCCACCCCCCCAGTACCTCCCAACCCCCCACGTGCCCTGTTTCCCCCTCCCCTACTCTTGGTCTTTCTCCTCACCCTTCTAACCCCCTCATCTAGCAACGGCCAACCCCCCTTCCACTGCCCCTCCATCCCTAAGAGCAATCAGACCGCCGATAGTCTGAATGATGGTAACCCCAGATGTCAGCCGCAGACCCACCCTGGACTGCCGGGCTTTCTACATACATGATGACCCCTGCCATCATTACGACTGGAGTACTTGTAGCCTCTACTCCGATTTCTGTGGGTTCAGTAGTTTCAGTTCCATCAAATATTCTTTTGCTTGAATCTCAGACGTGAATTTTTTGAGTTTCCCACTAACCACTGTCGCCAGCCATGCTGGGGCCAATAGAAAAGCCTTCCCTCCCCTATCCTGAAAGGGCTTAATCAGCTGTCGCAGCCTCCACCTTCGCTCCACGGTAACATGGAAGTAATCCGGTCGAGTGAAGAAGGTAACATTATCCACATGGCGTGGGCATCCGGGCAGGCTATTTAAAAAATGACCTGTCTTAACAAGTAATTACCAAAAAAGACCGATATAGCTCTAGGGTATTTAGATTCTGCGTAGCGGCCTCCCTCACTCCTAGCTATTGGAAATCTATGGACTCTTTGAATCTCTATCTCCCAGTCCCATTTTGTGAGCTCTGGAAAAGCGTTCCGCAGGAGGTTAATCATGTATGCTCTGATATCATTGCCCTCCACCCCTTCTTCTATACCCAAAAATCACAAGTTATTTCTCCTCTGTTGATCCTCATAATCTTCCAGTTTCCACATGATGTCAGTTAATTGCCCTCCGTGTGTTTCCGCCTACTCTTTTAGCGCCTCAACCCCTGCCTCCACAGCAGAAGTTCTGTTCTCCATTGTATTTAGCTTTTCTTTAATTTCTGTGCAGGACCTTGCAACTTTGTGGACCGTGCCCTGTAGTTACTTGGTGGCGATCCAAGCCCTCTGGCTCACTGCCCTTGTCTCTGTTTGCAGTTCCCTTCTCGTATCATATATCATCTGTAGCATTTTTTCATCTGTGCTAGTTGCGTTGGTGCTTGGGGCCTGGCAATTCTCACCCCCATCAGCATTGGGTAGCGAGTCAGACTTGGGCCCATATTTATACATTTATACTTTTTTAGTGCTGCATTTGCGTCATTTTTTGACACAAAAGTGGCACACACTTGCAAAATACAACTGCGGTGCTAAAAAAGTGTAAATATGGCCTTAGTGTCTTTCTCCAGTCCTGTCAGTCTGGTTCCTAAATAGTCCCATTTGAGTGCCCTGGCACTCTATCCTGAGAGCTCTGCTCCACCGGTTGAACCCGACCATGATTTTATACACCTACGATGTCGTCGCTGTGGTCACACTGTGGGCCCTGCCGCTGATGATACACTCTTGGACTCTGATGATGTACTGCCCTTCTACTGCACTCTGATTACAGCCACTGCTGATAACTTTAAAATCCTCAGTTAGCGAGTAAAATTTATCTCCACTGTCCCTAGACCAGTCTGGGATCTTTTTGCCCCTTCCAATTTTACTGGCTTCCACTTCCGAGTTTTTGCCATCATTGTCACCTCCTGCCAGGTTTGATCCTTCCCCCTTCCTGGAACAAAGTGCGGGGGCTTATCGGCTAAGCCATGGGTACCCTGATTAGCTTGAGTAGCTTGTTTAAGCTCCTCCGCTTGTAATTGCATGCTGTCACTGGTGGGTGCCCTAGCACACACGTCGTTCGGCGCCGTTTGCTCCTTAAAGCTACTTGGGTCATCTGGCAGCCACCCCTCATCATCTTGTGGCCTAACCGGGGGAAAGTTGCTCCCGGAGGGCCCTTCCTTACCTTTTAGGGGCTCCTCTCTATGAGTCATTATCTTAGAGTTCTCTTTTAAACAGAATGGCATATCTTTGGGAGGACATGAAGAACTCTCGCTGCCACTCTCTTGCACACCACTGGTCAGGAAGTTCGTAATAGCAGGCTGTGATTTGCCCTTCCCCTTAGGTTCAGGTGGGGCCCCCCACAGTGGTATTCTTGACATCCTTGCCAGTCCCACCTCCGGTTTTGCTGCTTGGTGTAGTTGGTCCTGAAGCAGGCCGCCTGCCAGCCGGGCCTGCATCACTCCCATCTTTCCCCACATGTGTTTGTCGTGCCCCCCTCCCCTTTATCACCGATATTCTGTGCGTTTTTATGTGCCATATTCACTTTTGAGAGCCAGGGCAAGGCACTGATTAGCTTTGCAAACTTTCTTAATCTCCAGTGCCAGTACTCCGTTTCCTTTGTGAAAAAGTTAATGGTGCTTCTCGGTCATCTAGTCAATGTCCATGCTGAGTCATCACAGGAGCCAAGATGCGCTCTCCCAAACGCCCCTTCTTTTGACAGAGCCCCGTCAGCATTGATATCCCACCATCCGGTCCCTTAAAATGTATAAACAATCTGTGGAGCCACAGTTACTTTCGCACCCTTCATACCTTTAGATGAGCACCATGGTGCAAGCCCAGCTCGTCGAGGTCAAACCCTACCAGACTCGATGAAAGCGCGGCAGAGCAGTGCTGCAGCTCCGTATCTCCGCGTCTTCTGCAAGTCCTGAAATCGTGCCCAGGCATCCAGCAGTCTCAGCAAACGAGGGGGGGTGTAACCAGCACTCCGCGCGCGGCTTGCACGCCTCCTCTGCATCCACTCCTCACCTCGCCGTCGATACACTGAGCTCCCGGCCGGCGTCCAGGGGGGTGGGGCTAACGGCCATCACCTAAGCGGCCACCATCTTGCCCAATTCCAGCTCAGTAGAGGGTTAACTCATTTTTATGGCACCAAAGGTTACCTGCACAGAAGGTCAGCAAGATGGCTTATTTGCATGACAAAATGTTTGTGCTAAAGGCAGTAATAAGTACAGTACATCATTTAGAACATAGATCTTGCTTGTGAAGCAAACAATTAACATAATCACCTTTCACTGGTGATATTCAGTGCTTGATTTATTTTGGTGGGCACTCATTCTAAATTTTGGTGATTCTGTTTTATTTTTCACCATCAGATTTCGACGTAGAGTAAGACAGAGAGTGGTGGAATAGAGAAAAAAGGAGTAAGAAAACACTTGCAAGAGTGAGACAAAGAGACAGGCAGCTTATAGCGGTGAAAGCAATAGTCATGTGGCGGAATCAAAAATAAGCAGCCCTGGCGTTGGGCAGTAATTGTTGCATAGCATGAAGAAAAGCCTTGGGACAGTCTTTTTTTAAAATAAATAATTAGAGCTCTCCCTAGCAATTCAGAAGACATGAAGAGTGTCAGATAAAGTGGCAGTGAGTTCCACATTTTAGGAATATCGTCCAAGAAAGTCTAATTTAGGGTTTGTTACCTTTGGGCATAGGTCTTTGCTGTGTAGATCCCCACTATTGCTTAATATGTCTAATTTTTTATGCTTACAGTATTGTTGTAAGGATATAATGGTGCACATAGGATAATAGGCATCCTGCTGCTTGTTGAATGGTCTTGCATGGCTCAAGAGTTTTGGGAGGCCAATCAGTACTGAGTCCCCACAGCGTAGTATTGAGAGAATTTGTGCTTGGTAGATATTTAGAGGGGGATCTATCCTTGCAGTTTGGCCTGGACTGTTTCTAAATTGCAAGATTTAAACAGATTTACACCTGACTGGTCTGTGTCTAGCATGGCACAGAGGATTAAAACTGATTTACTGAAATGAGGCCCAAACGACTGCCAGTAGCATACACCCAGTGTCTAATATTTTCTAATCTTTTCAATTCACTGAGCAATATAACGTGTTTTGTTTAGGTGGGACGTTTCTGCAGTTCATGGTTTCATTTGGTCTGTGCATTATGATAGATACACCACTGCAGTTGAAATTTTGGAGAGACTACTTACACATTTCATTGGTGCTCAAATATTTCCATTAGCGATTTATTCAGTGTATGTTTATGGACAAAACCACATCACTTTGTGATGCAGCATCACCCTCTGTGTCTTTACACAAAGTTCCACCAACAGTCTTAACAGCCAACCACACCTCATCATCTAATGTCATATATCGTCAACCCTTCTGACTTCCTTTATCAGTTTAGGTCAGTGCTTACCAGAGGTCGAAGTGCATTCAAAAGTATGGGAACTGTGATGCTGCATGCAGTAGGGGGTGGGATCAGTAAGCGTGGGGGAGGGGTCACAGGAGTTGCTAAAAAAAGAAAATATTCTGTAGATGTTTTTGGTCTTTTACTGTCAGGTGCCTACATATAAAATAATGCATAGCTAAAACAAAAAATAAATTAAAACATATGTTACTCAGAGAGAAATGCACAATAGTACATTATTAAACCTCTATTGGTCAATGCACCACAGAGGTTTGTCTGTAACCAGAGAGCCTTCTTTCTTGATGTAGCTGTAGGATTTGCTCGCTTTTTAAATGTATTAAAATGATAGCGCCGTCTATAAGATAGTACTGTAGTATTTTAATACTTTTCTGTTTGTCTTTGATGTAGCAGTAGAATTCGCTCGATTTTTATTTGTATTAAAATGATAGGACCATTGAGAAGATAATACTGTAGTATTTTAATAATATTCTTTTTCTGTCTTTGGAAACTTGTGTTTTATTGTATTTTAATTGTTGAGCTATGCTTTATGGAAATTGGTCCCAATAAATGTATTTATTTGCTACTAAAAAAGCTATTGGAACCAGTTTAATACAGCTCAGATTTAAAAAAAATAAAAAATATGCTGTTGCTCTGTATGTGTAGAAACACGCAGAGAGAGCCTATCTTTTATATAGTTCCATAAGGAAGGGAAAACATAAATACATTGCTATAAATATCACTGTTCACCTAGACAAACCGCACAGAAGAAAAAGTCAGGCGTCGTTTTTGCTTTTTTTCAGTTGCATCTTTAATTGGCTCTCTTTACTGGTTTTCACATTGGCTGCTGACAGCAGAGTCTCTGACATCAGTAATATGTTTTTACAGCTGAGCAACTGTGCAGTTTCTTCAGGACAGGCCACTAGGTGCATCACAAGTGACCTGTAATATATTGCATAAATTACCCTCCAGCAACACATAATAAGGATATTGCAAGTCACTGAGGAGGTCCATGACCTTTTAGAGGAACAAGGCTGAGTTACTTTATGAGGTTAAGGAAATCATGTATGGCAGGGGGTACTGTAGCCGATATAATACATCATCACACCATCACCTATCCAACAAACCACTTTAATCCTTCGTAACTATTTCATATGAAAGAGATAGCCTGTTTGAAAATTTTAAAAATGCAAATAGAATCTCTAGAGGAAAATTAAACACACCAAAAAGCTGTTAGATACTTGTTGCAAAAAGATGTTAGAATCAGTTTAATACACGTCAGTTTATTTAAAAAAAAGTTGCAGTAGCTCGGAATGTGTAGAAACATGCAGAAAGATTCTAACTTTTCTCCTTTCTGCCTGCGACTGTAAGCTAGTACAAGCATTTTCAATGGAATGGGTCTCGTGTTTGCTCGAGTTAGAGCTATTAGCATCATAAATTCCTAACTGGACTTTTCTTGCCACTTACATTGCCAATGAAAAGTAAAATAGTTGACATAAACAACCCAATTCAAAGCACCATGACCTCCATGAGCATGAGCGCAAAGGAGAGACACAAAAAGAAAAAGAAGTTTACTCACAGTCAAACGTATCTACAATCGTGCAATTATCCATGTAACAGGGGCAGTCTGCAAAGGCGGTAACAAAACTGCCCCAAGGAGGGACAAACGGAAAAGATTTACCAATGATGACAAAGGATTTTGTAACGACAAGCCCAGGAACGAGTGACAGTGATCGACGTGCAGTGGGCGTGGTTAAAAGCCCACAGTACTTACAACAGGTCAAAGCGCTTGTGCACTCAACCTAAAAACAGAGCAAAAGAAAGAAAAGCAACGTTTTGTCATGACTTAAGTAGAGCCGTGTCTGCTCCAGTACCCACATTTTACCCAAGCATGGGAAGTAAGTACGGGAGGGTCAGAATGCCAACAACAAGGTTCTAGGGGTGAAAATAAGCTGAAGACAGAGATGGATAAGACACAGTTTGTGGGTGAAAGAGACAGGTCTGCCACCAACGAATGTTGCTGGTTCTGTTGCCTCAGACACTCTATAACTGAAGAGCCCTCTTCGATATTCTTAAGATCTTCTATGGGCGTCCAATATGGTACTTGCCTTTTTGTTTTTGTAATCACCTAAAACAAGTTCTTTAAATTCTTCGTTATAAATAACATTAAAACATCTTCCTGTCACCTTTACAGGTCCAAATGTTTATAACTTACCGATAAACATAGTCAACATCTTAGCTTTTTTCCTAGCCTCACGTGTTAATTTTGATGGTGACTTTGTGTGTGGATTTAATGTCCATAATGTTCAATATAAAGATAACGGTAAAGAAACAGCTTGTTGCAGCATTGCATTAAGTGAAGGCTGACTTTGCAGTATAGAAATGTGTAGACGTTCCAGCAGAGCAGCCACGACTTACAAGCACTTTCAATATTTATGTATTTACAAGTTTTGCATCGCATTAACATTTTGTTGCAAGGTCAGTCTTCCAAGGGTGATTGCCTCAGAGGGGAAAATGGCATGCAGTATATCATGCCACATTGTGGAGGATGGAAGCAAAGAGAGAGCTCTGTCGCCTGCCTTGGCCTGTCTTGACCCTAAGCTTCCCTGGCCCTTTTAACCCAACACAGCAACACACGATGTGACTGCTGTGAGCATTGGTGAAACATAAACACAGCACCGATTATTGTGTGAACCTTTAGCAAATTTCTGTTGCAATACACTACATTACAGTTATTACAACCGGTTAGAAAGGATATGTAGTTTGCTGCATCTCAAAGGTCCTCAAAAGGCTGATCAAGCCATCCTAAAGTTTTAGATTACTCAAACCCTGTGAGGCTTTGATGAACTGGCCTACCCTACTAGTCTTCATGGTATTCAAGTCACTGTTACTCTTATCTTAATTTGTATATTTTTGCTGGGCTCTCTTGTCAAGAAGAATACTAATCTAAGGTCATTGCCTCTTTTTCCAGTTTTTCTGTACCAAGCATCCCCAATAGAGTTTGTGGGAGAATAATACTGCTATCCTTTTTTTCAGTACAGACATCTTCCACAAACTAATTGCAAAAAGGTAGCCTGCTCTCGGGAGCGGCTCACGGTGTGTTTAGGGGGCGGGGCAGTGGGTGTCAGGGGGGAGGAGAAAAATTAATTTTAAAAAAAAACAAACACTTAGCTGAATCATCGCCACCACGCCACTCTTCTTGCCTTCACTGCAGCCCCAAGCTCCCAGCCTGCCCTGCAGCCAATCTGAACACTGCTGTCATACTGCTGGCAGCATGACAGCAGCGTTAGGATTGGATGGAACACCAAGCCAGGGTGCTCCACGGCATAGTAGGAGTTTCTGCCTGCTGTCTCCAACCCGGCAACACAGTGCTGGGTTGGAGAGAGCCTAGTGCGCATGTGAGAAGGCCAGCCAAACATAACATGAGCACTGAAGGGGAGTGCTGTCATCGCCCGTGGCCCTGCTCCTTTTACAAGAAAACAATGTAAAACATAGGCCTAAATTTAAGAGGGCCTAGCACCATTCTAACAACACATTAGCATCCTTTTTTATGCCAATGTGGCGTTAGAAGGCCAAAAACGCTGCACCATATTTATAAAGTGGTGCAATGCATGCATTGTGCCACTTTTTAACCCTTTGTGCTACATTCTGCCTGAGCCAGGCATAATGTATGCAAAGGGGGTGTTCCCCCATTAGGAGGGGCAAAAAAATGATGCAAAGAAATCAAAGAGATTTTTTTTTTGCACTTTTAACGCCTGCTCTGAGCAGGCGTTAAAAAGAGGCTTCCAATGGTTACAATGGACCTCTGGGTGCTTTGCAGGATTAGCGCCGAAATAGTGTAAAAAATAATGACACTAGTTCCCTAACTACTGCCATGGTGCACGGTATGTTAAATACCACGCATACCTGGTGGGGTTCGGGGGCGCTAAGGAGCGATAGAAAAGTGGCACTGCAGTAGGTGCAGTGGCACTTCTCATAAATATACCTCATAGTTTATTATCGTTTTCTTGAAAAAGTTTTGCAGCTGCTGCTGCTGGCAGTGGGCGATGCTTCTCCGCCTTAGCGGAGGAGCCATGCCTGTCTGCTCTAACTGGACATGGTGCTGCAAGATTACGTATCTTAACCCTGGAATGTTGCTTGTGCGTACAGCAAACAATTGCAGGACAAGATGGGCATAAACAGCTAATGTTACATAGCCATCTCTCCACATTGTTTTCTTACAACATTCCTCAATATATTTAGTATACTTTTAGGTTTAGTAAGTTATAGTTTACTTAGACTAATTGTAGAAGACAGATCATGAAAACCAATCATGAAAAAGTATGTGCACCCCATCTATCACCACCTTTCGAAAGCTGTGTTATGTTGCACTTATTACAGAAGAACCTGCAATCATACATTGGAGGGTCTCCTAAATCCACTTAATGCTCATTGGAACTCAAACCAAATATAAAAGCAACCTCTGTGAGCAATTGCTATGCTGTGCCCAGTAAGATGAGATACCAGACTACATAATGAGTACATTAACCTAAATGTTGTGATCAAAGATGTCATTGATCGTCTTACCCACTGCACTTTAGTATTCAGTTAATACTGGGCAACTGAAAATTATGTGAACTTCATCTGCCAAAAATACTTGAGAGTGTAGGTAGTATTTCAAAACCTCTGGATTAATCCTGGATTTTTTGTTATGGTCAAAAGAAGTTGTGTGTGGTTTCACTTTAGCATGTATGACCACATTGTGCTGTATATTAAGGTTAAAGATAGTTGCCATGCACCACCCGTTAATCGTCAGGAAACCACTTCTGCCACATTTTCCGAATTGGTAGAGCACTGTTTCTTCATCAATTACCAGAGGCTGTATTAATGTAAGTACCCTAAAGGTGCAACAGTCTTTTGTGCCCGCTTTCAGCACCCCAAGAACACCTTAATATTATAGAAGGGGATGCAGATGTTTTATGGCCTAAGGTCCACCGCAGTTGGATGCATCATAATGGAGATATTGCTGAAGTCATTGGTTTTGGTGCCAAAAGCTCTGAACAGAAAAAATATGGATTCCATGGATGCCAAGGGTAGTTTATGGACTGGATAGTTTTGCTGCCTCATTGTGCTCCAAAGTTTTACCCTCAGACTTAGTCACTTTTTTTGGGGGGAAGTTGAAATCCTTCAGTGGAGACGGTTGGAAGCAGTAGCCAGGCAGGGCTACACAGATCTAGGCACTGCTGAGACAGTTTTCAGTTTTGCACACCTTGAATGTGATGTTCCAAGGGAAGCCTCGGTACCATCTCCTGGGCCTGCAAAGCTTGTAAAAATGACAAAGTCCCAACTTTTCTAAAGTTTGGGCAAAGTTCCTTGAGATTAGTCCTACAGCTCTCAGTGTATCATGGAAGACTTCTAGGCACCAGGCCAGGTTATTGCTTTAGGCACTTTCAGCTCTAGTGCACACATTTTGATTTACTCACCAGGATGACCACTCACCTAGGAAATCACAAGGAACTTCTCCAGCGTCTACCACTCTTCTAAAGTCCAGGAATAACAAATGTAGCACTCCAGGTAAGGCTCTTTTTTATACCTCAAGATTTTCAATACTGCAGCTGAGATTTTGTACAAGACTCACAAGATCGCTACGTTCTTTTCACTTTTCCTCAATAAGTGGTCCTTCTCCCACAATTTCCTCTGTGAAGCGCAGCTGCATCTGCAAAGTTGATTCTGAACATTATAACATTACTAAATGTGACTTGTTTTATACAAAACTCGTCACAAGGCAAATGCGTTTGGCTCAAACATGAGTTAGGCAGTTCTGTGAAAACCTTGATAGGACTAATCCTTATGTGAATCTCAGGAATACAATCTACAGTGGAACACCCAAACATGATGTTATCACAGAATCATAAGTGTGTGCATCAATAGCCCAATTGCTGCAACAGATTGTATAGCATAATTGTTAGACCTGACAGCCTTAGGGTGGTCTTCCCCCAACTTTGTGCCTGCCTTCCTCCATTTCTCAATTTTTCTGATCTTGTTTTTGCTGGTTGTATGACTGACCAGTGCTTGTGCTCTCTTGCATGGTAACATTGCCTCCTACCCAATTGGCATATTTAATTTACCTCTAAGTTCCTAGTAAGGTGTACTATATGTGTCGAGGGGCTGTAAATTAAATGCTACTAGTGGGCCTGCAGCACTGATTGTGCAATCCACATAAGTAGCCCCTAAACTATGTCTCATGATGGTCATTGCAAGGCCTGTGTGTGCAGTTTCACTGCCACTTCAACTTGGCATTTAAAATAACTTGTCAAGCCTTAGACCCCCTTTTATAACAAATAAGTCACCTCTAAGGTAGCCGCTAGGTAGTCCACAGGGCAGGGTGTTATATAAGTAAAAGGAAGGACATGTATTTGTACGTTTTACCTGTCCTGGTAGTGAAAAACTCCCAAAGTCGTTTTTCACTATACTGAAGCCTGCTCCTCTCCTAGGCCAGCCTTGGAAATTCCCTTATATACTTGGTAGTGCTATTTTCTGATCTGAAAGGTGTGGCATTCTCATGTTGGTATCGTTGGAATGGTAGTGAGAAATCCTGTTTACTTGTGAGGTTGGATGTAACATTACTATTTTAGAAATGCCACTTTTAGAAAGCAGGCATTTCCCTGCACTTACAGCTCTCTGTGCCTTACAGCCTGTCTCCAATCCACGTCTAGTCTGTGCTGGCTGACAGCTTCCCTTGTGCATTCCACCCAGATAACCATAAACACAGGACACTCATCTTCATCTGCATACTGATGGGTCTTCCTGGGCAGGAAGGGTGGAGGGGCTCTCACTTACTCTTCAAAGGCTGGTGGCCTGACCCCAAAGGACAGATAACCCCTCACAGATCTCCTGGCAGACAGGACTGGGCAGAAAGGGGAACTGGTGCCTTTCAAAACTACTCTTTGATGTCTCCCACACTTCAAAGGTGCATTTTGGTACTTAAATACTGGGTCTGTGACCCCCTAAAAATCAGACATTTCTGGATCTACTACTCTACTCTGTCAGAAGGACTGCAGTGCTGCCCACAGGACTCAGCTGGGCTGTTTTTCTGGAAGGACTGCTCCTCTGCTTGTTGCTCGGCTGCCTGGCTGCTCCCTGACTCTGCCGGAAGGACTTTGCCTTCCCACCACAAGTGATCTCTAGGGGCTTGTCAGCTGGTCAATGCGCCGCACCAGAAAAATTGACACAACACCTGTAGAATCAACTCAGAGCTTGTCTCGTGGCTTCAAAATCAACGCATCGCCTGCAGAATTGTCAAAGCACCTGTTTCACCATGGTTCCATCATCACAGCCTGTCTGGTTTTTTCATGCATCATCCTTGGGCCCCAATTCATCGACTCCACACCGCAGTGAGGAACCGAGGCTGCATGTCCGGAAAATGATGCATAGTCTATCCTGCAAGGAAGGAATAGACTCATTACCTCCCCTTCCAGTAAGGGACGGGTGCATCATCTCACCCATGTGGGAAGAATCAATGCATCACCTCCTCTGCACAGTAAGGAATTGAGGCCTCACTTTGCTTTCCAGCGCTTCACCTTCCCTGTGGCCTGCATCATCTTTGTTTTTGATGCAATCTAGGTACTTTGTGCTAAAGAGATACATCCATTGATTCCTATAGATTAAGACTATCTATTTATCTAAACTGGTGTGGAGTACTTTTTGTGGTGTTTTTACTGTATTAATGCATGAGCTATTGCACAAATACTTTACACATCACTTTTAAGTCAAGTGCCTGCTCTCTGCCAAGCTACCGGAGAGTGGGCACAGGATAATTAAGGTTGTGTTGGGACTTACCCTGACTAGGATAGTGGTCCCAACTTGGACAGGGTGCATACCTCTGCCAACTATAGACCCAATTTCTAACAATAATCCTGGTCTTACACCATCGGTATTGCTGATGAGTGGGGACAGCTTTCCACACAGAGATGGCCAGAGGTCTAACACAAGGCCTACACAGTGACATCGTTTTTTTGCTATTATTTTACTGTGCGGGCACACTAACTCCGATATATAGTGTGCCCTATTCTTATATATTAGCACCCGTCACTGAGGGCAAGGCACACTTTAATGGGGATTTATGAATATATAAAAGTAGAATTGTCCTGCATAGCAAAGTAATTTCTCTCCCCACCATGTGTCACTGAAGTGCATTTAAATTGCATATATTACCTAGTAAAGGTCGCCACTGGGAAGTTATAGTTAGGTCAGCCTTTCCATAGGAAATGCCTTTTTTGTTTTGCTAATAACTTTGGCCCATTCCAAAAAGTTTCTCTTTTTTGCCTAGTTTGTGCATGTACATTTTTGGGATGAAAGGTCAAGCACAGCTGAGAAAAAGGAGGAGAGGGTCCCAAAACCAAAAATCGCCCTCGCATTTAACATATACTTTTAAAGACGCAGTAACACAAAAACAGTTTTACAAAATTACACCCCCTTTCTTGAGCTGTAAATGGGCCCTGAGGCCCCATGGCATGAAGTCAAAAACAATAGGAAGGGGAAGGGGGGCCGCGCTGTCCCGTTCACATGCTGATATATGCCCAGGGGATCCCATCCCTTGGGTGCGATAATGGACAGTGTCCTGGACAGCCCACCCCTAGGGCACTGTGGCTTCCTGCCCCAGAGAGTGCAGGCATTCCCTGCCCATAGAGGACGAGGCAGGGAACAACACTTTACTCACGCCTGGCAGAAGCAGTTACAAAATGCTACTACCGTCTGGGTGGGAGCAAAGGAAGGTTGCCAGCTCCTGACAGATCCTGGGTGCCTTAAGGTAACTATAACTCACTCTCTTGTCATGCACAGCTCATTACGCCACATATTACACCGCTCATTACATCCTCTATGACATCATTTCTACCATCACTGCAACATTTGAAATGACATCCATGATGAGAAGACTGTGCATGCAGAGAGCGCGAGTTATAGTTATCTTAGGGAACGAGTTACAGGTACTAGATATAACTATAACTTGTGACTTTCTGTGGTTATTTAAGTTTAGAATAAAACAAAGTAGATCTGTTGTATCTGTCAAGTAAGACCTTAGTGGATTGACCCATGGTGATAGGAAAGTATCTTTGTGCTTGGATGTCATCTCAAACAAAGACCTTGTGGAAGATACAATTGGTCTACCAGGTGGAATCCTTTATCTTTATGGATGTTTGGTATAATGTAAATGGTTGATATTATCGGGTTAATTCACTGTCATATATCTCAATTCTTTACCATCAGTAAGGCCCTTCTTACCATACAAATTATTTCTCATCACAAACCACTTTTATTTTTGCTCCGGATCTTTCAATTAATTTCCTGTCACATGACTGATAATATAGTGGATGATGTGCCTCCTTCACACAATTTTCTTTGGACCTTAAGGACATACTTCTTTCTCTGTCAGCTTAGTTTACTACTGTGCTGCTATCATTCCTTAAATGTTTAGATTTTAATTTAAATTTTCTTGATACGTTCTAAATTCTTATCATACATTCTAAAAGCCATCAATCCGATTACTTACTGGTGACATTGGCCAACACTGGGATTTCTCTCAGGTGTTGCTCAGACACACATCTAGGTGATCAGTTTTTGTTGCATTTAGGAACTTACTTCCATCTATATTCCATTTGCCCATCTCATTTCTCTTTAATGCATTTCATTTATTTTAATGTCTCTGAGTCTTCTCTTGTTAACTTAGCCTTTTTCTCCTTGAGTGCTCCATTAGAATTCTTGTTCCAGCTTTGTCTTTCATTGCATGAAACACCATAAGCTTTAACTTTGTTCTCTGTTTTTATATGTTAATTTTTAATATCTGGCAAATTTAAAGTGTGACTGTTGGCAGAAACTCAGGCCATCCTTAAACATTATATACTCATCTTTGGTTAATATTTTATCTGATAAGTTAGCTATTGCTATTTCAAATTTTTCTTGCAGTGGTTCTGTTACTTTCCATAACATGTGTATCTTTGAGGAGCTTGTGGGATTTGATCTCCTTCTTCTTCCTCTCCAGGTTTTCCTTTTTCGCCCATGTGTTTTTCTTTTAATCTGCCTCCTTCTCATATTTTGCCCCACATCTACTAGGCACATGTTTGCCCCATATCTACTAAGCACATGTCTTCCAAAAACATTTCTGTGCATGGTCTTTATCTTGAGTTGAAGTTCCCTTGATAGGGCGTCAGAGCCTTGATAAGTAAACTTACAAGGAGACACGCCTAGGCCGATGAACCTTTTGACTACGTTCGGAGACTTCCTAGTACGAGGTATCTTTCTGGCATCACAAAATCAATATCTCAATAACCCGATCAATTTCTTAGTAACTAATCAACAAGATAATCAATAACATTTAATAGGAATCAATAATGAAATCACCATGACCGTTCGGTCATGAATAACCACACAAATCTAGTTAAGTGTTAGTATATTTATTCCCTATTGATTACAATCTAATAGTCATCTCCGTTAATCTCATTAGCAATCAATCTCATTAGTGACTTTTCAGATACATAATTTGAACACAGTTAAATCAACGCCTAGAGAATATTCATTTAAGCGTTAATACATCTTTAATAAGAAGCAGCTTAGCAAAGTCTCAGAGTACAAGATTCAACAAAGCAAGAACTCAGTCATTTGTCTATTTGTGTCAACTATTAGTGAACACCTTATCTAACCTCGAATTAGCATCAGCACGTTGGGCTTCATGCAAAACAATTTAGCAAACACAGATTTGGAAACCATCTAACTATGGCCTCTATCAAAAGAACAGTTGGTACCTAGAAAGAAAAGGCAAACAGACAATTACAATTTTCATCAGATAGTTACCCCTCCAAATGGATCAGCAAACAGCCTCAGTCTTCGTCCTCAGGACATCAGTCTATTCACCATCAGCAAGTATAGGACAAGGCAAAGTCTCAGTATGGCATAGCTAAAGAACAAAGCTCTTCCCTCATATGGAGGCGAAGCAAGCATCAGTAAGGACTTAGATAGCTCAAAAGAGCAATGGCAAAGTATGGCTTAAGGCAGAATGTCAGAATAATGGCAAAAGTGTCCCAATAATGGCTGATTTCTCCTCAGGTCATGCGGTTATATCAAAACTGTTGAACTAGCCCTTAATTCCCTATTGGATAATATTTGGTGCATCATTATCTCTGTCCAATAATTCTTCACACACCTTACTAGAATTTTCCACAAAACACAGTTCTCATGCCATTGATTGGCTCCGTTGATGGACGTCTTCATCGGTAGGAATGTCAGGTAAGAAAAGTTACGCTCCAGTCAGTAGTCCCATTGTTTTCTCCTACTCCAGACAGCCTTGTACCTGTTATGAATTACACTGTTGCATTCAGCAAGAATGTCTCCTTGAGCAAGTCGGGCCTCATGAGAAAGAATTTACTACAGCTACACACACATATCTCTAGCTTCTGGAAAAGTACAGCTTCGTGTCCTTCAGGAAGACAGCACATTGCACGTTAGAAAAACACAGTTTAATATGAGACCAGGCAGCTAGGCCCAGAAGCTCACTAACTAAGGCCTAGTGATTAACTTAGCAAAACACCAATACATGACTTTAATCATAATATGCTAATACAAATCCATTACGTTAGTACATTATTAATTCATCATTAATAAGTTTCATTAGTCTTCGTATACATTGGTGGCCACTCCCCGTGGGCACATTTCAGACGTGTGCATTATTTCCTACGTTAACACATTTTCTATGCAGCTTCATTACAGAATAAATTGCAAGCTTTTCATGTTAATATTGATTTTAAAGATCACACTCCAACACCCTCTTCATCAGACTTAATTTCTGAACTTTGTGTACTTTCATGTGTTTTCAAATACTTGTCCATTGTCTCCCTTACATAGTATTCATATATTTTTGTAAATGTAGATGTTGATCCATTCATATTGTCATATTTATGACATATAGGGGGTCATTCCGACCGTGACGGTCGGCGGTGAAGCGGCGGTAAGACCGCCAACAGGCTGGCGGTCTTTTTTCATGAATTCTGACCATGGCGGTTACCGCCATGGCCAGCCGCCGCTTCACCGTTCCGACCGCCACGGCGGTAACGACCACCGGGCTGGAGACCTGGGTCTCCAGCCCGGTGGTCGTCACATACCGCTGGCGGTATTCCAACCCGCCTGACCCCAGCTTACCGCCATGGATTTCATGTGGTTTGGGACCGCCATGAAATCCATGGCGGAAAGCACTATCAGTGCCAGGGAATCCCTTCCCTGGCACTGATAGGGGTCTCCCCCATTCCGACTCCCTGCCCTACCCCCCCACCACCCCTGCCACCCCCAAAAGGTTGCAGGACCCCCCTCCCCAACCCGATCCCCAACATATACACACACATACACGCATGCATTCATGCACGCACTCATGCACATACACCCCCCGCATTCATGCACGCACTCATGCACATACACACACCCTCCCGCATTCATGCACGCACTCACACGCCCCCTCAACATACACACACGCACACCCCCATGCACGCACACAACTCACAACACCCCCCCACCACCCTTCCCTAACGGACGATCACCTTACCTGTTCCGGTGATCCTCCGGGAGGGAACGGGACCCATGGGGGCAGCTCCGCCGACACCGCCACGCCAACAGAACACCACCACAGCGATTCACAGGTCGTGATTCGCTGAGCGGTGTTCTGTTGGCGTGGCGGTGGAGGTGGAGCTACCTCCACTTCCCCGCCTGCCGCCAGTATGGCTGTTGGCGGCTCTTCGTTCGGAAACGGGCGGAGCGCTGGCAGCGGTCATAATGGACCGTGCGGAAGACCGCCAGCACTGGCAGTCTTCCGTACGGCGGTCCCTCAGCGGTCTATTGAAAAGACTGCCGAGGTTGGAATGACCCCCATAAACTTCCTTTGTTCTTTCATTTTATTTAACATTTCAGCTATCTCAATCAGACAAACAACTAACATACCAACATGCCCTCACAAACACATAGAAATAAACAATAAAAAAATATATCTATACAATGACATAAGACTATAAATGTCAAAACGAAAAACAATTATAATCTAAACTAAATGACAATCCATAGATGATACCATAACTCATCACATCCACCATGAAAGAATGTTGGCCTCATTGCTTCTATATTAGATCAAAAACGTCACTAAAGTACATCCAGAGGTGCTAAAAAAATACAAGCACCGTCCTGTGTTGATATCACAACTCAGTGTTAGCGCAGATTCACGTTTCGGCGAAGTGCTGCAACATTGCGGGAACCACCTTCCTCAGGGCATGACCTTTAAAATGGAGGGAGTGGGACCCCAAATCTAAATGTAGATAAATACAACACATATTCAGCATGGCTCTATATACATAAACTGATGCAAACAAAATATATACCGTTACCACTGCACTGAAATGGGTAAGTCAAGGTAAACAAAATATAAAAATACCATCACTTAGAAACTTGAAACATAAATATAGTACACCCAAAGTGTACTATCTTCACCAAAATGTGTTGAAAATGTGATCATGAATATTATAATGCATGTTCCAAATAGTAGTTAAAATACAGTAGAGAAATACTAACCTTTAAATAAATCCTTTGTGAAAAAAGCAATAATCTGGGCTATTACACAAAGAGTAGAACACACTGTCTGCCCACACACAATAGAATATCATGCAGGAAATATTGCACACTAAAAATGAAACACAGGAAAACCCAATTAGTTTCAAAGATGCAGCTAGCACTTCACAATGTTGGTGTAATCAAAAACACAAACATACCAGATATTAAATGTAGAAAGAAACCACTATACATGATGAGCAAGGCCCATGTGGAGTGGACAAGAAGCCAGCTTTAGGGAAATTACAACTATGATGACGCTTCTCAATGAAGAATCCAACACATAAGGCCTTTAATATGAGAAAATAGGAAGAAGCAGCCAGTGTGTGAGGGTGACCAGTTAACAGAAGTATTGGTCATTTACAACGCATGATTTATGAAGCTGACTAGAGGGAAATCTTTGTGGCCAGTGCACAATCATCTGAAGTCCTGAGCGAGGGTCACCTAAGGAGTTGAAACACAGATGCTGGAAGCCTCTATAATATGTGAGTAGAAAAAGCAGGAATTTGGTATCATGTACACCATAAGCTAGTAGCTGCCTTTCGACTCCGGTGTTAGGGGTCGAGCATCAATGAAAGGTGGCATGGCAGTAGTTCTAGACAATAATGAAGGACTGCTCCACTTTGTAAACATCATCATGACGGAAACAGAGAGAGGACTAGGAAGCAGAGTGCTTCAGCAAGGTCATGGATATGGATAGGGGACTTCCAAAAAACACAAGGGAGTACTGTGGAGCATATGACCTTCAGCATGGAGATGGCAGTGAAAATGACATTGAGTAATTATTCATGTGTGTAAAGTTCAGTGAAAGCTCTGGCCTTTGTGTGATGCATTTGGTATCCTGGTGGTAAAGTTATTCTTGGGTCTGATGAACGTAACTTCACTATTAGAAACATTGATTTGAAATATCTTAAGAATTAATAATTTTTACGAAGTTAACACGAGTACACCGGGGTATTTATGCTAAAGGGGATCTAATGGCTTTTAAAGTTACATTTTTGATTGACACTTCACATTGTGTCAAAATATTTCTATGATATCCATTTCAGTTAGTTGTCATTTATTTACTGAAATGTCGAATGGAGAGTAAGAAGAAATGTTGTTCTTAAAAGGAATTTTTTCATGTTATTTATATTGGTGTGAATATATTCCTATAATATTTTGTTCAATGCATTTCTCAATTTGTCTTAGAAATGTATGTAATAGTGATTTATTTGACATTAATAATATAAAGTTTGGAAATGTAATTTAGTGCTTGGGAATTTGATAAGCACCGTCCTTGTGGAAGAGAAAAAACAGCACCACAACCACCTTTTGTGTGTGTAAAAGGCCGCTTTATCGGAAACAGGTGCACTCACAAAACAATACCCTGGCCTCCAGCCTCACAAAACTAAGCACCTCACTATACATAAATTCACATAACCAAAACGCTACCCCCTCCCTCCCCTTAAACCTGCAGTTCGTTAATCCAGTCATCCTTTTTACCGTCTATTACCTTAATAGTCAGTTGCTGCCGTCTACCTATTGAACCTGCAAGTCTCCAACCCCTATTGCCCAATTTGTTATCTTTGTTTACCTGCTGCTGTCCACCCCCTTCCAATCTGAAAGTGTCTTGGCATATTTTCTGTCCACCCATTATTGTTGTCACGTGAACAGTCTCTGTCTCCGCCTGCACCTGTTCCAAGCGACAAATACAAACTCTCGTTCCCCGTGCACCCATGTCCAAAAAGAAGAGCCTCTCATAACTGCCGACCCCACCCAAAATGCCCCCTTTGGAAAATTCCCCCACCTGTGGGTGGGAGGGCGGGGAAAAAACGTCTGCACCAGCAACAATGGTGACCGTTACAAAATGGACCCCCTATAAATACCACCCCCCCCCCTTACCAAAAAACGCCCAAACAGCACCCAAAACGGCACTCGTGGGCTGCACCACCTTCCACAATATTACCGGGGGAGACCTCATGCTTTCGGCTAGCCTCCCCGGGGCCCATTTGTGGAAGAGGGAAAACAGCACCACAACCACCTTTTGTGTGTGTAAAAGGCCGCTTTATTGGAAAAAAGGTGCACTCACAAAACAATACCCTGGCCTCCGGCCTCACAAAACTAAGCACCTCACTATACATAAATTCACCTAACCAAAATGCACCCCCCTCCCCTAACCCACCCACCCCGCTCCCTCCCCTTAAACTTGCAGTTCGGTAATCCCGTCATCCTTTTTGCTGTCTATAACCTTAATAGTCAGTTGCTGCTGTCTACCTATTGAACCTGCAAGTCTCCAACCCCTATAACCCAATTTGTTATCTTTGTTTCCCTGCTGCTGTCCACCCCCTTTCAATCTGAAAGTGTCTTGGCATATTTTCTGTCCACCCATTATTATTGTCATGTGAACAGTCTCTGTCGCCGCCACCAGAAAAGGGGGGGGACAGCTCACTGTAGGCCACCTACCCATCCAACCCGCTGCCTCTTAATATGCCTACACTAATTAAGGTTCCCTAAACAACCCTTTTAAAGCTTCCTTGAGCTGGAGCAGGTACAACTCCATGCCCATGAAGGACAGTTGTACGCCATCGCTCCGAAAAAACTCCTTATCCTCGAAACGTAGGTCCTTATGCTCCAAATAAGTCATTCCCTACAGAGATGCAATACAAATGCATCTCTTTATTAATTTTCTTATGCGCCTTTTTGATTGCCCCAGGTTTTCTCGCCCCTCTCCATACCCTACGGGGGACAAAGGCTGTCCACATAACATTGCAACCATACTATTGTTGTTGGATCTCATGCAAGTCCCTCTTCATATGCCTTATGATGTCCAACCCTGTCCTTTTTACCAAATCATTTTCGCCCAAGTGTAGAAGCAACACACCGGGACAAAAACCCATTCCCTGAACCCACTGTAATGTCCCTAACAATTCTGGCCAGCACATCCCCCCTTTACCGTCCCAACGTACGTGGTACCTGTCCCTGTCCAAACCCAAATTGTCCCCAATCGCTGTCTTCCATGCTTGTCTCCAGGCCCACTTGACAAATGAATGGCCCACGACCCAGATGTAGATACACCGCACCGCTGGCCCAGGCACTGAACCTGCAGCAGGAGAAAAAACAATTACCATTCCAACGCATTAACTCCTCGTCTCACATATTTTTTAGACAAAAAGAGAAGATAGTGGAGCACACAAACTAATAATTACATGGAAGTATTGAGGGCCAAGTCCGGCTTGAAGAAAAATACAATACGTTCCCATTCATCTATAAGATTATAATTCACATTTACAGTAAGAGGTGTTAGTTCTCTTATTGCAGTATTAAAAACAATGTTAATATGCAGAACACATTTTATTCAAGACAACACATATAATATAAGACAAATCACAGCATAAGAGACAATACACACAAAACAAAATGCACCGCAATTGCATCTATCACTAAATACACTGTATATTCTTATTGGGATGATCCAGTTTTGAAGAGAGTGGGCCAGAAGGTGTATATTTCAGCCCACATAGAGCCTCAGCCGACACGTGTTTCGTCCAAATATGGACTTCTTCAAGACTTAATAGTCCATATGTTCATAAGTCCAAACGTAGTATCTAAAACTTATTGAAATGAAATTTTAGTCAGGAATCCTCTCAATGGGCCCCAATAGGCTTCCTTATTGAATTCAACTTTGTCTTTCAGGTCTTAAGCAAGGAAACAGAATTATTCCCATGCACTTCATATATCGCCAGTTCGCATCCCACTTGTCTTCTAGAAAATAACTATTTTTTATATGCATTCGACTTTCATCTTCCCAATGTCAACTATTCCTCAGTCTTCCATCCTCGAAATCCGGCCTCTGTTGCCATACCTATTCTAAAAGAATGAGTCCCAAATTGTGCAGTGTCCTGCCCAATTGCCCTTAAACCTGCCCTCAATACCGCTAACAGCTGATACTGCCTTACCATGCAAATGACAAAAAACTCCTCCTCCCACGACCAGTGTAATGGCCCTTAGTCCAAAGCCTAAATGAACCAGGCAAAGATCCGAAACTGGGTAAGCCTAAAGAAACACATGCTGCCTCTTCCCCTCTGATCCGTCTTCGATCTCCGTAAGCGAAGCACTACTCCTTCTGTCCTGATGCAAACGTCGCACCACCGAATCCCCGGTGCAGATTTAGACCCCAACAGTTCAGAAACTCGGAATGCCCCAAAAAACATCCAAGACATGAGAGTGCAAAACAAGAAGCATTCAGCCTCATCAAAGCACACCACCCTCAATGCCTGCAGAACCCATTTTAAAATGCTCAATGTAATAGGTTGTCTCACCCTCCCTTCTGCGTTCTCCTCGCTAGCCCAACCTTCCAGTATTCTCTGTCCCAATTCACCCGCCAACAGTGCGTAGCCCTACAAAAGCTTACCCATGAATGCAATACCTGCCAACTTCCCTGCAATGGATACCCTTGACAAGCGCCTTCCCACTAAGTCCACAATGAAGTTTACCACATCGTCCACTCTGTCTTTGTCAAAATGTCGTCTCTGAGCCCCAGACCACAAAAATTCATGCCACGCCCTGACATACGCTTGACGAGTAGAGGGTGCCAATGAATTCACCACCAACCGCAGTATCCTCTGTCACCTATGGTCCACAACACCCTTGGCATAGTCGTCCTTTACAGGGCCTCGTCCGCAGCCAACCCATGGAACCTCTACCACTGCGAACGGGATAATGCATCCGCAATGTCATTGTTGACCCCCGGCACATGTCGCGCCTGAAAATAAATGTTGCGCGCAAACACTTTAAGACAAAAACGTGCAGCAGCTGCAAGACTTGTACCTACCTGGCAGACTGACGATTTACCACCTGGACAACCGCCAAGTTATCCACTCGGAACAACACTCGTTTGTGCATCAATAGGTGACCCCAAACGCGGACCGCCATCACTAAAGGAAATAACTCCAGGAATGGAATGCTGTGTCCACCAGACCGCCACGCCGCTGGCCTGTCCTCCGCACAAAATCTCCTTTGCCAGTAGAGACCAAATCTCGACGCCCCAGATGCATCCGAAAAAATGTGGATGTCCCATTCACACAACGGCCATGTTTGAATTGGAATCCCATTAAATGACTCCAAAAACACACACCACATCCTCAAGTCCTCCTTCACCCCTGCGCCAAGTCTCATGTGGTGATGCGGCAAACTGTACCCTGATAAAGCCATCCTGAGTCTCCTGCAAAATGTCCGCCCTGCTCTAACTACCCTGCAGGTGAAATTAAGGTGCCCTAAATGCACCTGGATTTCTTTGACCATCACCTTCTTCTTCTTGACCATCGATCGCACAGTCTCAATCATGGTTGTTTGTTTGTCTGCAGGCAACCGAGCCACCATGGCTACCGAATCCAATTTGATACCTAAAAAGGCCAATGCCCCCCGGGCCCAACTGTTTTTTCGGGGGCCAGGGGTATACCCAGGTCCCCGATGATATCCTGAAATTGACCCAGTACCACTTCACAGCAGTCGGAGACCTGAGGCCTTACAAAGAAGAAATCATCCAAATAATGGGTCACCTCCTTGTGCCCAGTCACCGTCTCGAAAATCCACTGCAAAAATGTGCAAAAGCACTCAAAAAGTGAACAAGAAATCGATCAGCACATGGAGAGTGCCTTATCCACATACCACTTACCCTGGAATTGAATCCCCAACAACCCAAAATCCCGGGGATTGACCGTCAGCAACCTGAAAGCAGATTTGATATCAGTTTTTGCCATCAAGGCACCAGAGCCCAACGACTCCACCATCGCCATGGCCACATCCACCAACGCATACAACACCTTTGTCACTTCCTCCGGAATGAAGTCATTAATGGAGGAACCCTCCAGCCAGGATAAGTAATATATTAGTCGATATTGCCCTGGTTCTTTCTTTGGGACACCTCCAGTGGGAGAAACGATAAGATTCTGGAGAGGCCGATCTGAAAAAGGACCTTCCATGCGCCTTTCCGCCACCTCCTTCTCCAATATGAGCCGCACCAGCTCCTCTTTTCGGTTGACCGACCACAGATTTTCGGCTCAGCGCCGCTACCTAGGCCCCGTGTACCCCAAATCAAAACCATGAAGAAATCCCTGAAGCAATAATTGTCCTGTCTGTCTGTTAATATACTGCTCCACCCAAAAACGCAGCTTGTCAGTCTTAACTGGAGTAATAGATTTTCCCCAAAGTACCTGGACCCCCTCTGGAGCGGGCCTGACCCTGACCCCCCTGTGCGCTTCCTCCCTGTCCCGAAGCTGAGGTCCCTGCGCCGCCTGCCCCGGAGCAGTTAATAAGGGCATGTCTACCTGCACATTTCGAAATCCCAACAAGCTCCTGTCTTTGGTGTTCCGCTTCCCGATGCTCCTGTCCCCCCCTTTGCACCTGTATTTGCCCCACCCTGGGTGGGGCGCTCTCGAAAGGGTCGATACGTGATAGGCAAGCCTTCAAACTCTGGCCCTACTCCCTCCCCTAAATCAAAAACTCTTTTCTCTCTACCCAGAGCCTCACCACTAACTGCCTGACCAAAGGCTCTGTCCTGCTCTGAATCCCCTCCTTCTGTGGTAGCACCATTAACCCCTAGCCCTGCTGCTCTCTCTGAACTAAAACCCCCCAATACCCCCTTTTCATGCTCTCCCAAATCCTTTCCTTTATTCCCCAAACCCCCCTTGCAGCGCCAGGCCCTCCCTCTACCTCCTTTTCCCAGGCGCTGCGTTAACTTCGTCGTCGGGCCCCACGGTCCGACACCGCCCCTCCCCCTGCCCGCACCACAACGCTCCGAACATGCGACCGGGCTGCCGAACCAGCACTCCTCCCCTGGGAGGCCCCAGGAATGCCCAAATGCTTGCCCCGCCCTTCGGGCTAAATCTCACCTGCGTCGCCATCTTGCGCATTCCACGCGGGGGCGAGCAGGCAGCCACGGCCGCCGCCACCGTGCTCGCTGCCCTTTATGCCGGATGGGCGCTCCCGGCCACGCCCTCCGCCAGAAGATCCAGGCACCCGGCCTCACGGAGAAGCCGGAGCACCTGAGATACCCGGGCATCCATGGCAACGAACGGCAGCTAAGGACTAAATACAAGTAAGTGGAAAAATAACACGCTTATAATAATGTGCCGCGAAAACACACTCTACTCGTCTCCCAGCCTTAACGACACCGCAGTAAAAGTATATTTGGGTCCACGCAATCTGAAAAAATGCTCAGGAAAAAACGGCTGCACCAGCCACCGTGTCACAACCTAAATGGTGACTGTTACAAAATGGACCCCCTATAAATACCACTGCTCCCCTTACCAAAAAATGCCCAAACAGCACCCAAAATGGCGCTTGTGGGCTGCACCACCTTCCACAATATTCCTGGGGGGGGGGGACCTCATGCTTGCGGCTTTCCCCCTGGGGCCCATTTCCCAGTTTCCATTCCTTGGTCAATACCCACATTCAGCTGTTTTGATAGAATGCAGTATTCAGTGCACTTTTTAAGATTATTGTTGATTGGTGTCTCTAGTGATGAATTGTTAGATCTTAATTATCATGGGAAGTTACTGACGAGAGAGGCGAGTTTTTAAATAGTTGCGTTGTTTTAAAAAAAAAGTAATATTTAGTGTGATTTTGAAGCTTACAGTTGATTGCAATGTGATGAGTTGTTAGTTCTTCATTATTATGGAAAGCTACTATCGCGAGCGGTGAGTTTCTGTGTAGCTGCGTTGTTGGATTTTCTGATATTTGCGATCTGGTGAGCGCCTGCTTTGTATGACTAGTGGCAGTTGTTTGGCACATGTGCCTGGCTTTTGTGGGCTTTGGTGCGCCAGCTTCACATAGCTAATAGCGGTTGTTTGACACATGCGCCCGGGCTTTTGTGGGAGTGGGTGGAGTGGATCTTTTTGGAGATCAGTATTAGTTTTCAGCGCATTCGCTGCGAGTTATTAGTGCGTTTATAAACATCGACTCGATTGCAGTCCAGTTTTCCTTGTGTAAAGCGGCTACGGAGCAATATCTTGATTGTGTTCGCACCTGTATTTTGATTAATTCTGGAATGGGTGGCTTATGGTTGATTTGCCTTTGGTTAAGTGGTTATTTATAGCCAGATAACCTGTGTGTGATGTGGGTCTCAAGCCAGTGGCCACAGATATTTGATTTTTGTTTTATATTTTTGTCTAGGTTTTGAACCTGTTTCCTTTGAGGGATTGGGTTGTTTAGTTTTCATTGAAGTTTCTGCTCCCGATACAAGTAGGTGTTTCTTTTTATGTGGAAGTTGTTTACTTTTGGTGTTCAGTTGTTGCACCTGTGGGATTTTTCTTTGTATTTTTTTTTACTTATGATACTATGGTTTTCTCACTTGTGATGCTATGAGTTAAGTCTGTGTGGACATTATTTTTCCCTATTTAGGTTTTTAGGATTTATTCTTTGAGGATTGATACTTTGCACCAATTGTAAGTATTTGTCTTTGCTTCCTTTATCAAAATAAGAGTGCTATTGTTTCTTTAAAGGTCCTTTAATATATTTCTGTTATTTTTAGTTTTGTTTTAGATATTACCATATGTGCTCCATTAGTTTTAAGTCCTGGTGACGACCCTGGGGGTTGATTCACCATCAACACTTGTTGAAGCTGATTGGAAAATGAGCATTTTATGTACTGTGTGTCTTGGCCCTGTGTGGTTTTCTTTGTTTGTATCTTGCATCCATCGCTTCTTTTGTCCAGACACTGTTAAGTAGGTACATTTGTATGGAATTGTGTTTTTGTGGAGCCATTGCTTAATGGTTTATAAGTGTTTTTTGTAAAATTGTATTTGTTTTTTCATTACATTGTTGTTGGCATCTTTCCTTATTATTTTGTTTTTTGATTTATTGTGTCTCCTGGAACTTTTGTGGTTAATAATAACATTTTCTCAGAACAACCCTAAAAAAATGAAACTGAAACGTTCTTTTTATGGGAGAGCGCAAAGCACTCCGTCCCATGCTGTAATCTCTCTTTGGGCTTCTAACCACACCCATGTCACTTCAGTCACTTTCATTTGTTCATGGGCTTGCCTTTTGAAATCCACTTGCTTTCATTTGTGAAAGGGATGCATACGTCATGCCTTTTCCGGTGTTTAGCTTTTCCGGTGTTTTGATAAGTAACTCACAGCACCGGTAAACTACTGAAACCATTCGAGGCTCAATGTTTTCAGCATGGTTTCCAGACTACTTAATCTTTTTCTTTTCCACGCAGCACGATCACGCTCGGTTTTTCCGTTTTTAATTTCAGCGCGATCACACTGCATTTTACATAGCGCGATCGCGCTGTGTTTTTTTTCTTGAATGCTAATAGCTTTAATTCGAGCAAAGGCGAGACCCGTTGCATTGCAAGGGCTTGTTTTTTGTTGAAATTCATCCCACTTTCCTTTAAGGAAAATGAGCTGCATTGAAAAAAATAAAACCTGCTTTATTTAAAAAGCAGTCAAAACATGGTGGTCTGCTGACCCCAGCAGGCCACCATCCCTTTGAGTGCGGCCATTCCCAAATGGGTCACAAATTGCGACCTGCCTCACGGATATTATTGAGGCAGGTCCCTTGCGACCAATTTGTGAATTGCAAACAGTGCGGTTGACACTGTTGTACATTTTGTTGTGCGACTCGCAATTCGCGATTCGCAAAAATCACAAATTGTAAGTCTAAAAACAAAATGATCGTACTTCTGGCCCTCAGTCCTCTGTCCTGAAAAGGGAATTAATAAACATATAGGGGCAGGGTAGGGATACCCTGCCCTCTTGACCTGGTGGATGGGGGGCCCAGAGGAGCCCTCCCCAGAGTCACAAGCATACATTGGGGTAGGCCAGGGTCCAGGGGTCCCACTCAGTGCTTATTTTTGGGGAGTGGGGGAAAGTGACCCCTGCTCCCCAAGCCACTTGGAAAAAACCCAGGGACTCCATCCCCGGACGATTATAGTTACTGATAAATTATTGATTTATTGACAAAGCCAGTAGGCCTACTTTATGTAGGTTTATGTGCTGACCCCCAGATAAAGCCAATAGGGCTGCTTTTTCTATCTTGGAATTTTGACCCTTTGAAGAAGCCTATAGGCTAGCCTTAGTTTAAATGTCATCCTTTGTATTACTTAATGTGAAATAAAACCTCAGAAATGTACCGAAAAAAACAAAGGTTAAAGTGATGTTATAGTTTTAGTGATGTAATATATGAGGGCACAGCTTGTACCATCACATATTACATTACTCATTACATGTTCAGTGACTACATTGATAACATCCCTAGACACATCTGAAATGACATCAATGATTACAACAATGTGCATGGCAACCCCCTATACCACCCAACCTTGTGCCGCACACAGCCTTTGGCCGTGCGCAGTGGAGTTGGCCGCTTGAACATTTTGCTTTAAACATACATAACCATAGAAATTCACCTGTTATAGTTATAGTTATCTCAAGTAACTATAACTCGTGCCCTAAGGAAACTATAACTTACTCCCCTTGCCGTGCACAGTTTTTTCATGAAAAATCTCACTGCATGTATGACATTGATATTGTCAATGATGTCATCAAAGATTGAAATGAGTGCTGTAATTGGTGGGGTGATTAGCAGTGCATGCAAGGGGCGTGAGTTATAGCTACCTTAGGGCACGAGTTATAGTTACTTGAGATACCTAACAGGTGAATTTCAATTTTTTTTTTACTTTAAAATGTGAGCCTAACTATAACGTCCCTGTAACCTTTGGTTTCTTTTTCACCAAATTTCTATGTTTTTTCAAATTCTTTTTCCTAACTATAACGTCCCTGTAACCTTTGCTTTTGTCAGTGAATTTTTATGGTTTCTTTAATGTAAAGTCATTTTCATTACTATGCGTTAATCCAATCAGCGCTGTGTACGGGCGAAGTTGCCCTTTGGCGAGTCACTGCAACCAACCCCCCTAAACACCCAACCCCACGCCATGGGCAGTTGGAGTTGGCTGCAGGTCTGCGTGGTCCCCTTCTTCCGGCCAGTTTCTGCCTCGGGGCTCCATTCCTTGGGGCCCACTACAATTCCATGTGGGGGTGCGCAGCCCCCCTCCGCTAGCTGTTTTTGGGTGGGGAACCCCATCCTCCAGGGCCCAGCCTTCTACATATCTTTTTTGGGGGGAGGGTGGCCACGTGGCTCCACCCCCTGGCTGATTTCAGCCCCAGGGACCCCATCCCTCGGGGCCCGGCGTTAATAAATTTATTTTATTGGGGAGGGGCACACAGCCCTGGCCGATGTAGGCCTCGGGGACACATCACAAGGGGCCCAGCTTAATATATTATTATTTTCTTGGGAAGGAGACTGCGCGGCCCCCTCCCTAGGCCAGTCTCGGCCCCAGGGACCCCATCCCTCGGGCCCGGCATAAACATTTAATTTTTGGGGGGAAGAGGGCCATTTGGCTCCCCAGGCCAATCTAGGCCCCAGTGATCCCATCCTCCAGTGCCTGGCCATGTCATCTGGGTGCCCCCATAGGCCTCCTTGGTCCCAGCCAGCTCTCCGCCTAGTGGGGGAGTAGGCGTTGCTTTCACTGACAGGGAGCTAAACATGCAGCTCCCTCTCTGTGAAAGCAATAGTTTCCTCTTTTTCCCTGCATGCATCTCTGCAGGCAGGGAAAAAGAGGAAATTCTGCTTCTCAGCTCTCACTTGCTGGAACCGGAGTGCTTGCTCTGACTTGGCGGAGGTGTCAAATCTTCGGCCAAGTCACAGCCAACAGCTATGTCCCAGGATTGGGCACCCTGGAACATAGCAGGAGCTGGCCCTGGGGGGTGGCAATCCTCAAGGCCATCTATAGCTCTTCGAGGGGGGCTGCGCTACCCCCCCTCCAACCTATACAGCCCAAGGTGGTGGTCCCTTAGGCTGTGGGGGGCCACACAGCTCCCTACTTACAGATTGTGTTTTGCCCCGTGAGTTGTCAGTCCCGGGGCAGCAGGGGACCCTGCGTCCCCCTCATTCTTAATATATTTGGCTCTGGGGGAGGCTATATGGCCTCCCCCTCATGAATACAATGCTTTGTCCTTGGAAGTGGTTGTCCCCGGGGGGCAGGGTGTTGGGCGGCCGCCCTGCATTTAAATAGATGATAGCCCCAGGGAGGTGACGGTATTTGGGACAGCGGGGGCCAGTTGGCCCCCCTGCATTCAAAATGGCAATGCCCCCGGGACCTGTCCCACCCAGGGGCTTCATTTAAACAAGCGTGGGAGCCCGCTGTTTTAAAAAAAAAGAAATTGGCAGATCCGGTTCGACTCCTGGTAATTTTTGTTTTTTAAATGCTTTTTTGCTCTGGGGGAGTCCCTGTAGGACCCCAACACCAGAGCTAAGGGGTCAGGGCCTTCCTAACCTGGCCCCTTTTCTTTTTTTTATATTTGTTTCTGGTACTCGGCTGACGCCGAGTCCCAACAAGGCTGCCAACACTTCCTGGTTGAAGTGTAGGTAGCCAATCAATCTCAGCACATGATCGGGAGGGTTTGTGGAGCATTTGCATCCCTATACATACAAATTAGTTTTTTCTGTAATTTCTCAAAAACTACTGAACAGATTTACACTCTATAACAAAAAGGTCGCTTTGTGGACCAAGAGCTGCATTTCTGCCAAATTTGGTTTAATTCTGTTAAGTGCCTCAGATGCTATTCCTGTTCAAAATCCCTATGACAAATTGAATGGAGAAAAATCGTTTTGGGAGCCCCCAGTTTTCTCGGCCCTGCTTGATGGATCATCCCGAAACTTTCCAGACAGCAGCTGAAGTGAGCGCTGTATAGGGCCAAAGTTATTAGCAAAACAAAAATAACTCCTTTTCTATAGAAACTAGTTCCTAACTATAACTATCTTGTGGTGACCATATAAATATATACATATACATACACACACACATATATGTAAAGAGATATATACATGCATGCACATACATGGATACATAAAAATATGGAAATAAATAATGTATGCATACACACACACATATATATATATGTCGTTTGTGTAATAATAATGTATGTTATTACATATTTTATGTATTGAGATATCATGTCTGACCTTTTTCTAGCTCTCAACAAGTCCTAACAGTCAATCAATTTAACCTCAGGTTACAATGAAGCACTCACAAATTTCACTTTGTCATTTATTCAAAGAAAATCAGCAAACATTCAACAGCCTTGTGTTAAAAAGTTAAGTGCACACTTACTGCTTCCCAACCAGTTAATAAGGGAATTAAAATCAAGTGTTTGTAAACAAGTGCATGTGATTACTTGATCACCAGGAAGTGATGATCAGCCATGCACAGCAAGACCCTGCACGCATCCATTGGGTGTCCAATTCCCTGCTGATAATGGCCTCAGGCTGTACCCTGTAGCGGTAGACCACATGACCCGCGTCATGGTCCATGGCTCTGTGTCATAGAGGCCCCTAAACCTGGTCTAAGGTCCACGGATCACACAACAATAACAGTAATGGTTGGGGGGGTCCTTTTAGGACCCTCACACTGCATAGGGTACACAGAGTGCTGTCCATGCTCCCTCATTTTCCATTTATTTATTTTTTTACATACCAGGCACCACAGTGTTTAATGATGGCCTTAACAATAACCTTTCTGTAACAGCCAGACAATGAAAGTGCTCCGGTTTGTGGACCTGGTTCTCGGCTTGCGAATTCCTATGGGACAACCTGAGAAAATGCTTCCTTGTTCTGTTCTGTCCATGACCCTGGGTTGATGAGCAGACAACAAACGAATTTTCAAGCTATATCTACAATTAACCCTTCAAATACAATGTATTACCTTTTTGTAGCGCAAATATCTAAAAAACTGTTGAACAAATTTAGCCTATACCAAGAAGAGGCAGTGCTCAGAGTAAAGTTCTGCTTTAGTTGTGCGCAGCAGGGGATTGGCTACAGAGTTTGGCCTTTGGCCAAGATCTGTACCAAACCCACCAGGTGGTCAAATCTGCTACACTTGCAAATAGCTTCTGGACATGCACAATAAGGATTGTCTACAACGTCTGTCCAACAATTAATAAACCAGTGGGATGACAATGGTTGTATGTACATTCTTAACACACATCTACCAAGAAAAATACTGTGTTGGGATACTGAAATGGAGTGCTGATAATAGCTCAAGTCAAACTGTGTGCTAACATAAAACAGAAGAACCTTCTATGTTCCCTGAAATTCAACTTCATTTTGAAATCCAGCTCTGTTGAAGTAAAAGGAGTGAAATTTCTAAAAACGAAATCTTTGTGAAATATTGGACAATGCTCTGCTTGTTATGTAAGGATTTGCTTTAATACGAGCTTCTAAATAATGCATGCTACTCAGAGACCATTTAAAATGCTGACCTAAAAGCAAGGAAGCCATAACTGTGATTGGAGCATTATATACTGTAAACCCAGCAGGGAAAAAGTGTAAACTTCCTAGTCTGTGCCCAGAGCTTCCTTTCCGTGTCCTTGCTGCAGTTTTATTCAGGCGGACAAATAGAGCAAATGATTTCTCCATCTTTTTACCGCAGGAATGGATTACCTCGCCTTTTACCTCACAGGCAATATCTTTTTCTAAGCATTGACGTTTCAAGGCAAAATCGTTAAAAAAGAGCTCCATCTTGAAAATGTGCTCAAATTCCTCTTTGAAACAGCTTTAATTACACTGTGGCCTTTTGTGCAGTGAATCCATATATTAAATGTAACCAAACTACTTTCTTCAGCTGAACAAGGGTTGTGTAGAAGGGGGTGAACTTAAGAGTGTAATGCTAGTGTCAAGAATCTTTGACCGCTCTTTCCTCTGCTTTGTGCTCTCTAAACGGGATGTCATCTTCAAGTTATGCACATACGCTATGACACCTTCACCTGTATCTGATTAGGGGTGGCTGTAATTTCTTTTGTGAAATTTCATAAATGTTCCTAAAATTTTGGCCCTCATTATGAGTCTGGTGGTCGGACCGCTGCAGTCGGATCACCACATTACGACTGTGGCAGAGCCGCCACGATCTGACCGGCGACACCGCCAGATTGCCGCCAGTTGACAGCCTGGCGGTCTCAGCAGTTGTAATCCACCAGGGCGGCGCTGTATGGAGCACCACCCTGGGGATTATGACTCCTCAATCTGCAAGCCTTTTCACCGCATGGGCAGTGCAGGGGCTTCAATGGACAGCCCCATCGCACTTTCCAGTGCCAGAATTACGGGCAGTCGAAAGCGCTGCGGGTGCTGCTGCACCCCCACCACTGCCACATTGCTGCCGGCTCAATTACCAGTCAGCATCAATGTTAAGGCCTTGTTTCCCGCTAAGCCGGCGGGCGGAAACGCTGATTCTGCCCGCCTGCCCAGCAGGAAACTTGTAATAGGGCCGACGGTCTTCTGGCTGCACTGGCGGTCAGATGGCAGAACGAGTTTCCACTCGCCAAACTCATAATGAGGGTCTATGTGTTGGGGTGAAATATAGGTTGCTTTATCTCGCATTAACATCTCACATAGGGAATATCTTGTGTGAAAAAAGAGTCATGCAACATACTGACAGGAAACTAGTTACAAGCAGAAAATATCTCTCAAAGAGAATTCTTTTGTATTGGCAGCTTAAACACAGTTATTAGTGTGTTATTCGTACACTGCTCACATTAGTAGTCATGCACAAGAGTAGTAAAACTGCTAATATACTGACGTGTTTCTGGGAGAAAACAAAAGGTGAGAACAGTAACAACAAAATCCTATTAACTGTTTTAGTTCCCACCCTCCCCCCACAGGTTGGCACCCAGGCTCTCTGGATCCGACAACCCCCTCCACCCCCACCCCATCCCGTTCCATCCCACTGCCAGGTGCCTGGATAGGCAGGCTGTAATGTGACGTGAACTCCAGTGTCTATTCCCCGGTCTCCCTGGTGTTGTGTGTCATTATAGAGGAGACAAGTATGCCAGCCTTAGGGATAAAGTATATTAGCACTAAGTTGTAGGGTCATTGGTGTGCGATGTCAGGGGGGCAGTATATTGTGGGGGGGAGGAGGTGAATGCAATCTTTAATATATTGACCAAAGTTACCCACTAATGTGTCCCAGTTGTGTGCAATTTGGTCTTTCCACAAAACGTCTTGTTCCTCCATATAGAGAAATACACTCTTGGATGTCAACCATGGCTGAATCACCCTGCCCAAGGTCTGAACCCCTCGCGTGGTTGAGCTTTTCCCATTGATCGTTATGTATTTTGTGGCCAATAGCAGGGTAAAGTCCATGAATTTTGTCATAGCTCTATTTGTGGCTGGATGAGGAACAAGCCCTCTAGGGAATTATCCACCCTCCTCTCTGTAACTTGGTGCCGTACATCTATGATCCTAGACCAATACATTCTAAGTGACCCGCACAACCAAAGTATATGGGGCAGATCCGCATTCCATGCTTGGCATCGGGTAAGAAGGGATGATGCTCCCAGGTACATCTTGGAAACTCAGAGTAGTCTAAAGTACGTCCTATTTAGGATATTGAACTGAATACATTTAAAGTGGGCATTACAAGAAACTTTGGGGCATATTTACAAGAGACTGGCACATCAGTGCTGATGAGCCAGTTTTCTAGCGTTGTGCGCCCCACTTAATGACACCCTGGGCGCACCGTATTTACAATACGGTGCACCATGGCACACATTAACCCAACAGCGTCAACATTTTTGACGGTATTGTGGTGCTTTGCCGCATTAGTGTCCTAAATTTTGACACCAGTGCTTTGAGCAGACGTTAAAAATGATGCAAAAAATGGTGCAGTACAATCTTGTAGTTATCACTGCACCAATGTTGCAGGCCTCCTAACGCCGGAACGACCCCCTTGCAAACATTATACCTGATGCATGCATGTTGTGGCACAAGGTGTCGCAAATTGGCAAAATGCTGCTTTGTAAATATGGCGTGGCAAAAATTGTCTCCCTGAGCAACATTAGCGTAAAAAAAAAAAGACGTTAGTGTGGCGCAAGGGCCTTGTAAATCTTGACCTTTCTGTGCAATATGAATGTATGTCGGAACTACGCCTGCCGGAACATCGCATGCCTGAACAACGAGGACGGAACAACGACCTCGTTGTTACCACTAATGCCTTTACCACAAATGCCTTAACAACAATTTTTCGTTGTAAAGGCATTCCTGGTAAAGGCATTAGTGATAGGCATGCATTGTTCCAGCATGCGTCCCCCCTGCCCCCCCACCCCCACCCTTGCCCCTAAAACTACCCCAACCCCCACCTCCTCCCTAAAATTACCGCAACCCCCACCCTACCCCCAAAACCTAAAACAACCCCAACCCCCACACCATCCCTGAAACCTAAAGTACCCCAACCCCCACCCCTAAAACTACTCCGAGCCCCCAACCCTGCCCCTAAACCTAAACCCCCCCACCCCACCCAGAAATTACCCGAACCCCAACCCACCCCTAAAACCTAAAACGACCCCAACCCCCACCCCATAAACAACCCCAACCCCCACCCCATCCCTAAAACCTAAACTACCCCAACCCCCACCCCTAAAACAACTCCAACCCCCACCCCATTCCTAAAACCTAAACTACCCCAACCCCCACCCCTAAAACCACCCCAACCCCGCCCCTAAAACTAAAAATACCCCGACCCCCACCCCACCCCTAAAACTAAAACCCCAACCCCCACCCCCGCCCCACTTACCTGACTCGTTGCGTCATCCTCCTCAGCCGACTCCCTTGTTTGTGCCTTAACCATGCATGTGCGTTGTTCAGCACATGAGTGGTTAAGGCACAAAACAACAAAGTCGTGGTTAAGGAAAGCGTAGTTCCGCTTTTGTTGCCCACGACTTCCTTGTTCCGGAGTCGGCCTTCAGGGCATTTCCCATCCGGAGGCTTTCTTGCAGAAAACTTACGTTGTCTTTCATTGAGACACTTTCTGTTCAGACCAATCTCCTCTCAGTAAAATTACACAAATTCATCTAATGGGAAATTGTGCAAATGTTTATGAATTCTGTGTGTTTCCAAATTCACAAACTTTTCACATTTCATCTGCCTCACAAGTATTATGCCGTGGTCAATTTCTGACTTGATAAGGTAAAACCTTGATCTTTCCTGGTTTGACTTCTGTCTAACTTTATTACGTTTAGAAACGCATTTCTCTGTTGAAAAATGGAGCTATACATATTCGCACAAATGGACTCTAGTGGGTTTCTTGCAGAAGTTTTGTGTAAGCCGTCTTTCCTCCACAATACCTGTGTTTGTTACAAAAGGGTTGTTCAGAATTATGCACAACTCCAGTATGTTAAAGAACCCTCAGAATGGGTTTTGGAAGCTATTGCAGGAGTAAGTGCTGAGGTGATATTAATTGTGCTGGGGAGACAAATCTGAATCATGGCAGGGCTAACTTAGACTTTCATTCTGATAATGTTGATAGACTGAGTTGGTTGATAATAGTTTGGTGCTGTCCAATATTGCAGAAAACTTAATCAAAACCTGTTGATATATCTAACAAAGAAATCTTCAAAACCTGCAGAAAAACGTGGAAAACTGCAGAACTGGAAATGAAAAAAGGTGGATTTCAGTTTCTCTTTTTATAGGCAAATTGAAAGCCCATTCTTACATTTTCCGAAAGCGAAACAGCTTTCTGTGGGAAATGCCCTGAAGGCCGACTCCGAAGTCGTGGGCAACGAAAGCGGAACTACGCTTTCCTTAACCACGACTTTGTTGTTTTGTGCCATAACCACGCATGTGCTGAACAACGCACATGCGTGGTTAAGGCACAAACAAGGGAGCCGGCTGAGGAGGACGACGCGACGAGTCAGGTAAGTGGGGCAGGGGGTTGGGGATTTAGTTTTAGGGGTGGGGGTGGGGGTATTTTTCGTTTTAGGGGCGGGGGTTCAGGTCAGGTAAGAGGGGCGGGGGTCAGGGTATTTTTAGTTTTAGGGGCGGGGGTTGGAGTTTTAGTTTTAGGGGCAGGGGGTCGGGTCAGGTAAGAGGGGCGGGGGGTCGGGTATTTTTTGTTTTAGGGGCGGGGGTCTTAGTTTTAGGAGCAGGGTGGGGGTGGGGGCTGGGGGTATTTTTAGTTTTAGGGGCGGGGTGGGGGGTCGGGGTCAGGGTATTTTTAGTTTTAGGGGTGGGGCAGGGGTGGGGGTTGGGGTTTTAGTTTTAGATTTAGGGGCGGGTGGGGGTATTTTTAGTTTTAGGGGCGGGGTTGGGGTTTTAGTTTTAGGGGCAGGGGTGGGGGGTGGGGTATTTTTAGTTTTAGGGGCGGGGTTGGGGTGGTTTTAGGGGTGGGGGTTGGGGTAGTTTAGGTTTTAGGGATGGGGTGGGGGTTGGGGTGGTTTCAGGGGTGGGGGTTGGGGTAGTTTAGGTTTTAGGGATGGGGTGGGGGTTGGTTTTTTTTTAGGGGTGGGGGTTGGGGTGGTTTTAGGTTTTAGGTGTGGGTTGGGGGTCGGGTAATTTTAGGGGCGGGGTGGGGGTTGAGGGGTTTAGGTTTAGGGGCAGGGTGGGGGGCTCGGTGTAGTTTTAGGGGTGGGGGTTGGGGTACTTTAGGTTTCAGGGATGGGGTGGGGGTTGGGGTTGTTTTAGGTTTTGGGGGTAGGGTGGGGGTTGTGGTAATTTTAGGGAGGAGGTGGGGGTTGGGGTAGTTTTAGGGGCAAGGGTGGGGGGTTGGTGTGGTTTTAGGAGGGGGGTGGGAGGGTTGTGGTAATTTTTAGGGGTGGGGCTGGGAGGCCAGGGGGGACGCATGCTGGAACAATGCATGCCTATCACTAATGTCTTTACCAGGAATGCCTTTACAACGAAAAATCGTTGTTAAGGCATTCGTAGTAAAGGCATTAGTGGTAACAATGAGGTCGTTGTTCCGACCTCGTTGTTCAGGCATGCATTGTTCCGGCAGGCGTTCTGACATACATTCGCTTGCTGTTGTTTAAAAAGCCGTGAAACAGTAGAAATGTCACACATGACAGTTGGCAGCTATGTTTAGACAATCAATCTTTTAAATATTGTTGCTCAGAATAATTCGGTTTTACATTTTTTGTTGATAAAATGCAGTGCAGTGTTGTGACAAATATAAAATGGATAGATCAGAACACCAGTTGGCTCCTTTTATTGCATAGTAGTCCTTTTATTGCATAGTAGCTGCCAAGTAGCTCATGCCATGAAGGCCACTTTGTAAATTCTAGGTTTATTTTATCCCACTGTACTAAGCATGATGAGGAATAGCTTTATTTGGTGAGTACTCCAAGAAATCATAAAAAACTAGTGTGACTTGCAAAGTGTGGACCTGGCTTAATTTGAGACAGTGCTCAGCACCTGCACTTATTTGTACACGAAGGCCTGTATTTATGAGAATCCACCACATGGTGGTGCTGTGTGTGTATTTTTAGCAGAGTTCATTAGTGGACCATTCAGCTATTTAATGTTTAAAAACATGATAAAACCAGGACTTAAACCTACAGCTTAAAGTCACATGTGGCTAGTGCCAGTTGCAGTGGACCCGCGTGAAATACTTTGGGCCCTGGCACATAATCCTTTACAAATTAAGCACTGGCACCTGGAATTATGTGTGCATTTCAAGAAAATTTGAAACTAGGCCTAAACGCAGCAGAAATCCTAAGTTGCCGAATTTCTGACTTTCCAATCCAGTGCTTTGTAAATTGGGGTCCTTCGATCTTATCAGGGACATAATAATTCTCACTACCCTGTTCAGACCCATAGTACTTTTGGAGGTCATCATACAACAGGAACTATCTATTGTCCTCATCACTAAGCTCTCTTGTTACAAAACCCCATCCTTGATTTAGGACTGGTTAGTAAAGACGTGGAATAGCAGAGCACTAATAACTGTTTCTGAAACACCTACACAATTCCCATTTCGTTTACACCTGCTGGATCTTTGTGTACCTTTCTAAATATAACTCAGCCTTGCTGGAAGAATTAACCAAAGTAACAGTGATGATATTGATAAGGCTAGGAGTTTTTCCAAGATTTTAGGAGAGAGTGGCGGAGGCAGTAGGCAGGAAAATAATAAAGGCAGTAAACAAAATGTTTGGTATATCTGTTGCAAGTGGGCAACATAATGGTTACATTCTAGTGCTCATTGCCTGTTAATTGACCATGAGGAGGTTAATGTGACTTTCTTATTTCAGCCCTTGCGGATCTTCTGCCAGCTTTCTGTAATATTGACCTTTTGTGAAGTATTTTGACATAAAATAATATGAGCACGAGCAAACTGAAATATTGTCAGCCATCCTATTAGACAAATGTAGCAAAGCTGGAGTTCAGCCATTTTGTGCTGCAGTCTATTGTACCATGAGCATACTTGGCATAATAAATAGAAAGAATATCAGTGATGAATAGGCATAGTGCAGAATTAATTAATTGCAGTTTATTGCAGTCATTAAATGTGGGAATGATATTTTTGCTGTCTCATTGTAAACCGCTTTTGGTATCTGCTGCAGACAGCACTGTATGCAGTACATTATAAAGTGGCCTTTGGGTCAACCCCTTGCTCATGATTGGAGGGCTAACTTGTCTACATCAGTTCCATTCCCTTTATTGGCTGGCTGGCCTCACTATTCTTGTGTTTGTCTAGCTGCTGCAGCATTTCTTCTTTACATCTGCTTTTGATTGGATGAGGTGTATCCTTCCACTGCTGACATTATTTACCTACCTTTGTTATGCTGAATTTATCACGTTATGTCATACAATGTGGTGGCCATTTAGCAAGTAAAAAATTGCCTGTGTATTTTTTAGGTATGGGGCACTAGCAAATCCATTTGTTAAATGAGTGGAATCATGAAATTCAGAGAGGAGTCTGCAGGAGCCTGCATGGAAGTGGTGGATAGTCTTCTTCTGGATCTTGCAGTGTACCGGGAGGCAAAGGATTTAGCATCAAATTTACAATTTACTATTTTGTGAAGCCCATTTGGCCACACAAAAAGGACAAGGAATTGATATTGGAATTTAGTACACTTATTACAAATTAGTCATCAACCAGATATAAAAGCATAACCGGATCAGATTGTAAAGATACCAAATCAGAACCGGCAAGCTAAAATGCTAAAATAAATTCAATCTTAATAGTATAAAGCATATAAGGATTACAGTCACAGCAATACAGAAACTAACGAATAAGAAGAATTGGTATTCTTTAAAAGGGTTCAGATTGATTCTCCTCAAAGAAATAGAATTAAGGACATTTAGCTGGGTTCTGAGCTAAAATAGGATAAAGTCTCAAGGGTCCTGCGACAGAGCAGGGTAGGTGTCAGCATCGCAAAGACTCCAGTAGAAATCTTTAGAAAAGAAAGCAGTGTTAGCATATAGCTACAAACTGTAAGAGCAAGAGGGTCTGAGAGGTCTGTACCTCTCCAAGTCCAAAAGAACCTGCCATAACTCTAACAAGGTGAACACTAACTTAAAGTGGAAAGTTCCAAGCACAACCATATAGCTGGTCACATCATCCAGACACTCCAATTAATTATCTTTCTCACAGAACAAACTTGCAACATGGAGGATTCTCCCATCCCACGGAACTCTAACAAGCAGGTTAACCTCGAGCATCTTCACACCAGATATGAGGAGAACAGGAGGCTTCTTCTGTTAATTAAATCATCCAGTTCTTGCTAAAAGTTTCCTTCCCAGGCCTATCTATCTCTGATACACAATACTCCTTTCTCTAGCTAACAAATAACGAATGCACACCTGCAAAAGAAGAAGCATGTAGAGCACAGTAAAATACATTTCACTTTAAAAAGAAGGCCTACTTATGCTAAACTAATAAATCATTGTTAATGTGCACTTTTTAATATTCAAATATAACTGCAAGCATTATGTAAGAATAAATGCAAAACATGAATATGAGAGTTCATGATTACATATACAATGCGTTTTCAGTAGATGCAATACATCAGAATATGTGTAAATGTAAACAAGAACTACAAATTGTCATGTTAAAGTCAAACATTAGAACACATGCATATGTATGAAATTCTAATAACTGCAGTGCATGCACCCTCAATAATACAGTTTGATGCTTTGCTTCACATTAATAAGGTTAAGACACACAGAATATATATTGTAACTTACAAATTGCTTAACCTTTGTAAGGTATAGGGGTAGAAACAAAATTACGCTCTCCAAGTCTTGCAACATTTCTTGGGAATTCAATTTCATGTACTTTTCACCCTCAAGAGAGTGGTTCGAGCAGAAAAAGAAAATGACTTGTGGGAACACTAAAAGTGAGGAAAAGAGAGTTTCTCCTCATTTAGTTTCTGCTAACTCATGTGACTATTGAAAGCAAGTCATGCCTCACATTAGATTGTCGCTTTAGAAACTGGCAAGTTCTTTTTGTTTAATTGTGCTTAATTTCAGCAAACGTTCATTAAAAATCATGGTTTCTACTGACAATTGAACAGTTTACAAGCCGCCACAAATGTTAATATCCCATTTAAGTAGAGTGGTTGTTGTACCATAATGAAAGTGTGCTGGTTCACCAAATGCTCTCTTCTATTTTCTTTTGCAGAAAATTTTTGCATTTTTGACAGTGGGACATCAAAAGCACGTCTTATTTTAATGTGAGCATTTTGGCCCTCATTATGACATTGGCGGTAAGTTCCGCTTACCGTCATGCCGACTGCCGCCAACATACCGCTGCCGCCGCGGTTTACCACTACCCATATTATGACCAACACATAGCAATCCGTCACTAAACAGACAGACACACAAGTCCGCCAGGCCAAAGGTCAGTGAGAAACTGGCAGTATCCAAACCGAAACCGTTACGCCAACAAAACTATGCCCATCAGATTATGACCCACGAATCACCACTGCGGACATTTAATGCCGGTAAACCACTGGCGGTACATACCGCTGCGCTCAAAATACACACACACATACAAAACTACACCGCATTGGAAAATTCAAACTACACACACCTGACACACATACAAACACCACACCCACAACACTATAAAACACACAGACACACTACCCACAACCCCTTACGACTCAAAAATATTGCCAACTGAGAGAGACAGACCAACAGCACCCACAGAACCAGAACCACTAAACACCATCACCCATACACCATCCACATACCTTACAGCACACACCCCAGCACATCACCCCACACACCCCAACACATCACCCCACACACCCTCACACACACCACAAATACTACACCCATGGCACCACAAAGACACCCCAGGTTCTCAGAGGAGGAGCTAAGGGTCATGGTGGAGGAAATCATCCGGGTAGAGCCACAGCTATTCGGATCACAGGTGCAGCAGACATCCATTGCCAGGAAGATGGAGCTATGGTGGAGGATCGTGGACAGGGTCAACGCCGTGGGACAGCACCCAAGAACAAGGGATGGCATCAGGAAGAGGTGGAATGACCTAAGGGAGAAGGTACGTTCTGTGGTAGCAAGACACCAGATAGCAGAACAGAGGACTGGCGGTGAACCCCCACCTCCTCCCCCACAACTAACAACATGGGAGGAGCAAGTCTTGGCAATATTGCATCCTCAGGTCCTGGCAGGAGTAGCAGGAGGACAGGACTCTAGTAAGTCAAATCTTTACTACTTTCACCCCCTACCTGCATGCCATCACATACCCCCACCCTCACCCTCACTCCCATCACTCCACCACCTCCCACACACCCCACCATCACAACCCACCCCTCCCACAACCAAGCCCTGCATGCAACACCAATGCATGAACACCCATCACAGACCTGCATGGACACCCATCACCAAAGCATGCACACTTGAGACAATCACCTAGCCCACCAAATCACCACTCACACAAGCCGAAGCTGCCAGGGCAATAACAACCATAGAGGGCAACACACCCATGCACAAGATGGCACACGCAGAAACAATAACATTGCATTTACATCCCCACAGGTCCCCCACACAACGTCACTGGAGAGGAGGTGTCAGCAACATCCAGTACCCCCCTGAAATGGCGTCTGCCTGTCCTGTGTGGATGGACAGGTGAAAATGATGTAATGCTGCTGACGTTGTGTGCTGTTGCGGGAGGCGGTCGAGTACGGCTGTGCAACTCCTCATTGGTTGTCATTGGGCCCTATGGGTTACAGTGGCCAATGATGATGTACGCCAGCGGTGATGGTACGCACCGCTGCGGACGTAACTGCCAGTTTCTATCTGTTCTCTCACTTGCTACCTGACCTTCAACAGGAGAGGACCTACACTGCCAGTGCTGCTGTGACCTGTGTCTGGAACCAACCATGGCTCGTGTCACTGGGGAAAGGGCCCCTGCTTTCACCCCTGCGGAGTTGGAGAGACTGGTGGATGGGGTCCTACCCTAGTGCTGAAAGCTGTATGGGCCTCCAGGCCAACAGGTGAGTACACTGTGATCACGATGCATGGGGCATGAATGCATGGAGTGCTGTGTGTGAGGGCCTTGTGTAAGGGGGGGATGGAAGGGTCCTGGGCAGCGTGCTGCATGTATGGTGGCCAATGTCTGTGCGTAAGGGGATGTGAGGGATATGGTGGGCCATGAGTGTAAGAGGCCAGACGGTATGGCTGATACCTTTTTCAATGTTTATTTTTCTGCAGGTCAGCACCCATCAGAAAAAGGGTATATGGCGTGACATCGCCAAGGACGTGAGGACCCTGGGGGTCTACGGCAGGCGGAGCACCCACTGTCGGAAGCGGTGGGAGGACCTGAGATGGAAGACGGTGGAGGCCCAGCTGGGGATGGCCTCCCAACGAGGAAGGGGTCCCCGTCGAACCCTGACCCCCCTGATGTTCCGCATACTGGCGGTGGCCTATCCGGAGCTGGATGGGAGCTTGAGGCCATCACAGCAGCCACTAGGGGGTGAGTACAGTTTCCAAATCTGAAAATTGCGAATGGTCTCTGGGTGGGGGATATGGGTCTGTGGGTGCCCCTAAGCCAGGCAGGACATTGCATGGTAGGTCTCATGTTGGGCAGGGTTCTGATGTGAAAGTCCTCCAACCAAGCTAGTAGGCCTCCACTTCTGGGCAGGCGTCTGTGGATATCAGGTATGCTGCTATTGGCCTTAGGTATGCCTGTCCTAGGGCTGGTGACTAGCACTGTGGCTTGCAGTGCATTGCATAGTGCGTAGGTCTGTTCCCTGTGTGAGTGTGCTGTTTACACCAACAGTGGTGTTGGGGCAGCCATTGACCAAGTGTATCCTTCCCCCCCCCCCCTTTTTGTTTTGTCACCCTGTCCTTGTGTGCATTAGCATCATCTGACTTAATTGCAGTTAAAAGCTCAAATGTTTCTGTGAGAGTGATTTTTGGAGGACCATTAAACTCTGCAAACATTTAAGTGTGTGGCACGTTCCTCTGATAAGTAAGCATATTTATTATTCATGCTGGTCGCGGCCTTCCCTTTTTAAAGTAAAGTAAATTGCGTCATGTCACATTACCAATCATCTTTAAAAAGACTATTGTTTATTTGAATTTGTACAAGCCTCTCCTGCTATATTTACTTGTTTTACATTACTCCCATACATATTCAGGGTCTATGAATGTGAAATGCAAATGTGACATTGAGGGTCTTGTACTAACGTGTTTGAATGTGACTTTGACTATTTCTATGCTAATGTAAAAATGCATGCCTGTAACGTGTAGGCCTCAGTGTAGGTTCGTTCTCCACTTAGGGCTCCAGGGCTACGCCCTCCTTGTTTTTTGGCCCGTTTTTATTACTCCAAGAATGAATACCAATCATTTATTCACTTTTGGTACAATAAAGAAAATGCGGTCCAGCAGCCTCGGGCAGCTTTTGAGAATATATGATATCTGGCACAGGCACTTGAATGCACCTGCATCAGTCATTAGAGATTATCCAGGGCTAATGAAAACCCCAGCCCTTTCCTCCGGGCCTGCCATGCCTCATTGTCTCCCAATTTTAAATGTGTTAAATTGTCTCAGCTGAAGGTAGTCACTGGTGCTCGAGATTAAGCCCTGCAGTGTCAGTGGCTACACATCAATCAGCAAGTCACCCCACCCTTTCCTAACTCCTCACAGAGTTATCAAATGGTGGGTTGAAAGAGCAGAGACAAGAAGCTTGTGTCTGCGACTACTATGTAGGTTCGAGGATTCAATTTCAAGTGTTGGAGACAGAAAGAAGCAGCTCTAGTCCAAATGGGACCTGCACAAGACAGCAAGGTAATTAAAAATGCTTTTAAATTCTGCATATTTATGTGTGAATGTGTGTCCATGAGAGAGTGTGTTTATGTGTGAGCATGCCTGTGTATCTATGCATTTATGTGTGAGTGAAAGTGAGTTTCGGTGAATGAGTGAGTCAAATTGCGTCACAATGAGGGTTAGGAAGTGTGAGTACAAGTGAGACTGAATGAGTGTGAAGGAGAATTACAGTGAGTGTAACTGAGTGACACTATGTATGAGATTTAGTGAGTCAAGTCTGAGTGAGTCTTTAGTGACTCAAAGAATGAGTGAGACAAAGTGAGTTAGAATGAAAATGAGGGAGATTGAGTGAGTCACAGGATGTGAGAATGACTGAGAATGATTGAGTGTGGGTGAGTCACAGTGAGATTTAATCAGAATTAGAGTGAATGAGTGAGACTGACTGAGTATGGTGAGTTGAGTCAAAGTGATATTGAGTGAATCAGAATGAGTTTGACTGAGTGAATCAGTGAGAATGAGTGAGACTGAGTGAAATTCCTAAGGCTTATTGTGAAAGAGTGAGACTGAGTCAGAGTGACATTGAGTCAGAATTAGTGATACTGAGTGGGACTGAGTGAGAATGAGTGAAACTGACTGAGAATGAGTGAGTCACAGTGAGACTGACGAATTAGAATGAGTTAATCATGGGGGTACTCAGGGAAACTAGGTGAGAATGAGTGAGATTGAGCTGGAATGAGTGCGCCAGGGAGAGACTGAGAAGAACTTAGTGAGACTAAGTGAGACTGAGTGAGTCAGAGTGGACGAGAGTGAATCAGAAGCAGCGAGAATGAATAGAATTGAGTGAGAATAACCGAGACTGAGTAAGTTAGAGTGAGAATGAGTGAGACTGCATGAGTCAGTGAGACTGAGTGAGTCAGAGTAAGTGAAAATAAGTTAAAGTGTGAATGAGAATAAGTGAATGAGACTGAGGGAGAATGAGTGAAACAGTAAGAATGAGTGCAAGTGAGAGTGAGCAAACCCCCCCCCCCCCACCCCCCCCCCAAGTGAGTCAGGCTCGCTCACTGGAATTCAAGTCAAGGATTAGGTCACACCACTTTTTTTGGTCACCAGCCACCACCGATAGGGCCTACTTGCAAAACAACTGAGCATTGTATGTTTATGTATGTATGTATGTAATTTATAAAGCGCGTTCCTACTCAAAAGAGCGTCGAAGCGCTATGAGTGGAGAGCGTGAGAAGAAGAGGACACAATAAAGTGTACTAGCCAGAAAGAAAGAAAGAAAGAAAGAAAAAGAGTTATGAAACCCACAATGAACAGAAGAAAAACGAAAGAGAAAAGCCGAAACATTGGTCATAAACCACCTGGAAAAGTTTTAACGAGGAAAGAGCCAAGTTTTTACCAATTTCCTGAATTTCAAATAGCATGATTCTTGCCTGATGTTCAAAGGTAGCAAATTCCACCTTCTGGCAGCAGCCACAGTGAAGGCTTTATCCCCCCATTTAGCTTTATAGGTTCAAGGGACCTGTATCCGATAAGCTTGAGAGGACCTCAGATTTCTCCTAGGTACATACCAATGAAGTCTAGAAGTCAAATACCGTGGTCCAATTCCATGAGCTGCCTTAAGTGTTAGACAGAGCGATTTAAACTGTATACGTTGAGCCACCGGCAACCAATGTAATTGCTTAAGGCTCTCTCTAACAGATATCCACCGAGCGAGATTGAGAACCGCTCTGGCGGCGGAATTCTGAACTAATTGAAGCCTGTTAATCAGCACCTTGTCCAAATGAAGAAATAAGGCATTACAATAGTCTACCGTAGACATCACCAGTGCCAACATGGCAGATACTCTCCATTCATAAGACAAACAGGGAAACAAAATTCTAAGCATTTTGATGGACCATAAACTGATGTTTACCATATGATTAACCTGCTTTTTAAATGATAGCTGTTCATCAAACAGAATGGCCAAATTTCTGCTAACCGTAGAGAGCTCAGGACAATTACCACATTCAGAGGGCCACCACCGAGAGTTCCATAACTCCTTCCCAAGTCCAAAACATAAAATTTCAGTTTTGGTGGCGTTCATTTTGAGCCAGTTAGTATTCATCCATTCACTCACTGCCAGCAGGCAATTTCTAACTCGATCCACCACCTCCTCCCATGGCTGATTAATAGGAATAATAAGCTGGGAATCATCTGCATAAGAAGATGGAATAAAACCAAAAGTTTGGATTAAACTAGCCAGAGGGGCTGCATACACATTAAACAAGGTGGGGCTAAGGGAAGATCCCTGAGGAATCCGGCAAGGCAAAAGATAAGGTGTAGATTTAAAATCGCCACAGCTAACTGTGGTCAATCTATCCGTAAGAAAGGACTCCAAGAGCTTAAGCGCCCGGTCCCTTATCCCTACTTGATGAAGACGAGACGTCAACAATATAGGAGAAATAGTGTCAAAGGCCGCAGATAAATCTAAAAGAACCAAAAAAGCCCCCTGGCCTTCATCAACTATCCTCCGAATAGCGTCGGAGGAGGAGATCAAAGCTGTTTCAGTACTGTGCTCTTTCCTGAAACCATGTTGGGAAACATCAAGGACTTCCGCTTCAGTTAAAAACTCAGCCAGTTCCAGATTCAGAATTTTTTCTAAAACCTTCGCCAAATATGGGAGAAGTGCTAATGTAAACGTCACTGTGTCTCTTTGCAGTTTGTGTCTATTGTATAACGCATTCTACACTGGCAAAGTTCCACAGTGTGCTAATGCCCTCTGAAGCATGGTTTACCCTCCATATTGGACTCCTTGGCTAGAAAATCAGCCACACAGGCTCATACCCACTGACATGACAAGCCTGTCTGCAAGGACGCCTAACAAGCTATGACAGAAGACAGGAATGACTTCAGAATTGGTTAATATTAGCCACTTGTTGTTAGGAAATCTATAATTTACTGCCTAAATGTAATACTTTATACTGTAATTCAGTTTTTGGTGGGTCGCCAATGTCCATGTAATAAATAAAGGTGCCTTTAATTTTTTTAATTCTGTATTTATCATGTCACATTTGCACTTCAAAGAAAGAGGTCAAATGTCGGGCTGTGTCTTCTGCTGCTTGTTTTTTTAACACAGGGCTGGTATTTACTAGCTCCTCTCACTTTGAGTCAGGGAAAGAAAAAAGTAGAGTGAATTATGTCTATCCTGCTGAGGTACATGAAATGTGAAAGGAAAGCTGGAGGGTGTAGTTTGTTCCCTAACACACAACAAAATGACAATACCTGTAAATGAACTGTACACATGCAGCACTTAGCAAAGCAATATGAAGCACTTTTTTGTAATTTTAAAGTGTGATGGAAGCAAAGGTTTTAGTAGGGATTTGAACAAATAATAGACGCTTTACTTGGTGATGCACAAATAGTAAATATTCACTGAAACACGATTTCCACACATTATCATTTATGTGTAGAATAATCTTATCTATAAAACGGTATGTCTGCACAAATTTAGTGACCATTTCAATGGAAAATTTGCTGTCTTCAAATAACAATGTGCTACCATGCGATGTTTTAGTTACATCGAAAGATTGTCTGCCTCATGTACATTAAAGCTAGGTTGAGTGTGAAAGTTTGTACCACTAAAAAGTGGGTCGGGGTACTAAAAAGTTTGGGACACTCTGCTGTAATTGTTTTATTTTGGCACAGAAAGAATGATACCTTCTGTGTTTTTTGTGTATCCACATTTAACTGCCCTACTTCCCTGTATGTAAATTCAAAGACCCTATTAATTTCTATATACAGACATTGAGTTTATGTCAGTCATATGCGCAGATAGCCTAGGGTAAACCTAGTATTGCATAGCTATTTTAGCCACATTGAGGGTCATTACAACATTGGCGGTAAATGCCGCTTACCGCCGTACAGAAGACCGCCAACACACCGCCGCGGCTGCGGAATTCCGCCACAGCTATTATGACCCCCAGCTCAGAATCTGCCAAAATTTAGACACCCACACAAGTCCGCCACACCAAAGGTCAGTGATAAACTGGCGATAACAAAACCTCCACCGTCACGCCAACAGGAATACTCCCACACTATCACGACCCACGAATCCACGCGGCGGTCTTTCAACCGCGGTATTCCATTGGCAGTACACACCACTGCGCTCAAAATACACACACATCTACAAAACACTACCACATTGGACAATTCGAAATACACACACCTGAGACACATACACACACCGCTCCCACACATCCAATACAATATAAAACACACACCCACATCACCCACAAATCCTTACAACCACAATTGCAACTGAAGGCCAGAGAGAGACACCACCATCTACAAACTAGCATCCACAGGCACTCAACACCATTACTCACACAACATCCACGCACAAAACACCACACACCCCTAAACATCACCCCACACATCACACCACACACCACCCCACACATCACCCACACCACCCCATGGCACTCCAAAGACACCCCAGGTTCTCTGAGGAGGAGCTCAGGGTCATGGTGGAGGAAATCATCTGGGTAGAGCCACAGCTATTCGGATCACAGGTGCAGCACACCACCATAGCTAGGAAGATGGTGCTATGGCGCAGAATCATGGACAGGGTCAACGCAGTGGGACAGCACCCAAGAACACGGAATGACATCAGGAAGAGGTGGAACGACCTACGGGAGAAGGTGCGTTCCGTGGTCTCAAGACACCACATTGCAGTTCAGAGGACTGGCGGCAGACCCCCACCTCCTCCCCCACAACTAACAACATGGGAGGAGCAGGTCTTGGCTATACTGCATCCTGAGGGCCTCGCAGGAGTAGCTGGAGGAATGGACTCTGGTAAGTCAAATCTTAACTATTACATCCCCCACCCTACCTGCATGCTATCACATACCCCCACTCTCGCCCTCACCCCCATCACTCCAACTCCTCACATATGTCCCACTATCACAACCCACCCATCCCAACACCAAGCCCTGCATGCAACACCAAAGCATGGACACCCATCACCAATGCATGGCCACTGCACATACCCACACACACCCCTAACCAATTATCACACAAGGTCCCACACAAGAATGCAAGCACTGGGGTACAGGGTCACCCACCCATTGCACACCATGGCACACACAGATGCAATAATCATGCCTTTACACACCTGCAGGACCCCTACCCAACGTCACCGGACAGGAGGGTCCAGACATGTCCACTCCACCCACAGAAGAGGCCCACAGTGATGACAGCAGCTCTGTCCAACTGGATCTAGATGACCAGCCTGGCCCATCTGGGACCTCAGGACAGTCGGTTCCCCTCACACTGGCACAAGCCACCACAGAGCCTCCCCCTCTGGAAACACCAGCACAGCACCCACCCAGAGGGCCCATACCTCTGTCCCCAGGACACGTCAAGCAGCAGTGTGTCCACCACTACAGGGAACCCCGGCTAACACACCACCCCAACAACACCAGGGACCTGGGGGCAGTGGTAGTGGGCACACTGTTCAGGGGACAGAGGCCCAGGAGCACAGGGGAACTGGGAGGGCTGCTGTCCGACAGGGGGAGGACAGGCCCAGGGAACCCACTCTCCACGAGGCCCTCTCCAACATCATGGGAGCCTACCACCATTCCCAAGAGACGATGGCAACGGTACTGGCCAAGTTTCAGGAGACCCAGCGGCTGCAGGAGGAACAGTATTTGGGGTTCAGGGAGGAACTCAAATCCATCAACACCACCCTGGGCACCATTGTAGGGGTGCTGAAGGAACTCGTCAGCACCAGGAGGGACACTGTGGCACAGCAAGGGGCCCCTGACACTAGCCTCGATGATGAACTGCCCACCACCTCCGCCACGCTAGTGGACAGGAGGCACCGCCACAGGACCAGGACACCAGCACCCCACCCCCTGCAGATGGAGAACCACCCCGCAATCGGTCCCTGAGATCCAGGACAAAGACAGAGAACAATGCCAAGACCCCCGCCAAGAAATGAGACCACCCTGATTGTCATCCTTCTGTCCCACTTTGTCACCCTGTCCATCCTTAAACTGCCCCAGCTCCACTTCCCATGCCCCTTTGGACAATGCACCTGTGAGACTAATAGACTGGACTCTGCCATGGACATTCGTCCACCATCACCTCTGACCATTTTACAACACCCTCCAATATTTAGCACTTAAATAAACACCCTTAAAGCACAAAACCATCTGGAGTCAGTCTGTGCTTTCGAAAACGTGTATTTGCAATAACTGTATAAAAATGCTATATCCATTGTATTGTCAACATACCTATGTCACGCAGCTCTAGTCGATGCAGAAACAAAGCAGATGTCACACAGTGGGACCCACATCTGTGAAATTGAAAGGGAAAGTGACAACTCAGGGTCCATACACTGGGTGAAAGTTACAGACAGATGAGAGGTAGAACAATTGTATCAGATGTAGCAGGCAGTGATGTCTTCTTACCTGTGTCTCACTGGAAGTATTGATGAATCACTGTGTTTCTGTTGTCGATGTCCTCTTCTTCTGCTTCCTCTTCTTCACTGTCCACAGGCTCCACAGCTGCCACAACACCTCCATCTGGACCATCCTCCTGCAGAAAAGGCACCCGTCATCGCAAAGCCAAGTTGTGAAGCATACAGCAGGCCACGATGATCTGGCACACCTTCTTTGGTGAGTCAAATAGGGAACCACCTGTCAGACGGAGGCACCTGAACCTGGCCTATAGGAGGCCGAAGGTCCTCTCTATAACCCTCCTATTTTGCCCATATGCCTCATTGTAGCGTTCCTTTGCCCTTGACCTTGGGTTCCTCACTGGGGTCAGTAGCCATGACAGGTTGGGGTAGCCAGAGTCACCTGCAAATGTCAAGGGAAATCTGTTAGACACACACTAACTCTTAGGGACATCCCCAGACCCAAACACCTAGTCCCACTGTATAGGGTCCATGTCCTCACCTAATAGCCACACACGGTGCCTCTGGAGTTGCCCCATCACAGAAGGGATGCTGCTATTCCTCAAAATGTAACCGTCATGCACTGAGCCAGGAAACTTGGCGTTCACATGGGAGATGTACTGGTCGGCCAAACACACCATCTGCACATTCATTGAATGGTAACTCTTCCGGTTTCTGTACACCTGTTCACTCCTGCGGGGGAGGACCAAGGCCAAATGTGTCCCATCAATGGCACCTATGATGTTGGGGATATGTCCCAGGGCATAGAAGTCACCTTTTACTGTTGGCAAATCCTCCACCTGAGGGAAAACGATGTAGCTGCGCATGTGTTTCAGCAGGGCAGGCAACACTCTGGACAACACGTTGGAGAGCATAGGCTGGGACATCCCTGATGCTATGGCCACTGTCATTTGAAAAGACCCACTTGCCAGGAAATTGAGTACTGACAGCACCTGCACTAGAGGGGGGATTCCTGTGGGATAGCGGATAGCTGACATCAGGTCTGGCTCCAACTGGGCACACAGTTCCAGGATTGTGGCACGATCAAGTCTGTAGGTGACAATTACATGTCTCTCCTCCATTGTCGACAGGTCCGCCAGCGGTCTGTACACCGGAGGATGCCGCCACCTCCTCATCTGCCCCACAGACGTGCTCTATGGAGGAGAACAGGGAGCAGAGAGTCAACCAACACTGAGGTACGTTAACACAACTTTATTCCTCAACTTTTTAAAACCGCTATGTGCCTGTATTAGTGTGTATGCAAGGCCTAGATATGTGTGACGCATTTAAAATTAATGCCATGTGGCCCCGTGAAATGGCGTCTGCCTGACTTGTAATGTGGGACAAGGGGATATGAGGTAACTGTGCTGGCGTGTACACCGTCGCGGTAGGCGGTCGAAGACCGCAGCACAATCCTGCATTGGTTAACATTGGACCCTATGGGTCCGAGGAGCCAATGACGATGTACACCGGCGGTGACGGTACGCACCGCCGCGGACGTGACTGCCATTTTCTCTCTGTTCAATCATTTCATACCTGATCTTCGACAGGAGAGGACCTACACTGCAAGTGCTGCTGTGACCTCAGTCTGGAAGAGACAATGACTCATGTGTCTGGGGAAAGGGCCCCTGCCTTCAGCACAGAGGAGTTGGAGAAACTAGTTGATGGGGTCCTCCCCCAGTACACGCTACTCTACGGTCCTCCAGACAAACAGTTAAGTACACTGTGAGCATGCTGAATGGGCAATGCCTGTGTGGAGTGGTGTGGATGGAAGATAGAGGGGGGGAGAATGAGGTGTGCATGAAACGACGGTGAGTGAATGTGCGTCATGGCAAGGGTAGGGATGTGGGCCAATGACTGTGACGGTGCGGACGGTTATATCTTCTCCTTTTCCCCTGTACTATTCCTGTAGGTCAGCGCCCACCAGAAGAAGGACATTTGGCGTTCCATCGCCAAGGAAGTCCGGGCCCTGGGGGTCCACCACAGACGGAGCACCCACTGCCGTAAAACCAAGAAGACGGCGGAGGCCCAGCTGGGGATGGCCTACCAACGTGGGAGGGGTGCCCGTCGCACCATGACCCCCCTGATGTTCCGGATCCTGGCGGTGGCGTATCCGGAGTTGGATGGGTGCTTGAGGGCATCACAGCAGCCACAAGGGGGTGAGTACACTCTCATTCAGCTGATTCTGCGCCCAGTGGAGGTGTTTTTATGAGTTCCCCTAGGCCATGGCAAGTTTAGTAGGGAAGGTCCCGTCGTAAGGCAGGCCATGTGGCACCCCACCCCACCTGTGTTCAGAGCCAACTACTCCTAGTTAGGCTCCTGTGACTTCCATGTGTGCAGCAATCGGGCATAGGCCTTGTAACCCATGTGCCTGTGATTAATTAGGGAACTCAAAGTGCACGGCGTAGTGCAGGGGGCTTCTGTGTCTGTAGTGTCCACCAACTGTAGCGGTATTGCATGCACTCAACATGTCTTTCTTCTGCCTCCCCCCCCCCCTTTTTGTGGTCTCCCTGTTCTTGTGTGCATTAGCATCATCAGGCGGAGGAGCAGTCGCACCGGAGCAGGAGGGAGCTGCACCCCACATGGCCTTGGAGGGCGAGACAATGGAGTCTGAAGTCACCAGTGGGACGGAGGACGAGGGGAGCTCCACGGCGGGGACAGGAGCTGAGACCAGTGACACGGACTCCTCTGATGGGAGCTCCCTTGTGGTGGCGGGCCCCTCTGTGCCCACTGCATCTACAGGTACAGCCGCCACCCCCCCTACCAGCACCGCCCTCCCAGCAGCCCCTCAGCATGTGCCCCGTGGCCGCTCCCCCAGGAGGGTAGGCATCTCCTTCGCCCCAGGCACCTCAGCCCCTGCCCCAGTCAGCCCTGCTGCCCTCAGTGAGGAAGCCATTGACCTCCTCAGGTCTCCCACTGTTGGGCAGTCTACCATTTTGAATGCCATCCAGGGTGTAGAGAGGCAGTTGCAACAGACCAATGCATACCTGGATGGCATTCATTCTGGTCAGGCAGCCCAACAGCGAGCTTTTCAGACTCTGGCCTCAGCACTGATGGCAGCCATTGTCCCTGTGTCCAGCCTCCCCCCTCCAACTTCCTCTACCCAGACCCAAACCCCTGTACCTCAGCCTATCCCAAGCACACCATCAGACCAGCATGCACACACCTCAACACACAAGGGAAGCTCTGGCAAACATAAGCACCACACATCACACAGGCACTCACACAAGCATTAGACCCATGCACACATACCAACATCCACTGCCTCCACTGTGTCCCCCTCCTCCACGTCTCCCTCCTCCCTCCCTGTCTCGTCTCCACTCACACCTGCATGCACTACATCTTCATCCACTACGTCCATCACCAACACACCCATCACCACACCCCGCTCACTTGCACTCACCACCCCCACTACCATTCACACATCCCCTGTGTCCTTTCCCAGTGTGTCTGTGAGCCCACCTCCCAAGGTACACAAACGCAGCCACACACCCACCCAACAGCCATCCACCTCACGACAGCCTCCAGGCCATGCACCTTCAACCAAAGTCAGCGAACGTACACCTCCTACAACCACTACCTCTTCCTCCACTCCCAAACCCCCTCCATCTACCCATCCCAGTGTGTCCCAAAAACTTTTCCTGTCCAACCTTGACCTCTTCCCCTCACCTCCCCCACCCCTTCAGTCCCCTAGGGCCCTCCTTTCCAGGTCCCAACCCAGCACGTCAGCCACAACATTAGTGGGAACAGTGGTGCCAGCAGTAACCGGCTTCTGGAGTGCGCCAAGCAGCAGGGCAGCCAGTGTGCCGAGGAGCCAGAACACGGACAGTTCTCCACCTCAAAAGCATAAAAAGTTGGCCAGTTCCCGGCGGGAGAAAGGCAAAACATCTACCACCAAAGCCTCTCCCAGGAGTACAGTTGGGAGTGGGAAGACAGCTGCGCCACCATCCAAGGTGGGGAAGGGGCACAGAAAGACAGGCAAGTCGCCAAAAACCTGCACAGCGGACAAGACCGCTACCAGCACCGCTGGCAAGGACACCGCCGCCACCAGCACCGCTGCCAAGGACACCGCCGCCACCAGCACCGCTGCCAAGGACACCGCCTCCACCAGCACTGCTGCCAAGGACACCGCCGCCACAAGCACCGCTGCCAAGGACACCGCCGCCACCAGCACCACTTCACAGGACAGCGCCGCCACCAGCACTGCTGCCAAGGACATCGCCGCCACCAGCACCGCTGCCAAGGGCACCGCCGCCACCAGCTCCGCAGCCAAGGACACCGCCACAGCCAGCACCGCTGCCAAGGACATCGCTGCCACCAGCACCACTTCACAGGACACCGCCAGCACCACTTCACAGGACACCGCCGCCACCAGCACCGCTGCCAAGGACACCGCCGCCACCAGCACCGCTGTCAAGGACACCGCCGCCACCAGCACTGCTACCAAGGACACCGCCACCACAAGCACCGCTGCCAAGGACACCGCCGCCACCAGCACCACTTCACAGGACACCGCCGCCACCAGCACCGATGCCAAGGACACCGCCGCCACCAGCACCGCAGGCCAATGAGCGCGAAAAGCTCCAACGCTACTGAGGCCGCCACGAGCAGGATGAAGCACTCTGGGCACCAAGCCCCCTCCAGAACCAGTGAAGTATCCCATCCACTACCTCATTCCTTGGCAGAATGAAGCACTCTGGGCACCAAGCCCCCTCCAGAACCAGTGGAGAAAGGCATCCACTACCTCAGTCCTTGGCAGGATGAAGCACTCTGGGCACCAAGCCCCCTCCAGAACCAGTGGAGAGATACATCCATTACCTCAGTCCTTGCCAGGATGAAGCACTCTGGGCACCAAGCCCCCTCCAGAACCAGTGGAGAAAGGCATCCAGTACCTCAGTCCTTGGCAGGATGAAGCACTCTGGGCCCCAAGCCCCCTCCAGAACCAGTGTAGAGATACATCCACTACCTCAGTCCTTGGCAGGATGAAGCACTCTGGGCACCAAGCCCCCTCCAGAACCAGTGGAGACTGTTATCCACTTGTGAGACTGTGGCTTTGCACTCCCCAGGATAAAGCAGTGGGTAAACCACCCACTTGAGAGACTTGTGAGACTGTGGCTTTGCACTCCCCAGGATGCAGCAGTGGGCAAACCACCTACTTGAGAGACTTGAGAGACTGTGGCTTTGCACTCCCCAGGATAAAGCGGTGGGCAAACCACCCACTTGAGAGACTTGTGAGACTGTGGCTTTGCACTCCCCAGGATACATCAATGGGCATGGAGCCCCCTCGTGGATTTTGGGTCGTGCACTCATCCGGCTGAGGTGCCCCACCTTCCCTTCTCCCTGAGGTGCCTGTTGTATTTCAAACTGATTCCCCAGCAGTGTTCTCTCTGTTTTGATTGGGTATCTTGTGTGGGCCTCGCCCATGCATTTTGGGCCCAGTGGTCCACATACTTTAATGGTGGAATACCTTGGACTTGTATTCTTGGTGTATATATTTGTTTATAGTGTATATATATATATTTTTGAGTACTCGATTTTAATAAGTTACAAACGTTCAAATCATTTCCTTTTGTCTTTGCATTCTTCCAGGGGGGTATAACTGTAATGTATCATGATGTATTAGTGTGTGTGTTGTCGGTGAGTGTGGGAGTGGGGGTGTTGCGTGTTGCGTGTGTGTGTCACTCTTTTTCCCCTCCCCCCTCCCCCGTCCCCTGTGTCATAGGTGCAGTACTCACCGTGGTCTTCGCCGCCAGTGTTCGTGCTCCTGGTAGAGGAGCAGGAAGACAAAGGCAGGGAGTATCTGGAGTTCCGGTTCCATGGCGTCCTGGTTCCTCGTGGGTTGTCGAGAGGTGAGCGTTTTCCCTTCCAAGTCCTGTTTCTGCCATGTTTTTGTTTGCGGTGAATCCGCCCCGGAAAAGGTGACGGATTGGACTGTTGTAATACTGTGGGCGGTACATTGTCTTCCGCCTGTCTGTTGGCAGTACCGCCGTGGCAGTCGGAGTGTTGAAGTGGCTGTCTATGTTGGCAGTTTCCACCACGGTCGTGATTCCATTTTTTTTACCGCCGGCCTGTTGGCGGTTTTACCGCCGCTTTAACACCGACCGCCAGGGTTCTAATGACCACCATTGTTTTAAGCTAATAGACCTGCCGGTTTCCCGCTGGCCCAGGGAATCCGCCATGGCGGCGCTGCTTGCAGCACCGCCATGGGGATTCCGACCGCCTTCCCGCCAGCCTGTTTCTGGCGGTGTCCACCGCCAGAACCAGGATGGCGGGAACGGGTGCAGTGGGGCCCCTGGGGGCCCCAGCACTGCCCATGCCACTGGCATGGGCAGTGCAGGGGCCCCCTAACAGGGCCCCACAAAGATTTTCACTGTCTGCTGTGCAGACAGTGAAAATCGCAACGGGTGCCACTGCACCCGTCGCACCCCTGCAACTCCACCGGCTCCATTCCGAGCCGGCTTCATTGTTGAAGGGGCTTTCCCGCTGGGCCGGCCGGCGGTCTTCTGTCGGTCGCCCGCCGGCCCAGCGGGAAAGCCAGAATGGCCGCCGCGGTCTTTCGGCGGGAACCGCTTGGCAGGCGGCGACCGCCGACCGCCGCGGTCAGAATGACCGCCAATGAGTGCAAATTTGTAGAGACATTTCCAGAGGTGTTTTCAGATAGTTTAGGCTGTCTTAAGGGTTATAAACCGAAGATAAGATTGAAGAAAGATGCGGAGCCTGTAGTCTCAGGAGTGAGAAGGATACCATTGGCGTTGCAAGAACCGGTTGTAGCAGAACTGGAACGATTGGAAGAGTTGGGTATGATTGAGGAGGTAGAAGCTACGGAATGGTTGGTTCCCATTGGTGTGGCCAAGAAGAGTAGTGGAGAAATTAGGTTGTGTGAAGTGGTGGTGGACAGGTTCCCTCTTCCTAATATAGAAGAAATTGTGTCTGTGATTGGTGGAGCAAAATATTTCTCAACTTTGGATTTAGCCTCTGCATATCATCAAGTTGAGTTGGAGGGAAGTTCACAGGAGTTGACAGCATTTATAACGCCTTTTGGTGCTTATAAGTTCAAAAGAATGCCATTTGTTCTTGTTTCTGCAGCCTCTGTGTTTCAAAGGGTGATGATCAGGGTACTGAAAGATTTGAAAGGTGTGAAATGTTATAAAGATGACGTGTTGATTTTCGGTGATACAGCTGAAGAACATTTTTAACGTGTGAATTCTATGCTAGAACGCTTAAGTAGAGCAGGTCTCACTCTTAAGAAGAGTAAATGTCGTTTTGGGTTGGCAGAGGTGGAATATTTGGGTCATTTAATCTCAGGGGGTGGAGTAAGACCAAAGTCAGAATTGGTGAATACTATCAAGTGGTTGTTTACCCCTCAGACAAAGGAGGAAGTTAGTTCATTTCTTGGAATGGTTGAATATTATGGCAGATATATAAGAAATTTGGCAGAAAAGACAGTCAATATGAGGAGTTTGTCAAAAAAAAAGAGAAAGAGTTCAAGTGGGATGTACGTTGTGAAAATGAGTTTCAAAGTATAAAAGAGGAATTGGGGAAAGCATCAAGACTCCAGGCGTTTTAACCAGGAAGGTAAACTTATATTGTCATGGATGCAAGTGCAAAAGGATTGGGTGCTGTACTGGTGCAAGACAATAAAGGAGAGAAAATGTTAAAAATTATTCAGTAATTGAAAAGAGTCTTTAGATATTTACTAGGCTCTTAAAAAATGTAGACATTTTATATGGGGAAGAGAATTTGTAGTATTATCTGACCATAAGCCACTAGTGGAAGTTTTTGGAAACAAAGGACTGAACTGCATCTCCGCTAGAATAAGAAGATGGATTATTGGAAAGCGGGATTTTAAATTTGAGGTTGCTTACTTACCTGATGCGTTGAATGTGAGTGCTGATTGTCTTTCAAGTCGATGTTAACATTTCTGGGAATGAAAGTGATCAAGAGGTTGTGTTAGATGGAGACGTTTGTGCAATTGACAGCATTGTGGATGAAATTACCAATGGTGTGATAATTGAGCAGGAGTGGGAAGATGCACTTAAGGATGATATGGAATTGTCTAAAGTTATTGATGCCGTGAGAAATGGGAATTTTATTAAACTGGAAAAGGTTTGGAGCATGGTTAAAGATGAATTAGCAATAGATAACTCAATGTTATTGAGAGGTACGAGACTAATTCCACCCATTAGTCTAAGGAAAAGAATAATGGATTAAGCACATGATGGTCATCTAGGAATTGTGAAGACTAAAGAGAATTTAAGGGCTAATTTTTGGAGGCCAGGCATGGATTTGGAAAGTGAAAGAGTAGTTTGGGAATGTGTTCAGTGCTCACTTAGTGACAAAATTTTGAAAACTCGTAATGTTCCCATGGTTTGTAGGAAGTTACCGAACAAACCGTGGGATGAGGTAGCTATTGATATAGTTGGTCCTTTACAGAATTAACACTCAACTCCTTATCTTATAGTTTTTTTAGATTTATATTCGAGGTGGGTTGAGGTTGAAAATGTGTATGATATTTCCAGTGTGAAATTATTTTTAGAGGTGGTATTTAGAAAAGAAGGTTTTCCTGAATCAATTCTGTTGGATAATGGGCTGCAATTTTGTTCCAATGATTAGGAAAGATATTTAGATCACTGTGGCATCATACACAAAAAAACTGCTGTTTATCATCCAGAAACAAATGGCGCTGTAGAAAGGTTCAATAAGTACATTAAAGAGAGCATTCAACTTGCAAGAGTAAATGGGATTGATTGGAGAAAGAACTAATGATAAGAATAACTTCATATCGGTTCTCGCCACATGCAACAACTGGCAAGTCTGCGCTTGAACTTTTCAGGAGAAGGGTTCCCAATATCAAATTGTGTCCTGGTTGGATGGATTGGAGTAAGAACACATATAATGTGTTTGAGTCAGATTGGAAAAGGAGAGAGGAAAGATTAACACTAAAAAGCAAACAGGATTATGATGTAAGGAAAAAAGTTTGTGAGAGAAAAGTTAATGTAGGTGATGAAGTGAAGATCAATGCTCCAGTTGTATGTGCTGAGTGGTCAAAATATACTAGACCTATGAAAATTATCAAGTTATTTAAGAATGCTGTTAAAACATCGGATGGAAGACTTTGGAACATGAACAGGCTGGTTCCTTTTAAAGAGTCGTTGGAGAAGAAGTCAGATTCTTCAGGAGAAAAAGAGAACTTAGAGTCAAAACAGACTGCAAGGTTTAGAAATGATTTTGACTGTCTAGTGAAAAGGGTTTTATATGAAGAAATGAAGAGTAGCAGGAGGAGGAAGTTTCCTCAACACCTTAAAGACTATATACTAGATTGAATGGTTTATCTTTCAGGGTATTGTAATGTACATTTTGTTTTATTTTGATGGTGTGATTTTGAAGAATTTGGTTTTTTTAAGTTTGTTTAAAATGTCAAAGGGAGATGTGTGGTGTACATGACAAGTGTTCCTGAGAACGGGGTCACTTATCATGGAAACAGAATGGAATGCGCAGAGATCCGCAGAGAGGATTCTACGGCGGTTTAAGACGGAGTTGTGTTTGATGGATGAGGCGTTTTGTTAACGAATAAACTATTTGGAAATTATATGTCAGATTTACCTTTTACTGCTTCCTGTTAATTCTACAGTATCCTCAATTATATTAAGTAATCTTAAAGGGGAAGCAGTTGCACTAGCAGTGCGTATGCGGCTCTGTGATGTTCCTCCACAGGATCAAGAACGGGAGCTACCAAAGATTATCGCAGAGACCTATTCTAGTATTGGTTTCGATAGTCTGGGGGCCAGACAGAATAAACCACAATTTCAAGGCAGATCTAATAAAGATACTACCAAGCAAGCACCTGAAGGCTCCAAAAAATGCTGGGATAAAAAACAACAAACACCTAAAAAGAAAGGGGAGAATTTCCACACGCGGAGAACCCACAAAACAGGTATAACCTTAGAAATAGGGATAATATAAAAACGCCTGACAGATATCAATATACTGATACACGCCAATCTCGTTCCTTTCAGGACTCCCCAGAAAAATGCAGTGAGAGAGGTGGCTGGTTAGAGAAGCGAACAGAGTATTTGAAACCAAGAAAGGACTCACAACGCTTGTCTAAAGTTTCAGTTAAAAAAGAAAATGTTCCCCAACAAAAACCCCAATTTAAAAAAAGATAAGTGGCAGCGGTTAAAATTCGACATGCCACTCAAGAAGAGGGCTTTACTGAAGAACAGGACGTGGGCACTGGCACTGCTCGACAGTGAAGCAGAGGTCACAATAGTTTGCCAGGATCTTCAAGAGCATCTGGAGGTGAAAGCAACTGATGGCTTCTTACAAGTTGAGACTGCGGGCCTGAGTGTCTCCACACCCAATAGGGTGTACAGAGTAACCATTCAGTTAGAAGGAGACATTGAACGCATAATTAACACCATCTCTTGGGACCGCGTCATCTTCATTTATGATACTTTGCTGGCTGACAAAGATTGGCTGCCAGAATTCATCTGCAATCTCTCTTATGGAGAGGATGAGATTGAAAAATCCTTCTTGTCCCTTGTTCCCAGAAATCCTGTTGAAATGCATGGCATTGATTGGGCAGTGGCACAGGCACCTGTGTTATATCGCAATCATATAGGATGGGACAGAGATTCCCCCTACCACGTAATACCAATAAAATCCCAACCCCAACCGCAACCCCAATATCCTATTAAATATGATGCTAAAGCACCTGTGAGGGAAATCCTCAATCAATTGGTGTACCAGGGTGTCATTGAACCCTCAGACTCATCCATGAATAATCCATTTTTACCAGTCGCTAAACCCGACCATTCATATAGAATAGTCTTAGACTACAGACATTTAACCCCTTTGCTGCCAGGCCTTTTCTCCCTCAGGTGCCAAGCCTTTTTTTGGCTGTTTGGGGCAGTTCGCACTTAAGCCCGCATAACTTTTTGTCCACATAAGCTACCCACGCCAAATTTGCGTCCTTTTTTTTCCCAACATCCTAGGGATTCTAGAGGTACCCAGACTTTGTGGGTTCCCCTGAAGGAGACCAAGAAATTAGCCAAAATACAGCGAAAATTTTATTTAACAAAAAAAATGGGAAAAAAGGGCTGCAGAACAAGGCTTGTGTTTTTTTCCCTGAAAACGGCATCAGCAAAAGGTTTGCGGTGCTAAAATCACTATCTACCCAGCTTTCAGGAACAGGCAGACTTAAATCAGAAAATCAAATTTTTCAACACAATTTTGGCATTTTACTGGGACATACCCCATTTTTACTACTTTTTGTGCTCTCAGCCTCCTTCCAGTTAGTTACAGAAATGGGTGTGAAACCAATGCTGGATCCCAGTAAGCTAAACATTTCTGTAAAGTAGACAATATTCTGAATTCAGGAAGGGGTAATTTGTGTAGATCCTACAAGGGTTTCCTACAGAAAATACCAGCTGAAATAAAAAAATATTGAAATTGAGGGGGAAAAAACTGCAATTTTTCTCCATGTTTTACTCTGTAACTTTTTCCTGCGATGTCAGATTTTTTACAGCAATTTACCGTTACGTTTGCTGGACGCTTCTGGTTGCGGGGATATTTAGGGCTTGTAGGTTCATCAAGAACCCTAGATACCCAAAGCCAATAAATGAGCTGCACCTTGCAATGGGTTTTCATTCTATAACGGGTGTACAACATTTCATTTTCTGAAATATAAAGAGTGGAAAATAGGTATCAAGAAAACCTTTGTATTTCCAAAATGGGCACAAGATAAGGTGTTGAGAAGCAGTGGCTATTTGCACAACTCTGAATTCCGGGGTGCTCATACTAGTTTGTGAATTACAGGGCATTTCTCAAATAGACTTCTTTTTTACACACTGTCTTACATTTGGAAGGGAAAAATGTAGAGAAAGACAAGGGACAATAACACTTGTTTTGCTATTCTGTGTTCTCCCAGGTCTCCCAATACAAATGGTACCTCACTTGCATGGGTAGGCCTAATGCTCGCGACAGGAAACGCAACATGGACACATCACATTTGTGGGGCTCTCACCAGGTTCTGTTACCCAGAATCCTCTGCAAACCTCAAAATTTGGCCAAAAAAGCACTTTTCCTCACATTTCAGTGACAGAAAGTTCAGGAATCTGAGAGGAACCACAAATTTCCTTCCACCCAGCGTTCACCCGAGTCTCCCAATAAATATGGTACCTCACTTGTGTGGGTAAGCCTAGCGCCTGTGACAGGAAATGCCCCAAAATACAAAGTGGACGCATCACATTTTCCCAAAGAAAACTGAGCTGTTTTTTGCAAAGTGCCTAGCTGTGGATTTTGGCCTCTAGTTCAGCCGGCACCTAGGGAAACCTACCAAAATTGCATATTTTTTAAAACTAGACACCTAGAGGAATCCAAGATGGGGTGACTTGTGGGGCTCTCACTGGGTTCTGGTACCCAGAATCCTTTGCAAACCTCAAAATTTGGCCCAAAACCACTTTTTCCTCACATTTCGGTGACAGAAAGTTCTGGAATCTGAGAGAAGCCACAAATTTCCTTCCACCCAGAGTTCCCCCAAGTCTCTGGATAAAAATGGTACCTGAATTGTGTGGGTAGGCCTAGCGCCTGCGACAGGAAATGCCCCAAAACACAACGTGGACACGTCACATTTTCCCAAAGAAAACAGAGCTGTTTTTTGCAAAGTGCCAAACTGTGGATTTTGGCCTCTAGCTCAGCTGGCACCTATGGAAACCTACCAAACTTATGCACTTTTGAAAACTAGACACCTAGGGGAATCCAAGATGGGGTGACTTGTGCAGCTCTCACTAGGTTCTGTTACCCAGAATCCTTTGCAAACCTCAAAATGTGGCCAAAAAAATACTTTTTCCTCACATTTCGGTGACAGAAAGTTCTGGAATCTGAGAGGAGACACAAATTTCCTTCCACCCAGTGTTTCTCCAAGTCTCCCGATAAAAATGGTATCGCACTTGTGTGGGTAGGCTTAGTGCCCGCGAAAGGAAATACCCCAAAACACTATCTGGACACATCAAAATTATCAAATACAAAACTACCTGTTTTTGCGGGGGGCACCTGTGTTGTTGGTCCTGGGCTCAGCAGCCATCTAGGGAAACCTACCAAACCCAGACATTTCTGAAAACTAGACACCAGAGGGAGTCCAAGGAGATGTGACTTGAGTGGATCCCCCAATGATTTCTTACCCAGAATCCTCAGCAAACCTCAAATTTAGCTAAAAAATCTAATTTTTCCCACATTTCTGTGTGGGATCACTGCACTGGGATACATTTCCTACCACCCAACGTTTCCCTCAGTCTCCCGCCTGGTAAAAATGATACCTCACTTGTGTAGGTGGGCCAAGTGCATGTGACAAGGAAGAGCCAAAAACATGTTGAAATTGAGGGGGAACCAAAGTGGGTCCAAAAGGGCAGTTTGAAAAAAAACATTTTAGGTTGACAAGTGCAGCAGAATTTTGATCAGTATAGATGAGTCAATGCTGGCTGTTAGGAATTTTGTGGATTCCTTCAGATTCCGGAAGGTTCCATCACAAAAATGTGGGAAAAATGTGTGATTTCCAGCTAAGTTGGAGGTTTGCAGGGCCTTGTGGGTAAGAAAATGGGGGGGGTGTATGTGAAGCACATCACCCTGGAATCACCCAGATGTTTAGTTTTCAGATGTGTCTAGGTCTTATGGATTTTTGTACATGGCAGCGTCCCAAAGTCCAAAAAGTGCTGCCCTCACCATTCCAAGTGGGACAATTTTGAGAGTTAGCCAATCTCTCATGGCCCAAATGTAAAACCAAAACCCAAAATAATCAAATGTCCTCTTGCTTGCAGTAGGATAAGATGTTTTAGTGTGCGGGGGAGAGCTGAAAGACTGTTACCCCCTTCAGTTGGGGTGGGGGCATAACCAGGCCCATGCTGGTTGGTAGCCACCACCCCACTATATATATATATATTTTTTTTTTAATTCCCTGGCATCTAGTAGACTTTCTGCCCCCGGGGTGTGTATTGGGGGTAATTGCCCCATCTGCCCACCGGTGGGCAGAAAAACTTTGGCCCCATTTATTTATTTTAAAAAAAAATGTCCCTGGTCTCTGGTGGGCCCTTGGGGGCAGATGGGACTTCCTAATGTGCCCCCATGGGGAGCGGCGACCCTTGCCCAAGGGGCTGCCCCCCAAACAAAACACACACATACACACACACCAATCCCTGGTGCCTAGGTGGTTTCTGTCCTTCCCAGGGGTAGATCGGCCTAATAGAAATAGGCCGATCTGCCCCCAAGGGGAGCAGAAATGGCCTAAAATAATCCCCCCGTCCCCTCCAGGAGAATGACCCTTGCCTAAGGGGTCGCTTCCCTTGTGTGAAATTGGTGCAAAACAAAAGATCCTCGGTGCCTAGTGTTTTCAGCCTCCCTTGGGGACAGAACGGGCAAATTAAAATAGCCCGCTCTGCCCCCAAGGGGGGCAGAAATGGCCTAAAATAAATTTGCCCCCCAGGGGAACGACCCTTGCCTAAGGGGTCATGCCCCATACGCAAAAACTTAAAGTAAGCTAAAAAAATATATATCCCTGGTGTCTATAGGTTTCTGCCCCCCAGGGGCAGATCGGCCTAAAAATATTTTGTCTCCCTAGGATCCCCTTATGTGTCAGTATCAAAAAAACAAATTCCCCGGGGTCTAGTGGTTTCTGCTGCCCGATCGCAGCAGAAATGCTTGCAGGGACATGAAAGGAAAGGCCTTTCTTTTCCTTTTCATGCCTCTGCCGGCCCCCTCCTCCCGAGCGGAAGAGAAATGCTGAGCATTTCTCTTCCTCATCGTGCTGGAAGCATGCTTCCAGCGCGATGGAAGGTGATCTCTGATGAGGTCATCACGCGATTGCGTGCTGATGTCATTAGATGTCACTGGGGGTCTGGGGTGGAAGGGGAAGCAATTCCCCTTCCAACCCTGCCCTGGGGGGGAGGGTGGCCCTCGGGGGGAGCACTTGCGATTCTCCAAAGGGCCGGTACCAGGACGTAATCGTTACATCTGTGGCACCTCAGCACCTCAGCCACGGACGTAACCATTATGTCCATGGTGGGGAAGGGGTTAAATAGTCACACAAAAACATTTGCTATACAAAATGCACACAGCAGAGCACTTATGAACAATATAGTGCGCAGAAAATACAAGACGACCCTGGATATATCCAGTGGGTTTTCTGCCAAAACATAGCACCTCAAAGTAGGGACCTAACAAGTTTTAGCACCCTTGGCTCTCAGAAAAAATTCTGCCGACATCCACAGGGGTACAAGAAGGACTGTTCTCCGCTCGTGAAACATCTATTTCACGCAACACTGATCCTGCGGCTTTGTCATATGTGGATGACATTTATCTCACAGACGATGACCTCATGCAACATTTAAGACGGGTAGCCCGCATTGTTGTAGGATTTGCCCAAATCAGCTACAAATTAAACTTCAAAAAAATGAAAATAGCCTTCCTTAGTGTCCTGTTTCTGGGATACGAATTGTCAGATGAAGGCAGGACCTGGGTTAGTAAAAGTAGTGCATGAGGGAGTTGCCTCTGCCCATGCTGGTGTGGCGGCTACAATTTAGATATTACAGTCTCGATATTGGTGGCCAGGTCTATACAAACAGACCAAGCAGTATGTTCTTTGTTGTGACATCTGCCAGCAAATAAGAGTCCACCGTGAAACGCCCACCGCAGACACCCCTCTTAATTTACAATAAACCATTACAGTGCGTGTTCTTGGACCACTGAGATAGTGCATACAAATACATCCTAGTCGCTGTTGACTACTGCTCCAGATTTCTGTGGGTTTGGCCACAATGCTCGGCTGACGCTCAAACTGTTATTAAAGATTTACGGGTCTTTATCAGTACATATGCTGTTGTGGCTTTCCACTCAGACTGGGGCCCTGCTTTTTTCTCAAGGGCTTACAGGTATGCCATGGCTTCATTAGGGGTCCAACTGCATTACTCGTCGCCCTTTCATCCCAAGGGAAATAGTGTAGTGGAGAAATCCTTAACAGCTAGAGTATTAGGCATGGGTCGTAGTTGGCTTACACACCTTTAGGGAGTCCAGAGAGCACTTAACAATCTGCCTAGAAGGTCCCTGGGGGGCGTACATCATAAGAATGCCTGTTTGGAACTTAAATGTATGTTCCAGATCTTGATGGTCCTGGCGTGGAGGCGGCGGATACACCCTTTGACATAAATGAACGTGTCACTGTCTTGCAGGACTTACACTAGTTCCATGATGACAAAGCATCTGCCAATGCTGCCTCCTTTGGAATCAGGGATGTACCAGTAACATCTACTGACTGGATTCCTAAACTTTGGGATCTAGTGCGTGAAAAGATTGCTGTGAAAAAGGAATTTGGTCCTTCTTATCGCGCACCGGTTCCAGTCCTGGGAATACATGGCACCAGAACTGTGATTCTACCATTGCTGCCTGGCTCTAAAGAAAATCGCTTTGTCTCCATCGACAATGTCAAGCTACACCATGTGGCTGATCCTGCACAGCAGACCTAGAGGACTCCTGAGTAGTACCTGAATCCCTCCCACTACAGATCAGGGCTTGGGGAGGGTGGAAAATGAGCTTTCATTAGCTACACTTACAACTACTTCTACAATCAGTAATGAAAATAATGAACAATTTCTTACAAACTCTATAAAACGGATGTCGTAAATTACTATGAATCACTAAGGGAGTCCTCAGCAAGTTATCCTCTTCAAAACACAGCTCCAGTTTTTCCACAAACAGATTCTGGTTAATTTATCGACGTTTACGACACTTTCAGCTACTCATCCGCCTCTACTGCAACAGAACTGTCAAGAGCATGTAAGATGATACACTGGCTTAAAATTAAGTATTTCATTTGTCCATGGACTTATCTATGGCTTTTGTTTTTACTATATTTGCCTTTCTCTTTTGGATTTGGTTTGTCATTGTCTTCTTTCTCCTAATGCAAGCTCATTTTCTTCCTGAAAGCTGCACAGTAGAACTGTTGGATGAGGTTTTAAAACCACATTTTTAATTTTTAATCGCACAAAAATCGCAGAGAGTTGTCTCTGGTGAACATTACAGCCATACCAATTACTGATGGGATTGTTTGGGACAGATTCGATATATATGGGCCTACTGAGGTCATTCAAATACCATATGTATTCAAACTTTCAATGACTGATGTAATCACACCCAAAGTGGTTTTTGATGATTGGGATGTGAAAACTGTTGATGCTATTATGTCTGACCTCCAGTATTATACAATATTTGAAAATGAAGATCTGTACCAGTTTAAAGGAAAGTATGGTGATATGTTCTGTTATAATTATTATGGACATTATTTCATTCAGGGAGCAAGTACCGCAAATACTATTTTTAAATATACACAATGGGAACACTGCCCGACTCCACCAGTAGGCAGTTCTAAAAAGTATACTGAGATATTTGCATATTTTTCTGGGCACAATGTTAAGAATGCTGAGTCATATTATTTTAAACTGCCAGAAATAGAAAATCAACATGTTTTATTGACAGATACAAAATTGATATACTCTGATTCATTTGCCTCCAGATTGGCTATAGAAGGCTATGAGTACTGGTTGAAGTCAATTGACTTAAAAAGTGTGCGGGGAACAAAAAATTGCCAAATAAGAGAAGCTTTATTTAGAGCATGTATGATTCCTGTTCAAATGATATTTTTAAATGAAACAGTACAACAAACAAGCTGTTTAGGGTTAGCAAACATTAAAGAACTGAATGCGCCCAGTATTCCCACCCCAGCTAAATTTTACAAATAGCAAAAATATATAAATACTTCTGAAGATCAGCTCAATGAATGGGTCCAGAAGGTACATTTAACACATCATTTTCACGTCCTGGTGGGTGGTTATTGTGGCCTGTAGACACAAATGGGTGCCATACGTGTTTTGTGAACTCCTCGGGGGGGTTTAGAATGAATAGGCCAGACCCTTGCTATGTGTCCTCGGAACACTCAGGTATAGTGACAACATATCGGCCCTCATTATGACCTTGGCGGTAAATACCAAATACCGCCGTGCTAACTGCCGCCAGCATACCGCTGTGGAGACGGACATCAGTCTACCACATTATGACACATACATACAAAATCGACGGACAACAGCCACAACCACAAATCCGCCAGACCCACTGAATGTCATAAAAAGTCTGTACTACCACCCACACTGTTACACCACCAATACTATGTCCTCCAAATAATGACCCACCAATCACCACAGTGGACATTCAACGATGGTAAACTATTGGCGGTGAACACCGCTGCAGCGGATATGGCCACACAAAGACAAAACAAGACAACATTGGCCAGAACAAAAAACCCACACCTGACACAGACACAACCCACCAACAGCACCATAAAACACACCCACATCACCCACAATCCTTTGCTAACATGAAAAGACTGCAATAGCTAGCCACGCATATCACAGAGACAACTTCATACACACACCACAACCACCCATTCATCCGTCACACACCACACACCCCACCACATTACTCAACAACCTTTACACAACACACATCACCCATGTCCCCACAAAGGCACCCTCGTTTCACTGATGAGGAGTTGCGGATCATGGTTGAGGAAATAGTTAGAGTAGAGCCACAGCTGTTTGAGGCACAGATCCAGCAGATATCCATTGCCAGGAAGATAGAGCTATGGCAGAGGATTGTGGACAGGGTGAACACCATGGGACAGCATCCACGAGCAAGGGACGACATCAGGAAGAGGTGGAATGACCTAAGGGGGAAGGTGTGTTCCATAGCAGCAAGGTATCAGCTCGCTATCCAGAGGACTGGTGGTGGACCCTCACCTCCTTCCCCACAGCTGACAGCATGGGAGGAGCAAGTCTTGGCAATACTGCATCCTGAGGGACTCACTGGAGTTGCCGGAGGACTGGACACTGGTGAGTCAACATTTACTACCTATCATCCCCGATACCTGCATGCCACCACCAGCCCTCACCCTGACACACATCACTCCACTCCAACCCACACAGTGCACCACCACAATTAACAAACCTAAATACCAAGCCTTAATGCCATACCCACCGCATTCACATCCCTTCCAGCCCTGCATGTACACCCACCACCAATGCATGCACAGCATGGAGAACTAACAATCCCACAAAACATCACCATACACAAACAAAGGTGGCAGGTTCAACAGCAACAATGTAGGGGAAGCTAGGGCTAGGGATGGAGAATATGTCACAGACATGTAGCATAATACACCACTTACATCCCCACAGGTGCCCCAGCCAATCTCAGCAGCGAGGAGGTGCCACGGCTACCCAGTTCCCCAACAGAAGATGCCCCCATTGATGACAGCAAAACTGGAGTTTTGGATCTGGATAGACACCCGGGCCCATCAGGGACCACTAGTCATTCGGCTACCCCAGCCCACACCCAGTCCACCATAGAGCCTCACCCCTCAGTTTCCAATACCACAGCAGCCACCCAACATCCCCAGACCTCTGTCCCCAGGACACGTCAATCAGCAGTGTGCCCATTTGTGCAGGGACCCCAGTCCACACCTCACAGGCAAGACAATGAGGGTCCTGGGGTCAGTGGCAGTGGGCACACCATTCAAGGGACACAGGCACAAGGGGCCAGGGACAGTCGGAGGACAGCTGTGTGCCAGGGGGAGGACAGGCCCAGGGAACCGACTGTCCAGGAGGCACTCACTAATGTCCTAGGGGCTTACCAACAATCCCAGGACATGATGGGTCAGGTGATAGACACAATGCAGGAGAACCAGCAGCTGCAGGAGGAACACGACCAGGAGACCAAGAAAGAATTGCAGGTCCTGAACACCAACATGGTCTCCATTGCAGGGGTGCTGGGTGATATGGTCAACATCATGAGGGACTACTCATCACACCAGAGGGCCCCTTCCACTAGCCAGTCTACTGACCAGCACTCCACATCTGCTGCAGCTAGTGGACAGGAGGCTCTGCCACAGGCCCCACAGGCCACCAGCACCCCTCCCCCTGCAGAAGGTGAACTACCCCGCAAACATTCCCTGCGACCCAGATAGACACCAGAGACACTTGCCAAGACCAAGACCACCACCAGGAAATGAGCTGCTCCTGAATATCCTCCTTGTGTTCCACTGTATCACCATGTCCACTTTGAACTGTCATTGCTACCCTTCCTATGGCCCCTTGGACACTGCACCTGTGCTGCAAACAGACGGGCCCACTACACTGGACTGTTCCCAACCATCACCCAACTCTATTGCACTTCCCATTGTAGAACAATTTTTAATAAACACCCTTGGACACAACTTGAGTAATAGTGCTTTATCTACATGTAATGTACAATGTAATGAACTGTAATGAACTGCTTGATCCTGTGTAAATGTTCAGTAACATGTTGGTCCATCCAACAAATGTGTCTCAGCAGTCTGTACACATCACAGCAGAACACTTTTGGAACAACACCAGAATCTGCAATAAGGGAAGGCATAGGTGACAGTCAGGTGGGATGCAAAGGGAATGACTTGCATTATGCTGCAGTCACACTGTACAACACTAAAATGTAGAAATGGTTAGTTCAACAGTCTTATTTGAGTGTCATTGGAAATACTGCTGGATCAAATGTGTCCTGTTATCCACATCCTCCTCCTCTTCCTCCTCACTGTCCTCAGTGTCCACTGCTGCCACAACTGCATTGTCACCCCCCTCCTACTGCACATAGGGTACATGCTGTCTGAGGGCCAAATTTGTGCAACATGCAGCACGCAACAATGATTCTGCAGACCTTCTCCAGGGGAGTGGCATAGGGATCCACCTGTCAGATGGAGGCACCTGAACCTAGCCTTCAGGAGCCCGAAAGTCCTTTCTACAATCCTCCTGGTATGCCCATGAGCATCATTGTACCTATTTTCAGCCCCTTTTCTCAGATTCCTAACAGGGTTCATGTGCCAGGACAGGTATTGGTAGCCGGAATCACCTGCAAGAAGTAAGGGACACACATTAGCCCTACACAATGGCATGGGCTATGACTCCTAAAGGCATACGCTCACTCATTGGGTGGGGACTCAGGCTCACCTATTAGCCACTCTGTGCCTCTGTAGTTGTTCCATCAGCTGTGGGACACTGCTGTTCCTCAGGACAAATGCATCATGCACCGACCCTGGATACTTGGCAGTGACGTGGGAGATGTACTATTCAGCCAGGCACACCATCTGGACATTGAGTGAGTGGAAACTCTTCTGATTCCTGTACACTTGTTCATTAGCCCTGGGGGGGGACTAAGGCAATATGGGTCCTGTCGACGGCCCAAATCACATGTGGTATATGTCCCATTGCATAGAATCCAGCCTTCACAGTTGGTAAATCATCTACCTGGGGGAATGCGATATAGCTGCACATGTTGGAGCAAGGCAGACAAAACCCTTGCAAGCACAATAGAGAACATTGGCTGTGACATCCCTGCTGCTAAGCCCATTGTCACCTGTAAAGAGCCAGTTGTCAGGAAATGGAGCACTGAGAGTACCTGCACAAGAGGGGGGATTGCTGTGGTGCTACGGATAGCAGGTAGCAGATCAGGCTCCAATTGTTCACTCAGCTCTGTGATTGGGGCCCTGTCCAGACGATAGGTGAATATGATGTGCCGGTCCTCCAGTGTAGCCAAGTCCACAGGGGGTCTGTACACCGGTGTGTGCCTCCTCCTATTCCTCCTCAGTGGTTGATCCCGAAGGGACCCAAATGTAAGAAAGGAGTGACAACATGAACCATGAACACACTACAGCAGTGTACACAGAACATGCTTGTATGTTGGGCACTGGAATTGTGTAGGTGAGTACATTTGACTACAATGACACACTTATTAATCTGTACATGTGTACCAGCAATAGAAAATGGCACCCACCTGTCCTGTATTTATAAACAGGTGGAAGTGACCTCACTCCGTGGGTGGCGTTCACTTCATGGCGATAGGTGGTCTGCACCGCTGTGCAATTCCTTACTGGCTAACATGGCCCTCTATGGAGATTGGGAACTAATGATGATCAAAGCCGGTGGTGATGGTGTTCACCGCCTCGGACGTGACCGCCATTTCCTTTCTACCACTTGACTTGATTCCTGAATTTCCACAGGACGACATCTCTACTGCGTGTGCTGCTGTGACCTGTGTCTGGAACCTGCCATGGCTCATGCAACAGGGAAAAGAGCCCCAGCCTTCACGTCGGAGGAGTTGAAGTGCCTCATGGACGAGGTCCTACCCCAGTATGGCCAGTTGTATGGGCCTCCAGCTGGTCCCAGTTGGTTTGTAGTTGGCAGTGTTTGGCTCCTACCTGCTGTGGTACTTAGCCAATGGTATGCCAGCGTGGTCCATACACCCCATTCTCAGGCTCAGTGTGTGACAGTGATGTATCTGCCGTCTGTGCTGTTGGTGCTGAGTCTCTCCCCACACTCTCTCTCCTTTTGTCATACTGCCAATGTGTGCATTAGCATCATCTGGGGAAGGAGCAGGGGCACGGGGACTGACGTAGCTGCAGCCCATGGGACCCAGGAGGCAGAGTCCACTGACCTGCAGGGACCAGTGGGATGGAGGGCGAGGGGAGCACCACGACCGGGACAGGAGGTGACACCACTGACTCTGATTCGTCCTCCGATGGGATCTCCCTGGTTGTGGCGGACCCCTCTGGGACCATCCCAGCTACAGGTTCTACCGCCATTCCCCCTACCAGCACTATCCTCCTAGTAGCCCCCCACCGAGTTGCCTGTCCCCGCTTATCCAGGTGGGTGGGCTTCTCCTTTGCCCCGGGCACCTCAGGCCCTGCCCCAGTCAGCCCTGCTGCCTTCAGTGAGATCCATCTCTGTAGGACAGTCAACCATTGTGAATGCATCCAGGGGCTGGCATCCCAGATGCAGCAATGCAATGCCTTCCTGGAGGGCATCCACGGTGGGTTGGAGGCCCTACAGAGATTGTTTCAGGCTCTGGCTTCTTCACTGACAGCAGCCAGTGTCCCTGTTTCATCCATCCCCCCTCCAAGTACCACTACCAGTCCCAGTCTCCTCACCCTAAACCATCCCATGCGCACATTCTGGCAAGCATGCACCCAAAACAACACACAAAACTCACACAGACAAACACAGGCAGCACACTTTAGTCCACAAGCACTCATACAGCCAACACACATATGCACACACATCATCCACTGCATCCACAGTCTCCCCTCCTCCCTCACAGTCACATCCTCACTCACACCATGCACTGCATCAACAGTCCCTGAACCTGCCATCTGTACAGCCTTGCCCACAGTCATCACAACAGCAGACCCGCAGACATGCGCCCCACACATCACATGCGCAGTCACCACCTCATGCAGCACACCCACCTCACTTGCAGACACCACCACAACATCCATCCACATGTCATATTTGTCCTCCCCCACCCTGTCTGCCCCCTCCTCCAGAGACACACACACTCTCGCACTCAGACCCCCAACACCCATCCACCTCACACACTTTCCATGCACCTGCACCCAAGTCCAGCACTCCTCCTACAACCACTCCCTCTACCTCCACTCCCATCCCTCCTCCCACATCCCGCACCATTGTCCCTAAGAAGCTTTTCCTTGCCTGCCTTGACCTCTTCCCTCCCTCTTTCCCCGTCCTGCCCGTAAGAGGAAGGTCCCACCACCCCAGCCCAGTACCTCAAGCACCCAGTCTGACACAGCTCCACCCCCAAAGTCTCCAGCTGCCAATAAGGAGCACATGGGTGCGATGCCGGCCCCCGCACCAAGGACACTCCCCCCCAAAATGGGGGCTAAAGAGCTGCCCCTTCCCAAACAGAGTGGCAATACAATGGGGCCACCTCCAAAACCTAGAGCCAAGGAGGCCCCACCCAAATTCCTGGACAAGGAGGTGCCAACAAAATCAAAGGACAAGGAGGCCCCAACAAAATACAAGGCCATGGAGGCCCCAACAAAATCCCTGGCCAAGGAAGCCCCACAAAAATCCCTTACCAAGGAGGCCCCAAACAAATCCCTGGTCAAGGAGGCCGCACAAACATCCAAGGCCAAGGAGGCCCAACAAAATCCAAGACCAGGGAGGCCACGCCCAAATCCATGGCCAAGGAGGCCCCACTCGAAACCGTGGCCAAGGAGCCCCCACTTAAAATTGTGCCCAAGGAGCCCCATCCGGAACCAGAGGCCAAGGAGCAGTATCCGGAACCAGAGGCCAAGGAGCAGCATCTGGTATCAGAGGGCATGGAGCAGCATCCCGAATCAGAGGCCAAAGTGCAGCATCCAGAACCAGAGGCCATGGAGCAGCTTTGCAAATCAGAGGCCAAGGTCCAGCATCCAGAACCAGAGGCCATGGAGCAGCATCCTGAATCAGAGGCCAAGGAGCAGCATCCAGAACCAGAGGCCAAGGAGCACCATCAGTAACTAGTGGGCAGGCAGCCCCCTCCAAAACCAGTGGACAGGAAGCCCCCTCCAGAACCAGTGCGCAGACAGCCCCCTCCAGAACTAGTGGGCAGGCAGCCCCCTCCAGAACCAGTGGGCAGGCAGCCCCCTCCAGAATCAGTGGGCAGGAAGCCCCCTCCAGAACCAGTGGGCAGGAACACCCCTCCCAATGGGTGCCCCCCAACCCCCACCTGAGGTGCCTTCCCATTTCCAACATGATGCCCCAGAACAGTGGAGTCCCGTTGTTGTCAGGAGTCAGGTTAGAGCTTGGACTTTGCCCTGTGGGCATTTATGACTTTGGACTGGCTGGGCTTTGCGGTGTACCTTCCAAATAATGATAACTTATGGTATGTATTAATGTTTCGCAACTGATGTGCAGTCGCAAAATGTTAATATTTTACTGACACCCCAAAGGAGATGGTAACCCATTCACAAACAGGAAGAGGGTCCTCAGGCGAGTCCTTCTCCTTTTTGAGTGTTCCAAAAACATTTTTCAGGAGTAGGCAGCAGTCCATAGGACCACTGCCACTCTCTTGAAAAATTGTTTTACAGACGTTTCTCTTTCATTTTTTTTTTTTTTACTAAACGCTTCCCGTTTTCCTTTAGGGAAGAAGATTGCCAATATCTCAGTGATGGCAACGAATCATACTGGGTCACAATTTGTGACCTACTGCAAGTCAGTATTTTGTGATCTGACCTATTAGTACACTGGTCAGCTTGAAAAGTATAAAATACTGTTGGATTTGCTAAAAGTTGGTATGAAAATTGTGATTACTTTTATCAATCCATTGTATTTACACATGGCCCTTTGTTTCTTTTTTGAAGCTCCAAATCGTCCAGCTGGGAAAGGCTGCAGACTGTATTCTAGAAGGTTGCACCGAAATTGGATAGGCTTACCAAGAGAGTCAGTTAAACATGGTTTTCGAGAGGCAAAACCACTCAGAGCAAGACCAACTTGATTTTCTTTCCCAGCGAGGTCACGCATTGGGTGGATTAACTTGGGTGGCTTGTCCTGGTCCTCTGGAGGTCTGGAAGTCCCAATTTTTTCTAAGTCCGTTTTTTTCAGAGATTTCAGAATTAGTGCTTGTAGACGCTACTGTGGCTAACAAGTCCACAAGAACAGCACTTCGAGTTTAGGACTCACTCCAGCAGAATTCTACCAGAAGGGTCCAGTCCTTTTCCAGTTGCAACTAGTCACTCCAAGAAAAAGGCCTCTTTCAGTTTGTTGTGTCCCTGTAGCCAAACAGAAGGTCAGCCAGCTGACCCCTGGTATATACTTATTTTTGTACAAGTAGGAGCAGAACTAGCCTTCAAGTGTCCTCACAGGTCTCAACCAGCAGGTACAGTTCTTCTTCTATTCTTCTAGAGGTCCAGAAGGTGTTCTGAGTAGGGTGACTTGAGGTGCTTCATTTATGATTGGCACTAACCAGTGGGTCGGGGTAACTCCTAGCTGTTCTCTAGCCAATGGGGTAGAAGTTCCCAAGGGCAAACCTAATCACATTTTTAGCAGTCCTACCACAAACAGTCCCACAGGGTACATGTTTCCTAAATTCTAAGGTAGGAAAGCCCTTCCTCCCTTGTGCAAATCATGTGTGGGAAGGGAAGTAGCCAGTCCCCTGCTCTGTGGTCACTCAAAACCGGTTGTAGCTCCCCTCCCCCAACCAGCCTGGTTGGGGAACAAAATGTTGCCTTCTTCAGATCTCACCTTACATTTAGTTGTGAAAGGGCAGGTCCATTCACAAGTTAATGAAGTACCTGGGTCCATCCTAATATCCTGCAAGGTAGGAAAACACAACTGCTTACCCAGGCCATTGTCTCTGTTTTGGGAGCAGTTTTCACTTCTCAGTAAGTACAAGAACTTATTGGGCAGTTGCTGGAGAGCCAATGCAAATTAGCCTTCTTTAGCTTGAGGCATGGAAAGGTAACTTTGAAAAAGTCAAATTTTCTAACTTCATTACAAATCTAACTTTACCATTGAATTGGGTTCTCAATAAATATTAAAACAGAGTGGTTAAATCATTTTCGTAGCTGGTCCCAAACTCGAGATAGAAGAATTCATATTTTAATATGTACTCCAGAGCATTCCACAGTGAAAATAGCTTTTGGGAATTGACACTTTAACGGCATGGTAACATTATATTTCTACAGGTCCCACTTTTAAATACCATGCACCCTACCTTGTGGGCTACAAGGCCTACACAGGATGACTTATTCATATTGAAAAGGAAAGATTTTCCATCTTGCAAAGCCATTATTTCGACTGAGCAGGCTAGAGGTTTGAACTGCAGCACTCAGGCTACATTAATAGGCCTGAAGCCATGCTTTCCTTGTCATACAAGTGAATGACACAGTAAGTGCTATAGTCAACAGGTGACATTTAACTTCCATGCCGTTGGTGTAGTTTCACACCATGTACTATGATTGTACAGGAGAGTTAGATATGTCAATCAGGGATTAGCCAGATTTTTAGGGTTTAGGTGGTTTAGGGGTCAGCACCTACAATGGGCAGTGGACACCAGTGCCCCAGTATGCAGAGTTTAAAAGCAATAAAATTCAGAAAGGAATAGGGGTGATCTTGCAAAAAGGGTCCTCATGATCTCTTTGATAGCAAACCTTATGTAATGTCTGCCTCCCCAACCCGCCCCATCTCCTGATGTCCAGTTTCCCCTATCTTTTCTTCATCCTCTGTGGTGTTTGGGCCTGCCACTGCCAAGCACTTAACATCAGGTTTGGAGGAGGGCTTCACCATTGTTGTGGTGAAAACAGAGAGTATGAATAGTCAGGGACTTTTGCCCAAAGCCAGGAACATGGTTCAACCAACCAATCTGGCTTGGGCAAATTACTTTATCATAATTTTGGTCAGCGGACTAGTTTTTTTAAACATTTTTTGGATTTTGGACTTTGTTTTCCCCTGTGTATACATATTTCTTCCCTTGATATTCCCTGGTGTTTTTTTATTTGACCACCCCACTCTAAGTTAGCATTTTCCTTCTGCTTTAAAACGACTTTTTATTTAATTTGCCCCTTCCAAAAGACATTTTTTTAGTTTCCCAAAAGTACTATATTTTTTAAAAGAATTTCATTTAGATTATATATATACAAATGCTTAAATCTAAACATTAATATCTTTCTTCCTATTCACACATTTTGCAGATTAATGCATCCATGTCAGACAAAATACATGTTTAGATAGAAGATGCTTGTAATAACAGAATGAGATGTTTAAATGCATTACACGTAGAAGGTAAGCAAAAAACAGAAAATGAAAAAGACTTTCTCATGGAGTAAATGCAACATCAAATATTCAACAAAGATGACATTTAGACTCTAGTTTGTATTTAAAAAAGTGTGCACATCTGTATTACTCAAAAAAAGTCATAGTGATTGTGTTAGAGTTAGAGTTGCTGTTTTTCACTCATCAAAAGTTATTTTAGTAAGTTTCTCCTCTCCGATGTCTACTTAATTTTGGCAGTGAGATTGATCAACTTGTGTTGCAGGTGGTAGAGTTGATGATCTTGGAGGTTGAGGTGATGGAGGTGTTTCAGATGGCGCAGGTGCTTGTGACAGTGGTGTGTGGTTGGCAGATGGTGTTTTTTTCCTATGTTGAGGTGCCTTTATAGAATATCCTGCAAGCATTGGCTGTGAAGAGTGACACTGACATTTTCTGTTTGTTGCCTCTATTATCTTCATGGTCAACACATGCTGTCTTGTACTCTATTCCCTAAAAGTCTGAAGATGTTCTTGGTGCCTTTTTGCCTCCTTGTGGTAGAATTTCATATTATAAACCAAGACACTGGCCTGTTTGTCAATCATCTGAGAGAGTCCTTTAAGGGAGACACCTATCTGACTGAGAAGAGCACCCATTGCATGCATATTCTCTAGCTCCAAATGGTAAAACGGAACCTCATAGTGAGCATCATTAGACAATGGCATTCTCCCCACACGTGTGGCCATCTGATATGGCCAGCAGATTGTTTAGCACAGACAGGGGTGCCATCTGGGTGATTCTGGGAGGGGGGGGAGACTAATAATTGGGAGATACCCGCTCTCACTAAGGTTTTTCTCTTTCTCAGAAGATTGACAGAAGGCCGGATGCACATTCATTGAAAGGGTGTTTTGGAGATTTACAGAGGTCAAAATTTGTTGAGGGCTGTATGGAGATGAGTTTTGCAAAGGAGGAACAAGCATCTTGGAGGTTGAGGTGATGGAGGTGTTTCAGATGGCGCAGGTGCTTGTGACAGTGGTGTGTGGTTGGCAGATGGTGTTTTTTTCCTATGTTGAGGTGCCTTTATAGAATATCCTGCAAGCATTGGCTGTGAAGAGTGACACTGACATTTTCTGTTTGTTGCCTCTATTATCTTCATGGTCAACACATGCTGTCTTGTACTCTATTCCCTAAAAGTCTGAAGATGTTCTTGGTGCCTTTTTGCCTCCTTGTGGTAGAATTTCATATTATAAACCAAGACACTGGCCTGTTTGTCAATCATCTGAGAGAGTCCTTTAAGGGAGACACCTATCTGACTGAGAAGAGCACCCATTGCATGCATATTCTCTAGCTCCAAATGGTAAAACGGAACCTCATAGTGAGCATCATTAGACAATGGCATTCTCCCCACACGTGTGGCCATCTGATATGGCCAGCAGATTGTTTAGCACAGACAGGGGTGCCATCTGGGTGATTCTGGGGGGGGGGAGGAGACTAATAATTGGGAGATACCCGCTCTCACTAAGGTTTTTCTCTTTCTCAGAAGATTGACAAAAGGCCGGATGCACATTCATTGAAAGGGTGTTTTGGAGATTTACAGAGGTCAAAATTTGTTGAGGGCTGTATGGAGATGAGTTTTGCAAAGGAGGAACAAGCATTTGGAGCTGCATATCTGATGTCTTGGGACTGACAATTCTTAGGACCTATTTAGAAGGAACAGTGCTGCCAAGAAGTGAAATTGCGTTCTTAAAGATGTTCTGTGTAGGGGCAACAATGCCCTCCTCCTCATCCAGGTCCTCCTACTTGTCCAGCTCCTGCTCCTCATTCTTTTCTTCATCTGGAGGAGTGATGGCTACTGATGTTGTTGCTTGGAGGAGGATTGGATTCTGTCCTTGTACTGCTGCTACTCTCCACTTGTAGATGGTTCAACATTATCATCTGGCTCAATGTCCCCAGTACCTGAAAGAAGAAAGTATCAGCAGTTGAAGTTTTTGTCTAGGTTTCAACACAGTACTTTAATAAACACTATTCTGCAAATAAATATTTAAATTAGTACCATGTAATCATGAAGAAACATGAAATTAGGGGTTGAGCCTTGGATGGGATCATTATACAATGTGAACTCACCATTTCCAGCCACAGAGATTTGATTTCTGGAGATCCCCATAGGGTCAGCTGCTTGACCTGTGTCCTTGTATTTCCAAATGATCTCAAAATCCATGAGGCATAGAGATAAAATGTATGTTCGGTCAACATTGTCAAGCTACAAAAGTCATTGTGAGGATCTGGGTGTGCTGTATGTTAGGGCTAGGTACCCTTATCATGGAGTACACATGCAGGGACCTTTTTGGGAAAAACAGTATCATGTACTTAACTTCTAGCTCAACCCTGACTAGCTGTGGCTGTGGCTGTGAGCAGTAAGGCTCAGTAAAGGAACTTAGGGTCTGATTTAAGAAAGGTGGCACTGCATCCAGTGCAGTGACACTTTCCTTGCACCTCTTATCTCCCCCCTTACTGCCACCATGTGTGCGCCATATTTAAAATATGACGCACCATGGCGCAGGGTAGCTGGCAACAGCGTAATTATTTTTTGCGCTATTGATGTACTCTGCAGGAGTAGCGCCAAAATGTTGGTGCTACTCCTGCAGAGTGGACTTGGGCCCATTGTATTCAATTGCATGCCCCCTTTTAACGGTTGCTCTGAGCAGGCATTAAAAGTGCCAAAATAAATCTCTTAGATCTCCTCGCACCATTTGTTTGCCCCCCTCAATGGGGGGAATGCCCCTTTTGCATACATTATGCCTGGCGCAGGCATAATGTGGCACAAAGGGTTACAAAGTGGCGCAATGCATGCATTGTGCCACTTTGTAAATATGGCGCAGCATTTTTGCCCATCTAATGCCACACTAGCATAAAAAAATGATGCTAATGTGTCGTTAGGATGGCGCTAGGTGCTCTTAATTCAGCCCCATAGTGTAAAGCAATTAACAGCACCATATAGCGAAATAAGAAAATCACACACCAATGAAGAGACATAACAACAATTTATTAAAATAGGGTATATTTTTATGAATTTTAGAGACCTTAATCATTAAAATCAGCTGGAGGGTTCCGGAGTTACAGGTTTTAGAACTTTTAAAAATGTTTAAATGCAACCCCAACAAGCATTGGTAGACATAAAGTTTGAAAACTTATGGAAAGTTTGGAAAAGTTAGTGTGAGTATTACAGCCTGATTTGGGTGACCAAATCTGAGCGGGAGGAGGTCCTTGGGGCCAGAAAGGGTACTTTGCACAGTTACCTGGCCACCAGAGTGATTTTAAACCAATCACCCAACTTTAGAACAAGATCGCCATAAAAAGCAACGGAGTGGTCCTGATGCTGAGAAATACAGGGAAACATGCTCACAATGATGCACCGATAGTGGTGCGGTCGATGAGGGTGTCTCTGTGGTGGTTCCTTGGTCCACGGGTGATGTGGGGTGATCCTGGTCACTTTGATCGACATCCATCAAAGTACTTTTGTTGCAGTAGCTGCGGCTGTACGACTGGCCACTACACACCACAATTGGGGGTAAAACGTTTGGTGGAGGCTTGTGCTCTTGTAGTCCAATGAATCCAGTCACTGATAGCTCTCCCGGGTCCAGCAGACTCGGTTGCAGACATTGGCTATCTCAGATTCCTTTGTTGGCACGCCTGGTGACTAGCAGCAGTGAAACTTTCACGGGGCTACCACTTTGTCGATTTGGCCTATTTCCACTCTGTCCCTTGAGCAGGTTCCACCTGATCCTTGGAGTCACTGGAGTAGCTAAAGCTGGGAAATCAAGCTTTCCTGGGGTCAGGAGCCACAGGAGGGGTCCCAGCTCACCACTAGCCCAAAAATGCAGCAGGTGTAGTCCTCTCCGCCGTGCAGCCTCTCTTTGTGCAATCAAAAGCCAGCAGGACAAGCCTTATTTAGTCCTCTCTTCTTCTCTAATTGTGAATTAAGGGTAATGGTGCCAGGGGTGCCCCAGTTATCCCAGAAACATGCCACACAGTCACTAGCCAATGGCCAACTGGGTACCCTGCTCTCTAGTGACTCAGTTCCTGTGATGTGTGGCACCTGGCTATCCCAGAGGGCCCCATTCTTGCCCCTTTCAAAATAGAACAACCCTTCCTTGGTCCTGGGAAGCAGGGTACCCACCCTCAGGTGTGGCTACCAGTGGGCTACATGCCTAAGGGAAAACCATTTCTAACACTGGTTTCCCTCTTATGGCCCTGTCCCCTAAATGTCTACAGGAACAAAAGGCATCCTGCTCAGGAGCGTTATTACCAGCGGTCCTTCAAAGGTGGCTTCACCTTTGAAGATCGCCTTTTGGACTACTACCCTTTACAGTCTTGCTGGGGGAGGAGGTCACACCTCGCTCCATGGCTAGGGCTGTTGTTCCCAGGCCTAGGAGTCATTCACACATTCCCCTCTGGCAGTCAGAAACCTGTCAATGTGGAAATGGCCTTTGTGAGGCCACTGTACTAGCTGGAGTGGAGGGGAGCAAATTTTTAAAAGTTGCATAAAATGAATAGTGACATTAAATCCAATTTGACCATCCCATTCAGGAGTTTGATGCGTTTAAGTGTAAATCGTTTAACCCTGTGTTAGCCAACGGGGCTCCTAACCGTCCCCAGCAAAACAACAATTTGGAAGTGTAGCTGGAAAGACTTATAAAAACATAGGTCTCACTTAAGAACATATTGCTCCTTACCATAGGACTTGGTAGGCCTGCTTTAGAGGACTCAGCCTCGCTGAAGGTAGTTGATACTGACCTGAATTATCTTACTTGTACACCCTAGAGTGTGGTTTTGGGAGGTGCCTGCCTCCCATGTGCATTAGAAGTGCCATCTTCAAAGGGCTTGTCAGTCCTTCTATATGTTGCTTATTTTATGCTTTGCCAGCTTCTACCTTTTTAATTTAGCTTGTATTTCGTTACCAGTGGTGTTTGTCAGAAGGGAGCTTACAGCAGAACACAAGGGGTTGCTGGACCCTTGATTTAATTTTATTTCACCCTTTCACTGGTTTTAGGCTGTGCTGTAAACCAATGTGTCGCCCGGCCCCCTTGGATGCTGATCTTTAAAATCACTGCCATAGCGGGAGTGCACAGTGGGCACCTAAGGCAAGCCTTTCTGTGCCCGTCAGCACTTGGACCGCACTCAGCGGCAGCCACCCTGCCTATGTCGTCTCGCAGCCTAGAGCCCCTATTGTCTACTCAAAGGACCAACTACTCAGCGTGAATCCTCTAAGTATGCACTGCCATGGCCCCACTTAAAGTCCACTGGGCCCCTCAGACTCCTTCATTTGCCCTTGGGGTATGCTCACCTATCTAACCTCAAAATTGAAGACCTGAGGGCCCCTAAAACCTCCAGCCATAAGCCACACATGTGTCTTCTGCTGTACCTTTATTAACCCCTTCTGTGCCCAGGACGTAAAGGTTACGTCCTGAGGCACAGTGCTCCTGTGCCAGGACGTAACCATTACGTCCTGGGCACAGAGCCCAGAGGGAGCGCTAACGCTCCCTCTGTGCGGTTCCCTTCAACCCCCTCAAGGCAGGGATGGAAGGGGAAGCCCCTCCCCTTCCACCCCCGACCGCCCCAAGGGGGGCAGAAACCTCTAGGCACCAGGGATAATTTTTTTTGTTTTGTTTTTGTTTTATTTTTTATTTTAGAGGTGGGGAGCGACCCCTTAGGCAAGGGTCGCTCCCTTAGGGGGCAAATTATATTTAGGCCATTTCTGCCCCCCTTGGGGGACAAAAACTACTAGACACCAGGGAGTTTTTTTTTCTTCGTGAATTTCACGTAAGGGGAGCGACCCCTTAGGTAGATCAACTTATTTTAATTAGGCCGATCTGCCCCCAAGGGGGGCAGAAACCACTAGGCACTGGGGATTTTTTGTTGTTGTTGTTTTACAGATGGGGAGCGACCCCTTAGGCAAGGGTCGCTCCCCTGGAGGGGCAAATTGTATTTAGCCATTTTTGCCCGCTTTGGGGGCAGATCGGCCAATTTTAGGTCAATCTGCCACCAAGGGGGGCAGAAACCACTAGGCACCAGGGATCTTTTTTTTTGCGCCGTCACGCAAGGGGAACGACCCCGTAGGCAAGGGTCGCTCCCGGAGGGGGGGGGGAAATTTATTTTAGGCCATTTCTGCCCCCCCTGGAGGCAGATCAGCCTATTGCTATTAGGCCGATCTGCCCCCAGGGGGGGCAGAATCCTCTAGGCGCCAGGGCTAATTGTTTTTGTGTTTTTTTTTTGTTTGTTTTTTTTTAGATGGGGAGCGACCCATTAGGCAAGGGTCGCTTCCCTGGGGGGCAAATTGTATTTAGACCATTTCTGCCCCCCTTGAGCGCAAATCGGCCGATTTTAGGTCAAACAACTAGGCACCACAGGATTTTTTTTTGCGCCAATGTCACGCAGGGGCGACCCCGTAGGCAAGGGTCGCTCCCCAGGGGGATTGGGGGGGGGCATATTTATTTTAGGCCATTTCTGCCCCCCCTGGGGCCGGCTGAGCTAGAGGCCAAAATCCACAGGTAAGCACTTTGCAAAAAACACCTCTGTTTTCTCTGAACTAATATGATGTGTCCACGTTGTGTTTTGGGCCATTTCCTTTTGTGGGAGCTAGGCCTACCCACACAAGTGAGGTACCATTTTTATCGGGAGACTTGGGGGAACGCTGGGTGGAAGGAAATTTGTGGTCTTCTCAGATTCCAGAACTTTCTGTCACCGAAATGAGAGGAAAAAGTGTTTTTTTGGCCAAATGTTGAGGTTTGCAAAGGATTTTGGGTAACAGAACCTGGTCAGAGCCCCACAAGTCACCCTATCTTGGATTCCCCTAGGTGTCTAGTTTTCAAAAATGCACTGGTTTGCTAGGTTTCCTCAGTTGCCGGCTGAGCTAGAGGCCAAAATCCACAGGTAGGCACTTTGTAAAAAACACCTCTGTTTTCTGTGAAAAAATGTGATGTGTCCACGTTGTGTTTTGGGCCATTTCCTTTAGTGGGCGCTAGGCCTACCCACACAAGTGAGGTACCATTTTTATCAGGAGACTTAGGGGAACGCTGGGTGGAAGGAAATTTGTGGCTCCTCTGAGATTACAGAACTTTCTGTCACCGAAATGAGAGGGAAAAGTGTTTTTTTGGTCAAATTTTGAGGTTTGCAAAGGATTCTGGGTAACAGAACCTGGTCAGATCCCCACAAGTCACCCCATCTTTGATTCTTCTAGGTGTCTAGTTTTAAAAAATGCGCTGGTTTGCTAGGTTTCCCCAGGTGCCGGCTGAGCTAGAGGCCAAAATCCACTGGTAGGCACTTTGTAAAAAACACCTCTGTTTTCTGTGAAAAAATTTGCTGTGTCCACGTTGTATTTTGGTCCATTTCCTTTCATGGGCGCTAGGCCTACCCACACAAGTGAGGTACCATTTTTATCGGGAGACTTGTGGGAACGCTGGGTGGAAGGAAATTTGTGGCTCCTCTCAGATTCCAGAACTTTCAGTCACCGAAATGAGAGGAAAAGGTGGTTTTTGGGTCAAATTTTGAGGTTTGCAAAGGATTCTGGGTAACAGAACCTGGTCAGATCCCCACAAGTCACTCCAGCTTGGATTCCCCTAGGTGTCTAGTTTTCAGAAATGCCCTGGTTTGCTAGGTTTCCCCAGGTGCCGACTGAGCTAGAGGCCAAAATCCACAGGTAGGCACTTTGCAAAAAACACCTCTGTTTTCTGTGAAAAAATGTGATGTGTCCACGTTGTGTTTTGAGCCATTTCCTTTCGTGGGCGCTAGGCCTACCCACACAAGTGAGGTACCATTTTTATCGGGAGACTTGGGGGAACATAGAATAGCAAAACAAGTGTTATTGCCCCTTGTCTTTCTCTACATTTTTTCCTTCCAAATGTAAGGCAGTGTTTTAAAAAGACGTCTATTTGAGAAATGCCCTGTAATTCACATGCTAGTATGGGCACCCCGGAATTCAGAGATGTGCAAATAACCACTGCTTCTCAACACCTTATCTTGTGACCATTTTGGAAATACAAAGGTTTTCTTGATACCTATTTTTCACTTTTTATATTTCAGCAAATTAATTGCTACATACCCGGTATAGAATAAAAACTCATTGCAAGGTGCAGCTCATTTATTGGTTCTGGGGACCTAGAGTTCTTGATGAACCTACAAGCCCTATATATCCCCACAACCAGAAAATTCCAGCTGACGTAACAGTGTATTGCTTTAAAAAACTTGACATCGCTGGACAAAGCTACAGAGTAAAACGTGGAGAAAAATGGCTGTTTTTTTCACCTCCATTTCAATATTTTTTTATTGCAACTATTATTTTCTGTAGGAAACACTTGTAGGATCTACACAAATGACCCCTTTCTGAATTCAGAATTTTGTCTACTTTTCAGAAATGTTTAGCTTTCTGGGATCCAGCATTGGTTTCTTACCCATTTTGGTCACTAACTGGAAGGAGGCTGAAAGCACAAAAAATAGTAAAAATGGGGAATGTCCCAGTAAAATGTCAAAATTGTATTGAAAAATTGGGTTTTCCAATTCAAGTCTGCCTGTTCCTGAAAGCTGGGAAGATGGTGATCTTGCCACCACAAACTCTTTGTTGGTGCCATTTTCAGGGAAAAAAACACGAGCTGCCTTCTGCAGCCCTTTTTTCCCATTGTTTTGAAAAAACTAAATGTTCACTGTATTTTGGCTAATTTCTTGGTCTCCTTCAGGGGAACCCACAAAGTCTGGGTACCTCTAGAATCCCTTGGATGTTGGGAAAAAAGGACACAAATTTGGCGTGGGTAGCTTATGTGAACAAAAAGTTATGAGGGCCTAAGCGCGAACTGCCCCAAATAGCCAAAAAAAGGCCCGGCACAGGAGGGGGAAAAGGCCTGGCAGCAAAGGGGATAAAGCCTGCTCTTTCATCAAGAACGCACCAGAATTTGCAGATTTTATCGAATCCCAGTCACTAGAAATTTCCTTCATCACTGACACTTGGGCTGATGTAGCTTCCAGACCAGAGTTCTCTGTGGCAGTCCCTCAGGGACCCTCAGGGTACTCACTTCTCAGATTAGATCACCTGGGGAAAAGAGTCAGTGGACTAGCCATCATCTATTGCAGCTTCTTCAAAGCTTCATTCGTAGGACTCACTGGTTCCCTGGAACTCAAATCAATGGCATTTAAAATCGAGTTAACTAACGGTTACTCGTTTAATGGCTCACTTATATACCAACCCCTCCTAGGGCCAAATACAATTTCTATTAAGAGTTCAGCCAACTATTGGACATTAAAGTTGATTCATCCGACTTAACCATGCTCAGCAATTTCAATCTTCATCTAGAGAACACCTTAAACAACCAAACAGCCCACCTCACTGACCTGGTGGATAGCATAGTTTTAGTACAACTTGTTGAGGGACCAACTCACTCAGCAGGACATCTTCTTGATGAAATCTTTTTTGACACCCGACCTTCAAACTCTCCCTACCTCCCTCTTGTATGGTCAGACCATCTGACAGTCATGTTCAGTCTTAAACTTACTTTGAACTTTCCCAAAACTACGCGGTCCCTGCCCTCAAGACCCTCTCGCCACTGGCATGACATTGACTGTGACCTATTAAAAAACACTTTAGTCCAAACTCTGCTTGCAGCTTCCATTGATCCTGATCTGGCAGTCAGCTCATACCATCAATGGATTGACTCCGCCTTAAATCAGTTAGGACCACCTATGACTCACAAGAGCACCAGAACCACACCCTCCGAACCTTGGTTTATGGAAAGCCTGAGACTCCAGAAACAGACCTGTTGCAGCCTGGAAAGGAAAAGGAGGATCAACTATGATCCTACGGAAAGAGAAATGTACAAACACTCTTTAGCAACATATAAAGGTATGATCTTTAAGGAGAAAACTTGTTTTTAGAGCCGTAAGATAGAATCCTCAAAGAAATTATTCGCAAGAATTCTTTGCCACTTAAAAAAAATGACTAAGCTCCCAGAAAACAAAAACAATAATATCAGCCAAGCCTTTTGCAATTCACTAACCTTCTTCTTTCAAGACTCTGTTTAAGAAGTCTAATATGGGTGCCACAGACCCCAACAACTACTGTCATATTTCATGCCTCCCATTTGCTACTAAAATCATTGAGAAAGCCATCAATTCGCAATAGATATCTTTCATTGAGAACCAGGGCTATCTTGACCCTACTCAGTTTGGTTTCAGAAGCCACCATAGCACAGGATGTGGTCTAATTACAGCATCAGAGCAAATCGGACAAACTGTTGCAGGAGGAGGCAATGCTGCCCTGATTTGGTTGGATCTCTCAGCAGCATTCAACACAGTCAGTCATGATATCCTTGAGGGTTCCTCTTTAAGCCCTACCCTTTTAATATATATGTAACTCCACTGGCCAAACTGATCAAGTTGTTCAGGTTCTCGCTGGTATCCTACGCTGATGACACCCAAATTGTGGTATCAGTCACCAGTGACCCAGCAGACACAGCTACACGCTTCCACAACTGCATGCTCAAGATTTGAAAATGGATGTCCCATAATTATTTGAAGCTACACTCCAGCAAAATGGAAGTTCTGCTTTTTGGAAAGAATACTTCCTCCTGGTCTCAATCGTGTGGCCCAGGAAGTTGGCACTCTCCCTACACCAGTGACGAAGGTTAAGAATCTTGGTGTTGTTTTAAACAGTAATCTGTCTTTTGAGGGCCAAGTCAACTCCATAACCTCAGCTTCATTTTATACCTTGAAGTGTCTTCAAAAGATTTTCCTCTTTATCCCGCTGAATCTACAGAAAACTGTGATAAGAGTCTTCATCCTCTCAAAAAACGATTATTGCAATGCCTTATTTGTTAACATGCAGACAAAAGTTCCTCAATAAAATTTAGATACTTCAAAAAGTGGCTCCTCCCCTACTCTTGGGCATTCCCAAGCATGAATCCACATCCTCTGCGCTCACCCATCTCTATTGGCTCCCTGCTAAGAAGCGCATAGATTTTAAGGCCTTGTGCATCGCATTTCGGGCACTCCACAGCACTGGCCCTGCCTACCTCAAGCAAAGTTTCCACTGGTACACCCTGCTGAGATTGCTCTGCTCTGTTGTGGCCTACAATCTTGTCATCCCAAAATTAAAAAAATCCCAATGGGGTGGAAGGAGCTTTGTTGGTGAAACATCCAGACTTTGGAACTCCCTCCTCTTGAACTGAAAAGAAAGACTGCTTGCTTTGAGGAGGGCCTTGAAAACCTGGCTTTTTACATTATAGCTCCTTCTTTCACCATAGCCTCCTCCATTCTAATACCCTATCGTCCCAGAGCTTAGCGCTTAGACAATCTAGATTATTAGTGCGCTATATAAGTCGCATTTTAATTTCATACTTAAGAGAAGTGGCCCCTTTGCCATTAGGTTTAATGCCAAAGTCGAGTTACCAGTGTGGAACACTGCCCTTTCAGTCTTCAGTGGCAGGCTGAAGTGTCATTCATGTTTTGTGAATGCAGGATGGCACAAACAGTGCTGCAGTCGTGTGTAGACACTGCCTTAGATGCCCTGGGTACCTTATACTCGAGACTTATAAGTAAGGCAGTCCTTGCCAATTGGGAGAAGCCATTTAGCCATACTTTTGTAAAGGGTTAAACACTGGCACTGAGGTCTGGTTAGCAGGGCTCAGTGCACTCTCAAAGCCGAAAAACCAGCAGCATCAGTCCCAAAAAGTGGGGATGAACATGCAAAAAGATGCATTCCTTACAGTCATCAAAAAAGACATGTACAAAAAAGGAAAACAAACAACACCAACAATAAAACTTTTAGCATTCGATATACTCAAAAATATTGAGATGAATGAGTTAATAAAATGACTAATGAGATATAGGAACTAAGATCATAGTTTCCCAGAGTTATCTGAGTGACAGATGTTAAAGACCATATCGACTGCCAGGATGCTCCTGATGTCATCAGTGTTGATGTTCTCAAAGTGGGCAGCAGGGGCTGTTATTTGACCGACACTGGCAGGTTAGAGACACACATACCCATGAGGGGCCACGCCCGCACCTTTTGGACATAAAGATTGTCTGTCAGGCGGAGCAAAGGTCAGCCTGACAGACACTATTTTCAGGTCAGGCAGCCAGGAGTGAGACATGCGCTAAATGTGCAGGCTCCTGGCTGCCTGAGCTGAACTTTGCTTGACTGAGGAGGTTGCAGCTCCTGTGGGCGTGACCTCCTCATCTCAGCAAAAGCCCTCGAGACCCTCCCTCTCCTGAAGAGGGAGAGCATCAGTGATAGCCTCATACCTCAGCCCTTCAGGTTCAAGCCCTGAAGTGCCCAGGGCCGAGTGTCTATCACTGACAACTTGTCACAGAGAAGGGGTGGGGTCAGCAGTCTCTCTGAACCCATCCTACTCTGTGATTGGGTAGGGACTGCTGCCTCACCTCATTGGTTGACCTAACTTAATTAGTTTTCTGCATGCGTGTGTGTATGAATGTATGTGTATTTGTGAGTGAGTGTTGTGAATGAGCGTGTGTGCATGTCTGCATGTGAATGCATGGGTGTATCTGAGTGTGCATGTGTGTGTGCACACCTCCCCACTCCTGCCCCCCTCAAATTCGTACCTACCGGCCAACACTGCACACATCCTACATTGTACAATAAGATGCTAATTATATGGTTTCAGTACTCATTTTGAGACCTGCAAGGCTTGCTCTCCTGCAACTAAAGACAAGGCCTAACATATCTTATAGTGCTACTCTTGCACTGACAATTTGATTAGACAATATATAACATCTAAAACAATATTATTACATATTGAGTATGGTGCCAATAGGAATGTGTGACAAAGGAGGCACAGCTACCCTGTCAGTAATAAATAAGGATGTTAGATCCAAAGAGCAGACATTTTACTTACCAGTGTCTACCATCCATCTGCTGTTTTGTGCCATTCCAGGTTTTGGTGCACTGCTAGGAGCAGAGGTTGATGTTGTGGCAAATGGTGAAAGGGGCAGCAACACATGGTAGTAAAAAAAAGTATTAATGCCAAGGTTTCATTTCACTACAATTAAAAGTCATTCCAAAACACAAGTGTTAGAAAACCTCTATTCTGTGCCAGATTCTTAGCATAGGGACATACTTGTACGTGCAAGGTGGGCTTTGTTGCAAGCTCTGCCCTTGTGTTGCCCTCTGTGCTTGCAATGGTTCCTGCCAAGGCGGAAGCAACCAATCTACTCAAAAGAATGACGGTATGAAAAGAGTATATAAAAATAAACAGTTCAACATGTAGGAAAATTCAATACTTATGTATGAGGGTGTTTTTGAGGAGTATATATGTGATGTGTGCCTAACAATGCAGTTATGAGTAAAGAATGGTATGGGTGAGTGGATTTACGCCTGCTTTTAGTGAGCAAGAAAGAAATATAGAGAGAGGGAGCAAGAGAGAAAGAGAAAGAGAAAAGGGGGTTTAGACTCTTACCTGGCACCACATTAGTGTTGTCGGAAAGAGATAGCCCATATAGCAGATGGGGGTGCAGTATGGAAAGGAGTGACTCCTCAAGAGGATGCAACTGAGACGGGATCCAGTTGACCATGTAGGAAGAAATTTAGTCAGCTGAATCCTGGAGAACTTCTCCCTCACCCAGGTCCTCTCATCTTGCAACTGCTTTTTAATATCCCCCATGGTGCGTGCCTCCTCTCCCCGTCATTAAGGGAGTGTTTCACCTCCAGCCCTAAGGCCCCTTTCTGTGTTCCACTGGGGTTGAATGGAGGTAGCCCATGTACTTTTTTGTAATGTTGTACCACAAATTTGAATACATGGCCTCTCTATAACTCAGTGGAATTTCTCGTTCTTTCAGGAGTGTGGTCCGCATCCTTCAGGAAGAATGTGTTGATGGCATGATCTGAAAGCTGAAGACAGAAAAACAGATCCCATGCTATAGGCAGTAATGTATGTGTTTGGAAGGGAATGGGTGTCAGGTGTTTGTTTCAGGTGTATATGATTTACACTTGGAAATAGTTAATAGCCTCTTGCAGTACATTTACTACAAAATATGAGTACATTTACATGTGTATATTTTCTTATATATAAGTTTACCTTTGTGAATAGGTCCAAGAAAGTCTTTTAGGCATTCCAAAAACATCCTGCAGCCAATTGCTACAGCACATATTTAGGTAATCAGTAGGTGCGCCAACTCAACTGACTGCAGCCATGCAAGATATTTACTCCTTAAAAAGTGGAACTTTATTTTTAATATGTGGCCCTCATTACTCGTCCAGCAATCAACCTGATGTGATTACAGTGCACCCAGATACAGTGGAGTGCTGTAACGTGTGTGTGTGTAGTATTACCTCATGATTACAAGGTGGATGTTGAATAATGGTGGAGTACTTGATGGATTGTTGTTTCTGTTTTTTTACATTTTCAGACCCTTTTTTGATTAACAAAATCAGCCAGATTTTACCTAGAGAAATTTGTCCACAGCAAATCCTGAAGGTGTGATATTACTGCACATTTTGCAATCCTGATTGAGGTGAAAATCCTATTTCTGTCTAAACTGGGATTTCTTCAAATCTGGGAATGAATGCCTATGGGGGTCATTCTGACCCCGGCGGTCATGGACCGCCGGGGCCAGGGTTGGCGGGAGCACCGCCAACAGGCTGGCGGTGCCCCGCAGGGCATTCTGACCGTGGCGGTTTGGCCGCGGTCAGTAGTGGAAAACCGGCGGTCTCCCGCCGGTTTTCCGCTGCCCAAAAGAATCCGCCATGGCGGCGCAGCTCGCTGCGCCGCCATGGGGATTCTGACACCCCATACCGCCATCCTGTTCCTGGCGGCTCTGCCGCCAGGAACAGGATGGCGGTATGGGGTGTCGTGGGGCCCCTGGGGGCCCCACAAAGAATTTCACTGTCTGCATTGCAGACAGTGAAATTCGCGACGGGTGCCACTGCACCCGTCGCACCTTCCCACTCCGCCGGCTCAATTCTGAGCCGGCGTCCTCGTGGGAAGGGTGTTTTGCACTGGGCTGGCGGGCGGCCTTTTGGCGGTCGCCCGCCAGCCCAGTGCAAAACCCAAAATACCCTCAGCGGTCTTTCGACCGCGGAGCGGTATTTTGGAGGGGGGAACTCTGGCGGGCGGCCTCCGCCGCCCGTCAGAGTCAGAATCACCCCCTATGTGTTTTAGGAGAAATACCTAGTATATCAACCCTTACAAGGATCTGAAAAGACTTTGTGAATCCATAGATTTATACGAACTCCATTTTAGGTCTGACTTGATACTGCAGCTGTGTGTTAGAGCTTTTGTCACTACTCTATTAAAATAATGTACATGCATTGGGATTCAGAAGAGTAAACATCTCTTGTCTCATGCTATTGGATTTTGATGTGTCATTTCTACTTGTAGGAAGTGCTTTCTTTGCAAGCCATGTGATGCATTGGCCACCACCTCCCGCCTCCCAGCTGCTCCTCCCTCCCACCTCCCCTTCTTAATGGTGGCCGCTGTGCGGCCGTGCTGGAGGCACACCAGAGGAAAGCCCGTCTGCGCCCGTCCGCACCTGGACTGCACCCAGCGTCCGTCCCCCTGGTCCACGCCTCTCCGACCCCCCAAAGCAACACTACTTCTCCTCAGAACTCCATGCCCTCAACCGAGGCCAGCACCCAGCCTGCACACAGGCCAACCCCAAGCACACACACGGACCTTTCACATGCCACTCATGCCATTTTTCCTGCACTCACACAAACACCAACAGCACCAACACGCACCACAACAACACTAACACGCACCACAACAACACCAACACACACCACAACTACAACAGTCCCCGCAACCACCTTAACTGCATACTCCTAAACACCCGCTCCGTCCACTAACACGCCATCGAACTCTGGGACTTGATCACTACACACTCCCCTGACATCGCCTTCCTCACGGAAACTTGGATGAACCCCTCATCAGAACCCGACATAGCCATAGCCGTCCCAGAAGGCTACAAAATCTCTCGCAGAGACCGCATAAACAAACCAGGAGGAGGCATCGCCATCATACACAAAAGCACCATCAAGATCACCACCAACACCCTCAACACCCTAGACAACATAGAACACCTACACTTCCTAATTCACATAAACGCCAACACCACCCTCAGAGTAATCCTCATTTACCGCCCACCAGGCCCTGCCCCCCTTTCTGTGATGCCATCGCTGATACCATCAGCTCCCACGCCCTCACCTCCACAGACTATATATGCTCCTTGGTTACCTCAACTTTCACCTGGAAAACACCCACGACCACAACTCCACAACCCTGCTAGACAACCTCACGAACCTAGGACTCAAACAACTGGTCACCGCACCCACTCACTCATCAGGACACACGCTGGACGCAATCTTCACTTCCAGCAACCACATCACATTCACACACACCACCGAACTCCATTGGACCGACCACCACTGCGTCCACTTCTCCTTCACGAAACCCCCCACCCACCACCGACAACACACCACACCCTACTGAATGTGGGACAGGATCCCCACAGAACACCTGAACGCCACGCTCAGACAAACTCCACCCTCTTTCACCAACGACCCCAACATCGCTGCTCACAACCTCACACACTGGCTAACTACCTGCGCACACTCCCTCACCCCACTGAAAAGTAACAACAACACCGCAACATAAAGACCGCTCCCTGGTTCACCACTGAACTCCAAGCCTCCAAGCGTGAATGCCGCAAAACTGAGAAGGCATGGCACCAAGAGCCCTCCATGAACAACTTCTCCACCCTCAAAACTACCATACGCAAACACCACCAACTCAACCGGACCACCAAACGGACTTACTACAAAGAACGCATAGATAGTAACTCACATAACAGCAAGGAACTCTTCACTATCATCAAAGAGCTCACCAAACCCAAATCCTGCGCCATCGACCCCCCTCACACACAAAACCTCGACAACTGCCTCTCCAACTACTTCCACCTCAAAATCTTAGACATACACAACAGTTTCACACCACCCGCACCCACCATCACCACCACTAACACCACGACATGACCAACAACACAACACCCACCCACCCCAACCAACTTCACACTTGGACCCCTACCAACGACGAAGAAACCAAAAAAACCATGAACTCCATCCACTCAGGCTCCCCCACAGACTCCTGCCCCCACCACATCTTCAACAAGGTCATCCCAATCATCGCTCCAGACCTCCGCGCCGTAATCAACAGCTCCTTCGACGCCGCTACCTTCCCAGACACCTGGAAGAACGCCGAAGTCACCGCACTCCTAAAAAAACCCAAAGAAAACCCGGAAGACCTCACCAACTACCACCCAATCTCTCTTCTCCCCTTCCCCGCCAAGGATGCTGAGAAGATAGTGAACGCCCAACTGTCTCACTTCCTAGAGGAAAACAATGCACTCGACGCCTCCCAGTCTGGATTTCCCAAGAACCACCGCACTGAGACCGCCCTCATCGCCTGCACTGACAACATCAGGACCAGAGTCGACAAGGGCAAGACCGTCGCACTCATCCTCCTGGACCTCTCCGCAGCCTTCGACACTGTTTGCCACCAAACCCTCCACGCACGCCTTTTCGACGCAAGAATCTGGCACAAGGCCCTAGACTAGCTCACCTCCTTCCTCGCCGAAAGAACCCAGAAAGTCCGCCTCCCTCCCTTCCAGTCCCCAGCAACCAAGATCATCTGCGAGGACCCCCAAGGGTCATCCCGCAGCCCTACCCTGTTCAACATTTACATGGCCCCGCTCGCCAACATCCTCCGCCCCCACGGAATCATCTTGTATGCAAACGACACCCAGCTCATCATCTCCCTCACCAGAAACTCTTCCACCGCCAAGACAAACCTCCACGCCGGACTCCTCGATACTGCCAAATGGATGACTGAAAGTCACCTCAAACTCAACTCCAACAAAACAGAAATCATCATCTTCGGCCCCAACAAGACAGTATGGGATGACTCCTGGTGGCCCACCACCCTCAGACCACCCCCAACACCCTTTACCCACGCACGCAACCTCGGCATCATCTTAGACTCATCTCTCTCCATGGCCCAGCAAATCAACACCATATCATCCTCCTGTTTCAACACCCTTTACATGCTACGGAAGACCTTCAAATGGATCCCCATAGAAACCAGAAAAACCGTCACCCATGCACTCATCAGCAGGAGATTAGACTACGGAAATGCCCTCTACGCTGGTACCACAGCCAAGCTTCAGCAGAAACTCCAGAGTATCCAGAACACAGCTGCACACCTCATCCTCAACCTCCCACGCCACGAACACATCTCCGCTCACCTCAGAACCCTTCACTGGCTGCCCATCAGAAAAAGGATCGTCTTCAAAATCCTCATCCACGTCCACAAATCCCTCCACAACACTGGACCAGCATACCTCAACGAACGAGTGAACGTCCACGCACCCACTCGACTCCTCCGCTTTGCTCACCTCGCCCTCGCCACAGTCCCCCGCATCCAACGCACCAACTCCGGAGGCAGATCCTTCTCCTACTTCACCCCCAAGACCTGGAATTCCCTCCCCAACAACCTACGCAAGACCCAGGACCTCCCGACTTTCAGAAAGCACCTAAAGACATGGCTTTTTGAGCAGTAAAATGGCATTCCCCCACAGCGCCTTGAGACCCTTCCGGGTGAGTAGCACGCTTAATACATTTTTTGATTGATTGATGCATTGATTTCTGTATGTGCTGAGGAGCTTTTGATAAACGCTGAAGCCATCTTGAAAAGACGATATCCCACTCTAAAAGTAACAAATTGTGCAATACAAACAAACTCTTACTGAAGTATGATCTAAAACAATCTACAAATGAGGCATGTAAAATACTCTATATTATGTATTCTGTGTTGATTTTAAAGAAAATCATTTTTTGGTTTGGAAAAATATGTCATAAAAATATTTTCTCTAACAGTAGCACTAGGCAAATATTTTCCAGCATTTATATACTCACTTTGATAAGCTGTGTTATTACTTTTATCATGCTCCCACTTCGTTCATAAGGTCAGATTTGCTAATTTATTTTCATGGAGAAAGAACCATCAAAATATTGCATGTGCATAATAGTCTCTTTTTATGTTAATTGTTGTATGTCCTATTATAATTATTCTTCAATGTTACAGATGTATGCACCACTGTAGTCCATCTTCTGTGTCCCAGGGTGCATGAACTATAATGGGCCATACAACCTGGGACACAGAAGATGGACCCCATAATACAGTATCATTAACATAAGTACTGCCTTATTTCTTAAATAATTTAGAAATTATATCACACCTACTTTGCAGGGCAATGGCAATAAAATAAATTGCAGCTCCTCTTTCTTTAATCTCAAGACATCAAATATTAATCTGTGGTACTGTAGGCTTGTGATGATCACTCCCAGGGCACCCAAAAGCAGACTATGGTACTGTGCGCTTGTGCTGTTCACTCTCCGGACACATAGGGGGTCATTACGAGTTTGGTGGTACCAGCACTGCCATGTCAGCGGCCGCGGTCGTACTGCAAAACGACTGGCGAAGAAGATTGCCAAATTATGACCATGACAGAACACAGCCAAACTACTGCCAGTACCACCTCTGCGGTCATGCCGCCATGGACGGCGGTAGGCACCTTCAGGCCGGTGGACACCATGTTACTGCCAGACACATTACAAGGCTGCACACCACCAAGCTTTCCACCGCGGTTGCACCACCGCGAAAAACCCTGGCGGAAACCAACTCTATAAAAGGAGACACTCACCTTCTGGACCAAATACCAGTCTGGAGCTGCCATGGAACCCGAATTGGAAGTCTTGCCACTGCTCCTGCTCTCACAACGACACCAGAACCAGCGATGGCAATGAAGACAACAACCGTGAGTACACACACACCTCCCTGACATTGTGGGGAAAACCCAAAGTACACACGCACACACAACATACACATTCAGGACTACAGGCCACAGCAACACACACATGTAACCACACACCCATACACACACACACACACCAACATACACACATGCACACCGACACTACACACACACCACAGCCAACACCCAAGTACAATACACAGCAACCCGCAGATACACAGCACAGGCACAGTCGAACACAATACATAACAGCACCAATTCACACAACCACACCACATCTGTAACTACACAAATGCTTCTTCAAGCAATTTCAGTACACACCTCCACATGACACCACATACATACTACAACACGTAACAACACCTGACAACCAATATACACAATCACACATCCATACAACGAAACATACGTCATACCACACTAACACAACACACAACGCATCTGACATATCCATCACCACACACATGCACGCACACACAACAACCACAGAAGGGCACACAAAACCACCATTACACATGTCAACACAAACAATACACAATTATTCCACATACATGCATGTACCAAACACAAACATATCCTATACACATTACATACCCATCACAGCTGGATTAATGCCAGGGCCACACACACAAATGTAGGCCAGACACTACAGCTAGCACAACCAACACACACACACACGTCACACACAAACAAACCAAAGGTGGCAAATACAAAACCGCCATGTGGAAAGAAAGGAAGGACAAGTATGTTACCATCGAATCCAACAACAGTTTGGGCCAGATGTATTAATAATGTTAAATAGTGAAGACAGTAAATAACTATATACAATCAGCAAGCCATTGGCCAGTCCAATGTCCAAAGTGCCAAAGGCACAAATGGCACCTCTGTGTGACCCTACTTGACTCTTGACTGCCCAATGACCTCCACAGGGTAGGGCTATCAAGGGGGCAGAAAGGCACCTCAGGGGTTGGGGGTAGAGAGGGGTTTGGGAGGGGGGTCTTTGGGCTTGGGAGAGGGTCCTTGGGAGGGGTGGACTTCTTGGCAGGGGAAGGTGCATGGGTGCTAGCGGGGGAGGGAAGACTTGGAGGTGGAAGGGCTGGACTTGGGGAGGGACACAGACTGTTTGGGTTATCACAGGGTGGAAGAGGAGTAGGGAACGGGGAAAACTCCAAGAGGAAATGCTTCCTAGACACACTGGGGCGGTCATGGCAAAAAGGTTTGGTAGTGGAGGTAGAGGGAATGGTTGTAGGAGGTGTTGGTGTGGATGTATTGGGTGCAAGTGCGTGCACTGAATACTTGTGGATGCTGGGTGTCTGTTGGGTGGGTGAGTGCGGACGTTTATATGTCTTGGGAGGAGCGGGGGAGGAGGTGCTGGGAGATGCCATGCTGGATGGGTGACTGTCTGTTGGGGTGATGTCTTCAGGTAGATGTGCTGCATGTGGGTGTGTCGGTTGTTGTGGTGTCTGTAGATGTGGTCACTGGGGTGTATGTCTGCTGGTCTGCTATTGTGCTGACTGTGGGTAAGATAGGAGTTGTGGCTGGATCAGTCATTGTTGGTGTGGTCACTGTAGGTGTGTCTGTCGCAGTGTCTGTGAAGGAGTGGGTGGTGGGGGAGTTGATGCAGGTAGTGGATGTTGGTGTATTTTCAGGTGGGTATTTTTTGTGTGCATGCCAGTGGTGGGTCTTGTGGTGCTTGTGTTTATGTTTGTCAGTGGTACTTTGGGCTGTCGTGGTGGATGTGTGCTTGTGTGCCTGTGTGCTTTGGCTGGGTTTGGAAAGGGGGGTTTGGGAAGAGGTATGTGGAGGGGGCGGTAGACAAAGGGTGACTGGCTACCGTCAGTGTGGAGGCCAGAGCCTGAAAGGATCTCTGTAGGCCATCTAGTGCACAGTGAATGCCCTGCAGGAATGCATTTCTCTGCTGGACCTAAGCTGCCAGTCCATGGGTGGCATTCACGATGGTCGACTGACCCACAGAGATTGACCTCAGGAGGTCAATATCCTCCTTACTGAGGGCAGCAGGGCTGACTGGGGCAGGGGCAGAGGTGCCTGCTGTGAAGGAGACGCCCACCCTCCTTTGGAGCTACAGGGAGGGCAGTGGTAGTAGGGGGAGGTGGCAGACAATGATGGTGCTGGTGTGGTCCCAGAAGGGTCTGCCACTGCCAGAGAGTTTGCCACTGGAGGAGGAGTCCGAAGATGGTGTGGATGATCCGGTCTCCCCTGTGGCACTCCCCTCACCTTCCATGCTACTGGGTCCCTCGCTGTCACTGGTAGCAGCAGTCCAGGTCCTGCAGCCTCCCCACTCACCTGTGCCCCTTCTCCTTCACCTGCCGATGCTGATACACACAAGTAGAGAGAGAGAAGGAGGGAGGGAGGGAGATAGGGAGAGAGAGGGTTAACACATACCTCACATATACACTTGTAAACATGCACATCTGTGACAATACATATCCTGCCTAGGCTATCTCAGGTGACAATATACATGTCCTACATCATGTCACAACATGTCACCACTACCCACCCCTGTATGCCAACCCTCACACCTACATCTAAAGCCAAGTAAGCCTGCACGACTGAAGTCATCCACATGATCACCACCATAGCCATGTCTGCATGCACATCATGCCCTGGATGTAGTACACATGTCTCCCTGAATTCACATCATGCCTCCCCATACTCCTATCACCCACTGGAAGTGCAGCTGACTAAACCAAACACATCAGGCCTGTGCAGTTACAACAGCTGATCAGTCCATGTCCTTTGTGAGATATCCATGACAGTAAATACAACTACACTCACACACCACACAGCATCTGCCTATCACGTTACATGGCTGACATAACACTCTGTACAATAATGGCAATTTGGATCTAATAACTTATCAAGCCACCACAAGTTAGACAGCCATACAGGTGACATCTGATGTGTACAATACAAGTTATAGGTACAGGCATGTGTTTAGTCTGACCCAATCACAGAGGAAGATCTGAAGACACCTACCACATTTGCATCATGTTAGAAATGGGATCTCTGGTTGGCAGTCAGTTTGCACTCTGTCCAATAAGGGCCCCTCATCTAGTCAGGGTAAAGGAGAAACACACCTGGTAAACCCCTGCTCACCCCCTTGGTAGCTTGGCACGAAAAGAAAGGCTTAACCCCAGAAGCAATGTGTAAAGTATTTGTACAAACACACACAGCAATAGTGTGAAAACACTACCAAATGGACACAACAAGAGTTTAGAAAAATAGGTAATATTTATCTAAATCAAACAAGACCAAAATGACAAACATCCAACATACACAAGTCAAGAGATGAATTTAAAAAAGAATAAGAGTCTTAATCCTTAGAAAACAGCGAGAATGCTGTTGTTACACAAAGTACCTGGTTCGAGTCAAAAATAAAGCCGCACAGGTGAGTTTGCGTCGTAAAAGTCAGCGATGCGTCGATTTCTTACTAGCAAGTGAGGCCGTGCGTCATTTCATTCTCCGGTTGGGACGGCGATGCGTTGTTTTTCCTCCCTTGCAAGAGAGGGATGCGACGGTTTCTGGATGGGCTCCTCAGGTGCAAGCAGGCTTTGTGTAGATTTTTCACGCCCAGCGACGTTGCGTTGAAATCCGGTTGCACGGTGTCAAGAAACCACGCTGCGTGGGATTTGTGTTGTTATCAGCATCCGCTAGCGGGTGTTGCACGTCGATACGTTGATCTTCCAGCCATGATGCAGGAGGAGCATCGATTTCAGCCACAAGGCCAGTGGCGTGTCGTTTATCAGCCTCACGGCGGTGTTTGCATGGATTTCAGTCCTTTTCAACCAGCTTCACCTTTCAAGGGCCCAGGGATTGGATGGGGCACTTCTTGGTAGGGCAGAAGTCTCACCAGAGAATCCAGGTGCGGGCAGGGGAAGTCTTCAATGGCCCTGAGACTTCAACAACAGGAGGCAAGCTCAACTGAAGCCCATGGAGATTCTTCTCAAGCAGGAATGCACAACAAAGTCCAGTCTTTGTCCCCTTTCACAGGCAGAGGCAGCAACTGCAGGATAGGCCAACAAAGTACAGTCACAGGTAGGGGCAGCACTTCTCCTCCGCACTTCAGCTCTTCTCCTTGGCAGAGGTTCCTCTTGAATCCTTGAAGAAATCAGATTTCTCAGGGGTTTTGGGTCCAATACTTATACCTCTTTCTGCCTTTGAAGTTGACAAACTTCAAAGGGAAGTCTGGCTTGTTTGCAAGATCCTGCCTTGCCCGGGCCAAGCTCCAGACTCACACCAGGGGGTTGGAGACTGCATTGTGAGAGGGCAGGCACAGCCTATTCAGGTGTAAGTGACCACTTCTCCCTCCACTCTAGCTCAGATGGCACGTCAGGAAATGCAGGCTACTAACCAGCTCCCTTTGTCTCACTGTCTAGAAGGAATTCGCAACAGCCCAACTGTCAGTCTGACCTAGACAGGGAATCCACAATTAGGCAAAGTCACAGAATGGTTTAAGCAAGAAAATGCCCACTTTCTAAAAGTGGCATTTTAAAACTGACAATTTAAAAAACAACTTTATCAAAATATGTGTTTTTAGATTATGAGTTCAGAGACCCAAAACTCCATATTTTATCTGCTCTGAAAGGGAATCTGCACTTAAAAGTTATTTAAAGGCAGCAACCATGTTAACCTTTGAGTGAGATAGGCCTTGCAACAGTGAAAGCTGAGTTTAGCCGTATTTCACTGTTAAGACATTTAAAACACACCAGTACATGTCCCACCTTTAACATACACTGCACCCTACCCAAGGGGCTACCTAGGGCCTACCTTAGGGGTGTCTTACATGTAGAAAATGTGGAGGTTTAGGCCTGGTAAGTGGGTGCACTTGCCAGGTCGAATTGGCAGTTTAAAACTGCACACACAGACACTGCAGTGGCAGGTCTGAGGCATGTTTACAAAGCTACTCATGTGGGTGGCACAACCAGTGTTGCAGGCCCACCAGTAGCATTTGATTTACAGGCCCTGGACACCGCTAGTGCCTGCTAGCCAGGACCCCAGTGTTCATAGTGAAAAGCCTATATGTCAGTGTGTTTTGCCTGTCTCACTGGGATCCTGCTAGCCAGGACCCCAATGCTCATAGTTTGTGGCCTAATGTGTGTGTTGTCAGTAGTGCTTAACTGTGTCACTGAAGCTCTGCTAACCAGCACTTCAGTGCTTATGCTTTCTCTGCTTCCAAATTAGTCACTGTAGTTTAGTGACTTCATTTACCAATTCCAATTGGCATACTGTACCTCCCTTATAAGTCTCTAGTATATGTTACCTGGGTACCCAGGGCATTGGGGTTCCAGGAGATCCTTATGGGCTGCTGCATGTCTTTTGCCACCCATAAGGAGCTCAGACAAACCCTTTCAAAGAGCTGCCACTGCAGCCTGCATGAAATAGTGCACACGCTATTTCACAGCCATCTTCACTGCACTTAAATAACTTATAAGTCACCTATATGTCTAACCTTCATTTACTGAAGGCTAGGTACAAAGTTACTAAGTGTGAGGGCACCCTTACGCTAGCAAAGATGCCCCCACGCTGTCCAGGGCCAAATCCCCAGACTTCGGGAGTGTGGGGATACCATTACACGCGTGCACTACATATAGGTCAATACCTATGTGTAGCTTCACAAAGTTAACTCCGAACATGGCCATGTAAGGTGTCTAAGATCATGGAATTGTCCCCCCATTCCAAATCTGGTATTTGGGGGCCAATCCCATGCATCCGGGGGGCTCCACCATGGACCCCCAGTACTGCCAAACTCGCTCTCTGAGGCTTGCACTGAAGCTGCAGCTGCTGCCACCTCACATACAGGGTTCTGCCCTCCTGGGGTCTGAGCAGCTCGGTCCCAGGAAGGCAGAACAAAGCATTTCCTTTGGGAGGAGGGTGTTACATCCTCTCCCTTCGGAAATAGGTATTACAGTCTTGGGATGGGTAGCCTCCCTGAGCCTCTGGAAATGCTTTGAAGTGCACAGATGGTGCCCTCCTTGCATAAGCCAGTCTACACCGGTTCAGGGACCCCCAGTCCCTGCTCTGGTGCGAAACTGGAAAAGGAGAGGGGGGTGACCACTCCCCTGTCCATCACCACCCCAGGGGTGGAGCCCAGAGGTCCTCCAGTGTGTCCCTGGCGTTAGCCATCTTGTTTTCCAAGGTGTGAGGACACTCTGGAGATCTCTGAGTGGCCAGTGCCAGCAGGTGACGTCAGAGACCCCTCCTGATAGGTGCATACCTGGTTAGGTAGCCAATCCTCCTCTCAGGGCTATTTAGGGTCTCTCCTGTGGGTTCCTCTTCAGATCTGGCTTGCAAGTTTCCTCCAGGAATTCTCTGCAACTCCTGCTTCATCCTCTGACCTCGGATCAACCACAGAATGCTCCAGGGACAAGCTGTAACTGCAAAAAAGTATTTAGAAATGCTACTGCGACTCTGAAACTTCAGCTCCAGCCAGCAACTGCAACAGTTTCCATGGTGTGCACACTCTGGGGACTCCCTGTCTTAACCCTGCACCAGAAGGACCAAAGAAATCTCATGTGAAGTGACAGAGTCACTTCCCTGCTCCAGCAGGCACCTTCTAAGATGATGACCGGTTCTCTGGTATTCCTCTCCTGATAACGAGCGTGCTCCTTGGAACACAGGTGGTTGACCCCTTAGACACAGACTGTCCTAAGGTGCAGTTGTCCAAATTTGGAGGAAGTAAGAGCTTTCCTTCCCCGATTGCGACAGTACCCCTTTGCACCGCGTCATCTTCACCTACTGAGGCCTCCGTGCACTGTTTGCAAGAATCCTTCATGCACAGCGTGGCCCAGGTCCCCAGCACTCTATCCTGTGACGCTCAACTCGCTGAGTTGATCTCCGGTGGCGTGGGACCTTCTTTTATAGTGCTGCAGCAACCGCAATTTGCACCTTCTTTGTCCCCGTGTCCTGGGACCTCCGTGGGTGCTGCCTGGTCATCTGTGGGTTCCCTCCAGTGTTGGGAGCCCCCTCTGCCTCCTCAGTCCGAGTTGAGGCCCCCAGGTCCCTCCTGGGTCCAGGCAGCTCCATTTTGACACAAACCGCATTGCTTGAACCAAGCCTTGTTGGACGAATCCAGCGCTGCAACTCACATGCATCCAACATCACGACGTGGGATATCCGTTGTATCATGCAGGAACCCACAGCCATCTTCTTTGGTGCTCTTCTGCAGACTTCTTCCAACCGGAGAATCCTCTTTTGCACCATCTTCTAGGTTGGCAGGGGCTCCTGTCCTTCTTGGAATCTTTTGCGACTTCTGGACTTGGTCTCCTCTCTTTACAGGTCTTCAGGTCCAGGAATCCACCATTTGTTGCTTGCAGTCTTGCTTGGTTCTCGCAATAACTCTAATCACGACTTGTAGTGTGTCCTAAGGAAACTTGCAGTACTTTACTCCTACTTTCCTGGGATCTGGGGCGGGGTATTTTACTCCACTTTGTGGTTGTCTTACACTCCCAGCGACCCTCTACACACTACACTTGCCTAGGGAGGAATTCGTGATTTGCATTCCACTTTTTTAGTATATGGTTTGTGTTACCCCTAGGCCTATTTCTTCCTATTGCATTCTATGGTATTTCTATTATTTGCACTATCCTATGACTATTTACGTACCTGATTTTGGTGTCTAGTGTATATATTGTGTATAATACTTATCTCCAGAAGGAGTATTGCCTCTAAGATATTTTTGGCCTTGTGTCACTAAAATAAATTACCTTTATTTTTGGTAACACTGAGCATTGTCTTTTTTTGTTTATAAGTACTGTGTAACTATAGTGGTATTGCAGGAGCTTTGCATGTCTCCTAGTTCAGCCTAAGCTGCTCTGCTACAGCTACCTCTATCAGCCTAAGCTGCTAGAACACTACTACATTTCACTAAAAAAGGGATAACTGGACCTGGTATAAGGTGTAAGTACCCAAGGTACCCACTACAAACCAGGCCAGCCTCCTACACATGCCTTCCATCCTGATGGTACTCTTTGTCATTGTCTTTTTGCAGGTTTGCATACTGACAATACTCTTGTGTGGGTCAGGATGTTGGACTGTCTGACGTGTCCTGGAACATATCCTTTGTACTGTGTTTCCTGCTGAGGATGCCTCTCTCTGCTGCCCATTACATGGCCTGTTGGATGTAGGGGTGCATAGCCATCTAACATATAGCAATAATTACTTTTGTTGTTGTTGTAATGAAGACACATATAAAGTAGCTGTGTTCCATTGGTGCTTATTGTGCATATATTGAAATTGTGACAGAATATATATGGTGCATACATTGTCCAAGAGGTGATGAGTGGGGTCATGGTAGATGGAATCAGGTAAAGAGTGGGGTCATGGTAGATGGACTCATCAGAGCAGCTGGTACAGCTGTTGGTTGCACATGTCCATTGTCCAGCTGCCAATGGGGAGGTGGAGTTATGTCATTGAACAGTCAACAGGATGTCTCAGCACACACAAATCCAATGAGGGTCACTTCCTGGTAGTGGGTGTGGTCTTGCCATCTGCTCCAGCCGGATGTCTGACTGGATGTCCACGTTTGCAGGGGGATTCTTCAGCTACAGAGGCAGGGGTGTCTGAGGGCTGTGGTTCCCTGGCATGGCCTCCATTCCACTGGCTACCACTGTTGTGGATGGATCTGATGTTATGTTGCTAGCGGAAGGGGCCTTCTGGTGTGTGGAGGAAGCACACAGGGTGGTGTTGATATCCCTCAGCACCCCTGCAGTGGTGGCCATGGTGGCATTGTGGGCCTGCCACTGCTGCATGGCCTCCTGGTGGTATTCCCTCTGCAGCCTTTGGTTTTCCCCCAACATGGTTATGATCTGGCCCATCCTGTCCTGGGGTTATTGGTATGCTCCCAGGACTTGGGAGGCGGTTGCCTGGTCAGTAGAGTCCCTTTGGCGCCCCATCCTCTAGCCCACAGCTTCCCTCCCATGCCCCCTGCCCCATGTGCCTGTGCCCCTGGCACAGTGTGCCCACTCCCAGTGTTCACAGGACCTTCATCGTCTGGGCTGTGAGGGGTCGACTCTGGTCTCTGTACTGTGGGGCGCACAATAGTTGGATCTGTCCTTGGCAAACAGGTTTGGGGACAAAGGGTTGACTGTGATGTTGAAGCAACAGGGTTTGGGGGGGTTGATGTGGGCAGGGTGAGGCTGGGAGTTGTAGACTGACCAGGTGCCCAGATGGGCCAGGTAGGTCGTCATTGTCCAGACATCCAGGTGTGTTGTCTCAATCGGGGTCTGCAGCTTGTGGTTCACTGACAGTCTCTGGTATCCTCTCCATGGTGGCACTGGCAGGGGTTCATGTGGATGGAGTGAGAGAGGGAGTTACATATAGAAGATGTGTTTGGTTACCTATTTATCATATACATACAGTGGCTTGACATGATTCCCAGCAATGACAATGACAGATTCTGCACAGCATACCATTGGTGTTAGATAGTGGTCTGTGACATGTGTACCATACTCCATTTAGGTTGGTGTCATTCAGGTTTAGTACCTCTGGCTGTGTGGATGTGTACTGGCACAGACTGATAGTTCTCATGACTGTTCTGCACTGTTAGCTAGTGACTATTCAGGCTTGATAGTTGTAAGTGGTAGATGGCAGGACATAGCAGCATAGTGTCCCAGTGTGTGGATGGTGTGGGAGTATGCAAGGTTAATTATCCTGTTTGTGCATTTTGTGTATGTGCATGGAGTCTGCCATCTAACATTACCATACCATGGTGGATGACTTTCTGGGTTGTGGATCCTGATTAGTGGCCAATTGGATTAGTCACAGTGCTGCAGCTGTGTTTAGCCTTGTTTGACATTGTGTTGTACCATTGCATTGCTGTCATTGCCATGTAGTGGTCCTCAGTCGTAACATCTAGGTGGTATAGCTAGTCCAATATGCATACATGCAAAGGATATGATATGATTTGCACATTCCAGGTATTAACATAGATTAGCTTGTGCATTGTGGGAGTCGTAGTGTTAGTATTAGCCCATGCTAAGCATGCCTTTGCCAAGGGCTGTGTGGGAATTGGGCTGGGTGGAGGTGTAGCATGCAGGGCACAGGCATTAGGTGGATAGGTGGGATGTGTAGTGACAAATGCAGTACACGGGGGAGTATTTGGGTGGTGAGGAAGCATGCAGTACAGAACAATTGTGTGACATGGAGGATGTGTGCACTTACCTGAGTCCAGTCCGCCAATCAGGCCAGGTATTCCAGTCAGGCCCTGTGGATGAAGGATGATCAAGACCTTCTCCTCCCAAGATGTGACCTGTGGTGGAGGAGGTGGGGTCCCGGTCTTGTGCACGGCAATCTGGTATCATGATGCCATGGAATGCACCTTCCCGCTAAGGTCATTCCACTTCTCCCTGATGTCCTCCCTTGTGCATGGATGGTTGCCTACTGAGTTGACCCTCTTGACTATTCTCTGCCACAACTCCATTTTCCTGGCAATTGAGGTTTGCTGGACCTGTGCTCCAAACAGTTGTGGCTCTACCCTGACGATTTCATCTACCATGACCCTCAACTCAAAGTCTGTGAACTGTGGGTGCTTTTGTGGGGACATGGTAGTGGCTGGGTTGTGGCGGTGGGGGGGTGTTGTGTGTGTATGGGTGCAGTGTAGGGTGATTGATAGGGTGTGGGTGGTTCGTAGTGGGTGATGGACACATGGTGGTAGTATGTGTGGTCGTTATGTGTGTTTTGTGTTGGTTTTGGAGTTGTGTTGTGTGTGCAGGGTGGGATGTGTATCTGTGCCTATGGTGTAATGGTGCCATATGGTGTATTTGCCTGCTCTCTGTGAGTGTGTGTAAATCGATTTTGTAGCAAAGGATTGTTTGTTGTTTTGGGGTGTGTTATATAGTGCTGTGGGTAGGTGCGTCTGGTGTGTGCATGTGTGTCAGGTGTGGGATATTCAAACTATTCAATTTGGTGTTGTGTTCTGACAGTGGTGGATTCTGTGCGCGGCGGTTCGCACTGCCAATGGCTTTCCACAGTGATAGAACCTGTGTGGTGATTTGTGGCTCACAATCTGGTGGGTGGAATTGTGTTAGCGTGGTGGTGCTGGTGGTGGAACCACCTTTTTCCCACCCCCTGTCTCCTGGAGGTGTCAGATTTGTGGCTGTTTTTTGGTGCCCTTCACGGTGTAAGTCATAATACGGCAGTTGGATTACCGCCAGCACCCGCAGTCTTTTGGCTGCCGCCACTGTGGCGGTCTTCAGTAAAACACTAAAGTCATAATGAGGCCCATAGTAATTGTATGTGACACTGCAATCTTGTGTGATTCACTCTTAGGATACCTAACATTGGCAAAGCCAATAGATCAGGCTACAATGCATTAGCACATGCAGATAGTATTCGTTCAGGCATTAGGATATATTGCAAAATGGTTGTCTTTGCCAATGTTTGTTATCACTCTATCAGCCTCGATTAGATCACATGCCACTATGGTTGGGCAAAATGCGGATACTGTTAGTCTATTCAAGAGGTGTAAAAATATATTTATATTTACACCTCACTGAATGGGATCATGATATACTACTCAGACAATTGTGTAGTAAAGCAGGTTGTAAAATAGTATGCCATAAATCCACATTTAGCAATTTTAACAATAGCCGGTTGTCACAGTGGCAAGAAGAACTAGCAGCACTGAGCACTGTAAGCAACGAAGTGTATGCAACGATGTGGGCTGCCGTCACCCACCTATGCAACCAGGTCTTCATCCTGTCATGGCCTCCTGCAGTGTGGGGCTGGTTTTACCATTTTTAACAGGGCTGTTTTTTGTTTTAAAATATGAATCTGTGTACAATTACAGTTCATTGCACCGTCACAGCAGGCAAATCGAAATCTCACATAATCTTTTGTCACTGCAATTTTACATCTGTCTGATTTACTGTAAGTGGTAAAATAGGAGAATTCATTTGAATTTTAGATTGACTTCAATATACTGAGGGAAGGCCTAAGATTTTTAGAAGGTTCTACTAATTCACATTTTGCATCGCATTCTAGATTTAATGTTTTGCCCAGCGCCCACAAATGCTCCTTTAATTTACAAAACCATCATCTCTGGTGCCTCTGCTACCATTATCTTTATTACCATTGCCTCAAACTTTTACTTTTTCGTCCATTACCTTATCAGCCCAGTTTGTACAGTAAATTCCAATTACTTCAACGCCATCTCCTAGTTTTAGGCTTTAGCTTGACAATTGTGCAGCACCCTAGATCTAGCCTTGCCTCTTAGCAATAATAAATATGAACTTGTTTTATTCTGAAATAATTTTTTATTATATTAAATAATGCTCCCTTACACTAACCATATTGGTAACACTAACGATGCCCCTACACAATGACACATATCCTATTTTGTTAATGTAACTAAACTTTATTTTAATTTAATTGGATTAAATTAAGTCCAAGTTCGTTTCCGTTTCCGTAAACGTTAACCTTACAATTACCTCATTTATAATGGATACATTTTGAGCTTGTAATCCATAAAACACAAATCATACATGATCGAGCAGGGATGTTTAAACCTCTTTGTCTTGGTAAAGTCACCAACAGAATCCGTCACTATTCTATTAACCTTTGGTAGTAGTCTTGTAGAGTTAAGGGAAAGTTAACATTCAGAACTACATTTCACTGAAGTCAATGCAATTCCACAATGACGACAGCGAGGGTGGTATGCAACTATAAAGGTTTTATGTTGTATAATTAGTTCATCACAATCAGTAAAGCTGGCAATGGGTATTGAAATATATGATTACAGGGAAAATGTTAAGGTGCTAAAGCACTCTGAATTTAAGTATCATGAATTACAGAATGCAAATAATTAATATGTAAAGAATGCAAACTATCCGAAGCGAATGTACATTAAAGTAACTAGCCCTAGCCAAATTAAGAAATAAAAGGGTAAAGGGGATTTCTAGAGGGGAAATGAGGAAGACGTCAGCATCACACGAACCTCAGTACAAGTTCAAAGGAGACGAGAGAGTGTTTTGCATGAAGCTTCACACTTGGGGAAGTCAGAAATGAATAGAGATCTTACGAAAGGATTTTACCCATTCTGTGTCTATGGGAAAAAGCTTTCGTACATATGGCCCCTACTCTTTTCCAAGTCAGGAAAATCTCTCTGCTCTAACTAGTATGGAATGGCAATTAAAAGCGCAATTGAAGGTCCCAGAACATCCATATCTGACTCCCACAGTCCAGAGCCAATCTCCGGGTGGCTTGTGCTGGGAGCCAGTAACCCCCTAAATTACCACCCCAACACAATTCGGTACACATCTGCTCATCCTTGAGAGTTTCATTTTTCTAGTAGGCAGAGTACAGGCCACTCCTTTCATCGTCATTTCTCCAAATTTACTGCCAACTTTGCGTCTTCCTCTTTGCGCCTTCATGCCTCGATATCAGTCTAGTACAAAATAATGAGAATTCCTTTAGCTAATGAGGGACTTGATAGCGCACCTGCAAAGAAAGTAATAAACAGCATACTAACAATTTCAAAATGTGTAACTCTCCGCTGAGTTCTAATGTCAAGCTAAGTTATCTCGAGAATCAAAATGGAAGCACATTATAACATTATTCACCATATGAAAGCAGCCGTCTTCATTATAACATGACTATCCAATAAATGTAAATACCTGAGTTTTTTATTCACTCCAAAACAGCTACATGTGATTTCTAAATGTGCACAGCAGTGTTTATCTACTATAATGCATAAAGATGAAACGTAAATTAATGAGTTACGGCCAGTGCTTGAAATGGAAAAAATAAAGTGCCGGTACTCTGTGCCAGAGTACCTGCTTGTTTCTGAGAAGTGCCGGTACTCTCCAATTAAAAGTATTACGTTTTTCCTGAGATGTGCCGGTACTCACCCTCTCAAAATAAAAAAGTGCCGGTACTCAGTACCGGACAGTACCGGCCCATTTAAAGCACTGGTTACGGCACATGTTGAACATATTGTAACATAAGAATAGAGTATGTGTAGGGGTGGAGTCAACATTACGCTGCTCCGAGCACATGCATCACACTCATAAGGCTTTAATCTCAAAGATAAAGACACACACAATTCACACACTCAACTTAATTTGTGAAAAGTATATAAAAGAACTACTACATGGGCACCAGTGTTTCAAAAATGAATACATCTTCATAATCTGATACCAATAAACAACCCTTTCCTAGCCATTGTGCTTAGTCTTATGGTAAGGAAACACAAAGAAGCAAGCACTTACACATGCCATAGGTTTTGTATTGCCAAATCCTCTCTCTAAAACAGTCATTGGCAAAGACATAGCTATCGTCTGTTTAATAGAGAAGGTCACCTAAGGATGTATACGAGTATTAAGGTACATGTTACATATGTTCACTTGCATGGTTCCCCTCTTCTTTGAACCTGCTTTAAGTCTGAGTCTGGCATCAAAATACCATGCCTGCCCGCAATATATCAGGAAATTGCATCATTAAGGTAGGGCCAACGTTAGCTAGGGCAGGCTCTATCATGCCATATACCGCCACAATATGTTATGAATTACCACAGTGATACAGGGACCAGTCACTTCGGTGTGTTTGTATACAGTGCTGAAATGCCTGCATCAACAAATCCAAGTTTTCCCTGGTTTGCAAGAAGGCTTTCCCCGTTTAAATCAGGAAGTGCGTGTCGCACAGGCCCAGGCTCCTTTACAGACTAATGGGCCAGATGTAGGAAACAGCTTGCGACTCGCAAACGGCAAAAATTGCCATTTGCGAGTCGCAAACCGGAGTTTCCTATGCAGAAATGCATTTTGCGAGTCGGAACCGACTCGCAAAATGCATTTCCGACTCGCAAATAGGAAGGGGTGTTCCCTTCCTATTTGCGAGTCTGAGTGGTATGCAATACCATTTGCGACCGCGTACGCAAATCGTATCGCAGTTACCATCCACTTCAAGTGGATGGTAACCCACTCGCAAATTGGAAGGGGTCCCCATGGGACCCCTTCCACTTTGTGAATGGACCCAAAAATATTTTTTCAGGGCAGGGAGTGGTCCTAGGGACCTCTCCCTGCCCTGAAAAAATACCGAAACTAAAGGTTTCGTTTTTTTTTTTAAGTGCAGCTCGTTTTCCTTTAAGGAAAACGGGCTACACTTATTAAAAAAAAACTGCTTTATTGAAAGCAGTCACGAACATGGAGGTCTGCTGACTACAGCAGGCCTCCATGTTTGCGAGTGCCTATACTCGCTATGGGGCTGCAATTTGCGACCCACCTCATGAATATTCATGAGGTGGGTCATTGCGACCCCATAGCGAGTTGCAGTCGGTGTCTGAGACACCGTACTGCATACCAATTTGCGAGGTGCAAATTGCGAGTCGCATGGACTCGCACTTTGCACCTCGCAAATTTTTAAGTTGCTACATCTGGCCCAATGTGTTGATGTGAATGCATATCAGCAATCTGAATATAATGAGGTGAGTGGCATTTTATCAACATCTCAGAAAAGAGGGGGCCTAGAGGGTCTGGTGTGCCTCCCCTCGGCAGTGCCATGGTGAACCCTAGAACCACACAACATGGAGCAGCTTCACAAAGATATTTACAAGAACATGAAGTCCAAATCACTTTTAGTAAAAGTGCAGAGAGCACAGTGTTTTCTGTTTATACAGACTGTATGTGAACAGTCCCTGAATATTCCAATTTTATTTCCACTTCACTGCTTTGGCCCTCATCCATGAAGGCATTTAAGAGTGTGAAAAGTACTGCAGGATTAGTACTTCATGCACTCATAAATGCTTTGTTGAAATCTCCCCAGTGTCTTCCTGCAGCCTTAGGGTAGCTGTAGACATTCAACAAGACCTTTCAACGTAGGTTCTGAAAGCACATACCAGGGAGCTTGCCATGAATGTCTGTACTCTCAGCCCGCCCTTGAAAAGCCCAGAGACCCCTTGGGCACTGAGAAGGAACATTGCCGCAGACCACAGTCCCGACAGGATGAGGTGAGTGGCATGTGATGCAGACTCGAGTGCTGCAGAGCTGCATACTACCATGCTGTTTATGTAATACCATGCAGTGCTCTGAAGCGTGGTGGACATGTGTCTCTTCGATGGCACAAACCCCAAGCGCGCAACGCCCATAGGTGTCTTATCTTAGCCTCACGGGGGTATTTTACAGCTCTTTAAAAGTCCACTTACCTGTCTTTATGAACTGGTTAATGAGGCCTTGTTTTTTCACTTGTTGCAGTGCCCCCTGGAGCCCCACTCTGGCGATTCCTTACATTTGTATTTTACTTTTACTGCCACAGTGGGAGAGTGCATTTTGTGAAAAGACACATTACGAGTAGGGTTGCCACTTTTCCAAGAGAAAAATACTAGCCATTTGTTGTTTAAAGAGTCTGTGAAGGCTTGTTCGTGATAATAAGTATGGCTGTAAACAAAATTGTGTGCGTTCATTTGTAACATAACCTTTCTGTCTTTGTTTACTTTAATTATTAGTCATAGATCTTTAATGGAGCTCTAGAACACATTTAAAGAGTACTTTCTATTTAACTTTGCTGTTTGAAGCATGTACAGATAAAGGCTGAAAATACCAGCTTTATGCGGTTCTACCTATTTTTGTACCAGTGAGACATCAAAATACCAACGTTGTCGGTAGAAATCCAGTCACCTGGCAGCCCTAATCACAATACTGAACGTTTGTTGCAGGATCAGTAAATAATGTATTTCCTCCATCCTCCATCCCTGATTGATACCATAATAGCAATAGTTTAACTTATATCTGAAATGGTGCACGCCAACCGTCAATAAAATGTTTAGTTACTTGAATTGTCTCGGAATTCCTCTTACATTCAGACAACTCACTCCTCATTCTCACTGCTCACCCTTCACTTTCAACCTCCCCCTGCACTCACAGCTATCAAACTACACTCACACTGCTCACCATGCACTCATGCTGTTAACTTGCACTCACTCCGTTCACCTTCCTCTTACTATGCACTCACAAGCACACTGCAAACCCTGCACTCACAGCAACCAGACTGCACTCACACCACCTGCCATAAAGTCACGCTGTTCTTCCTTCACTTATCCTGTGGTCACATGAGCACACCGCTCACACTGCACTCACACTGCACTCACAATGATCACACTGCACTCACACCGTTCACACTGCACTCACAATGATCACACTGCACTCACACCGCTCATCATGCACTCACGCTGTTAACTTGCACTCCGTTCATCTTCCTCTTACTATGCACTCACAAGCACACTGCAAACCCTGCACTCACAGCAACCCCACTGCACTCACACCACTTACCATAAAGTCACGCTGTTCTTCCTTCACTTATCCTGTGGTCACATGAGCACACCGCTCACACTGCACTCACAATGATCACACTGCACTCACACCGCTCACACTGCACTCACAATGATCACACTGCACTCACACCGCTCACACTGCACTCACAATGATCACACTGCACTCACACCGCTCATAATGCACTCACGCTGTTCACCCTGCACTCACGCTGCAGCCACACAGGCACACTGCTCACTCTGCACTCATGTGACACTTCACACCTGTCACTCTTACTGCTCACTCTGCAGTCTCACTCAAACAAGCACATCAGTCACATGCATACATTCATTCTTTCCACTCTGCACTTTCACCTGCACTCAAACTCATATGGTCACTTTGCTCACGTTACAGTCACTCCTCTCACACTGGCACCTTGCTCACATAGGCACTCCTATGACTCACAGAGCTCACCCTTCACTCACATGTGAACACTACTCACCCTGAACTCACTCCTGGCAAACAGGCACATCACTCACCCTGCACTCCCGCCTCTCATCCTGCACCCACAGGGACACACCTCTCAGTCTGCACTAACTCCCCTTACCATGCACTCACCAGACACTCTCACCGCTCACCCTTCACTCTAACAGCTCACCCATCACTCACACAGTGGCGCAACACTCACCCTGCATATATACAGCTCACACCACCCTGCACTCACTTTTCTCACTCTGCATTCACTTCTCTCATCTGACACTCACTTGGACCCTCCTCTCACATAGCAATTATATAGCTCACCTACACTCACATCAGCATATTTTTCACTGTACACTCACAACACTCACACTGCACTCATTCACACTATTCACTGTCACCCAGCACTTACATGAGCACACCTCTTAAGCTTCACATAAAAAAATACACAACTGAATAAACAAAGACACCGACGGAATACCCGCTCTTTCCTTAGTCTTAGATGCCTCCTTAATTCCATCTGTAACAACGGGGCAGGTGCAAGAGGGTAGAGTGGGCTGAGGATTTGGGTTGGTGCGAGAAGGGAGACTAGGGATGAGGCTTTGGGTATGGTGATGGATGGAGGGTCGTGGGACACCTTCAGACAGGCTTTCCATTTACTACAAGGCTTCCTTCCGGACATGTCGTTTTTTTATTTTTATTTCATTTTAGGTTGGGTCTGAGAAGCCCAAAATGCAAAGTGTTACTGGATAAAATCCATGGTTGCTGAAGAAGTCAAGCATTTCATAAGATCAATTGGATACTGTGATACTACATGTTAGAAAGAGGACTAGTTAATTTCCAGTTTTGTAACTGCTGATCCACATGTGAAACTAAACATAGGCCCTGTACAGCTAGTTTAAGGAAGTGTACTTCTCATTGACATCATACTTGTAACAAACAATGACAAGGCAATATGTCAATATTTCTGAACAATTTATACAATGTGTTTTTATTAATCTTCAATAAAAGACAAGACCGGTATAACAAAAGCTGCAGGGCACGCTTTCCTAACACAATTAAAGCAGATTGACTAGTGGCAGTGTGTGAGACAGATTACAAATGTATGAAAGAGTGCAAGAAATGTAATGAGAATGAGTGTGAGTGTGTGAAATTGAGTGTATGAAAGAATGAGTGTGAGAGAATGTGTGTGTATATGCGAGTGTGAGTTTGTGTGTGTGTATTTGTGTTATGCTTGCAAGTGTGCAACTATTCCGGCATACTGGATGCTATTCTTTTTCATGCAAACTGACACTTCATTGCATGTTTTTAGATGAATGAACTCCCATCAGGAGCCAACAGGAGTATGACAAGCATTGCTTCTCACTGGCAGCACACGCTTTCAGCCCTATCAAATATTTCACTGAAGGTAACCAACATGTGGACGGAAAGAAAGCCCCCCCCCCCCCCCCCCTTTAGGGTGCTTCCTAATGCTCTTTTTCTGTTGATCACATATGGACAGGAGTCATGATGTGCAGCTAGACCTAAAAAGGAAAATTCAGAATCTCAGAAGTTCTGAAACACATCTAATAACAATGGTGCCTTAAAAAAGTACGTCACTACACTATACAAGTATCTTAACATTTCCTGACTGATGCATGAAATTATGTCAATGGTTGCAGAGTATAAGTCATCATCCAGAAGCAGTGAAAAGTTTTATAACACTCTGAATTATTCAAAATAACGTTTTAATTTTTTGCCAATAATCTTGCACAGGTCGTATCTACACCAATTGTGCCTTTGAATCATTGAAATCTTAGTAAGTAGATGACAGTGACTAAATGGAGCTAGGTAATGCACACTTGTCCTGTTGGAATATGTATCCTTTATAGTAGAGCATATTCAAACAACATTTTATTTTTCCTAAATTAATGTGGGTTCTTTTATGGTTTTTCACTCTGTACATGTTTAGTGGACACATGGACTCGGTTAAATGTGTCATTACATGGATATTAATCTGATGCATATTTGTGTCTCAGTGTGTAATCACTGAACTAAAAATATATTCTTTCCAATAATTGCACACACATGCAGGAATAGCCACTGCTCAGCCTTTAAATGGCTAGCAACATGAATGTTTAATTTGCTTTTGTTCTGAAAAACAACCCAGGAATAGGTAGCAGCATAACCTGACTGGAGCCAGGAGTGCCATGAGACCTAATGCCTGCCTTGCTTCAGAGTATCCTGCCCTATGTCCTGGAAAGTTGACCTGCGGCCTGAAGAGTAGACAGTGGTTAAGAGACTTTAATATGAGACTGGAGATTTGAACAGGGAAAGCTGATGATGGCCTCAAAAAACAGATCTGCTAGAAGAATCCACTGAACAAAGGGTCCTCCAACCACAGTGCCTGAAGGGGCAGTACCTTAGGACATCCAGCTGCTTTGGCAACACAGTTGAAGGCCTCACCACATGCCCTAACGGAGTGCCTGGCTCATCTGCATTCCTTGCAACCATCCAAATAATTTTAAACTCCCTGCTTCTCTCTGCTTTGCTCAATTATTGCTAGATCACAATTCAAGCAGTTCTGCGACGTTTTCTAGAATACAAATCATGAAAACAACCACAGTTACTCATCTTTAGCCTCATGACCACACAGGGCTTCATCAAGGCTGCACAAGCTTGTAGGCCAGCACGCTCACCTGCAGACCTATGCCCTGCTTGTATATGCAAGAATATCCTCACTTACAGCTCTGTAGCCAATTCAGACAGAATTATGAACAACTACTTGGCTGAAGGTCTACTCCACAAAAACCTCCCTAAAACACAGATGCCTTCAAACAAAGGCTCCTTCTAACTTCTGGCTAATATCCAATTGGTTATAGGCAAAACGATTGAAACATCATCTTCAAGGCAAATAACTACATTCATCAAATAAAGTAACCTTCTCTCAGATTACTAAAACAGATTCTGGCATAGCCTTGGCACAAAAGCAGCACTGACTTCCACATGGGATGATTTAAACACTTCAATGGATTCAAATGGAGAACTAGAAAACCTGTCCTTGACCTCGCCAATGCCTTTGACTCTTTTCATGTCTACAGAGAATTAGACCAATTTTTCTGAACAAATAACTTTGCATCTGTATTCTAGCTAGACCTCTACCATGAAGGCTGGTACCTCTGCTGACAATACTTCCTACTTGGCAACTTTTTTCGCCAGCTCGTCAGTAGCAGCCTGGTGCATTCCTGCATGGATTGGCTCAATATGCTACATATACAGGGACTGCTCAATATGGCCTGGTAATAATAACTATTGGATGTTTATTTAGTGTAGTACAGATGTGTGGCAGTGCACTTACAGGCAGCAATATTACCAACTCAATGCACACAATTAACTCAGAAAGAAGGAATATTTGGGGAATTGAATTAGTGACTTAATTTACACACTCTACTGTAACGTGTAGTGACCCAATAAGCAGTCCTTAATTTGTAAAATAATAAATGTTGGGGCCCAAAGTCTTACTCAGGAGCCTGTACCCGGCAAATGTAAATGTCGTGAGAGCTTTGGCTTGATTCTACTGTGTGCCACTTTCATCCACTACCAGACACTCCAGGCCCTTTTATCTCACTCTATGAGGTTAATTTTCATCTTTGTTTTCTTCGTTTGTCACAATTTTGCAATCTTTATCTTCCTCCTGTCTCCTTTTTGTGTTTTTCCCTCTCTTGTTATATAAAAAAGTCCGATGAACAATATGCATGGGGCCCTGAAAATGAGTGCCAGTGGGCTCCAGCGGCAACTACTGGCTCAAAGTAAGCACTGGTACTAAGCCTTATATTTTGAACCTGAACATAAGGGCAGTCTTTACGCATGAATATTTTACAACATCTCATTTACTAAAAATAAAACTGTACCTTCAGTCAACAAAGCATCATTAGCATTTTTCTGGAGTTGCAATGAGTTGGATCCTAAGAATAGTGTCAAATCTACAAAAAATATGTTATAGTATCAGTTTTGTTCAATATGTATAAATTGCACAGTTTTCTACTTCTTTTTCCTCATATAATGGCTATGAGGTTAGCTTCGACCTCATTTCTGGAAATCTTGCGGGCGGTAGGGCACAGACCTTCGGCAGTTTGTTCGACGCCCGTCCGACCAACGTCAGGGAATCCCATTGCGGGCGCCCAGAGGAATTTGTGGATTGGCACCCGTTTTTGCTATTGGCGCTCATCTCGCCACACACACTGGACCCTCGCAGCGGGGTCGCGAGCAGCATAGGGTGACCACCTGGGATTGAGGCAAATTCTGGACAGGACTGTAAAAAATTCAGGACAAAGGGTCAAAATTCAGGACAAACATTCAGGACAAAGGGTCAAAATTCAGGACAAAAATTCAAGAACAAACGTCAGTTTTACAGACACACGCAAGAGAGGCCATGCCTCACTATGTTGTCAGTGCATTTATTTACTCTTTTTAAACATAGCACTATTTATTCACTGTGGTCTTTTTGTGATTGCCTCCTGGTATGCTACATTCAGGTGTCACATTACGTCCTTGTTTAGTAGTAAATTAATGCCCTTTCAGTACTGTGGAAAGCCCATCCCCCCTACCCAAACCTACCCGATCTTTCTTGAAGAGAAAGTAACAGCAAAATTTTGATTATGTTTCTGAACATTTTAAAACCCCTGGCAAACAGTATGGGAAACATTAAGGTAATTAACCTTATGCTAATTTAAACAAATAGAACAAAAACACCTGGCTAACCCCAACTGCCCATGGACTTTCCACCTAATTTATTTTTAAAGAGGCTGGGCAGATGGTGTGGGCGACAGTCTCACACCTAATGTCAGGATAAGAGGCACCCATAACTTGTCTGTAGTCTCACTGCACTAGAGTGTATGTCTGGGACTCTACATTTATCTCAGAAATGGGAGCCTGGACTACAAATCAAAGATAATAAAAGAGGAGGATGAAATTGAGATCAAATGGGAGATCCTCAGCAAGTAATTCAAAGCGTTGTTGCTAATAACTGGATAAATAAAGAAGAGAAGAACAAGGTGGGACAATTCCTAAAATCAGACAAGATGGGTCCACCAAGACTATTCAAAGGTACTGGGTACCTGGGGAAATGTCTCTGCACACAGGAGCGAAACAGAAGAGGCACTATCAAGTGGTCGAACAAGCAACACCCATCCACCTTGGCAAACTCTTCTGGTGCAATGGTCCGCTGTTAGTGCTTGTGAAGGATGAGCAGGGGGCAGACCCCTTGCAAGGTTGTGCAAGGCAATTGCCTGCTTTGTCCATGTCTTTAAATGGTTTTGAAATTGAGCAAAAGCCAAACTAGAGATCTGGGTTATCCTTAAGTGTCAAGTACACATAGAATCTTCAAAATATTTGGGATGTAAATTTTACAAACAAAATGTACAAATTTTAAAATGTAATTAGTGTTTCTTAAACACATGGCACTGTTTTCCCCTTTATATACAATACAATTAGATCTCAGATTGAACTAGGAACCAGTTACCTTTTGATATCTAGTGATTAAGATCTACCATTCTTACACTAATTTCCAGGATGAAAATCTCGGCAGAGCGAATGGTTCCTCCAAGCCCAGTTTGCTTTTTGGTCTTCTCTTCTGCTTTCTTTAGTGGGCCATGTGGCACTAGTGAAGATGGTGTGCTACCCCAATGATAGTATTATTTTGCAAACCTTCCCCTGCTCGTCCTTCATTCCTTCTTCAGACAGGCCACACATCTGATTTGGTTGCTGCGTTGCCATTGGGTAGCTCTTTCCACTCTAAAGTTACCTGTGACTGTGGGTGGATTAGGTCTTCTGGACTTAGAATGCTATCATTCAGCTGCACAGGTCCAATGGGTGGCTCGCTGGCTTTCTGCCCACCTCCCTGCATTAGATTGGGTTACCAGTAAATACTTTGAAGGAAGGCTTAATACACTGCTCCTTGTTTCCTACTAACCATTCCATGGATCTCCATCTGGGGTTATAATGCACAGCTTTCTCTTGCCCTGCCAGAACCTGTAAACTCACTGACCTGAAGAAACCCTATGCTCCTGCACTACCTTTGCTAAGCCTTCCCACCTGCACACTGCACTGGTCGCCACTGTACTCTACACCACTCTGCTCTGTACTAGTGCATTCTGCACCAATACACTCTATTCTACTGCACTCTATGCCACTCTACCCTGCCCAATACCACTCTATGCAACTGCACTCTACACCAGTGCACTCTAAACAACTGCACTGTGTGCCACTGCCCTTTACTCTGAACCACTGTACTCTATGCCACTGTTCTCTATACCACTCTACACCACTGCACTGACACTCTACTCTGCAACTCTGCACTCTACACCACTCTACTCTATGCCACTGAACGCTAGGCACTATACTCTACTCTACACCACTCTACAATAATCCTCTATGTACCACTCTACACCACTGCACTCTATGCCACATGAGTCTACTCTGCACTCTGACACTGCACCACTCTGCATTACTGCAGTCTCTGCTACTCCACTGCACTCTATGTAACTCTATCCCATGCCACTCTATGCCACTGCACTCTGCACCAATGTACTCTAAACAACTGCACTGTACTCCACTGCCCTCTACTCTGTACCACTGTACTCTACGCCACTCTGTGCCACTCTACATCACTGCACTGACACTCTACTCTACAGCGTTGCACTCTCCACCACTGTACTATACACCAATCTACTATGTACAACTGCATTCTATGCCAATGCACTCTATGGCACTGCACTCTATTCCACTCTACTCTGCATCACTCCACTCTACAGCACTATACTCTACTCTGCACCACTCTACACTACGCCACTGCACTCCCTGCAACGCAAGTCTACTCTGCAATCTATGCCACTGTACACTCTATTGTATGCCACTCTACTCCACTGCACTCTACTCTGTCCCACGCCACTCCATGCCACTGGACTCTAAACCACTGCACTCTACGCTAACGCACTCTAAACAACTGCACTGTACCCCACTGCACTGTACTTTGCACCACTGTGCTCTACGCCACTGCTCCTATGCCACTCTACTCCACTACACACAACTATGCCACTAACCTTAAGCCATGCTTAACAGCAGCTACTCTGGTGTATAACATGGCTAATGGCTAAAACACATTAGCAAAGACAATAACTCTTTCGTAGACGAGACCTGTTGGCTTTGCCAATGTTTGTTAGTACTATGAGGTACAGAGGTCGCTGAAAGAACTGTGAAAAATACAATTACATCATAATAAAAGCTGCTACAAAATGCGCAAATACATTTCGGTTAAATAAAAAAAAAGCGCTTCTCAAATACAGATTTGAATAATATACAGTTTATACCTAGTACTAAAAAATGTTATAACACTCCATTAAAACCACACACTCCACAGCTCACCTTGGAACACCATTGCAATCCCTCTCTAAAAGAAATATCTTTGCCACCAGAAAACTTCCAGTGACTCCTTTTAGAAAAGTCAATGCAGGTTTTCAAGCCCCTTTGTATTTGCAGATTTACCAGTTGCACACATTTGCATGTCTTTAGGGAAGGTGACACCCTAGCAAGAGGGTCTGATTCTTATCTGTCTGCCCCTCCCTCCCTCAGAGCACAAGAGACTCCCTGCCTTTGAAACCTGCTGGGGAAACTAATCGCCCGTAATTTCGCTCTACCTTCCCTTGTCCATTTGGTGAAAGGCTAAAATTATGGACAAATGCCGTCCGTTAAGCCTTTCATCACGGACAACGGACGGCAGGGCGAAATTACGGACAGTCTGTGAAATTTACGGATGGGTGGTCACCCTAGAGCAGCACAGAGGAAGCCTTGCTGAGGCTCTGCTTTTTGTCTCCCCCGAAGATTACACCCCTCCGCCCGAAATCGGCACGAGCAGCGTGGAGTGTGCCTTACAGAGGCACCGGTATTCGCGTTGAGCCTTTAATCCCCGGCCTCCAGACCCCTCCCCCACCAGGCCTACTGGCGCGAGGTGTCCAATTAATACCCCTTGCCACTGGCCTTCCTTCCTTGACCTGACAGGGCACCGCAGGTCTTTAACTCATCGTTGGCCCCGGCCCAAGCCTGGGAACGCGTGCTGGAGATCGTTAAGTGGGGTATTGGAAGAGGTGGGGGTAAGGTTTTTAGTTTCACTTATCAATTTGTTATTGCATTAGTTTAATTACAATACTGTGTAATTGGGGGCTGCATTTTATGGATATTGTGTTTACAGTGCTTGGTTTAGTGTTTAAATGCTGGGGTTGTCATTGATTTAATTTTTATACATTTGAAATCTTTACCCCAATTTTTTAATGTTCTGGCAGAGGCAATCAAAAATGCTTATGCAATAACTGTCCTTTGTTGAGTCTAAATGTGCCAATAGCAGCAGTTAATATTGCATTCCTTGCCTAGTTTAGCTTAATCGTTGGGAGGTTACTAATTGCCCCTGTTTCTTGGGGTAGGGTGTGTTTCATTTGAGCCTGTTCATGGCGTCACTCAAAGGTAGAGTAGGGAAGAAGAAGGCCAAGGACCCCGAACTAGCACAGTTGTTGAAACTGGTTCTGACAAAGTTAGGGGATGACGGAGAGGAGAGGTCTGGGGGGGAATAAGTCAAGGAGGAGACAGCGGAGGAACGTCCTAGGCACTCCCATGTTCCCCCACGTTCCGATTTTCCCCCAATAAAACACAGGGTACAGAAACCGGCCCCTTATACCACCAAAGAAACTGCGCCGCACCCCCTTGTAGGCTCCCCTTAAGCATTGCCACCTGCGGCTTCTGTCTCGGTGGGGCCAGCGCCCGCCTTAGACGCAGGTTCACCTAACCACTCTCTAGTTACCCATTCCTTAGCAGCTATTCCGGCTGAGTCCAGGGTTTTACCAACAGCGGACCACTTGGGTCTCACAGCGATACTGGGGGAGATGCGTCAGGCGATAGCAGCCTTAGCAGTCAATATGCCTGGAGTTAGCTTCGGGTCTCTTCCTACTCCACAGCTAGAGCCCACCACCCCACCAGTTTCACATACACCTCAGGGATTGGGGCAGATGGTACCAACACAACAAGTTGTCCCATCCATCACCCATAGTCAGGGTTTAACCACCCTTCCCGCAATGGTTAATACCCTAATGCAGGATGCAACTACACAAGCTTTAGTGTCAGCTACCCAGTTATTCTCATCAGTGGAGAGTTCTACTACCCCAATTCTTCCACTGCCCCCTGGGCCCCTGCAGACAGGCTACAGAATGCACTGGCAGAGATCAGACGAGAGCTCAATGCCGTAGCAGAGTTGCGTCTCCCGGGGTGGTGGGCATTGGTAACAAGGACTTGATTAAAGGTTCCACCCTCCCTTTAAGTACGAAGCCCACCGCTGCAACAGAAGTGGCAAAAGGTAAGGATGAACCAAATGCAAGCAATACATTATTATCACAGCGGGGTAAATTGTCCCTGCTGATGTGAAAGACAAGATCTGGAGAGGGAAATTTGTAGATATGTTTTCACTCACTAGGGCAAAGAGGAGGGAAGTGGACCTGAAGGATAAGGATGCAAAAGGTTCATCTTCGCAGGAGAAAAAACCTAAGGTTGAGGGGACTATTACAAATTGGCTGTTTGGCTTTAATGTGTTCATGACAGTTCTCCTTGAAAAGAAACCAGAATTGTCACCATCACTGATTTTCTACTCTAATAAGATATTGAAAGCGCATCACCTATATGGGGGCAACACCTGGTTGGAATACAATAGGGATTTTCAAGTGGGAGAAGGTTGATGATCCAGACATAGGCTGGGACCAGACCGAAGTTAACGTTTGGTTGGAATGCGTGAACAACAAGGTGACAGAGAGGCAGACTTTTTGGCACAACCACCAGTCAAGGGAAAGAAAGGGTTCCTGGTGGGCATTCAACAGGAAGGTGTGTTCTCGTCCAGCAGGGTCATGTAAATACAAACATAATTGCTCCTTCTGTGGTCACCCTTCACACCCAGAATTCAAATGCACTAAGAAACCCAAAGAAAAAGGTAAAGAAGGGAGTAAGCATTCAAACTAAATTTGTGTTGCCCACTCCAGTACGGATTTCAGAAATCATTCCTTGGTTACATGCATACCCTCAAAAAGATGTGGCTGAGCGATTGCTTGCCGATTTTTCTAATGGTTTCAGGATTCCCACTTTTGGTGTAGCTCCTATCCCACATTGCAGCAATCTACTGTCAGCTCAGAGGCATCCTGAAATAGTAGAAAACAAAATAGAGTAAGAAAGGTTATTGGGTCGTATAGCAGGACCCTTCCATTCCTCCCCCTTGGTGGTTTCGTATGTTCCCCCTTGGGAGTTGTCCCCAAAAAAGAGCCGGGTCAGTTCGGCCTGATTCATAACCTCTCGGCCCCTCGGGGCTCCTATGTCAACGAAGGCATTGCCCCCCATCTATGTTCAGTACGTTATGCAATAGTTGATCATGTTTTGGATATGTTGCGCAAATTGGGCAAATGGGCACTCTTAGCAAAAACAGATATAGAATCTGCCTTCCTCCTTTTGCCTGTTCACCCGGATGATTATCATTTATTGGGCTTCCAGGTTGAGGGGTCATGTTACTATGATATGTGTATGCTCATGGGCTGTAGTGTGTCCTGTAATTAAACACTTTAGCTTGTTGCTGCAGTGGAGTTTTACTATGTGCACAGGCCAAAAGGACACCATACATTACCTGGACAATTTTTTGGTCTTGGGTCCTCCTAACTCTGGGAAGTGCCAGTTGGCCCTATGAGCTTTGACAGCTTTCTTTGAGGAGGTGGGGGTCCCCATTGCTCCTGAAAAAAATGCTGGTCCTTCCACCTGCCTCACCATTTTAGGCATTGAGATAGACACAGTAGCGGGTGAGTGTTGCATCCCATTAGAGAAGATTCAGGCATTCAGACAATCCATTGCCACAGTCCTAGCACAAAAGGAAGCCACGCTTCATCAACTTCAGATTTTGGTGGGTCAGCTCAATTTTGCCTTGAGAATCATCAACATGGCTTGCCCTTTCTCTCGGTCCATATCTAGGGCTATATCTGGGTTGAGGGAAAAGCATCACTTCACTAGGCTGACTGCTGAGGAAAAGGGAGATTTACACATATGGACGTCGTTCCTGGCACATTTTAACGGCGCGGTCATATGGCCCACACGGCCTGTGTCCAGCAAAGCTTTGAGTCTGTTCACCGACACTGCCGGAAGCGTGGGATTTGGGGCAATACTTGGCTCCGAATGGTGCAGGGGTGACTGGCCAAAGGAGTGGCATGCCCAAGGCATCACAAAGAATGTGGCTTTTCTAGAACTGTTCCCCATTGTTGTTGCAGTCACGATTTGGGCTCTTGATTTAAAAAACAGAACAGTAATCTTCTGGTCCGACAACATGGCTGTAGTTGAGGCTATCAATAGGCTTCTTGTAGGTTTGTCCTTTGGTTGTTAAAACATTTGGTCTTATGGTGCCTGATGTTCAACATTACATTCAGGGCACGACATGTACCTGGCATTCATAACAAAGCAGCTGATGCCTTGTCTCGCTCATTGATGCAGGATTTTTGGAGGTTCCATCAGCAAACGGCAGAGAAGATGACGGAGTTCCCTGCATATATGTGGCAGATTGGTGTCCTGCCCTCCCAGAACTAGTGGCTGCATCGTTAGCGTATCGGACTAGGAGGGCATACGAGAAATCTTTTTATGAGTATAGGGCATTCTTACGCTCAACGCAAGTACCCACCTGGTTTTCAACAGAGGCCATTTGTCTCTTTTTGGAAGAGCTGAGGGAGTTAGGCAAACCGGTATCCTGTGCGAGGGCACACCTCACTGCTGCTGTTTTTTCATGAGATTACAGTGTAGGGATGCACAATTAAACTCCCTTGTCATCAAAAGAGCATTGGCGGGTTAGTCCCGCTTGGAGGGCCCCTGGAAGGACAGCAGACGCCCCCTCTCGCCCCCCGTTTTATGCACCCTTTTGTTTTACCTTGACAAAGTCTGCAATTCCTCATTTGAGGTGTTGCTATTCGTGGCGGCATTCACAATAGCTTCTATGGTACATTCCGGGAGGCCAAGTTGGTGGGTTCATCCAAGACTGAAACACTGGGGGGCTGCAGCTTGCTGACGTACGCGTTGAGTCAGGATGCCTGACGATTTGGTTGCGTAGATCCAAAACCGACCTGAAGGGAAAAGGGGCGACCATCAAACTAAAGGCCGCGCCGGGCTCCCCCTTTTGTCCACTCAATCGCTTAGGGTCCTACTTAGCAGTTCGCCCAACCACAGGTGCCCCAGCACTGTTCATTCACAACAATGGCGAATGCCTGTCAGTACATTCGGCCAGATTTTCAGTAGTACATATGACATTCATTGTGATTGATCATTATCTCTTGTCATCGCTCATGCTGTATTTTCTTCTGTTTAAGTAGCATGGCCCCACATGTGGTGTGGATGCTCAGGCACTCCTTTATCCGGCGAGCGGCCTTCAGGTTGCAACTGCTCCGTAGACCTAAGCCAGAATCGATTCGTGAAGTCTCCTTCCGGTGGTGTGGGATTGGTGGTTTAAGGGTCGACCAACTACAACAGCTCATAAGAATGGCGAAGGGGTGCGAGGGACTGCAGTTCCCGGACCTCATCGTGCTAGATATTAGAGGGAATGACCTGGTCCGTCTTGGGCGTAAGGCACTCAGGGAAGCTATCTTAAAAGAAATATCTTAACTGTCCAAGGAATTTCCACACACCGCCATCGCATGGTCGCACATGGAACCTCGGCGTAACTGAGGACACGGGATAAAATCAAGGACTATCAACGTGTCTGTAAGACGTTTGAATTCAGAACTGTCAAGACTGTGCCCAGGACCTGGGCACTTGTGGAATATTCTACATAAACTGCTTAAAGGCTCAGATATGTTCTACAAAGACGGGGTGCATTTATCAGACGTGGGCACAGATCGATTCATCAAGGACATATTGACCTTTGCTCACTGTTTGTTAGGGGTGGGGAGGGCGAAGGACCTCTGGGCCCCTGGTCACCCTTGTGGCGTGACAGGAGATACTAAATGCACCTTAAACAACTGAGGGGTACTCAAAGCAGGGTATCTATGATAACAACAGAGATAAGAACAAGGGTAGGATCCTGCAGGCCTGAACCAACTGACGGATGTACACACCAGCTTGGGGGCGAGGGTGCCTAGGTCGTTGGGGTGGGCATGGGGCTCCCGCTCCTGACCACCCCGTTGCGCCCCCATGGCAGATTGGTGTTTGGGGGGCGGAACCTGGAGAACGAGGACAAGGTACAGTGAGGTTTTCAGAGCCACTCCTCCAGGGATACAGTTGAAGTATGGTTCACCTTTGTGGTCCAACGGTGGTTCGGTTTGCGGCCAGGTCCTTGGTTCAAATTTTGAGTAATGACTTTGATTTACAGGATGTGCTTTTTGGTGATGTATTATTCATGAGTTTTGATGTGATTCTACTAATCTTGCACATTGTGTGCTAAAGGCATGTATTCTTAATAACAATTCTCCCAATGCAAAGACACTTGTACTCTGTCGTTGGCGTTTGGTGGGACTTCTGGGGCGGGGGCCTGCTGGGGGCATTCGGGTCCTATATATGTAGTGCTTAGTTTGTAATAGAATGAGTGCTGGTGTCCAAAGCTGTGCTCAGAAGCTCTCAGCCTTTGCTTTTAAATGTCAGTGTGACCATCACAAGGTTTGGTAGACTTCAGTCCACCTCCTGCCTCTTTTTTTTCACTACCAGACACTCCCTGTCCCTTTATTTAACTCATGCAGGTTTCTGCGTTCTACTTTTGAGACGGGTTTCAATTCTTTCTCTTCATTTTTTATTTCCCTTTCTTGCTAATGTCTAATGTGGTTAAAATAAATGCCAGTCCCCAAAAATGAGTGCTGGTGGCTCTTACGAGCAAAATCGGCTCAAATTAAACGCTTTTGTCTGACTTGATTACACAAGGCAGGTCCTTGTGTGAAATTTTCACCTGTTATATATACCAAGCACATTTCACATGACAAACATTATTTCTGTGCACATTACGTACATTTTGCACATAAAAACTAACAATGTTCCACACCCCTTATTGAATGTGTACAGGAACACATGCTGGCAATAATGTATCTTCTCATTTTTTATTCCAGATCCTACTTTAACGTATTCTTTTTAAGTTGTGTTTTGTATACCTCCCATGCCTTGCTCAGAGTCCCATCCATAGTTTCCAAACAGCCATGCTTTACTATCTGCAGAAAAGCCTATATTAATCTTCCAAGACATGCAATAAAATCCGCAGTGCTGAGCTCATCCACAAAGATATAAAATAAGCCTCCTGGAGCAGCGAAGGAATCTCCAGGGATGCCTGTGCCAGTGTGAGCAGCCAAAAATCATTTGAGTTATTCTCATAGTCAGCGTGTACCTGTATCATTCTTCCAGTTACTAGTGCAGATATCGTATCTAGGCCAATTAGAACCGTACTATGCCTTCAGGTAAAATTAATGATGCGTAATAATGATTAAGGAAAGAGTGCTCTTATTTAAGACGCAGGTCGCATCCATTTTGAGAAATTGTAACTACACAGACCAGTAAGAGCTATGTTTCATTCCGAGATGTGAACAACTACGTTGAGACTGACTGACTGAAATCTCTTATTGGCCCTGCGGCTATGCCCCACCCCTTTTCTACCATTTTGTATCAACACACCACGAACGGCAGGGGGGTCTAATTTACTCAATGTTTTCCATTTAGTTCTTAGGAAAGCAACCCTTGATGTAGTAATACTAATGATCATGTTTTATTTTTGAAGCCCTCCTCCATGCTCACATACAAAGATTAAGCACGAAAGATCAGTTTACCTGAAGTCAGTGGGCGGGGTCATAACGTATGAATAGATGTTCACAATGGCCATTCTAAGGCACAGTAGCCATAGTGAGATTGCTATGCATTCTGTACTAGGGTGACCACCCGTCCGTAATTTTCATGGACTACCCGTAATTTTACCCTGCCTGGTTTAAGGGACAGCATTTGTCCATAATTTTAGACTTTTACCTAAAGGACAAATTGTAATTAGGACAGATTAGTTTCCCCAGCTGGATTGAAAGGCAGGGAGTCTCCTGTGCTGTGAGGGAGGGAGGGGCAGACAGATAAGAAAAGGTCTTCTTGCCAGGGTGTCTCCTTCTCAAAAGAAGTGCAAGTGTATGCAACTGGTAAATTTGCAAATGTAAAGGGGCCTGGAAACCTGTATTGACTTTAATCAAAAGAGTCACTTGCAGCTTTCTGATGGCAAAGATATTCTCTTTTAGAAAGGTACTGTAAGAGTATTCCAAGCTGAGCTGTGGAGCGTGAGGCTGTAATGGACAGTTGTAAGAAATGTTTGCAGTAGGTATAATCTGTATATTATTGAAATTTGTATTTTAGAATTTACCCTAAATGTATTTGCGCATTTTTTGCAGTCTATACTATGCTGTGTGTAATGCATGTTTAAAATAAGGACTTCACAGTTCTTTCAGGGACCTCGCTACCTCATAGTACTAAAATACATTGGCAAAGCCAATAGGTCTCATCTATGCAAGTTATTGGCTTTGTCAATGTGTTTTAGCCAAGCTGTACACTTGAGTGGCTGCTGTTCAGCATAGCTAAAGGTTAGTGGCACAGAGGAGAGTTGAACGAAGTGTTGGAGAGTGGAATGGCAAAGAGTGGAGTAGTGTTGTAGAGTGGAGTAGCAGAGAGTGTTGTGTTTTGGAGTGGCATACTGTAGAGTCACGTAGAGTGGCATATAGTGGGATGATAAGCAGTGGAGTTGACAGATGTAGAGTGCATTGGTGTAGAGTGTTGCAGAATATAATGTGTAGAGTGAAGTGGCATTGAATGCAGCAGCATAGAATTCAGCAGTGTACAATGCAGTGTCATAGAATGCAGAGACATAGATTAGAGTGGTGCTCAGTAGTGTGTAGGGGTGCAGAGTGGAGTGGTGCAGAGTAGAGTAGCATAGAGTGCAGCAGTGTAGAGTAAATTGGCACACAATAGAGTGGCAGAGTGTGCAGTACTGTAGAGTGGTGTATAGTGCAGTAGCGTAGAGTGCATCATAAACTCGAGTGGCATAGAACGCAGTGGTGTAGAGCGGTGCAGAGTAGAATAGTGTAGAGTGGTGCTGTGCAGAGTAGAGTATAGTGCTGTAGAGTAATGCAGAGTGGTGCAGAGTAAAGTGGCATAGAGTGCATTGGTGTAGAATGCAGTAGTACATAGTTAAGTGGTGTAGAGTACAGTGGCAGAGAGTGCAATGTTGCAGAGTAGAGTGTCAGTGCAGTGGTGTAGAGTGGAGTAGAGTTGCATAGGTGCAGTGGCGTAGAGTACAGTGGTGCAGAGTAGAGTACATTGGTGAGAGTGCAGTGGTTTAGAGTGCAGTGGCATGGAGTGGCATGGGGCAGAGTAGAGTGGCATAGAGTGCAGTGGAGTAGAATGGCATACAATAGAGTGGCAGAGAGTGCAGTCGTGTAGAGTGGTGCAGTGGCATAAGGTGCAGAGTAGAATCGAGTGGCATAGAGTACAGTGGTGAAGAGTGGTGCAGAGTGGAGTAGTGTAGAGTGGTACAGTACAGAGTAAAGTATAGTGCTGTAGAGTGCAGTGGCTTAGAGTGGAGTGATGCAGAGTAGAGTGGCATAGAGTGCAGTGGCATAAAGTGCAGTTGTGTAGAGTGTATTGGCGTAGAATGCAGTAGTGCAGAGTAGAGTGGTGTAGAGTACAGTGGCAGAGAGTGTAATGTTGCAGAGTAGAGTGTCAGTGCAGTGGTGTGGAGTAGAGTGGCATAGGGAGCAGTGGGGCAGAGTAGAGTGCAATGGTGTGGAGTACAGATGTTTAGAGTGCATTGGCATAGAGTGCAGTGGTTTACAGTGCAGTGGCATAGAGTGGCATTGGGTAGAGTAGAGTGGCATAGAGTGCAGTGGAGTAGAGTGGCATACAATAGAGTGGCAGAGAGTGCAGTAGTGCAGACTGGTGCAGTGGCATAGAGCAGTGGTTCCCTACCTTTTGACTAATGTGGACCCCCACTTTATCATTACTGGAACCCGAGGACCCCGCTGAATCATTATTGGAATCTGGGGACCCCCCACTGAGTCATTACTGAAAGCTGGGAACCTAATCTCTTTATATTATTTAATTTTCTAGGCAGTCGCGGACCCACTGAGGAGGCTTCCCGGACCCCCAGTGGTCCCGGGACCACAGGTTGGGAACCACTGGCATAGAGCGCAGAGTGGCATAGAGTGGAGTGGTGTAGAGTGGTGCAGAGTGGAATAGTGTAGAGTGGTGCAGTGCAGAGCAGAGCATAGTGCTGTAAAGTACAATGGTGTAGAGTGGAGTTATGAAGAGTAGAGTAGTATAGAGTGCAGTGGCATAGAGTGTATTGGTGCAGAGTGCAGTAGTACAGAGTACAGTGGTGTAGAGTATAGTAGCCTTGAGTTCAGTGTTGCAGAGTAAAGTGTCATAGAGTGCAGTGGTCTATAGTGGAGTAGCGTGGCATAGAGTATAGTGGTGCAAAGTAGAGTGCAGTGGCGTATAGTGCACTGCCGTAGAGTGCAGTGGTTTAGAGTGGTGTGGGGCAGGGTAGCATGGAGTGCAGTGGCATAGAGTAGATTGTTTCAGAGTAGAGTGCAGTGGCATAGAGTTGAGAGGTGCAGGGTAGAGTGCAGTGGCATAGAATGCAGTGGTACAGACTGCAGTGGTGTAAAGTAAATTGTTTCACAAGTAGAGTGAAGTGGCATAGAGTGGAGAGATGCAGGGTAGAGTGGAGTTGCATAGATTGTGATGGCATAGACTAAAGTAGTATAGAGTGCCGCGGCATAGAGTGCAGTGGTGCAGAGTAGATGAGAGTGACATACAGTGTATTGATGTAGAGTGCAGAGGCATAGAGTTGAGCGTTAGATTAAAGTGCACTAGCATAAAGTGTATTGGCATAGAGTGCAGTGGCATAGAGTGCAGTGTTGTAGAGTGTCGTAGAGTGGAGATGTGTTGTGTGGATTGGTGTTGCCTAGACTAGTATTGCGTGAGGAGGCGCAAAGCTCGGTGATGTAGAGAGGGGTAAAGTGCTTTGGCATACAGTAGAGTGGTACTGAGTAGAGTAGAGAGGCATAGTGTGAGGTAGAATAGAGTGCAGTGGCATAGAGTGGAGTGGTTCAAAGTGGAAAAGAGTGCAGTGTCCCACAGTGCAGTGGCATGGAGTAGTGTAAAGTAGAGTGGTGCAGAGTAGGGTGCAGTGGTGTGGAGCGGTGCAGAGTAGAGTCGATTGGAATATGCTTGGTGTGGTAACAATACATTTTTGATTGAAATGACCATTACATTTGTACAGGCATACAGTATCTCAAATAAAACTATACAGTGCACAGACGATGATGTGTGGAAATTGCATCAGCTAATGTAATGATTTTTTTAATCATATATAGGTATTTGTTTCCAGCACAGGTCAGAATTAACAAAAATGTTCTTCATTTGTACTCCTGATTCTGATATATTCTGAAATACTTGCACAGTTTATTTAAATATTGTCATGTGATAGAAAAAAACTCTTTCCTACCCCCAGTATCCAGCAAGATTGTTGATTGAATCCTCTCACTTTGAAGTCAGAGAAAGAAAAGTAAACGCTAAGTTCCCAACAAAGACAGAGTCTGACACTTGACCTTGTTCTTTGAATGCACAGCAAATGTGATGAGATAAAACCAAGATTTACAGACCTGTATACAGAAAGAGAGCAGTCGGAAAGATACTGTAAATAAGGTTTGAGCAAGGGAAGGGACAAACTCAAGCTGGATAGCCTAAAACAAATAAAGACAGCAAATTGAAAGCAACAAAATGTGAGTTACAAACTACAAAGCCAATGGCAAGCAACGGGTGGAATGCATTCCCAAGGAAGCGCTATGAATGTACTGAAAGTGGCAGCCGAGGGATACTTTGTGGGGAAAGTCCAGTATTTTAGTCCAGTCAGTATCTTGCAGAGGTTTGGCCACATCAGTCACCCAGGTAGTATGACGAGAAGACCTGGAGTGGTTTCCATGTTGCAGGGAAGGCCTGTACACCCATCTTATCAGTTTGCCAACGGTCCCTATGGTTTTGACACACTTCATGTAGGGTTAGTGCGAGGCGGCAGAAATGAAATAGGGTGTTTAATGATTGTTTAAGGTGGTTGTAAGTAAGGAGTTGACCGGGGTGAAGATGATAGTGTGCCGCAAGGGTTTGGAAATTTAGTAACTCGCCATCCAGAAACAAATCCCCCAATTTTAAGACATCTGCAGCATGCCACTGACAGAGTTGTTCTGAGCACAGCTGTCCTGTGTGAGTGGGAAGGCCTAGCAAAGGTAATGCAAGAGCACAGAGTTTCTTTGTGTCAGTGAGTTGATAGGTTCTAGCAAGGCAAGAGAAAGCTGTGCATGATAACCCCAAATAGTGTCCCATAGAATGGTCAGTAGGAAACAATGAGCAGTGAAGTAATCCCTCCTTAAAAGTCTTTACAGATAAACCCCATCTCTTGCAGGGGGCGCGGGCAGAAAGCCAGCAAGCCACCCATTGGACTTGTGCAGCTGAATAATAGCATTTTAAGTCTAGAAGGCCTAATCCACATGCAGTCATGGGTAGCTTTAGAGTGGAAAAAGCTACCCGACGGTGCCCCAGTGACCAAATCAGATGTGTGGCGTTTCTGAAGAAGGAATGAAGGGCGAGCAGGGAAGGTTTGCAAAATAATACTATCATTGGGGTAGCACACCATCTTCACTAGTGACTAGTGGCCCACTACAGAAAACAGAAGAGAAGACCAAAATGCAAACTGGACTCCGAGGGACCATGACGCTCTGCCAAGATTTCCATCCTGCAAATCAGTGGGGAAATGTAGATATTAATCACTAGATATTGAAAGGTAACTGGTTCCCAGATCAATCTGATTTCTAATTGTATATAAACGGGAAAACAGTACCACATGTTAAAGAAACACCAATTACATTTTATACTCTTTCTCATGTTCCTACATTTTATTTGTGCAATTAACATCCCAAATATTTTGAACATTCTATGTGTACTTTACACTTAGGGATAACCTCCAACACTGGTTTGGCTTTTGCTCAATTGCAAAATCATTTTAAGACATGGACAGAGTGGGCAATTGCCTTGCACAACCTTGCAAGTAAGGGGTCTGGCCCCTGCTCACACTTCACAAGCATGAACAGCAGACCTTTGCACAAGAAGAGTTTACCAGGGTGGGTTGGTGCTGCTTGATCAACTACTTGACAGGGCCTCTTCTGTGTCTGTCCTGTCTGCAGAGACAACTCCACTGGTACACAATACCTTCAATAGTCTTGGTGAACCGGTCTTGTCTGATTTTAGGAATTGTCCCACCTTGTTCTTCTCTTCCTTATTTATCTAGTTCTTATCAAAAACCCTTTGAATCAGTTGCCGTGGATCTCCCATTTGATCTCGATTTCATCCGCCTCTTTTATTATCTTTGATTAGGAGTCTGGGCTCCCAGTTCTGAGATAAATGTAGAGTCCTGGACGTGCACTCTAGTGATGTGAGACTACAGGCAAGTTGTGGGAATTTCACATCCTGACATTAGGTGTGAGACTGTCACCCACTCCATCTGCTCTGTCGCATACATTTTTTTTAGGTTGAAAGTCCATGTGCGGTTGGGTTGAGCCAGATGTTTTTGTTCAAATTGTTCAAACTAGCATAAGGTTACTTACCTTAATGTTTCCTAAACTGTTGTCATAGTTTTTAAAATGTTTAGAAACATAATCAAAATGTTGCTGTTGCTTTCTCTCCAAGAGAGATTGGGTACATTTGGGTAGGGGTGATTGCCTTGATACAGTGCTGAATAGCATTAATTTACTACTGAACAATGACATGATGTGACACCTGAATGTAGCATACCGGGAGGCAATCACAAAAAGACCACAGTGAATAAATAGTGTTATGATGAAAAAGAGTAATTAATTGCACTGATAATGTAATGGGGTATGGCCTCTCCTGGGTGTCTGTAAAACTGACATTTGTTCTTGAATTTTTGTCCTGAATTTTGACCCTTTGCCCTGAATTTTTGTCCTGAATTTTGATCCTTTGTCTTGAATGTTTTACAGTCCTGTCCAGAATTTGCCTCGATGCCAGGTGGTCACCCCGTTCTCTACCCCTCTCTCAATATGCCCCAAAGTGGTTATTATTCGAGCAAGGGAAGTGCTGACCCTTTAACTTGCAATTTGTCATGGTTGTACATTCTGTGGATAGCTGAGAACACACATAGCATGTTTGTGAGCTACAAGCCCCCTTGGCACCCCTACAATGTACACTTTTGCAAAAAGCAATTACCACCTGACAAATTTAAACCATTCACTGCTTTGATCTGCCTAGTCCGTTCTGCAAAATGGACATAAGGCAGTTTTAATAATACATCTGTGCTAGTGCACACCTGCCAGTAGTCAGCAGGGAAAGTTAAGCAAGCAGTAACGACTGATAAGGAGCCAGACCAATTCTGCAATAATTGGGGTCCTGTGGGACCACCCACAAATGACGCTTAAAAGCATCACTTTCTGAAGCAACTCCAGGCGTGCACAGTATCAGCCCTGTAGTGCTGGGACTGCTTGTCTATCATCAGCTGCCTTTTACCACTCCTCACTTTCCAAGTCATCATAGGGTGACGACTTGGAAAAAGAGGGATTGCAGGATTAGCAAAATGGCCTGTCGTTGATGGTCATGTGCTCTAAACAGTTACACTGCACATGTTTCTGAGCCTGGTGTGTTCTGTTTAGAGCTTTTCCATAGAGACGTTTTTAGGAGCTGCAGCTAGGTCTAGCTGGAAGTCGTGGACTGTGACTGGAATACCGGACTAGAAGAGTACAGTGACGAATGGTGTTATCTCTCCTTCTCTGTCGTGTTCACTTTCCCTCCCATTAACCCCTTCCTCTCTTCCTTCTTTCTTTTCCCCGGTGTCCATGGCCTGTCTCTCTCTCTCTCCTTTTCCTGCTATTTTCTCAACTGTGTCCTTTGGTTGGTTCCAACATGTTAAATTAAATGCTTTACTTTTAAAGTCTCATTCAGTGAGTCTTCTGAAATGTGAAACCGAAGCCGGGCAGACAGTTAATCAAACCTTTTTGCCAGGGTGCCTGCTTGCCTGAAAGAAATGTATATGTGCATTAGGAGTTAATCTGCAAATGTTCAGGGTAATCTGCAAATGTATCGGATTCTCAGGACGCTGGAGCTAATACTGGCTTAAATTGATCAAATCACTTTGTGATGCAAAGATTAATTATTTTTGAGAGGTAGTGCAAAGGGCTAACAACTCAGCTGTAAAGTGCATGCTTTTACTTGTGATTGCATTTGTATAGTGCTTACTACCCCTGAGGAGGCGTTGAAGGGACAGTTATGTGAAAAAATGCATTAAGTACACTCTTGGTATTACTAAAACCTTTTGCACATTTTGTGGCAGTTTATCTTATACTGTGTGTAATGCAAGTTTAAAATAATGACTTCCATATTCACAGTGCCCTCTGTCACAGCCTGTGACCTCATAGCACTATAAATTCACAAGCCACTATTCTCTACTGCACCAACCAAGATTTAGGGGGTCATTCTGACCCTGGCGGTCTTGGACCGCCAGGGCAAGAATGACGGAAGCACCGCCAACAGGCTGGCGGTGCTTTATTCCCTATTCCGACCGCGGCGGTAAAGCCGCCGATTTTCCCCCGGCGGTGATAATCCGCCAGGGCAGCGCTGCAAGCAGCGCTGCCCTGGGGATTATGACCCCCTTACCGCCAGCCTGTTTCTGGCGGTTTACACCGCCAGGAAGAGGCTGGCGGTAAGGGATGACCTGGGGCCCCCTAACAGGGCCCCGGCCTGCTTTTCACTGTCTGCATGGCAGACAGTGAAAAGCGCGACGGGTGCAACTGCACCAGTCGCACGGCCGCAACACCGCCGGCTCCATTAGGAGCCGGCTCCTGTGTTGCGGCCTCATGTTAGCGCCCGCCGGCCCAGCGGGAATGTTGGAATGGGGGCCGCGTTATTGCGGCCTCATGGCGGCCGCCGGTAGCCACCCGCCAAGGTTAGAATCACCCCCTGAATTCTGTGGCTCTCTGGTCACACACAGACCTCTGCAGTGTTTTAACTAGTAGACTTTCATAATGTATCATATATTATAGTGCATTTTCCACTGAGTGTCAACTTTTTTTATATTTATTGTTCATTTAAGTTGTTCGTTATTTTATATGTTGCTACCTTACGGTGAAACTTACAGAATATTTTGTTTTTTTTAGCAGTAACTTTTGAACAACTGATATTCTGAACTCACAAATATGAAAAATGCTTTCATATGTGATAATGAAGAAAACTGAGTTTTGGTGAAATACAATATTTGCCGGATATCACATAATTTAAGTAGGGTAGCTGTAATTTATCAATATTTTCTGGTTTGATCTCACTTTGTGCAAATCAGTCACTAAATAGGTATCTATTTGTCTTTTATTAGCATAAGGCTTTGTTTTTAACCTCTTTTAGTAGTTTTTACATAGTGCAAACACGACCCGAGATAATTAGCACTATCATGAGCATTAATTACATTACGCATTGTTGCATTCATTTTTTATACACACATGTGAGATGAAGTGATTTGCCCAGAATCACAGGATATTCATGCTGGGAATTAAACCTGGGTTCCCAGTTCCCACTTTGGCAGCTCTGGACATAACACCACATCCTGGATTGAGGGATGGTGGCAGGGATAAAGCCAGTATAAGAACGCTATTTTTGTCCAAAGAAATATTGTTGTAAATTGCACCAAAATACACCAATTATCAACGCTTTTCTAGCAGGAGAACCCCCTCGAACCCTCCCCTATAAGCATCAGCCTCGCTTGTGATGCAATTCATTCACTGGTTTTACGCCCCACCACTTTTGAATTTCACCACCCACCACTGCCATTATAGTATTTAATTTGCACAAAAAAGTGCTGCAGTCTAAAGTTTTCCCGGTGCGCCCAAATGCCAAAGCTGTTGAATACAAAGGAAGTCTAGTCTTGATTCCACCTCATGCTCTTTCTTCCACCAATCTACACTTCCTGTCTCTTTAAGGAAAGGTTATTTTCCATAGCTGTTTCTTCCCTTGTCACTGTTGTAATATCTTTCACTTTCGCTTTCTTTCTCAATTTTCTGTCTTCCGCTCTCTTGCTGTGGGTCAAAGTCTGATGAAAGTCCTGGTCCTCAAAAGTGAATGCGGGTGCCTACCATCTGCAAACATCAACACAAATTAATCACTGTCTTATATAAGGGTATTGTGCCATTAAAGCAATATACATTCTTGCTGTCTTATGAACTGTCTCAATGCGTAGTCTTCCGCACTCATGCCAAGTGGGGCAAAACAGAGGTCCCACTCATTAACATCATCTATCCTTGTGCACCACACCTGAAATTATATTTAACAATTGGTTTTACAGGACAATATTTTTGAGGTGAAACTCTAGTCTTCAATGTTATGTTGTATTAGGTGGCCCGTTCTCACAGCATTTCAATAGGAAGGACAGTGGATCACAAGCCTGCATGTCTAGGGCAGTGCATACATTTTAAAGAAAAAGTGCAGGTGCCTAAAGCTCTGTTCAGAAGCCGGTGGCTGGTGCAAGTACCCATCAGTGCACCAAACACCATGGCTAGTAGTCTTTAATCCACTACCAGACACTCTTTCCCTTTTTTCGCTCGCTTGGTGGTACAAGCTTTCTCTCTTTGTGACGGTTTTGCTGTCTCTTTCTATGTCTTTCTGATCTGTGTGTTCTTCCCTCTCTTGCGCTCGGTAAATGGCTGATGCAGCAGTCCTCAAAAATACGTGCCAGTCACCCGCACCGGCAACCACCGGCACAAATTAGGCACTGGCCCACTAACAAACAACAACGTGATGGAAGGAATGCATGAATAAATCTCAGGCACTGGTGATTGCTTGCATTTCAGACAATTATTTTTCACACAGTATGCCACTCTAGACTGAGAGAAACTATAAACAAAATGGATTTTGGTCCTGCTCCAATGAAAAACGTCCTGGTCAAACTACCATGCCAGAACCTCTTCAGATGGGAACTTAACCATCATAAATGATATCTTAAATGAATCTGTTATTATGAGACCTGTCGTCCTTTTTTAAAACATTTGCCATGCCACAGTTATTTCAGCACAATATCTTGACCTAGGTAATACAGTATATTTTACACAGGTCTTTTACAATTTGCTTTACCTAGCTGTGGTTTGAATGTGGGTAGTGGAGGGGCATGAGAGCCTTTGTTTTAGGATGACGGTGGAGATTAGTGATAGGAGTAGTGGGGGTACGTTAGGCTGTGACAGTGCATACCTGGCATGCAGATGAGCCTCCCTGACTCATGGAAACAAAATGGTAAGTATAAAGAACTCAAGCTTTGTAGTGGGAGGGCTGCTTAGGGGTGAGTATATAAATGACTCATTTCCTTTTTGATTGTCCTTTAATGGTGTTTGGCCAGTTAAGCAAGAGATATGAAGACTGCTTAGCCTGGGACACTCAGCTTCTTTAGGAGGAGCAGAATTTGCTTTGCCGGGCTACTACATCAATTCCACTACGACATGTGTGTAGGACCCTTTCTTTTGATTCTGGGGCAGTCAGAAGTTACAGTTAGTACATGTGGTAAGTACTGTCATTTACCACTGCTGCTGTCAGATGTCATCAGGTGTCATTGCACTCCCACTGTGTAATCAAATCTCTCCCTCTATATGTGATTGTCTGAGCAGTCAATGCTTACTCCAGGTGCTAGTAAAAGTATGTTCTAAACTCTATTACAGCACTGCATAATGATTAGTGCTTATTTTGAGCTGGTGGTTTCCGGAGCTCGGCAACAGCACTTAATGATCAACTTCAGCATACACTAATGACAGTCCAGCACATGGGGGCACTGTTTGTCTAATTTTGCGTTGAACACAACAACAGTTGTTTAAAAATGTAATATGCATCAAAAATCACTAATACTTGCTGCCCAAGCCATACTTATAGTGTTGGGCAACTGAAATAGTCTGAATTGTCACACTTGTACAAGTGTGGTGGGTATTAGCTGTGTTGGTACTGTGGTGCAAGCTCAGTGCCCTACTGACAGGTGCCCTACCAATTATTCTTTTTACAAATTAAGCGCTGATAATCACTCATGACAAACTTTATGTTCAGTTAAAACTAACACTCTAAAAATTACAGGTATATATTTACCAGTAGATAAGTGGTAGAATGTAAAAATATTGTTTCACAACTATTGTGCTACTGTAATATCGAGGGCAATATACCAGGGGGTTAAATATTGAGAAGGTATGTTGTATACTTCATATATATTCTTATGTATGCTTCCATAGAAAAAGCGCTTTTTGACTTGCCTATATCTTTGGCATCATTTGACGAATCTTCACTAAACTGTTAAAAAAGTGTGCCGGTGATTCTTGTTGTGCAGAGAAAGTTGTATGGTGATCCGTCAAGCGGGGCCCGGAAAAAAGGGGGGGTCAAAAAAGTTGCATTTCCCATCTTAATTTCCATAGTACCTTTGGACACCACTACAGGCCGAGCCGCCGGACGGAATTACACCACATTTGGCAGAAAGGTAGCTTTGGGTACACAGATTAAACTTTCACTTATTTGGTGTAAATCCGTTCAGTAGTTTTTCAGATATTAAAGAGAAAATACATTTGTATATCTAGGGCCGGGGTTCCTTCGTGGTGACTTCGCAAAGATTAAGAGATCATGCAGGGAAATGCACAGCTCTGATTAGCTGCCAACATTTCAGCCAGGAAGTGCTGGCAGCCATTTTGGGATTCAAAAAGGAAAAGGGTCATGGTAGGGTCACCCTGACCTCTTAGCTCTGATGTTGGAGTCCCAGAGGGACCCCACCAGGGTAAAAAAGCACTTTAAAAAAATAAAAACTTTACCGCAAATTAAATTGCAGTAACAATTTTTTAAAACAAGTGAGGTCTCCTGCACTTGCTTGATTAATGCTCCTTGGTGGGCCAGTTCCCAGGGACATATTTGAAATAAAATGAGGGGGGCACATGGGGACCCCTCCTGGGCTTATCTGTGCCCGGGGACTGCCACCTCCTGGGGTCTTTGTTCTAAATAAATACGAGGGGGCGTGTGGCCCCTCACAGACCAGGGACCACCACCTCTCTGGGGCTTATTTGTTATTCTGTGCTGGGGGCCATGCGGCCCCCCTGCAGCCCTAGGGACTGCCACACCCCACGGGCTGAATTGAAAGAAGAAAGAAGGTCTGTCACAGACCCCCGGCCCTGGGGACTACCACCTATTAAAGTTGGAGGGGTGAGGCATGCGTGCCCTCGAGGGGCCAATGATGGCCTTATGGACCACCACCCCCAGGGCTGGCTACTGCTATGTCCCAGGGTGCCAACCCCCAGGGCATAGCTGTTTGCTTTTGCTTGGTGGAAGCTGACAACTCCTACCAAACAAAAGTAAACAAACTCCTCTTTCTGCAAGTGGGAGCTGTCAAACAACTCTCACTTGCAGGAAGCGAGTTTTCATCTGCCTTTCCTGCCCACAAATTTGCGTGCGGGAAAGACAGATGAAAACATTGCTCCTGCAAGCAGGGAGCTGCTATTTAAAGCAGCTGCCTGCTTGTGGGAGCAATGCTAGCCTCTGCAGGTTGCAGGGACCTTGGGGGCCTTGAGGATCCCCCGTGGTCCTGTCACTCTCTCTCCTTCTTGCTCTGTCTTTCATCCCATAATGGAATGGAAGAGAGAGAGAGAGAGAGATTGGTATTGTAATGATCCCTACATACAATGACTTCTAAGCGTCACTCTAGCAAAATGTTTTTTTCGGATGTTATACTTACGTTTTGAAGCACTGCATTATAGAGGCACTTGTGACCAACTGGTAAAGCTCTTAGACTGTCAGACAGCAGGCTGAATGTTGAAATCCTGGCACCTCATGGCAGTATGCCTGTTTATTTCCTTATGTTTTGAAAGCTTAACATTCGTAGTGATGGAACAATTACATCTTTATGCCATCAAAATCTGTGGATTGAATGTCACAGTTGGATCTGGGCACTGCTAAGTAAAGAATCACCTGTGTCCTAGTGGCTAAGGTCTCTGGTTATCACACTGAAGTTTGTGGGTTCCGGTCTAGGTGTGACAGTGGTTATTTCCTACTGCAATTTTTTATCAATGTGATAGTTTTGAGGCACATAGTGAAAGGTCATGTCACTCTTTTTAACTGATAAATACATTTTTCTTTTCAATTTGTTCAGAAATATCTCATTTTAAGTATATCATTCAACAAAGCCTAAAAAACTCTCTATCTCTCTCCCTCTCTTTCTCTGTCTCTTTCAATCTCTTTCTCCCACTCACACCCCCCTCACACACTTATGCACCCACTCACAGACCCACTCAACACTGATACACCCACTCATGGACCCACTGAGACACTGACACACCCACTCACACACCCATTCAGACATCACACACCATTCACAGACCCACTCAGACCCTCACACACCCACTCACACACCCACTCAGACACTCATGCATCCACTCACAGACCTACTCAAACACTGGCTCCCCCACTCACTGACCCACTCAGACACTGATGCACCCACTCACAGACCCACTCAGAACATCACACATCCACTCACAGAACCACTCAGACCCTCAAGCAGCCACTCTTTCACCCAGACAGACACTCACACCCAGAGACACCCTCTCACATCTATTCACACACCCAGAGAGACAGACCCTTCGGCCATGTGCAGCGCAAAGTTGGGTGGCTATAGGGGGTTAGATGTAGTGCCTACTCACAGGCCAAGCCCTGCAGCCAACCCCTGCCACACATAGCCAATGGGTGTGCAAAGTGATGTTTGGATTAAGGTTTAGTAATTAAAACTAGTGTATGTTTAATAAACCATAGAAATTCACACAACAAAAACATAGATTGCAGGGACGTTATAGTTAGGTTCTGAATTTACTTAAACAAAACCATGGAAATTCAGCAGTTATAGTTAGAGTTATTTCAAGTAACTATAACTCGCGACTTAAGGTAACCATAACGTGCGCCTTCTCCATGTACTGCTAATTACCCCAGATATTACAGCACTCGTGACAACTTCTATAACGTCCTTAAAAAATTAATGAAACATTAGCACTCAAACTATTGAAGAAACAACTGTGCATGGCGTGGATGCAGGTTATAGTTACCTTAGGGTGCGAGTTATAGTTACTTGAAATAACTCTAATTATAACTGCTGAATTTCTATGGTTTTGTATGAGTAAATTCAGAACCTAACTAAAACATCCTTGTAACCTATGTTTTTTTCAGTGAATATATATATATATATATATATATATATCCACAAAAGGCACTAAACTCTCGGAGGCACCCGTTTCATGGAGTTCGGCAGTTTAGTAGCTTTTGTGGAAATATTATGAATACTGCCAGAACCACAGCTGCTCGAATAGTGTTAAGTTCCTGCTGAAAAAGAGCATTACTTAATGTTAAGACGAACGCTACAAAGGGAGCGACTTCAGGATGTTTACCTATATGGAGAGCTGCGGTAACGAGGGAGGTGTAATAAATGATTAAGATTCACTCCTGTGAAAAGACTAATGGGTTTAAGAAACTGGCATATCTGAATTGAATTCTCCGTGAGTGTCACTTGAACATAACAACTACTGTAGTGAAAACTATGCACAGAGATTACAATTGAAACTAGTACTATATATAATTAATGTGATGCTGGCATTTGACATTAGTAATTAATCATCAAATGGAAGTTGCCTTAGCCTTCAATAAATTGCATGCCGCATGACCTTTATTGTAAATGACTGCCATTGAGAAAGGCAGTAATTGCTAAAACGCATATGATGAGGCATTAAATCTGCATTTCACCTACCTGCGAGTGCTCCTTCCTTGGGGATTTGCAGCAAAATATATATATATATATATATATATACATATATATATATATATATATATATATATATATATATATTATCATGGTACGTATATGTCAATTTAAGTAAACCTATGCTTACTTATTTATTCTTCCTTGATGACATGTTGGCCCTCAATATTTTTCCCACGCTATAACAGCAACATTATATTTTTTTAACAATATTAGATGGAGTACCACATAAACTAGGCCAAAGAAAATGACGATCAATAAAACAAGAGTAGTTTATGTTTATGTGAGAAATAAAACAAACAGTAGGTTCTTGCAGTTTATGGGAACCCAAACAATTTGGTGCCACTCACAGACTATGGTGCTATATGTGGGTTAGTGGGCAGTGTTATTTTTAAGGCCGAGGACCACAAGATATGGACAATCTCAATAGTCTTTCATTTCTCAGCTCTTTTAGAATTGCAGTATATCTGGATGGGCTAGACAGAATTCTACAAACATATAAAATGTGTGATGAAGTGTCAGCTCTTCGTTCTACTTCCTTAGAAGTTGTGCATTCAAAGAGAGACCACCTTTGTGGCCCGGACACAGAAGGCTGGAAATCAGCAAAATGTCTTGAAAGCTCAATGTTGTAAAATCTTCAGACACATCATACATACTACAACTTTGCAGTCCATGTGTGCTCAAATTCCTAGGTAGATACAAAGAAGCTTTATTTGTTTGAATGACATAAAGACTTGTACTGGGCTGGTCGGACCAAAATAATTATACAAAGATCCTTGTTCTCAGCTAATATGAATATTTAAGGGGCACCTAGTTTTAAATTCTAACATATGGAAACCTGAGGTATCATATTTGAAGTGATCTTATTAAGGAAACAGTAAATTGCTTAGATCACATTATGACCTGAAACTACAGAGCCAAATTCAACCTTTTATGTGAGGGACAGATGTAGCCAGTACTTTTCAATCAATTAATAAGTAGTAATTAAAGCTATACATGATTAATGTGAATATTGTAAAGTACTTTTGGATGCCAAAAACATATCCACTGTTACATCATACAAAGGTGTGAAGGGGAAACTCAGTCCAGTGAAGCATCAGATTTCATGCTGTAAAGCAGCATATTTTTTTGCCCTCCCATCTATCATGAACATCTGTTCATGCTTGTCATATCTTCATATAGAACATACTACTCTACACAGTTGAAGTAGCATAGCTTGGCTGTGCCACCACGTTACTGAAATAGGAATGCGAAGGGTGGTCACAATTTGGTGGTCACATTTTGCATAACATGATGAAGTGTTTATATAATTATTGCACTGCAAAATATATGACTGGAGTGCACCATTGGATTTAACATTTTAGTAACGTTTTATGTATGTCAATTTGAAGCTAACGCTTTGACAGCATTATTCTGCATAATCATATTGTATATTCTCACATGTAATGCTTAGAATTCATTTAATCTGAAAGTATATTCATGTTTTATTAACTTGCCCGGAGTGAAGGCCTACACACATATTTTTCTTTCCACGGTTAATGTTCAATGTGGAGTTTGTTTTCTTAAATGTTTTCTCTCCAAGATGCAGATGTTAGAAGCTGAGACGGAGTTAAAAAGAAGCTTATTGTGTGTGAGAGATAAGAAAGCTTGAGACAAGCTATGCAAGGGTGAAGAGGAGTATTCTGGAAGTTGGCAGCTGTAACCTTTTGATTTAGCAGAGACCAAAGAGTATCAAGATCGGATGTGGGAGTTCTATAAAAGTTGTAACTTCTGCTTAAAAATAATTGGGGGCTCAATTGAGTAGCTTCGACTGTGATGTCATCATCTTGGAAAACTGTGATTTAAAGAAGGTTTAGTTAGTGAGAGAACACATCCTTTTCCAACCATAGAGCTGAACGGACCCTTCAGAGGTTCAGATCTCACACCTTGATTTTATGTGGCTTCATGCAGAATGCTCCTCTCTAAACAGAATATTCTACAGAATTTCTGTTTGCTGACCTTTCTCAACTATTTTAAATAGATTTGAAATTGTTTAGGGTTTCGTTTAAATGGTTAAGCAGGAGAACTTGGTTCTGGTGACCAAGAACCACATGCTTTTTCTGATTTTCTGTATTGTGGTAATCGAAGTCTTGGTATTGTATATACTGACTTAGTTTAATATTGTACACCACTTTAATTCTGCTTTGGTGATTTGATATATCTATTCTATGATTTTAAGGCTCATTTATGTAATGTTTACTCTGTAATAAAGCCCCTATGAATCTCCGATTGACTCTGAATATTATGGTGTGACATTTGGGTTGCACAGAAATTGTTTAATGATTTGATAGCTGTTACTTTCTACCCCTCGGAACTGAGAAGAAAAGATTAATCAGACCCCATAATTAAAGCTAGGGCCCCAGGCTCCATCATTATGATTCCCTCCTTGAAATGGTGTAATATGTTTGATTGATGTTTAAATAACACAGTTTACTTTTTCCCATAATATTTGCTTCGGAACATCTCTTTTTCTCAAACAGATGTGAGGTAAACAAGTTGAATGTTCTGTGAAGCTTTTCAGAATGTTTGAAGCAAATCACTTTTTTGTGATCAGCAGAACAATCTAGGCAATCAGAATGGCTCTTGTGTCTTTTTGAATGTTCCTGTTACTTTTCATCGATCAACAAGCTATATACATACACTGCCTGTCCACTGCAGAACTATATTTTTTATATTTCCTCACAAATGTCTGGCTGGGTGAAGATTCAACAATTCAACAAAAGTCACATATTGAAGCCCAGTATGACCTGCCTGACAAATTTTGTGAACTTTCTTTGTTCAGGTGTTTTATTTTTTTTGTGAAGACAATTACCAAGGAGGGTTTCAATTGGAAACTGTACATTTTGTAAGCCCGTAATACCTTTGTTCCCTTCAACCATGTAGGGCATGGTCGCAGGCTTTTGCTGCAGGGGTATTGTACATGTGATAAAAATGCCATTTGTCCACAGTTTCTTTCCTCATTGGAGAACTTTTCAGCTTTTCCCTGAAGTGGCTTACACAAAAGTCTTACAAATCTTCTAGTTACCAAGGCAGTACTCCAATATGGGTTTGGTACAAAGTGTCAGAGCACATTCTCTTTGTAAAAGTTTTTTAAGACCAGATGCCTTGACTGATTGTTGCCACCCTTGTTGAAATTGTTTTGATGTAGCAGAAATTGTAATGCTATCCCTCGTGTTGCAGTGATCATCTATACATGACAATGTATGCATTATGTTAACCACAGTACTAATAGTTTGTCTATAGAGTGATGCACTGAGAAGTCATTTTAAATTTGCATTCAATCAGACTAATGACTTGCACCCTCGTGGTATTGAAGTTTAATTAAATGTTTGAAGGACTAAACTTACATTATGTTATAATTTAGACTCTAAACTAATAGTATGAATTGAAACAATATTAAATTTCTAATGATGAATGTTTTAAATATGTGTGCAAAAATAGAGAAATGTAGTTTTACGTTATATTGACTGAAATGTTGAGTCATCTTGTATAAAGTTATTATAATGTGAATGTTAATGGAGATTATTTAAGGTAGAATTTATGGTTGGCTCAGGTCACCAAAAAGACTTTCGTTTTCATCAGTTTAATACTTCTCAATGAGTGAAACTTTAATTGACAAATATAGGGGGTCATTCTGACCCCGGCCTGCGGCGGAAGCCGTCGGCCTGGCTGGAACCGCCAGAATACCGCTGCGCGGTCAAAAGACCGCCGCGGGTATTCTGGGTTTCCCGCTGGGCTGGCGGGCGACCGCCAGAAGGCCGCCCGCCAGCCCAGCGGGAAACACCCTTCCATGAGGATGCCGGCTCCGAATGGAGCCGGCGGAGTGGAAGGGGTGCGACGGGTGCAGTTGCACCCGTCGCGATTTTCAGTGTCTGCATGGCAGACACTGAAAATCTTTGTGGGGCCCTGTTACGGGGGCCCCTGCAGTGCCCATGCCATTGGCATGGCCACTGCAGGGGCCCCCAGGGGCCCCACGACACCCCATACTGCCATTCTGTTCCTGGCGGCCAAAACCGCCAGGAACAGGATGGCGGTATGGGGGTCGGAATCCCCATGGCGGCGCAGCAAGCTGCGCCGCCATGGAGGATTCCCCAGGGCAGCGGGAAACCGGCGGTACACCGCCGGTTTTCCGTTTCTGACCGCGGCTGTACCGCCGCGGTCAGAATGCCCATGGGAGCACCGCCAGCCTGTTGGCGGTGCTCCCGCGGTCGTTGGCCCTGGCGGATTTTACCGCCAGGGTCAGAATGACCCCCATAGTATGTTGTTGCTTTTAGGGCTGTGAAATGGTCCTATTTTATCCCTAATGAGTCCAACATTAAAGCAGTGACATACAAGTAGAGAGAAGACACAAACTGGGATAAGAAGAGGGATGGAAATTGCAAGAAACTAGACAGTACCCTTTGATAGGTACTTTGCCAAACCTTTCAGGTAACGCTGGTGCAGCTTATATAAGACTGGTATAAAGATTCATTTGGATACTTCCGCGATGTGCCCATGTTAGTGGTTCTTTTGTTTAGTTCAGTTGAATACAAGTTATAGTGGCCATCCAGTGAAAAGAAAAAAACAGTTTTCATTTCTAGTCCAGACATGTCAACATTTAGGGACAGGAAAGTGTGAGATTTAACAAAAAATAATCAGGAGAATGTATTTCCTCCATTCCTTTCTATTGAAGCCATTTCAGTCATGAGACAGCAAAATTAAACCATTTTTGGCTTAAAAATCGGGAGTTTCCCATTTGAATAGGGTCTATTGGTATGTATATTTTTGGTAGTTTTACAAAACTCAAAATCGGGATTCTGCATGCAGGGTTCAGGAGGAGGGAGACTAGCCTTGAAATCAGTACTCTGATTCGGGATAGTTGACATGTATGTCATTCCTATATCACTGCTCATGCACTTACAGTATGCATTCTAGAACGTTCTTTTATACATGCGCTTTGCTTTTGGTAACTATTTTCACATCATTCACTGGGTGGCCCCTTCAAAAGCAGGCTTTCTGATAGTGGCTGTGAGGCACGTTCTCTGGCCAGCTGTAACACTCACTCTGCAAACCCACCAACCACTCTCCTCCCCTCGTGCCTGCTGCAGCACGAGCTCAGCCATTAAACCACCTCATATAATGGATTGTTTCAGGCGGAAGTAAGCACCCTTTGGCGTGAACTCGACAAAGGGTGGGTTAAAAAGCCATGAAAGGAAAAGTCCTGGAAATTGTAGTGATCCCTTCAGAGACTCTGCAGACATAAGCCTGTAAATCTGCGCCATCCTGGGGCCTGCCGGTTAAGGTCCCTGTAATCTTTCCGCAGCTGGTTAATCCTTTCAAGGAAAACAAATTGAGCTGCGCTTTCATTTGGGTCAGGTGGCTTCGGAAAGTGTATATTCAGCCGCCACACAATTTAAGAGAACATTCTTTATGCGAGTGGCATTTTAACCCTGAAGGATAATGATTAGCTCATCATAAATTATTTATCTCTAAATTATAATGGTTTTATAAGTAGCGCTGGAGGTATTGATACCATCCTTTACATAAAGTTAATTTAAACTGATTGTAGGTTTTTTTGGTTGAGTAGGGTGCACAACAACGAGTGAACACACCATCTTTGCAGCAGTAGAGGAGGCTGCTGCTATAGGAGATGCACCGCGTGTTCGTTGCCTGCACTGCACTTCTGAGAAACTGTATCCCAGTGTTCCCTTAAAGGTTTTCTGGGGTTACCTGAGGCGCGTGGTAAAAGGAGCCAGAAGAGTTTTTTTTTGGTATTTTTATTGTGGCAGTGAGACCTGGGAAAGCGTACAGTGCTGCTGAGTTTAGCATGAAGCCTGAGGAGTGGGAGAAAGTGTTGCATATTAATGTTGGGGCTGAAGTGAGCCAAGCATGGGCGTGTAAAGCAATTTGTAAAAGGATGTGATAGGTCCCTCTGTGACTATGGTGTCCCACACGAATCTATAAGTGTCAGGATGATTTGCCTTTGCATGCTCTGCACACACTCCTATTTGCCCCTGATCTGGGTTCCTATGCCCCTCTGGAAATCCCTAGCAGCAAGGATATTCCTGCTGATTTAAACACTGAAGGTGATATACTCGCATTTTACTTGTCATTCCTTGTCCTACCTGTATTTTGTTTCTGGAAGATAATTGTGTGTGGGTGGTGATGAGGGGGTGGGGCTGATTAGTGATCTGAATCAAATAAGGGAGAAAGGTCTGGAGGGTCCAACACAAGTCAACCCACCAACAAGAAAAAAAAACACAAGCAAATTATTTTTCTTGAATTTTGATTAAACAAGCTATTAGATTGAAGTTCCTCCACCTTGTGGCAGGGTGAAACAACAAGCATGGTGCTCTGTTTTCGTGGAACATCTAGTCCTTCCGAGATATAATGATAGATCCTGATGCATGTGCTGGTGCAAAGCATGGCAAAATGGCTGTGCCTGATTTGTAAAATAAAAAAGATTTTCTTGGCTTAGGGTAGTGAATACCAAGGCTTGACTAGTTTTGATTCATCTTCATGCCTCTTTCTTCCATCACACTACACTTTCTGTCTCTTAAACTCACCCTTGCAGATTATGTTGTATCCCTGATTTTTCCTTTGGTCGCTATTTTCCTGCCTTTTTCTTTCTCTGCCTGTCTCCATTTTCAGCCTTTCTCTTGCTTTGGGTCAAAGTCTTACGATGTAAAATAAGTTATGGTCCCTAAAATGCGTGCTGGTGCCCACCACTTGCAACCACCTCACTGGTAATAATGCTCCTCTGTACAATAAAAATGGTGATGCATTTATGTATAAACCATGAGGCTTATTGGCCTAAGCAAGAGCCTTTTCGATTGAGCTTCTCATCCTTGCATTGTCATTGCTCATCAACCTTGTAGATGCGTAACTGCAAAGCCAGATGAAGTATCCAAAAGCTTATTTTTTAAAACATCTGTGTAAGATGGTTATTCATAAAGAAAACATTTATTTTTTCAATGTGCCTTAATAACTATTTAAAGTGATGTATAAGGGGTTGCAAGTAATTAATTATATTTTAAAGTAAAAAATGGTTATTAAAATATCTAACAATTTTGTAATAAATATGTACTATTTATATGTATATTTTAAACATTATATTACATGTATTCATATATTTAACTACTTAAAATAATTTAATGTCATTTAACATTATTTCCTGTAGTGTTTTATTTAAAGTCTGTACCTCCATTATTTTCCATCGGTTGCTGTTGCAGTATCGGTGGCTGGCCATGTGTCATGCTAGATTCCCACTATGTTGGCAGTAGTAACTTAAGTCGTAAATTTGGCTCCATCCCCTTTTTCACAGGGTAGAGACATGGAAGTTACACTTTTTTAGTAACTTTACACCCAGGTTTTGCGAATAGCCAAAAAGTAGTACACTTACTCAAATGTTTAATTTACACAAAAGTGTAAGTTACGTTTGTGAATCTGTTCCAAATTCTTCCCTTCTTTGGTCTTTCCTAATCTCCTCTCTTTTGCAAGAACCGTATTATTCTTCCACTTAGATTGCTGTAACATTATCTGCAAAGTTCTGTTTGCTTCTTCTCAGTTCCTGCATGTGGAATAAGTTGGAAATGTTTACCTTCTCTCTTGGGCAGGCAAATGTGACCAGCCTACCCTGTTTTTATCAGTTACAATTCAGGTTACCAGATGCAAAAAGAGTAAAATGCTAAGCACAAGCTAAGCTAAGGGACAAAGAAGTCCCACTTTTTCCTATTTTTTTTAAAGAAATTACCAGATACTCATCACTACAATCACTTCATTCAAAGATATTCTTCCTGCTAACAGTTACCCAATTAGTTTGGAAGACGGACCTGTCTTTTCTCCGTTTGGACCTTCGCTATAGTACTCTGTGATTGTTCAGTGGAAAATGGCCCATCACTAGCAATTACCAAGGGCCCTATAATCATGGTGCTTCTTTCATTCACATAGATCATGATGGCTTGGATAGTCAGGGTGGTTCTGTAGTTACCACTTCGGTAGTATTCCTTCTCCTTACAAATGTCATTAGGAAAAGTAAATGTAGGCTCCCCCTTCTATGAAATGAAGGACAAAGAAGCCTGAAAATACACCTGTTATGTGAAACACGTGCTTTAATGCATAGTGTAAGCAATATTCCTGATGATACCTCGACTCCATTCTCAGTGGCTTTACTGAGAGACCACCTTCATGACGAATAAAATGTGCATGCAATATACCTTATTGGGCGATAGCAAACATTAGAGTATCACAGACATTCACAGGCATAGATAGTCACTTGGAAACATTACCTACGACTTCACAAACACAAAATCTTCCCTAATCTCCTCCAGCATGACTGATCAATTCCACATCAGGGTACAACAGCACAGAAGATGTACCCTAGATACTCCACTCAGTTTTCTCAAAGTGTGATATAGCAGGTCAGAATGCTGATGCTTGACCGAACCACTTGCATCATGTCTGCACCTGCAGTGGTCTGACAGGTCTGGCAAAGGTTCACATAGATGGCTGATCTTGGATGATGGCATTGACCTACAGGTTCCAGGAACAACCATGTTTTCTCTATGTAATGTGCTTTATTTAGAGCCAAAGAGACATAGTATTACCACATGATTCCACAGTTGTTCATTCATACCCACGCATTCTTTCCTACACTCAATCAATAAGAACTCTCTTTGGTTTTTCACAGCAAGTAGGATTGTTCACTGATGGATTACTTTGGTCAAACCAGAAAACTCACATCTGGTGGTGGTCCCCTTCACTTGAATTGCTATGATTTGGTGGATGTGATGTGGAATACAGGCATATATTGTTATGGTGTATGTGGCTTCGTTTTGATTTATATTATGCTTCCAGGTTCCTTTCAAGCTATTGTGGTTTTGAACATTTGGCAATCCTGAGGAAGGCGTTTGTCGCTGAAACAGGTGTAGAAGATTATGTTGCAGCCACAGTAGTATCATAAAAGAGCATAAGGGTAGTAAGGGTGAAAGATGCCGCACCTCCGTAAGGTAACAACTAGTACAATGAAACAAAGTCAATGAAGTGAGAAACTGATGCCAAATGGTCGGGTGCCCTACTACCCTAGTGAGCACAGAGAGTTGTGTACCAAGATACACAATGACAACAAATACAAAATGACCAAGGCACACAGAGATGTAAAGTCCAGATTCGTGTTGAGGAAAAGTATCCCTGGTAGTGTGAATCAGGAAGCGGATAAAAATGCGATGATCCCAGGTTGGTGTTGCACAGTGTCTTTATTCATAGGCACAGTTTGCCATAGGTTTGTGTCGTCTTGAAGAAAACAGCCAACACGTGTTTTGTCACACAAGTGACTTTATCAAGGCTGGGCCGTCCGGCCAAGGAAATGAGTAACAGCAAAACCGATGTGGAGGTATGTTGGTATTGTGCACTGGCACCAGACAAAAGTAAGTGTTTCCTGATCCAGTGATCGTAGGTTGAGATGTAGAGGCCCTGATAAGCCTCCAGTCGAGACCCTGTTCGGTGTCCAAGGACGCGCTCCATCGGACTGCTCAGGTGCTCCTCGCACACCGAACAGGGTCTCGACTGGAGGCTTATCAGGGCCTCTAGATCTCAACCTACGATCACTGGATCAGGAAACACTTACTTTTGTCTGGTGCCAGTGCACAATACCAACATACCTCCACATCGATTTTGCTGTTACTCATTTCCTTGGCCGGACGGCCCAGCCTTGATAAAGTCACTTGTGTGACGAAACACGTGTTGGCTGTTTTCTTCAAGACGACACAAACCTATGGCAAACTGTGCCTATGAATAAAGACACTGTGCAACACCAACCTGGGATCATCGCATTTTTCTCCGCTTCCTGATTCACACTACCAGGGATACTTTTCCTCAACACAAATCTGGACTTTACATCTCTGTGTGCCTTGGTCATTTTGTATTAGTATCATAAAAGAATAGAAGGAACTTAAGAAGAAAAAGAATAACAAAATGTAGAGAAAACTGTATAAAGATAAAACAGCACTATCAGCAATAATATAAAATAATTTAAGACACAAATTGTTATGGATGTGAAAAACCAAAGCAAGTTCGTATTGACTGAGTGCAGGAAAGAATGAGTGGGTATGCATGAAGAAGGACGAGGGTGTAGATTATGATTGAAATGAGTGAGTGATTATATATATGTTGTTTTAAGGGTTGAGCCTGCAATAACAAGTGCTAGTGCATGCATATTGCTTGCGAAATGTTGTTGTAGTTAGGAAAGGGCTTGAAGCCCACCTGTCACTTATCATTTGTTGGACTGCATGGCACTCTTCTTTGCAGCCTCGCAGTTGGTCATGGCTGGCATTTCATCATTTTTGTTCCTGTCCATGGCACAGGGACCAAGCACTGATTGATGCAACATAATTAGTAGTCCACAGCTCCCGACTTGACTGAAGTACTGTTTTGTTCTTTTTAACTTCTCCTGCCTTGAAAACAGAAGGTGCATGGCTGGAAAAAACATGCTCACCAGGACAAACACAATTGCAAAGTTTTATTTTTTACAGTGAACTTTTTTGTTTTCTTTTCTCACTTTGCACTCATGTTTTGCTTGTGGGTCCTGTTCTCAAAAGGTGAGTATTATCTTGACTAAATAATGCAAAGCAACAATTTTCTTTTATTATGTGGAGTTTTTTAAACAATGCTTTAATACATAACTGTGCAGTACACCCCAGTCCACCCCACTCCAATCCAATCCGACCAACTCCAATTCAAAAGACTCCCCCAATCCACTCCAGTTCACCACACTCCATTCCTCCCAACCCACCCCATTCCAATCTTCCCCAATCCAAAACAATCTGCCCGACTCAAATCTAAAAAATCTGGCCCACTACAGTACAGCGATCCAAAAAAATCTGCCCCACTCCGATCCAAAACAGTATGCCCCACCTCAACCCAAAATATCTGTCCAACTCCAATCCAAAACAATCTGGACAATTCAAAACAGTCACCCCCACTCAAATCTGCCTCACTCCAATCCAACACTATTCCCCACTCCAATGTAAAACCATCTGCCCCACTCCATTCCAGAACAATCTACCCCACTCCAATCCAAAACAATCTGCTACACTTAAAAACAATCTACTCCACTCCCATCCGAAACAGTATGCCCCACTCCGATCCAAATAAATCTACCCCACTACAATACAAAACAATCTGCCCCACTACAATTCAGAACAATCTGCCCCATTTCAATCTGCCCCACTACAATCTGCCCTACTCCAATCCATAACAATCTGCTGCACTCCATTCCAAAATAATCTGCCACACTTGAATCCAAAATAATCTGGCCCACTCCAATCTGCCCTACTCCAGTCCAAAAAGGTCTGCCCCACTTCAAAACAATCTGCTCCACTCCAATCCAAAACAGTATGCCCCACTCCAATCCAAAAACATCTGCCCCACTACAATACAAAAAAATCTGCCCCTCTACAATTCAGAACAATCTGTCCACTCCAATCGGTCCCAGTACATTCAAAGCAGTCACCCGATCCAAAGCTGCCCCACTCCAATCAAAAACAATCTATCCCACAGCTAATCAAAACAATTTGCCCCACTACAATCTAAAACAATCTGCTACACTCCAATCCAAAACAATCTGCCCCACTCCAATCCAAAACAACCTGCCTTACTCCAGTCCAAAACAGTCTGCCCCACTCCAATTCAAAACAACCTGCCCCACTCCAATCTCCCCCCTCATCAATCCAAAAAAAATCTGCGCCACTCCAATAAAAATAAATCTGCCCCACTCCAGTCCTAAACAATCTGCCCCATTTCAATCTGCCCCACTACAATCTGCCCTACTCCAATCCAGAACAATCTGCCACACTCCATTCCAAAATATTCTGCCACACTCGAATCCCAAATAATCTGGCCCACTCCAATCTGTCCTACTCCAGTCCAAAAAGGTTTGCCCCACTTCAAAACAATCTGCTCCACTCCAATCCAAAACAGTATGCCCCACTCCAATCCAAATAAATCTGCACCACTACAATACAAAACAATCTGCCCCTCTACAATTCAGAACAACCTGTCCACTACAATCTGTCCCAGTACATTCAAAGCAGTCACCCGATCCAAATATGCCCCACTCCAATCAAAAACAATCTACCCCACAGCTAACCAAAACAATTTGCCACACTATAATCCAAAATAATCTGCTCCACTCCAATCCAAAACAATCTGCCCCGCTCCAATCCAAAACAACCTGCGTTACTCCAGTCCAAAACAGTCTGCCCCACTCCAATCTCCCCCACATCAATCCCAAACAATCTGCCCCACTCCAATAAAAATAAATCTACCCCTCTCCAGTCCTAAACAATGTGCCCCACTCCAGTCCACACCACTCCAGACCATCCTGCTCCAATCCAGTCTCCCTCACCCCAAGCCAATGCACCCCACTTCATCCCAATTCAGCCTACTCATCCCAATTCAAATCTACCACAATCCAACCCACACCAATCCACCACAATCCAAACCAATCCAATCCACCGCAATCCAGCCAAATCCAATTTACCCGACTCCAATCCATTCTAATCTACCCCACTCCAATCCACCACAATCCAACCCACTAAAGTCCAAACCAACCCATCCCACTCCATTTCACCACATTCCAATACAACCCGCCCAACTACAATTAACCCATTCCAATACAACCCACCCCACTTAAGCCCAACCCACCCCAATCCATTCTAACCCAGTCCACCCCATTCTGATCAAACCACCTCACTCCAGTCCATCCCACTCCAATCCATCCCACCATAATCCTCCCCATCCAATCGAGTTCACCTTAATCCACCCCATTCCAAATCAATACACCCCACACCACCTTAATCCACCCCACCCCACTCCAAGCCAATCCACCCAACTCCACACCAATCCAGTCCACAGCACCCCACTCCACTCTAAACCACCCCACTACAATCCAATTCATCCTACTCCAGTCCACCCCACTCCAATCCAATCCAATCCACACAACCCTAATCCACCCCATCTCACCCCAATCCACCCACTCATCCAATCCACCCCAAATCAAATCAACCTACTTCATCCAATCCACGCCACTCCAATCCAACCCACTCCAGTCCAATCCACTCTACTCACTTCCAGTTCTCTCCAATACACCCCACTCCACCCCACTACAAAAGCTCATTCCACTCCAGTCCACTCTACCTAGCCCACCCCAATCCAATTCACCCCACTCCATTCCATCCCACTAAATTCCATCCTACTCCAACCCACTCCAGTCCAACCCACCCCACTCCAGTCCAGTCCACCCCACTTCAGTCCAAATCATCCCACTCCAATACACCCCACTTCAGTGCAATCGACCCCTCTCCAATCCACCCAACTTCAGGGCAATACACCCCACCCATCCGCAATCCAACCCACCCCAATTCAATCCACTTCACTGCAATTCAAACCACCACACTCCAGTCCACCCCACCCCATTTCAATCCAGTCAACCCCACTCCAAATCACCCCATTCCAGTCCAACCATTTAACTCTACTCTACTTCGATCTACCCCAGTCCAATCCACCAGGCCCCAAGTTCAATCCATCCCACTCCAATCCATTTCACCCACCACACTCCAGTTCCCCATCCCGCTCCAATCCATCCACTACATTCCAATCCACCCCACTCCACTCCAATCCACACCACTCTACTCTAATCCACCCCTCTCCAATTCACCACACTCAAAATCACCCCAACCCAATCCACTCCACCCTAATCCTATCACTTTAGTCCTATCCACCCACCTCAATCCACTCTAATCAGCCCACTCCGAACCACCGAACCCCATTTCAATCCACCTCACTCCAATCCACCCCATTCTACTCCAATCCAAAGCACCACACTCTTCTCCAATCCACCTCACTACCTCAATCTACTTCAAGCCACTGCACCCTATTCCACTCCATAACACCATCTGCCACTAAACCATTGAACTCTACTCTCATCCACTCAACTCTACAACACTCAACGTTCCCCCTTCTCCACTCCACAACATTTCACTTCTCCACTCCATTCTATGACACTCCATGCCACTAAAGTTTAGCCATGATGAACAGCAGCTACACTAATGTACAACATGGCAAAAACATGTTGCCAAAGCCAATTGCTCTTGTATAGGTGTGACCTATTGGCTTTGCCAAAGATTGTTGGAAACCCCTACTTACCCAACCCAGGATGGATCACCTGAGGCTGCCATATTGTTGTTAAAGTTTTGCACTATTGAATATTAATTTGTAAAATAAGATAACGTCTTTTTTTTATCTTGCATTAAAACATGAATATAATTATTGAAATACAAGGATGAATATAGTTCCGATATTATGTACTTTTTGAGCTGCTCACCAATGCCTATATGATACATATATGTGTGAGAATATAATTAAGATTGCCGGGATATTTTGTTACTATTTCGAGAAATAAAAAACGATCATTTAGCCACACGTGATGCCCTAATCTAGTTATCGCATATTTAACTCAGTAAATATTATCACGTTTCACAGTTATATTAAGTCTAATTAGAATTTCCCCTCTTCATACCACGTTGACATTTTTTGTTTTGAACACATTTTTTAATTTAAAAATCTATTTAAAAGCAAGCAAGCAGTGGCAAAAAACAACAGGTGTGGCTTTCACAGTCAGGCACCAATCAAATTTGGACGTGTGGTGAATCACATCAGTTCCTTGGTGGCTGAATGTAGCGTAATTGCTGTTACTCATCTCATTAGTAATTGGTTTTATTGTATATAAGCAAGATACGGTGCGTGGGTGTTTTTAATTCGGTAGTGAGACATTGAGGAGTTTTACTAAACAGTGGCTTTGTTCGAAAACTTAATGCTGCGTGTTGCGTGAACCTCGTAACCTTATTTTTTGAAGAATATTTTTACTTTCTATAGTTTCACTTTTTACACTTCATTAGTGTGGTAAAGCTGGATACAGTCTAACTAGATATAGGTCAATTGTTGTGCCCTCAAATTTAGCATTGTTGCTTTCCTTGGTTTGTGTACAGCACGTCTATTTCCAGCAACCGTTTAGGTATGTTTAAAAATAATAATTGTTTTTTTAACGTTTGTCTATCTTTTTTAAAATATTTAACACACTTGCAATATAAATTAACGTGTGTGTTGTAATGAGGTCAGGTTTCATATGACGTTAAGTCAGGTTATACCATACCAATGTTATTTTGTTTTGCAATTTCACTTACACATCAAGGCCCCTAAGGTAACAAAGTGGACAATTAGAGCTGCATTCTAGCGATTTCCTATTACTTGTATCAAAAAAAGCTTTTAGCGTTCAGTGTAACCAGTGGCTAGTCAGGGTGCCACAGGCCACAATGCAATAATGGAAAATGCCCCTCATACCCCAGGTTTTGTAGTGAAAGATGACCATAGCTAAATTGAGGTGATCACCACATACTTCTGCACCCCAGTGCAGTGTAGTGATAACCACAAGGATCCTGCAGCGGAGAGAGGCCACAGGTACTAAGGGCCATATGTACGAACACTTTTTCCCATAGACACAGAATGCGTAAAAACCTTTGCTACATCTGGCCCTAAGCATCACTTCCTGCCACAAGATGTGATGTGGACTAGAAGGGGAAGGCAAGTATACGCAGGGATGAATGCAGGTTACCATATCAGGACCAAGGACTAGTCATGACTAGCAACATGTAACTAGGTTAGGAAGCATAATAAATACCTGGAAATATCTAAGAGTTTAGCTAGTTACTCAGTTTGCATTCGGTCCAAGTCGAGGAACACTTTAGCTGGCGACAGAGTTGGGATGCTGTAGCCCATCATGCAAGGTCCCTCTGCACCTGGTGCATTAATGGTAGCTATGCAGTGCTTAGTTTGTGCTGGTTGTTTCCGGCAATGAGCACCGGCACTTATTTTTGAGGGCCAGCCCGTATTTTCTGCCTCAAGCATTTACTACAAGCAAAAGACGCATATGGGAAGGACAGAGGAAGAGGAAAACAAAAAAGCGCCACAAGGGGAGAAAGCAGAAAGCTGCAAGAGTGAGCCGAAGGGGTAGGGAGTGGATGTAAATGGATTGAAGAGGCCAAAGATGGCTTCATGATTACGCTGCCTCAGTATTCCGTGTTCGCACATTTAATTGCAGCAGCCACGTGTTTCAAAAGAGAGCTTTGAGCACAGCATGTTTTTATTTACAAATGAAGCACTGTAGCTATGCCCCTGAATATATCCTACAACATTCTCTTGGTGTTGTTGACTCCACAGCGTGACTGTGCAAATTATCACAACAAAAATGTTTTTTCCATGTTTAAACAGCTAACTACTTAGACACATTGGTGGGGCGAGGAAACATTCCCACTGGGCCTTCATGTTTTGAATATTTTCAATCGCAAACTCACAGATCTTTGATAATGTGTCTTCTGCTTAATTCCTGTCACACTTTACCATGTATTTAGCAAGTGCAAATTAAACAGAAGTCCATGCAATGGAAACAAAATGCTTTTGAAAATGCCCGAGTGTAGAATTCTGATATTTCATAACTAGGCTCACCCCTGAAACTGTGAAAAAAAAGACTATTTTATCAGTTTATCGTGATTGGATGAGAACTCTCCAATGCAGATTGTGCCTTCGATAAATGATTCAGTTGCCAGTGCTTACACTGTAAAAGAAAAACGGTAATTGAAGTAGCCCAATGTTTTCTAATATGCCTGTCGCCAACAGTGCCCAATGCTGGGATTGCCCGTATAACAAGGCTGTCTATTCTTTATTCTACCTCATGCCCCTTCCTGTATCTTTGCCTTGTTCTTTTCATCCCTTCTGCCATCCTTTGACATAGCTTTTTTTTTCATTCCCCTTCTTTCTACCTTTTCTGCCTCTCTCTTTCTCTGGGCCAAAGTCTGATATAAAAATTAAGTCTTTGTCACCAAAAGTGAGAGTTTGTTCCCACCTTCTGCAGCCAATGGCTGAAATGTATCACACCCTGAGAGTTTCAATTTTTGTTATATTTGGTCCTGAGAGCGTTTTATGTGCTATAATCAGGAGCGCTTGCTTAGATTAGACGCAATGATGCCATGAGGTGATGGATGGAAGGTGCTGTGTGTGGATGATTGTCAGAGACCTGTTAGTGTGACACCATTTGTGGGAGGTACTATCTGTTGTTGATTGAAAGAGAAGGTCACTGAAGGCCTCATTTACGAGGCCCTGGTGCCACACTGCACCACTGGAGCATCATGTTTTTTGATGCTCCGGTGGGACAGTGTGCCGGCGAATATTTACAAGGTCACGCAAACCCACCTTGTGTGGCTTTTCATGGCCTTGTAAATATGGACCCCTTTCATGCATAATACTGCATGAATGGGGCTTTCCATGGGTGTTACCACGCAACACCAATGGAATCCGATGGAATCGGACGCATTCCAAGGTTTACAAGTCTGGGAATGTGTCAGATACCTACACCACCTCAGGGGTGACATTAAAGTGGCACAACAGGGAGGAATAACATTATTTCTCCCCAGTGTTTCCTCTTTCTATTTGTGCTGTATTCTGCAGCACACATAGAGGAAAATGCCATTAATGATTGTTTATGTGCAGGAAGATGTCTCTTCCTGCACATAAACAATCATCCCTGCACCATGGTGCAATAGTGCCTGCGTTGGCGCTAGGCAGCAATTTGTGCGCCAGCACAGGGGACAAAGACAGGAATGCACTGTATCCACAAGATACAGTGCATTCCTGCCCTTTTGTTTTGACACAGGGTGGTGCAGCAAAAAGGTTTGTCGTGCTGCCCAGCGCCAAAACGTAGTAAATGAGGCCCTGAGTGTCTTACTAAAGAACACTGAATCCAACATTTGTGTTAAATTAATGTGGTGAAAGAGACAGAGAGGCACACATATTTTGCCTGCACTGGTCACCATTTTGTCTCCTCCAGAAGAGGTAGGACAAATACACTTCAATATTAGGCAAGTTAATAAACTAAAAAAGAAGAAAACTTAATAAACTGGTAGGCGAGTGATTTGTAGCTCCACATTCTCACCAAAACATCTACATCCACAGGGCAGCTAGTGACTTAGATAGGGAATTGCTTTCTATCTTCAGACATATTAATAATCCTTCCATATAATTTGTGATATTATTCTAGAGTATTAAAGCTGGTCATTTCCTGTATTATACATTGCATCAAGGACAGAAAAACTTAATGGACAGAAAAACTTTATACACATAAATAGTGATGAGAGGAATGCTTGCAATTTGTCTAACCACTGACAGTCACTCAGGGTAGCATCCCAACCCATCGTTCTTTTGCTCACCATGTCATTTCAGTTTTGACCCAGCCATTTGCAAATCAGCCTTCATCCAATTCCAAAAAGGAACAGTCAAAACCAAACTGCCAGGCCAGGTCCTTGCTGAATCAGAACACAAACAGCCCATGAATTGTTTTGCCCTGATTAGGGCTCAACAGTCAGTTATAAGTTGCATTCAGTGGCTCAGTGAGCACAGGACCCTCATCTTGGGCACATCCCTGCCCCTCAGTGTGTACATCAAATACACAAATGATGATAGGGTGATTGCTTGCAATTTGTCTAACCACTGGTAAACGCTTGGGGTAGCATCCCAACCCATTTTTACCCCCAAAAAGTGGCAAAGATATGCACAGACTTGGCTCCTGTGCTCTCAGTGCTACCAGTACAAATTTATACCCAACTGATGAATTGAACATGTAAATATGGAGCTGTTAAATGCATTTAGTGATGAATTAATGGTTGAATCCTGACCAGTGCCATTTCAGACACTCCTATCCCATTCCCCAGGCATGACAGCAGGATGAAGAGGTGTTGTGGTTGTGTTGGGGAACAGAGCTGTCATGCTGGAACCCTGGTGACGCATGTGGTCACTCTACTGATGGGCAGTGCTTCTACCAATTATGCTTTGCCCTGAATAAAAATGCATCTCATTTTTAGGTCGAGCGCGCAAACGCTCTGGCCTGTTGTAATCTATCTGTGGGCTTCTAACCACGCCCATTGCATGCCCATCACTATCACTCATTCATGGGCTTGCCTTTTATAAATCTTTTGTTATCATTAGTAAATGCTTTATGTTTGTCCCTCCTTGGAGCAGTTTTGTTACTGCCTTGGCCATCAACCCTGTTACATGGATAATTGCACTTTTGCTGATATGTTTGACTGCGTGCAAACTTCCTTTTCCTTTTGTGTCTCTCCTTCATGCTCGTGTTCATGGCAGCTGTGGCTCTTTGAATCGGCTTGCTTATGTCAACTGTTTTACTTTTAATTTTTAATTTATCTGGCAAGAAAAGTCCAGTTAGGAATTTACAACGCTTATAGCTCTAACTCGAGCAAACACGAGACCCATTGCACAGCAAATGCTTGTTCAAGGTTTGTATCCTTCTTCCTTCCACGCTATGGGTGAAGTCCACTGGGGGGCAACATTCAGATTGCAGTTGATTTCTCGCCCAAAGTCTCTCTCATTTTTATGTGCACTTTCAGTGATCAGCGTGCTCAAGCATTTAAGAAGTTAGTCTGTCTGGAGCTTAACTGTACTGTCTACCAAGATTGTTCAAGTACTCACCTCCCATGCCATTTTGTTTTATTGATATTTTATTAAAGGAAAATAAGTAGATTTAAAGTCTACAAAACCTGTCATAATAATCTAGGAATACAACTTTCAGAAATCACTGTTAATCCAGTCACATCCTTCCCCCCCTCTCCATTTGTTTACTTTAGCCTCCCACTTGCATCACTCCTCCCATGCCCTTCCCCCTCACCAAACACTGTGCATTTATAATTGTACTTGTAGCATTTATAGAGCGCATTAAACCAAAAGGCATCAAAGTGCTAAACTGGAAGAGAACTGTGTGGACGGTGAGGGCTCAAAGCAGAAAGAAGCCTCAGCGACCATACAACTTAAAGGAAGAACTAATTTGGAAATAATCACATTTTCACCTGCCTACGAAAGATCAGGTATGAGTTTAAACTCCTAATGTGTTCCAGGAGGGAGATCCACAGCCTGGCAGCCACCACTGTGAAGGCCCGTTCTCATCGCCTGGCTTTCCTACACCTAGATACCACCACCTTACTTTGTCCAGCTGATCTCAGAGGCCTAATAGGAACATACCAATTGAAGGCCGTTCTAAAATAAGTCGATCCCTGTAGATTATGAGCCCTATAAATCAAACAAAGTGTTTTAAAGGACACCCGCTTCTGCACTGGCAACCACTGTAGGGATCTCAATTCCTCCCTGAGTGAAGTGAATTTCGGTAGTCCCAGTACCAAGGCCCATATTTATACTTTTTTAGCGCCACATTTGCGTCATTTTTTGACGCAAAAGCGGTGCAAACGTACAAAATGCAATTGTATTTTGTAAGTTTGTGCCGCTTTTGCTTCAAAAAGCTGCACAAATGCAGCGCTAAAAAAGTATAAATATGGGCCCAAATGTGCAGCCACATGTTGGATAATTTGGAGCTTATTTAATGAGTACTGGTTGACATTTAGGTAAAGGGCATTGCAGTGGTCAAAGGAGATGTAATCCACGAGATGACCACTGATACCCTGAGCTTTTTTGGGAGAAAAGTCAGGAATGTCTTCAAGATCTTAATGATCCAGAAACAGGAGCTCACTGTCCTGTTGACCAGGGTGTTGAAAGTCAAGGTGTTATCAAACAGCACACCAAGGTTTTGGGTTGTGGCCACCGGAGCTGGTAAAATACCACAAGTTTCCGGCCACCATTGGTTGGTCCAGATCGACCTATCCATTCCAAAAAACAAGATCTCTGTCTTCTCCCCGTTCATTTTGAGTGAGTTCTCCCTAATCCACCTGCTGATTTCTATCAGGCAAGCCCTCAACCTGCCAGCCACCTCTTCCAAGTCATCAGAGATGGAAACAATGATCTGGGTGTGAGCCGCATAGGACCATACCTGGAAATCAGAAGAACACACCAGCTTCACCAGAAGGGCGACATACAAATTAAATAGGGTAGGACTGAGGGTTGCCCCTTGAGGAGCCCCACAGTCGAGCTGTAATGGCTCTAAAATCCCCATAACTGACTGGAAGAGTCCTAAACAGCAAAAAGGGTTCCAATAAATTAGAAGGCGCATCCTTCGGCCCGGCCTGCTGCAGCCTATGCTCCAACAAAGATGCCAATATTGTGTCAAAGGCTGTGGACAGGTCCAACAGTACCAGAATAGCCACACCTGCCTGGTCGACTTGCCTGCAAATGAAATCAGTAATTGCTATGAGCGATGGTTTGGTGCTGTGACTCCTCCTGAACCCGTTTTGTGAAGGGTCCAGGAGTTCTTGATCTGAGAGATACTGGATCAATTCCTAGTTGAAATGCTTCTCCAGGATTTTAGCTGGACCAGGCTACAGGGAAATCGGTCGCAGATTTGTTAAATCACCAGAACCCCCATCAGGCTTTTTCTTCAGAGGAATAACAACTGCCCCCTTCCACCCCTGTGGATACACACCAGACTCCAACCTAGTCAGAATGGGACTATCCAGAGTCATCCCAGAATCATGTGCAGGTACAAAGAGTGTATTCAAATGTTTCCATGGTCCACCCTTTAGCTTCAGCAGTGAAAATCTTATTGTTTGATCAATACTGTTTTCCCCAGTCGAGTTATGTCTGTAGTAATTAAATTAAACACACAAAAGGTAATGACAGGGATGCTTGCGATTTTTCTAACCACTGGCAAACACTCAAGATAGCTTCCCCACCCATCGTTCTTTTGCTGATGACCCCACATCTAGGGCAAAACCGGTCCTGGGTTGCTTGTGTTCTGCTTCCAGAAGGCCCCGGTCTGGCAATTTGGGCTGGACTGTTCCCACTGGAGCAGGGTCAAGACAGATTTGCATATGGCTTGGTCCAAACTGAGGGGGCATAGTGGGCAACAAAAGATGGATTGGGATGCGGCCCGTGAGATTGCCAGTAGCTTAGATTAATTAAAGCATTCCATTCATCACTTTGTTTTTGATACCCTTCATAGTGTGCAAGATGTGTACGCTTGGAATGAGCAAGGTTATGCCCTTGTAAATTTTCCCTTTCTACAGTTGTTCCCAAGTATATAATGGTTGTAGGTCCCCCTGTAATTGACATCATTGTGTGTTTGTAAGCGGACAGCTTCATTGTTTTTCCCTGTAGGACAGTGGATTGGTGTCAGGTCTAAAGACCAGCATTCGGAAATTATTGTATTCTGTTATGTATGGTGTAGGTGTGTATTCTCACTCAGTATTTAAGGTGTGGCGGAGGAATACAACATGTACAGTTGACAGTCATGCCTGGCACACAGTATTCTGATCCCCTGATATCCACATATCAGAGTAGAACACTATTGTATTGCACTGTGATATTTAGAGAGAGTTTATGTGGGGTGCTTAAGAGTTTGCCTACATGCAGTTCTGCCAACGCACACATTGCCACCCTGTATACACAATATCAGCTCCCTTCACACGGTCGCCAGGTGAAGAGTCGGATTACACGGTGGCAGGCAAGGTGAGCTGGAAACCACTACACAGAGTGGATTGCTAGCTCATCTTTTGAGGCTTTTAACTACCAATCTCCATTAAAGGGTGTGAAAACACTCCAAGACATATTCAGCAGCCTCACCAACCTTTTGTTTTTGTTTTTTGAAAAAGGAAGGAGGTTGATGGGGCAGGGCTGGGGTCAGAAGGGCCTCTCAGGCAGTTCTCAGCATAAAGCCCTGCCCCTCCAAGGCCATGCCGCCTTCTCACACAGCGCATTTTATGGTCAGGTGGGCAGGTCTGGAGTGGTTGGAAGAGTGTTGTTTTTGTTTTGATCCTATGTAGAATGGGTTCCAAGTCTGAAGACCACCAAGGTAAGGTTATTGTGTTATGGGACTCAGTGCTTAGCAGTGTGATTGATGAAGAAGTGTGAGGCAAATTTGTAGTTTATGGTTTTCAGTAATCTGGCAATTTTGAGCAGCTCTGCAGTTTTTTTATGGTACTTGGTATGGTGACACTCCACTAAGCTGATTACCGCACAAGGTTGTCCATTCTGAGATCTTTTTTCTTATGAAAAAGGTCTACCAAAATATTGGTGGGGCCCAGAAAAAGTCATATGAAAAACTTCATTGAGGCCAGATGCTCTGTGTATCTCGTAGTATGCCTTGACCCCTGGGCCAATGTCCTTTGGGAAAGGTCTAGAAAGGACTGTTTGCCTTACAATCCTGAACCATGCATTAACTAATCAATTATTAGACTGAGCAAAGCAGCGTGCAAGCGCTGCTTTTCCAACATGTTGTTATGTATGTGGGCTTTTAACCATGCCCACCTTACACCCATCACTTTCATTTGTTTCTGGGCTTGCCTTTCAAACATCCTTTGTTATCATTGGTAAATGCTTTACGTTTGTCCTTCCTTGAGGCGGTTTTGTTATTGTCATGGGGACCGACCCTGTTACATGGACAATTGCACATTTGTCGATTTGTTTGACTGCGAGCAAACTTCTTTTTCCTTTGGTGTGGCTCCTTCAAGCTCACGCTCATTGCGGCCGTGGCGCTTTGAATTGGCTCTTGATTATGCCAACTGTTTTACTTCTCTTTTTTTTCTGTGCACAAGCAAGGGGGCTTCCAAGGCTCTTTTGGGATTAGAAAAAATCCTAGCAGACATGAAATCTTTTATCAAAGTAATGTCTAATTCAGTTGAAAATAATAAAATTTGTGCTAGAATTCAAAACTGCATCGACGACGTCAAGGCGTTAATCTATTCAATTCCCCTTTTCCCAAGTGCAAGGAACTATCTATTGTGACAAATAAGTTATGCATTTCCAAAACGACATGAAAAAGTTTTGCTGCTTTTATTTTTATTAACTTCTCTTTCTGAAAATAAAAAGCTTTGACTGTTTTGCGATCGTCCTGTCAAGAGAGGGCAGTATGGTATTGTGCACAGTGACATGCTATTGGCAGAAAAGTGCATATAAACTGCTGGGGCTGCCACAGTGCTAGAGGGAAAAAGCTGCAGCGTGAAAAGTGCTTAAGCAAGTGCAGGACAAGAGATAACAATCAAGGGCCAGATGTAGGTAAGTATGGTTTTGCGAGTTGCAATTTGCGAGTCATAGAGACTCGCAAATTGCAACTCGCAAAACCACATGCAGAAAGGTGTCAGACACCTTCTGCGAGTCGGTATGGGGTCGCAATGACCCACCTCATTAATATTAATGAGGTGGGTCGCAAATTGCGGCCCCATACCGACTATGGTCACTCGCAAACATGGAGGCCTGCTGTCGTCAGCAGACCTCCATGTTTGCGACTGCTTTTCAATAAAGCAGGTTTTTTTTTTCAAAGTGCAACCCGTTTTCCTTAAAGGAAAACGAGCTGCACTTTGAAAAATAAACCGAAACCTTTTGTTTCGGTATTTTTCAGGGCAGGTAGTGGTCCATTGGACCACTGCCTGCTCTGAAAAATTATTTTTGTGATCATTCACAAAGGGGAAGGGGTCCCATGGGGACCCCTTCCCGTTTGCGAATGAGTTACCATCCACTTCAAGTGGATGGTAACTGCGAGTTGATTTGTGACCGCTTTTGCGGTCACAAATCAACTTACATCACGGTGCGAGTTGCAAATAGGAAGGGAACACCCCTTCCTATTTGCAAGTCGGAAACACATTTTGCGAGTCGGTTCCGACTCGCAAAATGTGTTTCTGCATCGCGCACAGGCATTAGCGCCTCGCAAACGGCGTTTTTCGCCGTTTGCGAGGCGCTAATGCCTTGCTACATCTGGCCCCAACTCATTTAGAAAGCACAATAATTACTGGAAGCGTTAACAAGAAAATAGATGGGCCAAAACCTCTTTCACACAAATTATTCCCTCAAAGAAGGAAGCAAATGGTACAAAGGCATTTGGTGCGATTATTAAAACAAGTATAAATCATCTGTCATAAAAGTAGGTGATAACATGATGATTTATGTCTACTTATATAAATAATTTTTTATTGATAAAGTATGTCACCTGCAGCTTTCAAATGAATTAGATTATTTAGTGTTCCAAGAACGTAGCGTGCAAGAACCTTAACTTACCAGAGAACCACTCTGACAAAATATGCAGCTTCCAACCGCCTGCCATCATCTTATAATGTCATACATTTATTTTTGGAGGTGTCAAGTTTGTCTTCTTGCAAATATTTCTATGGACACCACTCTGATTTCTTTTCCTGAGGCAGAAATCCACCATTTCTGGCAACTGGGGATCATATATATGAAAGGAGGTATGGCTCTGCTCATAACCAAGAATGTTTATTTGACTGACCCACCCGCTCTAATTTGCCTTAGATCATTTTATGCCTTTCTGTCCTGACATGAAAGTCCCAAAAAAATAGTTCAAAAAAGGAAGTGACATCATTGCACTTCCTAGCACTTTCCTCCCAGAAGTTATATCATTGGTTTGCAGCCAAAACCTTCTTTAAAAGAATATCAGCAGTTTACAGACACCATTAAATACATGCCAATCAAGGTGCACAAGTTCAGGTTACTGCCTGCTGAAAAAAGGGTATTTTCCCAGACCAGAATCTTAAATACCACGGTTCCATCATGGGAAGCGTCATATAATTTTGTGGACACTTCCTATGAAACTAGCGTCCTGTTTTTTGGTTGAGCGCGCAAGCGCTTTGACCTGTTGTGAGTATTGTGGGCTTTTAACCACACCCACCTCACTCCCATCACTTTCAGTCATTCGTGGGCTTGCCTTTCAAAAATCCTTTGTCATCATTGGTAAATGCTTTACTTTTGTCCCTCCTTGGAGAGGTTTTGTTACCTCCTTGCAGACTGACTGTGTTACATAGATAATTGCACGATTGCCAATATGTTTGACTGTGAGCGAACTTCTTTTTCCTATTGTGTCCCTCCTTCACGCTCATGGCGGCCATGGCGCTTTAAATCATCTTGTTTTACTTTTCATTTTCAATTTATGTGGCAAGAAAAGTCCAGTTAGGAATTTTCAACGCCAATATCTCTACCTGGAGCAAATGAGATATCCATTGCATTGCTAATGCTTGTTTATTTTGTGGAAGACCAAACAAAGATAGTCTGATACCTCAGCCTCCCTTTCTAGAACCCGGAAATCATGAAACAAGTCCTAAAAAGATAGGGGCGGTACTTATTGGCATTGACAATACGCAAATATGTAATTTTATCAAAGGAAGTTACGTAACAACCTTATCATAACATTGACTTTAATGGAAGTGCACATATTTTCCAGTCAAAGCCAAGGTTCACAGTTTCCTACATTTAATACAAAATATAGAAATATAGGCCCTGATTCACACAGGTAAACCTACACTTTGTATAAGTTTACATTTTATGTGAAATTCTTTAAGTACTGGCTTTTTATGTGCGGAGATGTCTGCCCGGACTACGGAGTATCAGCTCATGTAAGTATGCGGACCTCTTCACACATAACAAAACATTCATAGTTTAAAACTTCGATAGTAGCGGGTGAATTTAACGTAAAGCGTAAACTTAGACAATGTGTCAGTTTTCCTTTGTGACTCAGGCCCATATAGCGGACAATGTACATTTTTACATATAAAATACGTAATCGTGTACTTGTAATACTTAACCCTATACTTGAGGAGATAATGCATTAATTTACAAGCATTCAATAATATCTGCCAGGCAATACAAATCAAATTAATAAAGTCAATAATTGATTTAAGAAGCTATGCACTCTCACCTTCTCATACTGTACACATGGAACTCATCAATTATCCGTGATTATGTATCACATCGAATGCACAGATTTGTTATTCGTTATAAAAAGTGTGCTATGGGAAGTGAATAGTTTTCCTGGGGTCTTAAAAGTATGTGATTAGCAGTGGCCTCCTGACTGTGTGAGCACTATGCATAATATGTTATTGCACTCAATATTACACAAAGAAATGTGAAAGGAACATTTGAAAGTAATTTTACCTATTGTGAACCCACGCATCTTTTCCACACATTAACTGTTAGCTGAACGTCTACATGACTCAGAGTAACAGCAATTTAAAAATGAAAGGAAAACAAGTTTAGAAGCTACGTTTTGAAAGTGCTATTTTTAAAGTGAGTAAAACAAAGGTTCAGGGTATAGTTTTAAAGCAGATAATGATTAGTGCTAATGTTTTGATAGGCGCGCGATGTGACTTTGAATTGCAGCAATATGTGTGACCCTTTTGCAGACTTTCTCAACTATGGGCCAGATGTAGCAAAACAATATTTTGCGACTTGCAATTTGCGAGTCACAGCGACTCGCAAATTGCAACTCGCAAAATATTATGCAGAAAGGTGTCTCAGACACCTTCTGCGACTCGCTATGGGGGTTGCAAAGACCCACCTCATGAATATTAATGAGGTGGGTCGCAGTTTGCGACCCCATAGCGAGTCCCTGCACTCACAGGGATGGTGCCTGCTGGAGACAGCAGACCACCATGTCTGTGACTGCTTTTTTAATAAAGCAGTTTTTTTCTTTTCTTTTTGCAGCCCGTTTTCCTTAAAGCAAAACGAGCTGCAAAAAGAAAAACTTCCGAAACCATTTGGTTTCGGTTTTTTCAGAGTTGGCAGTGGTCCGACCACTGCCTGCTCTGAAATTTATTTATTTTTGACATTCACAAAGGGGAAGGGGTCCCATGGGGACCCCTTCCCTTTTGCGAATGTGTTACCATCCACTTGAAGTGGATGGTAACTGCGAGTTGGTTTGCGACTGCATTCGCGGTCACAAACCAACTCAGCATGGCGATGCGGTCGCAAATAGGAAGGGAACACCCCTTCCTATTTGCGAGTCGCAGCCTCAAATTGCGAGTCGGTACCGACTGGCAATTTGAGGTTGTGCATCGCGTTAAGCCTTTTGCGACGCGCAAAAGGCTTCCTACATCTGGCCCTATTTACCACATTTACTCGTTTTTCTTTTCTAAAGCAGGCCATGGGGCCGGAGAGTCATGGTTAATGTCCAGGTCCAGGTCCCTTTATCTGTAGCTCCTTGCACCAGGGGACACTTCTGCATTCCCTTCGGGATCCAACGGGTCAAGCATGGGCTAAGGACCCACTAACATGAAAGTACATCAACAATTTGCTGTGGTCCAAGCCCCATATGTCTGTACAGCTTGGCCCCAATGCCGGTTCCCAGAGGCTTGTAGTGTCATGCTGGACACGTTCTAGTGTTCCACCAGTCACTCGGCTGAGGGCTGGCTTTACACACACACCCCACACTCATTCAACACAGGCGTCACCGGTCAGGTGACCCTGCCAATAAAAAGGGCTGGGCGCACTTGCCCGAGGCCAGTTAACAGAACAGTAACCATGTGTCTGCGTCAAGTCATTTTAGTAGCATGAGGGCCCAGGGCCCCCAACACTACAGGGATGGTTTACATACGTTAGACCAGTATTGACCAGTGCTTAATTTGGGCTTGTTGTTTGCAGTGGTGAGCACCGGCACTTATTTTTGAGGGCCGGGGCTTATTCTGCTGCCTCAAGCATTTAGTGCGAGCAAAAGACACATAAGAGAAAGATGGAGGAAGAGAAAAACAAAAAGCGTCACAAAGGGGGAGAACAGAAAGCTGCAAGAGTGAGCTGAAGGGGCAGGGAGTGCCTTTAAATGGATTGAAGAGGCCCGAGATGGCTTCAAGATTAGGCCGCCTCAGTATTCCATGTTCCCACATTTAATCGTAGCTGCCACGTGTTTAGGAGGAGGGCTTTGGGCTCCGGCACGTTTTTATTTACAAATTAAGCACTGGTATTGAAATTTTTTCCTTTGTACAATTTGCATAGTCATTTACAGTTAACAGATGGTGCAAAATGTCTTCAGGGCCAGTGTGAAATTACCCAATGCAGATACGGCCTATGTAGTTCACCAGGGTTATTTCTTCGGGGTTTCTCCTTTCATCTTACTTAGTTTGACATGGCCCGCACCTTCATAGGAAGGAAGTGAAGCATTCCTGCCTCTTGAAACACAGGCCAGAGAACCAGGATTCTGATCTTGAAATCAGCTCAAAGCTTGTCTGTCAGTGCTGTGTCTTTTCAATAACCCTAAGTACTGGTCCCCAGAGTGGTAGCTGTTCCACTCAGGTCACTTCAGTTTTCTTTCATGTCCATACTTACTGAAAGGCTCTAGCATTGACATGCACTACATAAATGTTCAGAATTCGTATTTTTTTTCCTTATAAATATAATAAAGGTTGTTTTATGGGAGATGAGACAAAATATAATGTCATATTGCAATTTCTCAAGAGAGTGACGGGCACAGATATTCACATATTTTGAAAATGGCTGTCTCCATAGAAAGTGTTCTGTACATGTCCAATATCTGACCATGGAATAGCCTATAGGTTGTCCTGCATCATACATTCGTTTTATCTTCACTATAAATTCTTGTCCATTTTCATGTTTAGTGGTTCAGTATTGAATGTTTCTTGTTTCTTTTTCATTTTAGGACAGAAGCCTGCCTCTCAGTTTGATGATTACTCTTTCACAAAAGTTGTCGATCCTGGAGAAGGAGCCTTGTATACCTCTCTGAAATCAGATGACAGTTCTTCCTGGAACAACGAATCCAAAGAGAATCCCTTATATTTCAGTGGGATTTTGCAACACAGCAGCGCTTCCCCTCCGGTCATTGCCAAGGATTTCAGTATCGGAGTGCACTCCCCTCAAGAAGGCTCAATTTTTGAGACACGGGGCTTATTTAGCTCAGACTCTGGAATCGAAATGACTCCTGCAGAAACCACTGATGTAGATAAAAGCCTTTCTGGGCCCACTGATCAAGAGAAAGTAGAAGCTTACAAGTACATGGACATAAGGACGTCAGAAGACATCACAGATGTTCAAGACCTGACTTCAGCTGGGAGGAATACAAATGCAATCAACACGGTCTCTGAACCATTGGGGAAACTAGAACACGTATCTGAACCCAAAAAGTTTGCCTTGGAATCTGCCAACAAGACCCAATCTCAAAATATATCTGAAGATATAAATTTCATCCCCTACATGAATCAAGCATTTGATGCCTCAGGGTTGCATAGTACCTCTGTAGAGAAAGAGAACAAAGCAATGCCAGTTACAATTACACTGACTGAGACAGAAAATACAGGAGAATCTGATTTGGAAGATGCATCTATGACAAAGCAGGACATGAGCTTAAGGCCTGGCCCGGACGTGGTTCCAACAGTTACAGTGTCAGAGCCCGAAGACGAAAGTCCAGGATCACTGACCCCTTCATCCACAGGCACAGGTAACGACCCCTCTTTCATTGTTCATCGTTTTCACCATCTAGTTTGGAAGGCATGCATTGAATAACAGATTAATCTCACCATAAAAATGTCAAGCCACACTACACCAATGAACCACACCTTTTCGGTCTGGTGTTAGCCAAGCTCTTTTGATTTTACATATAGGATGGGGCAGTGGGTCAGCTTACTTCAGCCACTGATTAACTTCAATTTGAGTGACTGCATTGTGTTTTCTCACAGGAAGCACATTCCCACTCAAGCTAGGCAGTTGTCTTTAGAGCATGATGTGATAGCAGGACGCTTTTGATGCACATTCCATCTTTATCAAATCACACCTCCTGCCAATACTACTGTAAATTCCTTTGAGAGTGTCTTGCTTTTCCGGCTGCTGCTATTTCAAAGCATACCACATTGTGTCCATTTGATACTGTTCTGTGTTGTCATCCGTTTTTTCTTTCTCTCCTCCTTTCTTTTTCGTCCCTAATTTCTTTCCTTCCTTATTTTTTTGTTTCCGTCCTTCATTCCTTCCTGCCTTCCTTCTTTACATCTATTTCCTTCTTTCTTTCTTGCTTTCTTTCATTCTTTTTTCTTTCTTTCTTTCTCTCTGTCTTTCTTTCTTTCTTTCTTTCTTTCTTTCACCTTTTTTCAATTACCTTCTTTCATTCCTACTTTCCTTCTCTCTTCCCTGTCTTTCTCCTTCTTTTCTTTCTTTCCTTCTCTCCTTCTCTTTCTTTCTTTATTTCTTTCCTTCTTTTTCCTTGTTGTTCCTTCCCTCTTCCATCTATCTTCCTTTCCTTCTTTATTGCCTTCCCTTTCTTTCACTTTTTCTTCCTCTTTTCTTGTTTTTTTCCTTTTCTTTGTTTGTTTGTTTGTTTCTTTCTTTCTTTCCTTCTTTCTGTCTTTCTTTCTTTCTTTCTTTGTTTCTTTCTCAAAGTTAAGAGGGTTGCAGCCAGTGCCAGACCGACTGACATTTTTAGCTCTGTGTTAGCCTCCTCTTTCCTTGTCTTTTCCTCTTTTTTCCTTCTTCCTTTCCCACTCTCTTTCCTTCTCTCTTTATTTCACTTCCTTCTTCCTCTTTCCTTATCTCGTTCATCCCCTCTCTTTCTTTCTCTCTCTCTGTCTCTCTTTCTTTATTCTTTCTTTCTTTCTTTCTTTCTTTCTTTCTTTCTTTCTTTCTTTCTTTCTTATATTTTTAGCTCTGTGTTATACAAAACCTTTGGTTTTACTAAAATGCTGTGTATAACATAGTTACTTATCGGGGTTTCAGCCAGGCTTCATCCATTAGTCTGCAGTTGGTGCTATTCACATTTTTCTTCCACCCACTCCAGCATGCATTTAAGGGCAATGTATCAGCCCACATCAGACAATGGCTGACTTCTCTATGAGTTGCAGCATGCAACCCTTTCACACGGAACACATCCACACACAAAGCAGTTTTTTACATCCCAAAAAAAAAATCGATTGTAGCATTTTTTAGATTGATGAGGACCCTGGATATTATCAAACAGTAAAGTTTTGCAAAAACTATGACAAAACAAGACAATAATTGCCAGAAGACTTTTACTCAACACAAGACCTATTTCCTTTGGCAATGCTTTTTTAAAGCCAAGCACCAAAATTAATGGTGATATATAGTAGTTGTCATTGTAAACTGTAGTTGTTGTCGCCACTAGAGAAACATTATTACCCACCAATAGGCCCTATTGTAATTGTCCCCAACATGTGCCTTCTCCATTTATCCTTCTTACTCTTCTCTTTCTTGCCAAGTGGCCAGTGTCTTGCATTATTATCAGTTTGGTTAGTGAGTATGACTGATTTTGGTTTGCTTTAACTAGAGTTGTGGCTAAACCAATGGAAACAACTATGTTTACCTTTAAGTCCATATTTTGATTCTACTTTCAGCATTTATAGCAAGTAGATTTGTTCTTATTATTACTGTGATTTCTATGGGATTTTGAGTTGTGTTATATATTGATATCCAGTGTTGGTAGAGCAGTAGGATCTCTGTATGTCTGTTATAGAGGCCCTGTTTCATCTTTAAGGAGCTCACGCTATTACAGTGCTGAAACATGAACCTTCAGCATGACATTGTTTTTGACCCATGTTGCAATCCCTGCAGACCTTTAGCCATAGCCTGCACACCTTCTGCCATGCTCTGCCGCCTGCTCTCCCCAAGCCGTCCTTTGATGCTCTTCAAATGCGCATGGGTGAAAAACATTTCTGCACTTGAGGAAGCTTGCAGAGTAAGGCCGTAGGAAAGGGCCCCTTTGTGTATGGTCACCCCCCACTTTTTGTCCCAATGCCGATGTGTGTAACTCGGTTAGTTCACTGGAAGGCTGCTAAGCAGGCTTCAGTGCTCGTGCTCTCTCCCAAAACATATTTGTTGACTTGGTAATTCCCTGATTGGCAATAACTCTACCCCCTTATAAGCCCTTAGTAAATGGTACCCAGGGCATAGGTGGTAAAGGGGTCCCAAGGGCTGTGGCACACGTTTGTGCCACCTTAGGCGGCCCACACAAATTGCTGATGGAATTCCAGATTGCTAGAGCAGTGCATACTGCTCGAGATTGACTGTGCCCTCCCCATGAGAGGCACAACCCCATGCACTGCCTTACATACATATCAGACAACCCTACGGAAGGCCTCTGCAGCCTAGGAGTCAGGGTGCAGTATATTTAAGATGCAGACATGCAAGCATGAGCTTATTTGTCTCTATTGTGTCTTTGCCATTAAAGTACACTATAAGACCTAGCCGGTCCATAGGTTAACATGGGATTTAGCCCGGGCAGACCCGGGTTCCTAGCTCCATGATGATACCGCCTAAATATGTCATGTATGGTGTCAAACAATGTGCTTTCTCTCCCCCAACACAAATTTGGTGTCGAAGGACGGTTGGCATGCACCCAGGTGGTACCCTAAACGCTGCCCACCTGTTTTTCCAACTTCTTTGTGCTGTGACTGGTCAGCCGTGCTGTTTCCCATGTCTGCTGGAGCCAAGACAGGATTCTGATCTCATGTCAGGCAGTGTGAACACTTCCAAGGAGTCAGAAACAAAGGCTGAGGCAGGAAAGAGGTCACACATCCTGCCCCCTGAGCCGGGCTGGTGAATGGACACTTCAGGGTGGTGAGCTTCAAAGGCTTCACTACACCTGATCACCATCTGTGCTGTTCCCCATTGGAGTAAACAACCCTCCCCCTGCGCCCAGGTACATTTGCTTGTTGTCAAGCAGGAAATTAGGTATGCAGGACAGCGCACACCCCCAGCAGGCTGACCACACCTCTAGGGTGAGCAGCCTGGTCTTTGCACTAAATTTTGATTTCTGCCATCTTAGGGGTGGCAGAATAGAGGGTTCAGGGTAGCAAAAGGTGACCTACCCCACCGGATGTGTTCACCTCCATGGTGGATCAGCTGTAGGAGCTAGTGGCTAATTGGCCACTAGTTTCCACACTCCTGACTCCCCTAAATACAGAATTAAAGTAACACTCTGACACCAGCTCCTCCGATCTGATCAACCAGCTTCAAACAAGGACCAAGAGGAATCTTGTGTCACCGACAACCGTACTTTGCCTACTACAACAAAGCAAAAGAGGGATTCTCTGTCCCTGAGGCAACAGACTGGCTTCGACTTTGGCCAAAACTCAGCCCTCCCAACCAGAGGGACACCTATGGAGGCCAGAAGCACCCTCAGTCTACCTTTGACTAGTGGCACTAGTCCCCTGCAAACTGCAGGTAAAACGCTTGCTGGATCTGATGATTCACCGGCCATCAGACACGCCATAGGATTGACTAAAACCAGGTGGTCCAGTGTCTTCTGGGAGTTGTAGTCTTGCCTGTCTTGAAGTTTCGTTGCTCCCTCGGACTCTGTGAAGTTCCCAAAGATTTTCTGCACCCTGCTGCCATGGCTTGTTGGTTGCCAGCCTGGTAACCAACCCCCACACTCGACACTGCAACAGCAGGTTACACCGTGCAGCCTGCATCCAACATCAACAACTCAGCCACTGCTGACTTTTTGCATTCCTTTGCCAGCACCATCATGTAAGCTGTAATATCAGCATCAGCGCGAGGCCAGTTCAGCACCACGGACAGCCAGGACAACTCTGCAACCAGACGCCATGGGCCAGGCAAAACTTAACTAACTGTTGTGAACTGGTCCTCAGGACTGCACAACCTCAACTCTGTAAGGGTTCCTCGTAACCCATTCTCTAAGTACTGTTTTGCTACAACATTTATATGCCATTTTTGCTGCAATTTAATTTTACTTCTAAAATTCATAACTCCAGTTGTACTTATGCAATTTTGCTTGTTTGGTGTCTAAATTAATATGTAAATAAGCTCTATTTTTATAAATTGGTGTCAGATTTCTTTTGGGTTGTGTCAATTACTAATTGTCCATGTTGGTACTCTGAAATGCTTAACACGTTCCTCTAAGTAAAGCCTGACTGATCTGTGCCACACTACCGGGACTGAGCTTAGGATTCACTAGTGTGAATCCAAGGGCCATCTCTGGGGTATTGTGAGAGTATTACATGGTGAGGACTAACCCCCAAACCACATAATTCTCCACTTTCCTTCAAAGGGAAACTGCACATGCACCACTAGTCTCGGGGACCTATGAAAACAATGCACATGGAGAGCAAATTAATCTTGAGGAGTTTTGTAGGATGATCACAAGTGACAAAAATATATCTTCTTTTGTGTTGTGTTTGACAAGTATTTGGTGACAGCTGGCAGACACAGACTCCCTCAGGCGCGTACATCTCCCTCTATGCTCAGATGATCATAGGGGAGCAGCAAGCTTCCCAGAACTGAAACCTCTTACAACCTCCTGCTCTACAGGATGGGACCCTGTTGCTAAAGATGAGCAAGCAAAGCAAAAAAGCTGTTATAAACCAAACAGAATGAACAGAAGTGGCAGGTCACTCATGCACATATTCCTGATGAAGGATACGCTCTGGTACGCAAGATCAAACAAAACAAGACACAACTGCCAGCACCAGAGTGCATACAGGTGCACACATGCACATAGACACATGGAGTTGTCCACCTAAGCCATCAATCACGCCAAGCAACTGCTGACAGCACTGCAGTATTCCAGTGTTCATTCCACCTGCTTACCAAGTGAAGAATTGGAAAGTGATTGTGGATGCCACATCATTAGGGAAACAATCATACATAAACATGCTGGAGGAAATTCGGAGGTGGATAGAAGAAACACTGATTTAATAAACAAAAGAGGGATGCATCCCTCAAGGAACCTCCTGAACAATGCCTTTTATTAACTGACAACTCTGGACCTTCTAAGCACAACATTCTAAGTGGAACAGACCAAGGTAGGTACACAGGGTGGTGGAGAGGGGTGGGAAAGGTAAATGCAATGCATGACACATGCCAGAGGAAGAATAGTTCCCAAAACCTCGGCAGAGGGTAGGATGGAGAGAAGGGTTTGGAAATATGAGATTCTTTACAATTGAAAACACTGTTGTCCTAAAATTGTTTCCGTAGCAACAAGAACCAACACCTCCGCTTGACCACAAGATAGACCTACCTGGCTCTGAGTACAGAAATTGACATAGGCTTCAATATAACACGATGGTTATATATAAAAAGTACCTTGTGCCTATCGTCAAGATGTAGTATACGCGCTCTCTGCTTCATGCATCGAAAGACTCCACACTGTGATCAACTACTGCAGTTCCCACTCCTCCTTAAAGGGAACTGATCAAAACCTGACTACGGAACTGCATTGGTACATTAATCAAGAAAGGGGGGGGAAACATGTAGCCCATTATAGTAGAAGCAGAAAATGTGCATTCACAGTCACTAGCTCCTGGTACGATATGCAGGAAGGGGACACTGAAATCAGAGCTTAATTTGTGCTTGTTGTTGCCGGTGCTTTCTTCTGCCTCAAGCATTTACTGCGAGCAAAAGACACATATTGGAAAGACGGAGGAAGAGAAAAACGAAAAAGCGTAACAATGGGAGAAAGCAGAAAGCTGCAGGAGTGAGCTGAAGGGGCAGGTAGTTGCTTTAAAAAGATTGAAGAGGCCCGAGATGGTTAAGGATTACGCTGCCTCAGTATTCCGTGTTCCCACATTTAATTGCAGCAGTCGCGTGTTTAAGAGGAGGGCTTTGGGCACCGGCACGTTTTTATTTACAAATTAAGCACTGACCGAAATATGAGATAATTCTGCTCACACTTGTGTACAACAAGGCCTTAGCGGCCGAACGATAACTTGCAGTTAGATCACTGCACCAAAGCAAAGGTGCCTGGAAAAGACGTTTTAATTTTTTTTTATCTTATGGTTTTTATAACAGAAACACTGTTGTCCTAATACATGACGATGTCCATCAAAGAGAGGTGCCGTACATTGAACGTAGTAAGATTTGTACGTAACCCCCGCTGTAGCAGCTAGTGCCGGGACGGAGTTCTTGATGGGCCTATTCTGTCTGCAACTCTGAAGACAAAGGCTTATAAACAACGAGGAAGGGCGGGTGGGTGAGAGCGTGAATAACTGAAAGTATGGATGGATGGATGGAAGGGTGTATGAGTGAAAGGGTGGATGGATGGGTGAGTGACTGAAGGTATTGCTGGATCTGTGAGTAAAAATATGAATGGTTGCCTGAGTGAAAGAGCGGATGGGCATATGGACGGATGAATGAGTGAAAGGATGGATGTTAGGATGGATGAGTGAAAGAATGGATGTATGAGTGAAAGAGTGGATTGGTGGATAAGTGAAAGAATGGATAGATGAATGAAAGAGGATGGATGGATGAATGGAAGGGAGAATGGATGATGAGAGAAAGTATGGATGCATGAGAGAATGAAGGTATGGATGGCTGAGTGAAAGGTTGAATGGATAGATAGTTGGGTGAAGTAATAGGGTGGATGGGTGAAAGAAGTGAAAGCGTTGGTGAATGGATAAAAGAAAGGATGGGTGGATGAGTAAAAGGATCAATGCTGTGGCGTCATGAACCCCTAGCTTTAGCAGCAACAGTGGGGTGAAGTTCTTGATGGGCCTCTTTTCTCTGCAACATGGCAGACAAAAGTGAGTGAGTAATAGGATGGATGGATGGATGTGAGTGAAAAGGTGGATGGATGGGTGAGTGAAAGGATGGATGGGTAGAAGAATGAATTAATGAAAGGATGGATGAGAGAAAGGGAGGCTGGATGGATGGACGAAAGGGTGGATGATGAGAGAAAGAATGGATGGATGAATGAAAGGTAGGATGGATGGATGGAAAGATGGATGGATGAGTGAATGGGTCGATGGATGGATGAGTGAAAGGCAGGATGGAGAGATGGAGTGGAGAGAAAGGAATGATGGATGGATGAGAGAAAGATGGATAGAGGAGAGAAAGCATGGGTGAGTGAATGAATGGATGGATGAGTGAAAGGGGGTGGACGGATGAACAGATGAAGGAAAGCATGGATCGATGAGTGAATGAAAGGGTAAGTGGGTAAATGAGCGAAATGGTAAATGGATGGATGAGTGGATGGATGTGGAAGGGTGGATGGATTAGTGAAAGGATGGATGACTGAGTGAAAGGGTGGAAGGATGGATGAGTGAAAGGGAGAATGGATGGAGTGAAAGGATGGCTGGATGAGTGAAAGGGTGGATGGATGAATGAAAGGATGGATGAATGAAAGTATGGATGGATGAGCGAAAGGGTGGATGGGGACAAGGACAGGTGGATTGATGGATGGGGATGGGCGGATGGACAAAATGGTGAAAGACTGAATTGTGGATAAAAGAACGTATGGATGGCATTGTAAACGTGAAATGGTAGTTAGCAGATGACTGGTAGGATGAAAGAATGAATGGATAGATGCATGGATGAAAGAGACAAGAGAGCTCTTCTGGGGAAGGTCGTGAGGACGTGTTTCATTTGCTTGGAACATACAAGCTTTGGCTTGAAGTGGGGGGTATTTTATTTTTCTGGGTACTCCCCTGGGTATACTAGGCGAGCCTAGCCACAACTGTGACGTCCGAAAAGGGTCTTTCTCTCATAAAAGACTAAGGGGGTCATTCTGACTCCCGCCGGCGGCGGTAACCGCACGCCTGGCGGGAGCCGCCGAATGACCGCACCGCGGTCAAATGACCGCGGCGGTCATTCTGAGTTTCCCGCTGGGCTGGCGGGCAACCGCCAGAAGGCCGCCCAGCGGGAAACCCCCTTCCACGAGGATGCCGGCTCCGAATGGAGCCGGTGGAGTGGAAAGGGTGCGACGGGTGCAGTTGCACCCGTCGCGATTTTCAGTGTCTGCTATGCAGACACTGAAAATCTTTGTGGGGCCCTGTTAGGGGGCCCCTGCAGTGCCCATGCCATTGGCATGGGCACTGCAGGGGCCCCCAGGGGCCCCACAACACCCGTTCCCGCCAGCAAGGCTCTGGCGGTCAAAACCGCCAGAACCAGGCTGGCGGGAAGGGGGTCGGAATCCCCATGGCGGTGCTGCCTGCAGCGCCGCCATGGAGGATTCCTCAGGCCAGGGGAAAACCGGCGGGAAACCGCCGGTTTCCCTTTTCTGACCGCGGCTTTACCGCCGCGGTCAGAATTGGCCTGGATGCACCGCCAGCCTGTTGGCGGTGCATCCGCGGTCCCCGGCCCTAGCGGTCTATGACCACCAGGGTCGGAATGACCCCCTAAATGAGCATCACCACAGTAAAGGACACCCAAGTACTTGAGCTTAGTATAGATGATCAAGACGCTAAAATCCGTTGAAGGATTTATTATATCCTAAAAGGGAAAAAAAACATTATGGCAGAACATGTAGCCCAAGAACCAGTATGCCTCCTGAAATCAAATTACTTTTTGACAATTTTCAAGCAAATCAGACACATTTCATAAATATAAAACAGCTTAAAACATATTCCATGGAGATAAAAGAGGAGGCTAATAAATATCATACCAGAGATGTGCTATTCTTGAGTTAATCTGCTACCTTTTGTATTTTTAGCAAAAAGAGCTTTGTGAAGCCATAGGGTATTAATACCTCTGAAATTTTGAAAACACATTACACTACATCGACTATTGCAAACTGCAACCATCAATACAAAACATAAGGGAGGCACCTGAGTCAGCTGAACACAAATCAATCAATCAGTAATTTGTTAAGCGCGCAACTCACCCGGAAGGGTCTCAAGGTGCTGTGGGGGCGGTGCTACTGCTCGAAGAGCCATGTCTTGAGGCGCTTCCTGAAGGTCAGGAGGTCCTGGGTCAGATGTAGGTTGACGGGGAGGGAGTTCCAGGTTTTGGCGGCAAGGTGGGAGAAGGATCTGCCGCCAGTTGTGTTACGGTGGATGCAGGATGTGGAAGTTGAGACGCTCATTGAGGTAGGCAGGTCCGGCATCGTGGAGAGCTTTGTGAGCGTGGATCAGGAGTTTGAAGACGGTCCTTTTGTTGATGGGGAGCCAGTGGAGGTCTCTGAGGTGGGCTGAGATGTGCTCATGACGAGGGAGGTTGAGGATGAGTCGTGCTGAGGCTTTCTGGATGCACTGGAGTTTCTTCTGGAGCTTGGTTGTTGTTCCTGCGTAGAGAGCATTGCCGTAGTCCAGTCTGCTGCTGACGAGGTTGTGGTTGACTGTTCTTCTAGTTTCCATGGGGATCCATCTGAAAGTCTTGCAGAGCATGCAAAGGGTGTTGAAGCATGAGGATGAGATGGCATTGACTTGCTGGGTCATAGAGAGTGAAGAGTCAAGTATGAAGCTGAGGTTGTGTGCGTGGGTGGTGGGCGTTGGGGCAGACCCCAGAGTGACAGGCCACCAGGTATCTTCCCATGCTGATCTGTTTGAGCCGAAGATGATGATCTCGATCTTCTCCGAGTTCAGCTTGAGGCGGCTTGCTTCCATCCAGTTGGCGATGGCGTGAAGTCCGGTGTGGAGGTTGGTCTTAGCGGTTGCGGGGTCCTTCTTGAGCGAGAGGATGAACTGAGTGTTGTCTGCGTAGGAGACGATGTTGAGGCCGTGGGATCGGACGATGTTGGCGAGCGGTGCCATGTAGACATTGAAGAGGGTGAGGCTGAGTGAGGATCCCTGGGGGACTCCGCAGATGGTCTTGGTGGCTTTAGATAGGAACGGGGGGAGGCAGACTCTTTGGGTTCTTCCAAAGAGGAAGGATATGAGCCAATCCAGGGCTCTGTGGCGGATTCTGGCGTTGTAGAGGCGTGTGTGAACGGTGTGGTGACAGACGGTGTCGAAGGCTGCGGAAAGGTCAAGGAGGATGAGGGCAACGGTTTCACCTTTGTCGAACCTGCTCCTGATGTTGTCTGTGCAAGCGATAAGAGCGGTCTCGATGCTGTGGTTCTTGCAGAAGCCAGACTGGGAGATGTCAAGTAGGCTGTTGTCCTCCAAGAAGTGGGATAGCTGTTTTTTTACTATCTTCTCGATGACCTTCGCAGGGAAGGGGAGTAGGGATATGGGCCAGTAGTTTTTGAGGTCTTCAGGGTCGGCTTTGGGCTTTTTGAGCAGGGCATTGACTTCGACGTATTTCCAGCTCTTCCGAGAAGATGGCGGTCTCGTAGGAGCTGTTGATGATGGTCTGGAGCTGGGGAGCAATGATTTGTATGGCTTTATTTTTTTTACAAAAATACATGCTTATCAATCAGATAATAAAGAAGTGTCTATGTTTTTAAAGTGTGCATCACCAGTTCCTTACAACTTTAAAGTGCTATAAATAGTTATACTATTAGAGTCCTTTCAAGGTAAAAAAGGATTTCTACAATCAGCTTCAACAGCATGAATGTCTGAGCCATCCCAGCCTGGAATCCAGTAGTTTTCATATAGACCTCAGCAACAGTTGCTCATCTGAATTAATTAACTTTCTTCCTGCTAAGAGGTCGAAATGTCAGAAAACTAGGCAAGGAGATTAGGTAATAGCTCGAAAACCCAAGCCAAATTTGATCACTCTGTGACCAACGAAATATTACACTTGTGTCTACACAGGGTCTTTCATCCAAGGGAAGATCATGCTAGAACATGTTTGGCTGTCATGAGAGAATCAGTCTCGGGTACACTCATACCGCTTCTGCTCTCATATCAGTTCTACAGCAAAATCCTCTTGAACTTCTAACCTGAAACCTGAAAGTTCAGTGAGCATCAGTCTTGAGGAACAGAACAACAGTGCTTTGGACAAATAGGGAGATTCAGAATATAGGCCTGTCAGTGGGCAAGCGTGTAATACATTGGTACGCACACTGGAGGCTTATGGGCTTTCGCAGATAGTGAGTTTAAAAATCCAGAACACCACTAAATAGTGGATTTATAAGAGCTGATAAAAAATTTGATCTAAGGATTACCCTTCTTTGGTGAGAGCAAACATTGCTTAGCACCTATCTTCCCCCTATGAAGATATTAGGATAAATATTATCCATCTCTGCCCTCACTCTACAAGTATGGTGACCTTCTGACCCTAATTTACACGGACAGTCCGTTAATTCACCATAAAGTCCGTTGCTCGTGATTGATGTTTCAATGGACGGCATTTGTCCATAATTTTAGCATCTGCTCCCGTATTTGAGATGCCACAGATGAAGGGGGTGGGTGGAAGTATTCTGTGCTATGAGAACGGGGGGGGGAGGTGGCGGGGGCACACAGCTAAACAAGGAACAAACCATCTTGACAGGGTGCCTGCTGCCTTAAAAGAAATCTAAGGGGGTTATTCAAACTTTGGAGGAAGTGGTAATCCGTCCCAAAAGTGACGGTAAAGTGACGGATATACCACCAGCCGTATTACGAGTCCATTATATCCTATGGAACTCGTAATACGGCTGGTGGTAAATCCGTCACATTTGGGACGGATTACCACCTCCTCCAAAGTTGGAATAACCCCCTAAATGTGTACAATTGGTCGATTTGCATATGTAAATCCTGATTGGAATCCGGTATCGGTGTTAAATGAGGAGTTACTTGAGAAAGATTTGTTCTTTTTGAGAAGTGTTGTAGGGTGTTACCAGCTGAGCTATGTATGGAGTGACTGCTTTTAATGGAAAGTTATAAAAAATGTTTGCACTATGTACAATCTGCATATTACTAAACTCTATACTTTGGAATTTGTATTTTATCCTGAACCTATTTGTTTGCACATTTTGTGGCAGCCTATATAATACTGTGTGTACTGCAAGTTTAGAATAAGTACTAACATATTCACAATGCATTCTGTCACAGGTAGGGACCTCAGAGCACTAAAATTACACGGTTCCCCCCTGCACTAAACATAATTAAATTCTGTTGCTTTCTGGTTGCATACACAGACATCTGCAGTGATTGCATTAACCAACTGAGGTAGTGCATTTCCCACTGATTAACTTAACTTGCATTCATTTTTCATTGAAGATGTGCGTTATTTTATGTGCAATTACCTACTGGTAAAAGCTCAACAAAATAGATAGAAAATGTTGTTCTTTTTAGCCGTGCCTTTGACTCTGCCACCATGGTCACTGACTCCGCCTTTATTGCAGTTGGTATGACAGTACTATCCTTTTTTCGATGCATGTCAACCAAGCTGAATAACAATGTAAAATCTGAGAAAGCCTATGATATTAGCATATGGTGTCCTGCCTTCACTTACCTTATGTAATTTGTTTTATATATTATGTAAGCATAACTTATGATCTGCATTTATTTAACACAAAGTACTATTCATTTGACAGAACTGTCAATAAACAGTCCTTTGGTGTTAAACAGGATTGTTGTACATAGGTTCTGCCCATTTAGCATGCCCAGATTTTTTCTCTTTTTTGGTCACCTGGGTTTGGACTTTTTACTGTGGGTTAGTCACCATACTTGTGTCTCACCCATGGTAATCACATGGTAAATAGACTATTTACCACCAGTGTCTGCTTTTTAAGATAAGACAACTGTTATGCAGCTAGGCACTTGGCTGGATAAATTCGAACATGTGTCCTCACATGTGTGCACACGTTTGTGAGCTGCACGTTTGAATCACCATTGTAAGCAGCCCAGTAACTGTGCACAGGTAGCCCGGTGCAGAAGGAACTCCGTAAATTTAGATGTTGACCTGGGATAGGCCTATGTATTAGTGGGCACTCATGGGTAAAGTTAGTATGATTTTCTGTTTTGTTTTCAGTGGCATTGTATTAGACACATAGGGGTAAATCTGCCTTAGAGTACAGTTTTGCTTCTTGGTAAACCTACAAAGTCTCTTAAGGTATGAAACTGGGCTGAAACATGTGTGTCTAGTTTGAATACATCATGCGCGTCCGCTTATGATTCATCCAGATTCGTCATATTTCTCTGGTTCAGCTCAGGTTCTGGGCCCAGGTCTTTTGCCACCCTGCTAGGCCAAGATGTATAGGCTGCTCACTAGCAGAAGGAACAAAGACCTCCCCACACAAAAGGAGTACCTAATCATGCTTCACTCATCTCCTGAAGAGGAAGGGGTGGAGAAGAAAATCTGCATCTGTTAATTAGCTTTTACACTGTACCATGGCTGAGACAGCCCATCACCACTGAACAAAGAAGGAAGCCCAGACCTCTGGAGCCAACACAGGAGGGGTGCTCCCCTTTGAAGTTTTGGTGCATAGGTCCCTGGCAGTGATGTCAGCTAAGGGTGGAGCGGAGGCCCCCAGAGTAGATATTAACAGTGACTTCTGCAGAGATGATGTGACCCTAGGATTGTCAGGAGTGTATGGCTTCTAGAACTTTCTACCCCTATTTAAAATCTCTTGCACAAAGGAGATAGACTTGTTGTTGGGCTCTGAACCTGGACTGCAACAGCAGCAACACCCTGGGGAGCTAGAAGGACAAGCTTCCTGATGGGCTAAGGACTCTGTCTACAGCTGACCCCAGGACCAGTTTGTCGGTCAGCATTCAACAGCCTACCAACAGACACCATAAAGTTGATGTCCATCTTCACACGAAGAAAAGTACTTTCATGGTACAGTTGTACTATATATTACGTAGTACACTACATGTGTGATCCAGTGTAATATCTCTTGTAGTCACTTCCTCTCTGTCCCCCCACCAGGAGGTGCTCCTTTCATTTGCAAATTATAAAAAGGCCTATGAAGCTTGGGCAAAATCTACTGTTATCTCACTTAAAATAATATCCCAAAGAACTGATTGTAATGTTCTATTCTATATGAGCACTAACTCCTTTTAGAAAAGTCATTGTCCACCCCACATCATAATCAGAACTGCTGACCCCTATTTACCATAGCACCGCCACACTTGCAGAAAAATTCCCAGCCCACTGTGGGACATCACGGAGAAAATTTTCTGACAATTTGCATGTTGCCTGATATTGCAACCAAGCAAAGAAACGTACTGTCTGTCTAGGTGGACACCTGCTACAAAGCCTTGTACAGGAACCACGCTACCCTGCCTGTCACAACTCTGACTACCCTTCTGATCAGAAGGACTTTTTCTTGTTACATTTCTTTACTTCTCTCCACTTTTTCATGTATGTGTAGTCGAGTTTTTGTCAGAAATAAAGAAGTAACATAATTCTAATAATAATTGAGTATATTTATAAGTAAATAAAATAAGGCTGGGAGTACAGCACAGTTCTGCAACTGAAGTCACACTCAACTCAGCTCTTACAAACAGAGGTTTTTATACACTTGGTGGGCACCAAAGTTCTACCTCCTTCATACCTTTACAATTAACAAAAGACCATAATTCTTTAAATTCTATCTGACTGCTTATTACAAAAATACAGTTATAACAGATATAATACATATATCTTTCTACATACACAGTAACTTTCGATCCTACCCTTTGAACTCTATCTATATGTCCTCCCTACACATCTACCAGCCTTTGAGGTTTTACAGTCTGCCCCCCACTTACTGCTAGCCTTGAAACAAAAACATTTGGTGCCCTGTCTCCCTTTCAGCCGGTCATGATTTACCCCTTCTCCTAACACTGGTGTCAGAAAGTGGCTCAGACTCTCCTTTATGTATGCCTCCTTCTAAATTATCTATGGCATGCAAAGTCGGTCTGTGACTGCTTTTACCCTGCACCTGGCCTCTCTCCTCATTCTCCTTCCTGTCCCTGTATCCCTGTTTGATCGTTATATTCAAACCGAGGCCTATACTTTTCACGTATCACATACACTTCTGCACATTTGTTTTCCATGTCGTGTGTTGACCAAAGTAGGCCTTCTGTCATTTTCTTGAGGCCTATTACATATGTTGCATTTTTATGAATGATAACAGGAGCTGGCTTACTGGCCCTTGCTCTGAGGGAGACAGCTCATGGCCTTCTTGCCTATTTTGCACTCTTACAACATTTTAACTATATTGCCATTTTCTGACAACACCCTTCTTGGTAAGCCCTCTTCAGGATCCTCCTCGCTTCCCAGCTTGCTCAGTGTGTGGCACATGCAAGTTAGGCGACATACCAGCTGTAAACTAACCTTGGCCTGGTCTAGCTGTAAATGTCTCCACCAGGGCATTAACAAACCTGCATAGTTGGTGATGATGCATTGTTCTCAGGGTTGTGGTACACTGCTCCAATGGTGGTGGTGGTGCACTCTGTTATGTATGGTGATGCACTGTGTCGTTGGTGGAGGCACGCTACACAATGGGTAATGGTGCACTGTGCAGAACATGGTAGTCCAGTGTCTGACACATCCTTTTGTATGAAAATCATGGAGTACTCATGATATTGTTCAAATTAATATATGTGCTCCTTTTCTATCTCTCCTTATTTTTTAGATCTGACATCTAGTGGAGAGCAAAGTGAGCTAGTTGTTTTTGTTCAACTTGCCTTCACTAGCACAAGGTGAAAATGTCTCTTACCGTAATGTTCCACAACCTGTTTGCCATGGGTTTTTAAATGTTTAAAAACATAATCAATTGCTTTCTCTTGCTTTCTCACCAAGAAATATTGGGTAGATTTGGATAGGTATGATGCCCTTGACACTATGCTTGAGGGCATCAATTTATAATTGAACAACGGCATAATGCACAACCTGACTGTAACATATCTAAAGACAATCACATACAGAGCACAGTGAAGAAACAGTGCAATATAAAACATTAGTAAACAAATGCACTGATAAAGAAGTGAGGTTTGTCCTGAAATGTGCCCTTTTTCCTGGATTTTTACAGTCCTGTACAGAATATTCCCCCATGCCAGATGGTCACCCTACCTGCAAAGGTTCTGTATCTGATGCATTTATTAGAACATCTCTTGTCATGCACTTACAATTGGCAGTAGTCGTCAAATATCTGCGGATGTTATAGAAAAGGAAAAATGTCACAACAGGAACACAACAGAGGGCAGCGGGGCAATGTTATCAGACACTCTGAATGCAATCTGTGTTGAACGGGATATTAAGCATACTAGCGGAAATGAATATGGTGTTTAACAATCAGATTGCCAGTCCAAGGAGAAAGAACACCAGCACATCAATTCTCCTTGAAGGGATGCATAACCAATAAAAGCAACAACATATCGGGTGCTCCAGGCTATGGGGATGATGTAGATGTGTTCTGTTAAGTATTATATTTCGTTTTTATTAAATACCTTTGTAATCTGTCATGCATCTCCACTGGAAAAGGTACCCCTCATGGGTACACTTCTTACTTCATTGACTTTATTCTTTTATAAACTAAAAACGCGTGGAAATCCTACATGGGCTGTGCTCCATCTTCTTGAGTATGCTGGCCTCTAGTGGCTATATCACGAACATTTTTAAAACAAGCTAGAGAAGTGAACATTCAGTCTAAGAAAACGCGTTTATGAGAGTATGTGAAATTGTACTTACGGTGGCCAACCTTCCGTTTTTAGCACGGTTTTCCATATTTGGGTGGTTTGCCCCGTTGCCTGCACTTCAGTTGAAAGCAAGGTGGCCGGCTTTTTGCTACTCACATCTAGCTTCCTGGCGGCACACCTCAAAATGGCTCGTAGGGAGCCCACATTTCGCTGTCATCCCTAATTGACCTGTGAAACCGGTGTCTGTCCTGTCTGGGAGGGAGGATCGGCACAACAGTAGAGGTCCTGCACAAAGCAGCTCCAGGGAACCTATCGCCTTAATAATAATAGGGAGTGTTTGTTGACACCTACAGTTTAACAGGTGTTCTGGATGTGTAAAACGAAACCATGGGGTATATGGAGGGAATATGTTTTTGGTCTTTCTTCCATCAAGCTTTATTCGAGGTGCACACATATTTAATAGGTTTACACCGATCCAAGAGAAAAGGTAAAATTGCAGGTTTATTCTGGACTAACAACATACACCTGCCGACTCTTGGTCTCTCAATAACTAATCATAATATTCTAAAAAAAAACCAATTTAAACGTTGACACCACAGAAAAACAGGTTTAGAAAAATAAATAGTATGTATCTGAATAAAATAAGGTAAAACGATGAGAATCCAATGTACACAAGTATAATTATGAATTTTTAAAGATTAAATCCCACTGAAGTGCTTAGAGACTCCAAATGGGGCTAGCACAGCATTGTTGACAGAGTCATTCCCAATAATCTAACGCCACAGGTGCCGGTCACAGAGTCACATTGGCCCCCAGGCACAGTACCTTTGGAAACAAAGTTACCAAGACGTCGCACGGAATTGTGGAGATGAAGCGTCGATGGAGCCGGTGCGGTGTCAGTCCCTTACAGCGTCTGGGGAGGTGAGGCGTCGGTTCCGTACTGCGAGGCAGGGGAGGCGAAGGTTGGTTCCTTCTGGTTGCAGAGGGAGCTAGTGCGGCGTTGGTGACGAGGCATCAGTTCCTGTGACCCGGCGGGGTCGATGTATCCAGTCAGTCAAGACATGATGAGTCGACTTTGTAGTGTCGCAATCACACTGCGTGATGTCAGAGGCATTGTGGCAAGGTCGGACTTGCGTTGCAGGCCGCGGTTTTTGCAGGCAGTGATGTCTATGGAGTGGGAGCCGCTGCAGCATTGGTGCTGGTGTCGCTGAAGTAATTCTTGGCATTCCTGAAGTCAGAAAACTAGCTAAAAGCTAGCTGGTGAAGACCCTGTTGGCCCTGAGAATTCAGAACAGGAGGCAAGCTCAATCCAAGCCACTGGAGAGAACTTTTGGGGAAGGCAGATTCCTTCCAGCAAGGTCAGAGGCCAGCAGGGCAGCAGGGCAACAAGAAGGGCAGTAGTCCTTCTCAGCAAAGCAGTCCAGATTAGTTCTTTGGGTAGCCAGGCAGTTCCTTTGAAAGAGTGAAGGTGTAGATCCAGAAGTGTCTGATTTGGTTGAGTAAGAGACCCAGTTTATATTTACCAAAATGCCTTTGAAGTGGGGAAAATGTCAAAGAGTGGTTTTGAAGTGCACAAGCTCCCGTTTCAGCCCAGTCCTGTCTACCAGAATCCCTGCGGAGTTTATCAGTCCTATGTGTGAGGGCAGGCCACTGGCCTTTGAAATGTAAGAGAGAGCCCCTCCACCCTTCCTGCCCAGGAAGACCCATTCAATATGCAGTATGCAGATGAATGCAGATAACACTGAGTGTCCTGTGTTTATGGCTGTCTGGGTGGAACATGCAAGGGGAACTGTCAATCAGCACAGACCAGGTGTGGATTGGAGACAGGGCTGTAGAGAACAGATGGCAAAATCCCACTTGCTAAAAGTGGCATTTCTAAAACAGTAATATTAAGTCCAACTTCACCAATAAGCAGGATTTTCTATTACCATTCTGGCAATACTAAATATGGCAAGGCTACTCCTTTCAGATCAGAATCTACCACTCAAAAGTATATGAGGGCAGTTTTAATGCTAGTCTATGAGAGGAGCAGGCCTCACAGTAGTGGAAAATGAATTTATGAGTTTTTCACTACCAGGACATGTAAAACGCATAAGTACATGTCCTGCCTTTTACCTACATAGCACCCTGCCCTATGGGTTACCTAATGCCTATCCTATTGGTGACTTATAAGTAGAAAAATGGGAGTTTAAGGCTTGGCAGGTACTTTTAAATGCCAAGTCGAAATGGCAGTGAAACTGCACACACAAACCTTACAATGGCAGGCCTGAGACATGGTTAAGGGGCTACTTATGTGGGTGGCACAATCAGTGCTGCAGGCCCACTATTAGCATATAATTTACAAGCCCTGGGCAAATATAGTTCACTTTACTAGGGACTTACAGGTAAATTAAATATGCCAAATGGGTAGGAACCAATGTTACCATGTTAAAGGGAGAGAGCATATGCACTTTAGCACTGGACCGCAGTGGTAAAGTGTGCAGAGTCCTAAAACCAGCAAAAAACAGGGTCAGAAAACCATAGGGAGGCAGGCAAAGAGTTGGGGGATGACCACCCTAAGGCTGTCAGGTCTACCAGTTGGACAACAATATTGCCAGATCAGGGGGAAGGGCAAAAGAGAAAGTGTGATTTGCCCAAGTTAAAACAGTTTGGTAAGCTGAAGACTTGCGATTTTAATGCAGTACTGCTTTGAAGGCTATTACATTATGTGACCCCCCCTCTACACGCACACACACAAAGGGGCATATTTACAAGAAAATGGCGCATCAGTTCCCAATGCACCACTTTTCTTGTGTCGCCCCTGCCCCACCTAACAACACTATGGCTGCGCCGTATTTACAAAAATGTTGACCCTAGTGCAGCAAAAGCACAGGGAGGCCCATTGATTAAAAGTGGTGCGTCATTTTAACGCCTGCTCTGAGCAGGTGTCAAAAATAATGGAAACAATGACGCAGTGAAATGTTGGAAATTTCACTGCACCATTTTTCGGACCTCACTGCATCAAAATGGCCCCCTTGCATACATTATGCCTGACTCAGGCATAATGTGGCACACGGGTTTACAAAGTGGTGCAAGCATTGCACCACTTTGTAAGTACGGAGCAGGAGAAAGGCATCCTTAACGCCACCCTAGCGTAAAAAAAATTACATTAGGGTGGCTCATGGTGGCACTAGGGGCTTGTTATTATGCCCCAAAGTCTCAAGCAGGTAGTCTCCCTTAGACTTTCACATTTTGGTGAATCGACCATGAGAGTGGTCACTCTCTACCCACATTACACCAAGGTTTTTTTTTTCCACAACAACTTTAATAACAGTCTTTAGATTGGTTCTTAATACTCCCAATCTTGGACAAAAAATGTGAACTTAGAAATACACTCAAAAGGTGATTGCCCAAGAGCACACAATTTAGCTAAATAAGGAGGCTGGGTTGAAAAGATATGTCTCTTGGTTCCGCGCTTTTGTACTAGCCCAACAAACCACAGCTGGGGTGGCAGTGGTTCTGACAGAGAGGCCAATGGTCTACCTATACAGGGAAATGTCTGTGCATTGGTCCTGCCAAGTTTAAAAAGTAATTGTTTTTTCAAGCATATTTATGTAATGTGTTGAAGCCAGTATTAGATGTTAAATCTAGTGGTGGTGTCTGTGCACCCCAGTCAATTGCCCTCCTTCTTAAGGATCCTGTCATGGTGTGTTTTTTAGCACTCACTACAGGTATTGTGATTATTTCTAAGCCACTCATCAAATATTTCCAAATGAAAAAGGTAGATTTTGAGATTGTTCCTGGGGCAGTAGGTTGTTATTGGGCAGTGTCAATGGTGGATACTATTGCTTACATTGGTATTTTAGGTATTATGACTATTTAATTCCATTTTGATGAGTTATATATTTTATAAACTTGTCTCGCCATAGGTGCTAATAGCGAGCAGTCAGGGGTCACTCCAGGGGGTGGTAAAGGGGTTGGAACTTAAACACAATATGACACCGTAACCCAGACCCAATATCCACCTGAGTTATTTCTTATAAGAGGGCCTGATTTATAAGGGGATTCTAGGATTAAACCCTCAGAACGATCGCCGTTACTTAAAATACTCCCACTTCCCAACAAACGTATTCTGATGCATCTAATGCACAAAGTGTCTGTTCGTACATAGTGAGTCTGCATGCATGCAAAGAGATTACACATGCAGTGTCCTGTGATGTGATAATGGAAACTTTGCCACACTAGTAGTACTTCTGTAGTACTGCTTCACATACATTTCAATGCCTGTGCGAAATGGCTCCAAAACAACTAAGATTGGGCCATTTATGTAATATTCATAGTTAATACATCCAAATAGGAAGGATTGTGCCCTCTCTGCACTTTTACTAATAGGGAGCTAAATGCCTTTGTGAACTGGCCCCCAAGTGACCTCATTAGTGCTACCTCAATGGACATCAATGAGTGGCATTCAGGGGTAGCTGCTGCTACCCCTGGCTTGTCCTTTGGCACCCTGGATCTACCGTCTCTACCCCTGTCCTCTAAGGTCACGAAGGCACTAGCAGGAACAGTGGGTAAACAGGGATCTAAAAGCCCTGTTTACTTTCTGTAGTTTCTACTCCTTACCAAAAAAGACTCAGCAACAGCGAATCAGAGGCTTTTGAGGGGATAACAGTGAAAAGGGGATACCAGGTAAAATAACAGTGAAAATTAGATAACAGGTAAAACAACTGTAGTACTAGCATTGATGTCAAATAAAAGGATGAACAGTATGTTACTTTTTTAAATATAATATCAGTCTCTATGTCTTTTATGAATTATATATGATTCCTCTATATGTTCTATTAAGTCTAGAATCTGAAAAGAAATGTAGCAAACTAAACCTATTCTAGAAGAGTTGTTTTGTCCTGGGAAATTAAAATCATGGTATTCAAATAAATTGGTGTATGGATTCCTCTTAATATTAATATATTGGGGCCTGATGTACAAAGCCCTTGTGCAGTAACAACCAGTGTTCTTAGACCTCACCTGGTCTTCCCCCAACCTTTGCCTACCTCCTTCACCTCTACCTCTAACTCTACCCCCTCCACCTCTGCGCATTTGAAGTCTACCCCTCTTCAAAGGCCAACAGGGTATATGTAAGGGACCTCTGACACTACTGCTTCAGTACACTTCTAGACCTGTGAAGACTCTCTGCTAGGAAGAAGGACTGATGAAGGACTGCCACTCTGCTGGACTGCTGCTTTGCTGTAGTCCTGCCTTGCTGTGCTACCCTGCATCACAGCTACTAGAAGGGATAGATGGCTGCCCTCCTGATCTGAAGTCTCAGGGACTTAAAGGACTTCCAACTACCCTATTCCTGCATAGGAGTGGGTGGAGCTCACAGAGTTGTACTCCATGGAATTCCACAGAGTTCTGCGAGCGGCGGAATACTGCCTGCCCTAGTGGCACCCTGGCCTGAATGCTCCCGATCTCGGAAGCAGCTGGCCTGACCCTGCTGAACGCTTCAGAGATTGGGCACATTCAAGCCAGGGCAGTAGGCAGCGAAAGCTGCTGTTTCAGGCCTCTTGTGCACCGTCCTGCCCCGTGTGCCCTGGCGCCAGCAGCAGCTCCATGCCGCCAATGTCAGTCTGAGTGGGCACTGCAGCCCAGTTATGGGCCACACAGCACAAGTGCAGACTGTCTGCACTTTGACTGTGTGGCCCATAACTGGGCTGCAGTGTGCACACGGTGAGCTCCGCTCTGCTGCCGGGACTAACAGAGTTTTTGGTCGATCTTAACTCTGTTAGCTCCGCCAGCAGAGCGGAGCTCACCGCCCACCCCTGCTCCTGCACCTGGACTCTGCCATCTATGAGTGTGTTCTGACAAGGGGTGCCCACCCCACTCCTGGACCTGTCGAAGTGGACCTACAGTGTTTATTCCAGGGGAACAGACGCATCCTCTGCTGTGGGGGAAGAACTGACGCATCACCACTGTTGCGTGGCTCTGAACTGACCCAACAAACTAGCATCACTGTATTTTTAGAACCAATGCATTGCCTTCGGAACCACCACTAATCAACATTTTCCTTGGCACCAGCTCCACGCATCCTTTGTCAATGGAAGTCCCGACGATGATTCTACAGCTCCACATTGCAGCCTCTGCTCTCATCAGAACTAATGCTGCCAACGCATCCCTTCACAAACCTCATCAACAGGATCCTTGATGACAGTGTAACAGGACCTCGCACCGCAGCCTCACCGCATCTTGGGACAGATGCATCGCATCAGCGGCACGACCTGTGTTTTGGACTCACGCAACGCTCTGCAACCAGGATTTAAGGTACTTTAATTCAGCAGGCCTAACTGGGTCCCTGTAGTCAGCCCACGCTCCATCGTTGTCAGCCTGAAATTTTGACTCTGTACGGATATAGTGTGACCAGATCTCCTCAGTTTGCGCTTCTTGCTTTTTAAGTGCTATTTTACAGTTTATTCTTTAAAAAATCATAACTTAAGTTCTACTTATTGGATTTTTGACATTGTGGTCTTGTCTTATTTATTAGTCAGATCTATTTTTCGAACCTTGTGTGGATTCTTTTTGTATGGTGCTTTCACTGTTTTACTGTTTGAAGTGTTGCACAAATACTATACACACTGCCTCTAAGTTAAGCCTGACTACTGTGTGCCAAGCTACCAGAGGGTGAGCAAAGGTTAATTTAGGGTTTTTCTGACACTTACCCTGACTAGGATTATGGTTGCTGTTTGACTGGGTTTACACCCCTAGTCAACCATCAACCAAATTTCTAATAAATGCGATTTGAAAATCACAAGGTTTGCGACACTAAAATATATTGTACAATGCGCAAAAGTCCTTTTGTGAGCCTCCTAAAGATGGCTTGTGCAACACTTTCAAAATTGCAAATAGAATTGTGCATGAGATGTCTCCTCTCCTTTTTGTGATTCAAAAATGTAAATATCAAAGGTTTGCGATCCCAATCTTGGTTGCAAACTGTCGATCAGTTACCAACCCACAGGCTGGAGCATTAACTAATTTGTAAATACGAAGTTCTCCCAGTTGGACAACTTTCCCTTTAGCAATCAGTGACAGTGTATGTTCCTCCCAATGTGCTTGCAAACAGGAAACCTTTTTTTTAACAGGCACTGTCTCTTTTTTGGACATGGCCTACTTTTTAACAAAACAAAGGCCCAGATTTAAGTAAAGTGGCGCTTCATGTAATGAAGAATCACTTTTCTTGAGCCCCATTGCTCCCCCCTAACGCCACCATTTGCGTGCCCTATTTAACATACAGTGCACCATGGCGTTCGTTAGAAACAATAGCAGCATAATTTCTGACGCTATTGTGGTACTTTGCAGGATAAGCGTCAAAAAATTTGGCGCTAATCCTGAAAAGTACATAGAGGACCATTAGAAATGATGGTGTGCCTCATGTTAAAGCCTGCTCTGAACAGGCGTTAAACATGACACTAAAGATGGTGCAGTGGAATCTCATAGATTCCACTGCTCCGTTTTTCTGGGCCTCCTATCGGGGGAATACCCCCCATGCATAGATTATGGCTGGCGCAGGCATAATGTGGCGCAAGGGTTTCCAAAATGGCGCAATGCAAGCATTGTTCCACTTTGCAAATATGGTGCAATATTTTTGCCAATCTAATGCTAAAATGAATTATGCTAATGTGGCACTAGGTGGCGCTAGGTTCTTCTTAAATTCGGGCCAAAGAGTTTCTATTTGGGAATACAAAGGCAGAGATGGAGGTCGTGTGGCCCTTGCATTTGCATCCAATCACTGAGGGTTGCAAATTGGACCTGTTTGATTAATATTCATGAAGCATGTTTATTGTGAATCCTGCAAATGGACAATTTGCATTATGACCTATTAGTATATTGGTCACATCTTAAATTGCACACCTATTTGCAAACTAGTTGGTGTGCACCTTGCATTTCATGGTTTATGAATGGGCATTCATATATCAGGTTCTTAGTGTTTTTAAAAAAAAGAGGCTTCATGAGCTTGGGGAAGAGCAGCTGATGAAAGCCCAAAAAGAGGGATACAAACAGATTAATTTGTCCTTCCCATAGGGGCTTTAGGATTCTCTTGTGGTCCATGTCAATCGGAATTGATCTGTAAGCATCTTCATGGTCTATTCTGACCATCCAATCCATCACTTGGAATAGGTGCTGCAGGTGAATGATGGCTTCCACTTGGAAATCTTGGTGTGGAAAAAACATCCCGAATTCCCCCAGGTTTATAATTAGATTCAACCATTCTTCTTTGCTAGAAAAATAATTTGTTTGAGCCAGTGGGGAATCTGTGCAGGTTCAGTGCCTGTTCCCCCCCTTTTGCTTACTATCTCCGGCATATCTGGCTCCTCAGTTACTGACCTAGGGTTCCTTTGAGCTACCTGATGCAGCTAGAGGCAAGCTGCAGGTGTAAAACTAGGTCACAATGACATTTGAGCCAGTGCCAACTGTATGGGTCCAGCTGATCTCTCTCCCCCTTTTTCTACCGTCTCTTTACCTGACTCTATCTCTGTGAAGGCCGCTAGCTTCAAGGAGCTCCCAGAATTGTTTTAGACCCTTGGTTCCTCACCTGAGGCTCTTTTCAGATCACAACCCTGGTTCCAGTTAGAGGTTTAGGATTGGGTTTACTGGGTTGTAGCTCCCTGTGGTACAGACAACATCCAGCCAGGAGCAGATCCAAGACAAAGATCTAATTTTGTTGGTTTATATGACAACCAAAGAGATACCTGTCTTAGATCTATGTTGTTTGCAGTTGATGATTGGATTGCAATGTCCGATTCAGAGACCCCGACCCTCCGATATTGATTATGAATTACACAGTGAATCATATGACACTCCAAGAATGAATGCTTTGGCTTTGCCTCTTTAAAACAACCACTAGCCGACAAGATGTTTACTTTTTTTAATTCACTGTATTTGTGAAATGTAATTGCCCACATCCTCTTAGATTCTTCAGGAAGATCAACCATCAGAGATTCCTGAAGGGAAAGGTTGATTGCTTACAATTTTTGTACTTTAGAGCTGTGACGTGGTCTAAGAAATTGTGACGTTGCATGAGGGTCTTTTGGTGAGATTTGCTTGCATAACATCGGAAGATAAATTCCTTGTTAATAGATTCCTTCTGAAATTTAGGTTTCTTGCAATTAGATAGGTGTTAAATTGTGCTCTCTTTACTTTTGAAGTATAATTTTGTGCTTCTCTTCTGAAGTCTTCGTAGACCTGAAACAAATGCAGTTATAATAAAATATATTCTTATATTGTAAACAGACTTTCTGTTTATGTATATCAAACCACCTTGAAAGCAGTTTGTTTTCCCAATATGATGGTCATATAAACTAAAATCGCTGGTATGACTATTGTAGGAAAGTAGAATCTTTCTGGCATAGCAGCCCACACTTTGTGCCTGGTGTCAGTATGTTTGGATTGTAGTACACTGGAATCCTGCTAACCAGGACCCCAGTGTCAGTGTTCTCTTCCCTAAATTTGGTTGTATGGTAACGTTTACATCCCACAATTGGCATACTGGTGCACCCATCCAAGTCCCTAGTATATGGTACTTAGGTACCCAGGGCATTGGTACACTAGGGGTCCCCAAAGGGCTGCAGCATGGATTGTGCCATGCAAACTGTGACTACAGGCCTGCCATTGCAGCCTGTGTGAAATGGTGCATGCACCTTTCTCTCCAGATATAAGGGTTGCCTTATATCATTGTCACTGCACTTTGACCCTGTAAGTCACCCCTAAGGTAGGCCCTTCAGTTCAAGGGCAGGGTGCATAGTTTTAAGAGTGAGGACACCCCTGTAGGAGCAGAAGTGCCCCTCAAACCACAGGCTCCATTTCCTAGGCTTTGTAAGTGCGGGGAAGCCATCTTAAGGTATGTAGTGGACACTGCTCAACACGAGTTGTCCAACTACATAATGGTTTCACCCAACATAGGCTTGTTTGGTATCAAACATGTTGGAATCATGCAATTACACCAATTCCAGTGCTAGTTGCATGATACCATGTACTCTGGGGGTTCCCTAGGGGATCCCCCAAGTCTGCCTGTACAGTCTTGCAGGGTTTGCATGCCAGCCTGTGCTGCTGCCAACCCCAGACACTGTTCTGCCCTCCTGCTGCTGAGCCTAACTCAGGCAGGGGAATGCAGAATAAAGGATTTCCTGTAAGATAGAGGTATGTCCATCCCTTCTTTTGAAATAGGTGTCTCTGGGCTAGGGGCGGGGTGCCTCTGAGCATAACCAGATTACTTTGTAGGGCACATTTGGTGCCCTCCTTGCATAAACTGGTTTTCACCAGTACAGGAACCCCCGGTTCCTGCTCTGGCACAAAACCACACAAAGGACAGGGGAGTGACCACCCCCTTGTCCAGCTCCTCCCCTAAGGAGGCACACCTAGCTCTGCAACGTGGCCACTTGGTTCTGCCATCTTGGAAATAAGATGAGCAGAGTCCACTGGGAGCATCTGACTAGTTAGTCCAGCTGGGTGACGTCCCTGAACCCCTCTGATATGTGGGTCATTGCAGTAAGTGTCCAACCCCCTTCCTGGATTACTTAAGGGCTACCCTGAGGGTGGGACGCTAGTTTCATCTGCCAGACTTCAGGAACCATCTGCAAATCTTCTCTGCAAGACACTTCTGCAACCCGGACACCGGAACCGCTCCTTTTTTTCGCTGGAACTAGAAGCAAGACTGTAACCAGTAGGAGGGCTCCTACTGTAACTTTGTTTCAAAGTTCTGCAAAGACTTCTGCAACCCCGTGGCCGCGCATCCACAAGAGTCATCAGAATTCTGCCTGCACCTAGGAAAGCAAGAATAAATCTCCCTTGGAGTGAAGGAGTCACTCCCCTGCGTCTGCAGGCAACTCAACAATGACGACTGGCTTGTGGATCCTGCTGTCCCATGGACTCTTCGAGGCTCTGCAACACAGTTGGTGGTGGTCCTATGGCTCTTAAGGGGTCTGACCTATATTCCTAGCAACTAGGATGTCTGTGGTCCCTCGCTGGAGCTGCTTAGCTGGGACCCCTGTGCACCACGTCTGTTTGTCATTGTCAAGGCTTGTTGGCTCTTCATTCCGAAGACCTCCTAGCTTCAAGAAGCCCCAGCCTCCAGCACTCTCCAGCTCCAAGGACGACATCCTTTTTGCAACTCCTGTGACGTGGGCATCCCCCTTTGCTGTCCTGTTGAGGCTTCCCTGGGATTCTCTGTGTCTGCTGCCAAAGGGTCCCGCTGGGGCTCCACTGATTCCTGCTGGCTCTCCTGTGTGCTGAGGGCTGGGTCTGACCTACCTGCTGAGGTTGGGCAAAATGAATCCTTGCTGGTGCCCACAAATCCTGCATCCTCTGTGCAATGCTTACCTGCATTTGCCAAAGCTTGTTGGTGGTCCCGCTGACCAATGAACCCTTTGCAATTCGACGTCTGGCATGGGACACTTCTTGCGGAGAGCTACAGGATAATTGCACATTGTCATGGAATACAAATATGCAGGAGTGACTGAATTTGCAACTGATAGGTGTCCTTTTGCATTTCCTAGCAGGTGTAAATTGAGCAAATTCTTAGCGGCAAGCATATGTGTATCACTCTGTGAATTTGGCCTCATGTTTGCAATTACAGTATTTTTTACATAACAACAATACAGAATGAGTACTGGAAGGATTGAAGACAAACAAGCTGTGATGCATGAAAAGCAAAAGGTCTAATAAAAAATAGACCAACATATACTTTCATTAGTAATGCAGTATATGTAATTGTCAATTTGTTTGTAAGATGTAAATACATTTTTTCCATTTCTCAAATAGTACGTAATTTTTATTTTACAAGTACTTACCAATGGGACCTAGGGTTAAATGGGTCAGAGACTGCAGTGCTGAGCACTGACAAATAATTTAAATGGACATTGAAACAAGAGACTGAAGACAACAACTGCGTAGTCCCACTAAAATTCTTCTATTTTGGGAGGCCTGATTACATTGTATCACCAAAATATTTGAGAAAAGTCAGGACTAAATATCAAATGCACTGGAGCACATCTATTGGGGGAGGTATTTTCTGTCACCTCATCGCAGTTACTTGTCCACCAAGATGTTTTTGGAGTAGTCTCTTTCGGAATTGATGCTGTGTCAATACATCCCAGTGTTTTTTAGATTAGGGACTAACGGCAGAAAGAGAGTATGGTCCTTTCACTGAATCATGTGCAGTAGATTGCTGTTGGACAGTATCTGTAGTGATTGGTGTGATTGAGCCAAACATACAAACTCATTCCAATTGGATAACTACATTATCCTCTTAGTACATTTGAGCTTCCAATGGTGGGGGTAGGAAAGGTACCACTTATGTATTTTACTGCTTATATAGTCCAGGATGTTGGTGATATCCTATCTACCATACCCAAAGCTGACACTACCCTCCCACTCACCCACTTTAATGTGTTTTATAATTTTGTCTGTTTTTTTGTTTTGTTTTTGAATGTTTGGTGTTTCAAGCTTTAACTTTACAATTGGTCTATTTAGTAGATTCAAGTTGTGACCTAATGCTGGTTTTATGCCAGAACTTCCAGAATATCTTACCAGAATTCAGGTGGGTAGCGTGATTTGTACTAACTGAATTCTGGTTTAGAGAAGACCTATATGTCACATTATGGTGGTCCACACTACAGGGCACTAATAATGAGGCATTATATATAATGATGGTATAATATATAACTAACAAGCATTCTTTCTATAAATTGATAGGTATCTGAATTTCTATTTGCACAAAAATACTCTATTGTTTTTATTTGTATAAAATGCCAAATTACATTATCTAAAAATGTTTTTGTTTTCTTCTTTTTTTGCTTTCTCATGGAATCCAGAACCATCAGTTTCAGAAAATCTAAATAAATACAGCTTATCTGAAGATGAACTTATCAGTGCCATCAAAGCAAAGGATGAAGCCAAGGACTTCTCTTTTAAAATATCTGAGGACCATCTGCCTTCCAACACAAATGCAGAAACTCATGAAATTAAAAATCCTCCTGGAACACCAGCTGTGCCACCGCCCATAGAAAACGAGCCAAACAGTGCTGACTCTGGGGATTCAGAAATAGAGCTTGTATCAGAAGACCAAGTGACTTCAGATGAGGCAATGCATTCTACCTACATGACCTTCAGCCACATTGGGGGCCCTCCTCCATCACCTGCATCCCCTTCCATACAGTATAGTATCCTGAGGGAGGAGCGTGAAGCTGAACTGGATAGCGAACTAATCATTGAGTCATATGAAGGTTCATCAGCCTCTGAGGAAAGCCCAAAAAGGGAGCAGGATTCTCCACTTATGAAACCCTTCCACATGGACATAATTGAAGAAGAGAATGGCTTAAGAAATGAAGGCACAGAAGTCTCTGATTATGAGCTCAATAGTCTGACGGAGAGCAAGATGAATAGAGAGAATCTGGCAGAATCAGCTTCCTACATGAAATCCGCTTATGCCACATCTGAAGTCAAAATTGAGCCACCACTCTCAAAAATTAGTTCTGAACTATCAAAGGACAAATTGAGCCTACAGAAATCAACAGAAGAGTCACTTATTAAGCAAAGCAAGGCATTTTCTAAGGACTCTGACAAAAAAAGTCCTGTGGCATTATCAGCCTTGATATTTCTAAACAAGAAAAAGGGTGAGTAAAATACTTTTGTGATGTTGATTACCATTTAATTGATTTAAGAGTAGGCAGTTATTGTCAAAAGTCTCATCGGTTAGGGAAATCTGATTCAGATATTCCACTTATTAGGACAATGAACCAAGACAAAGCAGTTCTTCTGCAGTTGGAGATGTGGCCATACCAGTCACGCCCACAACTTTCTGATACCTAGGGATACAGGTTTATAAAGCACAATATATCTAATAGAAGGAAATCTTCAGAAGGCAATTACATCCCTTAGATCACAAATTAATTTATGCATCAGGCTACCATTGTCTGTGGCGGGCCGCTGGAACTCACCAAAATGCTTATGCTGCTGCTTCTACTTTATTATTTTATGAACCTACTGGTGGTGATCCCAGTCCATTTTTTCAAATCATTAAATACTATTTGATGTTCTGGTGTGGGGTAATGGCAGACGAAGGAGCAGCCTAGCCAAATTGCAGTTGCCTTCTGACAGATGGGATTAGCTGCTTCAGATTTTAAATCCTATTGTCTAACGGGTCAGTTGCAGTGGCTCTCCTGCTGGCTAGCTGGATGGAACCTCCAATAATTTGACTACACAAAGGCTATGTTAGACCAAGGCAAGCTACATGGTGTGATCTGCCCAGGCTCCCCATGCCCCTTTCAGCCTCCCTGTTGCTACGTGTCACTCTCGCCATTTGGAAAATGGCCATACAATACACAGCATCAACAACACTGTATGCCTCAAACATGCCCTTACTGGGACTTCCCACAACAGCTGTGATCCTTATAATGAGACAGCTGCACTCCACGGGAGTGGGGCGGGGTTCTGACATTTGGGACATTATTTAGAGACAATATCCTTTTGAGCCATACAGGTTTTAACAATACCCAGGGCCTTACAGACTCCCTGTTTCTGACACATGCTAGTATTACACGATATGTCAAACAACATTGGGCCCCTGATGGTGCTGAACCACTTATACACAAATTTGTACAGGCAATACATACCATGGGCCACGGTAGATACCTGATCCTATGGCTGTATTGAAGACTCTGAGAGCATCTATCAAGCTCACTAACCCCCTCATGAGTCAAATGGGGGGAAGACCTAGGTTGGGAGCTTTGAGACAAGGAATGCACCTTCCTTCACGAATACCGCAAGAGAATATCCAAAATTCCTGATTTAAATGTATTTAGTTCTCCATATTACACTGAGCATATCTCATGCCACATAGACTTCATTTGATGTTCCCTTCTATGTCCCCCACATGTTCCCGATGTCAGACCCCAGATGCTAATTTATTTCATATGTTGTGGAGCTGCCCTGCATTATCTTCATATTTGTTGCAGATCTGTACTGCACTAACAGAACTGGTCGAGAGAGACACTTGAAAATTGCATGTTGAGGCTGTTTCACCGACCCAAAGGCACTAAAGTGCTGACGCAGTTCTCAGACTTTGCGCAACCATACAGGCTAAATGACTCCTGGCTAGGCGATGGAAATCCTCAATAGCGCCTTCGCTGTCTCCATGGAGGGAGGAGGTGGAAAGTTGGGAAATGGCATAGAGCAACGCTCTACGCTGAGAGGAATATATAGGATTAAGAGGAAACCAATAGCGATGGAGTGGGATGCATTATTGGAATCCTTTAAAGCCCAAGAGACTAATGACAACTGACCTATTATCCCAAGGAGCACCCCAGGACACACTATATTACTGCCAATCCTGGAGCACTGGTGGTGTCACACCTCATAATTCGACTGAGGGGGAGTTTCTGATGGCGTATTAACGACCACTCTATCTTATACTCCTACTATCTGTACACCATGATGCTCCTGGGCTCCGTAGATATCACCGCATAATACTGTACCTAATATATACATGATATGGGGCAGTTGTCTAGTTTAAGGGGGGTGGGGGGAGTTAGTACCTTCAGGCTATAGTTCATAACATATATATGTTAAAGATGCCACTTACCATGATGTGCTACATCTGTTATACAGTCATTCCTACTTATAGGATTGTATATCATGTTAATACTGCCATGCTTGGTGATACAGTGAACTGATTTGATACCTCAACCTCTCCTATACCAGAGGAAACGTATGTAATTTTACTTCCCTTTATACTGGAAAAGCAAACAAGTTAGTTAAAAAAGAAGAGGATAACAGGGGTGGAAATAAGCATAGTACAGGAAATCATCTTTGAAAAAGTTAGAAAAATATTTTTTCCGTGATTCTACCTCAACCTAAACAGATGTAGGGGAAGTGCAGTTTTAAGAGTTTCCTGATGCATAGTAAGATGAGGTACCTTTATAAACAGGCTTTTTAAAAATATAGGTTTAGTATAAATTAATTTTACCAATTAAGGGTATCTATGTGTCAGAAACTGTGTTATTGTTTGTGCAGGGTGTGATTCCTGCACAAGTAATAGGTCTAGGGCTGTCACCAAGTACCACATTGTAGCATTTGACTCTCTCAGTGTAGTGAAGCAAAGCAGTCCAAAGCCTACTAATGGGAGGTGGTGTGAGCTAGTAATGTCCATTTGCTTGCACTCAACAACACACAGTAAATCATTGTACATTTAGTGCTTTTTCTATGAAATAGGAAAAGCACATTTATTAACCACACGCTACTAAATTCTACTCATTAGTTTACAAATATATACATCAGGTAGACTGAATTATCTTTTGTGATATTCCGAAATCACATTTGACCCCTACTGGGTCATGACCGCTACAATCACAGCACCCCCACCTTCACCAGATAGAACATCAAAGTTTAGCCATGTGTCATTTTAAACAAAACAGGCCTATAGGCTTTGTCAATGGGTTAACACATCAATATATAAGGCAGGCCTATTGGATTAGTCACATCATCACCACACCAATGTATGAGACAAACCTATTGGCTTTGTTACTGGTTGTTGTTAGTGAGCCCTTGCACTTTCAAGCTGTAAAGCAAAAATTCCAGCCCAAGAACTACTTTGGAATTAATTGGCAGACTCTCCTGGTGTCATAATTGTAATGCCCCAGCAAACTTAGGGGCATTTTAAGGGCCCCTAGTGCCTCCTTGCACCACATTAGTGTAATGTTTTTTTTTATGCTACTGTGGCCCAACAAGGTCAAAATCCCCGTGCCATATTTACAAAGTGGCACAATGCATGCATTGCACCACTTTGTACCCTTTGTGTTACATTGTGCCTGTGCCAGGCATAATGTATGCAAAGGGGACATTCCCTCTTTAGGGGGAGCCGCAAAAATGGTGCAAAGAAATCTCTGAGATTTCTTTGCATCATTTTTCCTGCACTTTTAACGCCTGCTCATAGCAGGCATTAAAAGGCGGCACACCATTGATTACAATGGGCCTCAACAGGCTTTCCAGTATTAGCGTCAACATTTCTTACGCTAATCCTGCAAAGCTCCGGAATAGCATCAAAAATTATGACGCTGGTCCATAACTACCTCCGTGGTGTGCCGTAATTTAAATAGCGTGCACACATGGTGGCGTTAGGGGGCGCTAAGTGCACTGTGTTCAGCACCACTTTTCTTAAATGTGCCTCCAAGTGTTGTTTTTATAAAACCAAAAAGGGGAGAGGGTCTGCTGCAACCAATGCAGTCCCCACAGCACTTAATAATCACATTGGTTCCACTGCCCCTCCCTGGGGCACCACAAATAAGAAGCCTATATGAAATTAAGCCCGTAGGGTATCGTAGGGCATTCCAAGTCAGGAGCATGCATATTTAATTAGTTGTTCCATACGCTTTGTTCATATGTACAGCCTTGCTTCACAAGTCTCTGTCCTATTTTAGTTTCTCTTAGATGGATACCTTGGTCCAACCCTGGGGACCCGCAGCCTCTTAACATGTTGTCCCACTGCAGGGATTCTACTTCTGTGCTGCCTGGCCTTCTCCACATTCTGATGACATGTTCCTTTGCTGGCATGGGAGCCAGTATGTGCACTTTTATAGTGGGCCCCAAGGATGGGGTCCCAGGACCCTTCATGGATGCTTCTGTCCCCATAGAGAAAGGGACCCCTGGTAGAAGAAGGAAATATGGGGAGGGGACCTAATATATGTCTCGTTCTCCTTAATAATTAGAAGTTAATGATGCATCACACCCTGGGAACTTAGTCCTCCCTAGGAGAATTTCAAGAGTAGTGGTGGAGCACCATGCACTTGTCTGCTTGTGTGGCTATATTAAAATGGGTAATCTTTTAAAGATACATATGTCTGGCCCGATTGGCTGACTTCCTTAATTTGGGCCTCTTTCTGCTCCTGGTGGCAAGCCCTAGTCACTTGGATCAGTTTCACAGGACTCCTGACCTCAAAGGGGTACACTGTGCAGGGAGATGGATTCACAGGCTGTCTGCACCAGCCTCCCCCTCTGCTCTGCCCTCACCAGCCCCATGTCCCCCTGGTGAGGCAGTGGGACCCAAGTCTTCCTCCATCTGGTCCTCAGAGGGCATAAGGAGCCTAGCGCCACTGGCCCTGGAGAGACCTATCTAGTCCTGAAGGTCAGCTGCAGGAAAAGGTCTTAGTCCATCAAGGGCATCAGGTAGCTCCTCCTTCCTGATGTCCATTGTATTGCTGCCATCGCCATCTGTGTTCAAGGTCTTGCCCTTTGTATCTCCCATGTGCAGGGGCTTATGAGTGTGCATGGAGAGTTCTAGATGCCAAACAACCCTGACCAACCTAGGATGCCACATCATCCCCTCAACTCTGTCCTAGCCTTCCACCATAAGCATTTATGTTAGACTGAACACTGGCATTAAGGCGTTTTTGGTTTTAGTCAGAAAAATGACAACTTTCTAAAAGTGTCATATCCAAATAGTAAACTAAGATTTGACTTCAGAACTAAGATGGATTTTAAATCACTATGAAAATGAATCCTTGAAATATTTTCTAGCTCCTAACAATCCGAATTTAAGAATGCAATAAAAGTAATGTAACAATGTAGCTTCAAATTTTTCTATGGAAACAGCCAGCCTTTCTACAGTATAAATATTTGTTGGGATTATTTCTCTGTAAGGACATCATCAACAATAATTTCTGTATGTCCTACTTTTAAAAATAATTCACATTGCTTTCATGGGCAATAAGGCCTACTTGGGGTGACTTTTTAAATAATAATTGAACGTTTAAGCATGTCAAAATATGTTATTGCAAGAAGTCAAATTTGCAGTTTAAAACTGCCACAAGCAACAACCAGGATATGTGCGATGTTAGTCTCCCACGTGCAGCCTGCACATGTGCACATGCGTGTGTACACATTTTCATGTGTTACTAGTCCAGTGTTCCTTATCCTAGCTGCATTGGAGAAGTCTTATCCTAAAAGGCAGACACTGGCAGTAAATGCATGCTCTCCAATTCTAATTGCCATAAAATTACTATTTGTAATACTCAAGTAGTGAGACACAGTAAAGGAACCAGGTGATTAAAAGCAAAAAATCCTGGTGGATTAAATGGGTGGAACCCATCGGCGACACTATAGCATAAGAGTGCTCTACAAGCATATGGTTGTAACTTTAATTATGTATTATTAGTTTAATGAACCAGGTGATTAAAAGCAAACTATCCAGATGGCTAAATTGAGTGGAGCCCCTTTGAAACACTACAGCCTAATAGTGCTTTATAAGCCCATGGTTGTACCTTTTATTTGTGTATTGTTGGTTGAATGCTGACAGACTTAAAGCTTAAAAACTACACACCAAATATAGAACATAATATAGCATTCAGTTTATATTGCTGACTTTGTTAATAATCCAAATCTAAGCATAAAAATGATTTTCAATTTGACCATAATGTCACAATTTGTTTCTTGTGCTCTTGTGCCCATCATCAGGGGGTCAAACCGTAGGACTTTCCATTGCTCTAATAAGCTTCCAGCCCTTCGCCTGCATGAACATCCTGACTTCTAGTCATTTAAAAGCTATTTGCAAATTACCATCCATTCCCAATCCATGCCAGGTTTTGTGGAAGCCATTCTCCTCATGCTTGGAACTCCATTACCTAGAATCTGGTCCTCACTGCTTCATCTCCACCCCTGCAGGCCAATGATGGCTGGAGGAGTTCAGCACACCTGTGGCTGGCTGCTGCACCTGGTGTATGTGATTACTGTGAGCCCTCTCAGGCCTCAGCTCCTTTCAGTCCAGTGTTGGTCATTGTAGCTGTTTTCCGTTCAGGCTAACCCTTGTTTCCGAGCCATAGTTATTCCTTGTTCCTGTTCCTGGGCTGTAGCTATTCCTTGTTGCTGAGCTGTAGTTATTCCTTGTTCCTTGTACTTTTTCTGCCTGCAGTGTTACCTGGTTTCCTTGTTTCCTTTCCACCGACACTCCTTGTGCTCCCTTGCCTTTCTTTTCATTTCTTTGTTCCAGTTCCTAGTTTGCCTTTTTTCTGCTGTCCTGCTTCTAGTTTCCTTGTATGTTTATTACCTGCTTTTTTGCCACGTCTGCTCTTTGTTTTTCTGTCTTTCCTGTTAAGCAGTACTCCTTGCTATCTCTATTGTGGTTGTATTTAGTTCCACACCCTTGCTGTTACCATCTTGCGGTTTCCTGTTTGGTCGCCAGGATCGGTTGGCTCAGCTGACAACCTAGGTAGTGTTTCTTGTCCACTGTGAGTATTGTTTTTCAGTTACTTTTATACCATCAACATAGGGGTCAGCTCCACAGACCCTGCCTTTGCATGTATTTCCAATGTATGGGTATTAGCAGTCAGAATCTGTAACAGCACTTGTTGGTGAAGAATTTACTGAGCTTCTGTCTTACCTTGTGGAGCTCCTGAGTGCTTTACCCCACATTCCTTTTATTGTTAATGTTGTTATATATATATGTCTTGCACGTTCGTCCTGGGTGCCACATTGCCTTTTGAATGCCTGTTCTTTTGGAGCATTATCTCTCTTATTCCCTTGAATGGAGCTTCCCATTTTGGATCCCCTCTCTCCTCTAACTCTCTGTGTGATCTTGGGCAGTCATGTAACCAGTATTCTGCCTAGTTTGTCTTCCCTGACACCAGCCTAGCTTTTACCACCCCCAATATTTCCTAACACATAAAACATCTAAGAGTATAAAACTAGAAAACTGAGGAAAAGCAGGATTTGTAGGGGATGCATACCATAGAGCAACTACACAAATAATTATGTCATGAATATTGTAAAGAACAGGCTTTTTTCAGCCCCCTCTTTTGCCCCAATTGGGGCTATTATTTGCTGATTTTCAACTCAGAGAGTGCACTGATACCTGCTAACCAGATCTCAGTGCCAGTGTGTTAGCCCTATACAAATTGAATGCCGAATTAGATACATCCAATTGGCAAAACCTGACTTATAAGTCCCTAATATATGTTATCCAGGGCATGTAAGACAAAGTGTCCAGTCAGGGCTGCCGCACTGTTTGTGCCCCCCTTCATGTGACAAAGATACAAAATGGCCCCCAGCCCGCCCCTACTGGGCAGAGTTTCCACTGCCAGTTCGACTTTGCCATTTAAACCTATGGCAAAGCCACCCTATCCCTTAACGTTATATATAAGCCCCCCCTAAGGAAAGCCTATAGAGTCCTATGGCAGGGAGTTATATTTTGTTCAGTAAGACTTATGTTTTACGAAATGTCTTATTAGCAACACTTTTAAATTGTTGTTTTGCTGTGTACCTAATACAAAGTTACTAGGTGGCATCCCAAACTGGCTAACTTTTGAGTGGGAGTACCAAGCTGGGTCAAGGAAGGTATCAAATTAAAGGGGACATTAAATCTGACTCAATAGTTTATTCGACATCTATGTCAAATGTAATGGTGGCAAAAGCTGCCATTCTTTGACCTAGCTGGTCCAGTGGCTTTACAGAGGCACTGTGACTGAGGCAGGTTTCTGCCCCCCCTGGGAAGATGTGTGAACGACTCTCAGGCCAGGAACAAAGGCTGTGGCCACACTGTGGGTCTAACACCATCTCACAGGATGGGTTACAAAGGGTGTTAGTCGACAAGGGAGGCATCAAAGGTGATGCCGTCTTTGAAAGGCCTCTGTGACAGCACTCCAGCGCAGGAAGCCTTTTGTTTCCCCTAGACAAGGTACAGCCAGCGCCAAGGAAAGGAAAACCGGTTTCAGAACTAGTTGTCTGTCAGCATGCAGCCATTGATAGCCACACCACCAGGAGGGGATACCAAGGTTCTTACACTCTAGGAAGGCTTCAGCCATGTTGTTTGGGGCAATAATTTTGCAATCTGGGATAGCCAGATGCAACACATCACCAGACGTTTGTCATTAGAGAGGAGGGGACTAAGTTTACCATTGGCTAGTGACCATGTTGTCCCCTTGGGGCACTTTGCTGGGACATAATGGGCACCCCTGGCATCCGAGACCTCAGTACTCACTGAAATTGGAATGGGGATGAGAAAAAGACCACTTTTCACCCTTCGAAGTGCACAAAGAGGCTGCGATGCCGGAGCACCTGCACCTGCCGCACTTTGGGCCACCGGAGTTTGGACCCTGTTCTGCATGCCAGGCTTGGGGTAAATTTAATTCCCAGTCCAAAGCTGAGACTTCAAATGGTCAGAACGGCACAGGGGGCCTGCATACCTCAGCATAGATCACACTATTATTGTCTATGGTGGTCATCCTGTAAAGTTTGAATCTGGCTTAAAAATGCTCCTGTGGCCGGGTAACAGTCCAAAGTGTCCATTCTGCCCCCCTAGACATCTGTTCTGCCAGACTTTGTCACCCAACTCAGGCCGGAGCTGTCAAACTAAGTGTTTCAAATTTTTCCAAGGTTTCCACACTTTTTCTTGGCCAATGCTTCCTTGCTGTTGAGTTAAAAGATATTTATTGCTACTAAAATCTGTATCTCCAGGACCCTCCTATGGTTTATAATGATCAAGGTCTCTAACAATTCATGAAAATAAGCTCTTGTTGTATAAATTGGTATCTTGTTTCTTTCATGTAGTGAGGCTTTCTTATTTCATTGTTTGGTGCTGTTAAATGCTGTACACATTGTCCCTTTACCAAGCCTTACTGCTTGCAGCTACAGCTACCCAGGATTGAGCTTAAGGTTAGGTAAACATACCTGACTGGACCCAAGATGGTATTTGAGAGCGTACGGCATGATAGGGCTACCCAGCCACATCATATAGTATACCCAAATTCTCACAAATAAGGACACTGTTTTGGTAGTACTATGCAAAATAAACAACCCTAGATTTATTAAGAAGCTTTTAATCTATATCTTAGGATCCGTGAATCTATAGGGTCCATTCTATAGAACGGACAGGTGTAAGTAGGTGTACACAGATTTGCAACAGCTCAGTGCATGCAGTAGCCCTTTTTCTGGGGATGCAGTATGTCAGTCAAAAGTTAATTTGTGTATTAGTGTCCCAGTGTTGGAGAGAGCTTTAATTTTGCTGCTCCCAGAATTCTGACTATGGTCCAGTTGTTTCCTGTACTGATTTTTCAACAAACTAACTCCACTAGGAATTCGTGGAGACAGAACATGTCACCTTTGCATGCCAAAAATATGTGGAGAACAAAAGGACGAGGACGGTAAACGTTCTTAATGATAACTTGAAGTCAGTGAGTTCCCTATCAGTTTTATTTATAATTAAAGAGATATGTGAGAGGTAAGAGTATTGGTTTCTCGTCCACCAAGAAAAAGATGAAGGAGAGAATGTTTTGCTTAAATGAATACATCATTAACTTATAGACCGTACTAAGGGGTCCTTCTCATATTAAATCTCTGAAAGACTGATGTTCCCTTTGTAACTTCCTGTCTATATAAAAAAGAAAAAACATTTGACAGAGTAATCTGATCTTTTCTGAATCAAACAGTTGTGAAACATGGCATTCCTCCTGATCTTGTCCATTGAATCCAAGCTTATTATCAAATGCACATGCCTGCGTATTAGCAAGTTAAAGTTTACAGAAAGTTTATCTGATTTTGAACCCATGACCGCTGCATCACAAGACAAACTCACTATCATGTTACAGTTTTTTTTAGTAAATATAAAACCGCATTATACACAAAGAGGTGTCCCTTTCGGGGGTGGTGGGTGCGCGGGGTGGGGTTACACAACACTTATAAATGTAGTTAAATGTATTTTGTGATAAAGAAATGGGTGCAGGTGCTCTCCGTCGGGTATGGTGAGGTGTCTGTCGGATTTCACCAGGATATTTACACGCAAACAGACAAAACCTCACACACACTCTCTCCCTTTCTCTGTTTGGAATGACTTAAAAAAATAATGTGCTTTCTTTAGCATAGTTCACCTACCAATCTGCATTCCTCTCCCTTTCCACTGCCTCTTAAGCCCCTCTTTTGCATCTTGCTTGTCCTATACTGTATTTTAACATCATGTGCCAGTGTGATTGTCGGTAAATTTGAAGCTAACACCCCCCATTTATACTGACCAAACTACGCCCCTCTGTACAGAGATTAAAAGCTTTTTTTCTTGTGAATTCCAACACTTCTGGTTCATATCTTACAAACTATTCTGCAATATAGCCAACGTTCAGGGCTAAGTTAAATATAGAAAATTCAGATGTTTTCCCAATTAATTGGTTGTTCTTTGGCAATTCCACTACATAATGGTCCTGTAGAGGTACATCGTAAAATGGGAAGTCTTTCCAGGTATATATAGAGAGCCACCTGGGAAGACCAATCATGGTAGTCCTGGAAGATGATCTGAGAGGAATACCAGGTTTTTTCCTGACAATCACAGGTCGCTGAGGGATTAGAAAAGGCTTCCAGATGCATCTGGATCATCTGTCATCCTCACTGCCAACAAAAGAGCTATGCTGAAAAGGACAGTAGAAAGTCTGCTGTTGTCTAGGACCTTGTAGACAAAGGGGGAGAGAAAACAGCACTCCCAAGGAAGTGAAGAGCCTCTGAGGGCTACAAGCTGCCTGAACAATTGGCATTAAATATGATGCAAATGGGCAATTATCTAGTCTTGCTTAAACAATCAGAGAGGATCAGAAAGATAGTTTTTCCTAGAGAGATGAAGAATGAGAAAAAAAAGGATGTGGTCTCAAGGAGGGGAGAACACTGAAATGGGTGATGCTGTACAGAATCCATAACTCCCAAATAAAAGCTTTGAGCATCCTTGTAGGAAATTGGGTAATTGATTGACAAGGGTGGAAGCCTCATTCAGGCAATAACAACAATCTTTGTCTGGGTGGACCACAAAAGTCACTAAATTAACCTGTGCTTAACCCTCTGGTAGCTTGCCACAAACGCAGTCAGGCTTAACTTAGAGGCACTGTTTAAAGTATTTATGTAGCCCACAAACAGTAATAAAGTGAAAGCACAACACAAGAAAAGTCCCAACCCAATTTAATGAAATGGAGAAAATGTTAATAAATAAAACAGAACTGAAATGACAAAAATCCAGCCAGTAGAACCAATATGCAATTTCAAGGTTTTCGGCACCTAAAAACACAAAGCACCACCCACGGCCATCTGGTCATGTTAGACCGGCGGAAAGTCACAAGTTCCGGCCAACCACAATGGAGCGCCAGCCGATACAGGGACCAGGTTAGTCGAGCAGAAAAAGTTACCTTCTAAAAGTTACCTTCTGGCGTGAAGAGTTCAGAACTTCAGGATCTCTCTGTTTTATAGAGGAATCAGGGTTGGCTCCTTCTCTATGGCAAAGTAGCATCGCCCCACTGGCTGTGCCAGAAGCAGACAAATAAAATGATAGATCATTTCATTTGTCTGCTTCTGGCACAGCCAGCAGTGCAGGGAGGGATGGGGCTGGGCCACAGGAGGTGGGAGGGGGTTGAGCGGATAGTGCACCTAAGTGGGCATGTGTGGTTGGCCTGCCATCTGAGGCTGGCCAAACACACATGGCACTTAGGTTTCTCCAACCCGGCTGTGTTTAACAGTGGGACTGGAGAAACTGCACAGACCCCAGGGCTGTGTCTGTGCTACAGTCACTGACACTCAGTCCATTCCTGGCACTGCTTTCATGCAAGGTTTTGCATGAAAGCAGCACCAGGATTGCTGGGGAGCCTGTGCTTGTGCCCCAGCAGTGAATGCTGGGGCACCAGAGGAAGAGAAACGTGAGGCGGCAGGAGGCGGCAGGGATGGAGGCAAGGTAAGTTTTTATTTTATTTTTACTTTGTCTCTGTAAGCCCCACTCATCCCCCACCCCTCCCCTTGCGTTAGGCGGCGACCGCCACTGAGAAGAATTCACTCTGATGCCAAGTACCCAGGGCCTGGGGATGCAAGCCTTAAGCAGCTGGACAGTTCTCTAGAAAACAAACCAGGTTTCAAGAAGCAGGGGTGTCCTCTGTGAAACAAAGAAGGCCTCAAGCAGCAGGGTAGTCCTCTGGGGAACAAGGTAGTCCTTCTTCTGTAATGTGCAGAACTGAAGAGTACTGAGAAGTTAGTCTGAATGTCCAGTATTTTTACTTGGTTCATCCTTTGAAGTGGGAGAAACTTCTAGACTTCCCCTATCATCTAGTTCTGGAATTGTCTCCCCCCCGCCCAAGCTCCTAGAGGTCTAGGATGAGAGTAGACTGGTGTCAAGTTATTTGTGAGTATGCTGTGATAGCCCCTTTGAAATGTAAGTGGGACAGAGAGCAGCATCTTCCCCACCATCTTGGCAGGATGGCCCATCCTGCAAATGTCTAGCCCCCCTTTGTATCACTGCCTGAGAGGAATATACAAAGGCCAACGGCCACTCTATTCACAGTCAGGTGACCCAGGATACAGTCACCAAATAGTTAGGGCGCAGAAAAGACAACTTTCTAAAAGTGGCATTTCAGAATTGTGATTTAAAATCTGACTTTATCATTAAAGAGGATTTTAAATTGCAATTCTTTTGAGACCAAACATGACTTTTCAACCTCTTCGCAATGAAAAGGTAGCACTCATTAAATGTAATAAGGTAGCTCAATGTTATTCCAATGGGGAGGTAGGCTTCAGAATAGTAATTAACAAATTTGGGAGTTTTTCACTACCAGGACATATAAAAATTAAAAGTATATGTTCAACTTTTTAAGTACCCTGCCCCCTGCCATATGGGTTGCTACCATAGGGGTGACATATGAATTAAAAAGTCCTGGCAAAAGGATTAATTTGTGAGGTCAAATTGGCAGTTTAAAACTGCACACAGGCTGTAATGGCAGGCCTGAGACAAGTTTTAAAGGGCCACTTAAGTGGATGGCTCAATAAGTGCTTGAGGCCCACTAGTAGCGTTTAATTTACAGGCCCTGGGTACATGTTGTACCACTTTACTAGAGACTTATAAGTAAATTAAATGTGCCAATAATGGGGAGGTCAATTTTACCATGTTTTTGGGAGTGAGCACAAGCACTCCAGCACTTGCTGGCAGTGGTAAAGTACACAGAGTCCTAAAATCAACATAATTAAATTTCAGCAACAGAAGGTTAGAAGGCAAAAACGTTTGGGGGAAGACCACCCTAAGGAGTGCCAGGCCTAACATGAGCCCCTACAGCTGAAAGTCGGGAGACCTACCCACCCTCATGGGAGTTCTCACGACTAACCCGGAAAAACTTGGATAGACCATCAGCATAAGAGTAGTCCTCCCACCTCCCTGCCCACCAGATATCCCAGAAATACCACAGGTCCCTTTTGTATCTGGCACCTGCTTGTATTGATAGTCATGTCTGTCGGTTGCAAAGCCTAAGCACGTCCCGAAAGTGGTACAGGTGATCTTCTAGGCTGGAACTGAAGACACCTATGTCATCAAGGTAGGCTGCATTGAATTCCTCTACCTCGGCCACTACCCTATTGACCAACCTCTGAAAGGTGGCATGGGCAACCTTTAACCCAGAGAACATCACCCTAAATTGGAAATGGCCCCTTGAGGTGGAGAATGCCTACCTCTTCTTAGCACCCTCAATAAGGTTAATCTGCCAGTACCCAAAAGTCAGATCAAAACTACTGAGCAACTCAGTAACGTACCTGTGAACTCATAAGCTTGGGGGATGGGGTGAGTATCAGTCTTGGTGACTGAGCTGAGACCCCTATAATCCATGCAGAACCTGAGCTCTAGGGCAGTGCCCGGAGGGGTAGCTTTGGGTACTAGCACTACCGGGCTGGACCAAGAACCATTGAGGCACTCAATCATCCCCAATTCAAGCTTCCTCCACACTTCTTCCTTGATTTAGCTCTCACCTTGTCAGATAAATTGTACATTTTTTTTCACAGGCATACTGTCTCCTCTATGAATGTCATGGATGCACAAATGCTTAGGGGTGAGGGGGGAAACAGAGGGGAAAGCTGTTCAGCAACTGGTGCCAGGGAAGGGGAGATGTTGACACCCTCCACAGATCCATCCTGCTATTTGGAAGATAGGAGGTCAGGGAGATGTTCACTGTCTTCTTTCACCCATCATCAGTCACAAGGACCATGGTAAGTTCAGACTTCTCATAGTGTGGATTGAGGCAATTTACAAGGAGCATTCTTAGAGGTTCCTGGAGGTCTTGAGGTCCATGAGGTAGGTGACCTCCTCCTATCTCTCCCTCACCTCATAAGGCCCAGACCAGAGGTCTTGGTGGGCCCTGGGCTCCACTTGCTCCATAACCCACAATTTTTCCAGGCTGAAACATGACCATAGTGTGCTTCTAGGTTCTCAGAAGCCTTCTTCCAGGAGCTTTGCATCTTGTTTCTGAAAGCCAGCATATAGCTAAGTACTTTCTAGGGGGGCTTCCTTTGGACTTGTAACACCCCTCCTTCACCAGACTAAAAGGTCCCCCAACGGGGTGGCCATAGAGGAGCTCAAATGGGCTAAACCCAACTCATTTTTGTGGCACTGTAAGCAAAAAGCAGACATGGCAAGAGGATGCCCTACTTCCACCTCATGGGCTCTGGTAGGCCCATGCTCATGCATATAACTGTCTTGGTGAACCTTTCATCAAGCCTATTGATCTGAGCATGATAGAGTGTTGAGAACTTACAAATCACCCCAGACTCATGTAAGCAGACATGAAGTTTGTACCCATGTCAGATACTTCTTATTTGGGGAACCCTGTCTGGCTAAAAATCCCCATCAAGACTATAATCACTGTAGGTGAACTTACAGTCCTCAGAGGTGGCATCTGAGTACGTAGTGGCATGGTCCACCCAAAACCAAGATAAACCTGTAGCATAAGGCAGTTTTGGGTTCCCGGGGCCCAACTATGTTAATGCCCACCCTTTTAAAAGGGGTACCAAAAACATGTAAGGAAACTAGGGGAGCCTCTAGCTTTTTCATCTGACTTCCCATTGGTTTGGCAGGTGGGACATAACCTACAGAATACATCTGAGGCTGTCTTCATCCGCAGCCAATAAGAGTGGGTGACAAGCCTGGCAAAGGTCATGTCTTGCCCTAGATGTCCTACCAGGTGTATATCATGAGCCAGACCCAGTAGGAAGGCTCTCTAGCACTGGGAGCTTGCCAACACATGAGTTGTCCCAGGCGCAGAAACCTTAGGCACACTATGTAGGAGGTAATTCTCCCAAAAGGTAAGGTAATCTCCAGAGGTGTCAACGGCTGACTGGCCCTCAGCTTTCTGCCTCAAGCCCTCTAGAGTTGGACACTTTTCTGTGATTCACAGAGCCCCTCTTTGGTGGACCTATGACAATGTGTCATTCTGCAAGCTCAGGCAGGTTGCCTAGGGCTTCAGTGTTCTCCCCTGTAGGTTCTAAGGCGGTGCCCTCAGGCTCAGCATCGCCCTGGAGCATGGGAGTTTTAGGGTCTGGTTTCCCTTTGCTCTTCCTCTTTTGCTGCCTTGACCATTTTTCCAGGCTCCAGACCTCCGTGACTCCACTTTTGGGCTACAATGGACCTTGTGATCAGGCACACCCATTCAGGCAACCCTAACATTGCTACGTGAGACTTGAGCCCCACTTCCTTCCAGACAGTGAGCTCAAAGTCATTCCCTAGCAGACAATCAACAAGCATGGTTGGACTCACAGCTACTTTTATAGAACCTGAGACCCTCCCCCCAATCAAAGGGCACCAGAGCCCTTGTTAGTGACTCTTACGGTTGTCTGCTATTACAACCTGGTGGAACGTATTGGGGATTACCTGCTCTGAGGACATCAGATGACACCTTATGGGTGTTATACTGGCTCCTGTGTCCTTCAGAGCCTCCACTCTCTGCCCATTGATGGTGAGCCACTGCCTATACCTGGACGTATTATCAGGCATTTGGATTTTGTGCACCATATCTTTGTCACCCAGGAACACTAGGGTAATCTCTGCTCTTTCCCTCAGACTAACTGGGACAATATCCTACCCAAGCGCTACACTGGCTAGCCCCTGAGTCTGCCCACCGATAGGGGTCCATTCCCTCTACGGACACTTGACATCTCCTTTCATGAGCCCATATCTGTAACACTCCTAGCACTCTGAGACACATTTTCCTGTCTTCTTGTCTATAAGCCCATTCATTTTCTGGTCAGGCTAGGGATGGGTATCATTCCCTTGTGGACTGTTTTGGGGGCATTTGGAGAGCTCCTTACTTTTATTTTTGTCTCCCCCTCCTTCCTCTGCTGGAGACCATGAACACCCTTTTGGGGATTCCCTCCAGATGCCTTCTTGAGCACCATTTTGCTGACCCAGAGGTCTTCCTCCTTTGCAAGCTCCCTGGGGTTAGTTAGCTTGCTGTCAATCAGGTGCTGGCACAAATCTGTAAAGCAAGTACCTAGAATGTGCTCTCTCAGTTATGTCATACAGTCCCTTTAAATCGCTTACTTCACTGACCCTCACCCAACCGCTCAGCACAATGCCTAGGTAGTATAAGAAATCCACCGAAGACTTGTTTAGCATCTTCTAGCTATCCTTGAACTTTATGCGGTATTTACCTGGGGTGAGCCCCAAATTTTGTGAGCAAAATTGCCTTCATGGGATCATTCCTCATCAGATCCCCTAACTCTGGTGTAAGAAGGGTGTTCATTCACATTGTGGGCATGTGTTTTCACAGGTTCTTCCCCCCAATCCTCCTCTGGCACCCTGTGCATCCTCGGGGCTACCTCATAAGCAGAAAACCATTTGTCTATATCATACCCATCCACATAGGTAGGCACCAGGTCTTGGGATATGCAAACCCTCAATTCTCAGTGGGTCCCTGAATTGCTGCTACCATTGCTGCTGTACTGTGCTGCATGCTTAGCTTTAAGGTCCAGTTCCCCTAGGCTCACCTCATGAGGTAGATTCAACATCCTTTCAGCCAAGGCCCTCTAAGCTTTCTCTTTGGCCAGGGCAATTTCCACTTCCACCCTCCTTGCAGTAGCTTCCTCCTAGGCTACTTCCATCTTGAGCTTGGCCAGCTGCAGCCTGAACTCCCTCGCTGTGTTCCTGTCCTCCAGCTCTTCTCGGGTCAGACTGCACATAGAGATACTGCTACAGGCTCTGTCAGGAGATCTCACTCCTGTGGGGCCCCTCCCATCCCCGGAACCATGATTAGGGGGTTTCCATCCTCCACCTCCATCTAATCCTCCCTCTCCCTCATATACTCCTCTTCTACCTTCTTTGCTGTGGCTTGTAACTGGTGGGCCTCCTCTCTCGCGCTGAGGGCCTACTGGAACTCCTGTGTCTTGGAGTTCTTGGATGTTGGAAGCCCCATCTACCTGCAGGATTTTTTAAACTCAGCTACAGCCTAGCTTTCCAGGTGTACAAATGCGAATTACCACTCTCTTCTCAGTCATGCAACCCAGGAAACAAGCTGCAGGCACCATTTGGTTAGCACAAAAGATGGCAATTTAAAATCCGACTTTTCCAATAAAGAGGATTTTAAATTACTATTCTTTTGAGACCAAACCTAACTTTCCCACCTGTTCCCAATCAAATGTTAACACCTATTAAATGTAATAAGGAAACCTAATGTTTTCCTATGAGAGAGGTAGAGAGCACTGAAAATCAAATTTGGGTGTTTTTCACTGCCAGGACATATACAACTTGAAAGTACAAGTCCAAATTTTAAAATACACTGCACTCTGCCCTATGGGCTGTTTAGGGCCTGACTTATATGTATTAAAAAGGGTGTTTTAGGCCTGGCAAAATGTTTAATTTGCCAGGTCGAAATGACAGCTTCGAATTGCACTATAAGCTACTATGGCCCCTTAATATAGTTGCTTATTTTAAAATATGAAGGCAAGTCTGAACAAAATGATAGAATGCCTTCTCTAAGTGAATCCACAGTTTAAAGCAATGTCAGTTTAGAAAAGCTGTTATCAAAGTTTATGATTAACATAATGAAGAAAAAGCAGAGTGCTTTTTAGACTGCAGCATGGCATGTAACAGTGAAGAATTGTAATGGTGTTACATTCAACATTTTGTCACCGCTGCTGGCACAGTCTATGAACTTGGCACTGTGAACTTATCAGCTGCATACTGGAAATTCATTGGCTTAAGTCAATTGGTGTCACACAGTTTCTTCTTCTTCTGTCAGTAACCAAGAGCACAAAAATATTTGGACAGCAGTGCCAATTTATATATTACATGCTGATTGACTTTGTCAAAGTGTAATGTTATAGAGCTGTTCCTACAAAGTAACCATGGCAGTGCTCAAGCATGGCAACAGAGCAGGTCAGAAAGGTACAGAGATAGGCCATGAGGGGTATTATCAACCCTCCCTCTAGCAGTTGGAGCGGGGGGTAGAGGCTGAGAAATGCCATTGTACACTTGTGTTAATATAAATTGATGTGTTTTTACGGTGAATCTGGTCTCAAACCAGACATTCATAAAACCACTTTCAGAGAATAGCATCATGGAGCTGCGAGGTAGGGCAAAAATGGAACAAGAGAGTATGGAAAGAAAAGAGAAAAAAGGCAGTGAGGAAGAGGTAGAGAGACTTATGGCGAGATAGAACGAGAGAAAACTGGATGGATGGGTGGATGGTTGGATGGTTGAAAAGATAGCTAGAGGAATAGATGGATACAGAGAAAGAAGAGAAAAAGATAAGCAGATGGATGAAGAAAAAAAGACCTTAAAGAATGATGAGAGAAGGGTGGAAGTAATGAAAGATTGAAAAAAGACAGAAAGAAGGATAGGGAATGGACATAAGGAAAGGAAGGTGGATAAAGAAAGAAAGAAGTCTGGACGGAAGTAAGGAAAGAAAGAAGGAAAAAGACAGAGGGGGAGAAAGACTAGAAAAGATAGCTTATAAAAGAGAGTGTCAAAGATAGAGAAGGAAATAGAGATGAAAGAAGGAAAAGAAAGGACAAAAAGAGGGAAGGGGCAGAAAAACAATGAAACAAAAGAAAGAAAACGTAAACAGACAAAACTGAATAAGGAATGTAGTAAAGATGTAGAGATAATGGGGAATTACTCGTGGTCCTAATGGGGCAGCACCTTCAGCATGTGCTGCGCTTGTTCAAGACAGCGCCTCTTTCAGGCTCTCCACCTACATTACACCAACTTCTAGGCCGATGATGGGCTCCAAAAGAAGGGGCCCGTGCATTAGTTTTTCTTTTCTAAGTCTTTCTTCAGACACTTTAGATGCTGCTGCTCCTATTATTCTGTAAATATCTTTGAACATGCTCATTGGTGGCCCATTAGCAGTGAGATTTTGAAAAGGCTGCCTCTGCCCCCTCTTTCATTGTGCTATTTAACCCTTGATGGCTCAAAGGAAAAGAAAGCAGAAAGCCAGGAACTACATTACATTTTGCATTTCAGGGGCCCTCTCATGAAGCCTTTGCACAGAGCCGAATGTCTGCTTTTTGTGCTTGAGGTATCTAAAGTTCAAAGACAAAACTCAGTTTCTGCATGCCCTTTAGATAGAATAAATTGGAAACAGACAGAGGCAATCCCTGGTGACTGTTTCCAATGTGTTCTGTTTAAAGATCATGCATTAACATGAAGAAATTCTGAGTAAAATGTTTGAATTTTAGACAACTCAAGCAAGGCATTCAGCGCTGCTCAAAGCCTTCCTGAGAGGGCCCGGAAGTCTGACAATTGACACTGGAATATTCAGAGCCACTGGAATTATGCATTTCTGAGGATGCAGTGTTTTCAGCATAATCATGGAATCTTCTCATTTGATGAATAATGCATCATCTGCTGCATAATTCGAAGACATGACCAAAAATAAATTTTGTTTCTAGCTGACACGGATCAGAGATACAAACCAAATGTTATTAAACAAAAACACTGTAATAATTCTGAGCACAGGCAGATCCTTTGCAACATTTTATTGGTCGCTTTTCAGTTTCAGCATTGCGGGGCTTATCGTTTTTCTTTGAATGCTAATATAATGGGCTCAAATGCTCAGCATGCAAAGTGCTGGTGGTTGCAGTGCCTAAATTGGTGTTTGGTGTTATGCATGACATTAGACCACCTGTCAGCTATGTTTTAAAATTTAACAGAGTAATGTAGTCTATCTGAAAATACTGCTTGTTTTACAAATAAAATCCAAAGCAAACTTTGCTCACAAGTTTGGTGTGGGTTCACTCTTTCATTCACATCATGCATTAAAAATAATCTTTTTGTCTTTTGTGTAGTAGTAAGTTTAATACTGAGCTTCACATTTCAATTGCACAACATGAATAGCAGCAGCAGAACCCTCCCTAACAAACAGAGTAAGTAAAAGACTGGTCGAAGTAACAGCAAAGACAATACGTGGTTCTCACACATACAGAAAAGATACAAAATAGCTAACGAGAATGAGTGGGGTTACAGGACTGTTTTACACTCTCTGAAAATAGACATAAAAATACAAGAAATACAAGAGTCCTGAAATAAACAGCCACACTTCCTATGAAATTACCATACACTCATGTCTTCACGTAGGACAATGAACCCTTACCTGACTAGTGTTGTATGGTTCATCAATAGGTTCCACATCTAGCACTGGGAAGCATCCAAACGTACTACTGTTCACTGGTTGCACAGTTTCCTAGTTATGGGTTCCCTGGTTTAAATGAAGTTGCATCCCTCAAATTGGCATTTATGTCCTCCCTTTATTAAACTCAAAACTATATTAAAATGGCATGTGAGTGCGCTAAGATTTTTTACTGGTGTCTCCCTACTACATGATTCAAAACAGGAATGTCAGGCAATGTATGCTACTTTGATTTTTATCACCGTGTTTCAGCACTCAAGTATTGGACTTACAGAGTCAGGTGCCTTCCTCATAACAACATGTCTTAGTGTCTCACATCAAATATTGTGACACAGTCCCTGTTTCTTTGAGCATGTTGTGCAAGTGTATTCAATATATCCCTTGTTTTTTCATAAGAATGGGAAACGGTAGTGGAAACATCCCTTTCTTCATGGAACAGGCACATCTTGGGCAGCAACAGTGTAAGCTTCTGAAAATAAGAGGACAGGTGCATCTAGAGCAGCCGCACTGCAAGTGTTTCCCACCACAGAACCCATACAAATCAGGTAGGAGCAGTGCAAGCCTTGCTTCCTCATAGAACAGGAACAGCATGGAACTAGCAAAGTAAGTTTAATTCTCTCACATAAGGCCACAAGTGCAATATTCCTTTCCCCACAGTGGAAATTCAAAAGGCAGACTAGTACAAGTTTTCATTGGTAACAGACCATACACAGTTAAGGCATGAATGACAACATACAGACAATTCTCTGGAGCGGGTGCTTAACTCTCAGAGAGGCCTGTATAGGTGTGTCCGTGAGGGAATATGCGAGTTCTTGCACCATTATCAGTGAGGGGGTATTCCATGTTAGCATTCTGAGCGCCCTACAGCTGTCACTTGGAGAACTGCTGTCACTGCTGTAACTCCTAGTGTGATATCCTGGAGCCATGCTGCTTTCCCTTAATTTATATTCAGCTGCTGCCTCCACATGCTCATTTTTCAAAGGCTAGGCCCTTGCTATACTAATATAGAGAACTCGCCTGGTAATGGTGTGGAAGGTGATAGATGAAGCGACATGTGCCCATATGGCCTGTTTAAAGCATAAATGGCAAATACCAAAAAAAAACAACCACATCTCTTTGCTGAGCTTTTGTTCTCCTCCCACAATTGCCCCTTTTTATACTCCCCCAACCTCTATTAGATATTTCTTTCTTTCTTTCTTTATCTCTCTCACTCTTTCTTTATCCAACTTCTACCACTATCCTTTCTCTTGTTTCTTTCATATAACTTTTGGCCTCTTCTCATTTTCTTGTTTCACCTTCATTTGTATTTTCATCTTGAACTCTTTCATACTCTTCATCGATGCTTGCTTCTCTTGTCCGTCTCTTTCCTAATTTATTCTGTTACATATGCCTCTTTCACAATCAGCTCATCTTACCCTATTCTTTCATCCCTTCCATCTTTCACATAGCCCCTCTATTTTTACTTGTTTTATTGTCTCTATCTGCACCTCTTAGGGCCAGCACAAGGATTTGTGGCATTCTTAATTCAAGATTTTCTTCTGTACTACCCACTCAATGTACTATCCACTCGCACGCACCCATCTACTATATTCTTTGCTAAAGGTTGCCCCTCCTGTCATGTGACTCACACTGTTTTTTGTTCTCACAGATAGTCTCTTGAACTCCTACTTTATCATGCACCTGCTTCCTTTTCCTAAATGTATGAGCCTCGCACTTTCTCTTCTCAGCCCTCCCCCTACCTTTCTCTATCTCACATACCCTCCGCTCTAATATTTTGTATTCACATATCCACTTGTGTCCATCATCTGATACTCTTCTCTCTCTATCTTTTTAACTTCCTCAAGCTCACCCACACTTCTTTTCTTGACAGTAATCACACCATTGTATCTCATATACTGTTGTTGACATCTCTTCTAGTTTCACCTTCTCCTCCCACCCATCTCTCAAAGACCCCATTTTCTGTCCCAAACACTCCTCTTACCCTCCCATTTTCACTCACACCCTTCCCTGCCAATGCTCCTCTTGCAAATACATGGACACATTGCATTTACTTTCAGAAAGCCCCTTTATGTTTCAAATCCCAATTGCATGCCCTTCTACCACACTTCTCCCTTGCACTGGGCCTTCTATGCTCAAATCACTTGTTTTGTCTGCTCCTGTTTCTCACAAGTGTTTTCACTTTTTCACTCTGTCTTGCACAAACATTCACACAGAAGGATGGATGTTTTTTTATGGTCCCTATCACAAGTTTGAATGTTCAGTGATCATATCTGAAAATACCACTGATGAAAACAAAGTTGCCTTCCACAGTTTGGCAACACCGAATTAAAGGCAAAGCTGAGGATGTCTGAAGAGAAGGTCCTATGCAGGATTGTAAACTTAAATCAAACAGTGATGATTTTAAGATGAAACATGGTTATTTAGGCCCAGATTTATGAAAAGTGGTGCTGCACCTTGTGCAGCACCACTTTTCTTGCGCCCCTGAGTGCCACCCTAACACCATCATATGCACCTTGGCGGTAGACATGGGGACTAGTGTCAAAATTGTTGACGCTAGTCCTGCGCTATGCAGGACTAGCGTCAAAAATTATAAAGCTAATCCTGCAAAGCACCCAGAGGACATAGAACACAATGGGAGCCTCTTCTTAACGCCTGCAGGCGTTAAAAAATACCGATAAAAATGGCACAGAGCAATCTCATAGATTCCTTTGTGCCATTTTTACGGCCAACCTATCGCTAGAATGCCCCCCCCTTGTATACATTATGCCTGGTGCAGGCATAATGCGGCGCAAGGGGTTACAAATTGGCGCAATGCAATCATTGCGCCACTTTGTAAATTTGGCCCCATGTGTTTGCCCTTTGACGCCACATTAGTGTCAATAAAATGACACTAATGTGGATTGGAATGGCACTAGGCCACCATAAATCTGGGCCTCAGTTGGTAAACTGGAAAGAAATGGAAATTTGGGGCAACTATGCTGAAACAGGCACACAGGTGCCAACCCATTCGAAACATTTTTGAATGAGTATGCACTGTGCAATCCCAGCCTTAGTAATGCACTTGCTCAAAATGTTGAGGGCTGTCAGTGAGATGGAAAGAAATGAAAGAAAGGAGATCGAAAAGAAGGAATTTAATAGGAAAAGAATGAAAAATATTGAAAGAAAAGAGAGAAGAAAAGTGACCCAACACCACTACCTGTAAGACATATCTTTTTAGCCAATGTATTTGAAAACGGTTCTGTAAAATGTACAACCTGGTTCAATTTTTCCAACATTTTCTTTGGAAGGAATGATCTCTTTTATAAATACTCTGAGGAAGATCAGCTACATTAGATTTACTTTGAGGAGTCTTGCTATTTCACGATTGATCATACAGAACTTACTGGAACACCTTTATCATTTTGATAAAATTATTGAGAACTAAGGTGTAACATGCACAATTTCATGAATTGTTTCCAGAATTCCCTCATGGGCACTAACACCACTTGGATGGCTAGTTCACCTAACTTTCTTAATTCCATTTGGGATAAGATTGAAAGTGGGGTTATCTTATTCGTTTGCTTACTGGCTCTGGCAATGTATGATACAACAGAGCATTCTATGTAACCACTGCAATGTGCAAGTGCGCAACAAAATGGGTCAAAAAGGCATACAGATAGGACAGGCAACAGAATGGAAAAACTAGACAATGTTTACTTTATCTAATATTCACATGAACAATAGTGATTTACAGAATTCTCCAGTCAGAAATGTAAATACATAAAAGATTTTTATCACTCTTTAATTCAAACATTTGTAAATTGGTGAACATTATAAATTGTGAAGTAACTTCAAAATCATATCCTGGATTGCAGTAAAACATCACATTCTTACTAAGGGAGAAAGAAGAGGCATAAATAAAAAAGAAAAATAAGAAAATCCTCCAAAGCTGAATCAGAAAAAATTAGGGGCACATTTAAGGAAAGTGGTGCTGCATGCACCCAGTGCAGCACTACTTTCCTTGCGCCCCTTAGGGCCCCCCTACCACCACCATGTGTGCGCCGTATTTAAAATATGGCGCACCATGGCACAGGGTTGGTGGCAATAGACTCTTTTTTTTTACGCTATTGATGTACTCTGCAGGAGTAGCGCCAACATTTTGGCGCTACTCCTGCAGAGCACATAGGGGACCATTATAAATAATATATATTAAATATATTAATGCCTGCAAACTTTTTCACACAAAACTGAATTAGCGCAGTTTTGCGTGAAAAAGTATGAATCTGGGCCACATTGTATTTAACTGATAGAGCTCACTGTCCAGCAGTTCACTTTGATGCCCTTCTGGGATCACTCTCATCTGAGAGGTTGCCATAGAATCCTAGAATACTGGGGTCTGGTCACCACAACTTCACAATGAGTCATTAATGATGCTCAATTCACCAAACACCAGAGGTAACGGAGTGAAATCACCTACCCTTTGACCTTAATGAAATCACAGGAAGTGACATCTTATAACCCTTGCCTTCTTTTTTTCCAGAAAATCACATGACCTTAACCTTCATGAAATCACAATAGTTGACACTGCTGAAGTTCCATAATAATTGGATGATTAATGTAACATCACAACTCAGACAAATGTCTATTTAAGATAACACCTTTATTATGGTGCTCATGTCATCTTTGAAGGTTCTATGGAATAATACTTGCCCTGTACTGTAGTCAGCAAAGAAAGCAAGAAAGCCAGACATCCTCTATCTAGGGGGTTTCACATCCCTAGAAAGCTTTGAAAATAAATGGACCTAATAGTGTATTTTAAAACACATTTTTTACATAAATTTGCTAAAACGCCATAGGCTTAGAAAGAAAATTAATTCAATATTTACCATACTACTTATCTACTTGCCTATTGAAACCTGCTGCTCTCCAGGAGTTGACCTCATTTTTCCAAAATGTGTTATTGCTGCCCTACATGTCAAAAATTACCTCTATTGTGCTAGGGCCCACAATTTGTCATGGATGCCAGAATTTTACAATGCATGCTGTTTCTATGCTATAGGGGACCTTTTTTAAAAAAAATAGTTTTGTATTCCAGGGTCAGAATTGTGTCATGGTTGCCACCCATCCATATGTCAGGTTGCACTCTTTTATGCCAGGCATCACCTCCAATGTGATACCATCAGCATTTTGTTATAGGTGCCCCCATGACAAGAATTTCCTTACGTATGCCTGCATTTGTCCACAGGTGCCCAAATGTAATAATTACCTCTACTATGCTACTACCAGTATTTTACGATGGATGCCCATTATACCAAGAATTAGCCCCAGTGCTGGTAATTGCCTTAAGTATGTCAGTGCTAATTTTTTGCCATGGGTGTTTTTGTAAGACAAAATTTTCTTTCAGCATCACAGGGCCAAAACAGACTCACAAGCACAACACCATATTCTCACTCACTCACATGCACTTACACTCTCTAACATTCTCTTGCACTTATTCTTTCTCACACATTCTTGCTCACTAACTGTCACTGACATGTCTAACTCATTTTTGCTCACACAGACATGCTTAGACAGACACACATCCTCTCGTGAGACACACATGCACACATATACACATGCTCTCTCTCACACTAACATAGACTCACCTGTAAACACATACACAACATTAATTTAAAAACAATGTTTTACTTACTTTCGCTGGCACAAAAGGTCCTGCTCCAGCGAATTATGCTCCTTGTTTTATTACACTAATAGTGAGTAATAGATTATTTACTATTAGCATGATGGAAATTTAACAGAAAACATGGAGTGTGCAGCAGCCCCAGTGTTTTTGGCACTGATTTTGCCACCTCTGAGGCCATGAGTCACAAACACAGTGACAGGGATTGCAAGGGGCAAGCCAGGGGTCGCAGCTGCTACTCCTTGCAACCCCTAAATGACATCTGTGAAATCATTTGTCACAGAAACAATCTCTTCCTCATCCTAGGGACGCTCTCAAGTATTTGAACAGATTACAACAGTATGAAGAAAGAATACTACAACTAATACGCACGATCCAAGATGCACCCAGAGTATTCCCAGAACAATTTATCTTACAACCCAAAGGACATTGATCTTTTAAAATTAAGCTTCATAATAATAAGTACTTGAAGAGTGTCTTTATAAATGGCTGATCCTGAGTCGGCAACTTAACTGGTCTCTCAGCAATACTTCATAAATAAGACTTTAGCATTCTAGAACTCACCTAGCCCTGGCTCACCAGTTCTTTTCAGCAACTGACTACTTGTACAATGTAAAGTTCTATGAAGGAATGGCCTTCTAAAAAGCCAGGGGCATTGGGAGCATCTAAAAAGATAACCTTCCTTGCAAAAAGATCAGGTCACAATCCTTTCTTTCCTTCTCTACAGAATATTATATTCAGGGATGATTTGAATCTACATTAGTACATTTCAAATGATTAGGCTTCATGTCTTCCCAAGACGATTTGAGATGATCATAAACGTCATCAGTATTGTGAGTCCTCTACATATGATATCGTTGCCAAGCAAGTAACTATTAAGATTTGAGAGCCTCCCCGGTGGACTGTTCTAATTAGCAATCTCTCCCCTTCCACAGCTGCAGAACCACCATAGACCTCAAAAACTTTGACCTGTGTTTTTCAGCGATGTGGGTAGGTCCCTATCACATCAGAAGGCAGGACTGACAGCCCCTTCTCTTCTGCAAGATTACAACTTCAGGTTAGTCCTCATTCTTGAAGGTCTTTCCCTCCTTGCAGAAGACCCAACTTATTTAGGAAAACTCCACATTGGCATAGTTAACACGCAGGATGCACATTCTAATAGCAACTCAAAATTTTAAATAAAAGTCCCTAACAAAAACTATATTGCTCTTTTAAAATCAGAGAGAAAAATCTCTGTATCCCATCTTTATAATGCTAAAGCCCCATTTCCTAACAGAACACTTGCAATGGCCAAGAATTACCACCCCAAACAGCTCTTCATTAGACTACAAAGTGAATCTACCCAAAATATGCAAGTTCATTTCAATGACTTATGATAAGAAATTATTAAATGATTCAATCAAAAACACATTTCCATCAGGAATAAGATGAACACTGTTCCCCATCTCCTTACACTCTCCCAGCTACTTCTAACAAATTGTACTTATATATCTACAAGTGGCACTCCTTTACATATTGTCATGTCATGCCGATTGACATGAAAGTAATACCTGAAACAGACCATTGCATTTTTCAGACAACACTGCTGCAGAGATAAGCCCAAAAGTTCTGTTTATTAAGCCTCTGGCTTAATATTATTCTGAGGCCCATTCTGTGCCTCCCATATCTAGGCAAGGTCCTTGAAAGGTTTTTGGCAATTCATCTTAAGATGCACATTGACTGGGATACATCTAGGGACTCATCCTGTCAAGTTTTAGGTTTGTTCACAGAACAAAAACAAGCCTTTGGTTAGTAGTTGACACCCACAATTTCTTTGACAAAGAAGTTCCGGTTTGCCAGTTCCACTATATCTGTCATCTGCATTACACAATTGATCATAAGATTCTTCCTAGCATTACTATAAGATAGCATGGAGATAAACAGGAGTCCTAGAAAGGTTCAAATCATACCTTACCAACAAATTCCTATGTATTGTCCACTGTAGGAAAGTGGAGTATTATGCATTGAGGCTGGTTAGGTCTCACTATGATATACTCTCATAACGTCACAAACTGGCTTCTTTGTATTCACAATAATAAATAAATCCCTACATCAGTCCTGGTAGTGTGGCACAGAGTAGTCAGGCTTTACTAGAGGAACATGTGTTAAGCATTTCAGAGAACCAATATGGACGATAAGTAATTGATACAGCTCAAAAATCCGACAACAATTTATAAAAACATCTTGTGACAATCGGTCACTCGCAGGTCGAGTCCAGTGGAACCACAGAGGGTTAAGGTGATGCGGGTCCCAGGACCATGCTTCAGCAGTAAGTACAATTTTACCTGGCTCATAGGGCCTGGGTGAAGTGTTGTCCTGGCTGTCCTTGGTGCCGAAAACAAGAGCCACGGTTAGTGAAAAAACCCCTTGTGACACTCGGTTACTTGCAGGTTGAGTTCAGGGGAACCGACTGGAAGTGAAGCTGGTGTGGGTTCCTAGAAGAAGGTTCAACAGGCAGTACAGATTGACCTGGCTTGTACGGCCCGGGTACAGAGGGATCTTGGCTGTTTTTGGTGCAGTACGCAAGAGCTGCAGGTGATGGATTTACCACTTCGACAGTGCTGAAGAGGAAATGGGTGCAAAAGCTTGACAAGGAGCCACTTTGGGAGGTGATTAAATGTGTTGTGTGGTTCCCTCTAGGCATAGCATAGAGAAAAAGTGGTAATAGCCTGGCTGGCCACCAATAAGCATTGACAGCGGCAAACACAGTGTGTGGTTACTTTGGTGTCCTGGAGTCTGGGGGAAAAGAGTAGCACCCTCAAACTTGCTAGAGGTCAGAACTACATTTCTGTCAATGCACTAGACTTTTTTACTTTTGGGCGATCCCTTGGTGGGCCCAATGGCCAGTGATTCCTTGGTTCTGGGAGCGTACTGGTTCCTGCGGACTGCAGTGGACTAGGACCTCTAGTCCAAGGGAGTTCTGGAGTTGTCTTTTGTGCTCAGAGAAGTTCCTCTTGACTTTGGAACTTGGTCTCTGATCCAGGACGAGCTGCAGTTGTGCAGTTGGAGGGTTCTTGCCACAGGTGCAGAGCTTCCCTCCTTTTCTTTGTGCAGGCCCTGAACTTGCAGACTCTGGTCTCTTATTTGTCCTTGGGTGCAAATCGAATGAGATCTGAGGTTCTGGTGCTAAGGGTGTCACTTAAATTCTAGATTTAGGGGCATTGTGGGTGTGGGGCAAGTGGTGACCTCATCCAGGGGTGTGTCTCCTTTTCTACCCAGAACCTTCTAATTTGCCACTTGTCAAAATGGCAGAGTCCATCCTCGGCTGTACAGACCTGGTAGCCCACCCTAGAGGTGTGGTTAGCCTTATGGGGTTTTTCACCTCCTGACTACCTAATTTTCCCTTCTGCCTAGGGTCAAATGTGCCTGGGGGCAAGGGAGTGGCTTTGTCCTTCTCTGAGGGCTAGCCTACTTGCATATTAGAGATGGTGTGTCTTTTGAAGCTCTACGCATTGATGTGCTACTTCATTAGCCATCCTGCTAGGAAGGGAGGTGACACCTCCTGCCCAGGCAGGCCTTTGTTTCTGACTCCAAGGAGTGTTCACACTTCCTTGCAGGGGGTCAGAATCCTGTCCTGGCGGCAGCATCTGCATTCTGACACCCAGGGCACAGGAAATGCTGGGGCAACCAGCATGGCAACCTCTAAAGTGGCCACCTGGGTGGATGTCACATTAAATCTGACCACACTCGCATCACGATTAATGAGACAAGTTGTTTGATATTGCATAAGACATACTTCAGTGGGGCCATAATAGAGTTGGTGACTTCGGGGTGCCCAGGTGCCAGCTCATGTTTGCCTATGGCCAGGTGACCACTTATATTAGCCTTTATTGGAAAAGGCCACTGTAGGGGCATATAAGCTTACACCTATATGCCCACACTTTCAGTATAATGCACCCTGCCTCCTGGGCTCAGGAGGCCTACCTTAGGGGTGTCTGGCATATATTAGAATTAGTGCTTTGACCATGCCAAACATGGTGAGGGCAAAGTCGAGTTGGAGCAACTTGCTCTGTTCATACAGTCTGCAATGGCAGGTCTTCTGTTACGTGTTTACTTGGGTAACTCATGGTGGTGCTTCAGGCCCTGGCGACCCCTTTAACTGCCGTGCCCTGGTTACCCATTGTACCGTTTGCAAGGGACTCATAAGGGGGTTAAAGTCCTTGCCAATTGGGGATACCAATTCACACATATCAGTTTTAGGGAGAGAGCCTTGGCACTGGGGCCTGGTTAGCAGGCTTCAGTGCACTGTCAAAGTCAAAACCAGCAGCTAGTAGTGCAAGCGAGTGTAAAGGTTGTGGGGAAACGTGCAAAAAGTCTGTTTTCTTATTTCCTACAGCAACCTATTGTAGGAAAGTACCATCTTGCCTGGCATGTTACCCCCATATTTCACGGTATATATGTTGTTTTAGTCTATGTGTCACTGGGACCCTGCCAGGCAGGGCCTCAGTGCTCATAAGTAAGTGCCCTGTATGTGTTCCCTGTGTGATGCCTAACTGTCTCACTGAGGCTCTGCTAACCAGAACCTCAGTGGTTATGCTCTTTCTGCTTTCCAGATTTGTCACTAACAGGCTAGTGACTAAATTTACCAATTCACATTGGCATACTGGTACACCCATATAATTCCCTAGTATATGGTACTGAGGTACCCAGGGTATTGGGGTTCCAGGAGATCCCTATGGGCTGCAACATTTCTTTTGCCACCCATAGGGAGCTCTGACAATTCTTACACAGGCCTGCCAGTGCAGCCTGAGTGAAATAACGTCCATGTTATTTCACAGCCATTTACCACTGCACTTAAGTAACTTATAAGTCACCTATATGTCTAACGTTCACCTGGTGAAGGCTGGGTGCAAAGTTACTTAGTGTGTGGGCACCCTGGCACTAGCCAAGGTGCCCCCACATCGTTCAGGGCAAATTCCCCGGACTTTGTGAGTGCGGGACACCATTACACGCGTGCACTGTACATAGGTCACTACCTATGTACAGCGTCACAATGGTAACTCCGAACATGTCCATGTAACATGTCTAAGATCATGGAATTGTCACTTCAATGCCATTCTGGCATTGGGGGGACAATTTCATGATCCCCCGGGTATCTAGCACAGAACCCGGGTACTGCCAAACTGCCTTTCCGGGGTCTCCACTGCAGCTGCTGCCAACCCCTCAGACAGGTTTCTGCCCTCCTGGGGTCCAGGCAGCCCTGGCCCAGGAAGGCAGAACAAAGGACTTCCTCTGAGAGAGGGTGTAACACCCTCTCCCTTTGGAAATAGGTGTGAAGGCTGGGGAGGAGTAGCCTCCCCCAGCCTCTGGAAATGCTTTGATGGGCACAGATGGTGCCCATCTCTACATAAGCTAGTCTGCACCGGTTCAGGGATCCCCCAGCCCTGTCTGGCGCGAAACTGGACAAAGGAAAGGGGAGTGACCACTCCCCTGACCTGCACCTCCCAGGGGAGGTGCCCAGAGCTCCTCCAGTGTATCCCAGACCTCTGCCATCTTGGAAACAGAGGTGTCTGTGGCACACTGGACTGCTCTGAGTGGCCAGTGCCAGCAGGTGACGTCAGAGGCTCCTTCTGATAGGCTCTTACCTCTCTTGGTAGCCAATCTTCCTTCCTAGGTAGCCAAACCTCCTTTCCTGGCTATTTAGGGTCTCTGCTTTGGGAATCTCACCAGATAATGAATGCAAGAGCTCATCAGAGTTCCTCTGCATCTCCCTCTTCACCTTCTACCAAAGGATCGACCGCTGACTGCTCAGGACGCCTGCAAAACCGCAACAAAGTAGCAAAGACGACTACTAGCAACCTTGTATCGCTTCATCCTGCCGGCTTTCTCGACTGTTTCCAGGTGGTGCATGCTCTGGGGGTAGCCTGCCTCCTCTCTGCACCAGGAGCTCTGAATAAATCTCTCGTGGGTTGACGGAATCTTCCCCCTGCAACCGCAGGCAACAAAAGACTGCATCACCGGTCCTCTGGGTCCCCTCTCAGCACAACGAGTGTGGTCCCTGGAACTCAGCAACTCTGTCCAAGTGACTCCCACAGTCCAGTGACTCTTCAGTCCAAGTTTGGTGGAGGTAAGTCTTTGCCTCCCCACGCTAGACTGCATTGCTGGGTACCGTGTGATTTGCAGCTGCTCCGGCTCCTGTGCACTCTTCCAGGATTTCCTTCGTGCACAGCCAAGCCTGGGTCCCCGACCCTCTAACCTGCAGTGCACAACCTTCTGAGTTGTCCTCTGGCGTCGTGGGACTCCCTTTTGTGACTTCGGGTAGACTCCGGTTCACTTTTCTTCTAAGTGCCTGTTCAGGTACTTCTGCGGGTGCTGCCTGCTTCTGTGAGGGCTCCCTACATTGTTGGGCGCCCCCTCTGTCTCCTCCTCCAAGTGGCGACATCCTGGTCTCTCCTGGGCCACAGCAGCACCCAAAAACCCTAACTGCGACCCTTGCAGCTAGTAAGGCTTGTTTGTGGTCTTTCTGCATAGGAATACCTCTGCAAGCTTCATTGCGACGTGGGACATCCATCCTCCAAAGGAGAAGTTCCTAGCTCTCTTCTTTCTTGCTGAACTCCAAGCTTCTTCCAACAGGTGGCAGCTTCCTTGCACCCTCAGCTGGCATGTCCTGGGCTTCTGCCCACTCTCGACACTGTCGCGACTATTGGACTTGGTCCCCTTGTCTTACAGGTACTCAGGTCCAGAAATCCACTGTTGTTGCCTTGCTGGTGTTTGTTCTTCCTGCAGAATCCCCCTATCACGACTTCTGTGCTCTCTGGGGGTAGTAGGTGCACTTTACACCTACCTTTACACCTACCTTTCACTACCTATGTACAGCGTCACAATGGTAACTCCGAACATGGCCATGTAACATGTCTAAGATCATGGAATTGTCACCCCAATGCTGGCATTGGGGGACAATTTCATGATCCCCCGGGTCTCTAGCACAGAACCCGGGTACTGCCAAACTGCCTTTCCGGGGTCTCCACTGCAGCTGCTGCTGCTGCCAACCCCTCAGACAGGTTTCTGCCCTCCTGGGGTCCAGGCAGCCCTGGCCCAGGAAGGCAGAACAAAGGACTTCCTCTGAGAGAGGGTGTAACACCCTCTCCCTTTGGAAATAGGTGTGAAGGCTGGGGAGGAGTAGCCTCCCCCAGCCTCTGGAAATGCTTTGATGGGCACAGATGGTGCCCATCTCTGCATAAGCTAGTCTACACCGGGTGGGCTTTTTTTCTAACCCTCACTGTTTTCTTACAGTCCCAGCGACCCTCTACAAGCTCACATAGGTTTGGGGTCCATTTGTGGTTCGCATTCCACTTTTGGAGTATATGGTTTGTGTTGCCCCTATACCTATGTGCTCCTATTGCAATCTATTGTAACTTTACACTGCTTGCATTACTTTTCTTGCTATAACCTGCATAATTTTGGTTTGTGTACATATATATTGTGTATATATCTTATCCTCATACTGTGGGTACTCACTGAGATACTTTTGGCAAATTGTCATAAAAATAAAGTACCTTTATTTTTAGTACTTCTGTGTATTGTGTTTTCTTATGATATTGTTCATATGACACCAGTGGTATAGTAGGAGCTTTACATGTCTCCTAGTTCAGCCTAAGCTGCTTTGCCATAGCTACCTTCTATCAGCCTAAGCTGCTAGAAACACCTCTTCTACACTAATAAGGGATAACTGGACCTGGCACAAGGTGTAAGTACCTCTGGTACCCACTACAAGCCAGGCCAGCCTCCTACACTTATCTCCTGAATGTACTCAAACCTTCATCGAAGTTTCTCAAGGCTCAATTCCAGCCTTTTTACTTTTCAATCTCTACTTTTGATAAAATATTTGCTTAGACACATTTAGTGTATCTTTCCACCAATTTGCTGATGATTATCAGTTGTAGCCTAATATTATCAAAACCATAGCCACATGGCTTCCAGAAGTCCAGTTTTAGATGAGAGATATGAAACTGAAACTAAACACGCAAAAAAATAAATTCATGATCATGTTTCCAAAACTCAATTACCTGCTCCCACCACAGTGCAAAGAAATGTTGAACACAACATCACTCCCAAAGTAATTACTTCAAGCTAATCTCCAGCTGTCACCCTTGATTTGGAAACTCATATTAAAACCGTAGTTAAAGGTTATAAATGGAAACCGAGAATCTTAAGAAATATCAAACATTTCCTCCCAAGAAAGCATTGTTCAAACAACAGTAATTTCATGAAATACAGTGGTCATGCCTTACTCCCTGGACTTATGAACAAAATCCGTGTTATGTTGCCCAAACAGATCTCTGGAACCAAGAAACTTTATTGAATTACATCATTCCTGGTGGACTTTAAACACCTTGGCATTCCAGATTGCCTTAGAACCAAAATTAACTTATTGGGAAGTTACTGAACTTCTAGAGGCAAAGCAACTCTTCATCTAGAAACCTCAAACTCTTGAAATCACTTCAGCCTCAAGTGCTCCTTCTCCAGTCTATATCTATCTTGCTCCCTCACTGAGTAACAAAGTAGACTGAAAAAAACACCATCTAACTTAGGGATAAAGAGTGTTTGAAACACTGCTGCTGCTGTGCATTTGGTATTTCAAATTAGTGAACAAAAGAGCCAAACGACTGTGGGGTTAAGCTGTGACACGTCAAAACATAATTCATTGTTACTTGTGATTGTGCTCTTGTTGACACATTTTACACAACAACTGTAAGTACATATTCTATTCAGTATCAAGGGGGATTTGCAGTGACATTTAGTGCTTTCCAAAAAACTTAAACTCATAAATAAACGTACCCCATATGGTCATCAGCTGGAATGGAGCTGTCAACCAACTCTTTGGCCTAAGCACTGGTGCTTTTAGGCATTCTTCAGAACGGGGCACAGTCATTGAAGACAGGTTTTGGGACCTTATGTTAGGCATATATACTGTAGTGAGCCTAGGCCAGTGGGAGAAACGAAAAACATGTATTATCTCCCTCAACTGTAGTGGGTGCAAGGAGTGCAGTAGGTGAGTGACAGGCTATTACTTTCTTGAGACGTCTTGGTTTCACTTGCTATTCCCGGGCTCTCTCTTTCTATAGTACTTTTGAATATTCACAGCAAATCACACTGAAAAGCGAATTTTGACAAGGCAAGTATGGCAATATCTGCCAGCTTTTTGGCTTTGTCATTGCTGGTTTTGTTTTGTTATAGGTTTTTTTTTTAAAACCTTATTGTTGGAGGTGTTACAGAGCCCCACCGTTAAAAAACAAAACAAAAATAAATTGGCTTAAACCAACATATTGATATAGGAGTCCTTTGAACTGATTGGAACTACTTTGTGTGCGGATGTGCTCCTTATGAAAGAGCTGAATGCTGTCAATCACAGTAAAGTCAGCTAATAGAAGAAGTGGGCTGACTCACTGCCCCATGCTATGTGATGTAGTGGGTGGAAGAAAAAAAATGTGAAAGACGCAACAAGGAACCAATGGATGAAGAGGGCTGGCCGAAAGCCCTTATAACTAATTATACTATATGTATAATTTTAGCAGAATCAAAAGGTCGTGGCTAGTGCCACACCCAATTAGCGAGACTGCTTTTTTCTTTGAACTTGCATTAATTTTATATGGCTATAAGAAGATGATTTAAGTTTTTTCATTTTATGGAGTACTACCTCCATAGCAATCATTTGTACTTTTTGTTTATTTTGTACATTGTTGTTAGTTTTAATAAGTGCTGGAACATTGCCATTTATTTCAGATTTTGAACATACATAACATTTTTCATTTGTAGTTGGTTGGGGCAGCAGAATGAGGAATTTGGAATAATAACTTTTTGTTGTCCTGGTAACAGACATGTGGTGGACTGATCTTTGACTGTTCAGTCGCTGTAGCTGGCTGTAAAGTTAGTAACCCTATTCCTTTGCTACACTGTCTGATCTGGATACAGTTATAGTTTTCATACAATAGTTACTCTCTAGTCTTAAAGAGATGTATTTTTTTCCTAAGCTGAATCAGTTTTAAATTAGTGATAAATATGTTTTAATTTATGGCAATTATGTTGTCATATAGAGGTACAAATCGCCTATCTTTTAGTTTGAGAGTTTTACATTCTTTTTGGAGCTCTTAAACTGTCCTTCAAACCGTCATACATTTCAATAAAATCCTTATGGAGTTGTGGTTTTGTGGATACTGCAAGAATCATATGTTCACACACCAGATTTACCCTGTATAAATCCTGTTCTCTAAATCTTCTAAATAGAATAATCCACACTTCTCGGTACTGGCACAAGCACAGTTGTTCCTTGGCATTGTGATTAAAGGAATTAAATCTTTCTGGGAGATCATAGGACCAATCAACAGTGGGGTTAAATGGGACGTGCTCTCCAAGTCTTGAAATGTACCTTTTGGTCAACTCCTTGATTTCTATCTCTTTCCCTACTGGAGAACAGATCCGGGAGCCACAGAGACTCCTAAACCGCAGTTGCAAGACAGGGGATTTAAGTGCAGGAATAATGTGTCTCAGGATATAAGGTTTCTGGATGTAGGTATCCACCCATATCCATAGTTTATGAGCGAATACATCAAGAAATGGGTATAGCCATGAATATCCATGCTAAATTAGATACAGAGTTCCCAATTCCATGTAGACTAACTCTTGCAAATTTAAGCAGGTCTGAGAACATGGCGAAGGCGGCAGAGTAGGGGGTTGGAAGGATGGGTGTTGGCAGAAAAGGCTATGGGCTGGTGGGGAGGAGGGGTCTATACTCCCCCTGTGCTTCAGGAGGAGGCCAAGCAGAGGCCTGGGGAGAGCTGCACTTGCAGCCCTATCTTGAGTGATTTTACCAGATAGGTTTTCCATCTAGCAAAAAACAAAAGCATCCATCACATTTAAAAACAAAATATAGAATTGATACGTGAAGGGTATTGGGAGAGTTTCCTTTCATCCCCAAAAGCCAGGGCTTTGGACCCTCAAGCCATCTTATGCATCCATTCGAGAGACAACCTATTTTGAGAAGCTGCAAGGTATCTGGCTGTTTCAGGAGGGGTGGTTCAACTTCTAAGGATGTTCCATTTGATGTGCTCTTGGTGCGTTTGTGGGAAAAGAAGGCATATTCAAACTAAACTTCAAAATAATTTTGTTAAAACACGTTTGAGCTTTCTTTCGAGATTTTCACTTTTCGGAAAAGGCAGTATATTTTGACGTTTTTAATTTCATATTTGGTGGGAACAATCGGGAAAGACAATTGTAAATTGGGAATAATATTCACTAGAGTCTTTTAATTTATGAAGGTATGATAAAACTGAGATCTAAAAAATATCAACTACATTCAGCCTGTATGTGTTTCAGCAAAAATATATTGTTCAGCTATCAACGAACACTTCAATTAGTCAGATACAGAGTAAAACAGAAGAATTCTAGGCTATCATACCCTACCGAAATATGGAGAGAATTTTTAGAATGTTGAAAATTCGCTTTTCTAGAATTGCTATATATTTTACAGATTCTGAATACTAAAGATGATCACTTACAATAGAAAAATAGCAGATTCATATTTTCTAGTTGTCCTTGTTGGACTTCCAAAAAAGGTTTCCAGCCAGTTTATTGATAGTTAAAAGCGCTGTGCTGGCACTGGTTATTCTTTTAGGATGTTTACTAAGCGCTAGTTGGTGGGTGTATTTTACGGGCAAAGTTACATACTTGAAAACATGAGGTACACTTTTCGGCCCTAGCTTCTCCAACCGTGAGATCCTGAGCATGGCCACTGCACCTGTTTACCTCATCCGAGTCCTAAAAAAAAAAAACATAAAGTGGTTCACCTCCTCGAGACAGCTACCCTTTTAAAGATACATAAAACACCGTGTTACGTTCTTAAAGTGTTCTTTCCCTGTGTCATCCTACACCCTCTGTTGACATCCTGCAAGTATTAACATAAAACAAGTGCCAAAGAAAACGCGAGAGGGAGTGAGGGAGGGAAAGGGATTCTGGGGGAGAAGAATGGGGCTTGGGGTTTTGAAGATTACCCGCAAGTAATGGCTCATTCTCCCGAGTCTAGCCCTCCCCTCATTGCTTCACCTCTATCAGGCCCTCTCGCCTTACCCCACTCCGCCCCAACCCCAACTTCCCAGCGGTGGTTGTTGTACCGCAGGGAGCTGTTGTTCCCCCTCCTCGCACCAATAATCAATGTATCCAAGTAGGGATGCGACAGTTTCCATGGAAACTCAGGCCAGCTGCTTTCATACAACACACCTTGTTTTGTAATGATCCCTTGGAGCCGCAACACAAAATTGCTTTCACTGTATGCGTGCATGAACAATTACAATATCCTTTTTCCAAAAGATATGCAGGTCAGCCTGTTTTTGTGCGGTTAAAATAAGACAGCGCTCGTAGCTGTGATACATTATGGTTCAGGCAGTAAAATTAATTCGGAGCTTCTAGAAGAAGGAAAATCTCTCTCAGTATGCGAGTGCCATCTACTGCACGCAAGCTCTCATTCTGCCCGTGCAGGACTATCATGTTGTTTACGCTGATGTCATGTTTACTGAGCCACTTTCGATAAAAACGCACCAATCTTTAAACCTTCTGGGATACGTAATTTTACCATTTGAAATAAATTTAATTTATTTTAACCAACATTGTAGGGAAATAAATTGATATTTTTTGTGGAAATCTATTAAAGATTTGTCGAAATTTCTTTCAAAGTTTCGGGAGCGGATTTTATTTTTCTCACTAAAATACATTGATGGAATTTTGGTGTCAAATTTGGTTCATCTGAAAATTCTCAAGGAAAGTGGCCAAATGGCTATTCCTTAACTAAATAAACTTCGGAATTATAAGAACAAATACAATTTTAAATAAAAAAGTGAATTATTGATAAACTACCATAAGTGATTGTAGAGTCCAGCTGGACTCGTTCTAGTGTTTCTGCTGTACCTGGTTAAATTATCAAATCAAATCAAATCATTAACATTTATAAAGCGCGCTACTCACCCGTGCGGGTCTCAAGGCGCTAGGGGGGAAAGGGGGGGTTATCGCTGCTCGAACAGCCAAGTCTTTAGGAGTCTCCGGAAAGCGGAGTGGTCCTGGGTGGTCCTGAGGCTGGTGGGGAGGGAGTTCCAGGTCTTGGCCGCCAGGAAGGAGAAAGATCTCCCACCCGCCGTGGAGCGGCGGGTGCGAGGGACGGCAGCAAGTGCGAGGCCAGCGGAGCGGAGGGGGCGGGTGGGGACGTAGAAGCTGAGGCGTCTGTTGAGGTATTCCGGTCCCTTGTTGTGGAGGGCTTTGTGTGCGTGGGTGAGAAGACGGAAGGTGATCCTTTTGCTGACTGGGAGCCAATGCAGGTGTCTCAGGTGTGCGGAGATGTGGCTGTTGCGGGGTACGTCGAGGATGAGGCGGGCCGAGGCGTTTTGGATGCGTTGCAGGCGGTTTTGGAGTTTGGCGGTGGTCCCGGCGTAGAGGGTGTTGCCGTAGTCCAGGCGACTCGTGACAAGGGCGTGGGTCACGGTTTTTCTGGTGTCGGCGGGGATCCAGCGGAAGATCTTGCGGAGCATGCGGAGAGTGAGGAAGCAGGCGGAGGACACGGCGTTGACTTGCTTGGTCATGGTGAGAAGAGGGTCCAAGATGAAGCCGAGGTTGCGGGCGTGGTCTGCGGGGGTCGGTGCGGTGCCGAGGGCCACCAGGAGTCGTCCCAGGCGGACGGGGTGTTGCCGAGGATGAGGACTTCCGTTTTTTCAGAGTTCAGCTTTAGGCGGCTGAGCCTCATCCAATCTGCGACGTCCTTCATACCCTCTTGTAGGTTGGTCTTGGCGCTGGCGGGGTCCTTGGTGAGGGAGAGTACAAGTTGGGTGTCGTCGGCGTAGGAGGTGATGATGATGTCGTGCTTGCGTACGATGTCGGCGAGGGGGCTCATATAGACATTGAAGAGTGTCGGGCTGAGCGATGAGCCTTGAGGTACGCCGCAGATGATCTTGGTGGGTTCTGAGCGAAACGGAGGGAGGTAAACTCTTTGGGAGCGGTTAGCGAGGAAGGAGGCGATCCAGTCCAGGGCCTGGCCTTGGATCCCGGTGGAGCGTAGGCGGGTGATTAGGGTGCGGTGACAGACGGTGTCAAAGGCAGCCGAGAGGTCGAGGAGAATGAGGGCGACTGTTTCACCGTTGTCCATCAGGGTTCTGATGTCGTCTGTGACTGAGATGAGGGCGGTTTCCGTGCTGTGGTTGGTTCGGAATCCGGTTTGTGAAGGGTCGAGCAGGTTGTTGTCTTCCAGGAAGGTGGTCAGCTGTTTGTTGACGGTCTTTTCTATTACCTTGGCTGGGAAAGGTAGAAGAGAGATGGGGCGGAAGTTTTTCAGGTCGCTTGGGTCATCCGTAGGTTTCTTTAGTAGGGCGTTGACTTCAGCGTGCTTCCAGCATTCGGGGAAGGTAGCAGAAGAAAAAGAAGAGTTGATGACGGTCTGGAGGTGCGGGGCGATGATGTCGTCGGCTTTGTTAAAGATGAAGTGCGGGCAGGGGTCCGAAGGGGCGCCGGAGTGGATAGAGTTCATGATGGATTTGGTTTCTTCCGTGTTGATGTGGGTCCAGTTGTTGAGGGTGATGTCCGGGGAAGCGGGTTCAGTGGTGTATGGTTGGGTCTGGTGTCCGAAGCTGTCGTGGAGGTCGCTGATCTTGCGATGGAAGAAAGTGGCGAGGGATTCGCACAAATCCTGTGAGGGCGTGACGGCGTTGGCGCTGGCGCTGGGGTTGGAGAACTCTTTGACGATGCTGAAGAGTTCTCTGCTGTTGTGGCTGTTTTTGTCTAGTCTGTCGGTGAAAAAGTTCCTTTTGGCAGTGCGGATCAGGTGGTGGTGTTCGCGTGTAGCGTTCTTGAGGGCGGTCATGTTGTCAGCGGTGTGGTCCTTGCGCCAGGCCTTCTCAAGGGCACGACAAGTTTTCTTTGATTCTTTGAGGGTGTCAGAGAACCAGAGAGGTTTTTTGGTGTTGGTCTGTCGATGCGTGCGTTTGAGGGGAGCAAGGTTGTCAGCGCAGTTGGAGATCCAGTTTGTGAGGTTGAGAGCTGCGTCGTTGGGGTCGGTGGTGAGGGTGGGTTGGTTGGCAGCGAGAGCGGAGAAGAGTTGCTCTTCAGGGATCTTGTTCCACTGTCGATGAGGGATGGGTTGAGTGCGGAGGTGGGAGGTCTCGCGTCGGAATGTGAAGTGGACGCAGCTGTGGTCGGTCCAGTGTAGGGCAGAGGTGTGGCTGAAGAAGACGTGTTTGCTGGCGGAGAAGATAGGGTCGAGCGTGTGTCCGGCGATGTGGGTGGTGGTGTTCACCAGTTGTTTGAGGCCGAGGTTGGCGAGGTTGTCGAGCAGGGTGGTGGTGTTGGGGTCGTTGTTTTGTTCCAGATGGAAGTTGAGGTCGCCTAGGAGGATGTAGTCCGGTGAGGCGAGGGCGTGCGGGGAGATGAAGTCGGCGATGGCGTCGCTGAAAGAGGCGCGAGGTCCGGGAGGACGGTAGACGAGGGATCCTCTGAGGGTGGTCCTTGGGTCGGTGCGAATCTGAAAATGCAGGTGTTCAGCGGCGAGGGGGGGGTCTTCGGTGGAGGTGGTGACGCTGATGGAGTCTTTGAAGATGATGGCGACACCTCCTCCTACTTGGTTGGTGCGGTCTTTTCTGGAGATCTTGTAGCCTTCGGGGATGGCGGGTAGCGATGTCTGGAGCAGAGGAGGCGTTCATCCATGTCTCCGTGATGAAGGCGACGTCCGGGGCTGTGGAGTCCAGGAGGTCCCAAAGTTCAACGGCGTGCTTGTGGACGGAACGAGCGTTGATCAGGATGCACTTGAGGTGGTTGATGGCGCGTGGGCTTGTGGTCGTGGTAGTTGCGTGGTGGAAGATGCGTTTGCAGGAGTTGCAGGCGAAGGGTCCATGGGTGCGTTTGGGGTGAGCTAGGAAGCAGGTTTTGGAGCGCCCTGGGTTGAGGGCGTGGAGGGTGGTGGGGTCGTAGCGGATCAGCGGGGCTTGGGGGAGCTGGGGACCAGGGGTCGTGGCGCTGGGCGCGGGCCAGGCGCGGACGGGCGCAGACGGGCTTGCCTCTGGCGCGCCTCTGGCGCGCCAGCGGCGTGCCCGCTGTGCGCGCCCGCTGCGCAGTCGCGCAGCGGCCGCCATAAGAGGTAGGAGGGGGGGGGGAGGGGTCAGCTGGGGGCGAATGGGAGCTGGGGGGCGGGGGCGTGCAGGAGGTCGCGGCGGGAAAGCGCGAGGGAGGGGGGGGACAGGTAGAGTGAGAGGAGCTGGGGGAGGGTGTTTAGGGTGGAGGAGGGTGAGTGTTAGGAGGTTTGGAGATTAGGGAGAGAGATAGGAGTAGGGTTGTGAAGATAGGGGAGGGGGGGTTGTAGAGGTGGGTGAGGGAGAGAGGTAGAGTGAGAGGATAGGGAGATAGGTAGTAGAGGGGGTGGCGGGAGGGGGGGAGAGATAGAGAAATAGATAGAGAAAATAGATAGAGAAGTCGATAGATAGGGAAATAGATAGATAGACAGATAGGTAGGTAGGAGGAGGTGGAGAGTGGGGGAGTTAGATAGTGAGATAGGGAGCTAGAGAGATAGGAAGATAGGAGGAGTGAGGGAGGTAGATAGCGAACGGGTTAGCTAGGGGTGAGAGAGGGGGAGGCGAGTGAGGGAGGGGGATGAGGAAGGAGCAGGAGGGCAGGCTCGGGGGAAGAAGACGGAGGAGGTAGAAGAGCCGAAGACAGGAGAACAGAAGACAGAAGAACAGAAGACAGAAGGACAGAAGAACAGAAGACCGGAAGAGCAGAAGACAGAAGAACAGAAGAACAGAAGACAGAAGCACAGAAGATCGGAAGAGCAGAAGAACAGAGAAGAACAGAGAAGAACAGAGAAGAGCACAGAAGAACCGAGAAGAAGAACACAGAAGCACCGAGAAGAACAGAGAAGAAGAACACAGAAGACCGGAAGAACACAGAAGAACAGAAGGGAAGAGCAGAAGAACAGAAGAGAAGAACAGAAGAACACAGAAGAAGATTGCTGAGGGGGAGCGAGGAGGAAGAGACAGAGAGGAGGAAAAGAAGCAGGAGCAGGAGAGAAGGTGAGTGGCGCGGGGCAGGGCGAGGGGCTGGGAGGAGGGGGGTACTTACAGTTAGGTGGGTCTCAGGAACACAGGAACTCGGGAACTTGGAGGAGCTGCAGCGGCAGGGGGAGCGACCTACCCTTGGGTCAAGGGTCGCTACCACTGTCGCGCAGCGGCCGCCATAAGAGGTAGGAGGGGGGGGGAGGGGTCAGCTGGGGGCGAATGGGAGCTGGGGGGCGGGGGCGTGCAGGAGGTCGCGGCGGGAAAGCGCGAGGGAGGGGGGGACAGGTAGAGTGAGAGGAGCTGGGGGAGGGGGTTTAGGGTGGAGGAGGGTGAGTGTTAGGAGGTTTGGAGATTAGGGAGAGAGATAGGAGTAGGGTTGTGAAGATAGGGGAGGGGGGGTTGTAGAGGTGGGTGAGGGAGAGAGGTAGAGTGAGAGGATAGGGAGATAGGTAGTAGAGGGGGTGGCGGGAGGGGGGGAGAGATAGAGAAATAGATAGAGAAAATAGATAGAGAAGTCGATAGATAGGGAAATAGATAGATAGACAGATAGGTAGGTAGGAGGAGGTGGAGAGTGGGGGAGTTAGATAGTGAGATAGGGAGCTAGAGAGATAGGAAGATAGGAGGAGTGAGGGAGGTAGATAGCGAACGGGTTAGCTAGGGGTGAGAGAGGGGGAGGCGAGTGAGGGAGGGGGATGAGGAAGGAGCAGGAGGGCAGGCTCGGGGGAAGAAGACGGAGGAGGTAGAAGAGCCGAAGACAGGAGAACAGAAGACAGAAGAACAGAAGACAGAAGAACAGAAGACCAGAAGACAGAAGCACAGAAGATCGGAAGAGCAGAAGAACAGAGAAGAACAGAGAAGAGCACAGAAGAACCGAGAAGAAGAACACAGAAGCACCAAGAAGAACAGAGAAGAAGAACACAGAAGACCGGAAGAACACAGAAGAACAGAAGGGAAGAACAGAAGAACAGAAGAGAAGAACAGAAGAACACAGAAGAAGATTGCTGAGGGGGAGCGAGGAGGAAGAGACAGAGAGGAGGAAAAGAAGCAGGAGCAGGAGAGAAGGTGAGTGGCGCGGGGCAGGGCGAGGGGCTGGGAGGAGGGGGGTACTTACAGTTAGGTGGGTCTCAGGAACACAGGAACTCGGGAACTTGGAGGAGCTGCAGCGGCAGGGGGAGCGACCTACCCTTGGGACTCGTGCGGAGGTGTCCCGGTGCTCCCAGCTGCACCATGTCCACTGCAATTCTGCAGTCTGCCTTTTCGAGGCCGAGAGACTGATTGTGGTGCTTTGTTATTGTTTCTTTTACAGGTTGGACTTTTGTTTGGTTCCTCAATAAAGTTTGGGAGGGATGTAGTGTCCAGCTGGACTCGTTCTAGTGTTTCTGCCAGCCACTCTGCTGAGGGCTGGTCTTACATATGTAACCCACACCCACCCAACACAGGCGTCACCAGTCAGGTGACCCTGCCAATAAAAGGGGCCGGGCGCACGTGCCTAAGGCCAGTCTAATACCACCCTACCACAGTTTCTGCGTCACCTCATTAACCAGCATGAGGGCCTAGGGCCCCACATTACAGTGATAAAATCTGAAATGATTCATGAATGAAATTGTTTTTTTCAATATGATGTTGACTTGTGAACTAAAAAAATGATTCCAAAAACTAAAAATTACGTAAATCAACCGAGATGGGAATCAGTCGTTTTTCCTGATTGTAACCATCTGGTCAGGTAGAAGGTCAGAAACAAACCAAGCCCCATATGCGGGTGCTGACGCCCACCTCCCTCCTCCCCCTCCACCACCAAAGGCTAAATACATGAGTACCTCTTTATTACAGTGTCTTTGATATTTTGACTTACAACATGAAAGCATGCACATTACGAGTGGGCATTGAGAAAGGGCAGCCCCATTGTGCAATTGAACATTTGTTTTATTTTTCCATCGACTTTTCCCACAGGTAAAAACTGTGGAGAATCCTGTTCCCCGGCCCTTTCGCCCTTTGAGATTTGCGAGTGAGCAACTGGCTGACAACTCAGAAATGTTAAGATGTGCACAATCTCTGAAGGTAAACAACCCGTGGGTTCACTCGCCCGTTGTGGATTCCCGTACACGCAGCCATTTTTAGCGTTCAACGTACAACAACGTACTTAATAACGGAAAATAGTTTTGTGAATAGAACTCTGAGGGCTTCCTGTTCTGTTGCATTCCAAGTGGATAACTAAGTTGCTTCGTTTGTAAACTTGCCTACGTGGAAGCTAGTGCAGTGTAAGACTTACTCCACTGGCTGAGGGTGTGGAATTCAGATGCTCTATAGCATTAGTAGTTACATCATTACCCAGTGAGAGTTTTACATTAAAAAATATAGATCTTTATTTACATTGCATAAAGCTAGGGCAGAAAGATACAAATGTACATAAAAATCAAGAAAATCTAAAACCTTCTGGGTCAGAGAATAAACTTAAAACAGAAATATATGTGACTTACGTGTTAAGGCTCCACACTCCATATTATGTGAGGTCCTAGAACCAATGCGAGTCTGCTGGGTAGGCCTTCAGTGTCATTGACATGTCGTCATGACATTAGATTCCATTGCAGTTGTTTTCCCTTGGGGTTAAGAGCCATATTTATTGAGCTTAAACCTTATTCCTTCCAGTGTATCACAGATGGCAATTACTTCTTGTTTTCCAAAAGGTTGTGTTCTCTGAGAACAGTGTTTAAGGGAGACTAAGCTGGGTCTTGGTGCGTCATAATTTCGCTTGTATTGCTTGTTGCTTGCCCTGAGGACACACTTGGAATCCCTTTTTCCATGCATCCTTATTTCTCAGCCTCTCATCTTATTTATTGGTCTGAAGTCGTTGGGAGTTTTTTTCGGGCTATTCTTTTCTACTCTGGAGCCAGGATATGTTTTTGGTTATTAAAGGCCATTTCTTCTGGCCAGCAAATTCCAGAAGTTATCGTGACAGTTTTTTTGGGGGGGCTTGAGCAAATGACAATCCATGCTCCTGGTTTTATTCACGGCCATGCAGATCAATAATGGAGGAAGGTATGGTGGCATCCATATATTAGTCTAAAGAGACCCTCCTATTTGTTTAACAGCGATCTGAGAGGCTCAAGGTTCTGAGTGGGGATTAAGATAGCATCCTAGGAATGCCTCAAGGTATGGCAGGGCAAGCTGAAAATTAGCTTCCAGCTTTTGCTGTCATAAACTGAGTGACTGAGTAGAAAATAGGGGAATTCGCTTTGGACAGCAACATGAACGCCCACACAGTGTTCCAAGGGAGAAAGTAGTCAGTTTGATAAATTCTTTTGAAAGACGCAGAGAAACTGATTTAAACACGAAGATCGTGCTTCCCTCCTTCATGTGATACACATCATATAACATTTTTACAGCGGCTGTCTCAAAGATGCAACGATATTGGTAGTCAAATGGGTGATCACCAAGGTGCAGTTGTTTACTGATGTATATCATTAGTTGTAACGATATTCATGTTCATGAAAAATTAGAAGGTCTGTCATTGCTCAGGAGTTTGGTGTTGAGATTGTGTTTTTTCAGTATGGAGATAATTCGACCAGATTTCAGCAGGTCAGGAGTCATGCTATTGCACCATCCACTCCGGCTCACCCTCCGACCCCTGCCCTCACCACGTCTTCAACAAAGAAAGCTCCATCATCGCCCCCCAACTCCGAATGATCGTCAGCAGCTCCTTCGAGACCGCTACCTTCCGGAAAGCTGGAAGCACGCCGAAGTCAACGCCCTGCTAAAGAAGCCCAAAGAAGACCCAAGAAATCTCAAGAACTACCGGCCCATCTCTCTCCTCCCCTTCCTGGCGAAGGTCATCGAGAAGATCGTCAACAGTTAACCGACCCGCTTCCTTGAAGACAACAACATGTTGGACACATCTCAATCTGGTTTCCGTAGCAACCACAGCACCAAGACCGCCCTTATCGCCGCCACCGACGACATCAGAACCATGCTAGGCAGAGGCGAAACTGCGGCCCTCATCCTCCTAGACCTCTCGACTGCCTTCGACACCGTCTACCACCACACCCTTCACACATGCCTCCACGACGCAGGGATCCACCACAAAGCCCTGGGCTGGATTACATCCTTCCTCTCCGGCAGAACCCAGAGAGTCCACCTCCCTCCCTTCCTATCTGAAGCCACCGAGACCATCTGTGGCGTTCCTCAAGGATCCTCCCTCAGCTCAACCCTTTTCAACATCTACATGGCACCGCTCTCCAACATCGTTCGATCACAGAACCTCAACATCGTCTCCTACGCCGATGACACCCAGCTGATTCTCTCACTCACCAAGGACCCCGCCACCGCCAAAATCAACCTCCACGACGGAATAAAGGCCATCGCCAACTGGATGGAGAGCAGCCGCCTGAAACTGAACTCAGACAAGTCGGAGATCCTCATCCTCGGCTCCAACCCCTCCGCCTGGGACGACTCCTGGTGGCCAGCCACCCTAGGAACCGCACTGACGCCCACCAATCACGCACGCAACCTAGGATTCATCCTCATCACTCACCATGACCCAGCAAGTCAACGTCGTCTCATCTTCCTGCTTCAGCACCCTCCGCATGCTCCGCAAGATCTTCAGGTGGATCCCTACCAAAACCAGAAAGGACGGTCAACCAGGCCCTCGTCAGCAGCAGACTGGACTACGGCAACGCTCTTGACGCTGGAACCACAGTCAAGCTCCAGAAAAGACTGCAACATATACAGAACACCTCCGCACGCCTCATCCTTGACATCCCACGCCGCAACCACATCTCAGCGCACCTGAGAGACCTACACTGGCTCCCTGTCAACAAGAGGATCACCTTCAAGCTCCTCACCCACGCCCACAAAGCACTCCACAACACCGGCCCTGCTTACCTCAACAAGCGACTCACCTTCTACACTCCGAACCGGCAACTCCGCTCCGCCAAACTCGCCCTCGCTCCTCGTATCCACCGAACTACAGCCGGCGGCAGATTGTTCTCCCACCTCGCCGCCAAGACCTGGAACTCCCTCCCCGTCCACCTACGACAGACCCAGGACCTGCTGACCCTCAGGAAACACCTCAAGACCTGGCTGTTCGAGCAGTAGCATCTCCCCCACCCCCCTTCCCCCCTCAGCGCCTTGAGACCCTCGCGGGTGAGTAGCACGCTCTACAACTGAATGATTGATTGATTGATTGATTGATGCCTTGGGAGATAGAATCATTTATCAATGTGTACCATCATGAAACAAACAGCTTATAGTTGACTTTGATAATATTAACTTTCAAGTAGGTTAAAGTGATTGTTGGAAGGTTTGGGATGTTTGATGATCAAGGTAAGCTCCTCAGAAGAAAGACGTTCTAGCTGTTCTTATTTTTGGATGGACTAGTCCCTACTGAGGACAGGGAGGGACAAAATTAATCTACAATAGACACTTTTTTTTTACTGTAAAGAAGTATAGAAATTTGCTGCATTTGGTGACGTAGGCCCATATTTATGAAAATATGGAGCATCAGAGCAGATGCGCCACTCTTTTTGGGACCCCTTACCAGCACCGAATGACACCATGGTTGCTCCGTATTTATAATATGGCGCACCATGGAAGTCGTTAGCACAAAAACATCAACATTTTTGACACTATTGTGGCACTTTGCTACACTAGCGTAAAAAATGTTGATGCTAGTGTAGCAAAGTGCAAGGAGGCCTATAGGTTTTTATGGGTGCATCAGTTTAATGCCTGCTCTGAGCAGGCGTAAAAAATGACGCCAAAAATGTCGCAGTGAAATCTGTTAAATTTCACTGCACCATTTTTTCGGGCATCCTAGCGCCAGAACGCCCCCCTTGCATACATTATGCCTGGCGCAGGCATAATGTGGTGCAAGGGATTACAAAGTGGCGCAATGCGTGCATTGCGCCACTTTGTAAATATAGCGCAGGGAAAAGGCCACCTTAGCACTGCCTTAGCGTAAAACCATAAATGCTAAGGCGGCGCAAGGGCCTTCTAAATATGCCTGTTAGAATCTAGGTGGGGATTTTCTGAGAGCTCTCGCATTGTAGTCAATGTTGTGAAAAAGGGATTGAGCCAGGTGGAAGGACAGGCCAATTTGATTTTGGAAAAACTTGGTTTTAGCCATCTTGATGGATCATTTATAACTTTTCTCAAGACCCTCAATTTCCTGGGAGTATTAGTGATTTGGACACACCAGTCTTTTTCCAGGTTGGGTATCTATCTCTTCTATTTTCTCATTCAGAACTTCAGAGAACCTTGTTTGAATCTGTTTGAGGTGTTGTTTTAGTTGAAGGTGGGCTTTTATTTTTCATTATTTAAGTATGCCATGATTGTACCTGGTATACACATATGCAGTGCTTTCTGTAGAGGAACCCACAAACAGACTTCCTTAATTATACCATAAACCCTGCTTCCTGTTTGTCAATAAGGGGACTTTAAAGGCTCACCTGCTGTATCAGATCCCACACATTGACGTGTATACACCCACCACAAATATCACAGGGACAATCTGAGACATGGTACCCGTCGGTATGTGCCTGTGATGCTTTGTGGTAGTCAAACCCTACACCCAGGCTGCCATAAGATGTCCATGCAGGAGCAACAAAGCAATTCAGACATGTTGTCTAATTTACACTTAGGAGATTTCACCAAAGTTCATGAATAAACAGCCCCTGTCATCACAGGTTCTTTCAAACAACAAAAAGGACAAAAACAGTTCTACATGGAGAGATTTATGTCATAGTAATCAGTCAAACTATCTACCAACTGTCTCAGAGAAAGCTATTTACAATCATATACGATGTTAAAAATGAGTAAAGTGACATGATTTTCAAAAAACACTAGATTTAAAATCACCTGAATGTTTGGTGAACTATTAATAAACAATAAATATATTTGTAACTAGTTTCCTTTTCTAGAATGTTCTTTTCTTACTATGAAATTGAATTTGAGGAATGTTATGCTTTTTGATTTTTTATTATTTTTGTACCACAAAGAGAAAATTGCAGAGCACTGTACTATTGTGTCTTGTGGCTGAGCGAATGCCACATTTGGATATTGTTTGAGGTAACTCATACTTGTTTCCCTCTTTTTAGGGTCGAGCCTGCGTCGCATGCTCTTACGTATGCGTATCACTTGCGAGACGCTTTAGTAGTCAGAAAATGACTCAGAGCCACGTCCATGTCACGTCATTGTCTTTCATTGCTTCGTGGGCTTGCCTTTTAAAATCTGCTTGCTTTCATTAGTGGAAGGCATGCATACGTCATGCCTATCCGGTGGTTAGCCCTCCGCGAGCGCAGCGACGAAGTACTGAAAACATACGAGGCCCGCTGTTTTCCATCCGTTTTGTGGACTACTTTTTATCTTTTTTCGCAGCGCGATCTCACTTGGCAGAAGTCGAGCGCTTTGCAAGACAACGACATATATAATTGCACTTTTGTCGGTTATATAGATAATTGCACTTTTGCTGGTTACGTAGATAATAGCACCCTTGCTGATAGGTTTCACTACGAGTCAACTGTAGCAGCGCAATTGCGCTCTTTTTTTCCATTTAACGTGGCAAGAAAAATCCGGTTGGGAGTTTTCAACTGATAATAGCTCTAACTTGGAGAAATGCGAGACTCATTGCATTGCAAATGGTTGTTTAGGATTTTGAGGACTCTAGTCATGAGGGCATCTGTGCTAAGTATGTACTTGTGCACGTGCTGGCACATATGGCTGTATATAATACTTTTCTAATGTACATTACCTAATCAGCTGAGCCAAGGTATTTCTATTCCAAAAAGTTTGGTTAATCTTTGGAGGGTATCCATCAATAAAAAAAAAACCTTAGTACATTGCGTACCTTCTTTAAAAGGTACACAGCTATTGAAATTATAAAACAAATTGCAAACACAATAGAAAAGATTTTCCCATTCTTAATAGAGTTCTCTCCATTCCTTCTATTGTGCCCAATCTTTCAATGTTTCTCTCAGAACCCTTTCTGTCATGGTGTTTTGAAAATTTGTTGCCCTAATGAGTCCAACCGGTGAAAAGTAAAACGCATGCACCTTATCTAATCTTACATTGTCAATAATCACCAAAATGTCTCTTTCTTTGATGAGGCCTCATTGGATTGTGAAGCCTATTGTGACAGTACTCACCAGAGGGCCACTTTTATACACCTCTGCAGAGAGTTAATATTCTTACGCCCACGACTTCTAGATTATACTTGAACACTGCATGAACGTCAAATCATCAAAATGCTAAGGGTAGTGGAAGTGACACAATACAACCTATTGCTAGAGCATTAAAATCCTCTGTAGTAATCAATGCTCAATGAGGTAAACAGATCTTTGGACCCTGCATTGGATGTGATAGAACCATACAACACAATTTCAATACAAACCAATTAAGTTGCACAGTATGACCAATTTGGCCATACAAGGAAAATTCCAGTCAGGGATAAAGTTAAGGGATTTATTACAAACTAAAGCTCAGCGTCATGTAGACAATTCGCAAGACAAAGTTATAAGGATACAGAAACACCAAGGGTTGCCCAAGGTGACAAAATAAGTTCAAACGAACTAGCAATAATAAAACTAAGCAGTCAACAAGGACAATGCAACACATCAGCAATATAATCTCAGATACAGAAAATAAACGTTGCTCAGGTTTGATAAGCATTAATACAATTTCAAATAATCTAAGTTCAGTTGAGCTGGGCACCGGGAATCTATATTAGCCAAAAAGAAAACATGTGCGGGGCGGAACACATACAGGCAAAAAACATAAAGGGCAAAATATAATCTTGGACAACAAGTTGCTAACTAAGGTGGGCAAAAGATAGGTAAAAAGGGAAAGTGTCATCTTGTAAGAAGCTTGATCAAGAGTCTTCTGCAAGGGGTAGGGTACAACCTCTATGTCCCAGTATGGCATTTTGAAGGGGCAAAAAACTGAGAGGAAGATACCTCTCCAAGGAGCTCAGCAACCAGGATACAGGAATCTGGAAATTTGACAGGGATCTGTCCAAAGGACGATCCCTGAATCTGACCAAAGTGCAACTGGTCATCGCTATATCAAAGTTCATATTCAATCTAATTTGTTCCAGACAACAGTTCATTTGACGCTGAAGTAGTATCATCCAATAGCAATCAATCACATGACTCCAAGTTGAAACAATCCCATTTCTTCCCAGGTCTGTCATGCTAATGGCATCCATCCATGTAGCTTTACACAAGATTGAAACAAATGTTTAATTTACTAGTCCCCAGTCCAGGATGTTCTACATCCAAGATCAAATACCTACAACTCTCTATATGTAAAACAATAGTCCCTATTACCAAACTAGTCTTCTTATGGGAGCGAAGTCTGAAAGGAAAATTCATGTTAACAGAATGATTTAGCATTTTCTGTACAATCACGAAACACAGGGCCGAGCAGGCCTCACTTATGCTAGTGCAAATGAGTTAAAACAGCACATTAATTTAATAAAATCAAATAAACAGATTCTAGTATGCAAACTTATAAATTCAACATTAGTAATTCTTTATTAGCATTCATGTAAAGTAACTTTAATCTAATTGACTCTGCTAATACATTTCAGTCAGTATAACATAGAACTGTATTTCCCTATTTTTGCACCCTTTATTTAAAACATTAATCATTAATACTTCAGTATTGTTTCCAAACACACTATTAGTTTAGAGTCTAAATCATAACATAATCTCAGTTTAATTCTTCAAACATTCAATTAAACATTTTTTACCACCAGGTTTTCTGACATTAGTCTAAAAAATACACATTTAAAATGGTTTCTGAGTGCATCACTCTACAATCAGATTATTAGTTAGTTGCTAGTATTATGCATAAACTGTCACGTGTGGATGATTTCTGTGACATGAGGGACAGCACTAAAGTTTCTGCTACATCACTATCAACCCCAAAAATGTCACAATTTGACCATCTTTTCCTTCTATAGCGATTCAACTCCTATTTGCTTTCAAAACCCCCATTGACCTCCAATTTGAGAGAGGCTATGGGAAGGGCCTAGAGAGGAAACTAGCGAAAATTAACAAGATTCTTAAAACCCTCTGAGACCAAAAGTAGAAAAGATAGTGCCAGAGTTGCCAAGCAACAAACCAGGGCTAGTACCTGCTGTCCCTGGTGATATAAAATTGGCATCCGTGGTACGCAACTGCTGTTTAGACAAGACAGTATTACAAAGGTAACAGTCAAAAAGCATGTGCAGCAACAACAAATCAATATGAAGCAGAGAGATACCAGTCATCTATTAACCAGCTGCATGACGAGTTGCTGAAGACAGATGCCAAAAGTTCCACCCTTCAATGGGATCAAAGAGAAAAGCAGCTGTACAGGCATCAAAGAAGAGAGTCGCCCTTTGTGCATAATGTGTGGGTAGACACTCCAGTATGGCCAGAGTGTGTGATTGCTCTGGGCTAAGAAATAGTCTTAGTTATAGACAGTGCTTCATTTGTAAAAACCATAGGTGCAGTAGCACAGAGCTTTTCATTAGGAGCCCGTAGCTTTATGCCAAATTCACCAAATAACAAGGCTGCCTACTTTTAATTCCACCCCTTTCTTTCTTCTACCACCATCACTTAATGCATCCTTATCTAACACAGTTATCTTCCTTTGTTTCTCTTTTCATTTCATTCTGTTCCTCCTCCTTTCTCCACCTGCTGCCTATCTCAGTCTAATGATGAAAAATAAGTCCTTGTCCCCAAACCTGGAGTGCTAGTTTCCTGCAACCGCCAGCACAAATTAAAGATTTGGCTGCAGATCTGAAGAGTACGTGCGCTGAGCTTGGGTGATGTTGCACCGAGATACCCCGCCCAGTGTGATTTGCTTGCTATACCAAATGAACTTAACATAACATTATCACCTGTGTCCACTTCAAGCAAATAGGATGTAGGCTCCACAGATACATCTTTCCTGGAGTCTTTTTGAACTAAACTAACTTGCCTAATTTTTTGTTCCCAAAAGCATTACATTAGCAGATTATTTTGGTACTTTTCTGTATAATCAACGTATAAATTCAATAATCTGTAGCCCACTTGTTCCCTCTTTGTCCTCCTCGAGTTGCCCATTTTCCTTAACCACCTTTTAACTCACAACATGATGCACGCCTCACTAGTCATTCTTGACAGTGACAATGCAGGGGTTTTGGCTTACAAAATTGCTCCTTCTGAGCTGATTTTCTACTTTGAAGGGCACCTGAATCCATGTTAACATATTTAGTAATGGTATTTTGGTATCTTTTTTCATGATGTAGTTTTTGATTTTTTTATCATTACATATTCAGTAACTTCATTGAACACAAAGTTAAATTTTTGCTTACCAGAGAATACCATTAGGTCTTGTACTACATGTAGCATTAGATCTTGTACTACATGTTTCTAGTACATGTTGCAGAACATGTACTACAAAGTGGTTACTCTGTCACAGTATGCTATATTGGCAATAGTGATGTTAACTGCCATGAGATGTTTTTGGTAAAGAAAAATGTATTGTTTTTTTCTGTTAAATGAACACAAAGTATAGACAAATATGAGACATCATAAGTGAGAGCAAAGTGTGAGACCAGTGGTATTTCCCACAAACATCACCCCATGCATAATCACATTTAGATAAAATGAAAACGAAAAAGTGTACTAGCCGGTTTAACTCTTTCCCTTCCTCAAACAAGCAGACATACCTGGCACAGGTACCATCTAGTTATGTACACCTTTATAGTCCAAAATTGCAATCGCCAGGGCTCTTAGACCTTCGTGTGTTTGCATAAGCATCCTCATGCCTCATAAATGGATTTCTTTCAAATTCATTTCCCTATTCACACCTTGGATCAACCAGTGCTTAGCAGTGTCCTTGAGCGAACACCAAACCTAAATGATGGAGACTTTTGTGTATCAATTTGCATCAGTATCTTCAAGAATATGGAGGAGTGCTGTGTTAGGGGGCAGAAGCATCATCTACCCCTGGTATCTCAGATGTGGTTCTGGCTACACCTGTCAAGAACGTCTGAATCACAGGACAACCCTAAACCTTGTGGAGGAAGTCTCTCAAAGCTGTGTGGCACCAAACGCATGTCAAGGACGGCTCTCTCTGTATCTGCCAGAGACTTTTCTAAGTATAATAAATTCTAGCCCATTCATATCCCATTGTGGTGACAAAATCATGGAGTAATGTGAAACCAATATAAAACTTATACTAGTGCTATGCCTGTCCAAGTGGCAATCCATCACTCCATTTATGCCCCTGACCCGATTGTAAGCAGAACTGGAGTAGCCTGAAGGAGAACAAAGTCCTGCAAGTAAGAAAGAGAAGTATGGAGTGGTGGAGCATAGACATTAAGGTACATAAGAGGTGACCCTCACAGGCACCCGCAGCCATGATGTACCTACCAAATGTTTGTTGTCAAACCCAGTGGACCAGGGTGGGAAAGTTCCAAGAAAATGGCAACAATGCATGTCCCCTTCGTAAAGCCAAGTATCAAAAAGGACTTTTGGAGATGAGGCAAAATATACAATCCAAAACAAAGAAATCCTTAGCGAACCATCATAATAAAGAAACGCCTTGAGAACCCTGGTGCTTGAACGTCTTTCTTGCATCAGTAATAATAATTTTTAACATGCTTCATACTTTCAACACATTCAGTTACCTTCATTTTCTGACTGGAAATTGGTGGGAAAATGTATTGATTCACTTTGTGACTGATCTAATACATGTTGATTCACATAAAGACTCTGTCCAGTGGAGTGCAGCTGCCTCTTTGTGGTCCTCTGTATCAGGTAATTCCACCACTCTATGAGGACCTCACCACCATAGTGGGGATTTGCTTCCAGCATTAACTGCAAATCTATCACATATTGGCATTACCTCGCTCAGGTTTCCCTGTGTTCAGTGATTTTATAGCAGGTGTCTCCAACCAGTTGATCACAAGTTACCAGTAGCTCCTAGACCCTTTCAGAGTAGCTCACAGCCTGGAGTTCATTTTTAAATAAGCACAGGGTCACATTTTTACTTTTAAAGTTAAGAGAAGTCTGTGTTTATTTTACTTTGTTATCATAAGGCTGCGGATAGCAGGACCTGATAAGGAGCAGTGTTGGAGTCAAATTTATGACCCAGGGCACAGAGGTGAAGAATTGAAGCACTGAGATATTTAACTCTTGAATGAAAGTCCGTACCAACTCAGTATTGAAGGTGAGCCCAAAATTATGTTTCTCAGTGCTTTTAAATCAGGGAAAATTTTAATGTAAAAGTTACTTTATAATCAAGTTAAGTTTTCATTTTAATTTCCTAATTTTGTTTTCAAAGTATTGCATTATCAAACAGTAGGTCTCTTTCTCCCAGTGGCCAGTAGAACACTGTGCTATAATTATAACTGAAAAATGCAGTTTTTTAAATGGGAGAAATTTAAAGTGCAGAAAAATGTTCCACATTATGAACATTTTTGCACTTTAAATTCCTCCCATTTAAAAAAAAATGGTTGTATGTTTGTGTTATACATGTAACGGTGCTGCATATGGCCAAAGGTATGTACTGTGCCACAAGTACACGCGACACAGGCTCTCAGTTACCCATACACAAAAATCTGATCCATATGCACACATGTTCATACATCCCCAACACAGTTCTCTCACTGACACACATGGACGCCCTGTCATAGTGCTCCTAGTCAAACTATTTTGTTCAAGCCATATTATCTGTCTCTATGGACATTAGACTTAAATTCAAGGAAGCTGGGTTTGGGGGTGTCTGGTAATAATGCACAAGTTGTTTAGCCTTCAGTAGCTCACAATGATTTTCACTGATCAGTAGTAGCTCTTGCTACAGAAAAGGTTGGAGACCCCTGTTCTAAAGCATATTTGGCCAAAGAGAGGAGTTAGCAAGCAAATCCTGCATGTCATAAATTGACAGGTAAAGCTGGAAGATAACAACGCCATCAGTAGGAGGCAGTTTGGCTCATATGTGTGGCCAAATATGTAAGTAGCCCATTTAGGTTCACAACAAACTGCAGAGACCACCACCAACTCATTCATGTTGGAATCTTAATGCATTCCTGAGAAAAAGTCTTTCCGCAAGTTTTTTAAAACTTATCTGCTTAAGCTGAAGGTTTTAGGAACCCGTCCCACTGGTTGTTTGCCTTAGTGCCCGCACACTCTCATTCTAACTGCCCCACTTTATAAAACCCATCATTCATTCATTCAATCTGTATGTTGCTTAACCCTGTAGTATCTTCCGTACAATAATTCTGTCACTATTTTGCTGCAAATCTTTCTTCATTCTTGTTGCTTGAGAAGAAAGGGTGTAGTTTACCAGAATGTTTTTAGGAGATACATTATTCCTTGTTTGCCCTTGATGCCCATCACCAAATTAACTCAAAAACTTACTTGTTTCTTTCATTCTAGTATTTCTATTTTAAAACACTTTTCATTCCTGGATATGCTCCTTATGTACTATGGCCAAGATTTACAACAAACTGGCACTGTGCTGCACCAAAATCAGCAGCGCTGTGCCAGTTTTTAAATGCAGAGATGTGCCATATTTACAACAATACGGTGCACCCCTGCATTTCCCCTTGCGCCAGTGCTAAATTTAGCTTTCGGTACCAACGCAGGCATCCTTGCACCATAGTGGATTGAGGAGATTGATTGTTTATGTGTAGAACGGTGTCCCTTCCTGCACATAAACAATCTAAAATGGTGATTTGGCACTTCTGTGTGTGCTGTCTAATGCAGCACCCATAGAAGTACGGAAGCGTCATTGTGGAATGATTGTTTATATGCAGGAAGGAACACCTTCCTGCACATAAACAATTGTTCATGGCGGTTTTGCCTTTTCTATGTGTGCTGCAGAATGCAGCACACATAGAAAAAGCAAAAATAAGGAGAAATGAAAGCATTTCTAATTGTTGCACCATGCTACCGCCACCCTTGGGTGGCAGCACACATATAAAGAGCAAAAACAAGGAAAAATGAAAGCATTTCTCCTTGTTGCGCCATGCTACTGCCACCCCTTTAGTTTAGTTAGTTTTTGGTGCTGCCACACACTTACAGACTCATAAATCTGGGGCAGCGCCAAAAGCAATGGGTGTTGTGGTGGAACGACCACAGCAATACCCTCTGCAAACCCCTCTGCTGCAGAAAACTGTGTTGACAGGACATATTTGCAAGGCGGCGTGAAGCCGCAAAAAGTGGCATACCGCCTCCTTGTAAATATGCGTAATGCACAGTGCCACCAGAGCGTCACAAAAAGTGACGCTTCAGTGGTGCTATGGGGCTTTTAAATATGTCCCTATATGTTCACATCCATGTATTATGCACTTATCACACCCAGCCAAGGCATGTTCTACAATGAAAGCACACAATCCTTCAGGGCTATTACGTTCTCATGTTTGTATAGACAGAAGTATATATATATGACCGGCAACATTTCAATTGTGACTTTGGATCCTTTATTTTAATGTATCTAGCCTATGCATTCCGTGGTAAACATCATGATTTTGTTGTATAAAATAGTGATAAAGCTCACATGATTTCTCTATTGCTTGGAATTAGGATCATAAACACTGGGCTAGCCTGCATTGGCCACCATTACTTTGATTGGGTTGAAATGCCATCAGATAATTAATGGTGTGTGCGACCTGAATTGGAACGCTCTCTTGTAATGGTGTCCAGTTCTTCGTAAACTAATTTGAAAACTGAAATAGCATGTTGTGAATATTTAAATGCCTACACTTGAACATATAAAAAGTAAATGTTGAAATTAAAAAAAAGAAATAAAAGTGTGAAAGAATCAAGTATTTCTTTGAATGAATTTGATTATGTTCAACCCATGTCAAGCAAGAATGAAGGCTGCACCTGATGTTTCCTCTAATTGTTTTGTTTGGTAAAGTGTTTAATGTGAAATTATAGAGGTTGCTGGTGATTGGAGAGTGCACAGATATAAATATTTCACTGACCATGCATATGCAAACAATGGGCACCCTTTTTTCTTTTTTAAACAAATGTGTATTTGTTTATTTCTTTCTTTGGATATGCCTTTAGCACTATAGAGAGGAAATGGGGACAGATTGTAACCTTGACCTTTCTGCATTTTTTTTCTACTGGTACCATTTCACTCATTTGCATTGCTAATTTAGGATAAGGTAGTTATTAACATCTAATTATATTTCCCTTTTCAATTAGGTTAGTAATGACGTTTACAATGCATTACTGCTCAAACGTTATTAGTATTGCAATATATGTCTCAATTTTATGTCTAAAGTAATGTTGTTGTTTACAATATATTAGTGCTTAAGATTCAGCCTAATCTCATTACTTCTTTTCTTGTCAATAAAGGCACTTAACTGAGTTTAAATTGTCCTTTACTAGATTTACAAAGTTAATCATTGCACTACTTCTTAAGTGCACAATGCACTGCTGATCTGATTTTCAGGATTGGTGCTTTTTAAATTTAAGGGTCTGTTTTATTTATAGAATTCTGCAGGAGTAAATATTGCAGGGTTAGTGAGTAGAATGCCTGCTTAACTTGGGACAGTAGATCGTGTACAGCATGGTTTATGGAGTATTATTTTTCCGTGGGCACAAATATCTGTCCATAGTGTAGACACACATGCCTAGGACAGAGGTGGTGCAAAGTGGAGAAAAGTGGAAGAAGAAAATTACCGGGGAGGGATAATTCCTGGTGAGGATAAAAAATTTGGACAGCAGAGTCTAGAATGTAAAGGTCTTTACGAAATTACTATGCGTGAAAGAATCATCATACATTGAATTAATATTTGTATCCTGCGTGTTCGAGGTCTATTTTACAAACTACTAATAGCGCAGGCACCACTGTCATCACAGAACTCAGAAATAACCTAAGGCTGGCCCTAGGAAGAGAATGGCTATTTCGATGATGATTTCTAGTATATAAAGAAGGATTGTGAAACTAACTCCTCTATTAGAGAAAGGTTTAGACTTTCACCCCATCAGACTTTCCACACCGACAAAACATCTGTTCTGCAAACAGTGGCATCCTACCATGCGATGGCCAGTGCTTAATTGTAAAATCAAATAAATAAGCACAGTCCCCCGGTCCCACTGTATCCCTGGTTTGCCGAATTTCTGCCACACTGCACTTCCAATCTCTTTATTCTAGTCTTACGGGTACTTTTTCATCCCTACTTTCCCTTTGTCTGTTTTTCATCTTTCTCTTCTTCCTTCTTTCTGATGATGAAAAGCATCAGCACAAATTATGCATTGGTGGTCAATTTGCAAGGAGAGAAACAGGAAGGCAACTCTCTAGTTGAAACTAGGATTTCAACTCAAAAACACAAAACAATGGGATCATGATGGTCTGAAACCAGCGTCAGGCAATGTTAAAAAAAAACGCCTGTTCCAAACGTGCTGTATTAACTTGCATACTTGCACATATACAAGGTTGCTTATCAAGACATCCTTTACATTCCAAGGTTTGATATGGTTCTGTGGTCATCCATATGAGTATCAAGATCCTGGTCAGATATAGCTCCAACTGGCTCCCCAAGCACAGGGAGAACAAAAACTCTGGGTTGATTCTTGGATGATGGAGAGCTAGCAAGCTGGCACATTGCTAATTCCTACACTGTTCGGCAGGTATGATGAACGTAATTGTGAAGAGTTGTAAAATGTACCCTCCTGAAACAAGCTGATGTTGGGTTGAAGTATATCGGGGTCACTCTTGATGCCTCAGATTTTATTACGTCCCTCATTTAGAGGAGTCACTTGTTGTGATAGGTATTAGGGTTTAGGGCCTTATTTAAAGTTTGTTGGAGGGGTTGCTCTGTCACAAACGTGATGGATATCTCATCCACTGTATTACAATTCCATCATTGCCTATGGAACTTGTAATACTGCAGGCAGAATATCTGTCATGTTTGTGGCAGAGTAACCCCTCTGCTGAACTCTAAATGAGGCCCTTAGACTGCTGTGTAGACCCAGCTGTTGAATCTCCCTTTTGATAAAGAGCACCCTTTTAGACTCAACATGAACAAAAAAATATAAAAGGTTTAAAAAAAAAAAGACGTGGGTGCAGTGCAGTAGTGCCCATCCTTTCACAGTATCTAGGGTGACGGCCTCCCCCTAACCAAAGTCATTCTTCCAAGGACATAAAACACATACAACACAAATACCATGGCAGCTATGAACGTAATGAGGCAGATACCAAAGAAGGCTTTTTTGGAAATAATTTGTGGCAGAGGAACTGGGAGCACTAGGGTTGTTTCTGCCTATTAGAAACATATGTTTCATTTGAAACTCCTGTCAGAACAAAGCTGAGGCTATCTTCAAGAGGATGACAAGAGTGAGCCACAGTGGATCTTGGATACATTTGCATATGGATATTGTATAACATTCAGTACTCTTCCCAGACACCAGCATCTATCAAGACAAAAAAGGAAGCACAGAATATCTGCCAATATAACAGAAATAATTACAGGCTGTACTCCAGCAGGGTGCATCAGGATCAGCTTCTGAGGTAGAATGTGTATTGGGTGTATATTTCCCCTACTTCCTAATACCCAAGAAAGTCTGCCCATAGGCTGATTCTAGACCCGGACATACTGCCAGTCACTCTGTGGGACTGTTTCCTAAAGTAAATAATTTCCTTCTGCAGAACGGTGGCCACAGAAAAAGCCTGGACCTTTGGGATGCCTGTTCACATCCTGATGTGTTGTAATCACAAGTAAAAACTGAGGTTTTTGATGAGTGGCAAACAATGTTGACCTGATTACCAGTCTGGCAGAGTGAAATGGCTGTATGGCTTAGTGTGTTAAAATTGTTCTAAGCGATGACACGTTTTTCCACGTGCAATTTTTTGTTTGCAGAAATATTGCTCAGTAAAATCACAGTCAGAGTTACCACACTGGAAAAGTGCATGCAGTGAATGTATAGCTGTTGTTACTAACTGATTGGTAAGCCCTTTTACATGAGGAATTAGCACCTACGTTTACTGCCTACCCAGAGCAGGTGGTAAGTATTATTCCAAGGAAAAAATATGAAATGTTTAAACCCAGATAAAGAATAATAAAACGTAATAAAAAAAGATGTATCAGGAATAAATGAGAAAGTAACAGAATATCTATATTTTTATCACTATGATTAATTTATTTTCAACATAATAGGCACATATTTATGTTTCATTTCAATAATATTCAAACACACAACACAACATCAATTTAAAATAAATGTATATATTTAAGAAAAAGTTCAATAACAAGAAAATTATTTGGATACCTCTCAAACATCAAATATTGAAAATGAAGTGTACGTTTTTGGCTCTTAAATTAACATTGTATAAATTATCTTTGTTCAATCGCAAATATTTTCAAAAATCCTATTCTAAATTAAAACAATTATGAAAACATACTTTTTAGGAATAAATCACACATTATACAAAGATTAAATGTAAACAATAATTCATTTTTAACGCCGATGCACGCACTACCTCCCTGGTGCGTGCCACGACCAGTGGCCGACACCAGGGAGGGGGTTAATAAATCCTCGGGTGTGTCGCACCCGAGGATTTTTTATTTTGTTTTGTTCCCCGGGAGACACAGAAGCTCTTCCGTGTCTCCCCCCTTGCACCCGCTTCCTGCTCCGATGGGGAAAACGGCCACAAACGGCCTTCCCCACGTTCGGGAAGGCCTTGAAAGAAAGGAGAGACTCTCCCCTTTCTTACGAGGCCTTCCTGAAAGTGTTTCCTGGCCCCTGATCGCAGCACAGCTGCGATCGGGGGCCAGGAAACACCACTAGACACCAGGGATTTCACTTGGGGGGATCGCCCCCCTCGGAAAAAAAGGTAGGTGCCCCCTGGGGGGGCCGGGGGGGCGCGATCGAAACTGCTGCCGTCACTCGGGTTATAGAGGACAGCTCTGACATAGGATCAGAGACTGAGACATCAGATACTGAGACAGCATCTGAGGGATAGGACAATGGTGCAGACTCTGGGAGTGATTTTTCAGTCGGAGGAGTCCCATTTGATAACTCCTCTTCCAGTAAATTATGAGGGAGGTGATGAGGACAGTCCTTCTGTCCCTGCGCAAGCAGTCTGTGCAACGGGGTAATAGTGGGTTAGCCCAACCCAGAGAGCAGGTGAATGCGGGGGCAAGCAGAGAGAGAGAGTGCTCTCTTGGGAGCTCCCCAATTTAGTTCAGCCCCAAATTCCACCACCCAAATCGTATTGTGGAGACATCAAAATTATCTATCGCAAAACAAACTGGTTTTGTAAGGCAGGCACCTGTGTTTTTGGTCCTGGGTTTGGCGGCCATATAGAGAAACACACTAAACCCAAACATTTCTGGAAACTAGACATTCGGGGGAGTCCACAGAGGTGTGACTTGTGTGGATTCCCCAAAGTTTTCTTACCCAGAATACCCTGCAAAGCTGAAATGTTGAATAAAAACTCTATTTTTCTCGCATTTCTGTCACACAAACTACAGGAATATGCTGGGATCCACAAAATTCTTACCACCCAGTGATTACTCACCTGTCCTGATAAAAACACTACCCCACTTGAGTGCCTACTTCTTGTGCCTGCGTCAGGAATGGATCACCCCAGGGTCAACAGCTGCCTCATGTAAGGACCAACATTGACCGTTGTGTGATCTATTCCTGTCGCGGGCACCAGGCCTACCCACGCAAGTGAGGTACCATTTTTATCGGGAGACTTGGGGGAACGCTGGGTGGAAGGAAATTTGTGGCTCCTCTCAGATTCCAGAACTTTCTGTCACCGAAATGTGAGGAAAATGTGTTTTTTTAGCCAAATTTTGAGGTTTGCAAAGGATTCTGGATAACAGAACCTGGTCAGAGCCCCACAAGTCACCCCATCTTGGATTCCCCTAGGTCTCTAGTTTTCAAAAATGTGCTGGTTTGCTAGGTTTCCCTAGGTGCCGGCTGAGCTAGAGGCCAAAATCCACAGGTAGGCACTTTGTAAAAAACACCTCTGTTTTCTGTGAAAAAATGTGATGTTTCCACGTTGTGTTTTGGGCCATTTCCATTCGTGGGTGCTAGGCCTACCCACGCAAGTGAGGTACCATTTTTATCGGGAGACTTGTGGAAACGCTGGGTGGAAGGAAATTTGTGCCTCCTCTCAGATTCCAGAACTTTCTGTCACCAAAATGTGAGGAAAATGTGTTTTTTTAGCCAAATTTTGAGGTTTGCAAAGGATTCTGGGTAACAGAACCTGGTCAGAGCCCCACAAGTCACCCCATCTTGGATTCCCCTAGGTCTCTAGTTTAAAAAAATGCACAGGTTTGGTAGGTTTCCCTAGGTGCCGGCTGAGCTAGAGGCCAAAATCTACAGGTAGGCACTTTGCAAAAAACACCTCTGGTTTCTGTGAAAAAATGTGATGTGTCCACGTTGTGTTTTGGGCCATTTCCATTTGTGGGCGCTAGGCCTACCCACGCAAGTGGGGTACCATTTTTATCGGTAGACTTGGGGAAACGCTGGGTGGAAGGGAATTTGTGCCTCCTCTCAGATTCCAGATCTTTCTGTCACTGAAATGTGAGGAAAATGTGTTTTTTTAGCCAAATTTTGAGGTTTGCAAAGGATTCTGGGTAACAGAACCTGGTCAGAGCCCCACAAGTCACCCCATCTTGGATTCCCCTAGGTCTCTAGTTTAAAAAAATGCACAGGTTTGGTACGTTTCCCTAGGTGCCGGCTGAGCTAGAGGCCAAAATCTACAGGTAGGCACTTTGCAAAAATCACCTCTGGTTTCTGTGAAAAAATGTGATGTGTCCACGTTGTGTTTTGGGCCATTTCCATTCGTGGGCGCTAGGCCTACCCACGCAAGTGGGGTACCATTTTTATCAGTAGACTTGGGGAAACGCTGGGTGGAAGGGAATTTGTGCCTCCTCTCAGATTCCAGATCTTTCTGTCACTGAAATGTGAGGAAAATGTGTTTTTTTAGCCAAATTTTGAGGTTTGCAAAGGATTCTGGGTAACAGAACCTGGTCAGAGCCCCACAAGTCACCCCATCTTGGATTCCCCTAGGTCTCTAGTTTAAAAAAATGCACAGGTTTGGTAGGTTTCCCTAGGTGCCGGCTGAGCTAGAGGCCAAAATCTACAGGTAGGCACTTTGCAAAAAACACCTCTGGTTTCTGTGAAAAAATGTGATGTGTCCACGTTGTGTTTTGGGCCATTTCCATTCGTGGGCGCTAGGCCTACCCACGCAAGTGGGGTACCATTTTTATCGGTAGACTTGGGGAAACGCTGGGTGGAAGGGAATTTGTGCCTCCTCTCAGATTCCAGATCTTTCTGTCACTGAAATGTGAGGAAAATGTGTTTTTTTAGCCAAATTTTGAGGTTTGCAAAGGATTCTGGGTAACAGAACCTGGTCAGAGCCCCACAAGTCACCCCATCTTGGATTCCCCTAGGTCTCTAGTTTAAAAAAATGCACAGGTTTGGTAGGTTTCCCTAGGTGCCGGCTGAGCTAGAGGCCAAAATCTACAGGTAGGCACTTTGCAAAAATCACCTCTGGTTTCTGTGAAAAAATGTGATGTGTCCACGTTGTGTTTTGGGCCATTTCCATTCGTGGGCGCTAGGCCTACCCACGCAAGTGGGGTACCATTTTTATCAGTAGACTTGGGGAAACGCTGGGTGGAAGGGAATTTGTGCCTCCTCTCAGATTCCAGATCTTTCTGTCACTGAAATGTGAGGAAAATGTGTTTTTTTAGCCAAATTTTGAGGTTTGCAAAGGATTCTGGGTAACAGAACCTGGTCAGAGCCCCACAAGTCACCCCATCTTGGATTCCCCTAGGTCTCTAGTTTTAAAAAATGCACAGGTTTGATAGGCTTCCCTAGGTGCCGGCTGAGATAGAGGCCAAAACCTACAGGTAGGCACTTTGCAAAAAACACCTCTGTTTTCTGTGAAAAAATGTGATGTGTCCATGTTGTGTTTTGGGCCATTTCCATTCGTGGGCGCTAGGAATACCCACGCAAGTGAGGTACCATTTTTATCGGGAGACTTGGGGGAACGCTGGGTGGAAGGAAATTTGTGCCTTCTCTCAGATTCCAGAACTTTCTGTCACCGAAATGTGAGGAAAATGTGTTTTTTTGTGCCAAATTTTGAGGTTTGCAAAGGATTATGGGTAACAGAACCTGGTCAGAGCCCCACAAGTCACCCCATCTTGGATTCCCCTAGGTCTCTAGTTTTAAAAAATGTGCTGGTTTGCTAGGTTTCCCTAGGTGCCGGCTGAGCTAGAGGCCAAAATCCACAGGTAGGCACTTTGTAAAAAAACACCTCTGTTTTCTGTGAAAAAATGTGATGTTTCCACGTTGTGTTTTGGGCCATTTCCATTCGTGGGCGCTAGGCCTACCCACGCAAGTGAGGTACCATTTTTATCAGGAGACTTGTGGAAACGCTGGGTGGAAGGACATTTGTGCCTCCTCTCAGATTCCAGAACTTTCTGTCACCAAAATGTGAGGAAAATGTGTTTTTTTAGCCAAATTTTGAGGTTTGCAAAGGATTCTGGGTAACAGAACCTGGTCAGAGCCCCACAAGTCACCCCATCTTGGATTCCCCTAGGTCTCTAGTTTTAAAAAATGCGCAGGTTTGGTAGGTTTTCCTAGGTGCCGGCTGAGCTAGAGGCCAAAATCTACAGGTAGGCACTCTGCAAAAAACATCTCTGTTTTCTGTAAAAAAATGGGATGTGTCCACGTTGTGTTTTGGGGCATTTCCTGTCGCGGGCGCTAGGCCTACCCACACAAGTGAGGTATCAATTTTATCGGGAGACTTGGGGAAACAACGCTGGGTGGAAGGAAATTTGTGGCTCCTCTCAGATTCCAGAACTTTCTGTCACCGAAATGTGAGGAAAATGTGTTTTTTTAGCCAAATATTGAGGTTTGCAAATGATTCTGGGTAACAGAACCTGATCAGAGCACCACAAGTCACCTTATCTTGGATTCCCCTAGGTGTCTAGTTTTAAAAAATGCACAGGTTTGGTAGGTTTCCCTAGGTGCCGGCTGAGCTAGAGGCCAAAATCTACAGGTAGGCACTTTGCAAAAAACACCTCTGTTTTCTGTGAAAAAATGTGATGTGTCCATGTTGTGTTTTGGGCCATTTCCATTTGTTCGGCGCTAGGCCTACCCACACAAGTGGGGTACCATTTTTATCGGTAGACTTGGGGAAACGCTGGGTGGAAGGACATTTGTGCCTCCTCTCAGATTCCAGAACTTTCTGTCACCGAAATGTGAGGAAAATTTGTTTTTTTTAGCCAAATTTTGAGGTTTGCAAAGGATTCTGGGTAACAGAACCTGGTCAGAGCCCCACAAGTCACCCCATCTTGGATTCCCCTAGGTCTCTAGTTTTCAAAAATGTACTGGTTTGATAGGTTTCCCTAGGTGCCGGCTGAACTAGAGGCCAAAATCCACAGGTAGGCACTTTGTAAAAAACACCTCTGTTTTCTGTGAAAAAAATTGATGTTTCCACGTTGTGTTTTGGGCCATTTCCATTCGTGGGCGCTAGGCCTACCCACGCAAGTGAGGTACCATTTTTATCGGGAGACTTGTGTAAACGCTGGGTGGAAGGAAATTTGTGCCTCCTCTCAGATTCCAGAACTTTCTGTCACCAAAATGTGAGGAAAATGTGTTTTTTTAGCCACATTTTGAGGTTTGCAAAGGATTCTGGGTAACAGAACCTGGTCAGAGCCCCACAAGTCACCCCATCTTGGATTCCCCTAGGTCTCTAGTTTTCAAAAATGCGCTGGTTTGCTAGGTTTCCCTAGGTGCCGGCTGAGCTAGAGGCCAAAATCTACAGGTACTCAGGCACTCTGCAAAAAACACCTCTGTTTTCTGTAAAAAAATGGGATGTGTCTACGTTGTGTTTTGGGGCATTTCCTGTTGCGGGCGCTAGGCCTACCCACACAAGTGAGGTATCAATTTTATCGGGAGACTTGGGGGAACGCTGGGTGGAAGGAAATTTGTGGCTCCTCTCAGATTCCAGAACTTGCTGTCACCGAAATGTGAGGAAAATGTGTTTTTTTAGCCAAATATTGAGGTTTGCAAATGATTCTGGGTAACAGAACCTGATCAGAGCACCACAAGTCACCTTATCTTGGATTCCCCTAGGTGTCTAGTTTTCAAAAATGCCAAGGTTTGCTAGGTTTCCCTAGGTGGGAGCTAGAGGCCAAAACCTACAGCTAGGCAGTTTGCAAAAAACACGTCAGATTTCAATGTAAAAATGTGATGTGTCCATGTTGCGTTTCCTGCCGCGAGCATTAGGCCTACCCACGCAAGTGAGGTGCCATTTTTATCAGGAGACTTGGGGGAACACAGAATAGCAAAACAAGTGTTATTGCTCCTTGTCTTTCTCTACATTTTTTCCTTCCAAATGCAAGACAGTGTGTAAGAAAAACGTCTATTTGAGAAATGGCCTGTAATTCACATGCTAGTATGGGCACCCCAGAATTCAGAGATGTGCAAATAACCACTGCTTCTCAACACTTTATCTAATGCCCATTTTGGAAATACAAAGGTTTGCTTGATACCTATGTTTCACTCTTTATATTTCAGCAACAGGGTATTTACCAAATGCCTAGCAGTGGTTGCAGCATACCTCAGAAGACAGTATATCCATGTTTTTCCCTGTCTGGATGACTGTCTCATAAAAGCCAGCACCATTCAAACCTGTCAACAACAGACACAATACACAATCAATACCCTCTACCGTCTAGGGTTCACAATCAATTACCAGAAGTCTCACCTTCAGCCAGTGCAAATACAACCATATCTGGGAGCAGTACTGAACACTCAGTCAGCATTAGCCTACCCAAACCCACAAAGAATTCAAGCATTCTCAGTCTCATGTCTCAGCTACAATACAGTCAAACTTACACAGTAATGTTTATAATGAAACTATTGGGAATTATGGCATCCTGCATATCAATAGTGCCCAGTGCATGTCTAAACATGAGACCCCTACAACAGTGTCATTCACAACAATGGTCTCAGGCACAGGGTCAACTTCATGATCTAGTGTTTTTGGACCTCCAGACTTACAGCTCTATGCAATGGTGGAATCACACCAACTTGTCAAAAAGAGGGCCATTTCAGGACCCTGTGCCACAGACCATAATCACCACATATGCATCAATGACAGGTTGGGGAGCCCACCTCAACAATCTTACTATACAGGGAGAAGGGGACTCAATCTAGCAGACTTACCACATAAACCACTTGGAATTGCTGGCAGCGTTCTTAGCATTCGAAACATTCCAACCACAGATCACACTCAAGACTGTGTTAATAAGGACAGGCAACATGACAACAATGTTTAATTTGCAGAAACAAGGGGACAAACACTCATCCCAACTGTCCCTTCTAGCACAGACAATTTGGAAGTGGGCAATTCATAATCGCTTTCACCTATTAGCAGAGTATATCCCAGGGATACACAACCAACTAGCGGACCTCTTAAGCAGGACGCAGCAACAAATACACAAATGGGAGATTCACCCACAAGTAATTCAACAGTACTTTCACATGTAGGGAACACCAAACATAGACCTTTTCGCGACAAGCGAAAATGCAAGATGCCCAAACTTCGCATTCAGGTACTCACATCCTCGATCCTAATTCTGTTTTTGGTCAACAAGATCCATCACACTTCCCTCACTATGATACTCATAGCTCCTACTTGGGCACATCAACACTGGTTAACAACACTATTGGATCTATCTGTAGTACCACATCATAAGCTCCCAAACAGATCAGACCTATTGGCTCAAAACAAAAGTCAAATCAGGCATCCCAATCCCAGTATACTCAGCCTGGCGAATTGGCTCCTGTGGTCATAGAGTTTGGATATATAAAGGCTTCCATCAGAATGTATGGGCATTCTAAGGGAAGCACGTAAACCTACAACCAGGCAGTGCTATGCAGCTAAATGGAAAAGTTTCGTATATTACTGTCAGCCCAAAAACATTGATCCACTTAAAGCATTAGTACAGGATATTGTATGTTATTTGCTTTACTTACAAAAAGCAAATCTTGCATATTCATCTATTAAAATTCACTTAACAGCAATATCAGCCTACCTCCAAAACAGACATCATGCCGCTCTGTTTAGAATTCTTGTCATAAATTTTTTAATGGAAGGCCTTAAAAGAGTTATTCCACCTAGAGATCCACCAGCTCCGGCCTGGAATCTTGACATTGTGCTCACAAGGCTTATGGGTCCACAATTTGAACCCATGCATTCTTGTGCTCTTTAATTTCTCTCATGGAAAGTTGCTTTCCTGGTAGCAATTACTTCCTTAAGAAGAGTTAGTGAAATGCAAACATTCCCCTTAGAGGAACCTTTCTTCCAAATTCACAAACACAAAATAGTACTTAGGACAAATCCAAAATTTCTACCCAAAGTGGTTTCGTCATTTCACATCAATCAGTCATTGGAATTGCCAGTCTTCTTCCCACACCCAGGTTCTGTTACTGAGCTCTCCACACTCTTGATCTCAAAAGAGCTCTCATGTAATATATAGACAGAACAAAGGATTTTAGAAAATCTAAACAACTTTTGTGGCTTTTCAACAGCCTCATAAGGGTAATCCTATTTCAAAACAAGGATTGGCCAGATGGATAGTAAAGTGTATTCAAACTTGCTATCTTAACGCTAAAAAGCAACCATTAGTAACTCCTAAAGCACATTCAACTAGAAAGAAAGGAGCTTCAATTGCATTCTTAGGAAATATACCAATGGCAGACATATGCAAAGCAGCCACATGGTCCACACTACACACATTTAGTAAACACTACTGTGTGGATGTGCTATCTCGCCAACAAGCAAATGTTGGTCAAGCAGTGCTTAAAACACTATTTCAAACTCATCCAACTCCTACAGGCTAGCCACCCCTTATTTTAAGAGGGGACGGCTTTTAAGTCTATGCAAAGCATGTGCATCTGCAGCTACACATGCCATCAAACAGGAAATGTCACTTACTCAGTGTACATCTGTTCATGGAATGTGGTGCTGCAGATTCACATGCGCCCTCCCTCCTCCCAAGAAGCCTATAGCCGTTGTGGTACTTTCTTATGTAAATATGTATATACATTGCATGGACATCTTCGTAACTTACTATCTATATGTACATATACAATTCTTCACTCCTTACTTCACCGTCCTGCGGGAAAACAATCTAACAAACGACTCAATGCCTATGCGCACTATCACCGAGAGGAGGAGTCACTCGATCTTGTGACTTGAAAAAGCTTCTTTGAAGAAAAACAACTTGTAACACCCCAAACCCAACACTAGATGGCAGACTTATGCAAAGCATGTGAATCTGCAGCACAACATGCCCCGAAAAGATGTACACTGGGTAAGTGATATTTTCCACATATATATAATTATATATAAATTATTTTATGTATATTTGGGCGCAACCGAAATTAGTTGAATCTAGCATCCTGTTCTACAGGGAGTTCTTAGATGTAGCGTTGATTGTAGAGAATGTGAAAATTTTGACCAATATTTATGGAAAGCTTACATCTGGAATTAGTCAGTTGCATGCTTCCAGTTGCCATCTTGAGTGTTTGAAAAAGGTTTACTATTTGGGGAGTTCCTAAGAGCCCATTGTATTTGTAACACAGACGCTAATTTCAAAAACAACTGTACTGATATGAGCCAGAGGTTCAGACAAAGGGGCTACAATAACATTATTTGGAAAGCAGGACTGCAGAGAGCGGATAAATTCAAATATGAAGAGGCTTTATTAAAACTACCTGCTGGTACTGGATCCCCACTTGCCTGCCCTGAAGTCTCTTCTCTATTTCTTCTCACCAGATTTTTGTTATACATTTGCAATCAAAACCATATTGACAATTTCAGTATTGATGCTTATATATTCATCAAATAAATTTGATGTATCCAATTGTTTCAGTGCAAATTACCCAATGCATTTTAGGTTGAGTGATCCTTTTTCAGGGTTCTCTAAGAAATGAAAACATTAAACTCTATCAGCACCGGAGACAGTCTTTCTGCTTTGTCAATTAGAATGAAAGTGTGTGCCACATAATCCTTACTCAATATATTAGTGCTCAACAATCCACCACAAATTAAAAACTGTGAAAACAGCCCAAAGCAAAGTGTTACCCAAAATCAAAGAAAATACTAAAACTCAAGGAAACTACTCATGCTGTTATCAAGAATAAACCGCCTGAGACAAATGATTGCTACCGCGCTGTATGTGAATAAAACAACCCTGTACACTTGTCAATTACATACAAATAATACATTTTTTGATCAAATAGTGCCTCCAGATAGCAAGTGCCCCGTAAAGTGCAGACACGTTCATACACAATGTGTCTTCCATAAGAAAACTGTGATGACAACATGCTATTAAATATAAAAAGTGTACTCCGCTTTCCAGTACTACAAGTTGCAACTGCTTGGATCAAAGAACCTTGCCACACTCGCCATTACTGCTGTTCCCTACGAGCTGCGGGTATACTCCTCCATCCAATGAATTTAACCAGTAGCATGAGACGTCTTCACACAAGTGCTTCAGGCCTACAGTTTCAAAGGTGTATAAACCGGTATAATTCCACTAAACAAGTGCACCCTTGCGCACTTGTGTGTAACAATAAACACCAATGCGAGCTACAGACATATACTTTGTCCCAAATACCACATTATTGAACCTGCATAACATCAACTATGCAACAAAGTGTAAACATAAAATGTGCTGCAACAGGAACAGATGAAACCAAGGTCAATGGGAGCGATTGCGTGGAGACACCTATTGGCCTCGGTTGGATAAGTTCCTGTCGCTGGCACTAAGCCCAGCCACACAAGTGGGGCAGAGTTTTTATTGGCACAGGTGAGGCAATGCTGGGTGTTAGTAATTTTGTGGATTCCTGCAGATTCCAGATGTTTCCATCAGAGAAATGTAGGGAAAAATGTAACTTCAGGCAAACTTGGAGTTTTGCAAGGCATTGTGGTTAAGAAATGGTGTGGGGTGCATTTGAAGCACACTACCCTGGACTTCCCCAGATGTCTACTTTTCAGAAGTGACAGGATCTGGCAGGTTTGTCCAGGTAGCAGCCAACCCAAGCCCAAAAAGTGCAGCCGCTCACCATTGCAAGTAGGATGATATTGGGAATTAGCCAAGCTCTGTTGGTCCATATGTGAAATCAACACCCAAAAGTGTCAAAAGTCCTTTTCCTTGCCATTGAGATGAGATGCGATGCTTTAGTCAGCAGGGTGGGTAGAAAGACTGTGTCCAATTTGAAGGGTGGGGGGCATTGCCCAGCACATTCTGGATAGCCCCCACTTCTAATAGTCCCTGGTGCCTAGCAGATTTTCTGCCCCCCCGGAGGGCAGATTGTGGGCTATTGCCCCATCTGCCCCCCAAGGGGTGAAGAAAGACTGTGCACACCCTTTTTGGGGTGGGGGCATTGACAGGGCCTTCATGGCCAGCCCCCACCCCTACTAATAATGAAAACAAATATTCCCTGGTGTGTTAGTGGGCTTTCTGCCCCTCCCCCCACGGGGGGAAGAAAGACTGAACTCATTTGTTTTGGAGTGGAGTATTAATATGGCCCTCATAGTCCTTTGAGTCAAAATGTGTCTTGAATACAGTGTATATAATAGTTGTTGGCCCTGAATGTGAAAGGGACCACTATCAGAAGTATTTTCCTTATGTTCAAGTATATCATAAGTTGTAAGATGGCCGCAACGAGTAGGTGGAGGATGCTACACCTACTGGTACTTTGTTTATTTCTTTTATACCAGGTGAGATATTTAAATACTGTGGGCAGACTAGCGCACGTAACCATAATCAAGGGCTGAAACATATTGGAAGTGTCAGGCAAATAAATATATTCTGAGCACACAGAAGCTGGAAGCTGGGAGTGCAACTGTGTGAGTGTGTGTGTGTGTGTGTCTGTGTGTATATATATATATATATATATATATATATATATATAGCTTCAAATGCTCCCAGAGTTATGGAGGCACATTCACACGGCAATCCGAGATGGGATCTGGCAGCCCTGGCACATAAACCTCACAGTTCTCCAACACTTATCGGACTCCCATAGTGGTATGCAGAATACAGAATTAAGGTTTAATCCAAACAGCATCTCCTCTCCCAAAGCGTTTTGGCTGTGGCCTTGTTCACTGTAGCAAGGACCAAAACGTGTTAGAAGCGTCAACCAAATACATATAACCTGTGCACATACAAGCTGGGAGTGACGTTGTCTTCTTGATCGAAAAGAGATTTTGTGAGTGTGTATATATAAATATACATATGTATATGTGTGTGTGTATATATATATATATATATATATATATATATATATATATACACACATATATATATATATGTGGGTGTTTGTATATATATATATGTGTGTATACATATATTTATATATATATATATATATATATATATATATATATATATATATACACACATATGTGTGTATGTGTGTGTTTTACATTTTTGCCATGTTAGGGATTAACCGTTTTTTGGCTAGGTAGTGTTTTAAAATGTATAAATGTGTATTTTATTGCTTATATATTATTATGTTTTAACTAAATACATACTGTAAAACATTTTATTTGATATTTAATCTAGCTATTTGAAATAAAATTATATAACTTTAATTTCATTATTTTATTTAAAAATTCAGAATAAGATTATTTATTGTGTGTATCCTACATACATTTTTTTTACATTTGTTTGCTTAATTTCAAGTTTTATTTTAAATAATATATTGTTCATTGTTTATCTATATTTATTGGAACATGTTTTATTCTGATATTTTGTTTATTTTTAATTGGCAGGACAAAAGTAAATTTTGCCTGATCTAAGCAAAAGACTTTCCACAGTGTAGCTTATTTTTTGAGTCGTAATATTAAATCTGATCCCCCCAGAGTCCATTACATTTCCCGAAGTTGCTTAGTTCAAAACGGGAATAGTTAAATTGCTCCCTTTTCAAGTGCATCACTTTCCCCATTGTTGCTGGGTTCCAAAAGGGAATATTAAATTTAACAGAGAGATCCTAACTCTTCCTGAGTACAACAGTCTCCACAGCGTTGCTTAGTTTGGAGTGGGAATTTAAATCTGACTCCTTCAGATCCAAACACATTCCACAATGTTGCTTAATTTGGATTAGAACAGTTTAACATTTTTCACAATGTTTCTTAGTTTGAACTGGGACTAGTAAATCCGACTCCTCCAGAGTAAAGTGCTTTCCCTGGTGTTGCTTAGTTGAAATAGTTAATCTGTCCTCCTCCCCCGCCAGAGTCTAATACTTTATCTAGTGCTGCTTACTTCCAAATTGGAACTGTGAGTATAAACCTTTTTCCCCGGAGGCCAAAGGTTTCTCCATTCTTACATTGTTTGGAATGGAAAAAGTGAAGCTGATTCCTATAGTCCAGCACTTTCCTGAATGTTGCTTAGTTTAGAGTTTGAATAGTAAACCTGACACCGCCTGAGCTAAACACTTTCCTCACCGTTATTTAAATTGGAGTTGGAATAGTAAGTCTACTCCCCAGAACCCAATACTTTTCACAATATTGCTTAGTTTGACACTAAACAAAACCTAACTCCACCACAGCCCAACGCTTCCCCAAAGCTGCATATTTTGGAGTGGAATCTGTTCCCCTCCTAAGTCCAACACTTTCTACAATGTTGCTTTATTCCCAATTGAAGTAGTAAATTTAGCACACACACACCAACCCACAGTGTCAAATACTTTCCACAGTACTGCTTAATTTGGAATGAAATAGTAAATCTCATCCCTCCAGAGTCCAACACGTTCCCAAATATTACTTAGTTCGGAGTGGAAATAACAAATCTGGCATTTCCAGAGTCCAAACCTTTCCCCACAGTTGCTTAGTTTGGAGTGGGAATAAATAATGTGACGCCACCCAGAGTCCAACACTTTCCCCACAGTTGTTTAGACTGGAGTACGAATAGTAATTCTGGCCTTGTAAGAATCTAACACTTTCACAAATTGTACTTTGTTTGGAGTGGGGAGTCATAAATCTTACCTGCAGAGAGCCCAATACTTTGCTTAGGTTGCTTACCTTTGAGTTGAAAAAGTAAATCTGATCCCCCATCCCCAAGAATCCATTGTTTTCCCCAATGTTGCTTAGCGTAGAGTGGGAATAGCAACTATGATCCTTCCAGAAACCAAAATTTCAATGTTTAGTTTTGAGAATAATAAATATGATACTCCGCTTCCATGTATTTCATAATAAATTAAGTTACAATACATTTAGAAAATACTTTTCTACTTTTGTAAATTTAGGAGACTTTTTTATACTTTTAATATTAAATAATTATTTGTGTGGATATTTATTTTTATTCTGTTTCTACGTACTTTGTCATTTTTCAAAATAATTGTACCCTTTTCTTCATTCATCTATCATATAATTGTAAATGTATTTATATAGTGCTTACTACCCCTGGCATGTCCCTTTTTGGCAGTAGCATGGTACTGCGGAATCCAAAGTGGATTAATGCTAAATTAGTATAGGGAAATATAAGTTGTCAGTTGGATCAAGGGACATGTGAGTCTGTTAGTTGGAGTGAATAGGATAAAGGAGGGATAGAAGAGTGAAGAGTCTAGAAAGTGTTTGTGATATTTGGGTGATCATACTAGTAAAATGAGGTTTCAGATGGGTACAAAGAGGGATAGAGAAGTGAAGAGTCTAGAAAGGGTTATTTGGGAGATCATAGTAGTAAAATGAGGTTTGGGAGGAGTCAGAGAGTGGAGGTAGAGGACATATCGAAAAAGGTATAGGATGAGATATAGAGTAGTGAGTTGTAGAGAGCTGAGGGTTTTTCTTTTTATGACCATATGTACATATTGTGATAAATAAAATATAGTAAAAAAGACCCATAAGCATAAAATTGAATAGTTTATATGTAAATTATGCAGTGATCTCTATGATTGTTAAGCAGATACATTTTAAGTAATATACTCATTTTCTAAGCAGACCTATACAGAAATCTATATATTTTAAACCATAAGTTGTATTCATATTTATACCAAGGAATGCGCATATCTAAATAATATATGTAATCAAATTACACGTTTACATGCACAAGCATATGCTGTACATTTTTGTTTTGATATGGTGGTCATATAGGAAAGAGACAATTCTTGAGTAGTCTTCTGAAGATAAGATCTTATCTTCTGTGGGTCTTATGTTTTTTTTTTTGAGGGGGGGTAAATGAATTCCATAGCTTGGCTGCTTGAAAGGAGAAAGATGTACGACTTAAGTTTTTTTCTTGTATGCTGGGATTTTGAGGCGGGTGCCAATCTGGAGAAGAGATTCCCTTGTTGTATGTATTCAGTGATTTTATTTCCGATGAAAAGTGGTATTGTTCCAGGTATTGCTTTGTGGGTGATACAAAGCAGCTTGAAGGTGGATCTTCAGGCAACTGGTAACTAATGTAGAGCCTGCAAGGCAGAGGAGATGTGGGTTTGTGTCTTTACATGTAAGGAGTAGGCTGGCAGCAGAGTTCTGAATTCTTTGTCGTTTCATAGTTGATAAAGATGATCTTTGGTAGAAGCCATTGGGGTGCTCAAATTTAGACAGTAGAAAATAAAGTTTTCATAATAATGAAGTACAATGTGTCTAGAAGCTATGATATTAGGACTTTCACTGTTACATCACTGTTGGACATGGCCCTTCTTAGGAAATTTCCCTGAAACCTTTTGCTTTTTCGTCTCAGTTTTTTGCTGACTTTATTTGTGTGCCCTTAGGACTCAGGGGACTTTCCCACTGTATTGCAGTGGGAAAGTGTGTGCTCTTCCTAATATGCCAGGCAGCGTCGCTTACGTGATTGGTTGAGGTGCTGACCCCAGGAATGCCCTGTAGAAAGGTACACCACATAACTGGAGCGGGTATGGCCCCGGCTACTAGTGGGACACTGCACAGAATGTGCCACCCACGAGAAAAGACAGTCAACCATGTATCAGGCCTTGGGAAGTGCGATTGCGCTGGCGCTTAGGGTGGCATTTCTTACACTACCCCTAGAGCACCCCCTGAAGCACCCCCTGAAGGACAGAGCAGGTGGTAGGCAGAAGGCAAGGCAGGTACACATGGGTTTTCCATGCTGTGGTAGTGAAGAACCCCCATGTGGGTTTTCCCTACCTAGGAGATCAACTCTTTCCATAGGTTTTTCTGATTCGTTTTTAATGACCTTAGGGCCTTGGACACTTTCCCACTGTAAACACAGTGTGACAGTGCTTGTGCCCTTCCTACATGTTAGGCTGTGTTGCTAACTAGTGTGTGCTGAGCCTGCAGTTACAGGCCGGTATGTGCGTACTTGCCCGAGGGTGTTTTCAAACATGTGCTGAGCCTGTCCTTGCAGGCTAGTGTGTGCGCGCTTGCACAAGGGCGCTTTCAAACATATGCTTAGCCTGCCATTGCAGGCCAATATGTGCGCTTGCACAATGGTGTTTTCAAACATGTGGTGAGCCTGCCATTGGAGGCTAGTGTGTGCATGCTTGCACAACGGTGTTTTCGAACTTGTGCTGAGCCTGCCATTGAAGGCCAGTGCATCCACACTTGCACAATTGTATTTGCAAACATTCTGAGCCTGCCATTGCAGGCCAGTATGTGTGCCCTTGCACCAAGAGTGTTTCTAAATGTAATGAAGAATACCCATCTATGTTCTCGCTACTTCCGAGAATTGCTCGCTCCACAGGTTAACATGGAGGAATGAGTGAAATTACTCTCAACTGCAATAGTGAGTTGCAGTGGAGCAGCCTCATGATGTTTCCTGCCAGTGGATTTGTAGTGATAAACCCCTTCCTCTGGATAGGTAATTTTGGTATTAATAGCTAAGAAATACCACTTCTGGAAAGTGGGCATTTCTCTGCTCTAAAGTACGTTGTGGGGTTGTGGCCAAGATGGCGGACTGGTGAGACGCGCAATCAGGTCTTTCCGTCCCGCCATTCTACAGCACTGAATAGCGCCCTGCCTGCTGCCTGCTAAGCACCAATAATGAAGTGCAATATTGTGGGAGGTGTTGCGGAACGACAGGAGCTGGCCAGAGGGGGATGGGCCCACTCCTAAATCCTCCAGTGACAGGCAGCTGCAACTGGGCCTGAGGCGTGCAGAGGACACATCAGAATGTGGACACTCCCTTCCCAGAATACTCGCCTGCCTACCTGCCTTACCTACAGTGGCTGGAGAGCATGGGCCACCCCCAGAAACCAGCAGCAAGGAGCCACAGTGGCAGTCCTGGGGGAACACTGTGGCCTCACTCAGCACACCCGGTTTCGCCCCTCCTATAACCATTTCACTAACAAGGTTGGAGGCCCAAGGCAGCACAGACAGCAGCGGGCCCCAACAGCTATAACCTACAGCGACTAGACCTACAGGTGAACGGACCATCGACCTGCAAAATGACCTCAACAGCTTCTGCATACACGCACATGGCGTGCGGCTGCCTCAGCAACTTCTAGCCAGTCCCGCTGCTAAAGGTTAATAGGCAAATCCTGGAGACATCATCTGGGCTAGCCCATGCTCCCAGCCTCGGTTACACCAGAGGAAAACCTTTGCTTACTTTCTTCGCCATGCTTTAGGGGGCCCATTGAACTTCAATATTTATACTCAGAGTGGCCCCTCATCGCCACAGCCTACAACTTGAACAGACTTGGTATCTCTGCAGCATAGCAACACGTAGCCTATGAGGGGCCCTAGGTCTCTTGGACTTAGGAACTATCGAGGAGGGACAGAGAACGTCCCTGAGAACTCACTCGTGGACCTGAACAAGAGAGCCCAGTCTTCTGCCAGAGCTCCCCTGGTGACACTTGGACGCCAACTCCAGCGGGCGGCAAGGGCCTCGGTGTCGGGTGCCAGAAACATGGTGACCAAAGGCAAAAGAGACTGAATACTCTGGGAGATGTTGACTAAACCTATCAGAGGCCCCAGTGGTGGAAGAAATGAAGGACGAACATGGTGCTGAAGGGGAGAACACTGATGGCCCAGTGGCACACTCCTTCCTTGAGGGGCTGTTTACTTCACTAGGTGAGGGCTTACAGGCCGTCAAGAAAGACCTCTCTGCACACTTGAAGGAAGTGTGCAGAGACCTTGATGAGGTGGGTGAGAGGGTTGCAATATTAGAGAGCAAAGATGACGAACGGAGCAAAGAAACTGAATGGATGCAACAAGATAACCTCCACCTGGAAGATCAACAAATTGAGCTCCAATCCCACGGAGAGGACTTGGAGAACCACTGTAGGTGGAATAATATTCACATTTGAGGAGTACAAACTGGTGCGAAGCGTTCAGACTTAGAATCCTATGTGATGTCCCTTTTAACTTTCATACTGGCGGACATGGCACCTCCGGCCATGAGACTTGATCGCCTTCATCGAGTAGCCCTCCCACGTCAATCACCGAGCCCCACAGCAGGCATCTTAGTTTGCGTGCATGACTTTGGCCTGAAAGAAAACATCCTTCGAAGGGCACAAGATCTTCACCCCTTTCACTTCAAGGAGCACACCCCAGTGTTAAGTCAGGATGTGGCAGCCATTACTCCAGAGAAACAAAGAGACTCTGGCCTGTTACTGTGCACCTGCAAAGCGCCGCAGTCTCCTACTCCTGGGACCATCCCTTCCACATCATTTTCCACTATGAGGGTAAGCTCTACCAACTGCGGTCCTTGCGGGAAGCCTGCAAAGTGCATCACAGAACCTAAAAAAACTGGGACCCAAACAAAATCTCACCTGCTGGGGCCCACAAAACGACGCCGCAAGCAGACGCCACAGAAACCCTTGGTTATGCACCGCACAGGCCAGACCCTGCCGCCATGGCCATGGAAGAAGAAGCAGTGCTGGCCACTCTGACTGACGATTCAGGGTCTGTGCCCGTTCCCTGAACAGAGCTTATCACCAGGATACTTCTCAAGGGTGGCAAGGAGGACATGGGCGAGGACAGGGATCAGGAGATTGGGCACTGCACTTGACTCACTTCCAGGATGGAAGATGCAGTACATCTACAACAGCTTCCTCCTGGAAAATCCTGGCACCGGAACCTGTGACCGACCCAGTCCCCCAGAACCCACCCAGACCATCCACAGCTGGTCCATGTTCACTACGGAGGAAACAGTCAGCACCATGAACAGCACCCACTCCGTAGCCCCCACAGACCCCTGCCCACACCACATTTACATCAAAGGAAGCGCATCCATTGCCCCCGAGCTCTAAAACACAATGAACTGCTCCATCAATAGTGGCACCTTCTGCGAGGACTAGAAATACGCCAAAATACTTCCTCTCCTTAAGAAACCTTCGCCGACCCATCAGAATTAAAGAATTTCAAGCCTACCTTGCTACTAACCTACCCCGCCAAAGTACTGGTGAAAGCAATCAACGCACAACTACGGAATTTAATCGAGGCCAACAACTCCCTGGACAGCTCCCAGTCCGGCATCCGCAGCAACCACAGCACAGAGACAGCTCTCCTGGCAGCCACCAACGACATCCGATTACTACTAGACCGCGGCCACACTGCAGCACTCATACTCCTTGACCTTTCAGCAGCCTTCAACACGGTCTCTCACAGCACTCTACACACCAGATTCCACGACATAGGAATCTGCGGGAGAGCCCTGGAATGGATCCACTCCTTCCTCTCCGGGAGGACGCAGAGGGTCAGACTCCTGCCCTACACATCCAGACCCACAGGAGTCAACTGCGGAGTCAATCAAACAATCAATCAGGAATTGTGAAGCGCACTACTCACCCGTGAGGGTCTCAAGGCGCTGAGGAGGGGGGAAAGAAGGGGGGGAGGGGTGCTGCTAATGCTCGAACAGCCAGGTCTTGAGAAGTTTCCTGAAGGTAAGGAGGTCTGTGGTCTGGCGCAGGTTGATAGAAAGAGTGTTCCACATTTCAGCGGCGAGGTGCGAGAATGATCTACTGCCGGTTGTAGTTCTCCGGACGTGTGGGACGGTTGCGAGGGCGAGGTCAGCGGAGCGGAGATGTCGGGTCGCGGTGTAGAAGGAGAGCTGTCTGTTGAGGTATTCTGGTCCGGTGTTGTGAAGTGCTTTGTGAGCGTGGGTGAGGAGTATGAATGTGATTCTCTTGTTGACTGGGAGCCAGTGCAGGTTTCTCAGGTGGTCTGTTATGTGGGGGATGTCCAGGATGAGGCATGTGGAGGTGTTCTGGATGCGTTGCAGCCTCTTCTGGAGTTTGGATGTTATTCCTGTGTAGAGGGCATTGCCGTATACTAGACTTGGGTGACTGTTCTTCTGGTTTTGGTGGGTATCCATTTGTAGATCTTTCAGAGCATGCAGAGGGTGTTGAAGCAGGAGGAGGAGATTGCGTTGACTTGCTGGGTCATGGATAATGAGGATTCCAAGATGAATCCTAGGTTGCGTGCATGGTTGTGGATGTCTGCAATCTTGCTGTGGAAGTGAGAGGCTAGGGAGTCGCAGAGGTCTTGGGATGGCGGGATGTCGTTGGTGTTGGAGCTGGGATTGGAGAGTTCCTTCACGATGTTGAAGAGCTCCTTGTGGTTGTGTGCGTTGTTGTTGATTCGGTCTTTGAAGGTGGTTCTCTTGCCGGCTGGGATGAGTTGGTGGTGTCTGCGGATGGCGTTTTTGAAGGCTGTGTGGTTGTACAGAGTCTGATCTTGGCACCACTTTCTTTCGAGTCTTTGGCAGGTTTGCTTAGATTCGTGGAGGTTGGCGGTAAACCAGAAGGCCTTTCTGTTGGTGCGCCTGTTGGAGGGATTCTTGATTGGGGCGAGAGTATTGGCATAGGTGTCGACCCATTGCCTGAACTTGCGGGGAGCTGCATCAGTGTTGGTGGTGTCCCCGAAGGATTCTCACTGAGTCCCACACTGTTCAACGTATACATGGCCACTCTCGCAGCCATTGTCAGAAACCACAGTATGAACATTGTGTCATATGTAGATGACACCTAACTCATCATTTCCCTCATTGAAGACCCGGACATGGCCAAAGGGAACTTCCACTCAGTAATGGAATCCGTCGCCACCTGCATGAGAGAAAACTTCCTCTAGCTCAACTCCAACAAGATTGAAAGGGTAAATTTGGTCAAAATGATGATCCTGCCTAAGTTGAATTTTGTTTTTAACTCCATCCCATTATTAATGGATAGTAAGCTCTTGAGTACGTTTCAACAAAAGGTAAATTTGTTTATTTGGGGACAGAAGGGGTCTAGGATTGCATGGAAGAAACTGCGTAGAAGGAAGGAGAAAGGAGGCGTCACACTTCCTGATTTACAATATTATGCATGGGCATTTCATCTGAGGGATGTAAGAATGTTATTTAGTGATCCAGATCACTTGGCGGTTGGAGAAATGCTTAATTGTATGTTAACAACAGTTAAAGGCGCAGCTATTTATTTTTTGCATAAGTTCGGGGATCCTAAATTTTTTAAGAAAGTGAGACTGAAGATATTGCAGGATGCGGCTAAAGTGTGGTATACGGTGTGGCACCTGGCAGGTATTGAGTATTATAGTTTTTGGACACCGGTTTCGGAGTCCCGGGGGACGCCGGAATGCCTTACTAATGTGCTTGCTTTGCTGCTTAAGAGCACGGGGATCCAATACTGGGGGGAGCTAGTTGATAGTGGTTTGTTATTATCTTGGGAAGATCTTATGGAACGGACTGGTCAAAGTTTATCAAGGCTGAAATATACAATTGAGGAATTGGTCTCAGAAGGTTATAGCTAGGTTGGGGGCTGAAAACCAGTTTTTAGACAATATAATAAATAACCACGCAATTTTAGCAAAGGTCTCTAGTTGGTATTGGGCCCTGGTGGAGGTGCAGGATGGGGAATTCAGCTTGCTGCACTCTCTTTGGGGGGAAGTTATGCCTGTAGATCAAATACAAAGATGGTGGGGAGACTCAATGCGTATTGATATAAAGAAGTTAAATTAGCATCACTATTGAGGAACCACCTTTTTACCCTGTATAGGGTCTTTTTTACACCAGTGAAGCTATCAAAGATTAGAGGAGGAGACCCAGTCAACTGTGCAAAATGTGGCTTATTGAGAGCATCAGACATCCATATGTTCTGGGATTGCCCATTGGTACAAAGCTTTTGGGTAAAAGTGAGTTAGGTTATTATGAAGGTTGTGCAACAACTGATTTTGCCAAGTCTCCCTTTAGTGATTTTTAGTGTCCCGAACGAATGTGAAGTTAAGAGTAGGTTGAAGAAGAGAGTAATTAGTTTTGCGATAATTCTGGCTAGGCGGGAAATATGTTGTAAGTGGGCTTCCTCTTTCCTTCCGCCATATACAGACTGGTTGGGGGCACTTAAGGGGATTTCTAGGCGGGCGGTAATAATTAAGGATGCGAATAGGGAAGGGAAGGTGGAGGTATGGTCACGTTTATGGGTCACTGCTGTACAGGACAACAATGCTTAATAGGTATCTTTATAAATGTAAGTCTTGTCTGATGATTAAAGGCTAGGTTAATTGAACTCTCGAGTGGTCTGATATAGAGACCAAATGAGAGCGACCCAAGCCCCCCCCCCTTCTTGGCGTCATGGATTTATATGTAAGTGAGATCGTTTACTCTTTTTGACAACATGAAGCTGATCCAATTAGGGGTGTATGAGGACAAAAAGAAAAAAAAAAAAGACTGAGCTCATCATCTTCGGAACACCATCTCAGCTTGGGAACGACTCCTGGTGGCCCACATCCCTGAGCGCCCCCCCCTGCACCGACTGAGCACGCCCGCAACCTATGCATCAACTCCTCCCTGTCCATGACCCGCCATGTAAACTCAGTCGCCTCCTCCTGCTGGCACACACTCAGCAAACTTCGGAAGCTCTTCAGATCGATCCGAGCAGACTGTCGCAGGACAGTCACCCACACCTTAGTGACAAGCAAGCTCAACTACGGCAATGCCCTCTATGCCAGCACCTCGACTAGAAACATTTAAAAAACTACAACTCAACCAGAATGATTCCGCCAGAGTCATCCTGGACCTCCCAATCTGAGAACACATCTCCCAACACCTGAGGACCCTCCACTGGCTCCCAGTCAAGAAACGAATCACCTTCAAGTTACTCACCCACACGTACAAGACCATACACAACGCAGGACCAGTCTACCTGAACCACTAAGTCTCCTTCCACACCCCATCCAGATCCCTCTGCTCCACCCAGAAGGCCTTGAGGCCCCTCTTCTCGCACCCCAGCACCTTGAGACCCTCACGGGTGAGTAGCCGTGCTTTACAAAAACTGATTGATTGATTGATTGATAACTTTCCCCCTACAGGACAGGCAATGTGGGCCCCCCTAGTCCAGAGGGACCACATCTCTTTGAACTTATCTTTATTTATGGTTTGTATGAAGGGATTATTGAGTTGTATTGGTTTGGTTTGACTGGGGTGGGGGTTGTTTTCCTATTCCTGTGCTACTTAACACATAGCAGCATTCCACTTGCTCAACTGTCTCCTTCAAAGCCCAGCACCACGAGAGGCTATGACATGCATGGGTCCTGCCATACCCTCCTTACTGGTCTTTATGACTTTTGGAGTTGAAAATCCTTAGCCTCCATGTGAGAGGACTTAATAACCCATCTAATCAACCGGCTGTCCTGTCCCTACTAGAGCAGTCAGAGGCCAACATCATTTACTACTAAAGGACATCCATAGAATGAAGTATAGGAGGTTCTCCAGGCAGCTCTGGGTGTAGGACCATTCCAAGAAGTGGGGGGCGGGGTGGCAATACTTTTCTCACACAGGTTTCAAGGGGGCAACCAAATGACCTTGCATGAGATCAGGGGCTGCTTACTCGCCATACGCATTCAGTTACAAATGTTCCAGATGACCTTAGTGAGTGTTTCCACCTCTAACGAACACCAATAGACTTTCCTGCTCTCTGCCCATGCCCTGGTGCTACAGACACCAGATATAGCTATTTTAGTGGGAGCTGATTTTAACCTGGTGATGGACTCAACTTTGGACAGTCCAGGCCAATGATTTGGTCAAAATGAGGCCCTTCGAGCAGAGGGACATCAATGGCTAGACAACTGCGGACACCTAGATGCATGGCAAAGCTTTTGTCCCACAGTGCGCATCTATACTTATTACTCGGCTGCACATAAAACATATGCGTGCATTGATCACTTCCTTGTCACTTCATCTCTTAGGGGTCTGATAAAGGATGTTTCTATCGCCCCACAAACCCTGTCTGACCATGTCCAGCTACTCTTGATGATCTGAATTCCTGGGAGTCGAATGAGGATACCCCCGTGGAGGCTATGGGATAACCTTTTACACTCCCAAGCTAATATCTCTAACCTTAAGAAACTATTGGTGTCATTTGCAAGTCATTGACACAGGGGATACACCATTAGCGTTGGTGAGGAAGGCCCTAAAACAGGTGGTCAAAGGGGATTTGATTGTAATAGCTGTGGATGACAGCCAGTGTCAAAAAGAGATAAGAGAGGCCCTTGAGAAGGAGGTAATGGAATTAGAGACAGTCCACAAGCGTACTGGTGCCGACGGTAAGCTGGCGGTAACACCGCCAACAGGCTGGCGGTATTCCGCCAGCTATTATGACCGTGGCGCAATAGCCACGGGCAGACCGCCAGCCCCAGAGGAAAGAAAAAGCACTGCTGCCCTGGGGATTATGAGTCCCCGACCGCCAGCCCGGCCACGGCGGTAAACACCCCCATGGAAAGGCTGGCAGTAAGAGGAACTGAGGGTGCCCCTGGGGGCCCCTGCACTGCCCATGCACTTGGCATGGGCAGTGCAGGGGCCCCCAGGCATAGCCCCGTCGTGCATTTCACTGCCCGAATTTTGGTACTGCACCCGCTGCACATCAGCATTGCCGCCGGCTCTATAACGAGCCGGCAGCAGTGTTGATGTGACTTTTCACCTGGGCCAGCGGACGGTAACACTGTTACCGTCTGCTGGCCCGCCGAGGTTGTAATGTGGGCCTGAGTCTTCTGCACTGGAGAACCCAATTGGCATAGAAGAGGTCATCTCCACCATTAGCCGCCTGAAGCCACTGAAGACCCTAGGCCCTGATGGCTATACCCAACTCTACTATAAAACGTTTTGCCAGGAACTGGTGCAGCTCATCACCCAGCTCTACAATCCTTCACAGACACAGGCTCTATCACTGACTCCATGAAGGAGCCCACCATCTCCGTGATACCAAAACTGGGCAAAGATCCCACTCTATGTGGGTCCTCTTGCCCAATGTATCTGCTAAACATTGATGCGTTGCTCTTCGCTAGTATATTGGCAACACACCTCAACCCTCTAATGCCGGGGCTGATCGACCCACATCAGGCAGATCTTATACCGACCTGACAGGCGAGCGACAATACCAAACGCTTATTCCACTTAATTGATAAAATACATCGGTCTAAGCAAGAAGCAATCTTATTATCCATCGACCAGGAAAAAGTGTTCAATCATGCACACTGGTCCTATTTGTTCGCTACGCTTCGACAGTTCAACATTGGAATTCGCTTTTGCAAGTGGATCAAGTGCATATACAGCGCACTAAGAGCATCAATAAAAATCAATGGAATGCAGTCATCTCCCTTCCCAATACAGAGTAACGAGACAGGGATGCCTACTGTCCCCTCTCCTGTTAACGCTTTAGATGGAGCTGTTATATGAATTAGACAATGTCAGGCTGATTAGGGAAGGAAAGACATCCACTGGCTCAACACTACCAAGAAAGTCTTTTGAATAATCCGGATTTAAATCAGTTTTCAATATGTTTAGGGGCTAAAGCTGGATTGTAGAGAAGTGTCTGAAACCTAAGAAGAGAGAGAGTCCAATAGATTCTGGTAATGGTGCCAGCAACTTCAAGTCATTGCACTGGGTTTTCAGATTCCATAGCTGGAAGTTGAGTCCTAGATCGAGAAAGAGGAGGAACCCTGGCCCCACACTGCCAAATGAAGGAAAGCCAGTGAATCCTACCAGGAGCTGCTCAAGATTACTGCCAAGGGTAGGATTTCTTTGTTCAAGTGAAAACCTCAAGCACTGTATTTTGTTCTCTGCAGCCACAGTCACTGAAGCGTAAAGCCACAGAACTTTGAGAGCACCTAATTAGGGTTTACTGGCCCAGTGTTGAGGCTTAGCCAAGCATGTCTGAAGCAACCAGTGGACTCTTAAGATCTTGACATTGAAGCATACCACAAGTTTTTTTAACATTTTATTTTACTTTAGTCACGCCAGACAAAACGTAGGGACATATTTATACTCTGAAATGAATTAGTGTCATTTTTTTACGCTAATTCAGCGCAAACTTAAGTCCATATTTAAACTTTGGCACTAGACCCGTCTAGCGCCAACGTTTTGAAGTTATATTCATTTCTTTCGAGTGGGAAACTAACTTGCGTCAATGAGATGCAAGGTAGGTGTACCCAGGCAGGCTTTAGGGGACCTGTGGGCCCATTTCCATGGTGGAACACCATGGGAAGAGCCCACAGGTGCCCTCCCCAAGCCCCAGGGACACCCCCACCAGAGGGACAGCGGAGGATGTGGGACCCCATCCCACGTAAGTATAGGTAAGTACAGTTAAGTATTTTGTTACATTTTTAAAAGTGCCATGGGGGGCACTACATGGCACTGGGTACAATGGCCATGTAGGGTAACCTTGTCCCCTGTGCTGGCCATTGGGGTGGTGGGCACAACTCCTGTCTTTTATAGGACAGGAGTCATGTGGTTGGGTAGGTTTAGCTCCAAGAAATGATGCCAATCTGGATAGAGTCATCTTTTTTTTTACTCTAACCAGCCAAACGTCATTTTCTGGTGCAAAACCCCCTTCTCCCATACTGCCTCCCCACCCGGCTAGTGTCCTTTTCCTTGACACTAGCCCACCCTTTGCGCCAGCTTGCGTCATTCCATAAATAAGATGCCAGCTGGCGTCTTAGAATGGCGCTAGCTGGCGGTAAGTTTTTTCACGCAAAACTGCATTAGCGCAGTTTTGCATGAAAAAGTATAAAAAAGGGCCTTAGTGTGGTTCTCTAGGTACTGGTGATCTTAAATTTATTGAGGCATGTCTCTGGCAGGCAAGTCAAGGAGGCAACCATTGAGGCTGCTCGAAACTTAAATGTAACATAATTTCAGATTAATGATCTTGGACAGAAAGATACACCTTCCCCATGGAAGCCAATGTAAAAGATGGAGCTTAGATAAAGACATTTTCAATGTGTCCCAGTGCTTAAAAAGGGGATTATCAATGCTCTTCCAAGGATATGATGATACCCTACCATACAAGCATTTGGGTGCCAAGCTTGTGATTTTAAACCAAATTATTTTTTTGACTGGAAGTCAGCGAAGGTCAGATTTAATGTAAATAGTTTTTTTTTATTGTAAAATACCTTACATTTTTTAATCTATGTTTTTAACCAGTAATTACCAGATAAATGTATTTAAAATATATAAAATATTTATTTTAAAGTTGGGCATTTTTTTAAATGTAATTTTAACTATATATATTATTTTTTACATTTTATTATCATCTTTTTTATTCCATTTTGGTTTTAGAGTTTTTAATAATTGAAAATGTTATTTTTAAAACTATATTGTAATCTATATTTTGGTTTGAGAAATTTTATACTTTGGATATTTTTGTATTCAAAGTTTTGGATTCACTATATTTGTTATTTTTATTAAGAGTGTAGGGTTGATGATATTTTGATCATCTGTATTTTGAAATTGATATTATGGTAGGACGATAATATTGATGTTCATTTTTTATAGTAAAATCTAATAGGAAGCATTGAGGAGGACTGGGGCAGGATTGTCAGTCTGTGTGCAATGCCACTGCTGTGAAAATAGGATTATCTGGTCACCACAATTTTAAAGCTTCCAGCGAGAAGTAAAAGAAACAAGTTCTAAAACTTTTATGAGTAGCTATGCAGAAGTATCAATCTCCATTTGGTATACATACACCATTTTAAAATTGTCATCTGGAATTGAGGGCCTTTTCAAAAGAAGGTTGTGGCCTATTAGGATGCATCTGAAGGGGAATCACTAACATAAATTTGCAACATCGGTCCAAGAGCAATACAACATTCTTCAATACAGCACTATAGTTTCAAGGTTTGGAATCCTGCTTCTGAAGAATTAAGTGAAAATATTTAGGGGTGCCACTCTGTCCATATTTCCATTGCATTTACTTTCAATAAACATTGTTACAGCTTTACCCTTTTTCTATCCTTTTAAACAGAGCAGTCGCTGTTCCTGCTTTCCTTCTGCCATACTTCTTCCTTATAATGTAATCATAGTGATGAGCAATAAAAATGGGTGGTATTGTATAGATTACTTATTAGTACTATACACTGATACTGAGACGTGACATTTCTGATCACAGTCCTTCAGTTCTCTCTATCCTCAGATACATTTTCAGGGATTCACAAATTGCACAACTGCTCAGGGCCCCAACTTTCAAGCCCCCCCCCCCCTTGGTAAGTAAACTTTCTCTCTCTCTCTTTGATTTATCTATCTAAACCTCTCTCTGTCTCTGCCTACATCTGTCTCTCTACTCAATGTTTTCTGAAGAATTTTTGGGGTTGCAGGTCAGACAAATTTCAACTGTTTTTGTGACCTTGTTCAAGTTTAACATAATTTAGTATTGTCAGACTTCAAGTTTGTTCTGTAGAGGGAACCCAAAATATGTCTTGCCTTGGCCCCGAAAAAGCTTAAGATGACACTGCCTGACCTTCTTCTTTGACTATCAGCTTGGTGGTAATTTGTTCTGCAATATAGTTTCCCCAATTAAAGAGTAGGAGGAAAAGAGTAGACTAGGCTATGATTAATCATTGCATCACAGATATTCATGAAATTGTTGGAGAAAGTACATCTTCCTAGACAATTGTGTCTACGATAAAAGTGACCAGCATCCTACTTCTTTTTTTTAATACAAATATCTTTATTGTATTTGTCAACAGTGCCTCAGAAAACCAAGGAAACGAAGACAACAGCACACAGTATGTCATTAATATGCATTCAGCATCAATAATACAAAAGATCCTTGAACATCCCACAGATAGCGGCCAGTGCAATCCCAAAAGCAGCCCACCTCTGTGAAATCCACATCATCTCTTCGTAGTATCCTCCCTCTCCCCCCTCATCAATGTTTCTCAACATTCTGCATTTACTCCTCTGTCAAAACTTCCAAGGAATCGAATCGCATCCAATCTACCCAAACCTTGCAGGATTTTCGGGAACAGCCCCTGCTGGCATAGGTAACTTTCTCCACCATCATAAATGTGTTCATACCTCATCTCCACTCTTCCAAGGCTGGGCACTCCCGCACTACCCACTGATGAGCAGTATCCCTTTTGGTCACCACTAGTGCAAGGCTACAAAACAATAACTTAGAACGAGGAAGGTTTATGTCATTCAGGATTTCCATGAGGATGAATTTGGGATCCATTGGAATCTGCTCTGAAAGCACTCTCTGAGTTCCTGCATAATCTCAATCCAGTAGTTCTGGATCAGCGAGCACACCCAAATTGTATGAAGAAAGGAGCCAACCTCCCCCTGACTTCTTAAACAATAGGGATGCTGAGCTTTTCCCATAGCTTGTAGTCTCTGTCTATCATAATATACTCTTTGCAGGATCTTATATTGACTCAGAGTCAGCATCTAATTACCACTTCTCTTGATGCATCAGCCCAGCCTCCCAGTCTACATCCTGTAGCTCCCCTAAGCCATCAACCCAACGTCCCCACAGTTTAATCAGGTTATCAGGCATGTTATTATTAATGGTTTTAAATGTTAATGGGACTGCCCTCCCTCCCCAGTTCCTTCATTAACAATCTGCCCTCCAGCGGGGCATATTATGGATCTCCTCCCCAAGAGGCCCTCCACCTTCCATGCATGTCACAGCTGCACGTAGTGAAGGAATTGCGTCACATTCAAGGCAGACTGTTGTTGAAGAGAGGCAAAGAGCATAAAATCTCTCCCTCTAATAGGTCCCCTATTTTAGAGATTCAGATACGGTCCCAAGCCTCGAACATACATAGTTTTACCAGCTCCAGTAGCCACTGTCCCTCCCACAGGGAAGTCTCTCCCGTTATTGGGCGATGACAACCCATGAGGGTTGTTACCTTGCCCCAAGCTATCAGGGCCACCTGTGTAGCAGGGAGAAGACACTGCCTCCTCCCTCCTCCATAAAGCTAGTGAAGGTATGATTTTCCCTCTCACTTTGACCTCTCCAAACGGAATGTGGGGTGATCCACTGGGGTGAGTACCCAATCATTAATGTTTTAATGAAGTGGGCCACCAAATAATGCGCTTCTGGGTTGGGCAGAGAAAATACTCCAAAATGTTGATTACAATGCAGGGTTTTCAGGGCAATTCTGGGGTGTTTCCCTACCCATAGGAAAAGATGCATGTCCCTTGCCATGGAGGTTAAGCTCTCTGGAAAGATCTGATAATATGTATTTTGTAGAGCATACAGCAATTTCGGGAGGGAAATCATTTTAAACAAGGCTGTGTGCGTAATCAGAGTAAAGGGAAGCCCCTTCCATCTTTCCATGTCCACCCAGCAAGCTCTCACCCCTTCTTCCCAGGTTACGGGAATAGCAGAGGTCCGTCTTGTGCATCATAAACACACCCAGCTATTTGAAACCCTCCAGTGTGCAGTGAAGGCATTGAGAAAGGGAGGACAAACTCATCACTCCCTGTGGCGGATATAGATCTGATTTATCCCAGTTGTTTTGATAACCAGAATAACTCCCATATTGCTCAAACAATTGAAAGATTCATGGGAAGGAAGCAGCTGGCTCCGTCACATACTTGAGTATGTCGTCATACAAAGAGATCCTTTCCTCTAATACATCTCCCCCTCTAATCTTGAAGCCACAGATATTGGGGTGGGCATTAACATACATGCCAGGGACTCAACTCTATAGTAAGGGCAAAAAGCAGAGGGAACAGGGGGCAACCCTGCCTGGTGCCTCTTTCAATTGAAAACTCATCAGAGACAGCACCATTTACTCTAACTGCTGCAATCGGGGCCAGATATAGCAGGTGCACCCATTTCCGATACCGGGATCCAAAGCCAAATTTCAGCAGTGTACATTGAAGGAAGAGCCAATATATTGAATCAATCTTTTTGGTGTCTAGCACCAGGAAAATATGGGGGGCTGGCAGATTCCTTGTATCATTTAGGCAGTTGTGTATACGCCGCAAATTGTATCTAGTCGACTATCCTGGCATCAAGCCAGACTGGTCCCTGTGGATCAGGGGGGTACTAACTTGTTGGAGTCGTGTGGCCAGGATCGTGGCTAAAACCTTCACTTCGACATTCAGGAGCGAAATCGGTCTGCATGAGGCACAGTGCTCCTTCAGTCTACCTTGTTTGTAGATGAAAGCTACGACAGCCCTTCTCAGATCAGGGGGGAGATGGGGTCCCAGCAACCCGTTATAGAGCTTCAGCAATTCTTCAGGGATCCCATTGGGACCAGGGACTTTATTGAAATTCAACTTCACTGTAGCGGCTTGGACCTCTTCTAAAGTTATTTCAGCTTCCAGGTCCTCAGGGGCCTAAGCATCTAAGAGAGGGGTGTCCATCTCACTAAGGTGCCTATCAGTCAGGGGCCTTATATAGTTCCTCGTAAAAACGAGCAAATGCCCCTGAAATCCCTTCGTCCGTGTTTTTTCTTTCACCCTCAAGCCCACTATTGTACGTACTCATCCAGCCTCAGCTTCCTTCCTGCCTAGCCAGCCTAAAAGCTTCTTGGCTTTGTCTCCTGCATCATAAAGTCTGTGTTGGGTGGCCTGCAATTGGTTCTTAGACCCCTCGTGGTCCAGCTCTTGACATTCTATTCGCACGAGATCTAGCTGCCTGAAGGCGAGGGGTTCCGGTGCAGGACCCAAAGTGTTCTAATGCTCCAGAAGGCGATTCTCTAGCTTCTACAGGGCCATGGTCTCCCTCTTCCTCTTTCTAGCAATCAAGTCCTGAGCAGTGTCCCATAGTACTGTTTTATACCCCTCTCAGAACACCACTTCTTTAAAATAATGCTCAGAATCTACCTTTAATCTCATGGTCCACCTCTCGGTTCTGCAGTGCCCAGGTGTTAAGTTTCCACCCTTCTACTCCTCCACTCCAGCTCAGCACCCGAACCACCAAAGGAGAATGATCCAATAACCGCCATGCCAGATGGTCAGCCTGGAGAACTGCTCTGACCTCCCGGGCTGGGGCAAATATGTAATTCGTCCGGGAAAACACTTTGTGGGCCCCTGAATAATAATAGTATTTCCTATCATTGGGATGGGCTCATCGCCAAAGGGCAGATAAGCCAAGGGATGTGATAAAGCGACAGAGCAGGGTGGACAGGCCAGATGCCCTGGAGGTTCCCGTCCTATCCAAGCCCATTGACATAACATCATTAAAATCGCCCCAGGATGTAAAGCAGGGAGTCAACTTCCAACAGAATCTCTGCAAACTTCTCCCGCACAGGGGGCTGAAGCCTACTGTGGGCATAGGCACTAACAAGCATAACTTCCTTCCTTCCCAGAATCTCTGCGTTCTCTGTGTTTCTACATATCTACCATGTGGGTTTGCCCACTGCCTCACCATCCGGAAAAGGGGATCTTCCAATTAATATTGCCACCCCTCTGGATCCAGAGGTAAAACCAACGTGTGCTAGTGTGACATAGGCTCCTCACCCCAAGAATTTGCAATGTGTCCCTTGAAGGGGTATTTCCTGTAACAGCACCACATCCGGGGGTATTCTTTTGAGGTATTCATTTACCAGGCCTTTACTCACCTTATCTCCTAATCCATTCACATTCCAGGAGAGCACCGTAAGAGTTTTATCATCTACAGCGGAAGCAATGCCTCTTTGAACAATTAAAATAGTGTGAACTAAAACCCCCCAAACATGTGTCAGTGCCCCCTCATCCCCACCCACTAAGGACCCCTGTGAGTGTAAAACCCCAAGGACGTCTCAACAGAGGTCGAGATGTCTGTAGTCCACAGCCCCCACCCAAACCCTGTACCCTCAGGTTATCAAACCACAACTAGAGTCAACCACCCCTAAAAGTGCAGACCTGTGTCCTAGCAATAGATAGAAGTCCTGGCCAGACTCAATCAGCCTTCTGCAGGTGGGCAAGAGAAACCTAGTTCATAGTCCTCCAGCCCAAGATCACAGCGTTATTTTAAGCACCTATTGCAGAGGCCCCTGCAGTCAAAAGAGATCCAACTTTGTCCATGTTCAAGGTGAGCAATAGCTTCTGCTAGAGGATAAAGCGTTTCCAAGCAGGTTTCCTGGTCCTGTTCAGTACCACCATGTATTGTGTCTCTTGTGTGGCTGCCAGCCCTGCTTTTCATCCTGGTGGTTGTAATCTATGGGCCTTCAGAGTCCAAAGAATCCCCATTCCACCACACTGGCCTCATGTGTCTGCATGGCATACCACCCCTCTGCCTTCGTCGCTGGCTTTTCTTCCTCAATCAGTCTTTCAGACAGGCATCACTTCTCCCCACACGTTGCTCAGGCCCACTGCCTGTCCCTCACCCCCTGACAGTCTTGACTGTTCCTCCAACCAAGCTCAGGCATCTTATGGAGTCAGGAAGAACAATGTTATTACCTGGAATAGCACCTTCAATTTGGCCGGACTGAGTCACATGTATTGTAGGTTGAGGCTTTGCAGTTTAGCCTTCACCGAGTCAAAGGTACGCTGTTGTTTCTGAACCTCTCACGTATAAGCGTGTAAGATAAGGACCTTGGAATTCTTGTGTCAAGCTTACCCTATTCTGCGCACCTCAGCAAGGATTATAACTTTGTCCTGGAAGTTCAAAACTGTGCAATCACTGGTCTCAGGGGCAGGTGGAGATTTGCCATCCAAGACTTGTGGGAACGCTCAATTACAAAACAGGATGACAGCTTGTCAGATGGTATAATGTGGCGCATCCAGGACTCTAGGAACTGCATCATCTTCGTGTTCTCGACCCCCTCCGGAAACCCAACAAACTACAGGTTATTCTTCCTGGCCCAGCTCTCTGCATCTTCAAGTCACGACATCACATCTCTGGTGTTAGACTTAGTCTCCGTCAGCTCACAACGGAGATCACTGGCTATATCTTCCAGCTCTGATATGCAAGTTTCAGCTGACGTGACCCTCTCCACCACATTGTGTAGATCATGCCGCAAGAGAGACACCTCTGATCACACCTCCCCCACTTTTCCTTTCAAGGATTCTCTTGAAGACTGTATAGCCAGGAGAAGGGTTGCATTGTCCGGCATTACCAGGGGAGTGGGCTCAGGTGGGTGGTGAAGGGGTTCCATCTTGCCTTGACAGGGGGGCTTGGGGTCCTTATCTTTTGCCATTGTTCTATTTTTGTTGCTTCCTCTGGAGTATCATGAACCTGCCAGTGACCAGCAGGGCCAAAATATCAGCAGTCAACCTGCAATTATCATCCAGGTGGCACCAGTAGAAGTGTGGAGTTATTCAGTCGCTAAGTCCAAAAAGATAGTCCCTCTTCACTTACGGAGCACTGACTTCCCACAAACAGAAGCTCAATCAGGGCAAAAGTGATCAATGATGCAAACTCCGGTGGAGTCTCGGTCGCTGGTGAGCCCCTGTTATATTGGGCACCAGAAATGAGGATCTACGCAGCTTCCATCAGCTAGGAATGTATTAGTGCAGAATACTGAGAAGGCCGGTGCGGAGCTCGCTCAAAGAGTGTCCGACTGTCACCATCTTGGCTCCACCCAGCATCCTACTTCACTTGACCTGCTTCATTATTTGGCCACTCCTCTGGTAAACGTTCTGGCCAATGGACCTAGAACTATTTCCAATTCTTCACTCTACCTTTGGTACTTAGAAGACTGATTGTAGGAAGTGCACACATAGATGATCTTTAGGGTTCAGCCCCCTTCATCAAGTGGGTTCTGTTTGTAACAAACTAATGTGCATACAATATTTTAAAGGTTTCAGAACTACTTGTGAGAATGTACAACTTGTATTTCTTCTCTTTTTGCACCTGACATATTCGACCAATAGAATAGGGGTAAAAGAAGAAATACAGTATGGGAGCCCTGAGCAATATCCCAGACCAGTTAGGTTAATGTAAGGGCAGGAACATTGTCAGCCAGTATGAAGATATGAATTAACCCTCTTGTTTTTATTGTTGCGCTAGGGAGGTAGCATTAAAGATTGGATTTAAGAAACCACTACACATGTATGACAGAGCTATAACCACAGATCTAGATCAGCACATCTTCTGACAGTATTTTGTTTTCATACAAGTACTATTGGAACTCTACCCTAAAGAAACAAGTAATAGCTTTAAAAAACTGAGGCAAGCCCACCCTTGACATGAGGTCATATCATTGAAAAGCAATGATAAAGCTCACCACCTAGTGTGAGTGAGGTCCATTATACTTTTAAGAGTAGAGCAGTAGTCACTTTGTTTTGGGCACAACTTTGTAGTAAGATGTATTTTCTGCAACAATTTGGAAACTTATGGTTGTTCTTGTTTTTGTTAGTATTGTAACATGATTTTCTGGATATGTCAAATGCGCTGGAACAACTTATCAATATAATTCCTCAAAAAGGGGATAGGGTAAAAACAAAAGGTCAATGAGAAAACCAATTTTGTCTGTCTATAAGTTATGATTTCATTCTAATGTAAGCAGGTGTTATGACAGTAAGCAGGATTAGGTCTATCATGCTAAAAAATAATTGGCAAGATTTCCTTGAAGTGTTTGTTATAGAACAAAGCAGAAAGTGCTGTTTGACCAACCCTCTGTTTGTCTTCAATTACTCTGATCACATACTACCACATGTAACATAGCCCTTGGATAATGAAGGGGGCAACTTTTCAGCAACATGGCCTAGGCCTTCAAGATCTTAGACATCTCTGGGACCAAAGAAAATAACATCTATGTGGATTCAACAGTGGGCAAGTAAAGAATTCTCTACAAAGTCCTTCATTTTTACAAATGGTTGAAGACCCTGCAGAACAGGATTCTATAGAAAGTCTGCAAGGACTCTGGCATCTGAAACTACAAAGCAATGATGTTGTACCTGCTGTGGAACGTAGTGAACAAAACATCAGCCACAGTGGGGCAATATCTAAACCTCATGATGAGGACACAAAAATGGCTAAAATCAAGGAATAGGCTGCAAAAGAGCATTACAGCGAGGAGGACTAGCAATACCAACAATGAACTTGTCTGGCTTCAAGGAACAAAATAGATGCACCTCTGTTGTTTCCCCAGAACCCCTGCAACGTAATTAGCCCAGAAATCAGCAACCTTGAGAATCAACAAAAAATAATCAAAGCAGCCACAGAAATGGTTAAAGGGTGTGGCAATGGTGTATCATGCATAAAGGACAGTGCTGGAACATTTTCATCCTTTGCAGAAATCAGTGCTCGTTGAGGTCAACAGATCTCTGGACCCTGCATAGGATGTGGTAGAACCATTAACAAAATTACAATATTAACCAGTTTAGTTACACAGTATGACCAATGTAGCCATACAAGGAAAACTTCAGTCCGGAGTAAAGTTAAGGGATTTACTACAAACTCAAGCTCAAAGTCATGTAGACAATTTGCAAGACAAACTTATAAATATACAGAATCACCATGGGTTGTCCAAGGTAACAAAATAATTTCAGGCATGCTAATATTAAGAGTACTAGGCACTCAACAAATACAATGCAGAGCATTAATAAAACAACCTGAAGGACAGAAAACAAATGTTGCTCAGTTTTGATAAGCATCAAGACAATTTCAAATCAGCAGAGTTCAATTTAGGTGGGCAAATGGAAACCTTACAGTTAACCAAATCAGGGTAAAACATGTGGGGGGCAGGCAAAAGACAAAAAGGGCAAAAAGAATTTGGAAAAAAGGGTGATATTGGGCAACAGGCTACCAACTAAAGTGGGCAAAAGATAGGTAAAAAGCAAAAGCGTCAGCATGACAGAAGCTTGCTCAAGAGTCTTCTGCAAGGGTTACGAAGAAAATCTTTTAGTCTCAGCAGGACATTTAGAAAGGGCAAATGCAGGGAGGAAGATACCTCTTCAATGGGCTCAGCTTTAGGATACAGGAAAAAGTCACTCAGCTTCTCATCTTCAGGCAGGATACTCAGCTGCCCAAGGGGAATCTGACCAAAGTCCAACTGGTCAACGATTTATCAAAGTTCAAACGGCAAGCTGATTCTTTCAGAACAACAGTTCATTTTACTTTGAAGAAGCATCAATCAATAGAACCCGATCACACTACTCCAAGTTGAAACATCCTAATTTCTTTCCAGGTCTGTCATGAGAATAGGATCCATCCATGTAGCTCCATACGAGATTGAAACACATGTTTAAATTGCTAATTCACAGTTCAGGATGTTCTACATCCCAGGTCAAATTTGTGCTACTCTCTATGTGTTAAACAATAGGAGTCTATTTCCAAAGCTAATCTTCTCATGGGAACAAAGTCTGAAAGAAAAGTTCACATAAAGGGAATGACTTAACATTTTCTCCACAATCACAAACTACATAGCCTAGCAGGCCTCAGTTAGGTTAATGCAAATGAATTAATGCTGCACATTAATACATCAAATAAAACACACCTTAATACATAAACTGTTAATTCTTCATTAACATTCAGGTCACAGTAGATTCAAACAAAATTACTCTATTAATAAATTTCAGTGAATATAACATGGAACTGCATTTCTTTGTTTTTGCATATGTATATAAATCATTAATCATTAGAAATTTGATATTGTTTCAATACAATTAGCCTAGAGTCTAAAATACAACATAATATCTGTACAATCCTTCAAACATTTAATTTGGATTTGATACCACCAGGGTTTCTAACATTAGTCTAAAATCAGTGCACATTAAAAATGACTTCTCAGTGCATCTTTCTACAGTCAAACCATTGGTACTTTGGTTAACACGGTGCATAAACTGTCATACATAGATGACCTTTGAGACATTAGTTTTTTGTCACCCTGTCGTGGGTTCATTTTACATACTGCTTGGGCACACATATTTTAGCTTAGCTTAGGCCTGCGGTCTGTGCCCTGTTACCTACATATGTGCTCTGATTTCATTTATTCTGTTTTATTCATTTTAGTTAGCATGCTTTCAGCAAGAATGTTTTTATTTTCTAATCAGCTGTAACTTTGTGATTCTGCGAAAGCATTGTTATTATTATTCAGTGCACATTTCACCATGTACCTCTGTCCAAGGTTGACGAGTTCGAGTACATGGTAAACTAGATAGCAATTGTCGCCACAAGAGTTTGTAATCAGTCCACGTCAGACGCTTTTCACGGTACGAAGACATGTTTTATTATAAAAAACACTGTGTAGGTCAAGGGACAACAGGGAGGTAATTCCAGCCAGGATTCCAGCCACGCTGCCTGCCATTTCATCACTGCTATGCTCTTGATTAAGAGTTAGGGGTTAGGTAGGATTCATTTATGAATGTTATTCCAATATATTGAGACTGTTCATTTTCTTCTCGCTGGTCATCACCATTCTATTACTGTTAAGCATCATTGCCCTAATAATTGCAGCTCATATATTTTATTGTAAGATTCAGTCTTTTCAATAAAGGTATTGGAAACCATCCTGCATCTCATTATTTGCCTATGTGTGTGTATGAGACATTTTTGCTAACAAGAGAAAGGGGTGGAACTTGTCGACCTCAATTTCCCCTGAGAAGTCCCTGAGTGCCATGTTCAGGCTGCCACAAATCACCTTTTCTTTAAGGTTATGGTCAGGTGCTGCTAGCTAGCCAAAAGGGTTTGGCCGACAGCTGCCAAGACAGTGTGGCAATGACTCAGTCACCCACAAATGGTGGTGCTGGCACCTCTAATTCAGTTGTCTTGTTCTAACAACGGAAGTCCTACGACAACCCTGGGCCTCTGGGAGCCTTGTCAGGAGAAGGGAATAACTTTCCAGAACCAGATTTGTGGATAATATAGGGAATCGTCCCACTTCAAATTCTGGCACCAGTTATAAATATTGGATCTCCATAGCCACTCTTCAGTGCACTCCTGGACCAGTGAACATTACAGAAGAAGGACCCCCATGTTCCCAAGAGGACTTCCCTACTGTTTGAGGCCTGTCTTGTTCCCCAGAGGGCTCCCCATCTGATATCAGAGGACTGCCTTGCTGCTTGAATACTGGCTAGACCCCCAGTTGGCTTCCTGTTGTAACCATACATATTATGTATATCTTGTGTTCATATTAACGTGTATTATAGTTATTAGTTATTGTCAAAATGGATAAACAACAATATCGGTGTATAAGTTGGAAACTCATTTATTTGTATTAAGTTCTTGTAGTGGTATAGTCCAGCAGCTCCTAAGAATGTTGGGCATTGGAATGCCCTGGAGCTCGCTTTAGAATGTTGGAAGGACTGGGGGGCAGTTGCAGTTGAAGGAACGATGTATGAGGAGCTTAGCGATTAAACAGCACATATACCTAAATCTTACCTGGTTATTTTATTATTTAATCAACTTACTTGTGGAACACAACATCTTTCCTTCTGCTTGAAAACAGCCCTGATCTCTGAAAAGGAAGACTGGATTTGCTCCCTTTATGCCAGACTACTTAAGTGACTCCAAGGGCTAGTTGGCTGACCTCTTGTCTGAGCTGCAGGAATATAACAAGCTCCAGTGGCCTGCCTTCAACTGACCAGCTGACCTGCTGTGCTGGACTTGCCTGGACCTGCAACTGGACCTGCCTGAGCCCTGCTGGCCTCTCCTGGAGGGGGTTCCTGATCCCCAAGAGGTACCTTCCCAGGTTCTGGACCCCAGGCTGGCACCAGTTTAGCTCATACTGTGAAATAAGGTGAAATCCCAAAGTTTTGGGCCTGTTCGCACTGAGACTCTGCCCGTGACAACTGCCAACACAAAGCTCCATTGAATCCGACTTCTTGTGCTGCAGCGACCACCAATGAGATCAACGGCAATGCAAGATCCTGCACTCCGCGTGTAGAGCAACGACAGCCTGTGGTGACCACTAAGGCAAGGCACCAGCAATGACTGTCTGTGATGCCTGACTGGATCTTCCCACTACAGTGATGACCATCCACAACGCCGGACCTGCTGTTTGTTCTACAACGGCAGTCATCTACGACAGTCACCTTGCTCTATGCAACCTCCTCAACCACAAATGGAACTCTGTGCGCCGGACTTTGAGAAGGTAACTTTTTCAGCAGGACTCACCTGGTTCCTGTATCTGGCCCAAATGCCATGTTGCCACAATCTGCAAAGGAGTGTCGGTTTTTTTTTCAACCCTACTACCAATTGGGTCTGTGCCTAGTCCAACCCTATCTTGCACCCATGTATGTGGTCTGTAGGCCCATCTTACATTAGTAAGGCATTTTCACTCTACCCATGTGGGTGCTGGAACCTGTTTCAAGCACCAGGCCTCGGTGAGTCTGCCCTCTGAAAAATCAGATGTTTCAGTGCTATCCCTTATTAAGGGGCAGCAATTAAACAGTGTTTAAGGCTGGCAAATGGTAACTAAAATATTTTTTTCATGCACTATTAATGCATGTGTCCAGGCACCCACCACGAGTGTAAATACCCGGGCTAATACATAACATAAGGAGTACAATTTACACTCACTCATAATGGGAGCTGGTGTGAAAATGAGCGTTAATACAGTTTGTGCCCATTTTAGCACTAACGCGTGCATCTAGAATGATCCTAATTGTGAATTAGGGCTTGCACAGAATGCGCTATTTTCCGAATTCAAAAAAATAAATAAATAAACTTGTCATTCAAACGCTGAGAATTTAGACTTTTTTTTACTCGTAAACCTACGTCTCTTCCTCAATTCATTTACAGTTTATCTGTGCTTGAATGTTCTCGAAGTAGGCTCACCTTTTCAACATCTAATCAGAGAACTAAGGAAATCCCCAAATCCACGAACGACTGGGATGTGATAAATATTTTATAAACCACCAGCAAACCCAATGGCTTCTAAAATCGGAGATAGAGGGAAAAACCATGCAATTGATTGCATTGATTAGTTCCTCCGGCGATTTAGTGCTGAATTTCAGTTTCCGGGAAGATTATTGCGCTCACTTACAGCTGCCGAGCTTTATTACTAATGGTCCTTTGGCAGAAGCAGTGTTGTAATCAAAAAGTATTGCTGCGAGAGCATATATCTTCTAACGTGGCTTTAACAGCCAGCTCTAGGGGACATGCTGGGATCTGCTGTCTTGGCAACTGGTTTTTTTCTTCTTTTTTTTAAAATAAAATGATAAACTGATAAACCTGTCTCAGTTATCCCTGTTTTATCCATTGAGAAACAGTTCCTGATTGAAACAAGCATTGGTAAATGCATTAGGTATTGCCTAAGAGATTAACTATAAGTTAAGAGGGTGGGAGCAGTGAATGAGTGCAGGGAGAATGGTGTGGGAAATCTCTCTGTGCAGGGTGAATGGTGCATGAAAGAAGGTTGATAAGTGACTCAGTACAGGGTGAAAGTGCCTCAATGCATAATGATTAATGTGTGTTCAGTGCAGAATGAGAATTGGGCGAGTCTACAGGGTGAGAGATGTTACCTTGTACAAGGTGGCGTCATGTGCATTTGGAAAACAGCTGTGAGTGTTTGCATATGGATCCCTATGCATGCGAATGGGCCTTTGTGGGGCTGTATCTGTTTCTAGGGTGATACCCCGAAACCGGTCCCAGGATGTTTGTTTCCGGTCCAGGGGGGACCTGGCCTGGCAGTTCAGGCTGAGCTGTTTCCTAGGGAAGCAGTGTCAAGACAGATTTCCATATGGCTGGTTCCAAACTGGGGCGCCATGATGAGCAAAAGAATGGTAAATTTAACCCAGCTCTGTGACTGCGGGTGACTATTTGAAAAGTTTCAGTACTCCCTCCAGCATCTTGTTGTGTTGCTATGTTTGCCCTAAGTGGCAAGGGTATGCCCAGAAGTGGGTCCCTTGCTCACTCTGCCACTGGATTCAAACTATCCCGGCTGTTGAGGGGTGATACCCCCAAATCACTCCCAGGATGCTTGTTTCTGGTCCAGGGAGAACCTGGCCTGGCAGTTCGAACTGAACTGTTCCCATGGGGAGCAGGGTCAAGACTGATTTACATATGGTTGGGTCCAAGCTGGGGTAGCATGGTGAGCAAAAGCACAATGGATTTAACCCCAATCTTTGACTGGGGGGTTAGTGTTTGAAAAGTTTCAACACTCCATTCAACATCTTGTTGTGTTGTAATGAGTTTAATTTGGCAGGCCACTCTCAGTGACCATTTAATTTGGTATTTTGGTAACCAAGGATTGCACAGTATGCTAAAAATGTGCCAAACCCCCTTAAAAGGTGTATATAAATAAGTGGACGGCATGAATAAGATCATAAGTGCTAGATTTAGCAGAACATGCACTAAGATTGGCATGAAACAATTTGAGGAATGTTAGCGCGTCAGACCTTATTAGGTAAACATACAAGGGAGATGCGAATAGGCCGTTGGCTCTTTTGACTACACTTTGAGTTTTCCCCACCATATAACCCCGTACCAATAAAAATCAATAGCAAATAACAATCAATTATATCAATAATCAATAGGAGTCAGTAATTTGCATACACCACGACCTTGCAGTCATGAATAACCATACCTTTATGTCAAAGTTAGAATGTTTATTTCTCTATATTAACAATGCTAATGTCATGTAACTTAATCTCAAAATAAAATGATAAACATACAGGAACAATACTGGCTGACCAAAGTGACGAAATATTCGCAATCCAATCAAAGCTTGAGCTACTACACATTCTAAGGTTACAGTACAAATTAACAACAAGAATAACTATGCAAACGAAATAACAAACATTTAGCTTCAGCAAAGAAAATACATCAACTGTTATTACATATAGTGAACTTCATCAGTGAGAACCCTAACTAACATCAGATTAGAATGGCATGTTTGGGCTTCTTGCAAAACAATTTAGTCAACACAGATTTGAAAAAACATCTAACTATGGCTCTATCAAAATAGCGGTTGGTACCTAGAAACAAATGCAAATAGACGTAACATTCAGTAACGTCATTTTATACCTGTCGTCAATATGGTGCAGCAAGCTGTGATAGCCTTCGTCAACAGTACATCAGTTCAGCAGCAAGACATCAGGATACAGCATCAAAGTTAAGAAAAAGCAAAGTCTCTTCATGCAGTTCGGAAAAGAATAATAACTCAACGTTCAGAAAGAAAGGGAGGAAGGTGCAGAATGGCTTCTCTCCTCCTGGTGCAGTCCGGCTAAGTTAGATTTCCTAAAACTACTTCCCACGTCCTTATTGGTCAAAGAATCACATGTTTACATTTAGTCCATTGGAAATAAAATCCTAAATCTAAAGTTCTACTACTAGATGGTTCACACGTCGATGATTGGCTCCTCTTCTATCGTTCCCATCATTCGGCATGTCAGGTATCAATATTGTTGCAACTTATACTCCGGTCAGTGCATCCATTCTCTTCTCCTGGAAAGGTCAGTCTTACACATACTACATTAAAGATTGTTTCACTAGCAAGTACAGCATCTTCTAGCAAGCAGTTTCTCATGAGAACTAACTTCAGCTATGAGAACATGGTCAGTGCAGTGGAAAATCACAATTTAATTCTCTAAGCATCCATTTTAGAAAAAGCCTAAGAAATGTAGCTTGACCTGAGGACGTGCAACGAGGCCTGAGACCTCGCTAAGTTAAGGCCTGGGATTAATAATGTTAATACATAAGGCATAACTCTTAATATGACATGTTACTACTTTAATCAAACATAAGCTCAACATTTTACGTTAATAAGCCATTAATAAGTACACTTTGTGAACATGGGCGGCCACTCACGTGGGCGCAACATCAAACGTGTGAATTATTTTTCTCTACGTTAATACATTTTCTATGCAAATTCAACACACAGACTACATAAATATTCATAAAAAGCTCAGCTTTAACAGGAATGTCTTGGGAAGTGTAAGCTTATGAGGGTGGGATTGTGTATTCTATCTGCACAGTACCTTGTAAAAAGTGTGGCTGCTGCATTCTAAATCATCTGTAATCTAACAAAGGGTTTTTCAGGAGTGATGATGCCTCAAGAATTGAACATCTACCCTTGACTGGACTCTATCAATAGATGAGCTCATGTGTGGGGAAAATGGAAGAGATGTATAGAGATCATGTTGTGAAAGGTGCATCTGAAAACCGTATATCATGATGTGCTCCCAGGCCTTTGTATCAAACTTTTTTTTACCAAATATAAGTGATAGCATAGTAAAAAACAAAGGCACATATTTATACTTTTTGCCACAAAACTGCGCAAATGCAGTTCTGCAGCAAAAAGTATAGCGCCGGCTTGCAACATTCCAAAGCACCAACTGGGTGCCAAATTTATGGAATCCCGCAAACCGGCACTACGGATGTGCTAGCATCTAGAAAAATGACGTTAGCCAGGTGGGGGTTGCGGTACGGGGGAAGGGGATTTTGCCTCATAAAATGACGCTAAGCTGGTTAGAGGCAAAAAATAAATGCCAAAATGCCATTAACCAGCCTAGCGTCATTTCCTGACGCAAAACCATCCATACCACATAACTCCTGTCCTATAAAATATCAGGAGTTCATGCCCACCACCCCAATGGCCGGAACAGGGACCAGTGTCCCCTGGGCATGGCTGTTGCACCCAGTGTCATGCGGGGGGTATTTCAGGGCCCCCAATGGCACTTCAAAAATGTTTTAAAGATACTTACCTATACTTACCCTACTTACCTGGGATGGGGTCCCCCATCTTCTGGTGTGGGTGGGGGTGTTCCTGGGGCTTGGGATGGGCACATTCCATGGTGTTTGACTATGGAAATGGGTCCACAGGTCCCCTAAAGCCTGCTCTGACCCAGGTGTTAAATAATGGCACTAAGCAGGATTAGCACCATTATTTAGGTCTGCCTCCCACCTGTGCACCTTTTTTTCACCGGTGGATAAATAAGGCAGAAGGGGCTTTGAGTCATTTTTTGGATGTGAACGCCTACCTTGCATTTCATTAACACAAGGTGGTTTCATGCATCCAAAACTGATGTTAACTCCTATATTTTGATGCTAGATGGGTCTAGCAAGCATCAAAATATAAATATGGAGTTAAGTTTGGTAGAATTTGCGTAAAACAATTATGCAAATTCAGCGCTAACAGAGTATAAATATGCCTCAAAATGGTATTTTCTCCTTTGCAGTTTAACACCATAATATCTCTGGGGTATGCTGCATTTTACAACTAGATAAGATTCCAGTGACAGTGGGGCAGAGGTGGGTAATAATTTGAGCACAAAGGTTGGCCAATTTTGTGAGAGTCAAGAACTTTAGTCTTATCAAGACTTGGCCACCCAGAAGACAGGAGTTCAATAGCTGAGACTAAATACTGATACATATGGTCAGTGTGCCTGTGGCAGGAGATCTTTGTGACACAAGTTATCAGTGAGGCACTGGAGACACAAGTTCAGAGGAATAAAGATCTAAGAGAAGATCAGGTAGGATCTGCATGACATATGAGTGCCAACAGAAAAGTAGGAGATTACTCCAGGCTCCGGTTGACATTGAGATCAGAAGGAACTGTTTTAGTATTTTTCACTTATTTTTGTACGTAGCAGAAAGAGTTCAATGAATGTTGAGAAGTAAGTCAGCATTCTCATGCAGTTTGCAAAAAGAGTTTGATAGGACATTTCAAACTGGCCTATCTCAAATTATGACTCAATTGTGTATTTATGTATCGTACACTACATACACCATACCCACTAGGGACGATGTAAACATCTGTTTCTCTGGATCCTAAAATGTGCTTCAGTGACCAAAGATACTGATTCCATTGACGGTCCACCATGGGGGCAGTTGCTGGGATTTCTGGACTCGTACCCAAATAATCACCCTCAAGAGACCAGAGTATACCCTTGGCAGTTGGTGCAGTTGACAGTAATCTCACTTTTGAGTATGGCCTTTGTGAATGGACCCCCCTCCCACCGCCATAAGCAGAATAGCCATTCCTGCAGACCTGAGTGTGAATTTAGTCAGCTCTGTAATGATTTGTCCCTCATCTGGAATGTGTAAGTGTCGAAGGGTCCTAGATAGCGAAGAAATCATGAAGACTTTGCAAGCCACCCAAGCATCAGCTTTCACATACACAATTTGAGCATTAGAAGCAGGGCTAGAGGGCTCGTTGGCAATAAATAATTTACATTTCATGATATTTCCTGAAGGACTAAAGGAAATGAGCATGGAGAAATATGTAAAGAAATGAGTCATCCTCATTGCACTTTAATGCACTGCTATATATAGAATCTATTAAGCTAACAGAATAAAAGCCTTATACGTTTATACAAGTATCTTACTGTTTGTACATTTATGGTGTAGTGTGTCATTCATGTGTTATGTATGTCGGAGGCTCTATACCTGCATCAAGCTCCAGACATAAACCATGACTGCTTGTCATTGATACTCCCTAAAAGCTTAAAGAGGATGTTTCTGGCATTTCAGTGAGTTTGCAGTTGTACCTGGGGCCTGGGGTCTCAGGAACAACTGGCAATGCTTATTAAAAGGATTACTTTTTTTGCCCCTGGGTTCTGTACGCCCAAGAGAAATTACCTGAAAATCACTAAGTGGAACCATAGTAGATTTACTGCCTGATTGCAATCTGTGGTTTGTGTCAGTTGAGCTCGCTATGATGTGTTGCACTCCCTCTGCTAGTGCTGAGTTTATGTCTCAATACATAAGAACCAAAACTGTTGGTGGAAGTTACATAAAGAATGAAATGTGAATGGTTAAGTAGTGAGACAGGTTCACAGAACATGGTTACATACAATAGACAAATAATACTTGTAAATGTGAAAAAGATAAGACATCCACTGCTTCATGTGTAATGTTACCATACTCAATCTCTTTCTAGTGTTTTTTTCACCACCCACACCCTCTATATATTTTTGTTTTAGTAAAGCTGTGGCTTTACCTTCATTTTTGGTAGAACTTCCCTCCACTTAATTTACTGCTTAATCAACTGGTGCTCCCTATAATAATAACAATTTCCACCTTTTCTGTCTCAGGCTATAGAAGACAGACAGATGTAGCGAAGTGTGCAAACAGAAAGGAAGATGGAACGATGAATGATCCTAGAGTGTTTTAGTAAATTCCGTGCAAGAAAGTTTATGAATCTTGTAGTCAACAGCACATTCTCTACATTGCAAAACATTTCTAAATCCTTTTTTAAGACAAGCATTTTTAGAATTGTCTGATCTCTTCAACAAAATATTCAGATTAATGGTATAGTTTGTCTAACCATATCTGTTGACTGGACAATCTTTGAATTTCTCCCATCCTCCTTTAATTTCTTTCTTTTGCTGACCTGGGTTTTTTAAAACCAAATTGTATATGGTTTTCTGCTTTACTCTGGTAGATACATTACAAGAAAGCATATCATGCACCAATTGATGCATTGCTGAAAACATGGATGATGTAGCAATGAAATACAACTTTACAAAACAATAGCATGCCTGATCGTATGAGGTGAGTCGTGAGAGTAAAGATTCAGTGGTGTGAGTGTCAGGGTACACTCATCAAAAGGTCATTTGCCTTCCACAAAGAAATCGACCTGGGGCTAGGGATGTGTGATAGATTCCACTAGACACGGGCATATACTAATAAAGTAATGTAGCATGCGAGCTAGACTAGGGCAGACTAGTGTCGTCTTTTGAGTCACTTTTGAATGGAAGGAACAATTCATGCCACATGGAAGCAATGGGGTGTTTATGAAATCTGCACACCTCTTTGCTGCACAGGGTTATGGATTTGGTTTTGAGTTATGGATTTAGAGTTCGCCGGACAGATTACTCCATCACAAAGATAACGGATGTTCCATGCACCGTATTATAAGTGCATTACATGCAGTGACACTTCTAACACTGTAGACTGGATATCCTTCACATTTGTGACGACCAAATGTTCGAACCTTCTCTGAATTCTAAATCAGGCCCTCTGTCTCTGCCCACCAAATCACTGTGTCAAGCCACAGAATAATTCCAGGCAGGCACTAAGCCTTCCATCTTATTGTGATTATACACCTAGCCAGGAGAAGAGCCAAATCAAGGAATCGGCTTACCACTCCACTAGATTTCCAGCGCTTAGGGCCATATGTACGAACACATTTTCCCATTGACACAGAATGGGAAAAACCCTTTGCTACATCTGGCCCTTAGTGAGCCCTAATATGGAACACTCTATATAGTTATTTCATGCCAATGAGCAGTTTGTGAGAGAATTGTACAGAAAGTCTGGGCCCGCAGGTAATCCCAAAACATGTGAAAGATGCTAGCACTTAAGTGTGGCATCATGGGTAGTCAGATGTCATAGTCTGATATATATTGTTAAGCCGAGCTGGTGGCAGGTAAGCACTAGGTAATATATATTGTGTTGTATATACTGGAATCATGCATTATGGGAAATGTTGGTGGTATATGCAAGCATTCTCTCCCATACCTTTGAGTTAGGGGGCGGCCAATGTCTAGTTCCCACTACTGGTGGAGTATACTTAAAAGGTCCAATGGCCTGTCCAGAACGGCTCTGTCTAGCCAGGAGATGAGTCTATGGTCAGTTCCAATGGTACACAGTGCTTGAAGTAATGGGTGTGCAATTGGTTCGGTGTCAGTGATTCACCAGAGGAACTACAGCTCCGTATCCAGTCATCTGTGTGTTAAAACAATCCCACCAGAGGACAAGTTTTTTCTAACAGGATATCAAGGGGAATCTGAACTCCATCCTGGAACAAGTCACCTGTTTAACATATCCCAAAACCCTCCCATACTTTAGCGGCACCACACCCTGTGGGTCATCAGAAAGCCCGTATGCTCTTCAGTGGTATCTCTGAGGCATACGGATTGACATTTGGCGATACCCACAAGACTCTTTGTTAGTAACAGCAGCTTGTTTTGGGCCTTACGTATGGCTCATTTAGCATTGAAAATCTCTCAGGCAATGGTTTGAGTGCACTGTTCGTCACTGTCGCACATTTTTGACAGGTTGTGGCCACCAAGCCAGGGGTCTGACCATTGAAGCTGTGCGGCAAAATAGTAATGCTAAATATCGGGCCCCAAGTCCTCCCTTTTTCCATTTGGAGCTGCAGTTTAGCCTGGGTGACTCTACACCACCCTTTATTTTAAATCAAGCACCCCAATATACTGTTCAAGGTGTGAAATAAGCTAGGAGGTACATGGATCAGCAAGTTAGTCTGGGTAACCTTACAGTTTTGGTAAGGACAACCCAGCCCTGTACTGTCAGTCTGAGAAAGCGCCAGAACATGATTTGTGCACCTAGTATGGATACAATCTTCATTAAATTACTATTCAGTAAATCTTTCCTAGCATGATATATATTAATTCCCTGGTATCAGAAGGTGGAGGGTTCCCACGTTATCTGATGAGTGCTTAACTCTATATTACACTTTGGGCAGGTGGGGTGCAATGGGAACGAGCACGATTTGGCCCCTATTAATCGCAACCTGAAGCCACCCTGAAGGCTCTCAGCATATGCGCCACTGCAGCCATACCCTCACAACTATCCTTGATGTATATTAAATCAATATCTGCATAATGAGAGGCAGGGTGTAACTCTTCATTGATTGGGATGCCCCAGACTCTCCCCGACTGATGGAAGTGATGAGCCCAAGAGTCAGTCACCAGTGCGAATAGTAATGGTGAAAGTGGACACCACTCGTGTGGGCCGCTGATGTGAATGGATCAGAAATAATAATAATTTTGCCAATTTTAACTCTGCCTGATGGTTCCCAATAGCGTAGCTGAATCAATCTCAGCGTCCTGTCACCCAGCCCTGCCCTGCGTAACATGGCAAATATAGTCCCAATTCAGCATATCAAAGGCCTTTTCTAAACCTATCACTAAGCAGACAGATTAAGGCAAGTGTGGAGGGGCCTCTTTTAGTACCCTGTGTAGCCTGCATGCTGAGGGTCGTGGACCTACCAGGTCTAAAGTCATTCTGGTTGGGACGGACGTGGTCTGGCATGACCTCCAGTAGTCTCATTGATATGATCGCACTTAAGATCTTAAGATCTTATCATTGCTGCCCAGGAAGGCCAAAAGCCCATAAGAAGTGACCTCAAGCAAGTCTTGCCTCTTCTTGGGCAGAGAGAACAAGAGAGATCACTGCATAAATTGTGGCAGTACTCCAGCAGTGAGGACGGAGTTGTGCAATTCTGCCAGCTTCGGGACCAACAGGTCCTCGTAGGTCTCATAAAATTAGATTGGCAGGCGATCCATTCTGGGGGTATTGCATGAGGGAAGTCGTGTATGGCACAAAGGCTCTCTTGATCCAAAATTGGACATTTTAACAATTCTCTTCGATCAGCAGGCACCGCTGGCATGGTTATCACACTCAAACACTCAGCACTGTTGGACTGCAGTGAAGAACTCTCAGGGCAATAGAACACCAGCTGATGGGCGTAGAAAGATGCATGAATAACTTCCTGAGGGTAAACTATGGCACATGGGGAAAGGCGGATGAAAGCAATGGGAGCAACACCAGAGTCTTGCCAAATCAGCCCTTCCAGGAATCTCCCAGACTTCTCTCCCTGCACATGTAAGCTGCCCTGGTACGCCTCATACTCAATACGGTGCAAGGACTCGATAGGTTGTGTGTGACAATTCCTCGCGGCTAATAACTGCGCTCTGGCAGACTCATCCATTAGTGTAGCCTTCTCCATGCTGCGTAAGGAGCCTTCAAGATGACCCAGCTCATAGTCGACTGTGCCATGCGCCCCAATGTGTATACAATGCCTCTGGACCGCTGTTTTAGCCACATCGCGTTCGACGAGGCGGGTGGAATCAGTGTTACTATTTTCAGCAATGTAATGGGTTATGATTTCCTGAATGGTTTTGGTGAAGGACTGGTCTTCCAAGGCAGTAGGTTTTACCCTCCAAATTGGGATCAGTGAGAGATGCTCCCCGTCGGTGAGTTTAGGAGTAGGGGATTATTACTGGATATGGTCTTGTCGAAGTATTCTGTATTGGACACTAATAGCTGGGTGGCTGCGTGGCAAAGTAAGCAGTCCAGCTGAACGTGAAGCTCATTTGGGGAGGAATAAATGGGTACCCCTTGGCACAGGGATGAAGGGCCCTTCAGTTCCGAACTAGTAACCAGTGCGATATGACCAGGCTATGTAGGCAGCGGTTCACATTGTAGATGGGCAAGGTAAGGAAGAATATGACCTCTCAAAATTGACATTCAAAACCCAATTGAATTCCACCACCCCAATCTTGAGTTTCTCCCCTCTACCCCAATTATCCATGAGAGGGGGGCCAGCGAACCAGCTGCACAGACAATTCTGTTAAGATCTGTGGGCGCCTTGTGTTCGGTGAATAGACACTGGCCAACAAAACCCCATTGCTGTCCAAACGTTTCTCCACAAACACATAACGTCCCTGTGGGAGCGACAGAAGTGCAACAGGCGGTAACCGGCAGGGTAATCTGACAGGGTCTGTCATAAAAGACATGTTGTGAGTGAGAGCATATGATTCACTGTTCGATCATGAGGGGCTAATGTTACCACTGCTCCAAAAAAAAAAAAAAATCTGTGTGGCGATGAAGCACACTAAGGCTGCACTAGATGGTAACCTGTACTGCAAATGCAGCCAGGTCAATTCAGCACCCCGGAGATGTCAAAGTCTGGTATGTACTGTGTGACAGGAGAGGAGTACCCAGCATGATGTAAACTTGGACAGGCAGCGTGTGGACAGTGCCCCCTACTGCCAATCATGAGTTCTACATGGTAAATTCAACTATTATGTCGTCTGCTATTTGGGGCATTATCGAGGGATGGAATTTAGATTCAGAATTTATTTTGAAACATTATGTGAATTATCAATGGAATGGTACAAATCCGAGTCCAGCAGCTGAAATCCAGTGGTCAAGGCCAAAATCCTCTTGGCCTGCAACTGAAGCAGCGGAAGTGCACTGGAGGTAAATTTGCACGACGGGATCCCATGGCTGGCACGTTTTGTTGTTGTTTCACAACTCAATATCATGCGCCCGCGGATTCCGTAAAGAAGCATGAACGGTGGTTACAATAACCTTCAGTTTTACTTTGAAAAACAAGGAGTACTGAAGTCGAAGATCCCTTAGTCTCTGTTAAACGCCAAAGAACGAGGCCCGCCGGTGTTGGACTGCAGTGGTGTAATCCAGAAAGATGAGGATGTGTGCATTTTTTCGATGGTTATGTGGCCCCAATGTCTTGCAGCTTGCATTATGAAATCATTAACGCCGAAATGTAATATTTCACCTATGATTGGTCCGGGGGGAGGCCCCAGTTTGAGCGGAACTGACTGGCACCCGGTGAACCATACAACAGTGAAGAGGGAGGAGATAACTCTCCGAGGTGATCAGCTATCCCAGCGAGGGCTCCACTGGGGGAAAAGACCTCCTGATTTTGTGTCTCCTCATTTGTGAAGACAGCAATATCTCTGGGTCATTGCTGAACCCCCATCCGCTATTCATATGATGATGGTTAGTCCATGCCAGGGGTTAGCTAAGCCTCATCATCATAGTTCGAGGGATGGAGACTTGTCATACCACCGGTTCAGCAATGCAGCTGGGATCCAAACAGGGGATGCATAAGCAGTCTTGTCCCACACAAGGCCATCGGGAGCGAGCTGCAGATCTGGATCTCAAAAATTTTCTAGTTCTGCCCAGGGACTGGAGAACTGGTAATCCAATTGCAAGTCAGTTGTCCCAGCAATTCTAGTCAAGGTGCACTGCTATAGGAGGGCAAGCAGTTCTGGTGTAGTATGAGACCAGGGGAACATCACAAAGGTTAGAGCAAGGTAGTCCATGTCATACAATAATATCTGGGTCGTCGTATGGCACCGAGGCTGCCCCAAAAAAGCTGCACCACCTCACCCCTCAAAGCTCTGCACTTGTGACCTCAACACAGTACCCACTCTTGCCGTGCCACCTCCAGGGAGGCCTTTGTACACTGGCACTAGAACTTCTATGGAGGTGCCAGCAATCAATCATGTTCAATGGCTTTTTGGAAGTGTTCTCAGCACAGCCCACATGCAGTCGACATAAAGGACGGTGCTGCATCCCCACCCCAGTGTCTTAACAGTCCCAACCATGGGCTCTGCAGCCTTGACAGGGCAAGCCAACACAACGAATAGCACATGCAGGCTCCAGCACACCATGCCCGAGCTACGTCCTCACTATTCTCTTCATTAAGCAACGGTCGCACAGGAGATCCACGCCTCCCACCATTTCGAGGTGGGGCCGGCCTCCACCAGTAATCCACGGGGCCAAGCTGCCAAGTCCAGCTTTGAAAGGCCCACAAAAAATACTCCATCCAGTAGTAGCAACAGACTGCACCCGCCATACTTCAGAGACCCTCTCCAGCAGGTCCACCAGTGTTGTTTCAGAACCGTTCCACCAGCCCTCACAGTTCACTGGTCTCCGACAACCATCACAGGGCATGTTGACAGGAGAAAAGGCTCAGTGCTCTCTGAATGTTTATCAGAAAGCCACGTAGGATCACCCTTAGAGTGCAACCACCATCTTGCAACGTCAGGCCACATCCCTCTGCGGCCTGACTTGTACACCTCACGTACATGTGTGCTTTGGTGTACCATTAATTTTTTAATACACTTTTATACTCTGGTGTTATTCCTTTTTGGCTGTAGTTGTTTGCTATATGCCTTACTTAAAGCATCTTCTATAGATAATAGCAAAAACCACCTATATGAACTGACATATATCTCAAAGTAAAGGCCTGGTAATACAACTCGTACAGGTGTGTGTGTACATTGTACATACCAGTGAATCAAAGGTGGTTTGTAAAAGGATATCCAGGGGGTGCAAGTTTTTGGCAAGAACAAGGGTTAGGACTGTCTCAACCACTAGGGTTAGGACTGTCTCAACCACTTCGCTGTCGTCTTTGAAAACCAACATTATGCCCAGTGTACATGGAAATTGTGCATTTAAAGTGAAAATCATTGCCATATCTGAAATGTTAAATTTGTTATTGTGATTGGGTTTAAGAGGAAAAAACAACAGCACGTTACATTATTTTGTATTTTTCTTTTAGGATGCCCCCAACCTCCTTTGCAGTCCTTGGTTCACCTATAATATTAACAACAAGTTGGCCAGGCCTTAGCGGGGTGCTGTGGACTTACACTCCAGTCATAAATTCTACAACACTGTAGTAGCGTAGCAAACTTTTGTTGTGTGGGTCCTGGTGCAATCAAGAAAAATGACTCCTTTGACTGCTATTGGGGTAGTAAAGTACAGCAACTATTGGGGTTTTAATGGGCCACTCATGGGTCTTGGCCCCAGTTCCACTGCGCCTGCTGCCCCAATGGAAGCTACGCCCCTGCACCACTGCAGAACCTTGGTTTGGAGACAATAGTTGTGAGTGGTTCATCTTTTCAAATGTAGACATCAGCGAGTTGTTGAAATGAACAAAACATTTGCCTTAACGATTATTTTTGTCACCCCCTCAAAAACACAACTACAATTCCATTCTTTTTCAGTCAGAGTTTAAACTAACACAGTGCGCATGATGTATCTTCCAGACGTAAGTAGATATTTGTGTTTATTATTTGCTTCCTTCCTGAACCAGACCAGACTAGACAGAGCTGTAGAACCAAGGGTTAGTCCCTTTTATAAAGTACCCAGATATTACTGTCTACAGCGGCCAGTTTATTTGAAATATGCTGTTGTTTTCCACTGCTCTTTTCTCCATGTTGTATCCCCTCTAGACATTAACACAGTGTGCTTGCTGTGCAGGTACTCTGGCCTCAGATAGGTAAATAAAAGCTGCCTCTGCCTTTCGAGATGCAGACCTACCATTGGATGCATACATAATGTATGGTTAAATTGCTGTACTGTTTTCATTGTTTTATTTTTGTGGCTCATATATTCCCCAATAGGTTCGAATTTTTGTAGTTCCAGTGTCTCATAGAAACTAGGAGCTCGATTCACAAAGGTAAACTTAGACTTTTGTTCTGAACTTAGTCCAAAAGTCTAGGTTTATGACTTTTGGAATTCACAAAGGATATTTGATAGTACTATCTTCATGTCCGCACCGGGAATGGAGACATAAATGCTTTAGCAGTACACTCATTGATGTCTACCCCAAACTTTGAACATTCTTATCAAAATTGCATGGTTACTTGGTACACATAAAGTTGTTATACAACCAAATACTACTTTCTGTGTTGTGCATTGCTGCAACACTGAGTGGGGCACTATGGGAAGGGTGCAAAGGTAATGACTGACAACTATCCATGTGTGTCTCTGATATAGGCTTTGTCAGTGCCAAACATTACAGCCACAAATTGCTGTCTAACCTTTACAGTACTACTCTTACATCCTGGACCTAAGCTTGAACATACCAAAGCCAAACCATCTCCTCTAAACTCATAAGGGCAACTTTTATCACATTTATGCTTCCCTTCCTGACACCCTACTTGGCAAAATTCCTGGAAAAACTGATCAAAACTGACTAGCATCTACCTCAACTATAACTACCTCCTGTACCCATCCCATTCCATATTTGGACCTAATAACAGCACCGAGACTGCCCTTATTGCCGCCATCGATTACATCAATCTAATCATGGCCGAGAACACCACAGTGGCTCTCCTCCTCCTTGGCCTCTCCATAGCATTTGGCACCAATTCCCATCCACTCCTCATTCCACGTCTCCACAGTACCGGAAAATGAGGAAGTGCACTTCAATAGATCAGCTCCATCCTCATAGGCCACATCCAGGCAATCAGCCTATCCCCTACACCTCCTCAGAGTCAAACTTGACTTGCCAATTCTCTCAAAACTCATCTCTCAGCCCCACACTCTTCAGTGCCAGCAATGTCAAGCCTGTGGATTAAACACCCTTACATGCACCTACACCCAGCTAATCCTCTCCCTCTCTGAGGATACCTCTAGCACCCAAACTAAATTAATTGACTGCATGTCATAAGTTACCCATTGGAATGATGACCATCTGCCTGAAGCTCAATTCACACAAGGCGGAGGTGATACACACCCACCCTATCAAGCCAAGCCAGGCACCTAAGGATCTCGATCAACAACCAAATCTCAATGTCCAGCAAGGTCAACTCAATTGTCTCCTCTTACTTCCATCCCTCACATTTTCAGATGGCTTCCCATCTACTCCCACCAAACCATCACCCAAGCCCTTATCACTAGCAAGCTGGACTACAGTAATACTCTTTATGTCGGAATCTCTGCTTAACTCACCAAGAGACTCTATCTTATTTAGTATGCAGCAGACAGACTCACACTCAGACTCTCATCCCACACCCACATATCCTCACACCTCAAAGATCTCCATTGGTTCCCCATTTATAAACACTCCCTTTTCAAACTACTCTCGCACACACAGCACTGAACAACTCTTCCTACTTGAAGAGCCGCATTAGCTTCCACACCCTACCAGACACCTTCAATCCAACATCCGACAGCTCAACCATTTTCCACACATCCGATGAACCACAGCCTGCAGCCAAGCTTTCTCATACCTGGCTCCAAAGCATTTAAGCAGCCTCCCCTTGCACACAAGAGCCACCAAAAAAACCTGGCACTTTCAAAAGACCCCAGTAAGGGTAGCATTCTGTTGTGTCCTTTGACACTTGTGTCTTTCCTATTATTTATGTATTGTTACTTTTATGCTTAGTATAGCTTTGTATTATATACATAGTATTCTAATTGTATAAGGTAATGTTTATCTTTGTAAGTCCTCTGTCATTCCATGTACACTCCCAGAGTTCCAGATTCTTTTAGAAGGAACTGAGGGTGGGCAGTTACTGGAGTAATGAGACTTGGACTGGACCTGCTGTCTTAGCTGTGTATGGTGTTTCAACTTTCAATAAATGATTCTGGAAGTATTTGGTCTCCGACCTTACAAAAGTGTTGATGAGCTGGAAGGAAGTTGTTGAAACACCAAAGAGAAACCCACGTGCAATTTACAGGATTTTCTTCGTGTTGGTGATTGTGCACAGCTTTGGAATTGTGATGTTTTAAAGTGCTTCACTTGCATTTTAAGGAATTCGAGTACAACTCTTGGAGTCATCATACTTTTGATCTCAACATTGCCTTTACTTACAGGAATTGGTTCCTTTACTCACCACTGCTTTTGGATTACTGTTAGCAGCCTGCGACAGCATTTCACAAACGGGTGCAGTTCGGAGTGGTGTAAAATGTGGAATGGTGTTGACGTGGAAGGGCGTTCCATACCATTGTAGTAGAAGTGGATTGGCATGCAGTAAGTGTTGTGCACCGGTGGATAACTGAGCGTAGTTTCCTTGCATCTTTCCAAACATTATGTGCATTCATCATTGTGCTGGCAGCCATATTGAATGTATTCAGGTGGCAGCATCATCCTCATGCATAGTTTAATTCATCAGTGGACGTGCAGCCATTTTTACAGTATCAAAGACCACAAGAAATTGTGCAGCATCAATTGAGTAAACAAAGCAGCTTCATCCTCATGCACAGCGTGCATCCATCATCGTACATGCGGCCATATGAAGAGTATCTAAGCCCACAATATGCAGTGGAGCGTCAACAAAACAAATTGACGATTTACTGGCTAACAGAATAATTAGTGTTTTTCCTCTCTACGTTGATCCGCCAGTTTGTTCCTCTGCTTAAACTTCAATCAGTGCATGGACAGTAAGTGAAAAATTTATTTATCCTTTTTGTCAGTTTACAAGCATAGTGAACTAGCCCCTACTGGGTGAAGTCTGGACACTATTATTTAACACAATAAACAGCAAACTAGTCCCACTGGGTGAAGAAGGGGCAGTGTTGTTGTTGTTTGGTAAATCATCAGCATGGCAACGTAATATTTTGTACGTCAGCCCCACTAGCATTTTGGTCAGAAGGTGAAAATCCATGCATAAAATGGGTGGAATGGAAGGCATATTTTTTTAACTTCTTGGAAACAATTGACAGGGAAGGAAAAACGAAGCCCGAAAGGAAAAATAAACTTTTCCTGCATTCTGTTGGTCCGGGAGGGTTAAAAGTGTATGAGGAGATGACCAAAACAACAGGGGCTGGGGAGTCAAATGTGTTTAATGATTTATTAAGATACTTTGATAACCATTTTGGTCCTAAAGTATGCATAGGTATTTCAAGGTATTTATTTTTTCCATAGGAAGCAGGAAAAAGGGGAAACAGTGAATGAGTATGTAGCAGTGCTTAAGAAATTGGTAGGGGATTTTAAATTTGATCACTTACAAAAACAGTTAATCAGGCATCAAGTCGTCATGCATACCTGTGATTCTGCGATTCAAGAAAGATTATGGATAAATAAAGATGTGGATCTTAAAGACATTTTAGCCATTGTTAGGAAGGCTGAGTTATCTAGTAGGAGTCAAAAGACTTTAAGGCAGAGTCGGAGAAGTCTTATGAGGAAGCAGTTAGCAAGGTTAAACACAAAGGATTGAGTAAATCAAAGAAAGAGAGTGTGAGAGTGCAAGAGACTGCTAAGACAGATGGGTAAAAATGTTATCATTGTGACAGTAGTTCACATTTAGCGTCAAGTCAATTCTGCCCGGTGTTAAAACAGAAGTGTGCAGTATGCGGGGCGATGGGACATTTCACCAGAGGTTGTAAGAAAAAGAAGAACCATAAAGTGAAATGTGTGGATGATAGTAATGGAAGTTCCAGTGAAAAAGAGGAGAATGTAAAAAAAAAAATATGCTTTGTGATGTAAAGAATGTAGCAAGCCAGAGCACAATGAAAGATTTGTTTGTTTTGAACATTTGTGCAAATTCAACAGGCACCAAGAAAAATACATTGTGCCTTATGGCTATAGGAGGTGTTAAGGTATAAATGCATGCTGATTCGAGGTCCCCTTTCACCATTATAAATGAGGAAGTATGGAATTCCAAATTTCAAAAGAAATTAGGAAATAAGCTGCTGGAACCAGACATTTGTCCAGAAGGGTTTTCTGGTGAAAAAATAGATTTGCTGGGTTATAGGGTCTTAACATTCAAATTTAAAAACAGGAAATCTACTGGAAAATTGTACACAGCAACCTTGGATGGACAGACTAGAGTGATTTACTTATTATTTTTAATCCTAATAGTCCTGAGCCTGTGATGATTGTTGATGATGGGGAAAATATTAGGAATGAAATGTTTAAAAAAATCCAAAAAGTCTTCAGTGGAAAGATTGGCATGCTAGAAGGATTTGAGAATTGTATTGTTTTAAAAACTAATGCCTGCCCTAAAATACATAAAGCAAGAGCTATCCCTATACTTCTCAGGAAGAGGTACAAAAGAAGTTAGAGCAGATATAATAGAGCCAATTGAGTCTTCAGAGTGGATTTATCCTGTGGTAGTGGCAAGAAGGAGCAATGGAAAAATCAGTTTTTTGTTTTGACTTGTGCCACTTGAACAGTAATATTGTGGTGAATAAATTTCCCCTTCCAAAGATATCAGAAATGCTTATGCTGATAAAGGATCCTAAATGTTTTTCTACCATAGATCTATCAGGAGCTTATCATCAGTTCAGTTTGAGTGAGGAGAGCAAGCAGTACACAGAATTACCCTTACTGGGTGTTTTCGATATAGGAGGATGCATTTTGGCCTAGCTTCGGCTGCAGCTATCTTCCAAAGACTCATGTGTCAACTGTTTGGAAGGCATGCAAGAAAAAGCTGTTTCCAACATTACATTTAGCTTTTTGGCAGAGATATGTCAGAGCATGATAAAGTTTTGGAGGAGCTGCTAGGCATACTGGAAGAGAAGGGGTTAACTGTAGAACATTCCAAGTGCAAGTTTGGTGTACAATCTATAACTCATCATGGACATGTTCTGTATGATGAAGGTGTAGCTACTAAACCTAAGTTGGTGGAGGCCATCCAGGATGCTCCACACCCTTCAAGAAAGGATGAGGTCAGATCATTCCCAGGCATGGTAGAATTCTATGCAAATTTTGTAAAGGGATTTTTAAGCAGAGTGTACAATATTTGACAACTGATTAAAAGTAAAGTGAAATTCTTCAGGTCAGATGAATGCAAGATGGAGTTCAAAGACATAAAGATGTCATTGTACAGGCCCCTGTGTTAAGTTGTTTTGATTCTGATTTTATCAATGTGGTCTCTGTGGATTAACGCAACAAAGGTTTGGGGGCATCTTGACACAAATTGATGGGGAAGGAAAAGAAGCAATAGTTGTATTTGCTTCCTGTGCCTTATCACCTGTTGAAGAAAAATTCTCAGTTATAGAGAAAGAAACTCTTGCCTATGTTTGGGCCCTGGAACATTTCCGGTCTTTTGTTTGGGGCAAGAAAAGCATTCATCGTAGTGATCACAAACCTCTTGTTAAGCTGTTCACCACATAAGGTCTTTACAAGGTGTCTGCAAGGATTGCTATAATGTTGATGCGTTTACAAGATTTCAATTATTGGATCGTTTATGTACCTGTAAAAAGCAATGTTTCAGCTGATTTTTTATCCCGCATGCCAAGAGATATTCTGGAGTATGACGATAATGAGTGGGATGAGTTACAAGTTGCACTAATTCATGATGAGGGGATTTCAGGTATGAAAGAAGAGACTTGGAGAGAGGGATATACCAAGTATAAGGACTTACAACAACTTTTTGAGTGGGTGGTGAAAGGCTGGCCAAATAAATCTAAGATTTTGAAGAGTTTAAGACACTTTTGGGAAATACAAAAATGAACTGACAGTTGTTCATTGAAATGTTTTCAGAGGTGATAGAGCAATTCCACCATTTGTGCTTAGAGATAGCATTATGAAATAAATAATAAAGAGTCAAAAAGTGGTATTGGGGGCCAGCATAGACATGAGTGTGGATAGAATGGTCAGGGACTGTATGGTGTGTGCCAATGCCAACAAATCTTCAAGGACATTAAGACCTAAAATGTGTGATCCAATCATTCCAGAGATACCATGGCACACTTTGGCCATAGATATTTTGGGTCCCATTGGAATAACGGCAAAGTATATAATTGTTATGATTGATGCATTTTCTAGATGGCCAGTTATCAAGATTGTAGAGAACATAGATTCTGTAGAGGTGCTGAAATTTATGGACAAAGCATTTGTGGATGAAGTTCAAATTGTCAGTGATAATAGAGTACAATTTATGTCAAATTTTGCAAAGAAGTATTTTGAGAGATTAGGTGTGAAAAATAGAACTAGGTTCTTATATAATCCCAGTGGGAACTGCACGATTGGGAGATTTAACAAAGTATTTAAGAATGTCATTTGACTTGCTTGTAAGAATGTTGATGATTGGGTAGTCCAAGTTTTTAAAACTGTGTGGAAGTATAGAACCACCAAGTATGAAGCACTAGGATTGTCTCCCTTTGAGGTAATGAGAGGAAGGGGACCTAGGACAAAATGCCAAGCCGAATGGTTATTGCAGACAACTGATCACAATGTCTCTTTTGATGTAGTAAGGAAGAGGATAATCAATAGGAATCAGAAGTATAAGGAAGCTTTTGATTACAAAAGGGGCTCAGGAAGTGTAGAAATCCACAAAGGCATGTTGGTTAAAGTGAAAAAGCCATGAAAGTTAAAAAAAGAAGAGAGTAAATTTTCAGAACCTTTGCAAGTATCCAGTGTTGCGTAATGCAGTTCTTTTGAGCTATGGGAAGGTTTGGAACCTCAAAAGAATTTCTGTTCTCAAGGGGAACAGTAATTTGTACAAGGATGAATTGAGGAGTTTGAGTGAAGAGTTATTGTCAGACAAGGCTGTAATGAATGAGGACGCAGTAAATGGTAGTAAGGAAATTATTGAAGCTGACAATAGTAATGTTGTGCAGAGGGAGGTAGAAGGCTCAAGTAGTGGTAATATTTTGCAAAGGGACGAAGAAGCTGCTGAGTTGTTTGAGTGGAAGGTAGTTGTCGAGAATTAATAGGAGGTTGTTCTGGTACAGGAACAGGAGGAGGAAAGTGTTCCTGAAGTTCTTGCTAAGGAACTCAAGGAACGGAGGAGTAGAAGGGCAAGTGTTAGGCCAAAGTGGTTGGAAGATTTTGTGTGTGAAAATTATGTATAGGATTTACCAGTCGAATGTAAATTTTGCTTTATGTAAAAAAGGGATGATGTGTTGTGTCCTTTGATACTTATGTCTTTCCTATCATTTATGTATTGTTAATTTTATGGTTAATATAGCTAATTTTATGTATATAGTATACTATTTGTATTAGGTAATGTTTATCTTTGTAAGTCCTTTGTCATTCCATGCACGCTCCCTGAGTTCCAGATTCTGTTAGATGGAACTGAGAGTGGGCAGTTGCTGGAGTAAGGAGACCTGAAGTGGACGTGCTGTGTAAGCTGTGTATGGTGTTTCAACTTTCAATAAATTATTCTGGAAGTATATGGTCTCCGACTTTACACACCATCATCTGCAGGCGCCAATATAGCCTTCTGGGTGACGTGCACATTGCAAATACAAACACAATAACATAACACCCATATATTTGAAAAGTGATATAAACAACTCAAGGTGTTTCCAATAGTGTATATTAGCTTACACAAAAACAAATCCAAAATCTATGTTTCAGTGTTCACAGGTGATGTTGGTCTTCTCACTAGTTTATCCATAGACCTTTCCTCGCATCTGTTCACTATGAAGCAGTTTAAAACAATCCATGGAGTGGCAGTTCTCCCATATGGGCTCCAGGGCTGTATCTTCTTTATTTTCTGGCATGTTTTTATTATAATAAGAGTGATCAATAATCTCTTAGTTACTCAAGTAGGAATAATAATCTATTATTCACTATATTCACTATTGGTATTAAAAAATATGCCAACCTACTTCGGGTCCTGCAACAGCCTGAGACAGCCATCAGAGAGATTGCGGAGGGCTGTTGAAATGCCAGCCCTGACCTCAGAGCCCTGGCATGTTTCTATGCCTTCCTCATCTGTGACGTACTAAAGCATCATTGTAAAGGTAGCCAGTGGGCTCTGTAGACATATGCCCTGTAGGGATCATGGCTACATTCCAATCAGCCTGACACCATACCCCTTCCCAATTAATTACAGAGTTGAGAAAGGGTGGGGTTAAAGAGCAGAGACTGAAACTTGATATCTGCGACTGTGAAGTTTTGAAGCTTCAGTTTTATGCTGCAGTGTTGAAAGTAGAAAAGAGCTGTCTGGCTGCCTGAGAGCAAATGGAAAAGCAGGAGTCCTGACCGAACCTGTGCAGACAGCAGGGCATGCGAAAACAGCTCTTACATTTTGTGTGTATATCGGTGAGACTATGGGGGTCATTCTGACCCTGGCGGTCCATGACCGCCATGGCGGAGGGCGGCGGAAGCACCGCCAACAGGCTGGCGGTGCTTCCTGGGCGATTCTGACCGCGGCGGTAAAGCCGCGGTCAGAAAAGGGGAGCCGGCGGTTTCCCGCTGGTTTCCCGCTGGCCCAGGGTATCCGCCATGGCGGCGCTGCTTGCAGCACCGCCATGGGGATTCCGACTGCCTTCCCGCCAGCCTGTTTCTGGCGGTGTCCACCGCCAGAACCAGGATGGCGGGAACGGGTGCCGTGGGGCCCCTGGGGGCCCCTGCACGGCCCATGCCAGTGGCATGGGCAGTGCAGGGGCCCCCTAACAGGGCCCCACAAAGATTTTCACTGTCTGCTTTGCAGACAGTGAAAATCGCTACGGGTGCCACTGCACCCGTCGCACCCCTGCAACTCCGCCGGCTCCATTCCGAGCCGGCTTCATTGTTGAAGGGGCTTTCCCGCTGGGCCGGCCGGCGGTCTTCTGGCGGTCGCCCGCCGGCCCCGCGGGAAAGCCAGAATGGCCGCCGCGGTCTTTTGACCGCGGAGCGGTCTTTCGGCGGGAACCGCTTGGCGGGCGCCAACCGCCGCGGTCAGAATGACCGCCTATGTGTCTGTGAAAGAGAGTGTGTGTATGTGTGAGTATGTTTGTGTTTCTAATTATGTGTGTGAGAGAGATTCAGTAAAGAAGTGAGTCAGATTGAGAATGACTGTGATAGGAAAACTGTAATAGTGAGAATGGCTGAGAATAAGTGAGGGACCATGGCAGTGTAACTGAGTGTTACTGTGTATAAGACTTAGTAAGCCAGAGTGAGAATGAGTGAGTCAGAGTCTTAGTGAGTCACAGTATTAATGGGTCAGTGTGAGAATCAATTAGACTGATTGAGTCAAAGTGAGTCAGAGTGACACTGAGTGTGTCAGAATGAGTAGCACTAAGTGTGAATGAGTGGAACTTAGTGAGTCAAAGTGAAATTGAGTGAATTGGAATGAGTGAGAGTGAGAGGGACTGAGTGAAGCTGAGTGAATCAGAGTAAGACTGAGTGAGTCAGAGCGACTGAGTGAGTCAGAGTGAGAATCAGTGAGCCAGAATGAGACTGAGTGAGACTGGGTGAGAATAAATGAGCCACATTGAGTGAGCCAGAATGAATAAGACTAAGTAGGAATGAGTGAGAATGAGTGAGTCAGAATGAGTAAAAGTGATTATAAGTGAAAATGAGAGTAAGTGAATGCGAGTGAGTGAGAATGAGTACGAGAGTAGGACTTAGTGCACGCGAGTGTGAGAGAACTCTTGAACCCTTTAAGAAGAAGTCAGGTTCGCTTGTTGCAATTCAAGCCAAGGATTACACTTTACCACGTTCAAAAGTCACCTGCTGCTACTATATCCATATATGTCTCTTGCACACACTTTTTTCGAGTCCTGTCAGGTGAGCCTAAACTGTTTACTTATTCCATTGTAGCCTAATTGTTATATCCTTGCTTGTCACCCTGTCCTCCACCGCCATTAATGAACCATCTCAACTATCCCTTCGGACTTTCCTGTTGTTGCATGCTCTCACTTTTTATCAGCATATCACACTGCTTCTCTGTTCATCTGTTCTTTTTTCCTTTAGATCCTTTTTCCTTACTTTGAACTTACAGACATTGTCCACCTTGATTTCATATATTTGTCTGGGATTTACACACTTGTATCTTTCTCTCTGATGCTCTCTTTTTGTAAGTGGTCCTCTTTTCCTGTGTAGCAATGTGGCCGCCCAACAAATAACCCTCATTCAGTAGGCTGACTGCTGTCTCTTTTTGTGTATTGCCCAAAAGCAAAATTCTGTAAAGGGAAAAAAAGCATATAAACCCTTTCAAAAACACTTAGAGTCCTAATATAAAACAATATAAAACAAAACACAGTTAAAAAGCATTAAAATCAGTGGTAAACTATAGAAGCCACATATAATCTACAAATAAATGTTACATTTCATAATAAGACCTACCCCAATAACTTAACTTTATTAAAATACACTGCATTAAAAGCAATACACTAAAATAATATACAATAACAATGACTAGCCTACCTAAGTCCAAAGTTCTCTCCCCTACCATTCAGTGTTATTTTAAGGATTTTGGGGGCCCTGGGCAAGAGAGCTTTTGGGGGCCCCTGTTGAGAACAACTTTGAATTCTATTCCTCTTTTTAAGGTAATCTAAGCCTGCATGATGCCAATAAAACTTTCAAAATTATGGGTGAACATAAAGCATTTGAACTTTGCCTTGGCAGGGACCTCAAAGTTCTTTAGCTGGCATTGGGCAAAGAGAGACCAATGCAGAGGTAGGTAGAGAGGAGAGAGGTTGGCATACAGAAATAGACAGTGAGAGAGAAAGTTCACTTTCCCAGGGCCCTTTGTAAGGTGGGGGCCCGAGGCAATTGTCCACTTTGCCCATGCATTAAAACATCTTTGCTACAACTAACCCTATAGAAGATAGGTTTTAAATAGTCTTACCTGAACTGTAGGCCAAAGAAACTGGGAATAAATGGTGGAAAATAAAAACACAAAAAGACGTCCGTCCCATAAAAATTGATGTAACCAAAAGTATTGTATTTATTATTGTTGATAACATAATAAACAATGTGCTGGTGTTTGGAGGTTCATAGTTACTATTCCCAGTCTAAACCTAACCACATCAGGAAAACTGTTGGACTGTGGAGGGCTTCAATATTACTATTCCAAGTCCAACCTTTACCACACTGGTGAAATAGTTTAAGTTTGGAAGCGTTATATTTACTATTCCCATTCCAAACTTAACCACATTGGGGAAAGTATTGAACTTTTGGAGAGGTTCAGTTGTATTATTCCCATTCCAAACATAATCACATTGAGGAATGTGTTGGACTTGGGGATTCCAGATTACTAGGAAGAGAGGATGTGGTTTTACGCATTAAAATTAATAACATATTTATTATATTATAAAAATAATTTAAAAAATATTTTTAAATAACAAGAAACAAAAACATTTTATAACATTATATACAGAAAGCATACTTATTACAAAAATATAAAAAATGTGTTTAAACTAAAACATGTTGTCAAAACATAAACATTTGCAATATGCATAAATAAAAACACACAAAACCAATTAAAAAATTGTAAATATAAAAATAAATATTTTAATTCACTCTCCTTCCTATTCCTCTATTAAAGCGACATCCCACTCCTAAAATTAGTACACAAAAGATTCAAACATTTTAAAAACAAATGCAATATATGAATGCACAAACTAACCAGAAAAAAACACCTAAAAGTATAAATTGCAATTATATAGCTCACAATGATATGTTTAACAATGTCAGGCATAGTTAGGATTATATAAGTCACCATAACATACCATAGCTTCAAACATAAAGCTTAATAGAACAGAAAGTTTTTATTATAACCAAGTAGATGAATTATAAATGGTGTTGCATATACTCTGTGTTTAAAAGATTTGTATACATAGGTATGGATTATAAAGCAACTGAATTGCTGTTTGCATTTGTTTTAAAACAGAAAGTGTAGATATTACGTTTTCTTTTGAACATTTCTTCATGCTGCCAATCACGCGTGCTAAGCCATTAGAGGTGCATGGTAGCAACTGGGGACGTTTAAAAAGATAGGAGATTATAAATGACTTAGAAATATCTATAAACGTGCATATTTGCTAAAACTTCAGTGCTGTATTTGTGACAACCAAGCACACTAAACTCCTACAGACATAACTTTAATAAATCTAGAATTACACTACCTGCAACTTTATTTCCGGTAACTAAAAAATAAAGAACAATACATATCAATAAAAGCACCAGCATCGGCCGTGGGCTTTCAAAACCGGCCTCGAAAGGCTCTAACCCACTGCGGAAATGCCCGATGGAATAAGGGGCCAGTCCAGCCGTTTGCAAGTAGATTGTGGAAGATGACAGTTTATAAACACCGCGTATTAGCTTAAACTCAAATATAGAGTGCTGTAATTGAATGTCATGTGTGTAAACAGCCTACCAACGTGGTACACGTTATGTGTTTTGTGTTGAGGAACAGTAATAATAGTTTCCATAGTTTTCAGCCATACCAGTCGCAAACAAGGGGAACTGTTTAGTTTCTTATGATGGGCATACACTTAACACTGTCTCACAAAATGGGAATTCTGGCGACTTCTGTCCAGTGCTCTTTCAAGGGGTACTGTAGTCCAAATATACCGTCTACAGTTGAGGCACTGCTGTATAGACAAAATGTAGTTATTTCTACTAATGTTGGTTAACTAAATTCTTCCTTAATATGCATAAATGCAACTTTCACTTCGTTTTTTGAAACGTTTAATTATGTTAGTTGACATCATTGCTTTTAATGATTTGCTTCTTGGCTTGAACATTTATTAGCATCTAGCCTTCTAATCTTATCAGCTAAACTTACCAGCTCAAACCTAGGTTCGGCACCTGGATGAAAGTGTTGTTTGACACTGTAAGTAGAGTCCATAGAAAATATGATTTTGCTGTTCAGGCACACCCCTGCCCAAGCCCAAATGCCCTTTTAAGGTAATTTGCTGCATTTTGGCACCCTGATGTGTCAATTTGTAGTACCACTGATGGCACCTTCCTACAGCTGTTTTATTGTAGAAGTACCTCTGTGAGTGTCTGCGGGCAGTGTTGTATACTGATGTGAACCAGCTGCGTAGTGAGTGCTGTGGTCAATGATTCTGTGCAAATGTTATTTTTTGTCATTAAATGTTGTTGTGGGTGACTGTGGGTGAATCATCTGGTGAGTGGTCTGAGTGACTTTATTTGACTGCTGTGGTGTTTGACAGCCTTTGTAACATGGACTGTAATGAGGAATAAAGTTCAGTGACCATTACTATGTAGTAGGGAGGTCAGGGATGTTGCTGTCTCGACAATATCTTGTCCTCTTCATGGTCAATAATGTGGTCATTCAAGTCTACAGTCTCGGGGAGTGGATAGGGAGCTCATTATAGTTAGGACAGTGACAGGGAAACCTAGGAGTTCCCAGTAATGAAATATGGAGATAGTGAATTACCAGTAAGTCACTGCAAAATCAACAGAATTCCTTATGTGTTCTTGTACACGCCAACAGATCTCCATTTAACCAGGTCATCCATTATTTTTCAACTGCATTAACATACAATGCATGGGCACCTGCAGTCTCTCGACCACATATTTTTTTCATATTCTAACAACACAGAGTGCCATATTATGAATAAGCAAAGAAATCAATCATTCCATAGGCACAGTGGTACAATTCCAAACTTTGGCCCTGATTCTGACCTTGGCGGACGGCGGAGGCCGTCCGCCAAGGTACCGCCGCCAAATCACCGCACCGCGGTCAGAAGACCGCGGCGGCCATTCAAACATTTCCTCTGGGCCGGCGGGCGCTCTCCAAAAGAGCGCCCGCCGGCCCAGAGGAAATGCCCCTGCAACGAGGACGCCGGCTCAGAATTGAGCCGGCGTAGTTGCAGGGGTGCGACGGGTGCAGTTGCACCTGTCGCGTATTTCAGTGTCTGCAAAGCAGACACTGAAATACTTTGCGGGGCCCTCTTACGGGGGCCCCTGCAGTGCCCATGCCATTGGCATGGGCACTGCAGGGGCCCCCAGGGGCCCCGCGGCACCCCCTACCGCCATCCTGTTCATGGCGGGTTTCCCGCCATGAACAGGATGGCGGTAGGGGGTGTCAGAATCCCCATGGCGGCGGAGCGCGCTCCGCCGCCATGGAGGAATCCCCCGAGCAGCGGAAAGTCGGCGGGGGACCGCCGACTTTCCGCTTCTGACCGCGGCTGAACCGCCGCGGTCAGAATGCTCGTGGGAGCACCGCCAGCCTGTTGGCGGTGCTCCCGTGGTCGGTGGCCCTGGCGGCCACCGGCCGCCAGGGTCAGAATGACCCCCTTTGTGTCTGATAGAGATTGTGCATACTGAGAATACTACACTAATTATATAGTAGAGCAACTTAGATTTACACAAAATCAAGAGACAACACACATTGATGACGTAATGCCAATTACCACTAACCAAAGCACTTTAATGAGGTGTGACTCATAATTGTAATATGAACAGTAACAGAAGTTACAGCACTTATGGGAATTCATGGGCACTCATAATCAGGGCCTGTGATTTTAACCGTCTATCTTGATGAGGGATATACTCCCAATTAACACTTCTGGATTTCTTTCCTCCTCCACCCTTCCATTAGTCCAGTTAATCTAACTAACAAACTCTCATATCCGCGGCTCAAATTAACTCATAATAATACTAAAACTGTACTCATATTTCCCGATACTAATCCATCACTAATTCTTGTTCGGTTCCGGAGTAGTGTGCTACTCGCTGAAAATCGCTTCGACGCCTCGTCAGGGGTAGTAAGCGCTATATAAAGACTATTACAATTACAGTTACAATGGTGAAGGTCCTTTATACCAAGACATAGTGACCCTCCTTTTTGCTAGCAGCAGTATAATTTTCAGTAGGTTCCTGAACTTTCTAGGCATCCTCGGACTCTTAGATCCCCACCATTGCCTGTGGCACCATCTTGGATAGTTGCCTTCAGTCCATTCAGCACCAAAGCATTAACAGTGACTGAGACACCTTGATTTTCTCTGGTGCACTAATCTCCATTCAAGCCCAGTGACCACATGCAGAGGCGTAACACAGGCATCCTGTGCCCCCTGTGGTGCAGGGCGGCCACCAATCATGAAGTGAGTTCCAATTCAACCCAAGACCAAAGATTACCCATAACATATGCGAGACTCAGGCAAGACTCGTCACATTAAGCAGGCGGACTTCATCGTTTTGTGTTTTATCATGGTCAAGTGGTATTAGGTTGTGGGAGCTAGGTCACTATTCTTCTAGGAGAGCTGCATTGGTCTTGTACTTTAGTACACTAACCCCTGAAAAGATTAAAACTACAGTATACTGCTTTAAAGAAGCAGACAGGCCCCACATGTACTTCAAGGCTTTCCACACATCTTGTTAAAGAATTTGAGACAATGGAAGAAAGACTAATTGTGTAAGGTTTTAGTGATTCAATATTAATTGGTGCCTGTTGTCTCAATATTGTCTTTCCAGGATTCTAGATGTGAGAAGGTCATAAACCAACATGGTTAGGCCAAAATGATAGACGTGGTGGATGCATAAAGCATTCATAAAGATCTGCCATTCTAGACACTGACAATCAAGGGCCATTTATGACAAGTCTACAAACTGAAAGCTCCCTATGTATAATAATGTTTGCCCTAATTGAACAGAACATTGGCTCTTCTCAGTACCCAAGTACAACTGTTTGCAGCGGTACTGGGCCTAGGGCATGGGTGCAGGTCATGCCCTCTGAGCAGTGTTTTAGGAAGTGCCCATTTGGGCGCTTATAGCATGGTACGTGTTAGAGGGCAAGGGCAGTGACCATGCCTTGTGTCCACTGCCAATTAAGTATAGTTATGCCCAGAGATTACAGCAGAAAAAGAGCTTTTTGAATACAGAGCATGTCTAAAGTGTATGGGTTATGAAGGTGGAGGTGTTCTGTTACCATATCTGTTGTGAAATGCAATGTTTTTAAGTTGTTGATCATTAGTAGAATAACCTTTGAGCAACAATTTCAAAACCCATATTTCACAGGAATTATGTCATACTGATGAATTATTTTCCATTATTTGTGACAATTACTTTATCAACCAATAAAACGTCCAGACATCAGTATAACGAAACGTACAATAGCAATAATATGTAGTAGCATTTTCAAAACACATCTCCCTGTTTCAAAAACATGTGATGTAAAAAGCACATAACATAAAGTTATGGAGTTCTATTGAGATTTACGAATCTCTGCCTCATAGTTGAGTATCATGTAACAAGAACCTCATCAAAGAGAGCATCAAGAACGGCACTGCAAATTATCAACATGGCGCTCCTTTTGTATCACACCCATTCTATTGTCTGGAGAGTTGCAGGACATCTAACTGTTGGGGATTGTTTTCCTGCAGCCATTAAAGCCGAGAGCAGGCGGGTAAATAAATAGCATATTTTACCTTGCTCATTAGTAGAATAAGTACTCCGGAACCACCAGTACTGGAGAAAGTGAGGAAAGCATTTCGTCGGAACCAGTAAGACTGGGTTGCCTAGTGGTGTCATAACAGCCCTGTACAAAAGAAGGAACATTTTCAAATAATTTGCCTGCTGCATACTTCACAAAGCTCTGGAAAAGTTTTTTTTTTAAACGCAATGTGCTTAGCTTCACTGCTCTGTATAAGGAGCCATAATACATAATTATACAATATTTATCCTCAGGAGCTAAATACCAACAGTAGGGCTCTATTCCCAAAAGTAAATCTTGCAGAATACATAAGTTTATAACCAAATTTACCTTTTTCACACCTGCCAGAAATTCAGGAGGTGGAAATGTATTTATTACTGTGGATTTCTCCATCAAGTGTGCAGAGAATTCCATTATCCTAAGTCTCATTGTTAAATTCATTGACACTCCACACCTTTAGATGAGCTTCTTCAAAGGTTTATTTCATGTCGGTTTCAGACCACTAATGCTCAAGATATAGGGGTTCATTACGAGTTTGGCGGAGAGGATTACTCCCTCACAAACGTGACGGATATCCCGCTGCTGCATTACAAGTTCCATTATGTCCTATGGAACTGGTAACACGGCGGACGGGATATCCATCACGTTTGTGACGGAGTAATCCCCTCTGCCAAACTCGTAATGAGGCCCATAGTCTGGTCAACTGACAAAATTCAAAGCTTCACTCTCCCCAGAGCCTGCTGCTCTATGACACCAATGGCAGCCTAGGTCCAATCGTCACCCAAGCAACAATGACACATTTAACATTCTTTTACTCTTGGTGAAGAAACAAACTACAGATCATCACACATCTTTTCCCGTACAATATTTGCTAAAGAATTGAAAAGAGAAAAAAAATGAAAAGAATAAAGAAAAAAAACTTTGCAAACAGAACATTGATAACATATATGTGCTTCCTCTACTTTATGTCATTACATAGGCCCTCATTATGACATTGGTATATAAATACCGCCTACCGCCATGCTGACGGCCGCCAACTTACCGCCGCAGTGGCGAATATCCGTTCACCATATTATGACACACACACCAATCCGACAGAATACAGCCACATACACAAATTCGCCAGCCCAAAGGTCAGTGCTAAACTGGTGGTCCCAAAACCCATACCGTTACGCCAAAAAAACAACGCCCATCACAGTATGACCCCCGAATCACCACGGTACATACTGCCGCACTCAGAATGGACAACCATATACAAAAAAACACTACATTGGCCAATACGAAAAACACACACCTGACACTCATACACACACCACACCACTATAAAACACACACCCACATTACCCACAACCCTTTACCAACAACAATTACTGCCAGGGGATTGACACAAACAGCACAGAGACAACTAGACACACACACCACTCACACCCATACATCCCTCATGCACTCCACATCACACCCCACCACATTACTCAACACACTCTCACCAACACACACCACACAACACCCATGGCACCACAAAGCCACCCCCGTTTCATTGAGGAGAAGTTAAGGGTCATGGTGGAGGAAATTGTCAGGTTAGAGCCACAGGTGTTTGGAACACAGGTACAGCAGATATCCATTGAAAGGAAGATGGAGCTATGGCGGAGAATCGTGGAAAGGGTCAAAGCCGTGGGACAGCACCCAAGAACAAGGGATGACATCAGGAAGAGGTGGAACGACCTACGGAGAAGGTACGTTCCACAGCAGCAAGGCACCAGCTCGCCATACAGAGGACTGGCGGTGGACTCCCACCTCCTCCCCCACAGCTCACAGCATGGGAGGAGCAGGTACTGGCAGTAGTGCATCCTGAGGGACTCACTGGAGTAGTCGGAGGACTTGACACTGGTAAGTCAACCTTTAACACTTATCACCCCCAAACCTGCATGCCATCACCCCCTCAACCTCACTCCCATCACTCCACTCCATCCCACACACTGCACCTACACATTTGACTAACCACAATGCCAGGCCCTGCATGCTATACAAATGCATGGACACCCCTCCCAGCCCTGCATTGACACCCATCACTAAAGCATGCACAGCATAGGGAAACTAACATTCCCACAATACATCACCATACACAAGCAAAAGGTGGCAGGGCAACAACTATAGAGGGGAAGCCAGGGATGTACAATATGTCTCACGCATGAACCATAATACATCACTTACATCCCCACAGGTGCCCCAGCCAATGTCAGTGGAGAGGAGGTGTCACGACTATCCAGTTCCCCAACAGAAGATGCACCCAGTGATGACAGTAACTCTGGACTTCAGGATCTGGATGACCAACCTGGCCCATCAGGGACCGCTGGACAGCCGGTTACCCAAGCCCACTCACAGACCACCAAAGAGCCTCCCCCACCAGGATCCAACACCACAGCACCCATCCAGCGTACCCACACCTCTGTCGACAGGACACGTCAATTAGCAGTGTGCCCACCTGTACAGGGACCCCAGGCCACACCGGATACCCAAGACAATCAGGGACCTGGGGTCAGTGGCAGTGGGCACACTGTTCAGGGGACAGAGGCACAGGCCCACAGGGACACTGGGAGGACTGCTGTGTGCCAGGGGGAGGACAGGACCAGGGAACCGACTCTCCAGGAGGCACTATCCGAGATCCTGGGAGCCTACCAACATTCCCAGGATACGATGGGCCAAATCTTTGACAACGTGCAGGAGGACAGGCAGCTGCAGGAGGGACAGTATCAGTGGATCAGGGAGGACTTGCAGGCCATCAACACCACCCTGATCTCCATAGCAAGGGTGCTGGCAGACATGGCCAACATCATGAGGGAGGCAACAGCACACCAGCGGGCCCCTACCACTAGCCAGTCAACTGAACAGCCCTCCACTTCCGCTGCCACTGGTGGCCAGGAGGCCCCGCCACAGGACCCACAGGCCACCAGCACCCCTCCCCCTGCAGAAGGTGAACCACCCTGCAAACATTCCCTGCTACCCAGACAGAAGCCAGAGACAATTGCCAATACCACCGCCAGGAAATGAGCCTCTCCTGATTGTCCCCCTTGTGTCCCACCCTGTCACCTTGTCCACCTTGAACTGCCTTTGCTCCCCTTCCTATGGCCACTTGGACACTGCACCTGTGCTACAAACAGACTGGAACAATACCCTGGACTTTCCTCCATCATAACCCTATTTCATTGCACTTTCCCCTCAATTTCTTAGCACTACAATAAACACTCTTGAACACAACTCAAATACTAGTATTTCATGTGTTCAAACAATGTATTAATGGAAACAGTTACATCTGTTGTAAATGAACTGTACAGTGTGAGAGCAAAGAAATAATGACCTGTAGCTGGCTGTAGTCAGCACATCAGTACACAGTTGTCATTGCACCAACATCTGTAAAATGATAATCCATAGGTGACAGTAAGTAGAGGTAAAACATGGGTAATGCCATCATGCCACAGCCACACAGAATACACCAATAGTCACAGAAATGTTAAGTTGCACTGTCTCACCTGTGTGCCATTGGAAGTACTGAGGTTCTGTTGTCCTCATCCTCATCCTCAGCTTCTTCATCCTCACTGTCAACAGGGTCTACTGCAGCCACAGGGGCATCTCCAGTCTCCTTCTCCTGCAGAAAAGGTACATGGCGTCTGAGGGCAAGGTTGTGCAACATGCAGCATGCCACTACTATCTTGCAGACCTTCTTGGGTAAGTAGCACAAAGATCCACCTGTCAGATGGAGGCACCTGAATTTTTCCTTCAGGAGGCCGAAGGTTCTCTCGATTATCCTTCTAGGTTCACCCATGTGCCTCATTATAACATTCTTCAGCCCTTGTCCTGGCATTCCTCACAGGGGTCAGCAGCCACAATAGGTTTGGGTAGCTAGAGTCACCTGCAGGTATTGAGAGACAACATTTAGCCACACACTATCTTATGAGGTTAACACCAGAGGCATACGCTAGCATACACTGGGTGCGGACCAAGACTCACCTATTAGCCCACCCTGTGCCTCTGTAGTTGGGCCATCGCATTTGGGATGCTGCTATTCCTCAGGTAAAGGCATCATGCACCGACCCTGGATACTTAGCATTGACGTGGGAGATGTACTGGTCCGCCAGGCACACCATCTGCACATTCATGGAGTGGAAACTCTTACGATTCCTGTACACCTGTTCATTCTGGCAGGGGGGGGCAAATGCAATATGTGTCCTGTCAATCGCCCCAATTTTATTGGGGATATGTCCCATTGCATAGAATCCGGCCTTCACAGTGGTCAAATCTTCCACCTGGGGGGAAGCTATGTAGCTGCACATGTGTTTTATCAAAGCAGACCGCACTCCTGCCAACACGATTGCGAACACTGGCTGTGACATTCCTGCTGCCAAGTCCACTGTCACTTGGAAAGAACCTGTTGCCAGGAAATGGAGCACTGATAGCACTTGCACAAGAGGGGGGGTTCCCAGTGGGATGACAGATAGATGAAATCAGATCAGGCTCCAACTGGGCACACAGCTCTGTGATTGTGTCCCTGTCCAGTCTAAAGGTGAGGATAATGTGCCCGTCCTCCAGTGTAGCTAAGTCCACCAGGGGTATGTACACAGGGGTATGTCTCCACCTCCTATTCATCCGCAGCGGTAGGTGTCTAAGGGACACAAGAGTGAGTAGGCTGTCGCAATTTGAACAACTAAACCATAACATCAGTCCACATGGTGCACTTATGTATTGGGACGGTGTAAATGTTGAAGTATGTGCCTATTTAACCTGTGATGCAGTGATTGTCAATAGGTCTGTTCCCCCCTGAAATGGCTACCGCCTGTCCTGTATGGAGGGACAGGTGGAAGTGAGGTCATTCCACCGACGTTGGGCATTGTGGTGGTAGGTGGTCTTGCACAGCCGTGCGATTCCTCATTGGATAATATTGGGCCCTATGGAGTACAGTGGCCAATGGGGATGTACGCCGGCGGTGGAGGCGTACACCGCCCCGGACGTGACTGCCATTTTATATCTGATTCCTCACTTGTTTCCTGACCATCAACAGGAGAAGACCTACACTGCGGGTGCTGCTGTGACCTGTGTCTGGAACCTATCATGGCCCGTGTGACCGGGCAAAGGGCCCCAGCCTTCACTTTGGAGGAGTTGGAGCGACTGGTGGATGGGGTTCTACCCCAGTACGGACAGCTGTACAGGCCTCCAGACCAACAGGTGAGTACACGTTGCATTTGGCATGGATGCATGGGGATGTGTGTAAAGGCATTGTTTAAGGGTGGGTGGGGGATTGTCTGTTGGCAGTGTACTTGTTGTGAGCTGGCCTATGTGTGTGCCAATGGTGATGCAATTGGGTATGGTGGGCCATGTGTGTCACAGGCTGGACTGTTTGTTTAATGGAGTTCTCATGTCTGTATTACCTCTGCAGGTTAGCGCCCATCAAAAGAAGGGATTATGGCGGGCCAACGCCAAGGACGTGCGGACCCTGGGGGTCTATGACAGGCGGAGCACCCACTGTCGGAAACGATGGGAGGACCTGAAACGCTGGGCACAGGAGACTGCGGAGGCCCAGCTGGGGATGGCCTCCCAATGAGGAAGGGGTGCCCGTCGGACCCTGACCCCCCCGATGGCCTGCATACTGGCAGTGGCCTACCCTGAGCTGGATGGGTGCTTGAGGGAACCACAGCAGCCACAAGGGGGTGAGTACAGTGGATTTCATTACATATTTTGGCTGGTGGGGTGGTATCCGGGTGGTGGATTTGTGTTAGTGGGTGCTCCTATGCCAGGCCAGACATTGCAGCGTGGTTCAACTGAAGGGTAATGGTTGCATGGCAAATACAGGTAACGTCGCTTTTTAGCAGCCCATTTCAGGCAGGCCATCGTGGGTTCCAGGTGTGCTGCAGTTGGCGGTGTGTGGTCCTCATCTTGCCTTAGTGACTAGCCATATCACTGGTAGTGCAATGCATAGTGCTTATGCCTGTTCCCTGTGTGTGATGGTGATGTGCATGCCAATGGTGGTGTTGGTGCAGTCATTGACCAATGTATCCTTTTTCTCCCCCCCTTTCTTGTTTTGTAATCCTGTCCTTGGGTGCATTAGCATAATCTGGCGGAGGAGCAGGGGCACCAGTGACAGAGGGAGCTGCATCCCACAGGACCCTGGAGCCAAAGTCCACCGATGTTGAGGGAGCCAGTGGGACGGAGGACGAGGGGAGCACAACAGAGGAGACTGGAGGAGACAACACAGACTCTGATACCTCCTCCGATGGGAGCTCCCTGGTGGTGGCGGACATTTCTGTGACCACCCCAGCTGCAGGTACAGCTGCCACCCCCGTACCAGCACCGCCCTCCCAGTAGCCCCTCAGTGACTTGCCCGTATCTGCTCACCCAGGAGGGTGGGCATCACCTTCGCCCCAGGCACCTCAGGCCCTGCCCCAGTGAGCCCTGCTTCCCTGAGTGAGGAGGCTAGTGACCTCCTGAGATCCATCTCTGTAGGGCAGTCAACCATTGTGAATGCCATCCAGGGGCTGGCATCCTAGATGCATAAATGCAATGCATTCCTGCAGGGCATTCATGGTGGATTGGCGGCCCAACACAGATCGATTCAGGCTCTGGCCTCCTCTCTGATGGCAGCCATTGTCCATGTTTCTACCATCCCCCCTCCAACTACAACTTCCCAGTCCCATTCTCCTCAACCCAAACCCATCCCAGGCACACATACAGAGTGGCACAGGCAAACACAAGCACCACACTTCATCCCACAAGCACTCATACAAACACCATACAGTTGCAGACACTACAACATCCACTGCCTCCACTGTCTCCCCTCCTCCTCCTCCACCACCTCCCTCCCAGTTACGTCCACAATCCTACCAGCATGCACTACATCAACATCCACTACCAGCATCACCACACCAAGCAGAACACACACCTCACTGGCAGGCACCTCCACAACAACCATGCACACGTCCCCTCTGCCCTCTCCCACCCTGTCTGTCCCCCCTCCTAAAGGACACAAACGCAAGCACTCACACACCCAACAGCCATCCACCTCACATCAGCATACTGCCCATGCACCTGCACCCAGGTCCAGCAGACATACACCTCCAACAACCACTCCCTCATCATCCACTCCCATTACTCCTCCTTCCTCCCGCCCCACTGTCCCTTAAAACCTTTTCCTTTCCCAATTTGACCTCTTCCCTACCCCTCCCCCCGTCCTACCAGTATTTGCAGGGTACCAAAGACACAGCCCAGCACCTCAGCCAAACAGTCCACGAAACAGTGGTAGCACCACCTACTCATGGTGGTAAGGATACCACACCGCCATCGAAGAAGGGGAAGGAGCCAGCACCACCAGGAAAGAAGGGGAAGGGGCCTGCACCACCTTGAAAGAAGGGGAAGGAGCCAGCACCACCAGGAAAGAAGGGGGAGGAGCCAGCACGACCAGGAAAGAAGGGGAAGGAGTCAACCACTCGAGAGACTGTAGCCTTGCACTCCCCAGGACAGAGCAATGGGCATGGATCCCCCTCCAGAACCAGTGGGGAAGTTCCTGTATTCGGCTGAGGTGCCCCCCACACCACATCCCCCTGAGGTGCCTTCCCACTTGCAAAATGATGCCCCTGCAGTGTTCTTTCCGGATGTGTCAGGATACAGGTTGGGCCTTGGACATTGCCCTGTGGCCTTTTGTGCCCTTATGACTTTGGTCTGGGCATTAGCCCTTTATGAACATCTGTAAATATATTTGGATCATGTGGTGGGTTTTGCTATGCTAATACATTGTCAGTATTTCAGCAGTCTGGTCCGTGTTTTATAATGCATTGTGTCGTGTGCCATTGGTTCATATGTGCAGCTAGTTGTGTGTATGGTGTGTGTCGTGCATGTGTGTGTGCATCACTGTTGTTTTCCTCCCTTGTGTGCTAGGCGGCTGTAGTCACCGTCGTCATCTTCAACGGCGTTAGTGTTCCAGGTAGAGCACTACATAGAAGAGCATCGGGAAGACTTGCAGTTCGGGTTCCATGGTGGCGTAGTTCTTCCCTGTGTCTCCAATGGTGAGTCCTTTCACTTCTCAGCTCTGTTTCCGCCAGGCTTTTGTTGGTGTTGGTACTGCCCCGGAAAAAGTGGTGGTTTGCAGTGTCTTAATGTGGTGGGCGGTGCATTGTCTTCCGCCTGGCTGTTGTTGGCTACCGTTGTGGTGAGTGTTGTTTCCGCCCTGGCGGTTGGTGTGGTACATTGGCTGTCTATTGGAGTTATCACTGCCATGGTCATAATTTGGCTGTACTTACCGCCAGGCTGTTCGCGGTATTACTGCCACTTTATTACTCACTGCCAGGCTCGTAATGAGGGCCATAGTCTTTTTGCCAGACAGGTTTGTTCCTAGACCTGTTAGCAAATTCAATATGAGCTGGATGTTTATCATTTTGTATCTTGCATTGGTAGAATCACTGAATTTTCAGTCATCTCATCATCACACTATAATTTATTGTCACTCCACTTTGTCAACCTCAAGATATTCCACACATTGCCTGAATCCTGAATCACTACATTTTTCTTCACCTTAGAAATGATGAAAGGCCCTATGAACTTAGATCGACCCTTCTTTGATAAACCTGATTTCCTGATCAACACTTTATCACCAACTTCCCATTGTTTTTTTGTGTGCTGAAGTTTTCTTATCAAATCTAGCTTTATACCTTTCCTGGTGTGATGTGCAACAGAAATTCAGATCATCTTCAGGTATATTTAAATTTTTCTTGCAAGACATAACCTTTAACCATGCTGGACTCAGTTTATTGTGTGATCTACCTCTCAACGCAACAAATGGAGAAACAGAAGTCACACTATTTGGTGTGTTTCGATGATCCCACATGTTTCTCTTAACATATTTTTTAAAGAAAATTTAGTTTTTAATGCTCTTTGGGCACAACTCTTCACTATTTTATTCATACTTTCTGCCAGACCATTAGCTTGTGGTGAGTACAAAGCTGTTTTGTAATGCACAATTGACAAACCTTTCAGACAAATGCACATCTTCTATGAAAAAAACTGAACTCCATTGTCTGTAATCAGGCATTCAGGTACACCTTCCCAAGAAAACTCTTCAGTAAGAAACTCAATTACTGTTTGTGAATTTACATATAGTACACATTTGGTGACCACCCATTTGGAAGTAAAATCAACCAACAATAAAACACATTGCTCATTCCTATACAAAAGTTCCAAAGGACCTGCATTATCCAGTCTTAGTTTGGTCCAAGGTTCAGTGGGAATTTCTATTGAAGCTAAAAGGGCCACACGTTTTCTTGCATTTATCATTAACTGCCACAGTCTTTCACAACCTCTTCCGTCGGACGATCCATCCCTGGCCACCAATACCATTCATGCAACCTAGCTTTGGTCAAGCTCCTCCCAAGACGTCCCTCATGTGCCAAATTTATGAGTTTATCTCTGAGACTGCAAGGTGGTATTACTCTGTCACCCCTGAGGAACTTCCCTTCCACAATACAAAGTTGATCCTTAACATTTAGAAAACCATATAATGAGCTTGAAACATCCTTGTGGCTGGCCAACCCTTCACTACACATTCCTTAAGGATTCTAAAATCTACATCATTAAGATCAGCTTTACACCATTCTTTGTCATCAATTGCAAACTCGCGTACCCATCCTATCAATATGGTATCATCACCAATATCCTGTTTTTGATCAACTGGAGTCTTGGTAGACAGTCTGCAACTTCATTAGTTTTCCCTGGGACATAATCCACAACAAATTTGAAGTCAGTTAGACCTTCCATCCACCTTTTGATTCTAGGAGATGGACTTTCCACTTCTCTGCATGTAAAAACGTGACAAAGTGTACGATGATCTGATGTAACCAAAAATGGGATTCCCCACAGATAGAATTGAAAATGATAAATTACCCAAGTAACAACCGGTGGTTCCCATTCAATTACCGAATATCTCTCTTCAGCACCCTTTAATACACGTGAAGCAAAAGCCACTACTCTGACCTCACCCTCCACCACCTGGGATAGCACTGCCCCTAAACACCGAACACTGGCATCAGTTGTTAGTGTGGTTTTCCTACAAGCATCAAAATGCCCTGGTGTATGCAGTTTCCCAATCTTGTCCTTAATGTCATTGAAAGGCAAAGTACATTCCTTTGTCCAATCAAATCTGGAGTTATTTTTTAGCAACAACCTTAAAGGCAGTGATAGGTTAGGAAAACTTGGGATACATTTAGAGCAGAACTCAGCTAATCCCAGAAATGAACGCACTTGGTCCTTGTTTTCTGGGGTAAGTGCTTGAACAATACTATTTGCAAGATCCAGCTTTGGACTTATTCCTTCCCCAGAGATTGTATGCCCCATATAGGTTACCAATGTCACACGAAATCTACACTTTTCTTTCTTTATCACTAAACCAGTCTCCTGTAAGTGACCTAATACTTGCTATAACTGTTCATCGTGCTCCTGCTGATTCTTGCAATAAACCAATATGTTGTCTTGGAAAAACAAGGCCTTGTGTAATCCTTCTAGCAACTTTTTCATCACCCTTTGGAAACAAGCTGCAGCAGAGGCCAGCCCAAAAGGCATGAGGATAAACCTATAGGCTCCAAAAAGAGTTACAAGTGATGTGAGGTGTCTGGACTCAGGATCGAGTAATACCCGGTGATACGCAGAGGATAAATCCATGACACTAAAAAACTTGGCTTCTTTAGTCACAGCTAAGGTTTTCAATATATTGGGTAGAGGTTGTCTGTCTACCCAAATATGCCTAGTCAATCCCTGCAAGTCCACACACATTCCAGTCACGTTTCCACCATCCTTTGATGCCAAAACCACTGGAGCCAACCATTCTGAGCATTCAATTTCCTCAATTATTCCAGCATTAAGTAGCTTGCTTATTCCTTCCTTTAGGGGTTCAATCATTAAATTAGGTACTTCCCTTACTCTACTTCCTACATGTGTTGCCCCATTCTTTAACACAATTTTGTAAAGTTCTTTAGAAACCCTAAGTTGTCACCAAATACCTTGGGAAACTTGGAACACATATCTTCTGGTAATCCATCCAATGAAAGTAATAACACTTTCTATTGTGCATTTGGGCCCAAGGTAATTCCCATATCTCTCTGGTGTCTCCATCCCAAAAGCTGTCACCTCTTCTGGCCACAATTGGAAAATTGTATTTTCATCACAGCATAACCAAGGACATCTATTTTGACACCATCATAACCCACAGGATTTATGTCAGGCGGTAACAGCTCAATTTTATCTCCACCGAACACCATGTTTTTGTCACCCACCATAGTGTATGGTGACCCTGAATCAGCCAGCACCGAAAGCATCTTACCTCCTATTGAGATTTCACATTTAAGCCTCTCCAAAGATTCACCATCCACCAATCCATCTTCTCTCACACTCAATGCAAACTTTTCTTCTTCCTCTACACAGTGTACTCCTTGTATTTTAGTCCCATGACACACTTGTGCATAATGTGCCTTTTTCCACACTTTTTACATGTGGCAAATTTTGCAAAGCACCCCGGACTATTCAAAAGATGTCCTTCACTGCCACATCTAAAACATTTCGCACCGGGAATTTTGTAAGTTTCACTAATAGGAAATTGATTGCCTTTCTCACTATTAGTATTCCTTTTCCCATCCCCAGGCTTGTCCTTTTCTTTCTTCATTTTATACATAGCACTTTCCTCAACTTGGGCTTCTTTATTCCTGTCCTCTCATCTCTCGTACACATATAATGGTGCTTTCTATGCCCTCCACAATGGCAATTGTTTCTTTCAAATCAGGGTTTTTAGCCAACTGTTTTTCTTGAACCTTTACATTGTTAGTACACCTAACAACTTGATCTCTCACCAAAGAATCAGTGAGTTGACTGAATTCTCAAGTACGTGCTAACGTTTTCAGTGCTGTCACATAGCTTCCAATTTTTTTATTGTTTGCCCTGCACCCATGTAAAGAACTTATGGTGTTTCAATACTACATTTATTTGAGAACTAAAATGATTCTCCAGCATCATGACTGACATGTCATATACATTATCTGGTTCTCCTTTATCTTGCCCAATCATAAACTCTTCCAAGCTTTCATACACATTTCTTCCATCAATACCCAGATTATGCAATAATATAGCTTGTTTCCTTACAGCTGAGAATTTTCCACTCCTATTGCAATTAAATATGAGTCAAATAGTTGCCTCCACCTTTTCCAAGGTAATATTGGATCACCCTTGTCAGTTAAGAATTGTGGTGGCTGAGACATATTTGTTGCTGCCATTACTATTGTTATAGTAAACTTGTGTTTTACCAGCTGTAAAACAAAAATAAAATTGTACAACAAATAACCAAATCAAATATGTGACATTCAGAATTTGCATGTTCCCTGAAATGTCTTCCTTTCTTTTTTCTTTAATTTAAAAGTATGGTATGCGCATCACCGATCCTAAAAGAATTGTGTGCACAGTTGTTGATTATGGTGTGTGCATCATTGATCCTAAAAAAAAAGTTTGTATGTGTAACCCTACCGAAACGTACTTGTTTTGTTCGACTTCACTCTTTGCTTGCACCTTTAAGGAATATGCTTTTTAAAGGAAGATGTGCGCGTCAGCACTCAGGAGCATGCATGCTCAGTTATGCCCAAGGAAATCTTTTTCACAGTAAAGAATGTGAGTGTTACCGGGCTTATACTCGTAATCCTCCCAACACTGGCCAAACACACAGATGTGCCGCACAGAAACAACTGTGCTCTATGCAATATTGAAGAAGATTACCCCTTTAAGAACTTTGCCTTTAAGAGAGGGTGAGCGCGTCACCACGCTTATACTTGCTATCCTCCAAACACGGGCAAAACACACGGATGTGCAGCACAGAAACAATTGTGCTGTATCCAATATTAGAGAGGAGTGATCCCTTTAAGAACTTCACCTTTAAAAGAAGGTGTGCGTGTCACCGCGGAGGAGCTTCATTGCATTTCCACTTGCTGAGTCTTTTGACCAGGAAAAAAAGTGTACAAGTCACTGTGCTCACACATATAATCCTACGGACACTGGCAAGACAAGTGCTATGATGTAACCTATGAGGCCTTCTTAAAGGGTGAAAATGCAGTTTCTGACAAAACTACAAAAGACGCGCTCAATGCCCCACATGAAATGTAAATCAATGAATTTGTAATTTAAGCTTTTGTGTCACCATACTGCATCATTCAGATCCTGGCACATCTGCACATACATGTGTGACACACTTGAAATTACAGCTGCTTAGTAATTGACACCCATTCCAGTTGGCCAATTACTTGAAACTTCCTTCTTAGTTATAGTGATAAATATACTCATAGTCATCTACAATAGTAAACTGTGTGTTCAATGTCTTGGTATCCAGTTTCCAGTTGTAAATGTAGGTTCACGGGGAAGTTGGTGGTCACACACCTGTCCCCTAGTAGGGGCTCGTCGCCAGTGTTAAATTCATTGACACTCCAAACCTATAGATGAGCTTTTTAAAGGTTTATTTCTTGTAGGTTTCAGACCACCAACCCTCAAGAGATAGGGACTGATTTATGGAAAGTGGCGCTGCACCGAGTGCAGTGCCACTTTCCCTGCGCTCCCCTACCGCCACCATGTGTGCACCATATTTAAAATACGGCGTCATTCTATGTGACACTTTTGATGTACTCTGCAGGAGTAGTGACAAAATGTTGGAGCTACTCATGCAGAGTACATAGGGGTACATTCTAAATAATGGAAGCCCCCTTTTAGCCCATGCTTTGAGCAGGTGTTAAAAGTGCCAAAAACAATGGTGCACAAAAGCCCATAGATTTCCTTGCACAATTTTTTCAGCTCCCCTGACGGGGGAACGTCCCTCTTGCATACATTATGCCTGGCTCAGACATAATGTGGGGCAAGGGTTTACAAAGTGGCGCAATGCAAGCACTGCACCACTTTGTAAATATGGCACGTGGGAAATGCCAACTTAATGCCTAATTTCCATCTAAATAAAGGCTGCAAATGTGGTGCAAGGTGGCACTAGGGGCTCATAAATATGTATCATACTCTGGTAAGCTGACAAAGTTAAAAGCTTCACTATCCCCAGAGCCTGTTGCTCTATGACATCAACGGCAGCATAGGTTCCATTGTCACCCAGGCATCAATAACACATTTAACATTATTTTACTCTTGGTGAAGAAACAAACTACAGATCATAACACTCATTCAATATGGGAGAAGTGAGTGTTTTAAGGTATGATTTTCCTTGCATTTGTTGGCATTCCCAAATTCTTAGTGGTCGCCGTTCCTCTCATGTAATGGCTGGAGTAACTCTACCACTGATGGGGAACAGATCACCACCAGATTTACTGTGTTGTAGAGGAATACCTTTCACCACGTGGAAAAATGTTTTCCTCACAGAATTTTTTTTACAAAAAGATGCATTTGCAGAGGAGGCACCATTCCCCCTCTGTGGATTAATTCATGATAGATAACTCCAATGAAGTGGAATAAGAGCCTCCTCAAAAAGTCTCGTAACCTCCCCACTATGCCACCTGGAAACATTTGCCTTGCTCTCTCTTTCGATCGTACCATCAGGATTGGGTAGGTATAGATTTGAGATTTAGCTGCTGCTATATTTGACTCAAGATATTCAACATTTAAGATCTAGCAGGTGACAATGTTGACAGGGATAATTCCAAGACTGCACCTTATGGTATTAGCATGAGTACAAATGACTGCCCTATTCGTTTTTTAAAGGCTGTAATGAGGAATAATTTACTGTAGTGAGATTGGAGCACATGATTAATCTGTGGAGTGCGGTATTACCATACTTCTCATATTTCTGGAATCGGGCACATTGTTGCAGATCAGCTCTTTATAAGGGCTTTACTCACTGTGATGACTTAATTCAGAGTTTGTAACAGGAGTTAGGGATAAATTGGGTGCAGTCTAAGAACACTGAAATATATCTCAAAGGAACTGACATACATAAATTATATCATTTCCTACATAAAAACACAGTGCTGTACAGAATTCTGAATGATCATCAGTAAACAGAGATTTCCTGCAATATGCACAAATAGTTGAGCTTTTTGTATAACTCTATGGTGTATAAATGAAACATGTGAACTAAAAGTGACCCCGTACTTTTGACACTTGTTCTTTTCCACGTGTTGCATTCTGCATTCGATGGTAATTTTAAATTCCATTTAAACCGTTATGTTTTCATTAAAAAAATATGCAAATATGTTTCATGCAGAGCTTAACATAACATATTTAATTGTAAAATATATTTAGGCATATTGTAGCATTATAAAGCATTCTAAATAGCAAGAGTTTGTGTTGTCAAACAAATGCTTCCCATTTTATCAACTTTATAAAGGATGAAATGCTGAGAAGCCCATGCAGTGTCCTCCAGAGTACAAGCAACTTCAGCAGAAATCACAAAACTGGCACTGATAACTGCCTAAAAACACATGCATATCACGTGAACTAAGTGGAATGGTCCATAGAATGTTATTTTATTAACTGCCACAACGCAACATAAGTTTTCCCATTTAGTGCATATTAGAAAAGGTCTTACAGTAAAAAGAAAATAAACAAACCACTACTAAAAAAGCATACTCGCCAAGTGTGTGTGCGTGTGTGTGAGCATCCGTGCGTGTGTGTGTGTGATTTCATTGTCTGACATTTAATTAAACCCTGGTGAGAGTTTGCATTGATAGTCTTTTGTTGTAGTGGGAGTGTCGTGGATAAGTTTATGTTCCTTTGCTTATTGGGAGAACATCAGCAGCCATGCCAGTGCTAACTCTCACATCTATACATGCAGGAACTTTTAGGTCAGCATCATGTAAATGAGACGAGTTTGCAGAGTTTAAGGACACATAAACACGCTCGAAAAGAGGGGGGAAACTAAATGGACACTCTTTGCTTGAGAAAAGACCCTGGGAGGGCCTGGAGCTCCCTTGGCTAGGGCTGCCCCACTTGGTCCTCTCTCTAGACGTAACGTCTCAATGTCCCCTCGCCCGCCCTGCAATCTCGGTTTTCAATAACGTCTCAATGTCCCCAGGCATGCAGTCTCGGTTTCTACATGCCTTCGCCCGTAAGCGGATTTGTACAGCGCGTGTCGATCTGTGCACAACATTTCCTGCACTAAGCTTTCAGCGCCAAATAAATACAAATCCTGCTCTTTCTCAGGCGGTGGGCATCCCTGGTTCCGTGGGAGGAAGAGGTTGGCGAATCTAAACTGGTTGGTCTGTTAGGATTTACGGAACTGGTCATTCTCTTTTAAGGCAGCAGTGCCCTGGGTCTTTGAAATGACACCTCCTGTTGTTTGTAGATAAAAAGGCCTACTATATTTATCTCGACAAACGACGAGTGTTGGGATTTGGGCTTTCTCTGTGTTAAACGTAATCTATTTCTTGGAGTTTTGGGTTCCATTTAGGGTTTCCCGGCGCAATTGTCTAATGCGCGTCTCTTAGCAAAGAGCTTCCTCGTGGACGTTTCCAGTGTGAAAGGCACGTGCGCGTCCCTCATCCAGAGGCGCGCGGTCCCTGGGGCTTTCACATCACCGCGCTGATTTGCTGCAGTGTAGACTGCAGCGCTCAGCGCCCGCCCTCCCTCCCCTCCCTCACTGGCGCGCGCTCCTCTCCTGCTCAGCATCATTCTGGAGCTAAGGCAGGCACGCGGCAGTGGTACCCACAGCCCATTCATGCCTTGGAATGCCTGAGTGACATCCCGGCGCCCCCAGAAGAACGTACCAGTCATTCCCGATCCCTCCCCGAAAGATGCAGGCCAGCGCTGACTCTACCAAAATGGAGTGCATGTGGAGCAACTGGAAGGGCCAGGGTACGTTATCCTTTTGCGTCGTGCATGCTGCCTTTCCAGAGAAGAGACAGGTTGCAACCCATTGTAACGTAATCAGTTGTTTTGTGGTGCCTATTTGAGCGTCAACAGACATGCAATGCTTTGTAATCTTTAAACCGTGCGATGCTTGTCGGCCAGGCGGCTTGTAGTTCTGCACCCTTGAAAAGGGGACACACCCATTGTCAAATCCGCGTCTCCCGGCAACACAAAGGGCGCCCAGATGATGCAGCGGTGTTAACATTAGAAATATTGGGGTTCTTACAATTGCGATAGACGCACCCATGAAACGCTGGAAATAATTTATCAGGAAACAGCTATCATTAAATATTCCATAGCTGGGCATTGTTGGAAACTGTGGTGCATTTTTTTTTACTTTTTTGATGTTTTAGGGAAGCCAGTGTATTTCGCCACCTCCATTACAACATTTGGGTGTGGCCACCTTCCCAGCTCGCTTCAGAGAGCTGTGCAGCCATTTTCGCTCAGCATCAGACAAGGCTGCTGGCATTCTTTCTTTGTTTTGTTGGGAGGGTCGGAGCCTGACGGAGCTTTACGCAGCGGGTTGGAAGAGCTACCACTGTATAGAAACACAGCCTGGGTTAATTCACTGTTTCCTTATTTAAAGATTGTAGGGTTTTTTGTGTTGCTTTGTGTCTCTGACAGGAACAGCAAACACAGTGGATACAACAACTTGATGTGTATATTTGTAAATACTATCTCTTACAACCTGCAAGCTGAACGAACCGACGAAGCTGCCATATCAGTATATTAAAGAACACGAATTTCCATAACTACAGGTTTTAACCCCAAGAGGATTATGTTGCTTTTAATGAAAATACATTCAAGGAAGTCCTGTTTATTTCTCATATCAAATTCGAGGTTTTATAATATATAAAAGCCATTCGCATGCCTTCGGCATCACTCTCGTTCGTCTCCCACAGTGAATATGATGATTCAAGGACAACAGTATCCTTGTAGGATTTTTGAGTTTACCACTTAAGGGAATTTTTAAAACATAATGACTATCATTTGATGCTGAACAAATTCAGCGTTCAGCTCTGTACCATAATTTGTTCACAAAGGCAACGCGGAGCGTGGTTGGAAATGGTGAATCCCGTGTCTGTGGCTCGCTCCTCTTATTTTTCATGAATTGGTCTAGACGTGACGTGGTTGCTTGTTGTGTGATGGAGATCAACCTGGCGAGCCGGGCGCCTGCCTTGATCAAACTTCGGCGCTATACAAAACGTTCGTATATTGTGACACTGCTGTTTTGGGAAAAGAAAACTGACAGCAAAGGCAGATGTCCAGAAATCATTGATGATAGGGGTTGTGGCCATCAGAAAACAGCGTTTGTTGTTGCTGGGAATCCGTTGGAGGGGTTCTATGAGCCTGAAATGTGATGCTCGAATCTTCACAAAGACATGGTCCCAGGGGGGTGCTTGTGTTTGTGTGCATGCAGGTGAGATCGAAGACCCACCAGTTCTGTTTTGATCAGAACAGTGATATCAGCTATTGAAATGAGCCTATGCAGCTTTCCATTTTGGCAATCTTTTTGACACTACTCTCTCCTTGTTTAATAGTCTATCTGTGTAATAGGTATGTAGCACAGCTGCTCAACCCTAAGTGGATTTTCCCAATAATTAAGGTTATTATCAGATGACTCCATGTCACCGGGGCGAGTTAGTTTCCAGGCATGCGTTTTTATTGAATAACCTAAGGTGCTTTTGGAGTTGTAGTCTTTGTTGTGTTCAATTAAAGCAATTTGATAGAAGTACCAAATTAAATGGCTTGCAACAGGAAGCGCAGGCCTGGGTGCATAGTGTCCCCAATGGTGCAGTGCCACCCTGTAACCCTGGCAACAATTGCAATCCTAATAGCAAGAAATCACCTATTCATGTCAAGCTGGTTGTGAGTTTGCCCATTCCATTAAACTATATTTAAAATTCAGATTTACATTTTATGACCACACTCTTGCCAAGGCTAGTGGAAGCTATGTGTGACAGAACAGAAAAAAATACTGACCCCACCCATGTGCTTGGTGAAAAGTCAAATTTTCATTGCTTATCAAAGTTTCAGCAAGAATCATCCACTGTAGGGGTTTGTTTCAGAACATATAAAATTGCCAGTCTGTCTTTGGGACATGGTGACCAGCCAGCATGACATTTCTTCAGAAAGTGTTCCACTCATACAGACAGAATCAGTTTTGAGAAAAAGATTCCTATCAAGCCAATGGGGATCTCTAAATGCAGTGATTGGGCTCCAGCAGAACAGGCCATGCCACCACAGTGGTTTGGCAGCCCATGTGCCAAACTCATAATGGCTTATTCCTAAGAGCACTGTGGAAAAAGGTCAAAATATGATTTAGCAAATTCACAACTAAAATGGATATAAGGCAATAGGTATTGAAGGGTCCCTCATGAAATATTCCAGTACTTCATAGCTCTCCAAGCAGGTCTGAATCTAGCGAAAAAGCCATCAACAATGGAAGAAGGATAAAAACATACAGGTATGCAATTTCATGTGGAATATAATTTTGTAGAAATGTGTATAGCATCTTTCTTCGCTTATACTTTCCACACTTTCATTCCCCTGTCCCGCCCTTGCCAGGAGGGCCCTCGTCATAAGTGGCCCTGTAAAAATGCAGCATTGCCATCACCTCCAGAGTTACTAATGCCACTTGGAGTGGTAACTCCAAGGCTCAGGAAATACCGTCCATTAGAATTTGGACCGAAAGGGTCCACTAAGAAATGAAGAATAACAGGGGGAATTGGTAGTTCTGGGTCCGGTTGCCACATTAATTCCTCATTTCCCCAGTATTTGCACGCGCACGTTTAATACTTAAGGAGTGTTGCTTTAGGTTCTTTGTGGTCATCACTGCTCCTGGTTGCTAAAGCAGCTTGGATGTTCACCTCTGACAGACTGAAAGTTTGCCATCATCTCAGCCCTGTTTTTAGTTATAACAATTCACTGAAAATGATTATGTAGAAAATTATTTGGGGAACTATTTTTAATCCCTTCTTGTAAAAACATACTTTAGTTTTGTGTAGAGCTTTCTGTTTACTAGCATTGCTTAAATATATAATTCGTAAACATTTTATGAAAACTGCGCGTTGAAGTTTTCTTGTGCACAAGGCCTACTATGCTGCTAGGAGTAGGTTTAAAAATGTGTCTGTTTAGATAAATCCTCTGACAGGGCAAGATGTGTGTTTGTGACTAACGTTTGAGCAATGACTCACTTGGGAGAAACACTTGTCTTTCTTTGCAGAATGTTCACAGTCATCGATCAGTCATCTCCAGTACATTCTGCTTACTTTACATCTGATGTCGTGCCACGCAATCAGGAATCAACTTTATCATCCTGGAAAAAGCTCATCCTTTTGGGCAATTTTAAAATGCGAAATAGGTGTGTTGGGGAAGTTGAACCTCAAGAATACAAAACAAATGCTCAGTTCTCGGTATTACGGACTATACATTGTGAAGTAACCCTTCCTCGGTGTGACTTTTCAGTTTTATTCAGCCATGTAGTCAAATACTTGAAAGTTGGATACCTGTGACCTGTTCAAACAGCTGTTTTTACTTGCTAGTACATTGGCTCACTCTATCTGTGAGTTACAAGTACATTCTGCTCACAGCCGTACTCTAATTTTGTTTTGGGTAAGGATCTATTGATATTCATGATGTACGTACCAGTTTTTATCCCTAAATGTCCTTCTGATTTCTAAACCACTCAATTTTTTTAGCAACCTGCATAAACGTTGTGTGAGAGAGAGAGAGAGAGAGGCAAATTTATTAGCAAGCAAAAATCTGAGGAATTCCTTCCAACCCTAACTATAACTACAGAGTGGCTACTGCCTCTTTGTAACATATGTGTATATATATATATATATATATATATATATACACACACACACACACAAACACATACATATATGTATACATATATATATGTGTGTGGATGGGTATGTATGTGTGTGTATGCTACAGAGTGGCAGTAGCCGCTCTGTAGTTGTAGTTAGGGTGGGGGTAATTAGGAATTCCTCAGATTTCTGCTTGCTAATAAGTTTGCCACTGGTTGAAGAAACACCAAAGAACTTTCCAGACCTACTGGTTTTCTACATTGGCAGAGGATGGAAATCTCTGTGGTGATTCATCAAGGGGGTGCAAAGAAAAAGAGGGGGGTCTCAAAACAGGTTTTTCCACCAATACATTTTCCTTATACTTTTGCGTCATGTGTAGAGCAAAAACGGCTCTAGTTGGCAGAGGTACCCACCCTTGTCCAAGTAGGGACCACAATCCTAGTAAGGGTAAGTCACACAGAATCGAAATTAACCTGTGCCCACCCTCTGATAGCTTGGCACTGAACAGTCAGGCTTAACTTAGAAGGCAATGTGTAAAGTATTTGTGCAATAACGCATACAGTAACACAGAGAAAACACCACAAAAATACTCCACACAGGTTTAGAAAACTATAGGATATTTATCTGGTAAAATTAAGGTAAAAATTATAAAGATCCATAAAGCACACGTTGAGATACCACTTTTGCAAGCTTAAAAAGTCTTAAATCTCAGAAATCAACAATTGTCTTTTGTTTGCACAAAGTACCTGGTTTGCGTAAAAAAATAACACGCACGGAGGCCGCAGAGGAGGAGATGCATGGAAAAATAGGGTGTGTCTCGAATTTCCGGCGTGGCACAGATGATGCATTGTTTCTTTTCATGCTGCAAGGGGCTTTGCGTTGGTTTACGGCACGCAGCCTTCATTTCTCACTGCAATGTGGGGATCTTTTTGATGCCCAGGGGCAATGTAGGGCAACTTCTGGGCATGCAGGAAAAAGTCACAAGCTTTTTGTCGATCCAGTAGACGATGCGTTGAATTTTCTGTCACACGGCAGGCTCTGTATCGATTCTTCACTCAGGAAGTTGGGCTGCATCGTTCCGGTTCAGGTGTGCATCGATCCGGTAGGCTGTCCGTTGAATTTCCGGCTGCAAGGCAGGCGCTGCATCAAATCTTCACTTGAGAAGTCCGGCAGTGTCGTTCCGTTTTGGCTGTGTGGTGATTTACTCACCTCGAGGCAGGCTGTGCGTCGTTTCCGGAAGGCTGTGCGTCGATTTTTGGCGCACAAGGAGTTCCTTCAAGAGATGAAGATTTTTGGCCCTGAGACTTGACTTCAGAAATCAGGAGGCAAGCTCAATCCAAGCCATTGGAGAGCACTTCTCAGCAAAGTCAAAGGGCAGCAAGGCAGCAGGGCAACAGCAGGACAGCAGTCCTTCTCAGCAAAGCTGTCCAGATGAGTCCTTTGGGCAGCCAGGCAGTTCCTCTTGACAGGTTGCAGGTTCAGGCCCAGAAGTGTCTGATTTCCTGGGGTTAGGGACCCAGTTTATATATCCCAAAATGCATTTGAAGTGGGGGAGACTTCAAAGAGTGGTTTTGAAGTGCACAAGGGCCCCTTTCAGTACAGGTCTGTCTGCCAGGTTCCCAGTAGGGGGTTTGGCAGTCCATTGTGTGAGGGCAGACCACTAGCCTTTGAAATGTGTCAGGCCCTCCACCCTTCCAACCCAGGAAGCCCTACTCTGTATGCAGGTGAATGCAGATGTGTCTGAGTGTCCAGTCTTTGTGGTTGTCTGGGTGGAATGCACAAGGGAGCTGTCAGCCAGCCCAGACCAGATGTGGATTGGAGACAGGCTGAAAGGCACACATGGATTTTAAGTGCAGGGAAATGCTCACATTCTAAAAGTGTCATTTCTAAAATAGTAATATAAAATCCAACTTCACCAATAAGCAGGATTTTCTATTACCATTCTGGCCATACTAAATATGACCAGTTTAACCCTTTTCTGATCAGAATATACCACTCATACAGTATGTGAGGGCAGACCGAATGCTATCCCATGAAAGGAGCAGGCCTCCCAGTAGTGGAAAACGCTTTTAGGAGTTTTCCACTACCAGGACATATAAAACACACCTGTATGTCCTGCGTTTTACCTACATAGCACCCTACCCTAAGGGTTACCTGGGGCCTACCGTAGGTGTGACTTATATATAGAAAAAGGTGAGTTTAGGGCTTGGGAAGTAGTTTTAAATGCCAAGTCAAAGTGGCAAAGAAACCGCACCCACAGGCCTTGCAATTGCAGGCCTGAGAAATGGTTAAGGGGCTACTTTTGTGGGGGGCACAACCAGTGTGCTGCAGCATTCAATTTACAGGCCCTGGGCACATGTAGTGCACTTTATTAGCGACTTACCAGTAAATCAAATATGCCAATTGGGAATGAACCAATGCTACCATTTTTAAGGGAAAGAGCATATGCACTTTAGCACTGGTTAGCAGTGGTAAAGTGTGCAGAGTCCTAAAACCAGCAAACAGTGTCAGAAAAGTGCAGGGAGGCAGGCAGAAAGTTGGGAGAGGACCATCTTAAGGCTGTCAAGTATAATATGTAGAGGAGAGCTACCCAACCCCTTGGGAGCTCACATCACTAAGGCAGAGGAATCTGGAGAGACCATCAGCATTGGGGTGGTCAGTCCCCAGGTGATCATCCACCGTAAAGTCCATCTCCTGCAGGGAAATGGACTACCCCAAGAGTATAGGATCTTCACCCCTCATCTGCATGAGCCATCTGTGGGGCCTGTGGTCTGCCGGAACCCAGAAGTGAGTCCCATACAGGTAGGGTCTCAGCTTTTTCAGTGCCCAGACCACAGCAAATGCTTCTCTTTCTATGGCACTCCACCTGTGGCAATAGCCTTCTGCTAGTAAAGGCTACTGGTTGGTCTAGGCCCTCCTTATTCAGCTGTGCTAGAACCACCTCTATGCCATGCTCTAAAGTGACTGTCTGCATTCTTTGGAGTAGTCAGGGGCCCTGAGCATGGGTGCCATGCACATGGCTTCCTTGGGAGAATCAAAGGCTTTCTGACAAGCTTCTGTCCAATTCACCAACCTAGGTTGTTTCTTAGATGTGAGTTCTGTTAAGGGGGCCACTATGGTGCCATAGCCCGTAACAAATCTGCAGTAGTACCCGCTGAGACCCTGGAAGGCTCTCAACTTCAGTTTGGGTTCTAGGTGGTTCCCAGGCCATGATTGTCTCAATCTTGGCCTGGAGGGGCTGCACCTTGCCACCACCTACTAGGTGTCCCAAGTATACCACAGAACCCTGCCTAATCTGGCACTTATTGGCCTTGATGGTCAGGCCTTCCTGTTGCAGAGCCTGAAGCACCTCCTTGAGGTGGAACAGGTGTTCCTCCCAGCTGGAACTGTAGACGGCGATGATGTCTAAGTAGGCTGCGCAGAATGCATCCTTCCCAGCGAGGACCCTGTTAGCCAACCGTTGGAAGGTAGCGTGGGCATTTTTCTACCCAAAGGACATCACTCTGAACTGGTAATGTCCTTTCAGGGGTGAAAAATGCAGATCTCTCTTTAGCCCCCTCAGTAAGGCGATCTGCCAATACCCTGATGTGAAATCAAAAGTACTGAGGAATTTGGCAGTGCCTTGCTTTTCTAAAAGCTCATCAGCTCGGGGGATGGGGTGAGTGTCTGACTGCGTGACAGAGTTGAGACCCTGGTATTCCATGCAGAACCTAAGTTCTGGCTTGGCATCGGGAGCGGCATCCTTAGGGACCGGCACTACAGGGCTGGACAGGGACTGCTGAACTTCTCAATCACCCCCGAGAGCCAGCATCTTGGCAACTTCCTCCATGATGCTAGCCTTCACCTTGTCTGACAACCTGTAAATTTTGTTCTTTACAGGGGGACTGTCTCCCATGTAAATATCATGGATATACAGGTGTGTGAGTCCAGGGGTGAGGGAAAACAGGGAGTACTGTTCCTGTAACTGATAGCAGTCCCCTCTCTGATCCAGGGTCAGGGAGTGCAGAGAGATTGACACCCTCCACACCCATCACCTTCCTTGGCAGAGAGGAGGTCAGGGAAAGGTTCACTTTTCTCTTCCATACACTCGTCTGTCACCAGAAACATGTTGACCTCTGACCTCTCAAAATGAGACTTCAGTAGGTTCTGATGGAGCACCCTTAGGGGGTCTTAAGGGGACTTGAGGTACACTAAGTAAGTTACCTCCCCCTTACGCTCCTTGATTTCAAATGGGCCAGATCAGCGGTCCTGAAGGGCCTTAGGCTCTACTGGCTCCATCACCCAAACATTGTCGCCAGGTTGAAAATCTGCCAGGGTGGCCTTCAGGTCATACCATTGTTTCATAACCTTTTGACTGGCCTCGAGGTTGCTCTTGGCCTTTTTCCAGAAGTGCTGCATCTGATAGCGGAGGGCCAGCATGTAACTGACCACATTCTGGGGGTGTTTCCTGGGAGCTTTCTCCCACCCTTCCTTTACTATGCTTAGGGATCCCCTGACAGGGGATCAATAGAGAAGTTCAAAGGGACTGAACTCCACCCCCTTCTAGGTCACCTCTCTATAAGCAAAGGGAAGGCATGGCAAGAGGACGTCCCACTTACGCCTCATGGCCTTAGGGAGGCCTGTGATCATGCTTTTCAATGTCTTGTTGAATTTCTCCACAAGACCATTGGATTGAGGATGATAAGAGGTGGGGAACAATTAGGTCACCCCACACGCATCCCAAATGGACTTCATGTATGCAGACATGAAGTTTATGCCTCTGTCAGATACAATCTCCTTTGGGAATCCCACACAGGTAAATATCCCCATCAGAGCTCTGGTCACCACCGGTGCAGTCACTGTCCTCAGAGGGATTGCCTCTGGGTAGTGGGTGGCATGGTCCACCAAAAACAGGATAAACCTGTTGCCTAAGGCAATCGTGGGGTCCAAGGGACCTATGACGTCGTTTCCCAGCCTTTCAAAGGGGGTGCCAATGAAAGGGAGCGGGACCAGGGGGGGCATTGAGCCTTTTCCCTGTTTTACCAATTGCCTGGCAGGTGGGACAGGACCTACAGAATGCATCTGAGGCCATCCATATTCGGGGCCAATAAAAGTGGGTACCAAGCCTGGTGAAGGTTATATCTTGCCCCAAATGCCCCACCAGGGGAATGTCGTGAGCCAGTCTCAACAGGAAAGCCTGGTAGCACTGTGGGACCACCAGCACATGTGCTGCCCCAGTCTCTGGTACCTTTGGCTCACTGTAGAGGAGATCATTCTCCCAATATATATGATGATTGCCAGAGGCTTCACCTGCTGCTTGTGCTGAGGCCTGTTGCCTCAGACCTTCAAGAGTAGAGCATTCCCTATGTGCCTTGCAGCATTCCTACCTGATTGGCCCACCCTCAACTTGCCAGCCAGCAAGCTCAGGTAGGTTACCCAGGGCAGCCATGTCCCCCCCACTTGGCTCAGGGGCTTCCTCCTCGGGGACCCCGTCAACTACCGTGGGAATTTCTGGGACCGGTTTCACACACCCCATGCCATTCTCCTTGGCAGTTGTCTAGGACATTGTTCCAGGCTCCAGACGCTCTAGATTCCCCCACTCAGGCAAACCTAACATCTCCAGGTGAGACCTTAGCTCTACCTCCTTCCAGGAAGTGTGTTCTAGGTCATTGCCTAATAGACAATCTACAGGCATGGCAGGGCTTACAGCTACTTCCAGAGTATCAGAGACCCCCCCCCTACTCAAAGGGGACCAGAGCTACCAGTAGGTGGCTCTCACGATTGTCAGTGACTATGACCTGGTGTAATGTATTGGGGATGACCTCCTCTGCTCACACCAACTGACCCCTGACAGTAGTCATGCTGTCTCCTATGTCACGCAGAGCCTCCACCCTTTTCCCATTAATGGTGACCCACTGCCTATACTTGAAGTATTAGCAGGCATGTGGGCTTTTGGCACAATTTCCTTATCTCCCAGGGACACTAGGGTTACCTCTCTCTGTTCCCTAAAGTTATCTGGGACTACCTCCTTCCTGAGCGCTACACTAGTCATGCCAGGTGTCTGCCCTCCAGTGGGAGGCTGTGCCCTCTTGGGAAAACTTGGAGTCACCTTTAGAGTGACCGTACTTGGTGCACTCTGTACATTGGGGTATAAACCTCCCTTTCTTACGGTCAAAGAATCCTAGTTTCTTTGCAGAATCAGGTTAGGATTGGTTACCACTATCCCCTTGGGAATTATTTTGGGGACCTTTTGAGAACTCCTAATTTTTAAGTTTTTCTACCCCTTATTTCTTCTGGTGGAAACCCTGACCACCTTTGTGGGTGTCCCCCGAGTTACCTTTTTGGACACTCTGGTGCTAGCCCCGAGGTCCGCCTCCTCAGCAAACTTCCTGAGATCAGTGAGCTTACTGTCAGTCAGTTGCTGGTGCAACTCTGTAAAGCAAATACTGAGCATATGCTCTCTCAGGATCAAATTATATAACCCCACATAATCATCCACTTTACTGCCCCGCACCCATCAATTCATTGCCTTGCTAGAGAAATCATAAAAGTCTACCCAAGTTTGTGTGGAGAGTTTGGTGCTGTCCCGAATCTTTGGCGATACTTCTCAGGGGTCAGACCAAACTTGCCAATTAAAATGGCTTTCATGAGAGGGTATGTGTTCTAGTTCTTCTTCTCTAATGTGAGGAGTGTGTCCCTCTCAATAGCTGGTACATGTTTTCACAAGCCCGCCCCCCATTGCTCTTCAGGAACCCCTTAAGCCCTTAGTGCATCTTCATAGGCTGCAAACCATTTGTCAATGTCATCTCCCACCACATAACTTGGCACCACATCTCTGGGTATACAACCCTTTATGTCTCCAGCAGTTCCTGTCTGTATGCTGCCACCATCACTGCTGGACTCAAACTGCCTAGACTTGAGGTCCAGCTCTTTTAGACTCAGTTTATGAGCCAGAAGTAGCTTCTTTTCAGTTAAGGCCCTTTCAGCCTCAGCTCTCCTCTCCTCTGCCTCTCGTTCTGCTCTCCTCTCCACCAGTTTTAATCTGGCCAATTGCAGTTGGAACTCTCTCTCCTCCCTTCTTTCTTCTGCGGTAAGGCTGTGGCTTGAGACACTGTTCCCAGGTTTAGCAGGGGGCACAAATCCAGGGATGTCACCCCCCAATGCTATAGGCGAATCCTCTGGGGAGCCATCCTCTGACTCCTCCACCTCAACATCCTCTTGTGAACGGGCTTCTGCCCAGGCGCTCAGCCCCTTTTAGTACTTCTCCTTCCGGGAGACATCCCGGATAGGTACGCCCATCCCATTGCAGAACACATTCAGCTGGCTGACAGTGTATGTCTCCAGCCTAGCTAGGTCAAACTCTCCCGCTCCTCCTTGAGACCCAGCCAGAGACATGTTGTTTAGGATTAGATTAAAATGTCAAGCAGGAAAAAATTGCAGTAAAAAGAGAGAAAATCAAATTGACCCTCAACTGTGGGTAGGTAGTGTACACTAAGCTATTGTATGTCACTGCACAAACACAAGTCCTATCCTCACCGCTGATCAATAATGTTGGAAATGTCTACTGTATGCCACTTAACTATACACTATTCCAGTGTACTCCACTCCACTCTACGTCACTCCACTGTATGCCATTCCACTCTACACCAGTCTACTCTAGGTTATTACATTGTATGCAGCTCCACTTTACGCCACTCCACTGTATGGTATTCCACTCTACCCACCTCCACTTAACACCACTCCACTATAAGCTATTTCAGTATCCGCTGCTCTACTCTATTCCACTCCACTGTACACCACTACACTCTGTGCATTTCCACTGTATGCCAGTCTCTTCTATGTCACTTCACTGTACACTATTCCACTGTGTGCCATTCCAGTGTACGCTACTGCACTCAATACCGCTCCACTACACCCTACGCTATTTCATTGCACACCTTTACACGCTAAAACATTTCACTCTATGGTGTTCCACTCTACCCCACTCTACTGTAAGCCACTTCAGTCTATGCCACTCCACTGCATGCCACTCCACTGTTCGCTGGCCTGCTATAAGCTATTCCCCTCTGTGCCACTCCACTGCACGCCACACCACCGTACATTATTCCAGTGTATGCCACTCCACTTTCATCTGTGCCGCTGTACACCATCCACTCTATGCAACTCCATTCCATGCTACTCCTTGGGACACTACTCAACTTTATGCCACTCTACTGTACGCTACTCCACTGTACGCTACTCCAGTCTATACTATTCCACGCAACACCACTCCACTGTATTACATTCTACATTATTTCACTGTATGCCGCTCCACTCTACACCATTCCACTCTCCACTAAAATATTGTACGCAGCTCAAGTGTAAATCACTCCACTGTATGGTATTCAACTCTACCCCACTCCACTATACACCACTCCAGTCTGTGCTACTCCACTCTACGCTAATCCAATATATGCTACTCCAGTATATGCTGTTCCTTTCCATGCCACTCGACTGTATGCCACTCTACTGCACACTATTCCATTGTACGCCACTCCACTCTACAACACTGCACTGTATGCTATTCCAACATATGCCACTTCACTTCACTGTGCGCCTCTCCAGTGTATGCCACTCCACTCCACACCACTCCATTTTGTGCTACTCCGTTGAATGTCACTCCACTCTATACCCCTTCACTGCATGCTTCCACTCTACCCCACTCCACTGTCTACTCTACACAACTCCACTGCACACCAGTCAACTGTATGCTACTCCACTATACACTATTCCACTCTATGCCACTCTTCTCTATGACACTGTATGCTACTCCACTGTACGGCACTCCACTGCTCACTGTTCCACTGTATGCCATTCCACAGTATGCTACTCCACTCTATGCCACTTTAGTGTACGCCACAACACTCTACCCTATTCTTCTCTATGCATCTCCACTGGATGCCACTCCCCTCTACACCACTATACTGTACATTGTTCCACAGTACACCAGTACACTCTACAACACTCCACTCTATGCAACTCCACTTCACATTATTGCACTGTGTGTCACTCCACTGTACACTACTCCACCCTGTGGTACTCTCCTGTATTCAAGTACACTCTACTTCACTCCACTCTACGCTACTGCACCTTATGTTATTGTACTCTATGACCCTCCACTCTATGCTATTCCGCTGTATACAACTCTACTGTACACCAATCCATTCTAGACTATTCCACTGTATACCACTCCACTCTTCGATACTCCTTTCTACGTCACCCCAGTGTATGTCACTCCTCTTCATGCCACTCCACTTTATGCTATTGTATTGTACAGCACTCTACTATATGTCACTCCACTCTATGCTATTCCACTGTATGCCATTCCACTCTATGCCACTCCTCTGTATGTTCTATGCACTCCACTATATGCTATTCTACTTTACTCAAGTCTACTGTACGCCACTCCACTCTGACACTCTACACTATGACACTCTACGATACTCCACTCCATTCTGTAACATGCTAAAGAACTCTACGCCACTCCAGTCTATGCCCTTCCATTCTACAACACATCAGACGACTCCATGTCACTCTTCTCTACTTTACAACACACCATTCTACTCTACCCCACTCCAGTCTATGGCCTCTACTACACATTATTTGCCACTTTACTATACACCACTCCACAGTATGGTGCTACATGCCCCCTCACTCTACGCAACTCCACTCTATGCTATCCTACTGTGCGCAACTCAAGTCTATGCCACTACACTCTACACTTTTCTGCTTTATGCATCTCTACTGTACACCACTTCACCCTACACCACTTCACCCTACACTGTTCTACTCTATGTCACTGCCCTCTACACCATTGCAGTCTAAGACACTTCACTGTACACAACACTCTGCGTTACACAACTCCAGTCAATGTTATTCCACTCTACTGCACTCCACTCTACAACTCCCTCCTCTACAGTATTCCACTGTATACCACTCCACTCTACTAAATAACATGCTATTCACTGCTATGCCAATCCAGTATATGCAACTTCACTGTACTCTACAACATGTCACTCCACTCCTCACTACCACACTTTACTCTACAGCAAACCACTGCAATTTATGACACTTTACTCAACAATACACTAAACCACTTCACTCTGCTCCACTCAACCCTACTCTACCACACACTACTCCACTCTATGATACTTTACTCCACTTCATGCTGTGCCACTTCACACTTTTTCACTCCACAGCACTCTACTGTACAACACATCACTCCACTCTATGACACTTTATTCCACTCTACATTAAGCCACTCCAGTCATCTCCACTGTACAATACTTTACCCCCTCCATGTCAGTCTACGTCAGTCCCCTCTATGCTGCTCCAATATACTCTTCTCTATACAACTCCACTCTCAGACAGTTCACTACACTCTATGAGATGTGGTAAGTGTTGTTATAAATGCCATGATTTAATATGGTATAAGTGATGTAATAGAAAAGGGTATTAGCAGTGCATGGTTAAGGTAAGTAGATGCAGCATTCACAATAGTAAAATGTTACAAGCCTATATATACTTACCTTGATGATGGTGGTAGTGGATATTTTGTATACACTATTAGTACTTCATATATTGATAAGATACCTCCACAACGCACACATACATCCATACTTTCTGGGAGAAGAAACACTAAGCAATTTAGACATAAGAAAATGTAGGAAGTTCTACATTTATGGTACAAAGACCAACAAAACGCTAACTAGACACATAGAGTAACTTTTTCTGTTCAAAAGTTTTTATTGAAGAGTTATTTTCTTACCTGTGTACAACAAATGCATTATGTTTATCGGACAGATGAAGGTAATATAGATCTTGTGCATTTGAGAGCAAAGCTTGCACAAAGTAAATTACTATGATTGCTTGCAGCGTTGACTGTCTACTAAGTTGACGTTTTTGCCCACTGGTTAATCATGATGTATTTTCAACATTTTTCAGTGTTTAACACTCCTTTGCGTCTTTCAGCACACGCATATATGTCAGCAGAATAGGGAAAGGGCTAAGGAGTAAGTTTGCAATAGTTATTTCAAGAAAAGTATATTTCACATATCAAACTGCTTTTCAGGCCAATGAGCCTCCTTTTCTGAATCTTAAAAATCAATTCCACCAGAGCCAAAGCAACAACTTTTGCTTTCCAGAACTATGTAACTATTTATCTACAGCTGGTACTGTGGGCCCAACTTAGAGTATGGCAGACTTGATACTCTGTTGCAAACGTGATGGTCCACCCTGTACACCAAAACCATTGGCCCACCCTCTTTTTAGCGATGAGTGGACCCTAGGTTTTCCGTTGATTGAGCCCCAGTTTGTTCAGTCAAAAGAAAACTTTCACCAATGGCCTGATGAAGTAGGGGCCATCAAGGGAAGGTAATAACACCACAAGCAGTATTAGGGTGGACAGGGTAATGTATTTTTTTTCCTGTCCATCATTGCCAGGAAAAACTGAGGCTGATGGACAGAAAAATTATGAAAAATTACCCCTACAGTCTGGGAGAAAACTCCAGTGGTGTGAAGGTCATTAGTGTTTATTGACCGGCCATTAACACCAGTGGCAGCCATTCACCAGACTTCTAGGTCCCTGAAAGGAACTGCCTTCACAGCAGTTCCTATCAATTTAGAAAGATGACCGCTGGTCCTGCAGTCATTTCTAAATGTGACAGACGTTAGTCTGTCACAATGGTGAAGGTAATGTTCTCCGCCACACTGACATAATGAAACACGGCTGTCAAATTCTTAATCAGGCCCTTAGTTAGAAATGAGGAAAGCCACTAAGGTATAGGTGGAATGGTTGGATTAATCTCAGCCAGTGATAATATTTACAGGTCTCATCCCAGTCTACTGCTGTTTTGCCCACCAAGCAACCTCAGACAGGAATTACCTATATGCAAATCATTGTTGGTCCCCACCGATAATAACAGTCCAGCCCAAAGTGCCAGACCAGGTCCCTTCTGAATAGGAACATAAGCTTTTTGAAACTGGTTTAAACCTATTTAGGTCTCATTTGTGAGCATAGCCCGAATCTTGTAGCACAGTGTGCATCGTCCTACCTCTGGGCACTCCTGTTGCACTTAAAGGATCATACTGATGGAAACAAAGAAGTGAAATTCTTGAATTAATCTCAATAACTAATGAGTACTTGGGGTCTCGTCCCAGTCCATTGTTTTTTATCCACAGTGACACTTCAGATAGGAACCAGCCACATGCAAATGAGCCTCGGAGTTGCTCTAATAGAAACATGCCAGCCCAAACTACCAGTCTTCAAAACCTTATTGTTACTCATACTTATCTCTGTCCTTCCAATTATGTACACAGGACTCTTCACACATTAAGAACTGAAGGTGCTCAGTTTAGTAGAAGGAAGCAGCTAATAATGAGGTTTATGTCTTTAGAGTGGATATATTTTTTAATACAGGCGATAACGGGATCTAATCTTTCCAGGCAGGCTATTATAACCATATACGATTAAAGTAACAATTTTCAAGGCCTTGTAATGGTCCTGTTTCCTGGCTAGAGTTTTTGGGTACATGTTCTACACACATCAAGGGTGCAAATCAGAAGGGAACACCCCTAAATTGGTGGTGCCGTAGGATAAGGGGTTTTAACAAAGAATAACCATTTTTTCCTCCCAAGAGCAGTTGTACAATAGGTGCACTCATGGATGCGGGGCTACTTCAGTGACAAACCTTTCCCAGAATTACTCCTGCAACCCTGAGAGGTCACAGGTTTCCAGGCATACCCTCAGAAACCTAAAATCTGCACTGTACCCAATACAAAATATGTTTATTTTCAGTTACTGTTTCCACATTCACTATAATTCAACAGTATTGGTGGTCTTCATTTCTAAATGTAGGCATTGATCATTTCTTTGCTTTTACTCAACCGTTTTTATCCATTGGTCTGCTGCATTGTCATTCAGATTTTGCTTCTGTCCACAACAGCATACAGAATGGGGCAATAGGTCACAATTCAGCCATTGGCTTCCATCACCATGAATGATGTCATCTGCCTGTGCACATCCACCTATCAAGAAGTGCGCTTCTTCATCTTCACCTCTACCAACTCCGACTGGTGTTGGGTCTGTGCCCCACCCCTTCGCACCTTGCACATGGAGCAGTTCAACATCACTGAGCAATTATTTTCTCCTCCTGTGTCTTCATGTGTCTGGCACTGCTTGCTTCCAACTAATATCTTCCCATGCCTCCCCACAAACACTACATCACTCATTGTACAGCAATGCCTACCTCTTTTTTTACACTATCTATGTGCTAGCGTGCTTTTAAAAAAAACAAAATTAGCCCCCCTGCTTTTTATTTATAACTTTATTTTACAGACTCCCTTCATCGAAACGACATTAACCTAACACGTCACTCACTACACAGTTTCACCCTTTTTCTGGTGTGAGATGGGCGTCATTACAAGACTGTCACCTCATTCTTTTTGTCACAATGCAACATCGACCTGAGACCATTTTTCTATCTTTTTTAACACTTGCTAAGCCTGAGAAGGTCAACGGTGATGGGCTGCCCTGGAATTATTCCCCAACATCCCAAAAGATATGCAGAGACTCCCAGTGAGACGTAAAGGCATCCTTTCTCTTTGTTCTTGTGAGTGCTAATCTTGTTAGGATTCACACAGCTGGTGTGAATGATGTTTTCACAAATCTTTTGCCAGACTGTCCTATTCCTGAATATATTCACACACTTCACTGAAAAAGCTAGTTGTTTATGTCAAGATTATGCTAAAACCCCTTCCCAGTGCAAAAGGATGCTTTAATAGAACCGGCAAATCCTTGCATAAAACATTACATAACCATGATAAAGCCCGGCCTCACTAAATCAAAGAAAATTCCTCACATCCTCAGACTGTTGAGCTTGCCTGTGAGCCAAATACTCCCAAACAACCAAGTCACATCCACAAACAACTATGGTAAATCTTCAAACCAACTACCTGTTGCTGCCAAACTTACCCCTTCTCCCTCCCATCTTTCTTCCATCTGAGGCACGTAAATATCTCATTTTGTAATGATCCAGCCCGTTCCAAATATTAAATCATCACTTCTTCCCCCTTTTCACAGCCTGTCCTACAAGAGGCGACAAAATGAACCTACCGGCATGTGCCAACAAAATCACCCTGTACAAAAACCATGCCAACCATCCAAAAAAGAATGCCACCACATATTGGTACAATTGGCAAAAAAAGATTCTAAGCCTAGCAAACATACAGGTGTGAAGAATCCAGCAGGGAAGGCTGACTTCCACCATGACTTGGCAAGAGCAGCCCCTCTAAATCCTGCCCACAAATCTCCTACTAATCTATCACTAACTTCACCATTGTGGCCATCGAAACATGCCTGAAAAATCAAGCGGAGATGTCCTTCTGTTCCCCTCCATCTCTCCATGAGTGCTTATGGGGCGAGATGATTAAAAAAACACACCTCGGGTAAAGTACAGTACAAAAGGGTACTATAATAGGACAGGTCAGTAAGCCATCATAAAAACATTACTTAGCAATATTAAAGACCCACATTTTAAAGACCTAGCTCAGTAATATATAAAAACCCTAATCCCATCTCCTTTAATCCTCCCTCTGACCCAAACAACTATCTCAGATCCACAAACAATCCACATAATTCTATCAAACAACTCCCTGTTCCTTCAAAGTGCTTCCTTTTTCTATCCATGCCTAGCTTCGTGGCCCTGTTCAGCTTTTCTTAATTTAAAGCATGCAAATACCTGAACAACATCCCCCCCTCGAGATGGATATACCCGCACAGTAACGATTCAACCCTTGCCAGATGCTGAATCACCAGCATCAGCTCACTCTGCTGAGATCCAAGAAAACCCTAACCAGGTATTTCCTGCCCCCTCGAAACCTGAGGAAGTAGGGGAAACTGAATAATAACCAGCCTGTGCACAGCTGAAAAGACAATGGGCCAGATGTATCAAACGATTTTGCAGTCGCAAACTGTGTGAATCGCAAAATTCCACTGTTTGCAAATGCAAAATCGCCTTTCATGATTTATGAAAGGAATTCGCAGTGCAATTTTAAGGAATCGCAAAAATAGGGATTCCTTAAAATCGTGACTCCATTTAGGGAATCGCAAATTGCGATTCTCTAAATAGGAAATTGCAAATTAGGAATTCCTATTTGCGATTTCCAAAGCACATGTATCAAGCATTTCTTAAATGCAAAATATTTTTTTGGGGTGTGCCAAAGGGGGCCTTAGGCCCCCAGCACCCTGGGGTTTGCATTACTTAATTTGCAAATTCCTAACTGCAAAACCATTCGCACCTATGGGCCTACAGGCCCATAGGGATGAATGGAGGTCCATTCCCTAATTGCGATTCAGGTTTAGCGATTGCAAATTTTAAGAAATCGCTATTACTGACTCGCAATTTTCATACATCCCATTTTGCATTTCTGAAATAGCGATTTCTTAAAATTCGCTATTTAAGAAATGCAAACCGGGAGCTTGATACATCTGGCCCAATATCGCTTCAGGCTTTCATGAAGATTTTAATTTCCATCAAACAGCTCAGAAGTCTATGTTCTGTTGCCGAGACAGGGATAAAACAAGGTAATTTAGCAAACTCAACTTTTCACCTAGTACATCTAAGAATCATTTTGTTACATTGTTCGTATATTCCCCTGGCCGTCTTGCCTTCCCTTTAGTTCACTATACTCCTGTGTATTATATTATGATTTCGAAAGAGACTATGGTAAAATTCTGTACCATAACACAAAATGTATGGCTAAACGACAATAGACTTTTTCAAAGGTACTTTGCAGGTATTTGCCGATTTCCAAAATAATTAATGTTGGTTCACAAGTCTTTGTTAATGACTGCATTTACTTCCAAATCCATGTATCAAAATTAGCATTCTTTGCGTCGGATGGTAGTAAACACTATATGAATGCAATTACAATACAATGCAATATGTCATCGAGAGGAAAGGTAGGCCGGAACGAGCCAAGGAAAAGTAGGATGTGGATACCAAGAGGAAAAAAGGAGTACCTTGCATATTTGGATAAAATCTACACAAAAATGGCAGAATAAACTCCAGTTAGCTTTCAGGTAGGTTATTGCACCTACTGCAAATATCCCAGTGCTAGCTACAAGATATAGGTTTGAATCTGATTAGGGATGAGTCAGTCTTTCCACCTTGAAGCAGAGTCATCCTCACGCCATGCATGCTTTTATGCTATCGAGACATTCATGATAGTCCTGTATTTTTGAAAGTCTTATAATGTTGTAATGACCCCCAATATTTCTGAAAGAAAGACAACATTGTAACCAAGTAATGCTTCGACTGTATCGCCCAGTAGTTTTGCTGCCTCCCTTGTGTTGCATGGCAGGATCTCCTCCTGCATATTAAATATCAGAAATGCTCTTTTTTTTGTTTAAGTTAGGGTATGTATCATGATAAGGAGCAAGTGGACTTGTGAATAAGACTGGTCAAATGTGAGGAGAGGAGGACCTTAAGTGGATGGGATTTAGTTAGTCTGATGACTATGATGAAGCAGGAAAGTTGTTATTTTGTTTTCTTTCAGTTGAAGTGTGGCCTCTAGGTGAAGAAGGTGTAAAGTAAGTCTGGTTTCGGTTTCCTTGGCCCCTGGAGAAAAGGAAGGTCACTTTCAGAATCTTCTTTCTTCAAGAAACGTCCAAGAAAGAGTTTGAAAATGGCGCATGACATGATGGTTTTAGGAAGGGGGGCAAGGGGGTGTTTTTCCAAAGGAGGGTGAAGGCACTGGCCCTAGGCATGCTTGCTTGATGGTTGTTTATCAGGTGACAGATGAGTAGCAACAAGAAAGCATTACTTGGCAGTGAGATTAATATTTTGAAATCATATAATATGCACAGAACTATAAGTAACGAAAACATCACTGCTCACTTTCAGGTAGTAGTATATATTTTTTGTGCCTCAGAATGTAAAGAAACAGATATTTCACCTTATAAAGAAAAAACAACACTCAACAATACTTCTCACTTAGCAATCAACAGGAAGTGGTGAGATAAACCTACCCTGAGGTTTAGAAAAGCAGTCAAAACTTTCCTGTTTTCAGATTAATGGTATTTCGGTCAACATGTGCTACCTCTCAGAGTATACACCATTTTACATACTAATTTAGGTTTCATCATTTACAAGCAATTTGATTTGTAATGAGCACGCAATAAGCCCAAAAGTGCACTTCTTTTTAGGTGGATGGTCAGCCAGTAACTGAAGTGGGCTGACCCACTGCCCTATTCTGTGTTCTGATGTGGGGGGAAACACAATGTGAAGGACAACTGAGAAGAAAAAAATAGATGAAGACCCAAAGCCCCCGTGTATTTATTTATTTTATTGTTTTTTATTTATAGGTTGTTTTTATTACCAGAGGCTGACAAGACAATGCTTTCTCTAGGGCAGACCTAAACATGGTTTCAGTAGAGAGATTGAGCACAGGGGGAAGATGGAGAGAACTAACTGAGCACAAGGAGATCGAGGACATGGGGCTGAGGCGATAAGGAATGCCGGAATGTGGGAATAATGGGCACACAGAACGGACTGAGAGGCCAGATCAACCATCCACATCAAATTCTACAGTATAGCCCACATTAAACCAGACGTTTCACAGAAAATTCAATTTCTAAATTAACTTATGTCATTTATTATATAGGAGTAGACAAAAGTCACCCCAAATAAATATTTTTATCCTTAAGCAGTACCTTATGAATATAAAAGAAGAACACAAATGATTACGAACAGGGGGCGAATTTCAAGGCCGGATTGAGAGGCCATCTGCAGGGAGAAGGGGTAAGGGGTACGAATGACCAGGCGCAACTTGAGGGACGAACGAGTAGGAAAGAAATGAGCCAAGCAACCCTAGCCTGTAGACTCAGAAAGATGCTGGTATTCAAGGATAAGAAAGCAAAATCAACTTGCAGGAAGGGGTGGGTGACTGCAGTCAGGGACAGACGTCTGGGTCTGCAAGGTTTCCCTTTCCTCAAAAAGCACTGGAAATATAATTAGTGTTAGGCACAAATCACTGTACTGAATCGCAATCGCACATAATAATTTAAGTCAGAAGGATGAATGTGAATGTTAGTAAAAAAAGTGAAGACAGTACAAAGTCTGTTATAGTGCATGATTATTGATTGTCAAGGCTGCCTACATAAAGCATACTCTGCATATGTTAATATCCGAGTAAAATCTTTTCTAATTTGAATATGAATGTTCTGCTCATACACCAGTCTTGCTTTTCTAACAACTTGCATCAATTATTCATCAGACTCTAGGCCTCTGTTTTAGTTATCCCATGCATATTTAATGGAGGATTACAGCAGGCTTTCCCTGTATGGGGACCTTACCATTTGAGATGGCACCTTTAAGCGGCAATCACAGTTTGCTAGTGATTAATTTAAGAAATATTATGTGCACCTTCGTAGTTTATATTGCTTTTGTCCTTGTGACATGTAGTAAAAAACATTTTTATGTGCCTCATAAGATTTTAAGGCCCTATACGTGCTTATGTACACAGTAGAGTTTATGTATCATTTTCATACTACAGATATGTTCATCCGTTGCAGTTCCTTTTAGTGCCTTAAAGCAGGCAGCAGCTCTTAATGTTAAGCATGCTAATTAACCTTGTATAACTTATCATCATAATATATTTCATGGCAATGATTGACCATATTTGTCTAGCATGCATCTCAAGGTGCTTGGCACTATTGCTGCCCATCAATAAATAAGAACAGCTATAACTTATCCATAAATCAGAACTGGGGCATCTTCACATGCGTCTTGGCAATGACAAGTGAGTGACCAAGAGCTGATGTCTAGTCGGAGTTTTTTCTGCGGTTAGGAGCACACTTGCTCAAAGTGTTGGGCCAATACAATACTACAACTCTACCACTACAGTTTTACAGCTACAGCCCTACTGCAAACGTATGCCCTACAAGTAGAACACAAAAGGGGAACAACTACAGAATTGCAACAAAAAAAAACTACAGTGACAAAGCTGTAGGAATTTATTCTGCAATATAACAGTGACTACACAACACCAACACTACATACCAGCACTAAACAGTAACAAAAGCTCAACAACAACACACAGACACATGCCCACTAAACCATCGTAAAGGCAACTCTACCAGGCTAAAGTACTGCAAGACTACAACAACAACACCACAAGTATAGATAAATACGAGTGCAATTAAAACACCACAAAACTTGACATACTGCATTAAATGTACAGCTACAGTACCACAAGTACAACTACACAAGGGCGGCTCCTCCATAAGGGCAGAGGAGCGTTGCTGCCCCGCCAGCAGCGGCAGCTGCAAACCTTTTCCCCAAAAATGATGATTAACTTTGTTTAATATCGTTTTTGGAGAAAAGGGGCGGGGCCACGGGGGTGACAAGCAGTGAGGGGGAGTGCTCAGCACTCCCCTCGTAGCGCATGTGTGTTTGGCCAGCCGTCTCGGGCCAGCCAAACACACATGCGCACAGGGCTCTCTCCAGCCCAGGAACACAGTTGCTGGGCTAGAGAGCGCCTACACAGGCTCCCAGTCTGCTTGGGAGCTCCCCGGCTGGTTGATTCCAGCTAATCCTGACTCTGCTTTGAGCAGCATCAGGATTGGCCCTGCAGCAGCGACGAGAGGAGCGGATGGAGCGGCATGCAGCGGAGGAGGTAACTGTTTTTTAAATGATTTTTAATGTACTCCACCCTTCCCCCCCTCACGTTAATTCCCCCTCCCTCCCCCTGCGCGCCGCCCTGCCCCTTCCGGGTTGCGTGCCGCGACTGCAACTACGGCAATGCAAGAACAATGAAAGCACCAGAAGACTAGAAATACAGCATTACATGTAAAACTGCAACACTGCAAATACAACTACAACAATGCAAGTGCAAATACAACACTGCAAATACGTCTGCAATACTAACAATAGAATTGGGTAAACCCTACAATCTCCCCAACAGCCTCCGACCTCCTTTTCAATCACTAGCCCTTCTTCATGCTATAAGGGGCAACAATGCATTTCTAGCTCACCTGAATCTACCCTTGTCCATGTAAATGTTGTTTTCCACTCAACAACACATTGCATTTAGACGTCATCGACACCCGCTTCATCTCACTCCATTGGCTTCCACTTCATGGCCATCCTTTACCTTCAAGCTTTGCTCTGTCTTCTGTAAAGCTCTATTCTTGGACAGCCAGCTTACCTCTTTGAATAGTTTTGAATATTTTAACACTTGTCAATCTTTGTCTCACTGTTGCTCAACTTTTGCGACTAGGGTTGTGCTCCAAAACTACCATGGCCAAATTCCCTAAAAATGAAGAATGTTGAAATTTGTTTGTACATTTAGGTGCAAAATGTACATTTGTTGTGCTTCACAAACAATTTGCCAAGTGCAGAATTTGTGTCAGATTGCTACTATTAATGTATAATGCATGTTTTACAAAGTGTGCAGTAGACAAATAGGCCTACAATGCATAGAAACGGATGCACATGTTCGGTGCAGTACAGTGTGAGGTTGTGTTTCAGAAAATTACTCCACACATACTGACCATGCATTTATTCTGATGCATGGTACACTACATTCTGTTTATTGGAAGTGCACGTGTAACATACACATTGCCTGCAGATCATATTCTGCACATGTGTACTTTGTGAATAACAGACCCCGATTATCAAATCAGTGGACTATTTCATGTGCAAGAGGGGAAGTATGTACGGTAGTGAATGGCCACAGACATGGCTACCTCTTACAAACATCAACATGTCAAGGAACATATCAGGGAACTCGTCAGACCACATAGCAGACCGACAAGACCCTAAGGAGGAAGACCTAACAGTGTATGGCTGAGGTTAACAATGTACACGGTTCCACTTTCAGCATCAAGCTGAAATGCATCCTCAGAAGTTTCTTCCAGGGGGGACTTGTGGTAGCAGGTGATAGACAGCATCATTACACTGGAAGCGGCTGACTGAAGCACTACACAAACTGAGAAAAGAGAGGAAGAAGAAGGCTCTAGGGAAGACGTAAATGCTGAAAATGCAGCACTCTGCTGGTACCCTAGGATGTGGCTTAACCCAAAGGAGCCCACAACTGTGATCATTACCTACTTACTGTATCAAAGTTGATGGGCACAACAGCATAATCAAAAGTACAAGGTAACCAAGCATCTAAAGGAAACACACTGGCTTTCAGTGCATGCGACCCATCTGATGACATATACATCGTCATATGTCAATGCACTAGTATGGCAAATCCCACATGAAGCTCACAGCACTAAAAGTGCAACCATGAACCCAACCACAGCAAATTAATGTAGGACTAACTTCCACTCCAAAAATGAACCCTCTGGAGCTACTCAGCGCAATCTTCAGCAGAGGTGTCGGAAGAAGACATAAGAAAAAGCAATAATGCAAAATCTAGGAACCTTCAGGGATACTGTGAACCATCTTTTAAGATGTATTCGCTTGAGTAACCATATGCGGGGCATTTGTGCATGTGTGTCAGCAGAGTATAAATCTCTACTTCTAAACAGCTGGTGGTTCCATAGAGTGCAAGGTTAAAATCCATGAGAACACTTCTAAAAAACAGTCCTGTCCTTTGATATACAAAAAGAATGTACTCTATGGTACTTATAATCATTGTTAGACTGGCCAGCCATGCAAGCAGGCAATTCCCGGGGAGGCTGGAGCCCCAGGAGGCCAGTTTAAGACTTGGAGGCCGTTTTCGGCCTCCAGGAGTGGTGATGCATGTTACGCAATCCTGGCGGCAACTTGAAAGAGTTGCTTGTTTTTTGTATTTTGTTTGGAGCTGGTTCTAGATAGCATTAGCATGTCTGTACATGAAAGCTAAATTTATAATGTTTGCCAAGGGTGTTTTATGTTCCCAGTCCAGCTCTGCTTGTAATGATAGTCATAAAGGATATTTATTTAGCATACGATCACTGAAGTTGCCTGGTGCTTTGGACTGTTTGGATGAAGATGAAGAGATGATCAGTCATAGCGAATATGACGCCCAAGATTTGGTGTTAAAAATAACATCTTGAGGGCTCTAAACAGTTCTAGACAGTGAAGACTAAATTCTTAAAAGCAGAGGCAGTGAATTCCAGAATTTGGCCCCTGCAACAGAAAATGAATTATCACCAAAATTCACTGTTCTTACTGTAGGAAAAATGTATTTTCAGAGTGAACCTGTATTGAAGGTTTATAACAGAAACATACTTTAAGAAAAAAAATCCTGATTTGTTTGTAAAGATATATTAATGAACTATGGACAAAGCTTTGAAAACAATATGTTTGTGCTCTTCTAACCAATGCAAAGTTGGGGAATAGAGTTGTATTTCTTGAGGTGGCAAAGCAGCCAAGCAGCAGAGTTTTGGTTAAGCTGGAACTGGGAAATCATGTTCTGTGTTAGTGTGTAGGAGTACTGCATTTCCATAGTCCAGTCAAAATTGTATTGATACAATGATAACTGGAGCCACAAGTTCCATATCTAGGAATGGAAAAAAGTTCTATCAGGATTACAGGTGGAAAAATCAGACTTTGGACACTTTGGATATGTGAGAATTAAGGGCCCAATTTATTTTTGAGCAGATGGAGTAATCTGGCCTGGCAGAGGGCTTAACGTCCACCACACCAAGACTACTCTGCCCACAAAATTTAGAAATGGCTGCCAAGCCAGCTGACATTTCTACAGCACTAGCAGGAACCACCATCATGGTGGTTCCTGTCAATACTGTTCACAGTTTGGTGCATAGCTCCTTCAACATGATGTAGCCCTGCACCAAGCTGTTTTCTTTTTTCTTTTCAGAAAGAAAACCATGCTTCTGGTATTTTCTTTTTGAAAAAGAAAAAAGAAATGATCCGCTTGCCATGGTAGTCCTCTCTCATAGCAAGGGGAGCATTTAGCAGTTTTCACTACACCGTACAGCCAGGATTTTCCTGGCGGTGATGGGCAATGAAAAGTGAGCTCTAATTCTGGCCGTCTAAATTAGGTGGATGGCCTTAGAGTTCTGCATCTGACAGCCCTTACTTCACAGGGCTGTTGGAGGGGTTTAATCATGGTGGAGAAGGAGTAATATATAACCTATGGTCCACCTGCATCTAAATTGGCCATACCGCCAAGATAAACATTTGGCCCTAAATACAAATTTGCAGCATAGGAGTAGAAAAGAATCAAAAGAAGTTGGCCAGTTAAGATTGTTAGCTGAATTCGGGGGACAAAAACAGAATCTCCATTTCGTTAGTGTTCAGTTTCAAAAGGTTGACATTTATCCACCACCATATTATAAGCAGGCAGAGAGGCACTTGGTCTGAGGGGTTAAGCCAAAGATTAGCTTTGTGTTGCTGGCGTACGTATAGAACCTTATTTTCACCCAATGAAGAGGGTCTACCCACTATCTCATGTAAATATTGAAAAGCAAAGGGGATACGATCAAACCTTGAAGTACGCCATATTAAGTGTTTTTTGGTAAAGACGAGAAAGGATGAAGGGTGATCATCTTCTGATGTGAAGTCAGAAAGTCCATACTAGTGCTAGACTATAGATGACACTTACCTTTCAGTCTGGTATATAAGATGTTATAGTCAGTGGTATCAAAGGCTGCTGAGAGTTGCAAGAGCACTAGGACTTCTGGCCCTTTTGCATTCAGTGATCTGTGAAGATCGTCAAAGCAGAGAGCACTACCATTTGAGAGCACTTTCAGGGCCTGAATTCAAGTTGGAAAGGATCAAGAACATCATAAGATTCCACAAAGTCATGGAGTTTGAGAAAGATCGATCTCTCCAAAAATTTCAACACATAAGGCAGGCGGGTCTGAAATTATTGGGGTCAAAGGAGTCTACAGTGTTTGTTTGTCATAAAGGTTTTATAACTGCTTTCTTCCAGGCAAGAGGAACCAGGGCAATCGTCAACAAGCAATTGAAGAGCTGAATAAGGTGATACACTAGCACACCTGCAAGTTTCTGCATTAGTTTTGCATGAAAATATCCAATAGTGACCCAGAGAGCTGGCTTTTATAAATTGTTTTGATGAGATGCATAGCTGCCAAATTTGCCAGATCCATGCATGATGTGCTGCTCCAGTCCAGTTTTTTTTCCTTTGAATTCAGGAACTTGTAATCCTGTTTTATAATGGAATAAGCAAAACAACAAGTCACAGAATTCAAAGAAAAAAAACTGGACTGGAGCAGCACATCACGCATGGATCTGGAAAATTTGGCAGGGCTGGTCAGATGTACAATTTATAGTGGATGGACTTCCTCTAGTGTTTCATCGTTTCTACCCAAAGTGGAAAGAGAATCAAGGGAAGAAGGCTTATTAGACGATTAAGTACAAATGTCTTCACTGATAGTGACAATCTTATCACAACAGAACTTAGAAAGTGTCTCACGTAATTTAGCAGAGGCCGAAATGTCATTTTGCCTTGCAGTAGAACTTTGAACCTCCCTAATTAAACACAAAAGTTATTTTGGTAGATTATAGGTGTCCTGCAAACTGAATGAAAAATAAACTTTCTCCAATTTCTTTAATTTAGAATAACTTTCTTTTACTTTGGAGAAGTATACCATCTTGTAATCCGATGAATAGTCTCTACAGCAGCACCTTCGGGAACTGGCAGAGACTGTCCTCCTTGGCCTGAATAGCCCCTTTGATCTTATTTAAACTAATAAAAGCTTGCATGCAAGGTAATCAATCTAGTTTCAATATTAAATTTCATCTTAATTACAATTGATAATTTAATTTATATTTATGTTGTATTATAATCCATAATTTATGCATTTATTCATTTTTAATTATATTTTAATTTGATTTATAATCATAATGTTTAATAATTTACAATAATAAACGTAGACTGGAACAGAAAAGCACAACAGTGTCAAATCAAAATACGAACGGGAAAATCTTTTTAGCATAGTATGGATTCTTGATTTGCCACTACAGGCTTTTTATGTGTGAATTCACAGCATCAATGGCCGATATGAATTAAAAGTGGTGGGATGGGAAAAGCACAGTTGGGGAGAGCTGTGGGAGCACAAGAGAGGGGCACGGGGGTTAATAAAAAAGAAACACTTAGCTGGTGCTGCCGCCCACCTCGCTCTCCTCTATTTCCTGGTCCCAGTACCAAAAAGTCCCTGTTCAATCTCAGCACTGGGAGTGGCCCGAGCAGGCTGGTTTGTTGCTCGATCAGGCACAGAGATTTTGTGCTGTTTCTCAAACTCAGCTGACAAATACAGCTGGGTTGGAGAAACATAACTACGCATGTCTGTTTGGCCAGCCTAGAATGGCGAGCCAAACAGATATGCGTAGTTAAGGGCCCTCTCCACTCCCTCCTCCTACCTCCCCCTCCCATGGCCCAGCCCCGCCTCCCCCTGAACAGACTGTCTCAGCCAGCAGCAGAAAAAAAAAACAATAGTGAAATATCAATTTATTTTTCTGCTTCTGGCTCTGACCCAGCAGGACGAGGCTCCTCCGCCATTACGGAGGAGCCGCTGATTCACAGATGTGTAAAAAAAGAATTTCTCCAAAAATAAAATGAAAAAGTAAAGTGGGGAGGCCCTACAATTACAGTTGTGGTGATGGAGGCATACATTTAGAATCATTTTGAGTTAGGAAAGACAGGAGAAATGCTAAAGCTCAGATTATGAGTTGCATGGTACTAGCAGAGTGCAGTCCAGTCTGCATGTGATATTTACATTACTGTACGGTAACACTATGCCAGTATCAAGCTATTATTAATTAAACCCCAAGGGATTTCGAATAACCATATCAGACCAGATTTCCCGGTCCCTCCATACTAACAATCTGAAATTCACAATTCCATGGGGTTTGACATGCCCTTTTATCACCTGCTTCTAGCAGGTGATAAATGTATGCTGCAACCTCTGTGTGAGGTTGGTGAGGAGGGAGGTGGTGCAGGAAGAGAAGGGGTTGCCAAATTCATTACGGGTGAGCCTTGTGAGCCTTTGCCAAAAGCAAAGAGGAAAGAGAACTGGCTCCTGCAGTCAAATGTTAATGCAATTTTTCCACATGGAATAACTACATGGTGAAATCAGGTTCAGTGTTCCAACACCTGGGAAAACTGGGGTCCTCATTTACAAGCCCCTTGCGCCGCTGCTGCATCATTTTTGACGCAGCGGAGGTGCTAGCAGCGCACTAGAGTGCTCCATATTTTTAAACTGACGCATCAGGCCAATTGTGTCCCTTTGTAAAGCCCTACGTTACATTATACGTGCGCCAGGTATAATGTATGCTGGGAAGGTGTTCCCATGGAAAATGCCACGTAGAACTGACACAGTGAAATTGACAACTTTTCACTTCATCACTCTATGACTTCACTGCATCAAAATGTTACCGCATGCTCAGACCAGGGGTACAATTGATGCAGGGATTTTTCCAATGGAACTCTCCTCGCATTGCTGCAGTTACGTCAATTTTACGACGCAACTTCAGCAATGCATCACTTTAGCACCAACAGATGCTTTAGAATTTCTGATGCATCTGTGAAAACATGCATCATGGAGCTCTGTATTGTAAATACAGCACATTCATGGAGTCATTATGGGATGTGCAGCAGGTACAAGAAATCTGACATATCGATGATGATGCATCAGTTTCTTGTAAATGAGGCCCTGGGTGTGGGAACTCTGACTGACTCAGAATCTAGCAAAGCAGTATTCCATATGGAAATACCTCTCTGCTTGACTCTTAATCAAGACCTAAATTGGCAGTTCTACCACCCCATCAAACTCACAATTCTCCCACGTAATTTAGAAACCCTCTGCTGGCACCCTATTCCCCACAGTGGGGGCACCTTCAGATAGTCAGAAGGCCTGTCCAACGGTAGGTCTTTTGGACGTCCTTTTTTCCGAGCATGACTGATATCACAGGCACACCTAAAGCAGTAAAAAAGTTATTGATGAAGCACACTAGAAATGTGGGAACAAAAATAAAAAGCTCTATTCACATGCTCACAAATAATGAAAATGAGATTTTAAAAATTCAGAGATTACAAAAGCTTCCCAATTATAGCTGAGAACTACCTGAAGAATTCTTCTGCCTCTGGCATAAAGCACTTAAAACATCAGCAGGCTCACACTTTGGAAATATATGAGCAGATTTACAAAGAATTCAAGCAACGCTGCACAGCAGACAAGTTGTTGGACTGCATTGTATGATAGGTAGAAATCAGAACAGTGCCACATCTACTAAAATATGGCACTGTTTTTCACCCCAACGCTGGTACATTTTAGGATACATTGCAGCAAGATGTGTGTGTGAAGTGAAGCATAGTTTTTGTACTAGTAGGGGACACTTTCAGTACAAAACGTTAAGCTTTGAAATTGTTTAACACTATAATAATTGTGTGTGTGTTCTGTACAGTACAGCACATCCACACGGTAAGCAAAGAAAACTTGTTTCTAACTTCTATGGAGGTACACTTTTTGGTGCAAATCTCTTTTTGAAGTGCAAGGTCCTCAGACTTTTTATGAGTTCTGTCCAGAATTAGGGGGAAAAATTGACTGTAATTATCTTGAAAATCTAAAGTGGCTTTGACCTCCTAATCAAGGGTCCTGTCCAAAAGTATGGTAGGAAGAGGAGTACTTGGTGACTCAGCAACACATTTCACATATTAACTGTGGTGTATGTGGAACTGAGACCCTCTATCAATGATACTTAATGAGGTAGGCAAGGGTTTCAGGTATCATGAAGGTTTAGTATGAGTAGATATGGCCTGAGTACAGACCATGCAATTGGCTACATGCTGGTTTGCCCTGCCACTTAATTTTAGAGACCTAAAATCCTTTTCACTAATTCTAATGTTTTCTTGTGAGCCAGGGTGTCCCACTAAAGAAGAAGCAGCTCACCATTTCAGAGCTATGTGTGTAAGAAATAGGAGATTATGCCTATTTTGCGAATGTCAGGTTTTTGTTGTAGCTAGACAATAGAATCAAATTTTTCTTGTATTCGACGAAGTTGCACTAGGAAGTAATCCAAGACAAAGACGTCCTAGGTGACAAGATAGAATGAGACATCTGAGTGTGACAATCATCCTAGCACTGCCTTGACATGGCCTCAGCCTATGCGTGCCTGTTAGTAGGTGTTTAAGTGATCAAGTAATTGAAGTTTGAAAAGATGAGATTCCACCAATGACAGGTATTAGCACAGACTTTAATTATGAAATGTTTTTATGGCACGCTCGAATTGAGAGGACCAAATAATGTTATCAGTTACAAAAGAATTCTTGTATAGTGAGTGATTCCAAATCAGAGACCGTATACTTACGTTCTGTGGCCAGCAAGGTCCTGCAGTAGTAGGCAACCAGATGTAAAGCTTCAGTAGAGGTAGGCTACTGAAAATATAATAGTTGAAGCATCTATTCAAAAAGAAAAAGGTAACTGGAAGATAGGATGTTTCAGAATGTGGGCACAGGTGAATGCTTCTTATTTTAGAGTTTGAAATGCCACTTCTTGATCTATACCCCAGATCAAGGACTCCTTGATTTTGTGTGAGTTTTGTAAGAGGACTAACAGTGGTATAAAAGTCGAGTATAACTTGTAGCTAAAAGTTGGAAAAACCTGGGAATTTTCTGATGGCTTTTACATTGCTTGGTTAAGGCCTTTCTAAAACTCCCTGGACTTCAGTCTTGTTGTTACCAATCCCACTGGTAGAAATTTGAAAATGCAGGAATGAAACCTGGGAGACTTAAAAGACACTTTTTTCTGACTTAACTTATAAAGACTGCAGCTATTCCCACACATGAGGATGTCACCAAGGTATATAGTAAGAAATTTATCTAGCAAATCTCTGAAAGTATTAGTCACAATCTGATGAAACACAGGTAGAGCATTACATAGCCCAATTGTCATTACAAAATGGTTGAAGTGACCATACCGAGTGTTAAAGGCTGTCTTCTATTCATCACCTTCTTTGATCTGAAAAAAGGCTGTAAGCTACCCTTATATTAAGCTTAGTAAGTACATTGAGGCCCTCATTATGTCTCAAGACCGCCAGACTCACAGTGGCAGTCGGACCGCCGCTGTCTCGGTCGGACCACTACATTATGACCGTGGCGGAGCTGCCATGGTCGGACTGCCGACACTGCCAGGTTGCTGGCAGCCTGGCGATCCGGCAGCGCTGCAAGCAGCACTGCCCTCTAGATTACGAGTCCCCATACCATCAGCCTTTTCATGGTGGTTCCACCGCCATGGAAAGGCTGGTGGAATGGAGGTGTAGGGGGGACCTTGATGGCCCCTGCACTTGGCATGGGCAGTGCAGGAGCCCCCATGCACAGCCCTGTCACACATTCCACCGAATTACAGGCAGTGGAATACGCGACGGGTGCTGCTGCACCCACCACACAGCCACATTGCCGCTGGCTCCATTATGAGCCAGCTGCAGAGTTAAGGCCCTGTTCACCGCAGGGCTGGTGGGCAGAAACGCTGGCCCTGCGGTGAACTCCAAATAGGGCCGGCAGTGTTTGGACCGCACAGGTGGTCTCTCAGCGGTATGAGGCCGCCTGCCAAACTAATAATGAGGGTCTTACTGTCTTTATGTGGTCCTACAAAAGTGATAAAGGAGAAAAAGGAGATGAGTTTCACATTATAATTGTGTTGAATTCTTGATGATCAATGAAGAGATGGCATTCCCATGAGGCTTAGGAGCAAAAAAGGATGAAACACCTGTGGGCTAAATGTAATAGCAGATAAAGCCTTTGCTAAGCTTTCTTGTAGGTATTGCCAAAGAACTTCATCTGTTTTCATGCTAAGGGAATACATTTTTATGGTATATTATGAAATATGGGACACAATTTCACCCTAGAGCGCAATCTTCTTAGATGCAGTTGTGGTTGGTGACCCACATGCCTGTCAAGGTGAAATTGCAAATTTGGCTTAGCAGGAGCACTGCCAATGTTTGGCAGTGCTCTCACTCTATCAAACTCTAATTGACCTCCTTAAAATTAAGAGGATTTAGAAGGTACTCTCTGTGGCTTTTAGGTCTATGCACAGCTCTCCGGTCAAAGTGTGTATGACATTGAGATACAAGGGGGAGCTCAGTGACTGATTGGAGGGCCCTAAGATAGTATTATTCAGACACTGCCACTGAATATATGGACATCATTTGGAAGTTAATTGAAACTGCTAATTATTCAGGAATTTCCTGAAAAGGATGTAGTTTCTATGGCTTGGCTTCAGTGCATTCCACAGTCGAGGGCTGGATCCCCAAGGTACTGCCTGGCCAGCTTTAGGGCACTGCAACCAATACCATCGCTCTGGATACCCAGATCAATGGGGTGCCATCTGCATGACAGGCTGAGCCAAGATAAGAACACCATGCAGAGATCTTTATGTACAATGCATTTTTCAGGGGATAAATTGTCAACATTATAACTCAGGTGGGTAATGCACTTTAAGCAGTTCTGCTAAGTTTCCCAGGTCCATGCGTTATGTGCTGGTCCAGTCCACGTTTTTTTCTTTCAATTCAAGGACTTGTAGTCTTCAGTATTCCATAACAAAATAACAATACAAGTTCCAGAATTCAGTAAAAAAAAAAACTGGACTTGATGAGCCCTTTACGCATAGAACTGGGAAACTTAGCAGCTATGTTACGGGAGAGATCTATGATTTGTTTAGTCACACTTTTGACTCATGGTACAGTAGCATAGAGGGGTAATGTTTCTGCTTCATGACATAAAGTGTGACATGCAGACCACAGACCCTTAGTGGGTTGTTGCTTTTGTCACAGGGATCCTTTTGCAACTTGAAGTTCATAAGTAACCATCAACAATCCTTCTAATATCGCACATTTAGCTATGAACTGGCATCAAGTGCTGCATGCAAATTGAAAGGCATAGGTGTACAGTCTTATTGTTTTCCCCTCCTTCTTTCATCATTCTAAGATTGCTATTAAGGATTCTTTTGGGTAGCAATAAAAGGAAATCCTGAATTACATTGGCCAGTAGCTCTCAAATAACACATCATAGCACAACGAGCTACTTTACACCAAGGAGGCATACCAGGGCTGGTATATGGGCATTCCCAAGCAGTCCCCCATGATTTTGTCACCAATGTCTCCATGAGGTGGACGTAAAACTGGAGAAAAGATGTATTTTCTCCAAATCTTTCCAGCGTCACATAGTGCACTGCACTGTATAGTACACATACAAAAAGGTAAAGTGTTAAACTTTCTCTAAGCAAAGAAGTATATGCTGGAAGGCTGCCCTTCCAGTATAAAACCTAACCTTGACATCACTTAAGTACCATTGCACTTTGGTGCAAGAATGTGTGCATTGGCACAAGGCAGCCTAACATACGGCAGCACAAAAGGAGAGAGCCGCAGTACCATATTTTAGTAGATATAGAACTACTGTGCTCTCTCGTTTTTAAACAATGTAGCACCTCAGCTTTGGCTACTGCACATCGTAAAAACCTAGCTTATCTCCCCCGCCTTTTCTCTAGACCAAGCACTCTTAACATATAGGCCCATATTTATATTTTTTAGTGCTGCATTTGCGTCATTTTTTTACGCAAAAGCGGCGCAAATTTACAAAATATAATTGCATTTTGTAAGTTTGCGCCGCTTTTGCGTCATAAAATGACGCAAATGCGGTGCTAAAAAAGTATAAATATGGGCCATAATACCTACCATTATGAATGACATGTAACCTCTACAACTTGTAGTCCCTCTTTATCTTAAGTTTCATTTTTTATACATTGAGTTACACACTTGTCTCTGTTTAATATGTTTGTGAAGTAAACCACTCTGACAGTTAACTTTGGAATGAGTAGTGCTATAAAGTAAATAAATGTGAGAGAGGGGCTAGGAGATATGAGGGCCCCATTGGAGGGTGGAAGTGAGGGAATCCATTAAGAAGGCAGTCATGGGGGTGGGGAATGCCAACAAAGATTGTTGCACTGGGCACCACCAATGATAAAGCTGTCTCTGCCTGGAGGTTTGATCTAGTTTACAGCTTATAAGGAAATCGTGGAAACCATCCTGGGGCAAAATGTTTTATTGGCCTGAAATTGGATGCTGCTTTCAGGTACCTTGTGCCTGTCCCCGAACAGGCATTGTGTGTGGTACAGAGAACTCTGCACCTAGCTTACGCATGTGCTGGAGGTCACTGGAGCTCTTGTAAATCACGTTACAAAGGATGCAATATATCACTTAATTTAAACTAATCAATTAAAAAAAAAAAGATATTTTAAATGTTCGTGATAGAGGCAATTGTAGGTCTTGCAATCTGAAAATAAGCATGCATTGCATTTTATCATGAAAAGGTTTAGGACGATGCACAATAGCAGCCTTAATTTGCATTTCAGCAACAGGATCAAGTGAGTAGAAGTGGTTGTGTAACATTAAAAAAAAAACAGAAATATTCTAATGAGGCGGTACAACTTGTGCTCATTGAACTCATTATGGCAGCCTGATAAAGTACTGGTTTAGAACTGTTCAGATTTGGCTAACAGTATCTTTAGATTTGGAAGCCGAATGCATTCGGTATCTTTTTACATTAAAACGCCCTGCTGAAGTCTGTAGCCTCTTTTGTCGTTAGTTTTTAAGAACTGGATTTGCTGCATTCACGATATTGACATTTGTGTTTCTCTCCATAGCCGTTGACCTGCTGTACTGGCGTGACATAAAGCAGACTGGCATCGTGTTTGGAAGCGTCCTCTTAATGCTCTTTTCCTTGACCCAGTTCAGCGTTGTCAGCGTCATTGCATACCTGGCCCTCGCCGCCCTCTCTGCCACCATCAGCTTCAGGATCTACAAGTCAGTGCTCCAGGCAGTGCAGAAGACCGATGAGGGGCATCCATTTAAGTGAGTACTTCTTTTTCTTGTGCCACGTGCACTTTGCATCATCTGATAATAACTTATGACTGATTGTTTTGTGCTCTCTACTCAATTATGCATTATTTGGTGTATTCGCAGCTTTTTTATCTTTGCCTTGGACAGGGTCCCAACTAGGCATGTGCAATGGCACTCCAACAAAGTGTTAGCAAACAGAAGTAGAGCACACGTTTTGGGCTTATATACATTTCGGGGTGGCTGCCAATACATGCATCCCCTTGTTTATTACTGTTTTTCATACAGTTGTATCGATAGAAACTCAAACTTGATCAAATGCAAGGATATGTCACAGCTTCCATTTGTTACATTGCATGTACACTTTTCCAGAATCCTCTTAATTTGCTGTATTAGCCTTTCTCAAGGACCCGTCCATTCCCCGTATCCAATATGTTTGCAAAATGTATTCCTTTCCATGTATTATCCTTTAATGTGGTTTCGTGCATTCGACTTTCTGATGTCTAATACATGCCCTGCATTATGCTGTCTTAAAGTTCCACTCATTACCTGTATTAGACATTCCTATAGTCATGTGCATTCACTGCTTAACATTTATTCAACACTCAACCATTCCCTTTAAGCCTTTCAAATGAGGGTATCTATTCTCTGAAATACTCTTTGCTAAAGCTCCCCCCATTCACTACATTAGCTTCTTTCTCACAGAATAAAACTTCTAATAGCCTCTGGAAAATGACACAATGATTTATTCTCCATAAAGGCAGTACTATTTTTTTAGGACGGCCTCCACTCATTATTAGAGCTTCCAAGGGTACAAAACCACCCTCTTTCCAATGCACTTTGCTGTTGTCCGTATGGCTTGATATGTTCAGTATGTTGCAATTGGTTTTGTAATGCAACCCCAGTAATTCCTTTAGCTTACATGGCACTAGACAAGAAAAATGTAGCAGTCTATTCACCACTTGGTAGGGCATGGTCCATGGCTCTCAAGAGTACATCTTTCACATGAATTTGTTAAGGAAATTCCTAAATGCCTAAATGGATTGAAAAGTTCATTGTTTGCCACAGATGTTTTCTGAATTTTTAGATCTGCCTAATTTTGATAATGGTGGTACTAATGGTGTCCTTGTTTAAAGGCAGATTTTTTTCCCTGACTGTCTTCTACCATCAACAAAGCATGGTAAACCATTTTCATTTTTTACAGCATTGAACCTGAAAGTCTACTTTCTTAGCACACTCCCCACCGTAATTTGCTTATTTCAGATGAGCTGATTAACTACATGTTTTACTTTTACTACAAAACGATAATAAACTATGTTTATTATCGTTTTGTAGTAAAAGGGACAGGGCATTGGGGATGACAGCCATGGAGAGGAGTGCACAGAGCATTCCCCTCACTGCGCATGTATGTTTTGCAGGCCGTCTTGGGCCGGCCAAACACACATGCGCACTGTGCTCTCTCCAGCCCGGTATTGTGTTTCCAGGCTGGAGAGAGTAGGCACAGGCTCTTAGTCTGCCTGGGGGCACCCTGGCTAGGCGCTCCCAGCCAATCCTAACGCTGCTCTGAGCAGCATCAGGATTGGTCGCAGGGCACGCTGGAAGCCTGTGCCTGGAGGAGAAAAGCGGCGTGGTGGTGGCAGCGACGGTGAGTGAAGGTAAGTGTATTTTAAAAAATTAAATTAATTCCCCCTTCACCCCCGTACGTGATGCCCCACCTCTTCAAAACCCTTACGAGTCACTCCTGCTCTCAACCATATGTATGAGGCCACCCAAAGCCACTTTGCGTGGCTCTGTATGGTCTCTTAGATATGGAGTAAGACAAAGCAGTATAAGTCACTGCCTTGCTTTACTCTGCGCCAGGGAGGCATTCCATGGGCGCTGCAGTGGGTTTTCCCAAGGAGCACCGGTGGATTTTCACGGTGCCCCAGATTTACAAAATCCTTTAAACCTGGAGCAGCGCCAAAATCTTATACCTCCTCAGAGCAGGCATATCAAGGAGAAATATTTGTTGTTGTTAATTCTTTCCATGTGTGCTGCATTCTGCAACAGAGATAAAAAGACAAAAATGCCTCTCTATTGTTTTTGTGCTGGAAGGTGTCCCTTACTGCACAAAAACACTCCTGCATGCAACGCAGGCACTCTTTCACCATGGCTCAAGGGTGCCTTCTTTGGCACTAGGCAGGTGGAAAGGACAGGAATGCACTGTATTTCATAAATAGTGTGCATTCCTGCCTCATCACACACTGCTTAATTTGTAAATAAAAACATGGCGGTGCCCTAAGCTCTCCCTTGAAACATGCGGCTGCTGCAATTAAATGTGTGAGCACAGAATACTGAGGCAGCGAAATCCTCTTTAATCAATTCACAGTCTCTCCCAGCAGCTTCAGCTCACTCTAGCTGCTTTCTGCCTTTGTGACACGTTTCCGTTTTTGTCTTCCTCCGTCTTTCCCATATGTTTCTTTTGCTCACAGCAAACACCTAATGCAGAAAAATAAGTGCCGGCCCTCCAAAGCAAGCGACGGTACCCCCCACGCAAACCACTGGCTCAAATTAAGTGCTGCTGTCACATTGGCGTAGGGTAGCACTGCAAGAACACTTGGGGCGCTGCCCTACGCCAATTCCCCATTAATATGGGGCTTAATATCCAATAGCTTCATGGTGAGTTAGAAATTATCCTCTGAGGTGATCCAAAATGTAATTAAAACCGTCTCAAAGCAGTTGCTGAAAGGGCCTGGCCCAACCAGTTAGTGTTTAGAGGGAACTGACAGACATCCCTCTTTCTGTGCATTGGTTACAACACGTCTTACAGGCAGTAAAAACTGTCAAGCCAAGATTAAAAAAGATCGGGATCACAGTACACAGCTGAGGAGGGAGGAGGGAGCAAGTGAAAGCCATGTCGCAAGCTAAAGACACTTGAAGAAATATCACTTACCCTTTGCAACTTTTCTAAGGATGAACTGGGGGGGAATAAGGATGTCGGTTTATTTGGCACAAGGCATGGTACTTCCAAATTTGGTGTTAATGTAGGCGACTTAGAATAGAGGGCTAATGTCATTGCTACCGTTCTGGTTTTATTTGTATTATATTTGAACTTCAGTTTTTCCCAGCTATGACATTTTTACATAAAAGCTTAAACATTTTGCTCGTCTGTGCTGCTAACATTGAGCCTCCCCAAGAGTTGTATGATTGACAAGAAATCTAATGCATTTCACGCTACTTACATTGCTAGTGGCGGGAGTGAAGCATTGCTTATACAAATCTGCCAAAGGTTGTCCATGTAGTCTAATTTATTTAAATTAGAAATGAAGGTGTCACATCTTATAGCAGCCGTGAAACGTAGCTTATAGATGTCATTTTCTCTCTTGGTCTCAGAGACAATGATATAGATCCATCACCCCAGGGGCCCATGTGCCAGAAAATGTTAATGGTGGGCACACTATGCGAGACAATGTTCATGCTCAGACTCTCCTCCAGCGAGCATCCTGCAGTGACAACAGCCCACATTTGCTAATTGTACTACAGCATCATACATACTCCACCCATGATGTGCATAAACTCGGAGAAAAGAAAGCCTGTAGGTTTGAATAAATCACCTTAAAGTTAACACACAATGACACACAATCTCCTCCATCAGCTGGTAAATTTAGTACCTGAACCGACCTTTAACAATAAAGGTACCCTAGGTCTTGAATCAGGATACCGTTGCCATGGCTCTCCTTCACACATAGCAACTACAAGAAAGAGCATGTATGAGTCCTTTCATGCAGCACAGCATCAGCTCAACAGGAAGGTATTTTTGTTCCAAGACGAACGTCTACCTGAGCCTGTTCCCTTTTAATAATCATGCACACATTGTTATCCGTGGTTCTGAATGCCAAATGGAGACTGTTCTTTTCCACAGCTTCGAATAAAATGTAAACAACATCTGCCATTCTATCTACAATATCTGTGGACTGTGTAGTCCACCACATTCTACGCAAATAACCTTTTAAATATATTCCTAGAGTATGGGATATGCCCTCATATATATCTGCACCCACCTGTGGTGTCTAACACCTCATACTGCATGGCAAACTGTTCTTCAGACTTTGGTGACATAGATCAGATTATAGGTCTCACATGACCAGATCACTGTCCTGAAGTATTCAGTATACAATAGGGGGCTTATTTACAAGGCTGTTACGCTGCCGCAGCGTCATCTTTTTGACGCTGTGACAGCGCATAACCAACTCCGGATCTACAAATGGAAGCTAGAGGCCTCTAGTGTCACATTTCACCCCTGGGCGCCAGCTACCACTAATGATATGCAAAGTAGGTGTTCCTAGACAAAAAGGCACGCAGGACTGACTCATTGAAATTTTCAACATTTCACTGCATCATTCCGCAACTTCACTGCGTCAAAATGGTAATGCCTGCTCAGAGCAGGCACTAAACGGATGTTGGGCTTTTTCCTACAGGAGCTTTCTTCGCATTGCTAGAGTAGAGTCATTTGTTTGACGCTAGTACAGCAATGGGTCAGTTTAGCACCTCAGATACATCAAAATTTCTGATGCATCCATAGAAACATGGTAAATAGAGCTAATCCATTGTGTCATTAGGGAATTATTAGACAGAGCAAGAAATCTGATGCATTGGAGCCGAAGCATCAGTTTCTTGTAAATGAGGCCCTATGTTCTGTAATCTTTCTTCTTGTGATTAGATGTCAGTGCACACAAATTGCTAACTAGTCAAAACCACCAAAATCCAAGATCTCCCCCACAGGGGACCATTGGAAGCAGAGAAGCTATACTTGGTGGGTGGCCTTACAGCCACCAAACACTCAGAGGCCTTGGGCCATTTGTAGTCGGGAAAGACACCAAGTCCCATTGGATTTTTGGAGTTCTTCAAACTTTATGCTAATAAACTCATAGACTCATAAAAGGACATTTTGTGAGAGACAAGAGATTGTTACCTGCACCCTGCGAACAGCTGAATTAGTAGGGATGCCAAAGCATGGGCGCCCATGGGAGCTCTGCTATTTCTAATGCCCCATTTCCTTCCTGAATATGGAGGTCAACATTACAGCAAAAACTGTGGCAGAGCAAGTTTGCAAAGTGATCCCCTCAATAGGCAGGCAGGGCGAATTCAGTTTTATGCCCCAACAAGCAACAAGGCACAACATACGATGGTTGCATAATGCTCCGGTTGACAGACTAGATGATCCTGCAGTGGTGTTGCTGACAGACAACAAGAAGACATTCTACCGGGTGTGGTGGAATTATCTATTCACCCTTCTTCTGCAGCTTAATTGTGGGCCACAGTATATTGCATACATAAGGACTTGCCGGATAGGATCAGAGTGGGCCAAGAAACACCTGTTGACGGCCCTCCTCTTCATGTTCGCCATTGAGCCACTGGCGGAGTGGCTCCACATCCAGGACCAAGTGAGGGGGTTTAAATGGGAAGATGCCATCTCAGATAGGGTAGCCCTTTATGCTCCTTATTGTCTTCACAGAACCAGAGTGGTCGGGCCCGCATGCACTTTAGATACTCCAGGTTTTAGGAGAAACTACTGGTTTAAATATTATTAAGTCTAAGTCATTGTTTTTTCTGGCCAGCACATACCCTTAGTATCTGTGGTAGGCTTGTGAGTTCTAAGTGGTCATTCCATGTTTTTATTGCTTCAGGGTATACCTTTTTTTTGCAGTTAATTAATATACCGCAAACTTGACCCAAAGGAATTGGAATGCTTTACACGAGCTTTACATGAGCACCAGTTGCATTACATAAGGACACATTCATATTTTTGTAGGAAAGGGTGACTAAGTTATTTGCCTTGAATCACAAGATGGACCAACGCCGAGACTCAAACTTGGTTCCCGAGTTCTAAAGTTGGCAGCTCTGGCCATTGCACCATGTCCTCTCCTCATTGCTCCCTACACTGCTGTGGCAGGGGAGAGGAATATTCAACCATTGATCGATAATTTGGCAGTGGAAGTTTGCTTCCTTTGCCATTCTTGGGCAGGTCTGCGATTTTTACAATGGCACTGCCAAGATTTTTGTATAAGTTGCAAACTTATACATGTAGTTTGCATTACCACATTTGGGGGCATATTTAAGAAAAGTGGTGCTGCACACAGTGCAGCGCCACTTTGCTTGCACCCCTTAGCACCCCCCAACACCACCATTTGTGCGCTGTATTTAAAATACGGTGCACCATGGCGGTAGTTAGGGGACTAACGTAAAGATTTCTGACACTAGTCCAGTGCTTTGCATGGTTGGCGTAACAAGTGTTGACGCTAATCCTGCAAGCACCCAGAGGCCCACTGTAAGCAATGCCAGTCTCCTTTTAATGCCTGCTCTGAGCAGGCATTAAAAGTGCTGAAAAAAATGGCGCAAGGAAATCTTTTAGATTTTCTTGCTCCATTTGTTTGGGCCCCACTAACGGGGGAACTCCCTCTTTGCATTCATTATGTCTGGCGCAGGCATAATGTAGTGCAAAGGGTTACAAAGTGGCGCAATACATGCATTGCACCACTTTGTAAATCTGGCACAGTGTTTTTGGCCTTCTAACACCACATTAGCGTAAAAAAATGATGCTAATGTGGCGTTGAAATGGCACTAGCGGCTCTTAAATATGCTCCTTGTTTTTTAATAGAATACATTCCACTCTACAGATCTTTCTCTGGTACTGGGACTAGCATTATCAAAATGATTTTAGTCCAGTCCCAGGGTGAGATTGCAGCAGCTGATATTCAATTCTACTATAGAGCCTCCCATCTGTTAATTGTAAATGAATGGTGGTAAAACACTGAAAGTGATCCTTGGTACACAACAGAAAAATGGGTGCTAAGTGGAACATCCAAACAACACCTACTGTTTGGTGGGTGCTTGAGTATATCCTTCATGGACTGCAGCTACTCATTTGGTAATACAATTTGGAGAGATACCCTAAAGATGTTGGGATGGACGACTAATCAAATAGACACAGTTATGGGTAGTGATGACACTCAAACAAGAGTTAGAAGGGTTCCAGAAATGGGTCATTATTGGGAATATCACCCTGGGTGATGTGATGGTTAGGCCAGTAGTCAGGTCGTATCATGACCTCCACACTGAATACGACCTGCATCATAGCCAGTTTTTCTGCTACCTACAACTGCGTTATGTAATTCTGCCGGACATCTTTGGATTGGGTGACCTCCCACATTCAATCACCTTGAAGCAAAGGTACTCCTGTGGGAAATGAGGGACCAGAAAGGGACACAAGTATACTGCTACCTGAGAAACAATCTGGACTCATTTGGTTTACTGTACTTGGCTTTGAAGTGAAATTTGGGACCCCTAAAGGACAAGGTGTGGGAAGAGGCAAGGGTGCCCCCAAGACAATCGACTTTAACAACTAGGCTTCACCTTTTCAATGAAAATATCTGCATAGGGTAAATCTCACGATGTGGAGATTGTGGAAGATAGGCAGAGTGGCCTTCTATCCTGCCTCAGATGAAGACCTCTTGCATACGATATGGCACAGCAGTGTGCTTGGCTGTCAGTGGTGCTCTCTTGCTTGGGTCTATGTTGGGATGGATACTGCAGCCTGACCCAAAGTTGATTATCCTACATATAAAAATAGACATACACACCAATTGATATAACCTGGCTCTGCTTTGGATTGGGCTTGTGATTGGTGGTTAAAAAGGATACAGCCAGCCACTGGAATAGACTCCCCACCCCCGTTTTGGCATTGAGAATAGGGCTAGATCGTTGTGGGAGCATTAGGTTGTCCACAGAAGTATGCACTATATCCGAGAAGCCTTGGGAAGATACTGTGAGGTGAATACTGGCCCAATAAGCTCACTAAAGGAAACACTGGATGATGAAATACGTGGATTCAAATCTTGAGAGGTGGAGCTCCTTGAGTTGGAGGACCTGGGTTACTGAAATGGACAAACATATGTTTGGCACAGACTGCTGGCGGGATATCTTTTTTTTATCCCTTCCATCTGTTCACTTTTATCTGTAATAAAGTGATATCTCTAAAATCAATAAAAATGTGTTAAAAAAAACTCCAGTATACTGCACCACACGTTCTAAACGTAAGTGTCTGTCTAATATATTTTGTATTCCAAGTACAGGGGCATTTTACTACTCATTCCACAGACTTACTCTGCTGCATTTTTGTTGGGTACTTATAGCCTCTGTGTGAAAAACAAAACAAAACAAAACTTTGCTTTAATTAGAGATTTTTGTCACATTCGTTTTATTGGATGAGATGTTAAGGCATGCCTCCAATTGAAGGTGCTATACAATTAAAACAGAATTCCTCTTTTACCTCGCAGTTCCACCCAAGGTTACTTGAATGTCAACTAAGTCTCCTTTAGCTCATTATTATCTGTCTGGTATCCCAAGGTAACTAAAAATAAATATTAATTTTAGGCAATGGAGCTAGAATATTGGGTGTTGGTTTTTAAGTGGCCGAGTAGAAGAATGAGAAAAGCCAAAAAGTCTTACAATTTAGATAGATTTTAACTTTCCACCTCCAACTAATAGCCAGCATTCTCCGTGACTGTCATACAATTAGCCTAAAAGCTCCTACATTTATACCTCATATGTCCAGATCAGTCTGCAAATCATGTCAGTTGGTCAGAGCAATAGCGAGCAGGAGGATGGCATGAAAACAGCCCTGCCTTGTACCCCACTCTACCAAGAAAATGGTTGTGATGTGCCTTGTGCTGCACTGATCCATAATGAGATCTGTGTGGTAAAGAAGTCAAGTTCTTTCAAAAGATGTAATACCAAATAACCCTAAATAAGGTATCATTGTGTTTATAGATAGCAATGCTGACTTGTCTCTTCATGAGAAGATCATATGAAACATATGCATGACACAGTGTTGTTGGTCTGAAAAGGCCCTGCTATGGCAGCTCCAGTCCTTCCAAAAGATCTTGACATTGTTGCCTCAATTTTGTGATTCATAGTCATCTCTATCAACGATATGTGCAGTGCCATCCTCACTCTTAGACTGAAAATTTCTGTGGGTGTGAAGTTCCATGAATTTGTCCCATCTCCGCACTTCTGACATTTCCTTATTTGATGAAGTCTGCCTGCCCTTGTATAGGTGCTGACGTTGCTTGTTTCTACCTCTTATGGAGACATGTCAGTCTTAGTGCCCAGTCTGCATGTTTTTGGACTATGTGAGTCCTGCTATTTTAATAATGTTCTTGCTTTTGGATAAGTTTGTTATCAATTATCGTGGCTGTATCTTCCTGATATCGTCTGCACAATTAATTAAGGATTGTTGTGTTCTGAGGGCCTCGGAGGAACATAGATGATCTTGATTAATAATACTTGCTATGTACCTGCCTTGCATATGGTAATTTCTTAAGCTGTCAAAGCCTCTTCTTCCAATAAGTAAGCACCAATCAGTTCAAAAACTGTGTCTCCTCATTACTCTTTGATGGCTGTGCCTTCTGCTTTTGTCCAAGGTAGTTGACTGTGTTGGCATTACCTATGTAGTATAATGGCCACCACAAATTGACTCAGTGATGACCTGTTATGCTCAAGAAAGCAATCAAGTAGATCCCAATCAAAACATTCTTCCCCTAACGCATTGGCTCTTTCCTCGGCTGTCGGAAAGTGTAGGTGTTAGACTTATGCCTCTCTCTGTGCATCCCTGCATTCCGCTAACCTCTGTCCTCGCTAGGCCTGGCTGTCTTCTTTGACTCTCCACTTCTCTGCTTGGCTTGGACAGGTAATATTTAAATTAGCCACTGACACCCTGTTGCAGGAATTTTTCGCTCACAGTTACATCCCTCATCTGGGCTTCTGACCTCTGCTTTGGCCTTGTTCCTCCAAGGTCCTCCAAGTTGCACCAAATACTGTCTCATCAATCTGTCTTGTTCACCACTGTCCTGCCACTTCCATACCCAAGGCAAAGGGTTTGATATTGTTTCAACTTTTATCCTAGCCACACCACTACACATGACTATGTTTAGACAGGTCTGAAGAGGCTATGAGCTCATAAAACTGATAATTAATGGTGCCAAATTCTTGAATCATCAGGTTTCAGTTGCCTAAAACCTGACACAGCATGGCCCCCGTGTGTGGGTATAATTTAAAGCAAGATCATGTGCTTCCACATTTTGCTAGTATTCCAGTGATCTGTTTTGCTTTAGGCCAGGGTACTTCCACTCTTGAGATTCCGAAGAATGAGCCATGTGTATCTTTCCCAGAAGAGTGTTAAGTGTAGCGTTTGTGTAGAGATGCAAATAATAGTTTTCTAGCGAAGCTTGTCTTAACAATCATTCATTCTGGAGACAACTCATTTTGAAGCCAGCCTATAATACTGCACATGGGTTACCCTATTCCACTTTTCTTCTGATTAGAAGGGCAAAATTCAAGCAATGATTGACAAGAATACATTGTGACACCAGCATTCTGAGGGAAGAATGGAACATAAAACGTTAACTATAAGGAAAATCTTGTTGGAATCACCCTAACTGCAATTTTAGGAAAAGCAAGAGTGGCTCCATTTTAGGGAGATTCCCATTGAATACCATCAGGCATGAAATCCCATAAGGTAGGATTAGAGGTGCATTGTTATAACACCACATTAGAAGGTTGTTAAGAGCCCAGATCCCTGTGCACAAAAACATTTTCTTGGAGCCGCACTGCCTGTTTAGCTGCAACTGAGATAAACATCCATGACCTTTTGGATCTTTCTTATCAGTTGCCACTCTCTGCAATGTTGGTCCCCTAATTTTGATCTCTTCTGTTTGGTTAACTTCCACATGTAATTTATGGCCCAGATTTACCCAGTTCCAGTCAATAAGTTAAATGTTTGAAGGACGGCTCCATCAAAAATGACGACCACAAGTCCAACTTCTAACAAGTATTTGTTTTTTCAAAAAGAAAATCCCATAGCCCTATTTTGGTTTTGACAAACAAATATCAGTGACAGCCCCCCACACACCGTGGGAGCTTTTACCCATGGTGTGGGGGTCATTTAAACTTTTTTACTATCCCTTATTGTCACGTTTTTCATGGCAGTAAGGAAGAATAAAAACTGCCATTAGGTGTTTTCGCCCATGGTGTGGGGTTTACTTAAACATTTTTACTGCCCCTTATGTCCATGCTTTCTATGGCGGTAAGGGAGAGTAAAAAGTGTCCATTTGACCGCCCACTGTAAATAGGGCGAGCGGCTGAATGGCCAAATCTCCAAAGGCCTTACTCCATCTGGCCGTCAGAGGTTTTTTGTCAGTAATGGAGAAGGAGTAGTCTCCATCACTTACATACTGAAGGTTCTCCCGACTGTAAATCAAACAGGCAGACCTTCAGTCACAGGGGGAGTAAACTCTAAATCATCCCCTTGGTTCTTCCAGAGTTAAGGCTACGCCTGTTGGAAACATGTAACATGGTGTCAAATTGAGGTCTCTGGGCTGCTTTTGACTACAGCCTTCTTAACTCTGAAACTTGACAATGACAATCTTTCAAAGATGTCACCTTGTCACCTCTGTACTACTAGGAATAGTAATATTCTAGCAAAGAGTTAGATGACAAAAAATCAAGGTGACATGCCTCAAGGAGGAAGGTGCCTAAAGAGGAAAAAGAGAAAAAGTGTCAGAAAATAACTTTCAAAACACAATATAACACTCTAAACATACCACCTACACAAAACATTAAAAAGGAAACAAATCCAAGTGAAACAAGCTAATGCAGCACGAGGGAGAGAATAGCTTACCAAGTCCACTGCAGTCAACGTACTTGCCTTAAATTGTGGTGTCCCAATTGGCTCTTTCAAAGATGCCACTGAAGAGCATGTCTCCATTTTGCTTTGAGCTAACACATGGTAATGTAATAATTAAATCATCTTGTTTTGAGTGTGCTCTGTGATATGATTCTGGCTGTATATGGTCTGATGTGCAATGGTCTAGAATTTCAAAGAATCCCTTGACCTTTTCTAATATTCGGATCTGTGTTACTAACTCTGTGAGGCCAGTTCATGTGCCCATGATCTCAAGGTTCCCTGATGAGCTGCTCATCTACCTGCAGTTGGAAAGTGTTAGCAAAGTGCTGCAGGCAGAGTACATGTCTCTTCTTACTGTATAAAGGCTGCAAGGGTCTAGTAGCATTGGTGATACAGCTGGGGTATCACCTGTCTTATATTTTTAGGCATGAGTAGTCTGTGGCTTGGCTGAATCACACCTCATCCCCCACACACCTAATAAAGGCCTGGAGGGAGGGGGTTGCTAACATTTGGATTGGCCATTAAATGGTGTTGCAAGGCCACTACCTTGCCTTTTGGAGAAGTGAGCCTTGCCTGTACTTATGTTGGATGAGCCATTTAAGAGCTCGATTATAAGCAAACATAGTGTCTCAAAGGAAAATGTTTAGGTTTGAATGATTTGTGGCTCTTTCGTGACGTCTTTATGAAACTGCGATTGTTCCCTAGTATGGGCCTTCCATTCTTAAACGTTTGTATAATGTATATAGAGTGAGGAATTGTATTTGTTTTTTTGGAGCCAGTTGAGTGTTTGCATTGTTGTGCTTTCCGTTTCTTCTCTAAATAATGGTATTGTAGACCAGTCTCATAGAAACAATGACCTTACAAAAAGTCGGAATTCACTAGAAGGAGTACATTCTTCAGCAAATTCAATTGAAACTTCTCTCTCATAACCAGCAATGATGCCCTGGATGTCAAGGAGAACTCAGAATCAGAGTAGCTACGTTTTTGGACTCATCCAATGACTTGCAGTGACAGAAACCAGCTGTGGAGAATGCTGTAGATGTTGTTGCTGATTGGTGTAAGCACCAATGTATTTGAACTTTTCAGACACATGCTACTAAACTTCATTGAATGGCAAAGGCAGCCTTGGCACTCAGAGAGTTTTTCAGTGGCTCCTAGACCTGTCTCTAATTCTGAATAAATTTGTCTATAATCTCCGTACTTTTAGAATTGTATGTTGTGAAATTTAAAAATATTCTGTTGTGAATGTTTTCACAGCTAACAGCAGTGGAGCAAGAGGTATCAAGAGCGATTTCCCCACAGAAGCCTCTAGAGGTTAGCTCTTCTAGACCCAATTTGGAATTCAATGCTTGGATTTATAAAAAAAAATGATTTTACCTATATTTATTTGGCCACCAGGACAGCCGAGCTTAAGGATTGTATGTGATTTGATAGAAAAAAAAGTTCATGGAACACCGTTACTGAGAAACCATGTCACCTAAACAGTTTAATGGAATTTTCAGAATGAATGTCATTTACCATTTCATAGAAACCAATTCATACAATGTCTTTTTGTTCAAAATTGACTGTGCCATGCTTAGTTTGTAGGTGTAAATGCAATAGTTGCAGGTCTTACTTTCAGAAAAGTGTGTCTGAGGTATTTATTTGAGTGTTTTACTTCGGGGGACATTATTTCCAATTCATATCTTTTACTTTTTGAAACAATTACTTTGCATGCTTTTAATTCGTTTATCCTTTATTACCCCTAAACACCATCCATCCCTTACCCCTCGATACCATCAATCCCTTCCCCCTGAAATCCCTCGCCACACCTAAACTACACCCATTCCTGAGCTATAAAAGCCCTTTCTACCCCTAAACTTCACCCAACCCAGAAACGTAAACCCCCATTACATCTAAACTGCACCCATCCCTGAACCCTAAAAGTGCTTTCTACCCTTTCACTCCACTCATTTCTGAACCTTACAACCCCTTGTACCACTAAACTCCACCCATTCCTGAACCCTAAAAACCTATTTCTACACCTAAACCCCACAAATCCATGTCCCCTTGAAACTCCTCACCGCACTGAAACGCTAAATGTCCCTGAACTCTTTAAAAAAATCTTCACCATCCTTAAGCACCAATCACCCATGCCCCTCTGAAAGCTCTTTACCACCTCTAAACTCCACCTAACCCTGAACCCTAAAAACTCTATCTTCTATCCATCACTGAATCCTAGAGCCTCTCAATAACCCTACAATTCACCCTTCCTTGAACCCTAAAAACACCTCACACCCCTAAACTCACTTATCTGGGAACCCTAAAAACCCCTCAGCTTTCCTAAACTCCACCCATCCCTAAACCCTACAAAAACACTTTATGTGCATGAACTCTATCCATTCCTGAACCCTAAAAACTCATCATCACCTCTAAACATTAGTCATCCCTGGCCTGAACCCAAAAAACATTCACTAGTCCTAAACTCCACCAAAGACTAATGTAATTTTGGATTGTCCTAAACATTGTCTTTCCTTTAAATGCTTCCTTTCATTTTTAATTTATATGTATTTCCTAAACATTGTCTTCCCTTAAAACTGGCTTTTCATGATTTAGTTCCCCCCAGTGTGATTTCTCAATTTCAGTTTTTCAATTAATTCACATACACCACAGTACAAGATGTTGCTCTTGCTTCCGCCTTCCTGCAACGGACACCATTCATTCCAGAAGAACCATTAGGTGGCTCTGGAATGTAGAGCATGGAATGTAGGCAGAGAAAAGCAGGCTACCATATTTACACTATATAACCCCACACAACTGTTGATTGGTACAGCAATATGAACCGCAGAAAGAATTCACCATGAGAAATGATTTATTCAGCAACAAACTCACTTCATTCATCAGCGTAGCAATCTCGCATGAAGCAAGGGAATCTAAATCCATGTTTCATTCCAGAAAATGCACAAAGGAATGACATTGGGAGACTCTAAAATATCATCATAAAAAATATGAACACCTAAAAATGTTTGTGACAAGGGGAACAGAAACAAAGAACAACCATATAAATACCCAGTATAAATTTAATATACTTTAATACCCCAATATGGTCCATATATTTTTGCCCTTTTACTGTGACCCCTTAGTGACACATTGGCCCCATCTTACTAACAATTTTCTCCAGATCTCCATTACTTTTGTTAAGCAGACCCAGTGCAAAGTGGTGTAGTGGTATTTACTTTCACATGCTAAGCAGAATTTGCATTGGAAAAATTCACAAAAGTAGTGCTATGCGCTACTTTGCACTACTTTGCAATGGGAGTGTTTCGTGGGAGGTACATCAGCGTTCCCATGCAACCATCCATAGGTTTTGACACATCCCCGACCTACTAACATTGGTAAACAGGGATTTGCACCAAAAACGTATGCCTTCTTGAGGCAGATATAACTGAGGGCCACATTTACAAACTCTCCACATTATTCAAATTTTGCTTGTGTGTTGCACTGTGCAGCACACATCTGAAGTGGGAAGAGTATTAAAGCATAGCTTTTGTACTAGAAGAGTCTTCTTCCAGTATAGACTATGCTTTAGTAGGGTTTCCAGTGCAATGGGCTTTCTAGTACAAAAGCTATACTTGATAGAATTAATACACCCTAGCACCATGGTGCAAGAGTGTGTTCATTGGCACATAGTACCTTGAAGTGGGCCAGTGCAGGGAGAGGAGAAAACAGCACAATTTCTTTGTAGATATTGTGCCGTCCTACTCTCCTACTTTCACACAACGCACTAAGGGGGTCATTCTGACCCCTGGAGGGAACCGCCGAATGACCGCGGCGGCCGTTCTGGCTTTCCCGCTGGGCCGGCGGGCGACCGCCAGAAGGCCGCCCGCCGGCCCAGCGGGAAACCCCCCTCAACAATGAAGCCGGCTCCGAATGGAGCCGGCGGAGTTGTAGGGGTGCAACGACACCCGTTCCCACCATCCTGTTCCTGGCGGTAAAAACCGCCAGGAACAGGATGGCGGGAAGGAGGTCGGAATCCCCATGGCGGCGCTGCAAGCAGCGCCGCCATGGAGGATTCCCTGGGCCAGGGGTAAACCGGCAGGAAACCGCCGGTTGCCCTTTTCTGACCGCGGCTTTACCGCCGCGGTCAGAATGGCCCAGGAAGCACCGCCAGCCTGTTGGCGGTGCTTCCGCGGTCCCCGGCCCTGGCGGTCATGGACCGCCAGGGTCGGAATGACCCCCTAAGTCTGTTCCACTGTTTCTTAAGAGAGTCTGACAGGTTACATAGGATTTAGTTTGGTGAATATTTGACACCCGATACTCAAAAGCGGTACACTTGGATTTCCAACAGTATACATTCCAACACTCCGTCCCACATCCGAGGCTTAAACCTCATTGTTGTGCTCCTGATTAATATCGTGGGCCTCAGCACTCTCATATTTGTTTAGTTACCTGTAGGAACAGTACACAGATTAATGATAGGTTCAGGTAGCCCGAACTGCTTTTCAATTTGAGGGAATTTGGAAGATGGTTACGTTGTGTTGAAAAGGAGACCTTCCAGCATAATGTGTCTACTAGATAATGACCTGAATCAGAACGTGGCACAGGAATATTTGCGGTAAATAAGACTTTTTGTCATAGGATAGTATTGTGGCAGCTGAGGGTGTTTGTGATGGTTTATTAAAGATTGGAGGAGCTTGTCAGTGGATTGATTTAAACAGCACTGTTAAGAACTTGTAGAAAGTTCTGTGCTACACCGTGTGCCTGCTGCCTGTAAGGAGGATGTGGCAGAAGATCACTGTAGATTCAAGACATTCACAAGTTGCAAAGTTTAAGACTCTCTAGGAGGAGGCAGGGATATTGTGGGAATAATTTGAGGAGGCCATTGCAGTTGTGCACTGTGTCTAGTATCAAAGGGCTTCAAGTACATTACACCACATACCTAATACAAAAGGAGCACAAATGAGGAAATGAAAATGTGCAGGATGTGCTGATTGTCAGACAACTATTGAAGTGTTAAAAAATAACAAAGAGGTGGCCCAAGTACTGGGTGTTGTTCAGAAACATACATTGGTGGCCCAATTGGACCTAACACTAGCCTGTTGTTAATGTGAAGTGCCACCCACTGCCAGAGCATTATCAGGAAGAATCTCAGCTAATATTGCTTAGGTTCCATTTAAACTACCATAATGCCTCAAACTGAGCTACCATGGTGCATGATCCAGTGTCAACTAACACAAGTCCATTGTCATTGCCAAGCCTCAAGTAATACCATTGCATTGTTTTAATGTTGAAATCATTGGCTCTTACAATTCAGAGATCAGAGATTTGAAGCTAGATAGAAATGGAGAAATCACTTGAAATTATTGTAGAAAATGTACAACAATACAACATCATCAGTGGATATTATATTGTGTTTTAATTAAACTGTTTGACATTTGTTATCTATTTTGATTGTCAGTTTTACGATGTGCTTCTTGTGACTTTTGCCATTTTTATGGTTTAGTAATTAACCAAAGTGTATTAATAAACAATACTGTTGTCCAATCTGAAGTAATTAGATTGGATCACTATAGTTCATTTAGCGCGCTTGTTTCACAGGTAGCACCACAGCACTGTAATTGTCCATTGTATGCTTTTTTCTTTCCAAATGTTTTTTGGATTACTTGAGCTACATAATAGGATCAACAATACCACACACATCTCAGCAAAAGGAGTATCCTTGTATAAACCTTTAGGACGTGCAATATGTAGCTCAATAAATCTTGATAAAACGTTTTGACATTGTAGTGGGGGAAAGGTATAAAACTGGAAGAATGTAAAGAAAGAAGATAGGTAGCAATAGATTAAATTGACTGGGAGCATAAGTGGATAAATAAATAACAGAGAAGACAATTACACCTAGATAATATATCTGAGAGGGAATAACAGTTTACCAGAATCTCAAATAAGACAGTCAAGGGGTTTTCATTTTTTGTGGTATGCATCCAAATTTTACTACAAGCTCTTCGCAGCGTCTGTGTTTCTATTGAACGTCTACTAAATATTCCATGGCATTTTCAAATGTGACATACCCATCATGTGTGAAGGGGAACAGAAGAGGTGTTTTACAGATGTGCATTACTGACTCCACAGCAATCAAAATTTTCAGATCTAACAATCACATGTCAGTTTCACACAATTCTAGGTGCATGAGATCAAGATCAGCAAATGCACCCAAACAGCCTCAAGCCAGTTTTAGAGTCAAGCAGATACCCAATATACAGTTTATGTCATCCATGAAATTCGATCAATAGTTTGGAAACACTTCCGTTCAATCAATTTATGAAGTAGAGTGACCTGAGGATTTCTACAATGCAAGCATGTATAAATCTATCAAATCATCATCCAGAGGCATTTGTTAATAAGAAAGAATCTAGATTGAGTGAACCTACTCGACTATTTTTGCTTTGGATACAGGTTGAAAAACCTCTTGCTAAGTGTGATCCAAGATTCTCTAATCTGTCCTTATCCCAAGTCTACCTCCCATTCCTTCCTTATTTGGAACTCTATTCATATACTTTGTTTCCCCAAATGTTTGTAAATGTGAAAGGGTAGTTTTGATCTTGATATTGTTTTCTTTAGTTTCAGGAATGCATAACATTCAGTATTAGATTGCCCCATCCTTTGTTGTAGTTGTGCAAAAAATGAGGGTTGGCCCTCTAGCATTTGGTTTTTCATCTGAATTATCCAGCAGTAGCTGCCACTAGAGGGAGCCAGGGTGCTGCCAATCTCATTTTTAAGTTATGTGGAAGGTAATTTCAAGAGCAATTACCATCCACATAAGTTATGTTTTTTAATTACACAATGGCTTTAAGCCCGTAAGGTGCTCCTTGAGTGCTTGGCTGCCTCTCGCACTTGCTTTCGAGTGCGGCACGTGCCTTAGTGAGCATGCGTCCCTAAGCATTTTTGTTTAAAAAAAGCCTATGCAGGCTAAGAGCTGACCTAGCGCCATCCCTGGCCTGCAGTGTTTGAGGGTCTGAAGAGACCTCCCATTCATGATGCCAGCAGTGTCATATTTACATGCAATCTTGGGTGCCTAGAGCAGAAGCCCTGTATTCGCTGGACTGACTGTAAATCACTTTTACAGGCTATAAGCAAAACACTTTCCCAACAAGTCACTTGTGACTTCTTGGGAAGAGGTGTTGCTTACAGTATGTGAAAGATTGCAGGCATGTGACTCGAGGTCACAGTCATGAGACTCTGTGACTTCGAGCCACATGCATGCTTTTGCATCAGAGGCCGAGAGGGCATGCTTGGCACCATCCAGGCCCCCATCCTGGACTGGAACAGCAGCACACACCCCTTCAACATGCCTGCCAGCCTGTGGTTTATTTTTACTGTTTTAGAAAATGTAAAAACAAACTAAATGCTGGCACAGCAGAGCACACATCCGAAACTCATGTATTTAAAAATGTCCCTTTTGCGTGCTTTTATCATGCAGAGCTGTTTTACTTTTGTAAATTAGTTCATATCACTATATTGAGAGGTATTTACTAAAATTGTTAATAATGCCTCTCAATATGGCGATACAAACTGATGTGCTAAAGTGAAACGCACAGGAATGTTAAAAGTATACAAGAGACTACTTTTAAATATGGAGCTCAGGAGGTGTGCATCCTGAAGTGACATATAAAAGTGCTTTAGTCTCTTGTATGCTTTTAACATGCATGAGTGTTTCACTTTAGTAAATAACTATAGTGAAAGACATTTATGAACAGTTATAATGAATGCCTCTCAATATAGTGGCATAGCCTGAGTTCTAAAGTGAAACATTCCTGCATGTTAAAAACATACAATAGAGCACTTTTAAATATGCAAGTTCAGGATAGACGCATCCTGAACTAAAGTGCTGCAGTCTCTTGTTAGCTTTCAACATGCAGGAGCATTGCATTTTAGTATATCAGTTAATATCACTATAGTGAGGGGCATTTATTAACAGTTTTAATAAATGCCTCTCATTACAGTGATATAAACTGATGTACTAAAGTGAAAAGTTCCCACACATAAAAACCATACAAGAGGCGCCCTACCCCTTTTAAGTTCCATCAGTCGCCATTGGAATTATACCAACTCTGCCCAGCCATGTCAATTCACAACTGAACTGCCCACTTTGATCAAATTATGTTTCCTCAAAAGAATATATAATGTGGAGGAGATTTTAGCTTTGAGTGGATGTGTTAGAGTTTGAAGCATTCTTTCTGTATCTTGTAGAATCTATGATTTTGATATTTTAGTGAGTGATCAGGAAACCAAGACCGACAAAAATGTTCCTGTACCTAGAACCATCTTGCTGCATTTGCTAATACGAATGCCTTCTGTTATCTGTCAAAACCTGCCAGGCACAGCCCTCTTTTATATTTTTGTAACTTAAGCTTTTCAGAATAAGGCTTTGTTTCATATCGGACCAAGTAGAGGACAAGATCAATGTTGTTCAGAAAATCTTAGGACAGGCGAATGAGAAGCTTATTCCCCAAGTAGTTTATGATTAGCATTATTGTCATAATAACTCATTTGACACTGCCCGACTAAATGAAATATGTTAAGGATATTTTAGAGTTATATCTTTTGTTTGTTTAATGGTAAACTCTTCATTAGCTGTTAGTTTGTCGGTTAAATAATCCTGGATTAATATGCCAAGGTTTATAATGGGGCCCGCACTGCATTTTAAGGAGGATGCATCAATCATGGGTTTTTGGCAATGTACGTTGAGCAGCATTCATTCTAATTTTGATTTATTTAAGGGATATCCCAAGATTTTGGAGTATTGTTGGATAATATCTATATGCATGGGATCGAGGATTCAACCTTTAAAACTAATACTATGACATTGCATGCATATGCTGCAAGCTTATAAGTTGTTTCAGTGTAATTGGAGCATCCTTGTCCCAATGCTTTCCATTACAACACATTACAAGGGCTTGTGGGATAGTATGGATAGCCTACTTGTCTGCTTCCTTGACCTAACTAAAAGTACTCAGATGCACTATAATAAGATTTAATTGTGGCATTAGTGTTATAATATCACCTTGAAGATACAACTGTAAGTGAAGTTGACCTCAACTAAGAATGATCTCAAGAATCTCCATGATACCGTGTCAAAGGTATTTTTTGCATCAAGTGTTATTATCACCACAGAGGTTTCCATGGATCGAGTAAAGGATAGAACATGCATCTGAAGTCTGGCATTGTGAGTAGACAGACAGATCTTATCAAGTCCAATTTGTGCAGTGTGTACGTTTTTAAATAACTGCAGTCTCCGAACCAGAATCTTGGTGAAGATTTTGCAGTCCAAATAACAAAGTGAAACACAATGGTAACTAGCTGTACCAGTAGGTTTCGTATTTTCTTTTGGGTTTAAAATAATCAAAGCTTTGGCTGTTGTAAATGAGACCTTCCTATGTTCAGAAATCACTTATGGCTTAACATATATACTTCAATCAATGGATTTGAATCCGGTGTGGTGAGACCTAAGAAAAGCCTGCACATGTTCATTTCATTTAACATTATTTTTATTTTATGACATTTGTATTTACACAGCAAGACCTTGTGTTCATTTTATGAAAAATATATTCAACACTTCAAAAATGTACATGCAATAAATACAAATATATCATTCTACATTACAGACAATCTGCGTCTCTTATACACACATCCCATGCTCTCCATATTCACTCATCCTCCACCATCCAGAATCACAAGAGTTGTACACTAATACAACAGAGACCATTCTTCTTTAGCTTTCTATTGATGTGTCACAAACTGGGTTTGCAACAACTGATCAACGTACCTTTCAGTGGCACCCAAATATTTTCGACTACCTTCTTCAGCACCAGTCTTTGAGTTTCTTTCTTGACCCAAATTGGCAAGTGGGGTTATCGCTATGAATAGGAAATATCTCTTTGGGTCATGACCCCATTTAGACCCCATTTATAAATGAGCATAGCTTCATATTTATATGTAGTATCATTGCTCTAGACCAGCGGCCCTCCTGGCATTTACATGCGGCCCCTGGGTCATCAGCAGCACTGTGCTGCTGTTTATTCTACTTGGCACTAGCACAAAAATTGTTCAATAAACAGGCAAGTATTTATTTGGAGCCTAATTCAAAAAGGAGTAACTATGGTGTCCTGGAACTCAACTTTAGAAAAATCTTCATTATTTAACACTTCTTGAAGCAAAAATATAAAAGTATGATCTGTTTGAAATTCAATAAGTGCATTTCATTAACCTGCAGAACCGCTTCACCTTTGCACACAAGATTATATCACTGCATTGAGAAGTATTTTTTAAAATGATATTTTTCAAACAAATTTAGAATCTTTCATCCCCCTCCACCGCCACACCCTGGCAACAATGAGAACTGTGAACTAAGAGGCGAGTCAGTTGTTATGTGAACTTTATAGTTTATTAAATCAGACGCAGAAGGTTTTATACAGCATACACCCTGAAGACGTATTTCAAGGTTCTTATGTGTGATGACGAAGAAAAAGGAGGTAAAGTGAAATAAATCATTTGCCTAGGATCACACAATTTGGTTAAGTGTAGAAGCTGGGATTTATATCCAAGTTTCTGGTTTCACATTGCGCAATTCAGACACTATGGCCCTTATTTACACTTTTTTAGCACCGCATTTGTGTCATTATTTGACGTAAAAGTGGCGCAAACTTACAAAATATAATTGTATTTTGTAATTTTGCGCTGCTTTTGTGTCAAAAAGCGGCGCAAATGGGGCGCTAAAAATGTATAAATATGGGCCTATATGTATACGCTTCTCTTCTCCTACAACCACTTTACCACTACCCCTCTCCACTCCAAGCCTCTGACTGCCACCCTGCTGGCATCAATGTGGCCCTCGGTCACATCACAGACCAAACAGTGCGGCCCCTGGGAAAATGTTTGCGAGTACCCATGCTCTAGACCAACCCGGTGCCTCCAAACAATAGGGACGAAAAAAATCCTGTGAAAAGAGGAGTAGTAGTTTTAAGACCCAACATTCTCAGAAAGGATGTAATTGCAGATGGATCAAGATTACTCTTGCCTCCTCTTAAACACCCACATGTTATATGCTTCCAATCAAAGTGCCTTTCTTAGGAGACTGGTCACCATCAAACACTCTTCACAGACTCTCCAAAAATTACTCAATAAATGACTCACAGTTTTCCGAATCTGTTCCATTGAGGCTAAAGTTGCTTGACCAGGAACTTACTGAGGATAGAGGCAGCTCCAATAAATCCCACAGAGGTTCAATTGTGCGCTACTTTTAAAAAAGTTTAAAAAGCACACGAGAGATGGATCCTTTACTCCCTAAAAAACTAGTATATTTCTACCTAAACCAAAAACTAAAGGCACTATTTACCAAATTCACACTGGGGAACTCCCTCCTGGGGTGCATTGATCCATCTCATCTAAGGTATAAGTTCAGTATCCAACTTTCAAAGCATCACTATAGGGCATTAATCCCACTAAGAATGCAAGTGTTAATTCCTGACTCCACATAAATGATTGGGTAGAACATCTGGGCCAGGGACATTTCCTAATTTCCTATGGTGTGAGTTATGACCGTTTGAATCTCACTTACTGCCATAGGAGATCCAATAGTAGCCCGATCTTCATCACAATGACTGGTCATATGATCTCTTGCTAAGAGTTGGTCAGTCTTATCTTCATCTATATCTTCCTTAGACTTATATAGATCATCGTAGACGTTTTTCACGGCCTGAATTATTTTGCTAATTGATATCACTATTTATCTTGTTTTCAAGTGCCACAGTATGTATAAAAAACCTCTGTTCTTCAAATAATTTTCTAGAATCCTTACTGTGTTGCTAGCACTACATATTTGTCTATCTTTGAAACAATGGACCCGCATTACGAGACAGGATCCTAGGGCCAGATGTATCAAAAAAAAAATTGCGTTTCTTAAATAGCGAATTTTAAGAAATCGCTATTTAAGAAATCCAAAATGGTATGTATGATTTTTGCGATTCGGTAATAGCGATTTCTTAAAATTCGCAAAAGCTATTACTGAATCGCAAATAGAGAATCCGACCCCATTCGCACTTATGGGCCTGTAGCGAATGTTTTTGCATTTCCCAAATTGTGAATTCCAGGTAGGAATTTGCAAATTAGGAAATGCAAATCCCAGGGTGCTGGGGGCCTAAGGCCCCCTCTGCTGCACCCCAAAAATATTTTTACGGACATGTGAAGCACACACATGCCTTAGGGGCATGGGTGCGTTACATGTCAATTTTAAAAATGCATTTATAATGCATTTTTAAAATTTGCACATGGTTACCACCAAACTTTAATTTGTGGTAATTGCATTTCCTAAATGCCCAATTCGCATTTAGGAAATGTTTGATACATGTGCTATGGAAATCGCAAACAGGAATTCTTTATTTGCGATTTCCAATTAAGAGAATCACAATTTGCGATTCTCTAAATGGGTTCCCAATTTTAAGGAATCGCTATTATAGCGAATCCTTAAAATTGCACTGTGAATGCCTTTCATACATTGTGAAAGGCATTTTTGCATTCGCAAACGGACGAATTTTGCAAATCGCACCGTTTGCGAATGCAAAAAGGCTTGATACATCTGGCCCTTTATGTATTTTTTAAGCAATCTCAGTTTAAGCTATAGTCACAGTTGTTTGACATAATTGTGAAAACTCAGGTTTTTTTATGTATATTTAACAGGGGCGGTGCATTAGGAGTATTCTCAACTGCAAATATACCAATGCAAGTACCCCAAATTGTAGCTTTCATTGCATCCCCTGTAGTATAATAGCTCTGATGACTATTGCTATTGAATTCAAAGTAATCTATTATGCTTCAAAAATAATTTCCCTTTGTTGGTGGTTTCTAATTAGATCATTATTCAATGTCCATGGATTTGCGTGGGGTTTTAGGATACGTTTTCTAGAATTAGCTCAATGAAAGAGTGTTCAAAGATACAGATAGGTTCTATTATACCTTCCAGCACATAACATGGTAATCAACACAGGAGTATGACTGATGGGAATAGGTAAATTACTGAACTGTTGTGTGTAGCATTCTGCACAGGTCTACTAGATTCAAATGTTTATATTTCACCAGTAATGTGTTGCATGCTTTTGGTGACTTGGGTATATATCTGTTTTTCCTATCCAGCATCATGCCCGGAACTAAGTTAAAGTTGCCACTAAGTACCATTTTCTGATTCACCTGCCAGAATTTTCTTTCTGACCTCATCTCAAAAAAGGGAGAGTCTTGAGTTGGCACATCAATATACTTATTAAGAAGTTCCCAGGCCCATCTCCCTTCAACATCTCCTTCCCTCACAATAATTTCAGGTCCACCTTGTTTCTAGACTTAAACAATTACATATGTGTGTACAGCATCCCTACTGCTAGCCTCACAGATCCAGTCCCTCTTTACCTGAAAGACCTGTCTGTTAGAGATTCCAGTTTCTTGTAAAAGGACCACGTCATCATTTCACTTTCCACAATAGTCTTATATGTTTACCTGGACGATTCAAATCCTTCACATTTAAAATATTAAGCTTCAGCATCTTTTATAACTGAAGTATCAGCATGTATCGCCATACACATACATTTTCTGTGTTTACTGTCGAATTGTTCACTCTACTGCCTTCCTGCATAGAAATACGTGTTATCCGTAGCAGAGCCAAAGGTACAGAGACTAATAAATGTGAGAACAAAAACAATGAAAAATGAGGGGGAAACCAAAATAGACATGACTCTGCACAAGTCAATGCACTATTTTGTTATGGTACAATCTAAATCAAGGAAGTTGCTATATATAGTTAGTATATGTTTTGATCTGTTTCTTGTCATAGATCAATCTGAGCCAACTTCAGTTTATTGACGTAATCAAAACTGCCCTTAACAAACCACCTCAAAACAAAGTGAGATGGCTGCTGTGAAATCATTTTCATGTATTTATGGTAATTCAATGTACAAATGCAGTGATTGGCACTGGTGACATGATAAGGATTAATGCTGTGATTGCTTTTTGTAACTTGTGCTGTGGTTGGATTCATTTTCAGACCTTACCTAGAGATGGAAGTTTCCCTTTCTCAGGACCAAATTCAGAAATACACAGACTGCCTTCAGTTGTACATGAACAGCACTGTCAAGGAGCTGAGGAGACTATTTCTTGTGCAGGACCTGGTGGACTCCTTGAAGGTATCCTTATTAAAACTATCTTTGATAGTTCCAAACCCAGGGGCTTATTTATGAGGGGTTTGCGCCATGCTTGCACCACGCAACATAATACATGCCTGGCACAAACCACTAAGTCATATTTTTGAAGCCATGAAAAGCCACTTTGTGTGGCTTTGAATGGCTTCAAAAATATGGAGTGAGGCACACAGTGCAACTCTCTGCATTGCCTGACTCTGCACTAGGGAGGTGTTCCATAGGCATTGCATGGATGTTCCCATGCATCTCCCATGTTCTTTGATGCATTCTTAGATTTTCCACACCTGTTACTCCTGGGAATGTGCCAGAATCCTACACCCCTCCAGGTTACACACAACAATGAGAAATATCTTTATTATCAGAAAAAGCCTCTCAGGATTGTTTTTGTGCAGGAAGGTGCTGTGAGATGGTAGCTGTGAACAACTTCTGTGCCTTTTTTGCCAGGGTAGATGCTATGGCTGTTACTTTTTCTTACCACATCCAGTCCTATCCATTTGGGTACGCCGAGGTAAATCTGTGGCCTGTTCTGCCGAGCCAGTGGTAGGGTGGAAGACGTGAATGTGGAGACACCTGCAACAGCTGGCAGATTGCTGCTGAGGTCCTACCCATTCGAAGGCTCTGCCAAAGTGGATGTCCCATAGCCTTACGGAGAGGCAGGAAGAATGTTCAGTAGCGTTGTGTGCTCTGTTGTGCCAGCCACCTCCTAACCAACAGTTCTTGACACTAGCTGCAGATCTTCCTGTGCCCCACTGGATCCTCTTGGCGGTTCTTGTGGTAAACAGAAAATAGTGTTCAGCAGGCCAATTCCAGCCTGGATTAGTGGCATAGTTTTCAGTAAGACGGTTCCCAGTTACAAAAAAACGACTGGAGTTCTTCGGTCATTGTACCATCTTCAGAGCTCCGAAGTATCCATTAGACATTTTTGAAGCCATTTTACCTGACACACATAGTATGCCCAAAGGAACAAATAAAAACTGCTTAAAAGCTCACAAATATTAAAAGTACCCAAAATCCTGACATATGAAACAAAATATTTTATCGGGCGAAAATCATGTAAAAACTTCTGGTTGTAGAAGAAATCTTCCAGTAAAATGTTTTTTTAAACAAATCATCTACCTGCATTTTTTAGTCAGACGTTTTGCCCACAGATACACTTAATAAAGTTCATGGCTATACAGTTAGAGCTAATAGCTCTAACTATAAGCAAACACGAGACCCATTGCATTGCAAATGCTTGTTTAATTTATTTGTGCATCACCTCCCTTAGACTGGAGTCTCTGTTAGCTTGCCTAGCAGGAGATGTTATTACAGCCCAGTGAAGTTCCTGTGTTCTGGCATGAAACCGAACGATAATTCTTCTATCTAGTAAGATGTCCTTCAGCACTTCTGGCAATTAGCTAGCTATATACTTGCAATCACAAAGAACAGGTTTTATTTTTAAAATATGTCATTCAACAATGTGCATGAACGTAGAGAACAAAATCGCATGACTTGAATAATCAAAAACAAAGAGAACAAAGATAATTGCACAGCCAAAAAAACATGGGGACAAAAGACACTTTGAGACAACAAATTCCATAAGTTACTAGGAGCATTGATCTATGGAATAAAATGTTATTGGCTCTGTTGTCCAATAGCATAGAAATAAAAAATAAAAAAAAAACAATGCACAGGTAAGTAGGTAGGTTACAATTCAATCCCCATTAATTAGGTACATCTTTAGCCAGCCTTCCAGACCCACCCTAAAGGTATGTCATGAAGTTTGGCTGGTCATTTCCGTAGAGTGCCTCATAAACATTTTGTGAGATCCTTGTTTCATAAGCATGTATGTTTAGTGTTGAAATAATGATGTAATCGAAAGAGTAAAACGAGATGTTCTTTCTTTTTTCAGTTTGCTGTACTAATGTGGCTACTGACTTACGTTGGAGCGCTCTTCAATGGGCTGACACTGCTGATCATGGGTAATAGCACGTACTGATCATTATGCGTCATCCTTTTGTGTGCTAAGCAGCTGTGAACAGCAGTGCCTGCTGAAAAAATTCATAAAACTGGATTGTCTTCCGCAAAATGGAAAGTATTTGATTACATGATTTTCAGAGTTTGTGAAGTAACATATTTTTCTATAATGTACATGTTTTAACCATTCATTGATTGGCTTTTGATGGTTTTTTTTGGTTGTTGGTGAGCAATAAGAACCAACGAAAACATGGTTTGCGTAGCAAGTGAGTGGTGCATTTTAAGTGTAGGTGGTTCTTCTGTGTGCATCTCTTTGACCAATAGCACCTATTTTCCACCACTGCATACCTTTCAGGAATCCCAGTGTTTTAGCAGTGGGCGCCAATTTAGGTCCAGGTTGGCCAGATTCAAACCTCATTTCATGATATTCATGTCATACACACTCGCATGAACCTTATTTATACAATGACTATCTGACCACTTGTCATGGATTAGGGCATGTGCTGCACCTCTGATCTGATATCAGCTCACCGAGGCATCTACTAACTCCATGCTTACCCACCAGAGTCACCTGTCACTATGTATTTACCCACCATCCACTGCCTCATACATTGTTTTCATGCCTAATTCATCTAGATACCCCAGTTAGCCTCGGGTTTATCATTTTACTAAAGGCTTTGGCCCTGATTAGAGATAAGGTGCTAATTCCTTTTTAGGTGCGTACTACTGTTTTCCCCTGGAACTGTATTTAAAGCTAGGTGGTATTTGACCAGGCAGTAGTTGCACATGTACAATTTGCCCAAGTAAAAATTACATGTGTTGCACATAGGGTTTTGGTCATGAAAGCTGGGGAGAGGTTTTTTTACAAATAGTGGTAAATTCAGAACGCAATACATGGTGCGAAAATTGGAATTCCTTGCCATCTGCAAACATGATCCTTGTCAGGTTTTATCTGCAGTAAAGTTGCAGTCAAGTAGTGCAGGATACCTAATACATACATGAGCAAAGAGCATATGTACCATTAGCGCATGGGTAAATACAACTTAAATTGGAATCTGGTTTTAGGGGCAAACAGGAGTTGCATCCGTAATTGTATTAACTCAATAGCCGTGACAATGCGTTGGTGTACCAAGCCACATTCATCTGTATGTTCAGTAGTACCTGTTTGTCCACAGACCCAAGGTCCTGTAAAACGTCCTTAGCAGATAGTCCTCCGAGGACCCATCTTATTTCATCCCGTGCCTACCTGCTCCTTCATCTCTCGACAAAAGCATTTGTGTAAAGCAAACTTTATGGATAGGAGTCACAAAAATTCCAGGCAGGCTAGACCAAGCTAATATACCTTGCTCCCAGGGGCACAGCTTCAGGGGGGTTTTTGAGGTGTTACACCCCCAATAAATGTATTTTATGGCAAAAAGTCGGGTACGGGTGCATTCAGTTCGGTAATGTGAAATGTCTGTCGGATTGCATCAGAAATGTTTACATACACCGTGACAAAAACGCATACACTCTCTCCCTTTCTGTGCTTAGAAAGTCTTCAAAAATTAAGTTAGTTTGCAATAAATTGTTTTCCCTCACTTCATACCCTTACCAATCTTCATTTCTCTCTCTTTCCCCTGCCCCTTAAGCCCCTCTCATGCACCCTGCTTGTCATATAATGTATTTTAAAATTTTGTGCCAGCCTGATTGCCGAGAAAATTAAAGCTCCCCCCCCACCCACAATCTTACTGACCAAGCTACGCCCCTGCTCGCTCCTTTGCTTTGATAAAATGGCCAAGGCGAGCAGCTGTGATTGCCCGGTTACATTGAAAGGGTGTGTGCTAGCGGATTGTTTCATTGTCTTGGACATTGACAAATACACTTAATATCTGGAAAATGCTGATTCTGTGATCTTTCTATTCTTTCAGCTGTGATCTCCATGTTTTCTCTGCCTGCCGTATATGATAAATATCAGGTGAGTCATGGCAGATGATAACTATTAAATATACTATTGAACTTGTCTGTATACTACACTTATTAGTCATTACTAACTCTCTCTTAATGTATTTGGCCATTCAGCCTCAGATTGACCAGTACCTCGGGCTCATGAAGACCCACATAAATGCAGTTGTGACAAAGTAAGTCAGTTGTGGTGTATGTGCTACTATTATTGCTGTTTGGATGGGTATATTTTGGTGTTATGGGCTGTCTCCATATTGAACATGTAGACGGATCAGAAACATAGTGCTTTGTCCCTGTGGCTGGTCACTCGCTCTTCTTTTACTCAGGTCTGGCAAAATGCCCTAAGTATTTTTCACCTTCAGAAATTGCATTCTTGTGTAGTGCTTAATTTGAAACAAAATACATGTGCAAGAGCCCAAAGTTGTTCTTGCAGCACGTCACTGGGGTTCCCAATTGCCCAGATTGCTAAATGCCACTGTTGCCGAATACCAAACTACGCAGTTCTTCATTCTGCCTAACCCCCTTGCAGTCGTCGCCTACATACTTGTCTCATTATCTTTATACTGCAGGTATTTTTTCATCTCATTTTCCCTTTGTCATTGTTTTCCCATCTTTCTAATCCCCTTTCTTTATCCCTCTTCTTCCATTCTCGATCTTGTTGTGGGTCAAAGTCTGATGAAAAATAACTACATTCCCCAAAAATGAGATCTGGTGCCTCAAACCTTCATCCGCAAGCACCAAGTAGGCATTATTACTGCCCTGCCTCTGTAGCCACAGAAACACTTGCGATCCCACTTTAGACTTCCTCACCCACTGTCTTTAGAAAAGTTAATCTAGTCACAATAACACTCACTAATACTTTCCTTTCCTGAGGCTTCTGCTCCCTAAGCCTGTTTTCAAATGGCAGTGGCAGGTTCACTCCTTCAGACTGCCTACTTTCTATCTTCTTTAAAAGACTCCTCTTGCCTTGTCTACCATTCAAAGGTATCTCAACCCACATGTTATTTACTAATGGTAAAGATATGCGAATGTTTAGAATGTCATTATGGAAGTGCGTTTCCACAATTCTCTAGAATGGGAATGGTTTGGAAATTCACTTGATGGCTCGTTTCGTAGAAAATTGCAATTTTAAATTACAAAAATTGTGAATATTTTTAATATATTATTTTGTATTAGAAGTTTGTTTAAAGTATTTTCTACAAAGTCCCTTTTCATGACACCTAATAATGGTAAAGGTAGCCCGCCGGTTTTCCGCTTCTGGCCGCGGCTGTACCGCCGCGGTCAGAATGCCCGGCGGAGCCCCGCCAGCCTGTTGGCGGTGCTACCGACGACCTCCGCCCTGGCGGTAATTACCGCCAGGGTCAGAATGACCCCCTATATATCTGGGATGATTGTTTGATGAATTACATCAGTGCAAATATGTTTTCACAAACTGTGCTCCGTTTGTATGCAAAAACATGCTGTGATTCACCAGACAGTGCTTAATCTGTTTTAAAAACATAAAAGCAGGAGCCAAAAATTATCTTACAGGCCTGCCATTACCACTACTGGTTGTCAGGGTTACTGGATACCAAGGTTGCCTAGACTAGATTCCACCTGATTCCCCTTTGTTTCACCACCCTACATTTCCTGTCTCTTTATCTCCCCCTTCCAGGTTATTTTCACCTCTGCTTTCTCTCTTATTGCTGCTTTCTTTTATATATCTTGCTTCTACATGTACCATTTTCTACCTTCTTGTTCTTGTTCTTGTTCTGGATCAAAGTCTGGTGATGAAAAACAAGTTCTGGTTCCCAAAAATAAGTGTGAGTGCCCAACTCCTGCAACCACTGGTACAAATTAAACACTGTCAAATACTGCTTGTTAAATGTCTCAAAACATGTTTCTTGTTATATGCAAATTCTCATTTATGGCACCCTTTGTATTGGAATATGCTTCCAGTGAGTGCAGAACTTAAGTTCCCGCACCCATGAGATACATTTTCCTGTGTCTTTGAGTTGGGGCTCTCTAGACATATGTATCAGACATAAACCGCAGCTGGAGAATAAAGAGCTTGCAGCGGTCAGTCTCCATTTCCCCATTCGGAGGTCTTGGGATGCTCGCTCTACCAGGTTGAAGACCAAGGTCAGCAATATCAGGGGTACCGAAAGCCCAGATTCTACTGTTAATGGCCAACACCCAGAATGGTAAAATGTTCATATATGTATCACTCTTCCTACATTATGACTTGAATAGAGAAAGAAAAGATATGTGGTGGTGCTAATAATCTCAAACAATTCACAAATAACCTTGTGGGTCATTATTAGCATTACTGAATATAAATGTATCTTTGCACCAGGACAGGAGAAGGTACAGGATAAGCTAGAGGCCCAATGATGGTGCCCATAAGATTTCATTACAAAGCTGTCAAAGAGAGCATTCTTACCCAAACATAGGTCAGGGCACCGTTGGCTTTGTAATCCACAATAAAAAGATAACAATGAAAGATCAATATGGCACCTCTAAATTCTTCTTTTATTTTTTAGAGTCCAAGCAAAAATTCCTGGCACCAAAAGAAAGGCAGAGTAAACGGAACATCAAGAAATACGACTTTTAAAATCTTGGGGTGGCCGGAGTGAAGACAGCATTCCTAATACATCATCTCAGTTTTCCTGTACCATTTTTTTCAACACCATGGTCTTAAAACCACTCATAGGCGGAAACAGCTCTTTTTATGCTGACTCGCGCCTCTTAGGATCCTTGCAGTCGTGCGTGTCTGACACTCCTGTATACTGAGGGGGAAGGGTGTTCTAGAGGTAGGGGGTTTCTGTTGCTTTTTAAGTGCATGATGCTGGAAGCCTCATTAAATATTTAACTTTTGTTTGTGTTGTCCTCTTTAATCTTGGCAGTGCTTTAAAATGTGACATGTGGCTAGGGCTTTACGCTTAGTGCACTGACGCAATAGTTACACATTGCTTCTATGTCACTGGATTGCTGGATGGGTTTTTCTCTCTTAACTCTATGGAATTGTTGACTAATGTTTTGGTGTTTCTTACCACAAAACGTGAACACAGTGTACTGTACTTCTGCAGTAGTGACCAGTTTTGTATCAATGAAGAATCCAGTGGTCTTGATGTAAACAATCGACTAACTGGTGATAAATGTCCGGTATTTAGAGTTTCAGCCTGTTAAGTGTATTACAATTAGTATTACATCCTCTGTAGCTCTTGACAACTTAATTACAAACTCTGAATATTTGCACTTCTAATGTACTTCGTACCGAATGCAGAAATTAATGTTATTAAATGTGCACAGCTTTCTGTCTGCTCGCATTGACAGATACCAATTAACCCAGATAAATGTACACTCTTGCAAGCACCCAGTATATGAAAGTGGAAATGGACAGGTCTGTATTTTTTGTCCCTGCACAATTTCTCCAGCAAAGAATGACACAGGAAAAACGATTGTATTTTTTGTTTTGCAGTCACTGTATCTCAATGTGTATTTGAGTAAAGAATGAACATGAAATAAACTTTCTAGTGCCACAGAACGTTGTTTTTGTGCTAGTTTCTCATGTGCATTAAACATCTGATAAGACAATGTAAGTGTTTATGGATACCGGGGAAAATGTAATTATTTTTTCCATTTACGAATTTTTATTCGGAAATGTGTAAGACCCAAAGTGTCGCCAAAGTCTCATGCTAAGTGACAGATGGTTTATTCGAGATGGGGAATGTTAGCTAGAGGTTGGAGAAAAGCCGGGTATTCAATTCTTCCCTCCAGAGGTGAAGGGTGTTTTTGAGATAAGTCCTCCCAGAAAGTTGCTTCCCACACAGCAACTATTGCGTGTGTCCTTAGCATGTACACCACGAGGACATTCGCTGTATGTTACAGGCCACTGTGGTTGATGTTAAAACCTGATCTTGGTATAACTAGAATAAATTAAAGACATATGTACGGCGTTTGTTCTATAGTTTTATTTTTCATTTGAACCAGTTGAAGTCTGGGCAAAGCTGAATTTCTAGATATTCATATAGGACTGGATTAGGGTTACATAAATCCTACAAACAATACAACAAGTTATTTAAGATTTATTAGCATTCATATTACATGCATTAGTATATTGTAAGGGTGTGCCCTACTTTTTTCATATGCTTAGGTCAAATGACAATAATATTGCATCCACTACTTCAAACTGTCCACTATTCTGCAAGGTAAGCATAAGAAAGGATAGTAGGTGAAAATAATTGTCAAATAATTAAATTAGGTGATGTGGAGTAAAAATAGTAACAATTTACTTAAAATGATGATGTTGTGGTAGGCAGTGTCCTGCTAGTGATATTATTGTAGGCCGACATTATTAACCTCGATATAGTGTCATAGAATCATTGGAAGCCCCTTGCTGATGCCCCAGTCACCTTCATCACCTCTCATTCATACTTAAGCAAGACCACATTGTCTGTCTTTAGACAGGATCAGCCACAGGCAGGCCCACGTGACTCTGTAGAATGCTTCACCCGAAGCCAGCCTACTGGGAGCTCAAGCATCTGTGGAAAATCTGCCATGGGTATGAAAAGATTGCTTTGACCTGCTGTTGAGCTCCCAGCGACAAACATCTGCTGCACTTTCGAAAACAGAAGATGTAAATTAGAAGATTCTAGGTTGGCTAGTAGCTGGCTGTAAACACTCATTTCTCCTTTCAGATGGGAAATAGGCCTTGTGGTTGGGTGCAGAGATTTGTCTTTATTTGTCTTTCACAACAAAGCTGTGTTATATTTAGGCAAAAATTTGAGGATCATTTTAGTTTTAGTTACCCACTTAACGTATGCTTTTTATAACAGTCGGGGCTATACAGCGTGCAATCCTTTCATATATCACTGTGGGTAGCCCATTCCTCCCTGCTACTTTACTGCATGCTGTCAGCAGCGATCGTAAGCTTTTGTAAAAGGATATTTTCACAGTGTAGGTGTGTGCAGGTCAGGGAGAGTGCTTATTTCCGAAACGTGGAAAACTGCTATAACTGCAAGAGAAACAATCATTTAACCAGCCGCACCTTAATTGATTCCACTTTTAAATGCTGATACATCTCCCTACCATGAGATGCTAGTACTTGTTAATTTGTTTGCTAAATTCATGCAACTACCCTACACTTAGGCTTAATTTTTGTAAATCAGTTTTGAGCTGTGCTTGCACAGAAATGATGCAACTTAAATGCCCTGCAGTCTTCTTGTCTCATAACTGTTCGCCTGGTATACTGTCCAGAAAGAGCCAAGTGCTTTTGGTCTGCTCTTCAGAATGCAGGTGGGGAAAAGCCATGCTTTTTAACTCCGGCACCTCATAATGTATGTACTTCAGCCCTTGTATTCCTGCACAAAACTTTTAAGTCTTGTCGCAAAGCACTTACATTCTTGCCCACAGACCTCATGCTTCATTTCAGAGCACTTGGAGTCTACACAGAGCGTTTCTCCGGTTCCCAGGTACAAACCTTTTCACTTTCACTTGCCTGGGTATATGCAGGAATTTTCTTTCCAGGTTTCTCGCAGGCCTCTTGTGGGAAAATGATAGTGTGGTAGCCATCAGTGATGGTAGTCCCAGAAGGCATTGCTTGCTCACCATTCTATCATGGCTGTCAGTCTATGTTTAGCAATGTGTTCGTACCAAACAATCAGGGCTAATATAGGCCTGACTCTTCCGATTAGATGCTTCTTATTTAACTAGTAAATAAACAGTTATGCAAACTTTATGCCTACACACTCCAGTCCTGTAATTCTAGCGTCATAACTAGCAGTCTTGTTAGCTCCAGTTCAGTTGTGTTCACTTCTGTAGAGCCCAGTCTTGGGCTGCAGCTTTCATTGCTGCATAGCCTACTCACCTGTTTGGGTTTTAGGAACTACATACATTTTGATTTGATTTGATAGTAGAGCCTTAAAATCTCAATTTTAGCTGCTGCCCTTTGAAAACTCCAGTCCTGAAGGTCCTCTTAAATTTGGAGTCCCTCATTTGGTATTTAGCACTCAGAAGGCTTTTTTATTCCTTTTTATTTTTTTCCTTTCCAATGCCTTGCATGAACTTACTTTTGAACACCTATGAGGCATGGCCAACGAGGATGACTGATTAGACTTGCCCTGCCGTAGCTCCCGACAAGGATCCTGCTGCTCTTTTAATGTTGTGACCCCACGGATGAAAGCAGAATACCTCCAAATCCCAGCACCACTATCCAACTAACATCGGGCCTCCAACTGCTGTGCCAGGCCAGGAAATGATCCTGAAGCAGTCTGGCTGAGAACACGCCCTAATGCAACCTGGTGCTCTGGGGGATGGTGTAATCCGGGAGCCGAGTGACCTCCTCCTAAGCATACACTTACAGTGGGCAGTCTACCGCCACCTCTAACTAATCTGTGTCCCGCTGGGCTGCGGGAGACCCACACTTAAGAGCCTGGGCTGGAAAGACCAATGGTGGGATGCATCTCCTATGGCTGAGGTGGGGACTAGAGGTCACAGACACTGACCAGTGGGACAAGCCTGGGCTGAGGCTTCATGTGAAGGTGAGCCTCGCGTGGGCCAGGCGCAGTCCTGGCACTCCCATGAAGGGTGCATTTGGATGCTGGTGATCCTGCAGGCTACACTATGAGGGCTGTTAGGTGGTTCCACAGAATTGTATAATTGAGCCCTGAGTGACAGAGTGTGGTGGAGAGGGTCGCACCCTGGAGAAGGGACGAGATACCTGCCAGGGACAAGCTGAGGAGAGACTCGCTACTTGTGGCTGGAGTCCTGGGCACTGCTGTGTGAGGCCTGGAGGACATGGGTGATACGTGCGCAGTTTGCTGCTGCTGGTTCGCCCTGGGCCGATAACTCTCCTACAGCTTAGAGAATTGTCTGAGGAGTCCAGATACTCCATGGGAGGATGATCTGCTCTTTCTGCTGCAACCACATAGGCTGTCCTGGCAGAGACCCGCTTCACCTATGAGGTTACAATAACCCTTGAGAGGGGCCATCATTATCATTAAATAGCAGAGCAGAGGTTGAGTGGGCCAGCCATTCACAGGCAGGTAGGACACTGGCCGAGTGAGGTTGGGACATGCCTGTGGGACTGGGGAGGTGCACGAGATCCTGTTTAGATTCCTCCACGAGCATATGTCTGCTGTCTAACCCCCGGTGGTGAGGAGTGAACTGGTGTCAAAAAGGAAATACTAGGACTGCCTGTCTATGTGCATTCCTGACCTGACGGCCCCCGCTAGTCACCAGGGGGATTCCTTCTGTTGCTTAGGCTTTTTCCATAGGCTCCGCAATGGTGAAAGACAAGGGTCCAAAAGCAGTGCAAACTAATACCAAAATGTAGTATACAGTGCCTGGCCCGCACCCTCGGGAAAAAGGACTGGTGAGCCGGACGGCCCAGGAATCTACAGAACATACGCAGGGCAAAACTGAGATACAGGGCACTATTCAGGGTTCAAGGCAAGCACTGGAATCGAAAATGGACGCTATGTCCATGTACATCAACCATGTTAGACTGGACCTTCATAAAGTAACCGAAACACTGAAGCCGATGTTACCACAGTCAAGATGGATATCAAAGAGGTCCAGGCCATCGTGGTGGGCCTCAAGTGTAGTGCGACGCCCATGGAGGAGGGTGGGGAGGATGCAGAGGGACGATTTAGAAAAAACAATTTACTCTTCCTCAGGTTCCCGGAGCATGCAGAAGGTCCCTCTGAGGAACTCTTCCTTGAAAATTGGATCGTCAATACACTCAAACCCAAATGCCTCTCTAAATTCTTCTCTATCAAGGAAACACACAGGGCACTGACAGTGGCGCAGCTCCCCAGTGCACCTCCCAGAGCAATTATAGCCCAAATGTTCAACTAAAGGGATCGAGCTATAATCCTTCAACATGTCCGTGCTCACAGCCACCCACAATACAAGATAAACAGATACAGATCTTCCGTGATTATACGCAGAGAGTACAAGACCTCTGGAACACTTTCTGTTGGTTAAGTGACAGTTGCAGGAACATAATATAAAATAGAGTCTGGTATTTCTAACCAAGCTCTGAGTTCAGTATGATGGAAAGGTACATATCTATGAATCCCCACAGTAGGCTGTGAACTGGTTGGAATCACTGGGCCTAGGTCCTGAACAACATACATCTGAATGGCAAGAACCAAGACACACAGAGTGTGAAGTGCAGCATAGAATCGAACAATGACAAAAAAAAGCAACTTGGCTCCCCATCATCAGTGAGGCGAGAACGTATCCTTCGATGGCCCGGATGGCACCTGGTGTCTTTGGAGACACAGAACCCCTTCTCCCAGATGAGCCATGTTCCAGAGACCCAGAGTGACAGTTCTGAAACGGGGTGAATGGGTCGGGGTCTGACACTCAGTAGAAGTTTGTGCCACAAGCCAGGTAACATCTTTCTCATTGGGGGCGAGACACATTACTGACATTTAACACATGTATTGCCCTCCTTCTATTGGGACCCAAAATAATACTACTGAACAAATTATCTTGGTTTTGTGCCCACTATCACTATAATTTGAGGGAGACTGAGGATAGGGCAGACGTTAACTACTGAGCGCCTTTTTGGGGCTCCTGATTCATTGAGGCCTTGGTAATCCAGACAGTTTCTACACCAAGTTCTTCATAGCACAATAGTTGTGCAAGGGAAGGAAGGGAAACTGGAGCAGGGATTGGTGTCCCCTTCGGCCATTTGTTGAGTCTGGGGGGGTCCCTAGATTCTGCCTGTGGGAGGGACGGGGTAGGAGGGGATGTTGATGTTTTTTTCTATTCTTGTTGGGACAATGTTCCTATTGGTTGCTTTGTTTACAGGGGCAGATTCCAACTTCTTCTGGTACCATGAGCTGGGGTGTGGGTTATACATGCAGATGGAAAGTCACTGGCCACTAACCCAAGTTATGTATGGTATGCCTGGGGGCTAAATATAAATTGTTGACTTAGAATGTGAAAGTCTGCACAGACCAGTGAAGAAGATCAGAATTTATGCATATCTCTGGAGATATGTTATCTTAAACGGCATTCCTCCTGGAGACCCATTTATGGAGGGACTGTATTAAATACCTGAAGAAAAGGTTAAGGGGCCCCTGGATATGCTCTAGGGGGCATTGATATGGGTGGCCCCAGCAACGAACATGCATAGCAGACCTGACTACTTTTCTATCCAATCGTAAGCCACACATAGAGTGCTGGATGTGCACTATCTGGTCTGCTAAATATGTAAACACTCACCTCTGCTGCTCATATACTCTCTGGAGCGGCAAAAGCTGAGGGTGCTGCTGTAGAAACTCCATGCTGATGCCCTGACCGATCAAGTCTTTGGGACATCCATTCGAGGCCCTGACACAACATTTTAAACATAATTGGAACAAGGTGATCGGTGATATAATGGGACACCATGAAAGTGGTGCTCTGACAGGAGGCTGCATTGGAGGCGCTGGAGACAGCACTGTCCAGTAATCCAGCAGTCCTGTGAGACTGGGAGAGACAATGTCACAAGGTCTGTGAACTATAGCACCATTTAGAAAAGCATATCCAACATATAGGACACAGGATGGTGCATGGAGGATGATAAAGCAGGTCACCTCTTGGCACGACTGATCAGGTTTAAAACTTCAATACAGCCAATCTTGGTGGTCAGGGATCAGCGGGGGCGCATTGTACATACCAAACAGATGATCAATGATGTTTTTGCGGCACATCTTTGTAAGGTATATCCCATGCCGGAGTGTGGGGCGCAGATTCATCTGCTCCCAGCGTACCTAGCAGAGCTGCCACTGCCACAACTTTCCTTGGAGGACCACGACCTGCTGTGGGCCCCACTGTCCAGGTAGGAATTGATAGGAGCGGTGGATACTTTGAATGCCGCTAAATCACTCAGAGAAGGTGTGTTCCTGGCAGAATTTTATAGGCTCCTCTCTGGTACCCTGATAGATAAACTACAACCGGTATATATGCTGAAGCACTAGAGAGAGGGTTGCTCCCAGAATCCATGAGAGAGGCTCATGTTGTCTAAATACCGAAACCTGGGAAAGACCCCCTGGAAACGGGCTCCTATAGGCTGCCCTCTATGTTGAATGTCGTTCAGGAACTCCTTGGTCATGTATTGGCGGCGAGGCTGCTCCCTCATCTCCCACGCCTGATCCACACAGATCAATCAGGATTTATTCTGCAACAGAATACACTGCGTAACCTGCACCTCTTGACCCATGTTCTGCATGCACCTGGACTGAACGACGACAAATAAACTCTTTCCTTTTTAGACATAGAGCAAGCCTGTGACTCAGTACAGTGGGTGTATATAAAGCAAGTCCTGGACAAGATAGGGTTAGGTCCAAATTACATCGGGTGGGCTTAACTACACTGTAGCAGCCCAAAGGCGAAAGTGCGTACTGGGTGGTACGTTTTGGCAGAGATCCTATTACAGAGGGGTACACGACAGGGGTGTACACTGCCCCCCTTAATTTTTGCTCTCGCAATCAATCCTCTTGCTCATTGTTCCCAGCAGACATTACAGGGATGGGGTTTGCAGGTTGGCAGCACAGTACATATAGTATCACTGTATGCGGATGTTGGAGGCAGCACGTTCTGGTTGACTGTGGCAAGGCCCCAGCCAGGCAGACCCTACCATTCCCATCAGGGATGGGTGGTTACACTGACTGTATAACCTGCACTCAACCTTGGGCAGCCTGCCACTGAGCAGTCAGGCCTATCACAAAGTCAATGTGTAAAGCACTGGCACAGCACTCTCATGCAATAAATACACTGAGCATCACAAAAGAGACTTCACACTTGTGGTAGGTAAACACAGTTTGTATTAAATACACACATTAATTAACACAACATAAAAATCATAAACGTCTGGGCATAAATCACACTTGGTAATATGACTAGCAGTACTAAGCCCAACCACGTTAAAATGACATCAGTAACATGTACACTTGGGAGAAATCCTATGTTGCCCCCACCAGCACCCTTATGCAGTGCGAAACGTTGTCAGAACTGGGCCCACCTTGGCAATTAATATAATGCAATACCACACACAGTTATAGGATGCACCCCAGATCACAATGATATCAAGAATATGTACACACAGATAATGACAACACAGCAGTTATGTGGGCCAAGGCCGCACTGATAGAACCAATGTCAAAACGTAGTATCCAGTTTGAAAGAAATCAACGTGTGAAGCTGCACCACCAGTTGATGTAATCACCAGCAGGCCCTCATGCAGGCACTCCCATATGTACACATTCCCTCAGCACTGCTGCACAGTGCCACAGATATCAGGCAGGTTTGTATGGAGCACACTTGCACCCACACACATGCAACACTATAATGCAGTGCAACTGATATCCATGAGGTCAATTGGTAGTATAATGTAGACCCCATGGCCCAAACCCTCCTCCACCCTCCATCTCACCCCCACACCCACAGATTAGAAAGAGGTCAACCCCCCCCTCTGAGTTTATGCCACTCTCAGCCCTAGTCACACTTAGTTGAGGACCCAGGGAAGAAGGTTGGGGGTAGGTAGCAGGACTGATTAGGAGGCAGTTGATAAAAGGGGGTTGGCCACCAGTCAGGAAGTTCACCTGCAGAATGTGGAGCAGAAGCAGCTGAGGGCAGTAGTTTGTTCAATTAAAGGATTCTGTAAAGTGCCTTCCGGCACCTGCCTAGTTCTGCAAAGCACTTGAGGGATGGGGGAGAAAGGGGTCGCACAGTCTCTCCTTACCTGCTTTAGATCATTCTTGAAAGCGTTCTTCCAGGGCAGTCAATTACTCTCACCACCTAGGCCTGGTCTGAGCAATATTACCTGGCACATACTGTCATCGGGGGCCAGGTGAGGAGAGGGCAGGTAATTCACCACTCAAAGGGCCCAAAAGGAACAATTGATGAAGAGGGGAATGTAGGAGGGGAGCCTCTCAGAAGGTAGAGGTGCCCCATCAGGTACACATTGATCAGAGGTGATGTTCAGCAACCCGGGTACAGCGTCTGGTGTACGATGATCAGAGTCGCACCAGACAAGTCCGGCTTCACACATAACGATGAGTTGCAAATTCCGTGCCTCCCTAAAAATGAGGCACAACACCTAGTGCGCCATGATATGTGTCACATCAGACAGTTCTGATCACTTATGATGAAGAGTTACCAATCTCATGTGATGCCTCTATGTACTCTTGCTGGAATAATGTTTAATGATATGGAATGTGCAAGTGTTAAATGTCACTGTTGGATTTTCCTTGACTACTTTTATTTTTATTTTTGGTATTAAAAATCAATAAGAACAGTTTAAAAAAAAAAAAGAGTTACCAATCCCATGCATCCCGAGAACTGAGACACACTGGGTGCCCATTGACATGGGTTGCACCAGACAGTTCCAATCACACACAATCAAAAAGATGCAATTCATTACCTCCCTGGAAAAGTGGAATAATGCCCGATGGCCATTGATGCTGGTTGCACCAGACAGTTCCTGCCCCACACACAGGCACAAGTTCAGTAGTGCTGCATGAGGTAGAATTAGGCATTACTATGGTTACGCCCCCATCTGTGAGGGTTGCAACCTGTGACTCGGGCACTGCCTGTAATGAGCAAGCAGCTGGCATGGTGCACTTGGGAGATGCAGCACAATAGATGAAGCGGGTCACGGGAGGTCCCGCAACTGGTGAATCCTCTCACCACCAACAAGATGCTTATGTATGCTGAGGCTCTACGATGCAGGAGCCACACTCCTTAGATGCAGGCAAAACCTTTGGGGCTCTGCTGCAGGCGATCTGGTCTCCAAGCATAATTCTTAGTTTCGCGCTCACTCCGCACTGCCAGTTGGAACACAGCAGGCAATGTGGGCAATTATGAGGGCACCACTCTGTCACAAGCAGACGGTGTGGGCCCCTTGCAAGAGGTCTTTGTTGTCCTTGATACCTCCACAAGAAAACACAGGGCAAGCCAACAAGCCCTTGGAGAGCACACTTTAAGGTGCCACACAGCAGCGTGCCCAGACCAGCCATGATTCAGGAAGGGTGCACAGTCCCTTTCAAGGGCTGTAATCCTCCTTGTGCACAACAGATTCCTCTGGCAGTGTGCACCACGCAGACCAGGTTCTGCAGTCCCACATGCCTGCAAGTGTATTGCCACCCTGTTGCAGTTTGGCACCAGTAGTTATAGTGCAGTGTGCTTTAGAATTTAGGGATGTTTCAAAGGTTCATCCTTTGAACCAAATATATCTTCCCTAAATTTTTGCCCTGTCTTCCATGGGGCCTGGAATGCGAATGTTAATCTTCAGTGGGACCATGATCTGTCTCTCAGAGTCCAGGTGTCAAAACCTCTCCCTCCACTCTATCCAGCCAGGCCATCAAATGGCAGAGGTCAGTCGTTCCAGTTTATTGCTGTCACTGGGGAATGCACAGGTGTGCTCCCCAACCTCCGGTGTCTATTGGAGCCAGGTAGGTAAGCACACAATGAACTTTAGAGCAGAGAAATGTCCACTTTCTCAGCTATTAATGACAAAACCACCCTTACCATAGGAAGGAATTTATCACTGTGAATCCAATTATATGAAACACCATTAGGCAACTCCACTGCAATCCACTATGACAGTTGGGAGTGATTTCAATCATTCCCCCATGTTAGCCTGTGGGGAGAGCAACCCTCAGAGGTAGTGAGAACACACCTGGGCATTCTTCACTACATTTAGAAACACCCTTGGTGCAAGTGCGCACACACTGACCTGGTATGGCAGGCTGGACACATGTTAAAGCACCATTGTGCGGGCGCACACTCACAGGCCTACATTGGCAGGCAGGACACGTTAAAACACTATTGTGCAAGCATGCACAAACAGGTCTGAAATGGCAGGCTGGATACATGTTAAACACTATTGTGCAAGTGCGCACACACTGGCCTGCATTATCAGGCTCAGCACACACTGGTTAGCGACCACTTCATAACATGTAGGAAGGGCGTGCTCACTTTCACACTGTACTTACAATGGGAATGTGTCCAGGGCCATAAGTCCACTAAAAGAGAATCAGCCAAACCCAGAGGAATAAACAAAAACGTTTGGGAAAACACTACCTCAGTGTGTCCGGTCTAACAGTGGATGATGCCATAATATACCTATGCCATCCTGACATATCAGATCCAATTCTGCTTAATATCCTGCGTGAGTTCTGGGAATTCTCAGGACTCAGAGTCAACAGCACTATGTCAGCTCTCTTCCCACTAGGACAGTTAAAGGGACTGCTAGTAGACCAACTGCTGGAATCTGGACTTCTGTGGAAGACAGACAGGCCCATATTTCTACTTTTTTTGTCACCGCATTTGCGTAATTTTTTTAATGCAAAAGCGGTGCAAACTTACAGAATATAATTGTATTTTGTAAGTCTGCACCGCTTTTGTGTCAAAAAATGACACAAATGCAGTGCTAAAAAAGTAGAAATATGGGCCACAATATCAAATACCTTGGGATATATGTTACCCATTGAAAACAGCGGGCGTACGAGCTGAACTTGGGATGCATGATTTACAATCTGCAGCCCTCAACTGCATTCTGGACCACATTGAAACTGTCTCTGATGGGGAAAATAGCACTTATAAAGATGGTGGTTCTGTCTAGATGGTTGAATGTCCTACAGGGAGCCATGCATGAAGTCCCCCATGGTGTTCTGTGACCTGGACCGCTTGCTGGTAGAGCTCCTGTGGGCTGGTAAGTGATGCAGAATAGGCTTTAGTACCCTTAAGAGAGGATGGAACACTGTTATCTAGCGGCACACCTTCAGCATGCAATACACTGGCTAGACTGGGAGGCCAACTGGGAGAGAACACTGTTGGAGCATGATGACCATCAACTCGGTACCCTGCTAATGAGGGAAATAGACATACCTGCTACCTTCCCTCACTTTATTCACCTTCTGAGTCATCTCTGGGAGAGAGTGGTGCGACAAGTGCTGGTGAGTGCACTGTATGCCCCGGACCTGGTCTACTGGATAGTGCACCTCTTTGAACAAATAGCTCAGACAGTGACAGTTGACAGGCGGCAAGCCGGGAGCTGTATAATGCTGTCAGATCTGTACCTGGTGGGCCGCTTCATTACACTGCTTGATGCGATTGAAACATTTGACTTGGGTAGGGGACAGTTTCTCCAATACGCCAAAATCATGGACACGGCTAGCCAGCTACAGCCGCCATTTCCAGAGGCCCCTGGGCCCACGCAGTCATTGTGACCATGCTTTCCATAGTGGGTGGACGGTGATTCATAACACACATATACTGCGCACTGCACACAGGCAGATGACTAGCACCGCTACTAATAGAGGATACTTGGCAGCATATATGCGACAAGCCGCTCATGCCCAAAGACCGGCCTAAAATCCATGCAGGAGTGCACAAGGTGTCAATTAGTGTGAGGTTCAGACTGACATAATAAACTTAGTCCACATGGTGTGTCCTTCCCCTAAGGCGCTACACACTATATACCCCAATAGGTCCCAGAGCTGTGCCCGGTGTGGTGTTTCTGTGGCCAATTACCTACATGTGGTGTGGCACTGCCCAGTTATTGCGTCCTACTCAAAGGTGATTTTACACCACATCAAACATGTGACAGGCTGGGAGGTGTTACACATGATTAAACAGTGAGTGCTATGCCAGCTTCCAGGTAACCCGAAGAAAAAACTGAGTAGGCGTTTTACCATGCTGGGGCTCCTGATAGCTAAACAATGGATAGCAATTGGCTGGGTGAGTGCTTGACCCCCTGCACAGAGGGACTGGAAAAGAGACATGCTACATTGGGCCAGCGGAGGAGGCGCATATGCGGAGAACCTTCTAGAACGAGAGGGTGGCTGATGACTTGTTCTCTGGGAGCACTTTGACTCAGGCACTGCTCTAGCCTCCCGAGGGTGACCAGTCTGAGATGGTTGAATAATTGCACAGCACAGCGGGATGGTCGAATAAGGGATGGGAGTGGACGACGGTACCCAAGGGTGGCCTAAAATATAGGGCAGGAGAAGATCCGAGAAGGAGGTTCACAATATTCTTCTATCTGTGACCTACTTGATGATTGGAAGCTAGGGGGATAGGAGCCGGAGTGGGGGGCGTAAAATGGACATGTAATTAGTTGCACCTGTTATTCTTGTGGTTGCTAACTGTGGTGTTGTTCTGTTGCTCTTTTTCCCCTTCAATATTTCCATTGATGGACTGCAGCGCTGCAACGTGCACCTGAAGGGTGGGCTGAGGCTAGATCCCATCTAATGTGGCAAGATTAAGTAATGCGAGGGTAGATATATTGTCATGATACAGGTAATGTATAATGGAACGGCATGTATATAAACCCTGAGCTACAGTATTGAAAAAACAGGAATGTAATATGATGTCCAGTGTTTTGAAATGTCAATAAAGAAATTTACAACCCCTCTAATAAATGTATTTTGTGATACATAATTGGGTGCAGGTGCTTTCAGACGGGTATGGCAAGGTATCTGTCGGATTTCACCAGGGATTTTTACCCACACAGACAAAAACGCACACACACACTCTTTCTCTGTTTGGAAAAGTTTCCAAAGTGTTGGTTATTTCACAAAATAATGCGCTTTCTCTCACTTAGTACACCCACCAATCCGCATTCCTCTCCCTTTCCAATGCCTCTTAAGCCCCTCTCGTGCGCCTTGCTTGTTATATAATATATTTGAATATCCTGTGCCAGCATGATTGTCTGGAAATCTGAAGCTAACACTCCCCCCAATCATACTGCTGCGCCCCTGCTCTCACATCTTCAACTCGTCAGCGTTCGGAGAGACTTAGGTGTAGCCCTATCCTATTATTGACTCACTGACTCAAAGCTAGTCACCGCTTTACAAACTTTGTAGAAATAAATAAGGAGCAACATCAATGCCATTGGTAATAACCATTCATTGATGAAAGCCAGTTTGAATGAACTGAAATGTAAGATTGAAACCACTTGAGAAAAAGGTTTGGAGCTGCAGGAGGGTGCAGAGGGGAAAGCGACATAAGATTAAGAGGGGTATAAGAATTCCTCTATAACTTCTTATAAAGCCCACCAATACCTTCAGAGTCGAATTCGCGCAATGTAAAACTGCAAAAAAAAAAAAAAACATGTTCTAAAGCAAGATATATAGGCCCATATTTATACTTTTTTTGCGTCTCATTTGCGTCATTTTTTTATGCAAAAGCGGCGCAAACTTACAAAATACAATTGTTTTTTGTAAGTTTGCGATGCTTTTGCGTTAAAAAGCAGCGCAAATGTGCCGCTAAAAAAGTATAAATATGGGCCATAATATGTAGACAACCCCATCAGTGTTATACAATTCAGAGTTTTTCTGATTCCACCCCTTTAAAGGCCTTTTGTTTCATTATCTGAGAGACAACTTTAAGGGTGGTGAGTCTCAGATTTCCTTACCGTGTTGCAAGGCATCAAGGAAACCGGCACGAGTTGCACAGACTATGATAGTTGTTGCACCTGGTGGGCCCACAAGAACACATATATCACTTTCGGATGCTGCAGTTGTCTAGTCCAAAAGACAAGAGAACTACAGATCATCAAGAGAGTAATGCTAACAAACAATACATCACATTGGATCAAAGTCTAACTCAAACTGCTTTGGAAGCTCTGGAAGTTCAAGATATATTTATATGTTCGATGGCATGTGTAGCTGCAGATACACATGCTGTGCACATCCCGCCATCTGGTGTTGGGCTCGGAGTGTTACAAGTTGTTTTTCTTCAAAGAAGTCTTTTCGAGTCACGAGACCGAGGGACTCCTCCCATTTCGGCTCCATTGCGCATGGGCGTCGACTCCATCTTAGATTGTTTTTTTTCCGCCATCGGGTTCGGACGTGTTCCTTTTCGCTCCGTGTTTCGGGTCGGAAAGTTAGTTAGAATCTCGGAAAAATCGTTGGTATTGTTTGCGTTCGGTATCGGGTTAGTTACAACAGATCAACACTGACTTTTGAAGAGCTCCGGTGGCCCTTCGGGTTTTTTTCGATCCCCCGTCGGGGCCTGGTTGGCCCGGCCACGTGTCTCTTCAAGGCTGATGGAACGGACCCAATTCCGCTTCAGCCCAAAATGCCATAACAAGTATCCATATACAGATCAGCATCTGGTCTGTAACTTGTGTTTGTCGCCGGAACACAAGGAAGATACTTGTGAAGCCTGTCGAGCGTTTCGGTCCAGGAAGACACTAAGAGACCGAAGAGCAAGGAGACTGCAAATGGCGTCGGCGCCAACAGGACAAGAGCGTTTCGAGGAGGAGGAAGAAACATTCTCCATCCATGAATCGGACTCGGATGAGATCGATCCCGAAGAAACGCCGAAAACCGTGAGTAAGACGTCGAAACACAAAACTCACGATAAAACCACTAAAGCCCAGGGGACGCCACCGCCAACAGGCCATGGCTTAACCCGAAAAATAGGTGACCGATCATCGGCACCGAAAAAGGGCACGCTGGGGGCAAAGTCATCCGACTCCGGTCGAGATACCGCCACACAGCAATCTCGGGCTCGAGATAATGGCTCCGAGCAGGTTCGGCACCGAGATAGCGGCACCGAAATGGGTCGGCACCGAGAGACCACGACACCGAAAGTAAAGAAGGTTTCGTCGGAACCGAAAAAAGCAGCCGAAAGGGTTTCGATACCGAAACATCCGGCCTCGGAACCGAAAACAAGTTCCTACACTGAGGAACAAGGTCTGTCCACACAAATGAAGACACATAGATTTGGACAGGAATTGGAAACAATAGAGTCAGACTATACACAAAGAAGGCTCCATATCCAAAAAGAAACAGGGAAGATCAGTACTCTCCCTCCGGTTAAAATGAAACGCAAACTTGCCTTTCAGGAAAAAGACAAGCAGCCACAGGCAAAGGTGGCTAAACAAGTAACCCCGCCACCATCTCCACAATGCTCTCCGCAACCATCACCGGTAGCCACTCCACCAATGATGCAATCCCCAACTCATACAGGAATGAGTCAAGATGACCCTGACGCATGGGACCTTTATGACGCACCAGTGTCAGATAATAGTCCTGAATGTTATCCAGCTAGACCGTCGCCACCAGAGGATAGTACAGCCTAAACACAGGTGGTGTCGAGAGCAGCGGCATTTCATAATGTCAGCCTGCATGCTGAGCCCATTGAAGACGACTTTCTTTTTAACACACTGTCGTCCACACACAGCCAGTATCAAAGTCTTCCTATGCTACCCAGAATGCTAAAACACTCCAAACAAGTGTTTGAAGAGCCTGTAAAAGGAAGGGCCATTACTCCAAGAGTGGAGAAAAAATATAAACCGCCACCAACAGACCCTGTGTACAACAGCTAACACCGGACTCAGTTGTAGTAGGGGCTGCGCGCAAAAGAGCGAACTCACATACTTCAGGAGATGCACCACCTCCAGATAAAGAAAGTACAAAATTCGACGCAGCAGGCAAAAGGGTGGCGGCACAGGCAGCAAACCAGTGGCGTATTGCCAATTCACAGGCTTTGTTGGCCAGATACGATAGGGCCCATTGGGACGAAATGCAACACTTTATAGAACATTTGCCTAAGGAGTTCCAAAAGAGAGCGCAGCAAGCAGTAGAAGAAGGACAGAGTATCTCCAACAATCAGATACGGTCAGCAATGGATGCTGCAGACACAGCTGCTAGAACTGTCAACACAGCAGTAACAATAAGGAGACATGCATGGCTGCGTACATCAGGATTTAAACCAGAAATACAGCAAGCTGTGCTGAATATGCCATTCAACGGACAGCAGTTGTTTGGGCCGGAGGTGGACACTGCCATCGAAAAACTTAAAAAAGACACTGACACAGCCAAAGCCATGGGCGTACTCTACTCCCCACAGGGCAGAGGCACATTTTGAAAAACACAGTTTAGAGGGGGTTTCGAGGACAAAGCACAGAACCCACAACCTCACAGACAAGACCCACTTACCAGAGCCAGTATCAGCGGGGAAGTTTTCAGGGACAATATAGAGGGGGACAATTCCAAAAGAATAGAGGAAAGTTCCAAAGTACCAAAACTCCTCAAAACAAACAGTGACTTCCAAGTCACACATCCCCAACACATAACATCTGTGGGGGGGAGACTAACCAAATTTTACAAACATTGGGAGGAAATAACAACAGACACTTGGGTCCTAGCAATTATCCAGCATGGTTATTGCATAGAATTTCTCAAATTCCCTCCAAACGTCCCACTGAAAACACACAATATGTCAAAACAACATATAGATCTTCTAGGACTAGAGGTTCAGGCATTGCTACTAAAAGAAGCAATAGAATTAGTACCAAAACACCAGAAAGGAACAGGAGTTTACTCTCTGTACTTTCTCATACCCAAAAAAGACAAGAGTCTGAGACCTATATTAGATCTCCGAACATTAAATACCTACATAAAATCAGATCACTTTCACATGGTGACATTACAAGACGTAATTCCACTACTCAAACAACAAGACTACATGACAACACTAGACCTAAAGGATGCATATTTCCATATACCGATACATCCTTCACACAGAAAGTACTTAAGGTTTGTATTCCAGGAGATACATTACCAATTCAAGGTGTTGCCATTCGGAATAACAACTGCGCCAAGAGTTTTTACAAAGTGCCTGGCAGTCGTAGCCGCACATATCAGAAGGCAGCAAATACATGTGTTCCCGTACCTAGACGATTGGTTAATCAAAACCAACACGCTAGAAAAATGTTCACAACACACAAAGTATGTCATAGAAACCCTCCACAAACTAGGTTTCTCAATCAACTACACAAAGTCACACCTTATACCGTGTCAAACACAGCAATACTTAGGGGCGACAATCAACACAGCAAAAGGGATTGCCACTCCAAGTCCACAAAGAGTTCAGGCATTTCACAATGTAATACAGGCCATGTATCCAAAACAAAAAATACAAGTCAAAATGGTGATGAAACTCCTAGGCATGATGTCCTCATGCATAGCCATTGTCCCAAACGCAAGGTTGCACATGCGGCCCTTACAACAGTGCCTAGCATCACAGTGGTCACAGGCACAGGGTCAACTTCTAGATCTGGTGTTGGTAGACCGCCAAACATACACCTCGCTTTAATGGTGGAACAGTATAAATTTAAACAAAGGGCGGTCTTTCCAAGACCCAGTGCCACAATATGTAATAACGACAGATGCCTCCATGATAGGGTGGGGAGCACACCTCAATCAATACAGCATCCAAGGACAATGGGACACTCACCAAAAACAGTTTCACATAAATCACTTAGAACTATTGGCAGTATTTCTAGCGCTGAAAGCATTTCAACCCATAATAAGCCACAAACACATTCTTGTCAAAACAGACAACATGACAACGATGTATTACCTAAACAAACAGGGAGGGACACACTCAACACAGTTGTGTCTCCTGGCACAAAAAATATGGCATTGGGCGATTCACAACCACATTCGCCTAATAGCACAATTTATTCCAGGAATTCAGAATCAGTTAGCAGACAATCTCTCTCGGGATCACCAACAGATCCACGAATGGGAGATTCACTCCCAAATACTGAATACTTACTTCCAGAGTTGGGGAACACCACAAATAGATCTATTTGCAACAAAGGAAAACGCAAAATGCCAAAACTTCGCATCCAGCTACCCACAAGATCAGTCTCAGGGCAATGCGTTATGGATGAGTTGGTCAGGGATATTTGCTTACGCTTTTCCCCCTCTCCCACTCCTTCCGTATCTAGTAAACAAGTTGAGTCAAAACAAACTCAAACTCATACTAATAGCACCAACATGGGCAAGACAACCTTGATACACAACACTACTAGACCTTTCAGTAGTGCCCCATGTCAAACTACCAAACATACCAGATCTGTTAACGCAACACAAACAACAGATCAGACACCCAAAGCCAGCATCGCTGAATCTAGCAATCTGGCTCCTGAAGTCCTAGAGTTCGGACACTTAGACCTTACACATGAATGTATGGAGGTCATAAAACAAGCTAGGAAACCTACCACTAGACATTGCTATGCAAATAAGTGGAAAAGATTTGTTTATTACTGCCATAATAATCAAATTCAACCCTTACACGCATCTGCCAAAGACATCGTAGGATACTTACTACATTTGCAAAAGTCAAAGCTAGCTTTTTCTTCCATTAAGATACATCTTACAGCAATTTCAGCTTACCTGCAAATTACGCACTCAACTTCTCTATTTAAGATACCAGTCATAAAAGCATTTATGGAAGGTCTAAAGAGAATTATACCACCAAGAACACCACCAGTTCCTTCATGGAACCTCAACAGTGTCTTAACACGACTCATGGGTCCACCTTTTGAGCCCATGCACTCTTGTGAAATGCAATACTTAACATGGAAAGTTGCATTTTTAATTGCCATCACATCTTTAAGAAGAGTAAGTGAGATTCAAGCATTTACCATACAAGAACCATTTATTCAAATACACAAGCATGAAGTAGTTTGACGGACAAATCCTAAATTTTTACCAAAAGTCATATCACCGTTCCACTTAAATCAAACAGTAGAATTACCAGTGTTCTTCCCACAGCCAGACTCTGTAGCTGAAAGAGCACTACATACATTAGACATCAAAAGAACGTTAATGTACTACATTGACAGAACAAAACTAATTCAAAAAACAAAACAATTATTTATTGCTTTCCAAAAACCTCATACAGGAAATCCAATTTCTAAACAAGGCATTGCTAGATGGATAGTTAAGTGCATTCAAACCTGTTATCTTAAAGCAAAAAGAGATCTGCCTATTACACCAAAGGCACACTCAACTAGAAAGAAAGGTGCTACCATGGCCTTTCTAGGAAATATTCCAATGACCGAAATATGTAAGGCAGCTACATGGTCTACGCCTCATACATTTACCAAACACTACTGTGTAGATGTGCTAACGGCACAACAAGCCACAGTAGGCCAAGCAGTACTACGAACATTGTTTCAAACAACTTCAACTCCTACAGGCTGAACCACCGCTTTTGGGGAGATAACTGCTTACTAGTCTATGCACAGCATGTGTATCTGCAGCTACACATGCCATAGAACGGAAAATGTCACTTACCCAGTGTACATCTGCCCGTGGCATTGGGCGCTGCAGATTCACATGCGCCCACCCGCCTCCCCGGGAGCCTGTAGCCGTTTAGAAGTTGATCTTGAACATCTGTATATTTGTAAATATATTACTCTAAACTACATTATGTACGTTACTCCATTGAATGGGCACTATTACTAGCATACACAACTCCTACCTCACCCTCTGCGGGGGAAAACAATCTAAGATGGAATCGACGCCCATGCGCAATGGAGCCGAAATGGGAGGAGTCCCTCGGTCTCGTGACTCGAAAAGACTTCTTCGAAGAAAAACAACTTGTAACACTCCGAGCCCAACACCAGATGGCGGGATGTGCACAGCATGTGAATCTGCAGCGACAAATGCCACAAACAGATGTACACTGGGTAAGTGACATTTTCCATATAGACGCAGTCCATTTCCTGGAAAAGAGAAAACCGAGGTTCTGAAAAGGCGGTGTGGGCGTTCTCGGTGAAATTCTACTTACCCAGTGAGCTGTATAATGTTGGGTCGCTTACTTAGCCAGGAATTTAGTCATATATACAAGTGATTTTTATTTTCCCATTTTGTAGTTCTCCTCATATGCTAGTTTTTTCCTGGACAGGATTGAATACTTTCTTTAAGTTTGCCATAGTAGAATTAAGGTTATGTAACTTGTTATTTTAACAATGGTGTTTAACCCCTTCGCTGCTAGGCCTTCTCTCCTCCCTCTTCCCCCCACTGTTAAGCCTTTTTTGGGGTAGTTTGTGCTTAGGCCCCATAACTTTTTGTCCACATAAGCTATCCACGCCAAATTTGCTTCCTTTTCTCCCAACATCCTGGGGTTTCTAAAGGCACCCAGGGTTTGTGGATTTCCCTGGAGGAGACCGAGAAATTAGCCAAAATACAGCTAAACTTTGGGTTTTTTGGAAAAAATGGGGAAAAAGTTTTGCAGAAGAAAGCATCTGTTTTTCCCCTGCAAATGGCATCAATGGAGCGTTTGTGGTGCTAAAATCACCGCCTTCTCACTTCCCAACTTTCAGGAACAGGCAGACTTGAATCATAAAGCCACATTTTTTAACCCAGTTTTGGCATTTTACTGGGACATAGCCCATTTTTCCTATTTTATGTGCTTTTAACCTCCTTCCAGATAGTGGTAGAAATGGATGTGAAACCAATGGTGGATCCGAGAAGCTACATATTCCTGAAAAGTAGACACAATTCTGAATTAAGCAAGGAGTTATTTGTGTAAATCCTTTGAGGTTTTCTTATAGAAAGTAACAGTTGAAATAAAGAAATATTGAAATTGAGTTGAAAAAAACAGTCATTTGTGTCTACGTTTTCCTCTGTAACTTCTTCTAACAATGGCAGATTTTCAAAAGCTATATAGCGTTACGTCCGCTGGACCCTTATGGTTGGGGGATATGTGGTTCTTGTAGGTTCACCAAGAATCCAAGGTACCCAGAGCCAATAACTGAGCTGCACCTTGCAATGGGTTTCATTGAATACCAGCTATACATCAATGAATTTGGTTAAAAAAATGAGAAATAGATATCAAGAAAACCTATGTATTTCTGAAATTGGCACAAGATTTGGAGTTTAGAAGCAGTGGTTATTTGCACATTTCTGAATTTGTGGTTAACCATACTTGCATGTGAATTAGAGGGCATTTCTCAGAATGACTTATTTCTTCCACACTGTCTTATGAAGAGGAAAACAATCGGTAATAACACTTGTTCTACTATTCTGAGTTCCCTAAAGTCTCCCAATTAAAATGGTTCCTCACTTGTGTGGGTAGGCCTAGTGCCCGTGGCAGTAAGTGGCCCAAAACGCAACATAGATACATCATATTTTTCCACTGAGAACTGACCCTTTTTAATGTAACATATATAGCTGTGGATTTTGGGCCCTAGCACAGCCAGCACCTAAGGAAATCTAGAAAACCTGTACACTCTTGAAAACTAGACACCTAGGGGAATCCAGGATGGGGTTACTGTGTAGCTCTTACCAGGGTATGTTACCCCGAATCCCTAGCAAACTACAAAGGTTGTCAAAAAACACACTTCCTCATATTTCTGTGATGGAAAGATCTGGAATCTGAAAGGAGCCATAAACTTCCTTCCACCCAGCGCTCTCCCAAGTCTCCCGATAAAAATGGTACCTCACTTGTGTGGATGGACCAAGTGCCTGTGACAGGGAGGGGCCAAAATGTGTAGAAAGTAAGGGGGAACTAAATTTTTTATGCTGACTCTGCTTTGGGCACCCACATAAGAGAGGTATCCTTTTTATCAGGAGACCGAGGGGAATGCTGGGTGGTAGGAAATTTGTAGCGGTGCAGAAATTCCACACAGCAACGTGAGGAAAATATGATTTTTCAGCAAATTTTCAGGTTTGCAGGAGATTCTGAATAAAAACAACTTTGTGGGATCCAAGCAAGCCACACCTCCCTGGACTCCTCCAGGTGTCTAGTTATCAAAAATGTCTGGGTTTGATAGGTTTCCCTAGATGGCCGCCGAGCCCGAAACCAAATATGCAGGTGACCCCCTTGCAAAACCAGGGCATTTTGTGGTAGATAATTTTGATGTTTCCACAACAAGTTTTGGGCCCTTCCCTGTTGTGGGCACTTGGCCCGTACAAGTGGAGTAACATTTTTATCAGGAGACCGCAAAGAAAGACATAAAAGACAAATATTACTGCACAACCATAGGATCCTCAAGTACACACACACACTGGTTGGATTTGGCCTGAGGGTGAGTAAAAGGTTCAAAATGTAAATTTTATTCACAAGAGATTTCACAAAAATGAAATACACTGTTAATAATTGAAAGTCAAAAAAACTGAATCAATGAATCACAGCTTGTGAGCTGTAAAGTCGCAACAAGTCACCGACCGCTTCACATGCCATTCACACACATTTCATACGTGACACACACAAGGCCATTCACACCGCCATCCGCGGGCCCAGCATATTACAGCATTCACATCAACAGACAATGTAGAGACAATGTGCAACCCAGCAGAGAAAGACAGAAAAGACAAATATGACTTCACAACCATCTATTTCTCAAGTACATACACATACTGGTTGGATTTTACACAAGGGTGAATGAAGGTTCAGAACATAAAATTTGATTAACAAGGGATTTCACAAAAATGAAATACACTGTTAATAATTGAAAGTTAAAACAACTGGACCAATGACTCACAGCTTGTGAGCTGTAAAGCAGCAACAAGGCACCAACCGCTTTACAGGTCGTTCACACGCCTCTTATAAGTGGCACATGCAAGACCATTCACAACGCCAGCCGCAGGCCCAGCACATTACAACACTCACATCAACAAACAGCCCCATTCAAGGGCCCATCACTTTTTATACGCCCACATGCCTGGCACAGCAATTACACAGGCTGACAGAGTCTGAGGACTGGCATTTGGCTACCAGTGTATGTAGGGACCATCAGCAAGGCACTACTCACACACTGACAGTCAAATGCCAGCTCATACACACCGCCAGACATGCGCCAGCTCACGCACCCAGCCAGCCAAGCACCAATCCATGCGCACCACCAGACAACCACCAATCCATGCACACTGGCAGTCAAGTGCCAGCTCATGTACACCACCAGCCAGGCACCAGTCCATACACACAGCCAGCCAAGTGCCAGTTCACGCACACCACTGGCCAAGCGCCAGACTACACACACCACCATCACATTTGTTTTAACAAAAAAGAAAAAACAAACCAATTGGAAGTAGATGCAAAACTAGAACTGCAAAAGTGACAGCACCTACTAAATGTGTCACACTAGTGCTAACCATGAAATCTGAATAAAAAAGTATAAAACAATACAGACCAGTCAGTTTACTTTAACACCCACGGTTACTCCCAATAACTCTGTTGCATGTGGTACAACTTAAAACATGTGGGCACACACAGTCCAGGTTTAGAAGGACAATCAGGGTAGTACGTACAACTCTCCTTCTGAACACCTCTTCAGAAACAGACTTTACATCTCCTACTGAAAATATTGATAGCCAGCTTCTTATACCAAATGTAAGCCTTACAAACAGCCATGTAAGGTTTCAACCTCCGATCTACTCTATCTATACCACCCATGTGCTTATTGTACTCTAAAATGCTCATAGGCTTGTGCATATCAGTAACCTGACCCCAAACAGTCACAAGAGAAGTACTTTCATCATGGATGGTAGTCAGTCTGTAGACATCTCTCCTGTCTGCACATTTCTCAGCTAGAAGTTCATCACTATGTAAGGCACTGCACTGTCCTCTCTCAAGTTTTTTACAAACATTTTCTTTTAGGTAACCTTTAAAATTAGAGTAGATTGTGCCACAAGTGTCAGTGTCCACTTTGACCAATTCACTGAACAATTGCACACCGGTGTTGAAGTTATCTACGTATAAATGATGACCTTTGTTTAAAAAAGTCCTCTACCAAGTTCCCACACAATTTTATCACTAACTCAAAAAGTGGACCAACAACCAGGTGGATCAATACTGGAATCCCAATCACTGTACACCCTGAAATTATAGAATATCTAGTCCTACTCTCAAACAGCATTCACATCTTAATTCCATAACGTGCCCTCTTGCTATGAATGTACTGCTTAAAAACCAAATGGCCCTTGAGCAGGACCAAAGACTCATCCACAGCTATTTCTTTCCCTAGGACATAGCTCTCTGAAAAACGATTTACAAAGTGATCAAGGACAGGTGAATCTTAAAAAGACGGTCACAATCAGAGTGATCTTGTGGCAGCACTGAAGCATTATCAACAAAATGCAGCATCTGAAGCAGAGACAAATTCCGATCACAACTCGTGGTTGCAGGAAATACAGCTGCTACCATTAATGGACTTGTAGACTCATATGAAGACAGCGACGGCTCCCTTATCAAGCCCATCCAAAAAGTTAAACCAATGATTTCCTTCAGCTCCTTTAGATTTGTGGGAGTCTGCCGGCTAGCTCTACAGTGGGGCTTAAGTCTGGCTCTGTTGTCCCTGAAACACTGTTTAGCATACAAATTAGTCTGGTCAACAATCTCACCAAAAAAATACATTGTCCATAAACAACTGAAAGAAATTTATAGGCAAAAGGTTTTCAGTATTCACTCTACACCCTGCGACACCAGTAAACGCAGGCAATGCTGGCTGCACCATGTTTGGCGCAACCCAGAGTTCAGATCTTCTGAGGGGAAGCCTTTCAGTCCAGGCTTCAATCCAGATGCCTCTTGCTGCACCATTGGCACATCAGTGTCCTTCTCTAAAACAGGCACTTCCTCCACAGTGAGAGTGGCTTCATCATCAGATGATTTCTCTCAGACAGAAAAGTCACTGCCAGAATCTTGTACTTCCTTCTCTGCCTCAGATGCAGAGTCAATCTCGTAATCATGGTCAGAAGAATATTCCAAAAGCATAGCAACAACCTGCTGAGTGGTAATCCTGTGGCTAGACATAGTCTTACAAAGAAAAGTAACTTGACAAATAAGTCAACTTTACCCAGCACTGTGTAAAATAAGTAATAAACAAAGCGTGACTTTATCAAACAAAAAGTAAAACTACTGACATATAGCAAGTGCAAAGTAAAGTCAATCAACACAAAGCACAAAACATCTATATATTGTAAAATGATACCACTCAGTTGCCAGAGACAGCTAGACTCACCAGTACCTATTCTGCACAGACACAGCAAGTACCAACAATATCCCACTAGAAAGGTAGAACAAAAGAAAATTACACACAAGACAACACAATAATTATTGGGCCATATTTACAAAGAACTGGCGCAGAGCTGCACCAAAACTGGCAGTGCCACGCTGCGTTACTTCTGAAATGCAGGGATGCGGCGTGTTTACAAAAATAACAGCGCATGCCTGTGTTTCCCCCTGCGCCGGTGCTAAAATAGCTTCCTAGCACCAACGCAGTCACCCAGGTGCCATGGTGCAAGGATGGCTGCGTAGGGGGGAGATCGCTTTTGCGCAGGAAGGGCCAACTTCCTGCACAAAAACAATCTTCAATGGTGATTTGCTCTTTTTATGTGTGCTGCCGAATGTGGCTGAACACCACCTTGTAAATATGGCGCAGTGCACAGCACCACCGGAGCATCACATAAAGTGACGCTCCGGTGGCACTAGTGGCTTGTTAATACAGAAGCTATTATGACAGCATTTACAAAAAACAGATCAGGGCAATGATTCTCATTTGGAGTAAACAGTATAAAAAACTTTTTCTTATCAAACACATGGAACTACACAAACTGCAGATCAACCAGTGCCAAAACCACAAGCAGGATTCGCAACAAAGGAAAAACAAAAGCTTTGCAGTACAATAAAAAGGAGAAATAAAACATAACCACAAATGATGACAAAAATAAAACAGTCAACAATATAAAACACTATGAAGTCTGCCTATCACTATTCAAATGCCAGCCACACACATCGTCAGCCAAACACCAGTCCACACTCACCGGCAGCCAAGCACCACTTCATGCACATTGCCAGCAAAGTGCCAGTTCACACATACCACTAGCCAAGTGCCAGTCCACGCACACCGTCAGCCAAGCGCCACTTCAAACACACTGCCAGCCCACACACACACCACCAGCCAAGCACCAGTCTATGCACACTGCGAGCCAAGCACCAGTCCACACACACCACCAGCCAAGCGTCACTCCACACACACTGCCAGCCAAGCGCCAGTCCACACACACCACCAACCAAGCACCAGTCTACACACACTGCCAGGCAGACACCAGTCCTCTCACACTGCCAGCCAAACGCTAGCCCACACACAACAAGTACACGCAGAACTTCAGCTGAACTCCAGTTCACACACACACAGAAACTTTCTCTGGTGTCTAGTGATTTTCTGCTCCCCTTGGGGGCAGATGGGCCGACACATATGGCCGATCTGCCCCCAAAGGAGCATAAACGGCCAAAATACATGCCCCAAAAAAGTGGAGCGATCCATGCCAAAGGGGTCACTTCCTGACACATAAAAAAATAAAATCCCTGCTGACTAGTGGCTTTCTGCCCCTGTGGGGCCTAAAAATATGGCCGATCTGCCCCTGGAGGGGGGGTGCAGAAAACAGCCAAAACATTGCTCCAATAAAGAGGAGGGAGTTACCCTTCCCCAAGGGGTCGCTCCCCAACATCAAACTGTAAAAATCATTGGTGTCTAACGGCTTTCTGCCCCCCATGAGGGGAAATGGGACTAAAAATATGGCTTATCTGCCCCCCCGGGCAGGGGGCAGATAACAGCCAAAACAGTTCCCCCAGGGGAGCGACTCTTGCCCGAGGGGCCACTTCTTGACATACAAAAATAAAACCCCTGTTGTCTAGTGGACTTCCGCTCTCCCCACATGGCAGATCAGCCTAAAAACAGATGATCTGCTCTCTGGGGGAGTGGAATTCATTAAGAAAATGCCCCCCAAGGGGAGCGACCCTTGCCCAAGGGGTCGTTCCACATAATCACAAAAAAAAAAAATCCCTGGCTTTTCTGGGTTTCAACACCCCAGGAGGCAGATCGTCCTAAAAACTGGCTGAATCAGCCAAAACACAGATACAATATGACCCCGGGGAGCAATCTTTGCCTAAGGGGTAGCTCCACCAACACTATCAAAGGAAAATTCTTGGTAGCCCAGTGTTGTGGATTCCTGCTCCATGATCGCGGTCCCACCCGCGATTGTGGAGCAAAATCCACTCCATACAGGCACAGGGGGGAAATTCTTTCCCCTGAATCTGTAAATCTGGAACCTCCCCCTGAGAAGGACTCACCCAGTGAGCCTTCTTTCTCTGGACGCTCTGGAAGCAAATGACTTCCAGTGCATCCCCTGCTGCGTTTGATAGCGTTGGTGCTCTATGAGTGCACCAACATTATCAGATCACCGATGTCCTGTCAGGGGGTTAAAATGGGCAGCCCACGGGGGGAACGCCAGCACTTCCCCTGTGGGCAGGTGTGAGGACAGAATGGTTCCATCCTCTACACATGCCCACCGTGGCTGAAGACAGAACCGTTCTGTCCTCACACATTAGGTTAATATGCTTTTTTCTGAGTTGTAAGGTGGAGTTGGTTGATAAAACTTTTTTTCACAATATATTCAACCTGTGGATTTGTCACTGCTGATCAAGATAGTAGTAGTCTGTGAGTACCATCATGGATGGATTGGCTTTGAATAATGAACTAAACCCTCCCAACTCCATCACCCTATGCATAACTGTATAACATGCAAAGGTTCAGACTGTTAAGCCTGTCAGCTCACCAGCAAGGCCCAACATGCATTAAGTTGGTGGTGATGGACAGGAGATGTTTGTATCTCAACTGCTAACTGTAGTCATCAAACATGACTCTCCATTGGTCATATGGACCTTCAATTATCGAACTGAAGCATAGAAAGAAGCTAGCTCCAGCAATACATTTCAATTAGAGTGAAACCGATATGACTCCATAAAAAGTTGACAGAGAGGATGGTGTACAAACCATAAGGGTTTTATTAACAATTTAGTCAAAGTTGCAAGTAAATCGATTATCAACAAATTAGGACATTTTTAGAATAGCATTTATAAACAAATGATCCTGCAATCCATATTTGTAAGAAAGATACAAAATATGACAATGTACGGCAAACAGAATATTAGGTAGATTAGTTCCATAAAGGAGCTTCCCTATTCTAAATAAGGCATTGAAAGTGGCAAGGGGATTTCTAAGAGGAAGATGTCGAGAAAGGTGTTTTGTCACCGAAGTCAGGTAAAGATCTGCTATACTATTCTATAGAACACACAATTTTCATGTGAAAGAAAGTTCTGGAAACTTCTTCTCATTGGTTCCCACGGAATAGTCCAAACAGGATTTGTTGTTCCCTAGGAGCAGGCAAACTCCCCTGTTTAACAGTGCTGGACAAAGGAACACACACCTGCACAGCCTTGATGTTAGTAACAATGCAGTCTGCCTGGTACAGAAGGATTATTCCCATTGCACGCATTGCATGTGCATAGCCAAATCCAATTATTCCCTAGCTATCTAAAAGTCACAGTACAATAACATTGCCCTATTCTACCTAACAGCACAAGCAGAGAACAGAGAAAACATGAAGCTCACAATGTATTTATTAAAGAAATAATTCAAGAGACTCCGGCCATGTTATAGGTTAAGGCAACTTTAAATCAACGCGACTTCCAAGCAAGCACAGTTAGTCTAAGTCAGTGGTTCCCAACTTGTGGTCTGGGAACCCCTGGGGGGTCCGCGAAGCCTCCTCAGGGGGTCCTCGACTGTTCAGAAAATTAAATATTATTAACAGATAAGGTCCTTTGCTTTCAGTAATGACTCAGTGGGGGGGGGGAGCTGGATTTCAGTAATGATTCAGTGGGGGTCCCTGGGTTCCAGCAATGATAAAGTGGGGGTCCACAAAAGTCAAAAGGGTGGGAACTACTGGTCTAAGTAATACATTGAGTACATTTTGATATATATGTGAGGTGAATATTGCTACATATGAATGCAGTAACCTAATACTTTTAATACAATGCACAAATATGTTAAACACACATGGGGCATAAATTGCATATAAATGTATAGAGCACTAAATTATGCTGCTCCAGTGGAGTAGATTGAAATTTCACTTATCTAGCCCATTCAAGGGAACGTTTAGAGAGCAGGTGAGTGCAGCACCATCAGTAAGGCATCTTTGTATTCCGAGTGCCAGGTCAACCTTGTGAAAACACAGAGAAAGTCTAAATAGAGAACACATAAAGAAATAAAGTGATTACAACCCAATATAGTCCATGGGGACAAGAGAATCAGAGTCAGTTTTTCAGGGCTGATCTGGATTTGTTCCTGCCTCACAGAGCAGAGACATCAGACTCCCACTCTCTGCTCCCCCAACCCCTCATGACATATTCATGTCTTTCAATCAAACTAGCACCCCTTGGCCATCAGCAGTCCAAGCCGTATCTGTGAAAGAATCATCAGGAGTGTCTCCTGGTCATCTGGATTGAGAATTCTCTGTTCTGCCTTTGATCATGATCAACATCATGGTTGGTTCCAGCAGGCTTTAACTTCTGCAGGGTCAGCACCAAAAATGTTTTAACTTCAAATAGTGTCTTATGAAAAGTCTTCAGAAATAAAGATCTTAGGGGCTGATTTAAGAAACGTGGTGCTGCACCCAGTGCAGCGCCACATTTCTTGAGCCCCTTAGCGCCCCCTACCGCCACCATTTGGGGGCCATATTTACAATACGGTGCACCATTGCTCAGGGTATGGGGCAATAGTGTCAATATTTTTGACACTATTGATGTACTCTGCAGGAGTAGTGCCAGAAGTTTGGTGCTACTCCTGTAGAGTACATAGGGGCCTATGGTATTCAATGGCATGCCCCCTTTTAATGCCTGCTCTGAGCATTTCCTTGCACCATTTTTTGCCCCCCCCCCCCCCCCAACAGGGGAACGCCCCATTTGCATACATCATGCCTGGGGCAGGCATGATGTAGCGCAAAGGGTTACAAAGTGTTGCAATGCATGCATTGCACCACTTTGTAAATATGGTGCTGCATTTTTGGCCATCTAATGCCAAATTAGCTTAAAAATTGACTCTAATGTGTCGTTAGGATGGTGCTAAGGGCCCTTAAATCAGCCCCTTAGTACCATCATTGTACATTGTGCCCCAGAGTGCAAAGGGCGGATGTGCCCCCAGGGCACAATGGCATTACAGAAGGGGCCACAGATGCTTGTATTTCCCCTTCTGTAATTCTGATAGTTCTGGTGCACATGTACTGCCAGTGCCACCATGAGAGGGCATTTCCTTATTTGCACGGGGGAATCTCTTTACCTCTGCACCCGCATCGTATTGTAAGCACTGGTGCAGATGTAAACAGGCCCTTAGGAGGTGCACTCACATTGCATCACAAAAAACGTAGTGCACTGCCAGTGCATCTACTGAAGGCAGCCCTCTGGCACAAACAGGGGCCATGTGCCCATTCTGTAATACGGACCCTCGTGAGCACTCTTGAATGGGCCTGGTAGGAGATGTCTGATTGTAGCAAGTCTGGTATGAAAGTTGCCAAAAACCGTTATCATGTCCAACTGCTTATGGCCTTCAAAGATACCCATTAAGAGCACAGTGTCCATCCTACCCCTGTTTTCCAGATCCACAAATTTCTACTGAAGATTCCAGACCTTTTGTCCCAGTGCTTGGCCTCCTTGTTTGACTTTTTAGTTGACGTCATCAAGTTCCAGCCATCGTTCTGAAGCATCCTGCCTAACCTGGAAACCACTGATATCCACTCAGATACATTTCTCTTTAGAAGCCGTTTACACAGTGTTATTCTTAAGGGTGTCTGTGATGACTAAAAATATGGCTATCATCTGGACAGGAAGAGAGCTCACTTCTGTCAAGACTTTAAAGCTCCTGCAAATGCTTCCTAGTATAGGGATTGCCTCTAAGATTGGAAGAAACACACAGATGTAGTCTATGTGTACATGTGGCAATGGCACAATACAGGGTTTGTCCCGAGGAGGTGCTGTAAGAAATGCACCTGAAGATAGTGTGCCATTACAGCAGGCCAGGGTAACTTCTGTAGATGTGTTGAAGCGAAGCTAAAAGGGCCCATAGGATAGCAGTGCAGAGTTGCTGTTGACACAGTATTGAATGCAGTATCATGAGGGGCAAATCCAGCGAGGAGCCACCACATTCTCCATTCACCAGGCCACTGGGGACAGGCAGGCCATAGTAGTAGAAACTCTAGTAGTCCAAACAGGATATGGAAAGGCCATGCCAGACAGGCTAAAAACACCTTATCAAGGCCCCTTACACTTAAGTATCCTCATTCATCATATGGGGCGCCATGACAAAGCTTTGTAATTAGTCCTCAGATATCCTGGGCAGGCAAGGGTCACATCGAGAGCCCACGTACAACAACAGTCAATAGACACCGACCCATGTCTCACCACGGTCAAAGACACACAATGGGCCATAGCTAGTCGAGTACGAGACTGGGGGGCATGTACATCTGAGTTACAGTCGGCACCAAGCTCACCCTGACGAAGCTGCGGTGCTGCGAGGGCAAGGAGAAAAGGCCTCACTTCCCCAGATCACTTTAGGCCAAGGTGCCAACATTCATGCCCAGGTCACTAATAAAGACGATTCCTGTCCCATACCATGCAGTATTATAGGTCCTGCCATGCCTCATGCCACAAATCATGTAATTCTTGGAGCTCACCACCCTGCAGGATTCGATCCCTATGAACATGGTACATCTCAGTATAATTCTTCCAAGACCACTGAAGCCACATCCTCCTGTGTCCGGCCTCTAGTGTGGACTTGGTAGCTCCTTGTTGCAGTGGGAGTATTGACGGGTGCAAGTGGAGAAATGGCCCCACCAGCCTTTTGTTCCACCCCAGTTAATATTCTCAGTAGCACTGCCATGGTAGCTGTGCATTCTCCATTGCTCTGTCAGGCCCCATTGGCCGCCTGTGTCCCACTGTTGCTGCCACCTATATACTTCAGCTGCCCACCACACATCTACCTACCGTGGGCCTTTGGCAGATGAGACTGACACAACTCTAGCTTAGAGTTCACCCAAGAAGCTCCGGCAAGTGGAAGTCCCTGTGGGGCAGCAGGCGCTTTACCAGAGAGCAGCTATTTTCATGGGGGCCAAGCTCAACCTCCCAATGGATAGCATTTGATGTAATAGCAGTATGTTACTTCCATGTCATACTGGTATGCCAACATAACCCTAACATCCATTTGGAAACCATAACCTTTGGGTTTGGGCCTAACACTGTCTGAAGGTAATTTTCTAGTTATCAGTCCGCGTCAGTGCACTATTTATCATGGATAAAGCACAGGTGAAAAAGCGGTATCAGTCATGCATGGAGAAGTCCAATAGACATATTTACTTTTTGCTAATGAGTTTCAGAATAAGGAAATAGATGGGCTCCCATCCCCTCAGCCTGGCCTGTGTTGAGGTGATTATAAATTTGCCTTGTCTAAAAGAGAGATGGACATTATAAAGACTTAAATCCATGAAAGGAATCGTGCAATCAGCTGCATCGACACCATATAATTCATACCTAAGAAAACAACACTGAATGAAGGCCCACTGTGAACTACTGATGACTCAATAGGATTTCGGTAAACAATAGATATCTGGTGCATTTACTACAGAAATGAAACTGAAAAGTACAAAGAGCTGGCCCAATAACAAAATTGGTACCCTTGTTTCATTGACTACGAGGACTCTTGCCAGGTCAATTTTCCCACCAAATGATGGAACTGGAGCCTGCTTCTGTCACACTCAGTGATGTAATACATGGGGCCCTGACACTTTTTTGGATCTTTGATTCAGGTTTACTTTTTTGTATTCTTTGCTTCCTGCATACATACGTACCTTCTGCTAGTAGCTTATGTGTGAACCTTCCAGCTATACGCCTTGCATTTCGTGTCACCGACTATTCTCACAGGCTGAGCTTCATAAACTGTCTCTCTCGTTTGAAGAAAGTCATCTTGTGCATGCCTGTGCTCTGTGTGTTATCATTTGTATGAACTCTATAAGGAGCCATGTAGCTTGATTGAAGAGTAAGGAAGCATTAATCTTGCTGTAAGCTTTTGATGTCCTCAGTATGAAGGAGAGTTAAAAGGTGAGCACAGGTTTTTAATATGAGGTCAGCAACTGGTGAGCACCACTGCAAAAAGTGGAGGAGGTCAGCCCTGTTGATCCCATCTCTTAGAGCAGCCAGTCAGAGCAGTCTTGTTAGAAATTCATCCGACACTAGAAGTGCATAAAACCCAGGAGTATGTGAATCTGCAATGCCTCATTTCAATACGGGTATTGAAGGGACAGGTCTATAGAATCACTTTCTCCAATACTGCAAAAGGCTCATAATTCGCAGGAGTCTCCCTGGGTATCCACAGCCCCCTCACCATCATAGGTTTCAGTCTGTTCTGAATTTGTCTTGGTTATCCTGTTCCCATGGAAGGTCAACTTCATCTTCATTTGACATATAAGACATGGAGCAACTGAATTATGAGCGTCCCGTCACCAGTACCTCAGGCTGAAGTGCAGTTTTGGCTTCCACATGGTCTTCGATCATCTACTGGGACACCTTGGATGCTTGATTTGTGAAGCTAAAGGACAGGAAGATTTTTCAAATCTTAAGCCTTAGCTTCAAGTGCCTATAGTGCTGCTTCCATAAACCTATATACAGCTCCTGCTCACTCCAGAGCAGCTTTAGGTGCCTGTGAACCAGTCACAGGTCCCCAGTTGCCTTTTTCTACCAGCACAACTCATTCTGACCCAGCTGCCGATCCCACACCCATGCCTGTCTTCTCTAGTAGACCCCTTCAGAGGGAGTGATCTTCTGGGTTCATCCTACCTCCCTCCAAGATCCCACACTTGGGTGACCCAGACAACAATTCAGGCACTGACCTGATTGCCACATTGACATACCAGTGGTGTAACGAAACTTGAGGGGGCCCCCCTGGCAAAATGCATAGAGGGGGGGACCCACGCTCCGGACCGATTCAGGAGCTCTTAGGCGAGAGGCCTGCTGCCTGCACACGGAGCAGGAGGGGCACCCCTGAAACTCAGGCCCCCTTATGTCACAGGGGCTGCGGAGGCTCTTGACCTATACTTGGCACTAACATTTAGTCATGGCCAAGACTTTCTTGGTGTGGCTCATTGAAGACACGGTACTCTGACCAGAAAATGCAGGCATATATGCCTTGTTGGTCACACAAAGTAATGTTTGGAATGCCTGAATTAATCTCAGTCACTAATAATCACTTTGAGGTGCTTCCAATACTTTGTGATTTGGATACTCTGTACATTAGAAAAAGGACAGTCCATGGTTCAGACCAAACTGCAAGGACAGGTCCCCTCTTAATGGGAACACAAGCATACCATACAAGTTTCAGTATTGTTCGTGCTCATCAGTGAGGTGTGTCTTTAGTCTGGCATTGCAAAATGGGTAAATAAATGATGACTCAAATGTGGCATGAGCGATTGCTAGTGACTGAGGCTTTGGTAAGTATTCCATTCATCATTTTTTTGTGTTTAATGTACATTCTGAAGGCATCCCGTGAGCTCCACCAAAGTCAAACCTGCCTACTGAATCAAAGAGGCTCTGAAAAACTGTAAGGAGCTGTTCTCTGACCCAAGCAGCCTAGGTTTTTATCTTTGTAAACCACCAGTGCAGCTTATTGTGGTGAGGCATGCTTCACTGAAGTGAAAAGATCATACTCCCACATAGAGAAGGAGGCAAAATGATGTACCAATGTGGCTGTCTCTCTTGAAGACAAGTCAGAGACAAAAGCAGCAAGGCTAACTGTGGTTGCACCTTGGCACAAATTTGTTCCGAGATTATTCCTTGGACAAGTAAACAGTTCTTGCTAAATCTGGGTGGGGAGGTAGCTGAACAAAATGCTTACATCCAAGGGAGCCAGCAATATTGCTGCCAGTAACATCAAATCTGCTGTGTCCAGGCATCATGAAGATTGGCCTGAAGCCATAGGCTGAGGGAAACACCATCATCCTTGTTTTTGCCAAGAAGAATGTGTTTGATCCCTCAACAATGTACAAAATGACAAGGTTTTGAGCAAAAACTAAGGGGCAGATTTAACAAACGTGGAGCTGCACCCAGTGCATCACCACTTTCCTTGCGCCCCTTAGTGCCCCACTACCGCCACCAAGTGTGCCCTGTATTTACAATACAGCACACCATGGCACAGAGTAGGGGGCAATAGCATCAGAATTTTAGATGCAATTGATGTACTGGTAGGGTTAGCCCCAAAATGTTGGCGCTAACCCTGAATAGTACATAGGGGCCACTATAAATAATGGTGTGCCCCCTTTTAACGCCTGCTCTGAGCAAAGGTTTTGGATACCTTTTGAAGCCGCATTTTAGGGCTCCCATCAACTTGTTTCAGAACTCCAATGCAAATCTGAGATCCCTGTTTGGGGATGGGGAGCTCCCAGACCTCATTAGACATGCTATGCAAAGGTGTGTATGATATAGGTATAGCTATCCAGCATGTACTATGCAGATACAATTAGGCATCCCCATTGATCACTTATAACAAATGCATAGTTTGCCCCCTGAAACAACTCCTATAACAACATACAAATAAATAAAGTTGACAAGGTATACCTACACTGGCACTTTGAGAGCTCCCTCTGAACTCCAACTTTGAAATGCAGCAGAAGTGTGAACCTGTCAAATTGTCACTATGGTGGAAGGGTGGAAAAGAAAGATTAAAAAGAGACCACTATAGAGTAGGAAACAAAATAAGTAATGTTCACATGTTGTAAGGTGGCATGACCACTTAGGACTATCCTCAGTTACTGAGTGTGGCAAGTTGGCTCTGTAGATACTATCTCAAAGTAAGAGATAGTGTGCACAGAGTCCAAGGGTTCCCCTTAGAGGTAAGATAGTGGCAAAATTAGATAATTCCAATGCTGTATTTTGTGGTAGTGTGGTCGAGCAGTAGGCTTATCAGACGGTAGTGTTAAACATTTGTTGTTCACACACAGGCAATAAATGAGGAACACACACTCAAAGACTTAACTCCAGGCCAATAGTTTTTATACAGAAAAATATATTTTCTTAATTTATTTTAGAACCGCAAGATTCAAGATTTTGAAGTAAATACATAAAATGCAAGGTACTCCACACAGGTAAGTAAGGAACTTTGAATTAGAGCAGTAACATACACAGTTTCAGTTAAAATGGCAATAAGCTATTTTAAAAGTGGACACAGTGCAAGAATCAACAGTTCCTGGGGAGGTAAGTATTGGTTAGTTTTTCAGGTAAGTAAAGCACTTACAAGTTCAAGTTCCTGGGCATAGGCAGCCCACCATTGTGGGTTCAAGGCAACCCCAAAGTCACCACACCAGCAATACAGGGCCGGTCAGGTGCAGAGGTCAAAGGAGGGCCCAAAACACATAGGGGCCTGTGGAGAACAGGGGTGCTCTGGTTCCAGTCTGCCAACAGGTAAGTACCTGCGTCTTCGAATGGCTAACCAGGGGGGTTTTGTAGAGCACTGGGGGGGGCACAAGTAGGCACACAAAACACACCCTCAGCGGCACAGGGGCGGCTGGGTGCATTAGCAGGCGTCGGGTTTTCAATAGGAATCAATGGAGGGTCCCGGGGGTCACTCTAGCGGTGCAGGCAGGGCACAGGGGGGGGGCTTTTTTCGGGCCAGCCACCAACTGGGCTAGGCAGAGGGTCACCTGGGGTTCACTCCTGCACCGGAGTTCGGTTCCTTCTGGTCCTGGGGGCTACGGGTGCAGTACTTGGTCCAGGCGTCGGGTTTTTTGCTCCAGGCAGTCGCGGTCAGGGGAGCATCTGGATCCTCTCTGCATGCGTCGCTGTGGGGTTCCAGTTACTCACGAGGTCGCAGTTGCCTGGGAGTCCTCCCTGCAGTGTTGGTTCTCTGGAGCTCGAGCCCGGGGCTTCGGGTGCAGGGTGTGAAGTCTCACGCTTCCGGCGGGAAGAGTGAAGTCTTTGAAAGTTGCAAGAAAGTTGCAAAGTTGTTGCTGTTTTTGAACAGTGCCGCTGTTCTCTGGAGTTTCTTGGTCCTTCGGGTTCAGGGCAGTCCTCTGAGGCTTCAGTGGTCGCTGGTCCCTGTCGGATGTGTCGCTGGGCAGGTTCTTTGAGTCTGGAGACAGGCCGGTAGGGCTGGGGCCACGTCAGTTGTCATCTCTGTTGTTTCTGCAGGGCTTTAAGGTCAGCAGTCCTTCTTCTTGCTGTAGGTTGCAGGAATCTGATTTCCTAGGTTCTGGGGTGCCTCTAAATACTAGATTTAGGGGTGTGTTTAGGTCAGGAGGGCAGTAGCCAATGGCTACTGTCCTGGAGGGTGGCTACACCCTCTTTGTGCCTCCTCCCTGAGGGGAGGGGGCACATCCCTAATCCTATTGGGGGAATCCTCCAATCTCAAGATGGAGGATTTCTAAAGGCAGGGGTCACCTCAGCTCAGGGCACACTAGGGGCTGTCCTGACTGGTGGGTGGCTTCTCCTTGTTTTTCTAATGATCTCCTCCAGCCTTGCAGCCAAAAGTGGGGGCAGTGGCCGGAGGGGCGGGCATCTCCACTAGCTGGGATGCCCTAGGGTGCTGTAACAAAAGGCATGAGCCTTTATGAACATTATGGAACTTTATGGAACTGTGGACTTCGTGTTTGACAAACTCACAGACCATATACTCTTTATGGCTACCCTGCACTTACAATGTTTAAGGTTTTGCTTAGACACTGTAGGGGCATAGTGCTCATGCACATATGCCCTCACCTGTGGTATAGTGCATCCTGCTTTAGGGCTGTAAGGCCCGCTAGAGGGGTGACTTACCTATGCCACAGGCAGTGTGAGGTGGGCATGGCACTCTGAGGGGAGTGCCATGTCGAATGAGTCACTTCTCCCCACCAGCACACACAAGCTGTGAGGCAGTGTGCATGTGCTGTGTGAGGAGTCCCCAGGGTGGCATAAGACATGCTGCAGCCCTTAGAGACCTTCCCTGGCTTTAGGGCCCTTGGTACCAGGGGTACCATTTACAAGGGATTTATCTGGGTGCCAGGGCTGTGCCAATTGTGGGAACAAAGGTACAGTTTAGGGAAAGAACACTGGTGCTGGGGCCTGGTTAGCATGGTCCCAGCACACTTTCAATCATAACTGGTATCAACAAAAGGCAAAAAGTCAGGGGGTAACCATGCCAAGGAGGCATTTCCTTACACTGAGTTAATCAGTTACTTATTCGTGTCAACCAGACTTAAAGAAGACAAGCAATGTCAAATCCCCCAATCTGAAATTTCCCAGTGGTTACAGATAGGCCACATCTTAAGGAAGTATTTGAAGGTAGAAATGGGTATGTCAGATATTTCACCTTTAGGAAAAGTACTCTAATTTGGGGTGATGAGAACAAAGGCCATTTCACTGACTTACAAAACACGGATATATGGCACTCTTGAATTACTACCAGACTCAGAGAAAAATGGTACAGAGATTTAAGGGAGATTGAGGACGTAATATTATCACAAACACTAATGTACCAGAGGGAAAAGGCAATCAGAGCTGGGTTAAGATTAATTTGCTTCATTCTGCAAAGCATCTGTTGTACCAGAATTCAAACAAGGCTTTTTGGTAATGCCCCTACATTAAGATGCCTCAGATGATGTGGGCAAGAGGGAACCTTTTATCTTATACTATGGTAGTTTCTGACCATAAAGCTTTTTTTGAATGAGAGTTACAAGTATACAATACAACTTGTTTTATGAAACCTATGTATTTATTTTTCCAACAATAAGACTTACAATAATATAAAACAATGTACATAACAATTCAATTGAAATTATATATAAAACCAACAAGTATTAATTAAAAGACAGCTGCCAGCCTGCGGGTGCGTACCAGGTAGCCTCTTAAAGGCAACACACCCAGCCTGTACTTTAGATACAGCGAGCGCTTCAATTCAGGGTACAGCAAATCCAGATAATCAGGAAGAGCATGGTCATAGGTGTTGTTAAAGTAATAGCTTGTAATTGTCTCTGGCCTGAGTTCCTGGATTAAAGCTGGGATGCACCCTCAGTTTGTGGTACATACATCTTCCCGCTCAACCTGAGCTACCGCCCTCTCCTGAGTGCGAGACAAAGGGCTGGAGGCCTTGTCAACTAATCTGGGACCTTTCTTTGCAACCATTCTTTTTCTGGTGCCTTTTTTCTCTTTTTTTCCCTAGGCATCCTTGACCTTGTGGGGATTTTGGACAAGTTGCTACTTCAGTTAGACCTCCCCCTCTTCGACTATCCTCACAAAGGTAGGTTTGGGTGGTTCCAGAAACCCCTACCTCATCCCAGCTCCTTCCATCCTGTCATGAGGCATTATCCAGCAGAGGGGCAGCTGGATTAACAACATCTATGATTACCCCTTTTGACATATCCTTAGAGCTGGTAGCTGGGGATACCTCACTGTCCGTGTGGCTCTTAGTGTTGAAAAACAACCATTTTAGAGAGTAAACTGGAAGCGGTGTTGCACCCTTCCTCTTTTTTTTTAGCATTCCCCTTCTTCCTGGTACTTCTGCTCAACTTGTCCCCTATGTCACCTACATTGGGCTCCGCAGTGCCGACCAGTAACAGCTTGGGACTACGTGTTGCAGTTTTGGCAGAGGGAGTAGCCTGATGTTCATCTACCTGCCGGCTGCCCCCTCCTACTTTGATCCCCTTGTCACCCTCTCCATAGGCACCTCCACAGGCACCATCACCACAGGGAATAGCCCCATCCACATCAGTATGCAGTTGGCTCACCATTTGTGCGGGGCTGAGATCTGGGATTTGAATCTGTATAATGTTTTTTTCAGGGATTAGAGGTTCAATCCGGTCATGGCTAGCTTGCCCACAGAACTGTGGCCGAGGGGACTGTGGGAGTGTATCCTGGTTCCTTTCGACCACCCTTCCCCCCCGAACTAGGGCCTGTAGTGTCTTAGTTAAGAGTGACTCGATATGGTCAGTTCCCCCGAGGAACTTCTCCAATAATGCAAGGATTGATGTTAAGACATTGTTTAATCCAATCATAGCCTAAGAAATTACGAATCCTTGCAGGGACTGCAGATATGGGGTTAACCCCTAGGCACTGGCTAACAGGGATACTCTGAGATAAGGAGGAATCCAAACAATCCCTCCCACTGGGTGTGGAACTATTGTCCACAGATATGGTGCCAAACTCAGCCTTCATCCAAGCCACTGAATGACCGCTTAGTGTCATCGGGGCCTCAAACGACTTGCAGGATTCAGTCTCTCCTACAATTGCCTTGCTCCTAGTAGCTGCCAAGCTACAGGGTACATCAGGGAGTGTATAATCCAAAAACATAAGGGAACTCTCATTGAGGTAGTCACACCCCCCCCCCCTTTTCTCACCACCACCCAAGTCGTCGCTTAACACCATAAACTCTCCATAAGAGCAGCCAAAGAACGGGACCTCGTACTCCTCCCTTCGCTGGGGTAGATTTGTAGATTTGCTCTCCTACAGTAAGCTATCCATCTCACTTTGCTGGCTTTTTGGCATGAACATGGCTTCTCGCGGGGTTGCTCACACGTAGACTCTAGCGACAGGAGTCCAAACTAAACAAATTTAACACCTTCATCAGCCCTCATCACACTGGCTCCCTCAGTACTACCACTGCAGGGTTCTCTCCCATCATCCTCCTCTGGGGCACATCTCTGCATCACTACTTGTTCCTCCAGTCCTTTTTGCTCTGCAATCTGCTGCAAGGAGGGCACTATATCCACTTTCTGATTAGCCTTATAGAAGGTCTTGGGAAGGCCATGTTCGCTGCAGTCACATCAGAACTACGTTTAGTGGTATCCAGTGGAGGCACAGAGAGAGATAAATCAGGCTCATAGACACAGGACCATGGGGGACATCAGCAGCTCCTACCACAGTCCTGGGCTCCTTCCACCCACGACCTTCTGCCTTGGGCTGTGCCATAATCAGCCTGTTGTACACTTTTATTGAACGCCTAGGGACCGTCTGCCTTGCGCTGTAGCTTCACCTGTTTTTTAATGTCATTTCCCGATGCCTTCTTTTTCTTCTCCTATGCTTCTGCTCGCCTCTCCTCCTTCTCCTACAGCATCGTGCACAATAACCAGGTCCCGAGTATTTACCAGTAGTGGCTGCTTGTCTTTGACAACCAGCTGGGACCAACCACTGTGTACCTTGTGACACCTCATTGCACCAGTAATGCACTGGTAATACTCCATGGTTAGAGAAGTTTCAGCAGTGTCTACTGCACGGACCAAGGTAACGGGGGAGCACATGGAGTGGAGCAAACCGCACTGTGATCTAGTCCACCCGCTTCGGCGCCCCTCCGCTCTGCCCTAGGGCCCTGGCTCTAATGCAACAACCACGCACACCACACCGTCTATAGTACCAGCTTTGTGTCTTATATCTAGTGTCTTAGAGAGTCTTATAAGATCTTGCAGTGTGCTGTGTATGCGCCCTATTTGCGCTCTATATGTCCAACAGTGCAAGTCGCCATTCAGGCCAATCCGCCGATCACTATGCACCCTCTTTTGCTAAAATTGCAGCTAAATTTGCTAAAATAGCAACTCCTTTGCAATAAGTCATTGAGTCAAGTAAGTCAAATAAATATTCAATAAATATTCAGTAGCACTCTGCACTCCCTTCACATTCCGAACGTTTTCCAAGCGCTAAAGATGCAGAGTGGAGGGTTAGTGCAGCATTGGTACAGGTTTAGTGAAACATCAAGTGCAGGTCTACAGACGCCGGTAGCAAGCAAGGGTGGAGCAGAGGCACAAGCAGTGGTAAAGGCAAACTGAGGGACGATGGCATCAGCAGAAATACCAGCTGATAAGCTGATACTTTGCAGGAGCTGGCAGGAGCAGAGCAAAGCTTTGAACCAACAAAGTACCTTAGCGCCGCCCCCACCACACCCCTACCTTCCTCAGCTCACTGCCACGGGGGGCGAGGTGACGGAGTGTGGACAAAGTCATATAATCGGTAATCCAGTGTCCGGGTGTCCAAGGTGATCTCCACTGCTTACCCCCCCCGACTGCCTTGATCTGCCTTGGTCTCGGTAGCTTCACGTGGCTTGCTGGCTGACCGCAGCTCTGCTGCTATCCGGAAGTGCTCCACGAGTGTCTCCTCACCCAGAAGAGTCTCCTCACCAGCGTCCGTCTCCTCCTCCTGGTTTTATGGGAAGCAACTATTTAGTCAGCTGCCAGGTAACTAGTGACTTTTCACTGCTATTTACATGGCTGCTGGCTAAATAGGAGACATTGGCGGTCATTCTGACCCTGGCGGTTGAAAACCACCAGGGCAGAGTGCTGCGGAAGCACCGCCAACAGGCTGGCGGTGCTTCATGGGCTACCGCCGCGGTCAGAAAAGGGCAACCAGCGGTTTCCCGCCGGTTTACCCCTGCCCCAAAGAATCCTCCATGGCGGCGCTGCTCGCAGCACCGCCATGGGGATTCCGACCCCCTTCCCGCCATCCTGGTCCTGGCGGTAAAAACCGCCAGGAACAGGATGGCGGGAACGGGTGTCGTGGGGCCCCTGGGGGCCCCTGCACTGCCCATGCCACAGGCATGGGCAGTGCAGGGGCTCCCTAACAGGACCCCATAATGATTTTCAGTGTCTGCCTAGCAGACACTGAAAATCGCAACGGGTGCCACTGCACCCGTCGCACACCAGCAACTCCGCTGGCTCCATTCGGAGCCAGCTTCATCGTTGCTGGGGCTTTCCAGCTGGGCGGGCGGGCGGCCTTTTGGCGGTCGCCCGCCCGCCCAGCGGGAAAGTCAGAATGACTGCCGCGGTCATTTGACCGCAGTGCGGTCTTCTGCCGGTCTCCGCCCGCCGGGCGGCACCCGCCGCCCGCCGGGGTCGGAATGACCCCCAATATTTACTATTTGGTCAGTTGGAAGGAAACTTCACTATTTACATGGCCACTAACTAAAGAGCAAGGGTTATGTACTACTGTATTTGGCCAGTAATCAAGCACACAGCAAAGAAACTTCACTCATTGCCCGGCTGCTGGCAAACAGCAGACATTCTGCACAATCTGACTAGCAGCCATGCAAATAGCAAATAGATCTAATTATTTACCTGGTTTCTAGTTAATAGCAGCAATTATATACTATTTGACTGGTAATCTGGCAATTAACACAGAAATGTAAATGTTCACCTGACTGCTGACTAAATAGCAGAACAGATGTACTGTTTAGCTGGTGGCCTTGCAACTAGTAAAGAAACTTCATTATTCACCTGATAGCAGGCTAAATAGAGGACAATATGCACAACCCCGTCACTAGCTGTGCAAGCAGCAGAGGAACTTCACTATTTACCAGGCTGCTGTCTAAACAGCTTACATTTTGGGGTATTATGCCTTAATCAGATTTGCAAAGGTACTTACCACCAGGTAGAACTGTAAACAAAGAGTGAACACAACTAACATCTATCTCCTAATGAAAGTTAAGGCCCTTATGTATTATTATTTCATTCACAAAAGGTGGTTGCAAATTCTGCACATACTTATTGCAAATGGAGTAGTATTTTGTAAAGTCATCTATGCACTTTTCGGTTGATTCACAAAATACTGGATTGCAGGGTTTGCAGAACGACCTGCTCAATTTATATATTTATTAGGAAGATGAAAATGTGTGCCCTGTGTGTGTGACTATAATTACAGGGATGGTGGACTGGAGGGACAGTATACCTCCATCCCTGTGACTGCATTCCAGAAATCCAGAAATAAAAACGTTTTCTTTTTCAAAGCAGCCTGTGCTCCCTAAAGGAACCAGAGCTGCTTTAAAAATAGTAATAATAAATTTTTCCGTTTTGAAAAATATATCTCCCCAAGACTGGCAACATGATTCCCGAAGTGAAAGAGGTGTTCAGGGGACCTCTTCCACTTAACTCATCAATTGGTTTCAAGATTAATTGCAGTCATAAACTATCCAAATTGGAAATGGAAGGGAAGAAAACCCTTTTATGACCTCCTAGTTGCAATTTGGAAATGATTGCAAAAGTCATTTTACAAGTTGAAAACATTTTCCAGCTTGTAAAAGGAGTTTTGTATACAATGACAATCACTTCTGTGGTCACAATTCCTGTGATCCTGCAACATGATGCCTTAGAACTAACTGGCTTAGATGCGGGCACTAACTTATAGGCCTAAAGGTCTCAAATGCTTTCATGTTTCTAAGTTATTTTTACAGACAAGGCACAGAATGTCACTCTATAACACCATGGGCCAAGACACAGTGATATGGGATGAGAAGGCCTCTACGAAGCTGTATTGTGCTCCATAAATGCTCCTACTCATGACGAAGACAGTTCAAACCATAGCAAGACTAGTTAGAGCTGTTTACTCTTCTAAAGCTCAGTACTCTCTCTTACTCACAAAGCCATGAGATTGTACCATGACCAGACATAGGATTACCAAAAGGCTCCATCCTATCAAAATAACTTGTTTTCTGCAGCAAATCACTACATTCTGGAATTATTAATTCTGGTTAATTTCAATTAACGAAATCAGAGTGAAACGTGAATACAGTGATTTGCAAAAGCCAGAACTGAAAATGTTGTATCCAAGTGGCATAGTGACATCTGATACACAGGGTGATCTAATCAAATTAGAAACAATTGCATAGGGCCCCTTATGATGTCACCACCACAGAATAATTGAGACGTGTTCCAATCTGATTATGGAAGGAAGATAAACTATCAGCCTAATTTAGAGTTTGGGGGACAAAGTTAACTCCATCAGGACGGTGGAGGACCATACCTACATCATCCTGAGGAACCTCCAACCATGAAATTTTGAGTTGTCCCTGTGGCAGCTCTCTACATTGGCTAGAACTACAGCCATGGCAGTTCCCGTCTACGTACAACAAGTTTGACATATTGTACAGTCAGACATGATTGCCGGCCAGCAAACTTTTCAAATGTTTTTTGTTTTTCAAAACCAAACTGCCAAAGTGGAAGTTTCCTTTGAAAAAAAAAACGAATGGGCCCCGACACACTGGGAGTTTTCTCCCAGAGTAACGGGGTCATTATGGTGGTCATTACAACCCTGGCGGTCGGTGTTAAAGCAGCGGTAAAACCGCCAACAGGCCGGCGGTAAAAAAAATGGAATTACGACTGTGGCGGAAACTGCCAACATAGACAGCCACTTTAACACTCCGACCGCCACGGCGGTACAAACAAACACTGCGGTGGTAACCGCCAACAGACAGGCGGAAGACAATGTACTGCCCACAGAATTACAAGGCACCAATCCGCCACCTTTTCCGGGGCGGACTCACCGCAAACAAAAACATGGCGGAAACAGGACTTCGAAGGGAAAACACTCACCTCTACACACCCCACGAGGAACCAGGCCGCCATGGAACCGGAACTTCAGATACTGCCAGCCTTTATCTTCCTGCTCCTCTACCAGCAGCACGAATGCCGGCGGCGAAGACCACGGTGAGTACTGCACCTACGACACAGGGGAGGGGGAGGGAAAAAACAGTGACACACACATGCAACACGCAAAACCCCCACCCCCACCCACGGGAACACACACACCAATACATCATGATACATCACAGTTACACCCCCCAACCCCCCCGGAAGAATGCAAGGACAAAAGGAAATGAGTCGAATGATTGTAATATATTCAAATACATGAATCAAAAATATTTACATATATACACATTTACACTATGAACAATTATGTACACCAAGAACACAAGTCCAAGGGATTCCACCATCATAGTCCGTGGACCACTGGGCCCAAAAGGCATGGGCGAGGCCCACACTCAATACCCAAACAAGACTGAGAGAACACTGCAGGGGCATCAGATAGAAATAAAACAGGTACCTCAGGGGGAAGTGAGGGGGGGGGCACCTCAGCCGGATGAGTGCACGACGCCAGCTCCACGAGGGGGCTCCATGCCCATTGATGTATCCTGGGGAGTGCAAAGCCACAGTCTCTCAAGTCTCTACAGTGGGTGGGTTGCCCACTGTTCAATCCTGGGGAGTGCAAACCACAGTCTCTCAAGTCTCTACAGTGGGTGGGTTGCCCACTGTTCAATCCTGGGGAGTGCAAAGCTACAGTCTCTCAAGTCTCTACAGTGGGTGGGTTGCCCACTGTTCAATCCTGGGGCGTGCAAAGCCACAGTCTCTCAAGTCTCTACAGTGGGTGGGTTGCCCACTGCTTTATCCTGGGGAGTGCAAAGCCACAGTCTCTCAAGTGGATAACATTCTCCACTGGTTCTGGAGGGGGCTTGGCGCCCAGAGTGCTTCATCCTGCCAAGGACAGAGGTAGTGGATGTAACTCTCCACTGGTTCTGGAGGGGGCATGGTGCCCGGAGTGTTTCATCCTGCCAATGACATAGGTAGTGGATGTCAATCTCCACTGGTTCTGGAGGGGGCTTGGTGCCCAGAGTGCTTCATCCTGCCAAGGACAGAGGTAGTGGATGTAACTCTCCACTGGTTCTGAAGGGGGCATGGTGCCCGGAGTGTTTCATCCTGCCAATGACATAGGTAGTGGATGTCAATCTCCACTGGTTCTGGAGGGGGCTTGGTGCCCAGAGTGCTTCATCCTGCCAAGGACCGAGGTAGTGGATGTCAATCTCCACTTGTTCTGGAGGGGGCTTGGTGCCCAGAGTGCTTTATCCTGCCCGTGGCGGCCTCAGTACCGTAGTAATCATTGGCGCTCACTGTCCTGCGGTGGTGCTGGCGGTCTTGTCCTGGGCAGCGGGGCTGCTGCTGGCGGTCCAGTCTTGGGCAGCGGGGCTGCTGGCGGTCTTTTCCTGGGCGGCAGGGCTGCTGCTGGCGGTCTTGCCCTGGGCAGCAGGGCTGCTGCTGGCGGTCCTGTCTTGGGCAGCGGGGCTGCTGGCGGTCTTGTCCTGGGCAGCGGGGCTGCTGCTGGCGGTCTTGTCCTGGGCAGCGGGGCTGCTGCTGGCGGTCCTGTCTTGGGCAGCGGGGCTGCTGGCGGTCTTGTCCTGGGCAGCGGGGCTGCTGTTGGCGGTCCTGTCTTGGGCAGCGGGGCTGCTGACGGTCTTGTCCTGGGCAGCGGGGCTGCTGCTGGCGGTCTTGTCCGCCGTGCTGATCTTCCCAGACTTGCCAGTTTTAATGTGCCCCTTCCCCAGCTTGGATGGTGTCGCAGCTGTCTCCACACTCCCAACTGTACCCCTAGGAGCGGCTTTGGTGGCTGATTTCTTTCCCCTCTCCCGCCGGGCACTGGCCAACTTTTTATGCTTGACAGGTGGGGGACTGTCCGTACTCTGGCTCCTTGCCACACTGGCTGCCCTGCTGCCTGGTGCACTTCATAATCCGGTGACTACTGGCACCACTGGTCCCGCCGATGTTGTGGCTGATGTGCTAGGTTGGGGCCTGGAAAGTCGGGCCCTAGGAGACTGAAGGGGTGGGGGAGGTTAGGGAAAGAGGTCAAGGTTGCCCAGGAAAAGTTTCTTAGGAACACTGGGACGGGGAGCTGGAGGGGGTTTGGGAGTGGAAGAAGAGGTAGTGGTTGTAGGAGGTGTACGTTTGCTGACTTTGGGTGAAGGTGCATGGGCAGGAGGCTATCGTGAGGTGGATGGCTGTTGGGTGGATGTGTGGCTGTATTTCTGTACCTTGGGAGGTGGCCTCACAGACACACTGGGAGAGGACACAGGGGACGTGTGAATAGTAGTGGGGGTTGTGACTCCACGTGAGCAGGGTGTGCTGGTGATGGACGTAGTGGATGAGGATGTAGTGCATGCAGGTGTGAGTGGAGACGACACAGGGAGGGAGGAGGGAGACGAGGAGGAGGGGGACACAGTGGAGGCAGTGGATGTTCCTGTGTCTACATGTGTGTGATGCTTGCATGAGTGCCTGTGGGATGTGTGGGGCTTATGTTTGCCTGAGCTTCCCTTGTGTGTTGAGGTGTGTGCATGCTGGTCTGATGGTGTGCTTAGGATAGGCTGAGGTACTGGGGTGTGGGTCTGAGTGGAGGAAGTTGGAGGGGGGAGGCTAGAGACAGGGACAATGGCTGCCATCAGTGCTGAGGCCAGAGTCTGAAATGCTCGCTGAAGGGCTGCCTGACCAGAGTGAATGCCCTCCAGGTATGCATTGGTTTGTTGCAACTGCCTCTCTACACCCTGGATGGCATTCAAAATGGTAGACTGCCCAACAGTGAGGGACCTGAGGAGGTCAATGGCTTCCTCACTGAGGGCAGCAGGGGTGACTGGGCAGGGCCTGAGGTGCCTGGGGCGAAGGTGATGCCCACCCTCCTGGGTGAGCGGGCACGGGGAAAAAGCTGAGGGGCTGCTGGGAGGGCGGTGCTGGTAGGGGGGGTGGCGGCTGTACCTGTAGATGCGGGGGGTACAGATGGGCCCGCCACCGCAAGGGAGCTCCCATCAGAGGAGGCATCCGTATCGCTGGTGTCAGCTCCTGTCCCTGCCTTGGAGCTCCCCTCGCCCTCCGTCCCACTGGTGAATTCAGACTCTGTAGTTTCGCCCTCAAGGGCCATGTGGGATGCAGCACGATCCTGTTCCGGTGCCACTGCTCCTCCGCCTGATGATGCTAATGCACACAAAAACAGGGAGACCACAAAAAGGGGGGGAAGACAGAAGAAAGACATGTTGAGTGCATGCAATACCGCTACCGTTGGCGGACACGACAGACACAGAAGCCCCCTGCACTACGCCGCGCACTTGGAGTCCACTATTCAATCCCAGGGACATGGGTTACAAGGCTATGGCCGATTTCTGCACACATGGATGTCACAGGAGCCTGACTAGGTGTAGTTGGCACTGTACACAGGTGGGGTGGGGTGCCACGGGGCCTGCCTGAAGAAGGGACCTTGCCTACTAAACTCGCCCTCGCCTAGGGGAACCCACAGCCCACCTCCCCCACCCAGACACCTACAATGCGCGCTGAATCAGCAGAATGAGAGTGTACTCACCCCCTTGTGGCTGCTGTGATGCCCTCAAGCGCTCATCCAACTCTGGGTACGCCACCGCCAGGATCCTGAACATCAGGGGTGTCATGGTGCGACGGGCACCCCTCCCACGTTGGGGGCCATCCCCAGCTGGGCCTCCGCCGTCTTCTTGATCCAGCGGCGAATGTCCTCCCATCTTTTCCGGCAGTTGGTGCTCCGTCTGTGGTAGACCCCCAGGGTCCGGACTTCCTTGGCGATGGCACGCCAAATGTCCTTCTTCTGGCGGGCGCTGACCTACAGGAATAGTACAGGGGAAAAGGAGAAGATATTACCGCCCGCACCGTCACAGTCATTGGCCCGCATCCCTACCCTTGCCATGACGCACATGCACTCACTGTCTTTTCATGCACGCCTCATTCTCACCCCCCCCTATCTTTCATCCATCCCACTCCACACAGGCATTACCCATACAGCATGCTCACAGTGTACTTACCTGTTTGTCTGGAGGACCGTAGAGTAGCGTGTACTGGGGGAGGACCCCATCCACAAGTTTCTCCAACTCCTCCGTGCTGAAGGCAGGGGCCCTTTCCCCAGACACACGAGCCATTGTCTCTTCCAGACTGAGGTCACAGCAGCACTTGCAGTGTAGGCCCTCTCCTGTCGAAGATCAGGTATCAAGTGATTAAAAAGAGAGAAAATGGCGGTCACGTCCACAGTGGTGCGTACCGTCACCGCCGGCGTACATCGTCATTGGCTCCTGGGACCCATAGGGTCCAATGTTAACCAATGCAGGATAGCGCTGCGGTCTTCGACCGCCTACCGCGATGGTGTACAACACTAGCGCAGTTACCTCATATCCCCTTGTCCCACTTTACAGGTCAGGCAGCCGCCATTTCATGGGCCCACATGGCATTATTTTTGACTGCGTCACACATATGTAGGCCTTGCCTAAACACTCATACAGGCTAATTTCGAATTGCTAATATTTTCAGAGTAAGCTGTGTTTACGTACCTCAGAGTTTGTTGACTCCCTGCTCGCTGTTCTCCTCCATAGGCACCGTCCGCTGGGGCATGTGAGGCGATGGCGGCATCCTCCGGTGTACAGACCGCTGGTGGACCTGTCGACAATGGAGGAGCGACATGTGATCATCACCTACAGGCTTGATTGTGCCACAATCCAGGAACTGTGTGCCCAATTGGAGCCAGACCTGATGTCAGCTATCCGCCATCCCACAGGAATCCCCCTCAAGTGCAGGTGCTGTCAGTACTTCATTTCCTAGCAAGTGGGTCTTTTCAAACTACAGTGGCCAATAGCATCAGGGATGTCCCAGCCTATGTTTTCCAACGTGTTGTCCAGAGTGTTGTCTGCCCTGCTGAAACACATGCGGAGCTACATTGTTTTCCCTCAGGTGGAGGATTTGCCTACAGTGAAAGGTGACTTCTATGTCCAGGGACATATCCCCAACATCGTAGGTGCCATTGATGGGACACATGTGGCCTTGATACCCGCCCGCAGGAGTGAACAGGTGTACAGAAACCGGAAGAGTTACCATTCCATGAATGTGCAGATGGTGTGTTTGGCAGACCAGTACATCTCCCATGTTAATGCCAAATTCCCTGGCTCAGTGCATGACGCTTACATTCTGCGGAATAGCAGCATCCCTTATGTGATGGGGCAATTCCAGAGGCACCGGGTGTGCATATTAGGTGAGCACATGGACCCAATACAGTGGGAATAGTTGTCTGGGTCTGTGGATGTCCCTATGAGTTTGTGTGTGTCTAACAGTTGTCCCTCGCCATTTGCAGGTGACTCTTGTTAACCCAACCTGTCATGGCTACTGACCCCAGTGAGGAATCCCAGGACAAGGGCAGAGGAACGCTACAATGAGGCACATGGGCGGACTAGGAGGATTATAGAGCGGACCTTCGGCCTCCTGAAGGCCAGGTTCCGGTGCCTCCATATGACAGATGGTTCCCTATTCGACTCACCAAAGAAGGTATGCCAGATCATCGTGGCCTGCTGTATGCTTCACAACTTGGCTTTGCGATGACAGGTGCCTTTGCTGCAGGAGGATGGTCCGGATGGAGGTCGTGTGGCAGCTGTGGACCCTGTGGACAGTGAAGACGAGGAAGCAGAAGAAGAGGACATCGACAACAGGAACACAGTGATTCTGCAATACTGTGAGACACAGGTAAGAAGACAACACAGCCTGCTACATCTGATTTAAATGTACTACCTCCCTACTGTCATTTTCACCCAGTGTATGGTCACTGAGTTGTCACTTTCCCTTACGATTTCACAGATGTGGGTCCCACTGTGTGACATCTGCTTTGTTTCCTCATGGACTATAGCTGTGTGACATAGGTATGTTGACATTACATTTGAATGAGCATTTTGCCACTGTAATTGCTAATACACTATTTCGAAATCACAGACAGACCCCTGATTGTTTTGTACTTTAATGGTGTTTATTTAAGTGCTCAATATTGGAGGGGGTTGTAAAATGGTGAGGGGTGATGGTGAAGGAATGTCCATGGCAGAGTCCAGTCTATTAGTCTCACAGGTGCATTGTCCAAAGGGGCATAGGAAGTGGCGCTGGGGCAGTTTAAGAATGGACAGGGTGACAAGGTGGGACAAAAGGATGACAATCAGGGTGGTCTCAGTTCTTGGCGGGGGTCTTGGCATCGTTCTCTGTCTTTGTCCTGGATCTCAGGGACCGTTTGTGGGGTGGTTCTCCCTCTGCAGGGGGTGGGGTGCTGGTGTGGTGGTCCTGTGGCGGTGCCTCCTGTCCACTAGCGCCGGCGGAGGTGGTGGGCAGTTCATGGTCCAGGCTAGTGTCAGGGGCCCCTTGTTGTGCCACAGTGTCCATCCTGGTGTTGACGGGTTCCTTCAGCACCCCTACAATGGTGCCTAGGGTGGAATTGATGGATTTGAGTTCCTCCCTGAAGCCCAAATTCTGTTCCTCCTGCAGCCGCTGGGTCTCCTGAAACTTGGCCAGTACCGTTGCCATCGTCTCCTGGGAATGGTGGTAGGCTCCCATGATGTTGGAGAGGGCCTCATGGAGAGTGGGTTCCCTGGGCCTGTCCTCACCCTGTCGCACAGCAGCCCTCCCAGTTCCCCTGTGTTCCTGTGCCACTGTCCCCTGAACCGCGTGCCCACTGCCACTGCCCCAGGTCCCTGGTGTTGTTGGGGTGGTGAGTTAGCCTGGGTTCCCTGTAGTGGTAGACACACTGCTGCTTGATGTGTCCTGGGGACAGAGGTATGGGCCTGCTGGGTGGGTGCTGTGCTGGTGTTTCCAGAGGGGGGAAGGTCTGTAGTGGCTTGTGCCAGTGTGAGGGGAACCAACTGTCCCGAGGTCCCAGATGGGCCGGGCTGGTCATCTAGATCCAGTTGGACAGAGCTGCTATCATCACTGTGGGCCTCTTCTGTGGGTGGAGTGGACATATCTGGACCCTCCTGTCCGGTGACGTTGGGTAGGGGTCCTGCAGGGGTATAAAAGCATGATTATTGCATCTGTGTGTGCCATGGTGTGCAATGGGTGGGTGACCGTGTACCCCAGTGCTTGCATTCCTGTGTAGGACCTTGTGTGATAATGTTTAGGGGGGTGTATGGGTATGTGCAGTGGCCATGCTTTGGTGATGGGTGTCCATGCTTTGGTGTTGCATACAGGGCTTGGGTTTGGGATGTGTGGTTAGTGATATTGGGACATGTGTGAGGAGTTGGAGTGATGGGGGTGAGGGCGAGGGTGGGGGTATGTGATGGCATTCAGGTAGGGTGGGGGATGAAGTAGTAAAGATTTGTCTTACCAGAGTCCATTCCTCCAGCTACTCCTGCGAGGCCCTCAGGACGCAGTATAGCCTAGACCTGCTCCTCCCATGTTGTTAGTTGTGGGGGAGGAGGTGGGGGCCCGCCGCCAGTCCTCTGTACCGCGATGTGGTGTCTTGAGACCACGGAACGCACCTTCCCCCGTAGGTCGTTCCACCTCTTCCTGATGTCATCCCTAGTTCTTGGGTGCTGTCCCACTGCATTGACCCTGTCCACGATTCTTCGCCATAGCTCCATCTTCCTAGCTATGGAGGTGTGCTCCACCTGTGATCCGAATAGCTGTGGCTCTACCCGGATGATTTCCTCCACCATGACCCTGAGCTCCTCCTCAGAGAACCTGGGGTGTCTTTGCTGTGCCATGGGGTGGTGTGGGTGATGTGTGGGGTGGTGTGTGTTGTGATGTGTGGGGTGATATTTAGAGGTGTGTTGTGTGAGGTGCGTGGATGTTATGTGGGTGATGGTGTTGAGTGCCTGTGGATGCTAGTTTGTTGATGGTGGTGTCTCTCTCTGGCCTTTTGTCGCAATTGTGGTCGTAGAGGATTGTGGGTGTGTGTTTTATATTGTATTGGATGTGTGGGAGTGGTGTGTGTATCAGGTGTGTGTATTTCGAATTGTCCAATGTGGTAGTGTTTTGTAAGTGTGTGTGTATTTTGAGCGCGGCGGTGTGTACCGCCAATGGATTACCGCGGTTGAAAGACCGCCGTGTGGATTCATGGGTCGTGATAGTGTGGGCGTATTCCTGTTGGCGTGACGGTGAAGGTTTTGTTATCGCCAGTTTATCACTGACCTTTGGTGTGGCGGACTTGTGTGGGTGTCTGGATTTTGGCGGATTCCGAGCTGTGGTCATAATGACCGTGGCGGAATTCCGCTGCGGTGTGTTGGCGGTCTTCTGCACAGCGGTAAGCGGCTTTTACCGCCAATGTTGTAATGACACCCTATGTTGTTTCCTGTCCCATACAGCCAGGTGTTACCCAAATAGGTTAGGTGGTATATAGTACTTCCTCCGATGTACCATTCTCTGTCGAGCCATCGGAGGAAGTGTTCTGTCTAGGAGCCACAGGCAAAAAAGTGGGACTATAATTAGTTGAAATGAATGCCATTGGAATGTGTATTAATTTTCCTAGTAAATCAGTGAATGAGATATAGCTATCAAAGACAATGAAGAAAAGAAACTCAAAGAGATATTTATTTCTTGACTTTATTACAAATGTTGTAATAAATAAGATGCAGTATAAACAGAGCCACTTTGAAACCTCTGGTGTAGTCTAAATCTAAGAGAGCCCCTTGTGTCACAAAACTGTGACAGTTTATGCCTTATGTTAACCAAAGCATTAATGGTTTAAACGTAGATGCTGCATTGACACACAATTTAAGTGTGCATTTATTTGTATTGCAGAGTTCGACTTAGGTGGTATTTAAATTAAATAACTTGCTAGAAGGATTAAACTGATGTTTATGTAATTTAGAGTTTAGTCAAACAGAATATATTGGAACGACATTGAATTTCTAGTAATTAATGAATTAAAAATGTGTGCAAAAATTAGAAAAATGTACTTCTCTGTCATGTTTAATGAAATGCCTTTACCATGCTTTCCCATTAAAAATGAAATGTTTCACCCAGAATAATAAAATAATATTAATTGATAATTCATAAAGTTTGTTTATTATGTGTGTTTTATTAAAATGTATTAATTGAATGTCTTGCTGGAATTTTTTTGCGTTAGCAGAAGTAAGGCATGATGAAGATTGTATTTCGTAACTGTGCAGGAAATGTTGACTCTTTTTTTAGCAAGAGTTTTCTTTCACACTATGTTACCATGAGAATACTAGATTTTAGTAATAGGCCCTATTGATTGGACATCAAGAGAATCCACTGCATTGTTCTTGAGAGCAGGGCATTGTGGAACATGGACCGACATTGTATACAATTGTTTCAAACGTGGGTTGAATAACACGGATATAAGATGTTCCTGTGAAGAACTTGGGAAAAGACGTGTATGTTTCAACTTGGAGTCATGTGATTGATTAATATTGGAGGATGCCCTTTCAAGGTGACATGGTCTGATACCTTTGGCGAGTCAGAATGCTTTATGAATTTTGATATGTCAGTGATCGGTTGGACCTTGGTCAGATGCTGCTCCGATTCCAGACAGATCCAGATGCCTGAAGGTGCATTGCTGATCCTTTTTTGTTTACTGAATGCTGTGCCCCTTGGAGAGGTATCTTCCTCTCTGCCTTTGCCACTTTTGAGATGCCCGTTGAGATTTAGAAAACCTTTTAACCTAACCCGTTTCATAAGACTCTTGGTCGAGCTTCTGACTGTTGACACTTTCCCTTTTTAACTATATTTTGCCCACCTTAGCTAATAGCCTGCAGTCAAGATTATCTTTTCCAAATTATTTTTGCCCTTTTGTATTTTTTGGTTTTTGTCTGCATGTGTTCCACCCCACACAAGTATTTCCTTGATTTGGCAAGTTGTAAGGACTTCTGTGCCGAGCTAAAATTTATGATTCTGCTAAAGTGAAATGAATTGATGATTGCTAACTCTGAGCAATGCTTCATTTCTGTATCTCAGATATTTCTTTACATGATATGTATTGTCCTTCTTGAATGCTTGGTTTTGTTAATGTTAGTCCACCCGAACTTAGTTCATCACTTTAAGCAACCTTTGGTGATTATGTATTTTTGTAACTTGGCTTGAATAGTCTACATGACTTTGAGCTGTGTTTGTTATAAACTGCTTAACTTTATCCCTGACTGGAGTGTTCCTTTTGTGGCCACATTGGTCATGGTGTTTGAATTAATTGGGTTTGTATTAAATTGTGTTAGTGGTGGTTCTACTACACCACTTAATGGGTCCAAAGATCCATCCATCTAGATTCCTGCGAAGGATGAAAATGCTCCAGCACCTCCTTTCTTGTGACCTATGAATCGATTATCCCACAGTTTCACTTTTATATTGAATTTTGAGACAGGGGATGTAGATCAACTGTTAAGGTTTCTGAACTTTTTTGGGGTCTTTCTTTTTCAAATGTAATTTTCTGGTTGTAACTCAACACAGCCTTTGTAATAGGTGATGGCTGTCACAGCAGTAGCTATACTGCTGGCCCCAAGCATGCGTATCCAACACAAGGACACAAAGAAGCATGAGATCTCAGCACCTGGTTGTCATCAGCCTTCTTGAGTAGTCATCAGACACAGACAAAAGGGCAGTCCTATTTAGACACGTTGTCACCTTTAACAGGAGAGATCTCTGACCTACCCCTCACTCCTACCATCTACCCTATGTTGTCACTAATCAGCAGCCTTTTGCTAACAAGGACCTCACATAATTTATTTGGGTAGCTGTTAGACCTGGCATCTATTGGCATGTTTCCCCTGTACTTTTTGCCTTCTGACCTCCTGTTTTTATGGCATGCTGGACTCTGTTTTTTCTGGTTTATTGTCTCTGCACACTTTACCACTGCTGCTCAGTGCTAAAGTGCAAGTGCTCCCTATGTAAATTGTATTGGTGATTGGTTTATCCATTATTGGCATAGTTGATTTACTCATAAGTCCCTAGTAAAGTGCACTATGCATGCACAGGGCCTGTAAATCAAATGCTACCAGTGGGCCTGCAGCACTGATTGTGCCACTCACATGAGTAGTCCTGTGAACATGTCTCAGACCTGCCACTGCAGTGTATGTGTGGGCAGCCTTAAATTGCCAATTCTACCTGACAAGTGTACCCACTTGCCAGGCCAAACCTTCCCTTTTTGTACATGTAAGCCACCCCTAAGGTAGGCCTTAGGTATCCCCATGGGGAGTGGTGCAGTGTATTTTAAAGGTAGGACATGTCCTGACAGTGAAATACTGCCACATTTGTTTTTCACTGTTGCAAGGCCTGTCTCTCTCATAGGTTAACCTGGGAACTGCCTTTCAACATATTTTAAGTGTGGTTTCCCATTGGGAGCAGATAGATATGTAGAGTTGGGGGTCTCTGGACTCCAAATTTGAAAATACATCTTTTGGTAAAGTTGTTCTGATTGTCAGTTTGAAAACGTCACTTTTAGAAAGTGGGCATTTTCTTGCTTAACCATTCTGTGCCTCTGCCTGCTTATGTATTCCACGTCTGGGTCATACTGACATTTGGACTATTTGTGAATCTCCACTAGACAGTGACACAAAGGGAGCATGGGTGTAGCCAGTATCTCCTGATGGGCCATGTGGGCTAGAGTGGAGGGAGGAGTGGTCACTTACACCTGGAAGGACTGTGCCTGCCCTCACACAATGCAGTCTCTGACCCCCTGGTGTGTGTCTGGGGTCAGGCCTGAGCAAGGCAGGCTCTTCTCAACTAAAGAGACTTTCATTTGAAATGTGTCTACTTCAAAGGTAGAACTGGGTATAAGTAGTGGACCCAAAACCTCAGACTTTTAGAACACTTCTGGATCAAGAGGAACCTCTGCCAAGGAGAAGAGCTGAGGTCCTGGAGAAGGAGTACTGCCCCTTTGCTGTATGCGCTTTGCTGGGTTGGCCTGCAGTTGATGCTTCTGCCTTAAAGAGGACAAAGACTGAACTTTGCTGTGTATCCTGCTTGTGAAGTTTCTCCAGAGGCTTGGAGTAGAGCTTGCCTCCTGTTGGAAGTCTTAGGGATATCAAAGACTTCAGCTTCATCTGCCTGCAGCACTGGTAACTGTGTGTTTTGTGCTGTAACAGAAGAAAAACCAATGCAACACCATCAATGATGCCGCTGGCTGCAGCATGACCTGATGTCGCCACACGGAGTAATGCACCACATTACACTGCAACCCTGGTCTCATCCCCGCTGCCACCTGACGCCGCCACCGAGCTGCTGCTCGCACCGTGAACTGTGGGCCCCACACTCTGCGTCGCCTTGCTCACACCCCAGCTTTGGCATCCCCGACAGCGCCACTCCACGCTGACTCCAATGCCGCTGCCTGCACTGTCGCCTGCAGACACCACTTGTGAGGTACACAACGCACCATCCCTTCCCGCACAGCAGCCCCGGTCCACCGATGCCAGAGCCATGGACTCCAGTATCGTCAACAGATACCTCTTTCTGCAACGCGACCCATGGGTGCCGCACCAAGCCTGCCCTGTGTCGCACCACCACCTTGGGCCTATCAATGACAGGGCTTCAGCAACGATGACGCTGCTGCCTGCACTGTGACCTGGAGACACCGCATGTCGCACAGCCCCACTTCACACCGCAGCCCTGGTCTCACTGGCGCCACAGGACGCCGTCACAGAGCCGCTGCCTGCACCGTGACCTGTGAACACTGCACGTCACATCCTTCCGCTTCGCACCGCAGCCCCGACGCCATCCACGCCAGCACTCCTGACTTCGTCATCAGCCCGGAGATCGATCTGCAATGCATGTGACTTCAAATGGCCCGACAACCCCCGCACCGACCTCTGGAACCGACGCCAGCGACGCAGCACTGCGGATCTCATCGCAAGGATCACAACACCCGACATTTCCAAGGTACTGTTTGCATAATTTCCTTGACACCGTAGCTGGTCCGCAAAGTCGCTGCCAGCCTGAACTGTTGGATTTGTTGTTCATGACACCGTGATAGCCCCAGACGTGCTGTTGACTTCAAGGAACTGTATTTTTAAGTAATTCTTGCAAAATTCATATCTTTCTTATTGTATGTTGGATTTTTCTAGTTTTGGTCTTGTTTTACACGAATAAATATTGGCTATTTTTCTAAAACTGGTGTGGTGTCCTTTTGCAGTGTTTTCACTGTATTACTGTGTGTTATGTGCGAATGATTTACACCTTGCTTCTGTGATGCCACGGACTGCCGCAGCGTCCCTATTTCGGACTGCTTTCGGGCCGGCAGTCTGCATTTCAGGACGTCGGAACCGCCGCAGCCTGTTTTTCTGTGCTCGTTTTGCTGCGGTGCGTCCCAGGAGGCACATTTCATGCTCTGCGTCACGCCACAGCCCCTGACAGCTTCCCTGATTTTCCTTTTACGTACCTCCTTGGGTCTTTCCTCTTCTTTCCTCCTTTTTATTTTTATTTTTCTTCTGTCTTCGTTCCTTCTTTTTTCTTGGTCTTCCATATTGTCTTCTTCTTTGGTGTTCTTCTTCCCAACATGCCTTTTTTCCTCTTCCTTTTCTACTTGGTCTTTTTTCTCATTCATTTCTATGTGGTCTTTCCCAATCCAAGATGGTGTCGTACTTTCTTCCTGTTGTGTCACTTCCTGTTTCATGGTATAGAAGCACTGCAGTGACTTTCTTCCTTGCGTTGCAAACACTTTAATCTTGGTGGTGATCCTCACTCCTGTTTCCAGTTTTCTCTGTGTTCCTGCTTCTTCCTGCAGAATTATATTCTATTTTTTCCTTTTTTTCATTGTTTTTTCCTCTTTTTCAGGAGTTCCTGTGGTAGAGGTTTTTTCCCATTTTTGGGGTTTTTCCTCTGGGACTCCTTCTGGAGGGTACAGTCTGCCTTGGTGTCTTTTCCAGTCAGCAGCACCCTGGCTACTCGAAAGGGTCACCCCTATCATGGCCAGTCCAGAACAAGTAAGCAACCGGGCATTCCTCCAAGCTTTTCAGCCTACGGTGGTAAGAGACGTGCAGACAGCGACAGCTTCTGAGATAAGCCTGACTGCTCGTGCCAAGCTACCCAAGAGGTGAGCAGGGGTTATCTGAGCTGGGTATCTCCCTTATCCTGACTAGAGTGAGGGTCTCTACTTGGATAGGGTGCAAGCCGACTGCCAACTAGAGACCCCATTTCTAACAGTAGTCTTTGTACCACCCTGCCTCACTCATTTCAGTTCTGTGTCTCCATCCTCCATTCACAAGGATACACTTCCACTGTCCTGAGAAGCTGTAACTACTCTTCATCACATCACACAAAATGCAACCCACTGGACCATGCATTCCCTACACAATTGCTGTATATCTACCACACACACAGCATGTCAGCACAATGGTCTGGGAGTCATACAGACTACTGTACCAGTCTCGAAATTCAATGCATCTTTGCTGGCCTTCCAAACACTTGGCTGCATATGTATCTCCACCACCCTTAATCTAGCCCTTAGAGTTTCACAGACCATTCAACTGGTGCTGAAACTATCACTGCTGGCCTTGGTTCACAGTGTTATCACAGATGGCATTCAGAGATGATTGTTACTCAGAATTGCTCTTTAGGCCATCCAAGGTGATCTGTCTGTGTGCTCGTCGGAGCCTTCCTATGATCCTGAGCTTCCCTTTGTTGATTTCCATAGTCCTTTGACTCCTCTTTGTTAGCTATTAACCATTTTGATGACTTCAGCCATCTGAGTTTATCAAACTCTTTCTGCCATCCTTCACAGACTACACTCCTTTTCATCCATCCACTTTTAGACCCATATGCCACGTTTTGGTCCCTCCATCCTCAGATCAACCCTTAGACTATGGTGGCAGCATCAGACAGCTTCTTCTATCACTCACAGGTCAGAGTATAACAGTCCGAGCTTTTTATTCACTTTTCATCCTTTGATTATTTAGCAAATACTTACCAGTTCTATAGAAGGGCTGATTTTGTAGGGGTTTTAGAGGTTGAAAGCATAAGAAGCATGAATAAGAATAATTTACAAACAGGATATCCTAAAACAAATGGCTTAGAATCACATAGATGTCCTCCTTCTTCCAGTGTTCTTCCCTCTCCTCCAGGTCCTTGTGTGCCATCTGGTGTTGGCCCTCTTCCTGGTCCTTTTTCAAGTTCATTTTCTGGGTTGTTTTAGTTCTTCTGATCCTTATCCTGGCCCCACTACTTCCAATCACCCTGGTATTGGTTTCCTGAATATTTGCTCCTGGTTCTAGTCTTTCCTGGCTGTGGTTTAGATGGTCCTGCCAGATCCTTGCATTAACCCTTCCTGGACCTCCTCATCCCGGTACTACTGATTTTCATCCTGATCCTGCTGATCTACTAGGTCCTTCACCACCTAACCCTGTTGTCCTGATTCTCCAAGGTCTGGCACTCCTAGTCTTCCTGGTTTGGATCGTCATGATTCTCCTTCCCCTGGTCTTTATGGTTCACGTGGTACTGGGTTCACTGGTCCTGGCCCTCAACATTAAGTTCTCTTGGACTGGGCATGGTCATTCTGGTCCTGCTCCTGATACTTGAGTCTCTGGTTGTCCTGGTTCCCCTGATCCTCACCTGCCTGGCTCCGATATCCCAGATCCTAGCCCTCCTGCTCCACTTGGTATTTCAGGTTCTTTTGGTTCTGATTGACCTCTCTGTTTATTCTAGTTCTGTTTCTGCTTATGCTGATGCTTCTAGTCCACACAATCCTCCCCATCAGGTCCTAGGTCTTAATGACCATAGTCCACCTGGTCCTCCTCCAATGAGTCACGATACTCTTGGTCCTGGTCCTTCTGCTCATTGTCATCCTGGTTATGCACTAACTTGCCCTCTTAGTTTCCTTTCATTGTGGTCCCAGTGGTCCTCCTTGACCTGGCCCTCATAGCTCTAGCCCTGCTGGCTATGGTTCCTAAGCCATCTCTTGATTATTCTCTAGGACCTTTTCTCCTAGTCTACCTCACTCTCAGCCTGGTTTGCCTAGCAATGGTTTTCCTATATCTGGTCCTCCCAGTCAGTGCTCCCTTCTTGGGTTTTGCGCCCACTAGACTTGATCCTTCTGTTTCAGGTATCCTTATTTGGGGTTTGTATGCTTAACCCTCATGGATCCGGTCCTCCTGGCAATCCTAGTCCTTTCTGGGTCCTTTCTCCTAGCTCATCCTCTGCCTTGCTGATTCCACTTGACCTAGTTCTTCTAATCTTTCTCACCCAGCTCATCTGATTCCTAGTGGATCAGTTCCTGGTCCTGCTGGTCCTTTCAGTCCACCTGACATCGTATGTCCTGGCCCTCTTAGTGTCTTGCCCTTGTAGTCCTTGCCTCCCTGGTTTGGATCATCCTAGTCCCCCTGGTCCTGGGCCTTGTCCTCATGGTATGTGTGGTACTGCATTAAATGCTCTGGGCCCTCTTGGTCCTGTTCTTTTTATTTGGGTCCTTCTGAGCTTCGTTATTTTGGTCCTGGTTCTTGAGCATCCAGATCCAGTCCCCTCAATCTTCCTGACAATGGCTTTTCTTGTCCTTCTGATCTTCCTCATCCTGGTGCTGCTACCACCGTGTCCTGGTCTTTTTGCTCCACTTGGTACTCTGGGCACTGGTCCTATGGTCATGGTCCCCCAGGCACTCCTAGGCCTGTTCCTGGCCCTCTTGATACTGATCCTTTAAATCCTTCTTGATGTGGTCCTCCAGGCTCTGGTCTTCCTGGTACTAGTTCCTTCATCTTCCTTGTTTGTTCTGGGCTGCTGCTTCTATTGGCCATAATCTACATGTCTGTAATCTTCCTATCTGTTCTGTATCCGGTCCTGATCCATTTGACCCTGATCTTCCTGCTCCTTGCCCTCATGCTTCTACACAAACTGACCATGGTGCTCCTTTCACTGGTTCTCCTGGGCCTGGCCATCCTGTTTCTCATCTTCCTAGCCATCCTGTTCTTAGACCTGTGTCCTGGAGCTCCGGGCTTTGGTCATCCTGGTCTTCATGCCCCTGGTCCTGATCCCACTTTTCCTCCTCACCCTGATCCTGGGATTCAAGGTCCTGATTCTCTTTGTCGTGATTGTCCTGGTCCCTCAGTGCTTTGATTTCTTGTCCTCACAGAACGTTCCTTCCAGCTCTGGTTTCCTGTGTCCCTGGGCCCCTGGGCTCAGCTACCAGGCACTTCTGGCCAGGGTTGTGCTATTCTTGTTTTTCATAGCCCTTGCCCTTCTTGAGAACCTGTGCATCTTGGCTGTGATCTTCTTTGTCCTGGTCCTTGAAGTTTGGGTTCTTCTGGGATAGTTTTCTTGGACCTAGTCCACCAGCCATCCTAGTTTTGGTATCCTTGGTCTTAGCCATCCTGGTCCTTCTTGTCCTATTATGCTTGGTATCATAAACCTTGCCTATTGGCCAACCCAGCCTTTCTTGGTTCCCCCCGTTTTGGTTAATCTGACCCTGTTCCTTTCTGGTCCTCTTGGTCCAGGCACTTTGTCCTGTTTCTCCTCACCTGAACCTCCTAGCACTGGTGATGACAGGCCTGGTCCATCTGGCTTCTTATGTCCTGGACCTCTTAGCCTTTGTCCTCCTGGTGTGGGTTGTCCTGGTCCTTCTGGATTGGTTCCTTGTTCTCTTATTCTTACTGGTAATGCAGCCATTGATCCAGACCTTCTTGCTCCAGGTTCTCCTTGTTTGGGTCATCCTGAGTGTGGTTATTGTCGTCCTGATTTTCATGCCCACCACAGTCCAGTCCCCTCAGTTTTCCACATTCTGTTGGCCTTCTTACATCTGGTCCTCTTCAAGCTTGCCCTGCTACCTGTAAAGATTGCTCTGCCACTCTTGGTAATCCGAGCCCTGGTCCTCTAGGTTGTGGTCTTTATGACCCTATTAATCCTGTTTCCAATTTTCCTGGTCATGATGCTTATAGTTCACCTAGTCTCCATTGTGTTAGTCTTCTAGGTGCCCTTGGTAATAGTCCTCCTAGTCTTCCGAGTTCCTGTCTCGATTATCCTGGTCTCCCGGCCCTGCTGACCATTGCCTTCCACGTACTTGACTTCATTGTCCTCTTATACCTAGTCCTGATCCTCTTGGCCCTAGTCTTCCTGTTCTTTGTCCTCATAGTTCATAATACATTGTCCGGACCCATCACAAATCATCCTAGTTTTTCTGAGTTCTGCTGTTCCTTGACCTCTACTCCATGCTAGCTTAAAAACTTCCTGGTCCTATACTTCCTGGTCATGGTCTGCCTGGTCTTCATTTCCATGTACTCCTGCCAATAGTCCTTTGAATCCTAGGTTTCCTGTATCACAGGCACCTGGTCCTGGACCTTTTCATCCTCCTCAACCTAATTCTCATCCATCAGTCCTCCCAGTCCTTTTTCCCTGGTTTATCCAGTCCCCTGGTTTGCTTGTTCATAGTCCTTCTGCTCCTAGTCTCTCTGTTCCATGTAAACCTAGTCTTAGTTTTGGTACTCCTTTGTCTGGTCTTCATGTATTAAGTCTTCTGGTACTGGTCCCAATGGCCTTTGTTTCCCTAGCCATCAAAGGGCCTCGTTCATCCTGCCCCATCACAGTCTTACTAGACAGCCTGGTTTGCCTGTTCCATCCGTCTATCTGAGCGTGGTACCTTCTATGGCGGTCCTCCTAGTAATGGTCCTCCTGAGCCTTGTCTTTCTCATTCCTGTGGCACTGGTCCTCCTAATTTCCATGTTGCGAGTCACCCTGGTTCATGCAATCTTTGCTACCCTCATTTAGGATCCCACTGAGTCTGATCCTCATGAACCTTCTGATCCTAATCCCACTCGGTCTGGACTTTCTGTTTTTTTTACATCACTCCTGGTCATTCTAATTTAGGGTCTCTTGGTACTGTTAGTCCTGGTCCTTTTTGGTCTTATTCTTTCCTATCCTGGTCCATTTTGCTTCTCGCCTCTTAGTCCACCTTGAGCTGATCTCTATAGCCTTGAGCATCCTGCCTCCGATCCTTCTTTCCATTGGTCTCCTGTTACTGGTCCTCTTTTGTTTGTCTACCTGAGTCTGCTGCCCTGATCATCCTCATCCATCCGGTACTGGTTGTTGTGTCAGGCCCTCTTAGCCTGCCTCTTCTTTATGGTCCAGGGTATTCTTTTCCTTCTACCCCTGATCCATCTTTTCCTTTGGGTCCGGATCCACTGGGTCCAGATCCCCCTGTTCTACATCCTCCTGTCGCTCCTATTCTTTCTTACCTTGGCCCCAGACTCCTAGTCCTATTATTCCTTATTCGACCTCATCTATTTGTTCCTTGAACCCTCTGCCACTGGTGTGCCTGGTCGTCATAGATTAGGTCTCCTTGGCCCTGGTTCTTCTTCTCCTGGTCCTTGTGGCTGTAGTTCATTCCAGCCCTCGTGGTGGTCCACCTGCAGATCCTTATACTCCAATGTCTTTAGTCAGGTACAGCCTCCAATCCTGTTACTCAGATTTTTTCTTCTTTTTGGCTAACAGATTTTCTTTGCTGAGACAGCAGTGTCAAAGACATAATTGAGGGCATGTTAGATACATAACATTGCCATTCCACTGCTTAGCATGCACAAAAATGAAAACTACCAATCCTAAAATAGATTGTGTGGGTGAATAAAATGTTAGTGTGTCTAAAGCAGTCAGTAATGAAATTGGATCAATATGCATCTATTCCTGAAACCTACTCTGCTGAATACAAAGTATGAAACAGTGTGTTTATTCAACAGGCAACTGAGTGACCTCATCCAGTGAACTACCCAGATTCATTACTTACCAGTCTCCTGCTTTCACTTTCCAAACCTACAGAAGCCCCATAACTGTGTCTCACTCAATTTACTTCCTGCAAGTGTCTGAAAGTACTGTGCTCCCAAGCACCATTTTCTACTGTAAGTATTCCCCCTTCTGTGTCCCAGGCACTACATTTCTCTCCGCATTCCCTGTTTGCTGTTGCTTGTCAACTGGGCTGTGTTGCCAAGTCTGAACTACTAAGTAAGCACAGTTATCCTTAACAAAAAGCCTAAAGCTAGCACTTGACCTTCCATGGTAAGCCCATGATTAAAGGGAGGACCATGTACACTAAAAAATATATTCTGATGAGTGATTAAAACATTTATGTAAACCATACTCATTATTCTTGTAAACAGCCAAATACTCATAGACTGCAACAAAACATATCTGTGTCATACCCTGAAGTTCCTAAAATAGAAGTTGGATTACTACATTTCTTATTTGAACAATAAAATAATATATATTCAGGGGTGTGGGCCGACTAGTCAAGGTAGCGAGAGCACAGTAACTGTGCTCCGAGACCTCCTCCACCATCCTCCAGCATCCACGTCTCGGACCCAGTACATTTACACTCCTGTGGTTCCCGGCATTCCCTGTGTGCTGCTCCAGCCTCAAGCCTGTGGTGCTGAGCCAAATCCACACCCCTGCTCTCTAGGAGACTGCAGGGCCTGGGCAAGCCATGGTCCTGCTTGTGCGCTGGGCCTTCAGTGGCTGTGATCTGTATGGAGTGGCCGTGCCTCCCTCCCCACCAGTGGACCAGCGGGGGGAGCACTGTGTAGTGAATGTCCTGGGGGCTCTGTACAGCCTTGTGTTCTCCTCCATCATTGTTTATGCACCCAGTCCGGTTGACGGGCCCCACCCAGCGGCACACAAGGGGCCTCAACTGAAGTGACCTTGACCAGGGCAAATAAGACATGCATGCTGTGGGGCCTCCTGGGGGGAAAATGAGTTCACCTCTCCTAACAGACTGAAGTTCCCCCCCCCCCCTCCCCAGTGGGCCAGACAAGCGGCGGCGCTTGGCATCCCAAGCTCGGTGGAGGATCAGCCATGTGGCCCTGAGACTAAGCGCAGCTGCACATGCTACCCCAACCTCATTGGGGGTAGGGGTGCCTGGAAACTCCACCTACGGACTGCACTGCATCTGCCACGGGCTCCCGGCGGATGGGTGATGGTTCCACCCAGGACATTTAGAGGGCACAGACCAGCTGTACATGCTGCCCGCCATAGATTCCCCAGGACAAGTGGGCTAGAATGAGGTGGCCCTCCGGCCTTTGATTCAGTGTGGTGCAGTGAATCGGTCAAACACAAGACGTCAGCTTTAGAATTCATGCATAGGATGATGGCCACACCATCTGCATCCGTCACTCTCTAGAGCACCACAAACGCTCTCATTCCAGACATGCTGGTGCCCCACCTTTTGAAGACATGTTCACCTCCTCAACTGGTGGGTTGAGCCAATGAGACCTGGCTATGGGGCCGATGCAGACAACGGCCCCCACAGATATGGATGCCATCCTTTTGGATGTCCAAGTGTTCAGAGAGGCAGTGGAGGCAAAGGTAGGAAAAGTTGGAGTCAACATAGTGCTCCCCAGACAAGATTTCTCCAATGTGGCTACTAGGGTGTTTGTGGAAGAAAACAGGATCTCCACAGTCACAGATGTAACCACCCTCAAAGCCAACATGGCAAAGAGGCTCTCATTAACAGCCACCCTTGAGCAGCGGGTGGATGAGGATGAAAACAGATCAAGAAGGAATAACTTTTCTCTTTGTGGGATTCTCCGAAGGGGTAGAAACCCAGTCCCCTGTGATGTTTCTCGAGACCTGGCTGACTCGTGAATATGCGAGGGGGCATTGTCATCATGGTTTGTGCTGGAGCGAGCTCATCTGTTGCTTTCGCCCTTGCCCCTTCACGCCCAATGATCGCCTGGCTGCTCAATTACCAGAATAGAGATGGTATCCTGCGGGAGGCACGCAAAGCAGGACATCTGAAGTTCCATTCCTCTCATGTCATAATCTTCCCTGACTACTCCCACCCAACCCAGTTGCAAAAGAAGTCATTAATTAGGGTCAAGGAAAAAAAACTGGCACTAAATATCCAATACATGCTGATTTATCCCCCACAGTTTAAAGTGATTTTCCAATATCTCACATACTTCTTTAATACTACTGAAGAGGCATGGAAGTGGGCAACAGAACAATCAGACCTTACAATACTATAGGCATGGCCCTAGAAGAGCCCTTCAGGGCGACAGGGGAACTGCCCCAAAAATAATCCTCCCGTGGGACTGCCCCCGAAATAGAAGACAATTATGATTCTCAGTCTCCGACACCCATGACAAGTGGGCATACCTTTGCACCTGCACTGGAACTCAGGGGGGCAATGCCTCAGAACAGGAGGCACCGACCTGAGGCAGTCAGGAACATTTGAACATTAACAGGTCATACACATCAAAACCAATTAGACCCCAACACCCCTGTGTGGTCCCACATATACACACACTTCATCCACACTTCTGCCCCCATGTACCTGAGAGGTGAGACTTCTGATTATTTCATGGAATGTGAATGGTCTCTTAGACCAAATTAAGAGAACAGCAGTTCTTCAATATGTCAAGCGCCACCAGCCCCTTATCCTGATGCTTCAAGAAAACACCTGCTGGGGTCAGTCTGCCTCTTTCCCAGACATTACAGCTATGACAGGGTAATTCATCTGGGATTCACCTAGGGTACCTGAGGGGGTAGCGATCCTCCTTCATGAGAACCTATCTCTCACAGTGATTGCCACAACTGTGGAGCCATTAGGCAGATACATAGGGGTTCGAAGATCTTCTGGTGGAGAAACATTATAACCTCCTCAACATATGAATGCCATCTCATCCTCAAACAGGGACCCTAGTCACCCAAACACATGCCATCTCCAGGATGCCGCCTAACAGTGATTGGTAGAAATTGTAGCGCCACCCTGAGGCCAGCTCTGGCTGTCTCTCACAATCCCACGGCAAATCACTTGACACAAGCTAACAGACTGGGAGGCTGGATGCATAACCAAGGTCTCTGATATTTGGGGTACCTAAGATGGCTCCAGGAGAGGATATACCCACATATCAGCTTTACATAAATCCCACTCTCGCATAGCCTCATCTTTCTCCCAGCAACATACATGACCACTTCACCAAACATACACCCTAGGAGTATATCTGACTACTTTTCAGTGGTGGTGGAGTTAGGGTGGCAGCAGCGGGCGCAGCAACCAATATGTTGCCCCAATGCCTGCACCTACAGATTGAGAAATGCGTAGAGCTCCTCTCCACTGAATTAGAACACTTTTCTTCACTCAACAAGGGCATGGTGGGATCCCCAATCCCTTGGGCAGCAGGCAATGCCAATATCAGGGGTTTGCCAAAGGTTATGTTGGAGGTGCTGAAAAAGAGAGGATGTGCACCATGATTGCCCTCAAAACTCGTATCTTGGATCTTGAACAGCACCATACCAGGCCCCCGAGTAAAGCTCTCCATCTCTAGCTGATGACAGCAAAAGAGACCCTCTGAATAAGGGCAATGTAGGAGGCCCGCCAATGTTAGATGGCTTCTACACACCAAGTCTATGAACATGGTGACAAATCAGGAAAACTCCTATACTGGCTGGTTAGTGGGGAATGGCATCCCATGTAGTCTCTGAGATACATAATGGTGTGTGTAGGTGGGCCCACTACAGCGTCTACGTACATAGTCACAGGTTTTGCCTCATACTTCAAATTGCTCTATGCCTACCAAAAACACCCACTTACAATGCATTCCCGGGTGGACCACATAGTCCTTGGCAGTCTGATCATGGAGCCTGAAATCAGTGACATGATCCACAGTAAAAAAATCTGGTAGGATGCCAGGTCCTGATAGGTTACCTGCAGAGTACTACTGCAGATACTCCACCCAGCTAAACCCCATCTGCTCAACTTCTACCAGGAGGTGGCAGAAAGAGGTAAGGCTCCCCCCAGCCATCAACACTGCTACAATCATGGTGAAGGCTTCACCAGGCCATGGCTCACATGACTGACTTCCAAGACCCACTGGCCCTTCTTCTGCACTTTGAAAAGACCTTCGATATGGTGGACTGGTCATTTTTGGCCAGGAGATCAGAGAGAATGGACCAGGGAGCCAGACTCTGTAGATACATCTGTATTCTATATTTTAAGGCTCTGGCTAATAGAGTTTTGTCACACACCTTCCCCATCCACAAGGGCACTAGACAGGGTTGCCCCTTTTTACCTCTTCTTTATGCCCTTGTCATTGAGCCTCAGGCCGATTAATCCATTGTGATGCCTGAGAAACAGGCTGGGGGTGGGCAGATGGCTCTGAAGACATGACTGCCTTGTACATGGAAAACATCCTGCTCTACCTCTCCCATCCTCAGACCTCCAGAACCCACTGTATGGAAATACTAGACTTCTAGAAACAAGCATCAGACCTCCAGATCAACCTGAGGAAATCATTTACAGTACCGCTGAACACCCTACAGCTATAAAAATCTCAGATCTCCCCTCTTCCTAAACATCACCCTCTCAAAGCCAACGTGTTGATGGGCAAACTGGGGAAGGGAGGTTTGTCCCAAATCTACCACACACTGATGATAAATGAAGAATGCTCCCAACAGTTTCTAATACCTGAAGTGGGAGAGGTGGCTTGGGCAACTCAAAGACATGGACTGGACCCTAGAACGTTTGCTCCCTTGGAAATAGCAATATCCTTGAGGCTGAGGATCATACAATTTAACTACCTCCACACACCTACCTCTCTATGCTTCGACTTTGGTGGGCAGGCAGAACCCTGACCCTGGAATGTCCCTGATACCCATGCCCTAGCGCTGATTTCTATTATGTTGTGTGGGGATGTCCTCCCATTGCATCCTACTGGCAACCTATTTTGGCTATTCTGACCCAGATACTGGAGTCCCCTATCCCACTCACACCCGCACATGCACTCTTGGGTGTTCTCAATGAGACTGGAGATAGCAGCTGAAATTAACTCCAGTATGGATTGGCAATGGTTGTGGCAAAACGAGACATGGCTCGAAGATGGAAATCAGACATCCTGCCTACTATCATCGAGTGGCGAAGGGAAGTGTAATGGTGTGCATGGAAGCACTGCTGGATATGGCACAAATGGATGGACTACTATTGGCTAGGCAGTTAATTTCTCATTTGATGAATCATGTGTAGCCAGTGAGCCACACCGGGGTCTGTGAGATTAAGGTGCAATTACATGTTCGATTTGTTTTTATTATGCTGTTCACAACCAAAATCTCAAAAAAATTGTTAAACAAAAAAGAACTCTATTAAAAAATATATATATTAATGTTTCAATTCAAAATTCATGCACTTACCACAGTACATACTATCATATATTTGCATATGCACTTACTTTCAAATGCTTTATAAGTTTTGCAACTCCATTACAAGATGGCCATCACACTACCATTGCCCGAAGTCCCTTTTTTCTTCATGGCCTGCTAAGTAAATACCTCTTTCACACTCTTTATCCAGCTGCTTGTCAAAGAATACATCATCACTAGTATTTAGCCTGTGGCTGGTGAAACAGCAGAGTTTATGTATTACTTTCTTGACTGCTGGGTTAATAGTGAACAGTATATAGTATTTGGCCGGAGACTATGTAAATAGCCACTCCCTTAATGAAATGATGACCTCTTGGAACAATCAGATGAAATAGACACATCTGATGAAATAGAAAGATCTACCCAGGTCTTTACAACATATCTTTAATCCATCCACATCTCTATCTCGTTCAATTTATTAGGTAGGAGACATTCTGCCCCCTTCAAGACATTATGATTGCCTTGGCTTCAGTTTTTCAAAGATTCCGTCTGGCCACCGCGGATGCAGAGTAGGCTCTGCTAGTGCCAAACTTAGGATCCTCCCACAAGGAAATTTGGTGGGCAGACCGCTAGATTGGTGGAAAAGGAATTCCATCGCTGTTTCAACAGAGCACCTACTCTTTCCACATACAAATCAGGCCTTGGAAACAGAGGGTCTGATTTAAATCATGGCAGAGGGCCTGTGGGTACACCAGGGCAACAGAGGATATCACTCTGTTGCCCTGGTGGAAGGACCGGCAGCATAATTTACAAATGACCGCCAGGCAGACAGCCATTTATAAAAGCAGTGGCAGGAACCTCCATGATGGCGGTTACTTTCAATGCATTTTACTTTCTAATACCAGGCTCCATCAGCAGGATGCAGCCCAGTAGTACAGAGTATTTCATTGTTCTTTTCAAAAACAAAATACAGAAGTGGGATTTTATTCTCAAAAAGAAAAAAGAAAATGCTCCCTTCACCATAGGAGTTATCGTCCATCACGAGGGGAGCATTTAGCAGTTTTCATTGCCCCTTACCACCAGGGTTTTCCAGGCGATGGAATTAGAGGTCAACTTCCAACAGCCCTTACTCTGTGGGGATGTCAGAGGGGTGTAATCGCAGCAGAGACGTTGTAGTCTCTGCTGTGACTAAAACTAAGACCCGACCGCATAGAAGTTTGGAAGGGGACCACAGTCTTGCCAGTATTGATACTTCATTGCCATTGTGACGGAGTATTGACACTGCCAAGATACAAAATCAGGCCCTAAGTCTCAAATATGCAGTAAAATCATTGAGAAATCAGGCATCCTCCCAAGGGGACAAGGACATCTTTTGGGTCGCCCCCAATTTCTAGAGTTCATGTAGCCAATTTTTTACATAGGTAAGTTTTTGAACTGCAAACTCATCATGAAGTTAGCAAAAAATTACATATTCAAGAAATCAAATCGCAGATTTTATAATCATCATGCAGCCCTATCATCTTAGCAGTAACCTACTCCTTGAAAATTGGTTCAACCCCTGTGAACTGATGTCATGTGGCGGTGTTATAACTAGCTAGTTATATAAACAACAGTGACGCATTGTGACTGCCTGCAATACCACGTGCAAGTAGAAGGTCCTTGAAAAGAGTAACAACATTAGAAGGCCTTTGAGAACAATGTAATTTGGAAATAAACAAAACCATGTCTTGTTTAACTACATGCAGCAAGAATACAAAGAATAAACATGATGCTGAGACATCTATTTCACACAAGATGGCATTGAGTCCTAATTGAGGGTTAGTTAGCCTGAGCCAGGAAAGCACAGTAGGTCATAGTAAGTTTGTTTTAACTGCAATAGTTTCATGTCAATACACACTTGCGAATTCAAGTGTAGATCACTTGATCTGCAAATCATGAATTATGCACATTTTGAATACTACACATAAAAGGGCCGTCACATACCATACCACACCAAACCACACCATACCATACTGTACAATAACAGGCCATAACATACTATATCATACCATATCATACCATACCATACAAACTATACAAAATATTTAAAAAAAAATAACAAAGGCAATATATCTCACATAGGCAAGACCTATTGACTTTGCCAATGTTTGTTTACAAGTGTATGTTGATGTGATTTTGAATGTGGTAAGATGTTTACCTAACTTTTTAAGAGCAAGTTTTCTGGCGAATTTGCCTCCGTCTTCCATATTTTATGATATTGGTCATGCAATGTTTCCTTTTTGATAACAGCAACCAGCTTTACCTCAAACAAAGCGAACATTGAAAGAAAATATCGAGGAATGAGTTAAATAATACTTGCTCTAAGGGATGCTTTTTCTTGAGATAAGTGACAGCTTTTATACAGAACTAAATTGTTTGGAAACATGCATACAAGGTGTTATGTTTAACAACTGAAAGTCTGATCCTCGAAGGTACGAAAGATTGACTATTCTTTTGCGTGATTTTACCACACTAGCCAGGAATATTTTAAAAATAGAAATGTCATCTACTGTTTTCCCTCCCAGTTCTGGGCCATTGTTTTCATTGGAGACACATTTACATACTTGGTGATACACTACTTTGTGATGCAAAGGTGATGTAGAACATCTATGAAGTCACGTGGGCCCAGGGCCATGGTCTAACTCATTTCCTCACTGTCATTGTCTCAACAGGGTGACTAGAGATAGGGTAAACATTTAGTTAATCCTTTTGTTTATCATAATTTCTTTTCTGAATACCTGTTAATCTTTGAGACCCTTCAAACAGGAGAGGCAACATCTAAAATTTGTCCTGGGGGAGCTTTACAGGATCTACCTCTACGGAAGGATAATGAAGAAAAGAAATCGGTAAGTTGTGACTTAGGGCCATATGTACGAACACATTTTCCCATAGACACAGAATGGGTAAAACCCTTTGCTACATCTGGCCCTTAGAGTTTAACATGGGAGATTTCTTGATTGGCTTCAGGATACAGAAACGGTGTTTATAGTTGATTACTTGCGAACCTGAGGTGCTTTTCATTCAGGATATTTGTAATATAATGGTTCAGGAACAAAGAAAAAAGCACACAATCTCCCTCAAACCACCTTTTTAGCACTGATAACAGATGTTTATTGTTACCAACTCAATGGCACTCATTTTGTCAACCACAGTAGGAGGAAACAAAGAGGCTCCCTCTGGCCTAAAGTGCAGGAAAGTGCATGCAGCATCACCATATTTGTAGTATTTTTCATGTGAAGACAATTGAAAATGTAATTGAACTGAGAAGTTTAATAGTATCACAAGCCCTTAACTTATACAGTGTTAAGGCCAACAGGCAGTAGAGCAGTTAACCTCAGTATGATCTTTATTCTTATCGAATAAGCATGAGCAATTCTACTTAGTTTCCTTTTTTGCATTGCTCTTCAAGTCTTATTTTAAATGTATTAACTAGTTGACTGTACCATAGGACCGGTTTGGATGAGCATGACAGTGTTTATTAGGTTTAGAATTACCAATGTGTAACATTCTCCACAGATTTGAAGCACTGGTAGAATTTAATATTAGGGTAATGCAGATTTCACAGTGGCAATCCTCCCCTGGTACATTCTACTAGTGAAATTAATTAATTCTGCTTTGCTCCAACTCTTGTAACATTGTACAACATATGCTGGGTGAAGCATTTTTCATGCCAGAGTCCTCTGGTGTTCCATTTTGACCCCAGTCATTTCCAGCCACTACATGGAACCACTCGGGACATTACTCACTGACAGTAGCTGTAAAAGTAGCCAGTATGCCGAAAGTACACAAGCATACGTCTTATCTCCAGAAATCCAGTGCCTCTAATACAAGCTGCACCTCATTCAGACATGAATGTGCAGTACCCACTTGAAGAATAATCTCACCAAAAGAGAATTCTGGCAATTCACCAAGAAAAACAAGCAGCAACTAGTTGAAACCTGGCTCAACAGTACGAACCTGGACTCAAAAACCAAGTTTCATTCAATGCAAAGTCACTCGGATTCACCCTTAACACTGGCAATCTCTTGCATGACACAGACTCCATACTGACCCTCTTAATTGCATACTACCGTCACATTTGTGAGAAAAACACTACCAAGAACTTACCGAACATTGAGTAGATACAGCAAATGAGCAGGTCTCTGAAGCATTTCACATTAGTGTGTTGCAAAACACGGTAATGGGGGTCATTACCATCCTGGCGGTCTTTGACCGCCGGGGCTGTTTTGGATGGAGCACCGCCAACAGGCTGGCGGTGCTTCCAGGGGAATTACAACCACGGCGGAAGCGCTGTGGTCGCACCGCCAGGACCGCGGTTTCCCGCCACATTGGTCCCGGCGGTTTCCCGCCACATTGGTCCCGGTGGTTTCCCGCCACATTGGTCCCGGCGGCTTAAATCCCCCAGGGCAGCACTGCTTGCAGTGCTGCCCATGGGGATTACGAGTCCCCCTCCCGCCAGCCTTTTCATGGCGGTAAGAACCGCCATGAAAAGGCTGGCAGTAAGGGGAGTCGTGGGGCCAATGGCATGGGCAGTGAGGGGCCAGCCGACAGTGAAAAGCGCGACGGGTGCAACTGCACCCATCTCACAGCCGCAACACCGCCGGCTCCATTTGGAGCCGGCTCCTGTGTTGCGGCCGAGATCCCCGCTGGGCCGGCGGATGCCCGCCAAGGTTGTAATGAGGGCCAATGTCTAGATGGACACGAACTTCCCTCGCTGACAGGAGACGCGCTACCTCTTCTGTGCTCATGGCAGAACTTAATGGGGGGCAGTGGTTGCCCACCGGCATTCCTTTTTTCTCATCATTTCATCACACTTTGACCAAAAACAAGAATGAAAAAAACATACAGGGGGCGAAAGGAGGAGTAAGAAAAAGAAGCAGAATCCATGACAAAAGGAGAAAGCAGGAACCTGTAAAATTGAGATCAGAGTGTCTGTTGGTGAATAAAAGAAGGGGAGGTGGAATACACCTATGCAGCCTTGGTTTTCGGTATGCCATTATTTAGTAGAGCTGACTGTGGGCTTCTAAGTGAAACTTTGGGACCTGACGCATTCTTTTATAAATTAAAGACTAGCTCAGAGGGATTTCTTGCAGACTGCAGGCAGCATGGGCGGTGACAGCAGTTTCAGAAGGCTGCATGGTGGACTGAATGTCAAACTCTGGCTTCTTCTTTCAGGTGCAATGAATACCAAGGACTTTTAAAGAGTGGCTCCATTAAGCCTCACAAAATTCCCTTCCCAAGATTGTCAGTCCATTGGAAAATAATGGACTATCCCAATCCAATAGGTTGCACTTTCTTTCTGTGACGTCAGTTCCTGTTTCAAGCACATTTAAGACAGCTTAGAAGGGCATGATGTTACAAGACACTCAAATCTCTTATTTGTTATTTCTCTCAAAGCCCATTTGCTATACAGTTTTTGCCCTAGCAAGTTGCCTCATTTATCTTTCTTGATGTTCAGTAGTAGTTTGGCGCTTTGCTGTTTTCACCAATGCTGTCTTCATCTTCAATCAAGACTTACTAAGATTCCCAAAGGAGTTGTTTCCGCCTTTGCAGTTTTTCTCCAAACTGTGAACACCTTAAGGAGACAAGAGCCACCTTTTACATATCTTAGTCTATGAAGGGAGTCACCCTTCCCCATGGCAATCTAGAGAGCATCCAACAGATATTCTCAGCAGCCAGTCCTCAACAACTTTGTGCCACAAAATGCTTCATCAACGGCATAAAAATGTGACCATATCACCCCACTCTAAGAAATCTGGCTTCCATTGCTCCAGCTCATCATCTTCTAAACCCGCTGCATCAGATACAAAGCCATCATGAGTGGCACGCCTGTCTATCTGGCTCACCATCATGAGTTACTCTTTGCACAACTACAGCCACATCACCATCAGACTGGAGACAAAGAATTGCAGTAAATAAATAGAAAGGCAATAAGCCTTCTCTGTATATGCACTCAGGATCAGAAACGATATCCCTATATTCATCAGGATTGTCTCCAACCTATATGAACGATTACATTTATCCAAACAATTACATTTATCCAACTGAAGACACAGCGCTTAAAAGAATACTATGGCCCTCATTATGACATTGGCGGTAAGTGCTGCTTACCGCCATGCTGACTGCCGCCAACATACCGCGACCGCAGTGGTATACCACTACACGTATTATGACCCACACATAGAAATCTGCCACTATATAGACACACACACAAGTCCACCAGCCCAAAGCTCAGTGATAAACTGGCAGTAGCAAAACCCACACCGCTACGCCAACAGAAATACGCCCACAGCATTATGACCCACGAACCACAACAGGCCACCAGCACTCCTCGCACTGCAGATGGAGAACCACAAAGCAAAAGGGCCCTGCAATCCAAGTAGAAGCCAGAGAACAGTGCCAAGACCCCCGCCAGGAAATAAGACTCCCTAGAATGTCACCCTTGTGTCCCACTCTGTCACCCTGACCACCTTGAACTGCCATTGCCCCACTCCCTATGCCTCCTTGGACAATGCACGTGTGATACCAATAGGTTGGACTCTATCCTGGGCATTCCTCCATCATCAACCCAGCCCATTCCTCTACCCCCTGCACTTATTATCATATAAATAAACACCCTTGGAACTAATACAAGTATGGAGTCTGTCAATTGATTGAAATATGTATTAGTTTAACAAGCTGTAAACATTGCAATTCAAATGTACAGTTATATATACAGTACATAGGGATGACCTGTAGTGGGCAGCAGTAAACACAGCAGGAGCCAGAGTGGGCCACAGATATCTGAAAATAGAGATGCCAAAGGGTACAGTAAGTGGCCATAGAAACTAGAAAATCAGGCTGCCATGTACAATGTCCAACACAAAACTGCAATGGAAGCTGAAGTTCCAGTGTCTTATCTGTGTGTCACTGGAAGTACTGTTGAATTATAGTTGTTCTGTTGTCCACATCCTCTTCCTCTGCCTTCTCTTCGTCACTGTCCATAGGCTCCACTGCTGCCACACGGCCATCTCCAGCCTCATCCTCCTGCAGAAAAGGCGCCTGGCGTCTCAAGGCCAGGTTGTGCAACATACAACATGCAACGATGATCTGGCAGAACGTCTTGGGTGAGTAGCACAGGGCTCCACCTGTCAGATAGAGGCACTGGAATCTGGTCTTCAGGAGGCCAAAGGTGCACTCAATGATCCTCCTTGTTCGCACATGTGCCTCATTGTAACGTTCCTCTGCCCTTGTCCTGGCATTCCTCATTGGGGTCAGTAGCCATGAGAGTTTGGGGTAACCAGAGTCACCTGTAAATATCAAGGGATACTTGTTAGCCAGACACTCACCCTTAGGGCCAAACCCACACCCATATACCAACAGACACTGGGTGGGGACCATGGACTCACCTATTAGCCACACCCTGTGCCTCTGGAGTTGAGACATCACATATGGAATGCTGCTATTCCTCAAAATAAAGGCATCATGCACAGACCCAGGATACTTTGCATTGACATGGGAGATGTACTGGTCCACCAGGCACACTATCTGCACATTCATAGAGTGAAAGCTCTTCGATTTCTGAACACCTGTTCATTTCTCTAGGGGGGTGGGACAAAGGCAGTATGTGTACCATCAATAGCACCAATGATGTTGGGGATATGTCCCATTGCATAGAAGTCAGCTTTCACTGTGGCCAAATCCTTCACCTGGGGTAATACGATGTAGCTGCGCATGTGTTTCATCAGGGCAGACAACACTCTGGTCAGCACGTTTGAGAACATAGGCTGTGACATTCCTGCTGCCATGGCCACTGTCGCTTGGAAGGGCCCACAAGAGGGGGGATACCAGTGGGGTGGCGGATAGCTGAGATCAGGTCTAGCTCCAATTGGGCACACAGCTCATGGATTGTGGCCCTATCAACTCTGTAGATTAGGATAATGTGCCTGTCCTCCATTGTTGCCAGGTCCACCAGGGGTCTGTACACGGGGGTTTGTCTCCATCTCCTATTCATCCTCACCGGTTGAACTCAAGGGTGAAAAACGGTGAGCAGATGGCCATTTTCAAAGATATCCTCAGATTACTATGCCTTGCATTTTTTTACAGAAACAGTATGTGAACGTGTAGGTCCGTTGATGTGCCTATGTCTGCTGTGACACAGTTAGGTGCCATGGCCTGTTCCCCCCTGAAAGGGCAGCCGCCTGACCTGTGAGGAGGGACAAGTGGAAATGAGGTAATTCCACTGACGTTGTGCGCCGTTGCGGGAGGCGGTCGATGACCGCCGTGCAACACATCATTGGTTATCATTGGGGCCTAAGGGTTCCAGTAGCCAATGGTGATGTACGCCAGCGGTGACAGTACTCACCGCCGCGGATGTGACCACCATTTTCTATCTGTTCACTCACTTGCTACCTGACCTTCAACAGGAGAGAACCTACACTGCAGGTGCTGCTGGCACCTGTGTCTGGAAGCGACCATGGCTTGAGTGTCTGGGGAAAGGGCCCCAGCCTTCACTTCCAAGGAGTTGGAGGGACTAGTGGATGGGGTCCTACCCCAGTACCCTTTACTTTATGATCCTCCAGACAAACAGGTGAGTACACTGTGAGCACGATGCGTGGGGCATGAATGTATGGAGTGCTGTGTCTGTAAGCCTCATGTGTGGGGGGCTGAGGGGTCCTGGGCAGAGTGCTGCATGTTTGGTGGAAAATGTCTGTGGCTAAGGGGATGGAAGGGATATGGTGGGCCGTGAGTGTAACAGGCCAAACGGTATGACTAATACCTTTTCTTATGTAACTTTTTCTGCAGGTCAGCGCCCATCAGAAAAAGGGTATTTGGCGTGCCATCGCCAAGGAGGTGCAGACCCTGAGGGTCTTTGACAGGCGGAGCACCCACTGTCAAAAACGGTGTGAGGACCTGCGCCGCTGGGCAAGGAAGATGGCGGAGGCCCAGCTGGGGATGGCCTCCCAACGAGGAAGGGGTGCCCGTCGTACTCTGACCCTCCTGATGTTCCGCATCCTGGTGGTGGCCTATCCGGAGTTGGATGGGCGCTTGAAGGCATCAAAGCAGCCACAAGGGGGTGAGTACAGATTCAGAATCATGAAGTTGCGCACGTTGAGGTGTTACCTGGGTGGGGGATGTGGGTCTGTGGGTGCCCCTAGGCCAGGACGAACATGGCAGGGTAGGTTCTTTGATCGGCAGGCTCAGATGCACTCTAACCCCAATAATGCTAGTGGGCATCTACTACTGGGCAGGGTGCTGTGGGTTTCAGGTGTGCAGCTAATGGCATTAGGCATTGTACCCCATGGCCTGGTGACTAGCATTGTAACTGGTATTGCATGGCCCAGTGCATAGGGCTGTTCCCTGTGAGTTGTGTACGCCAACGGTAGTGTTGTTGCTGGCATTGACCCAGTGTATCCTCTGTCTCTTCCCCACCCTTTATGTTTTGTCACCCTGTCCTTGTGTGCATTAGAATCATCTGGCGGAGGAGCTGGAGGCACCGTCGATGGAGGGAGCTGCATCCCACATGGGCCTGGAGGCCAAATCCACAGACGGTGAGGGCACCAGTGGGACGGAGGGCGAGGGGAGCACCACAACAGAGACAGGAAGGGACAGTTCTGACAGCGACACCTCCTCCGATGGAAGCTCCCAGGCGGTGGCGGACACCTTTGTGCCCACCCCAACTACAGGTACAGCCACCACCCCGTACCAGCACTGCCCTCCCAGCTGCCCCTCACCGAGTTTCCCGTGCCCGCTTACCCAGGAGGGTGGGAATCTCCTTCGCCCCAGGCACCTCAGGCCCTGCCTGAGTCAGCCCTGCTGCCCTCAGTGAGGAGGCTATTCACCTTCTGAAATCCCACTCTGTTGGGCAGTCACCCATACTGAATGCCATCCAGGGTCTAGCAGGGCATTTGCAACAAACAAATGCATTCCTGGAGGGCATTCACTCTGGTGTGGCGGCCTGTAAGGAAATGCCTCCTTGGCATGGTTGCCCCCTGACTTTTTGCCTTTGCTGATGCTATGTTTACAATTGAAAGTGTGCTGAGGCCTGCTAACCAGGCCCCAGCACCAGTGTTCTTTCCCTAACCTGTACTTTTGTATCCACAATTGGCAGACCCTGGCATCCAGATAAGTCCCTTGTAACTGGTACTTCTGGTACCAAGGGCCCTGATGCCAAGGAAGGTCTCTAAGGGCTGCAGCATGTCTTATGCCACCCTGGAGACCTCTCACTCAGCACAGACACACTGCTTGCCAGCTTGTGTGTGCTAGTGAGGACAAAACGAGTAAGTCGACATGGCACTCCCCTCAGGGTGCCATGCCAGCCTCTCACTGCCTATGCAGTATAGGTAAGACACCCCTCTAGCAGGCCTTACAGCCCTAAGGCAGGGTGCACTATACCATAGGTGAGGGTACCAGTGCATGAGCATGGTACCCCTACAGTGTCTAAACAAAACCTTAGACATTGTAAGTGCAGGGTAGCCATAAGAGTATATGGTCTGGGAGTTTGTCAAACACGAACTCCACAGCACCATAATGGCTACACTGAAAACTGGGAAGTTTGGTATCAAACTTCTCAGCACAATAAATGCACACTGATGCCAGTGTACATTTTATTGTAAAATACACCACAGAGGGCACCTTAGAGGTGCCCCCTGAAACTTAACCGACTATCTGTGTAGGCTGACTAGTTTTAGCAGCCTGCCACAAACCGAGACATGTTGCTGGCCCCATGGGGAGAGTGCCTTTGTCACTCTGAGGCCAGTAACAAAGCCTGCACTGGGTGGAGATGCTAACACCTCTCCCAGGCAGGAATTGTCACACCTGGCGGTGAGCCTCAAAGGCTCACCTCCTTTGTGCCAACCCAGCAGGACACTCCAGCTAGTGGAGTTGCCCGCCCCCTCCGGCCAGGCCCCACTTTTGGCGGCAAGGCCGGAGAAAATAATGAGAAAAACAAGGAGGAGTCACTGGCCAGTCAGGACAGCCCCTAAGGTGTCCTGAGCTGAAGTGACTCTAACTTTTAGAAATCCTCCATCTTGCAGATGGAGGATTCCCCCAATAGGGTTAGGATTGTGACCCCCTCCCCTTGGGAGGAGGCACAAAGAGGGTGTACCCACCCTCAGGGCTAGTAGCCATTGGCTACTAACCCCCCAGACCTAAACACGCCCTTAAATTTAGTATTTAAGGGCTACCCTGAACCCTAGAAAATTAGATTCCTGCAACTACAAGAAGAAGGACTGCCTAGCTGAAAAACCCCTGCAGAGGAAGACCAGAAGACGACAACTGCCTTGGCTCCAGAAACTCACCGGCCTGTCTCCTGCCTTCCAAAGATCCTGCTCCAGCGACGCCTTCCGAAGGGACCAGCGACCTCGACATCCTCTGAGGACTGCCCCTGCTTCGAAAAGACAAGAAACTCCCGAGGACAGCGGACCTGCTCCAAGAAAAGCTGCAACTTTGTTTCCAGCAACTTTAAAGATCCCTGCAAGCTCCCCGCAAGAAGCGTGAGACTTGCAACACTGCACCCGGCGACCCCGACTCGGCTGGTGGCGATCCAACACCTCAGGAGGGACCCCAGGACTACTCTGATACTGTGAGTACCAAAACCTGTCCCCCCTGAGCCCCCACAGCGCCGCCTGCAGAGGGAATCCCGAGGCTTCCCCTGACCGCGACTCTTTGAACCTAAAGTCCCGACACCTGGGAGAGACCCTGCACCCGCAGCCCCCAGGACCTGAAGGACCGGACTTTCACTGGAGAAGTGACCCCCAGGAGTCCCTCTCCCTTGCCCAAGTGGAGGTTTCCCCGAGGAACCCCCCCCTTGCCTGCCTGCAGCGCTGAAGAGATCCCGAGATCTCTCATAGACTAACATTGCGAACCCGACGCTTGTTTCTACACTGCACCCGGCCGCCCCCGCGCCGCTGAGGGTGAAATTTCTGTGTGGACTTGTGTCCCCCCCGGTGCCCTACAAAACCCCCCTGGTCTGCCCTCCGAAGACGCGGGTACTTACCTGCAAGCAGACCGGAACCGGGGCACCCCCTTCTCTCCATTCTAGCCTATGTGTTTTGGGCACCACTTTGAACTCTGCACCTGACCGGCCCTGAGCTGCTGGTGTGGTGACTTTGGGGTTGCTCTGAACCCCCAACGGTGGGTTACCTTGGACCAAGAACTGAACCCTGTAAGTGTCTTACTTACCTGGTAAAACTAACAAAAACTTACCTCCCCCAGGAACTGTGAAAATTGCACTGTGTCCACTTTTAAAACAGCTATTTGTGAATAACTTGAAAAGTATACATGCAATTTTGATGATTTGAAGTTCCTAAAGTACTTACCTGCAATACCTTTCGAATGAGATATTACATGTAGAATTTGAACCTGTGGTTCTTAAAATAAACTAAGAAAAGATATTTTTCTATATAAAAACCTATTGGCTGGATTTGTCTCTGAGTGTGTGTACCTCATTTATTGTCTATGTGTATGTGCAACAAATGCTTAACACTACTCCTCGGATAAGCCTACTGCTCGACCACACTACCACAAAATAGAGCATTAGTATTATCTATTTTTACCACTATTTTACCTCTAAGGGGAACCCTTGGACTCTGTGCATGCTATTCCTTACTTTGAAATAGCACATACAGAGCCAACTTCCTACACGGCCCAACAGAGATCATTCCAGGCTCTGGCCAACTCACTGATGGCAGACATTGTCCCTGTCTCTAGCCTCCCACCTCCAACTCCCTCTACCCAGTCCCATTCCCCTCAACCCCAGCCTATCCCAAGCACACCTTCAGACCTGCATGCACCCAAATCAACACACAGAAGTGGCTCAGGCAAACACAACCACCACACTTAATCCCACAGGCACTCCCGCAAGCACCATCCAGATGCAGACACACCGACTTCCACTGCCTCCTCTGTGTCCCCCTCCTCCTTGTCGTCCACCTCCCTCCCAGTAGCGTCTCCACTGACACCTACATGCAGTACATCCGAATCCACTACCTCCATCACCAGCACGCCTATCACTACATGCCCCTCACTGGCAGTCACCACCCCCACATCCATGCACACGTCCCCTGTGTCCTCTCCCACTATGTCTGTGCCCCCTCCTCCCAAGGTACACAAACGCAAGCACTCAGACACCCAACAGCCATTCACCTCACAACAGCATCCAGCCCATGCACCTGCACCCAAACACAGCAGACAGACACCTCCTACAACCACTCCCTCTTCCTCCACTCCCAAACCTTCACCCTCTTCCAGCCCCAGTGTCCCTAAAAGGCTTTTCCTCTCCACCCTTGATCTATTCCCTGCCCATCCCCCCCGTCCATGCACTTTGGGCCAGGGTGGGCAAAACCCATGCCAGCACCTCAGCCACCCAGTCCACGGCCACTGTAGTTTCTGCAGCTACTGCATGTGTTAGAGGCTCAAAGAAGGCACCCCTCAGCACTGCCAGTGGGCCTGCACAACCTGCCAAGGGCAAGAAGGGGCTGCCAACTAGCAAGGGCAGAAAAGGAACACCAGCCAGCAAGGGGAAGGAGGCACCACCAGCCAGCAAGGGCAAGGAGGCACCAACAGTTAGGAAGGGCAGGAAGGGAACACCAGCTGGCAGAAGCAAGGAGGCACCACCAGAAGCCAAGGGCAGGAAGGGAACAACAGCTGCCAAGGCCAATGTAAAAGGATTAGATGCCACAAGCAGGATGGATCTGGTGCCGGGTGCTGGAGCAGCATCTGGGCAAACAACACCAGCCATGGCACTTCAGCCATCCGAGGCTGCAGGGAAAAGGCTGGAGCTTCCCCCCACCATTGAAAGCACCGCCACCTGCACTGCCGCCAGCACCGCCACCTGCACCGCCACCTGCACCACTGCCAGCATCACCACTGCAAGCAGCCCCAGTGGGCAGCCATCCGAGGTTGCAGGGGAAGGGCTGGAGCCCCCCCTCACCACTGACAGCACTGCCGCCAGCCCCGCTACTGCCACCACTGAGCAGCCGTCACCGCCGGCGAGCAGTGTGTAGTCGTGACTACATGGGCTGTAATGCGTCCTGACCCCTGCAACATCTGTAGAAGTGACACCCAGGTGAGAGACTGTGACCTTCCACCATCAGGCCCCCTCTGGAACCAGTGGAAGAAGGCATCCACTCACCCCCTCCTTGCCAGGATGAAGCACACTGGGCACAAGGCCCCCTCCAGAACCAGTGGAAGAAGGCATCCACTCACCCCCTTTTTGTCAGGATGAAGCACACTGGGCACAAGGCCCCCTCCAGAGCCAGTGGAAGATGGCATCCACTCACCCCCTCCTTGCCAGGATGGAGCACATTGAGCACAAGGCCCCCTCCAGAACCAGTGGAAGAAGGCATCCACTTGAGAGACTGTGGCTTTCACTCCCCAGGACCAAACAGTGGGGAACCACCCAATAGAGAGACTGTGGCCTTGCACTCCACAGGCCCAAACAGGGGGCAAACCACCCACTAGAGAGACTGGGGCCTTGCACTCCCCAGGATATCGCAGAGGGCATGTAGCCCCCTCCAGGAGCAGTGGCGTTGTACCATCTTCGGCTGAGGTGCCCCTGTTCCACTTCCCCCTGAGGTGCCTGTGTATCTTCGACCTGATGCCCCAGCAGTGTTCTCTCCATTTTGAGGCAGGGGTCAAGTGTGGCCTTGGCCTATGTGTTATGGCCCTGTGGGCCACGGACATTTTGGAGTGGGCATTGTCCCTCCATTTGCATATATTGTACATACTGTTTTGTGCTTTAAGGACGTATTTATCTAAATTTTTAATATTACACTCACTTAAATCAATTCCTTTTGTTCTTGCGTTATTCCTGAGGGTTACGGGGTGGATATGGCATCTGTTTGTGTGTATGGTGTTGGGGGTGTGGGTGAGGGTGTTGCGTGTTGCGTGTGTGTGTGTCACTCTCTTTTTCCTCCCCCCTCCCTTGTGTGCTAGGTGCGGTACTCACCGTGGTCGTCTTTGACGCCGTTCGTGTTCCGGGTGTAGGAGGAGGTAGACCAGCATGGGAAATATGTGCAACTCGGGCTCCAAGGCGTTGTGGTTCTTCCTTGAGTGTCGAGAGGTGAGTCGTTTCCCTTCTATGTACTGTTTCCGACGTGCTTTTGGTGGCATTGGTACCACCCCGGAAAAGGTGGCGGATTGGCCTCTCATAATAGTGTGGGCGGTACATTGTCTTCCGCCTGGCTGTTGGCGGTTACCGCCGTGGTGCTTGTTGCTACCGCCATGGCGGTTGGAGTGTTAAAGTGGCTGTCTGTGTTGGCAGTTTCCGCTGTGGTCAAAATTACATTTATTTACCGCCGGCCTGTTGACGGCATTACCGCCGCTTTATCACCAACCGCCAGGGTTGTAATGAGGGCCTACATCACAATGCAGTAACATTCTACCCCCACAATTAGAAACAGACTACCCCCCCCTCCCCAGTCTCACATTCACTATTTAGTTGTCTGTGGCACTGTACAGTGCTCTGCTGTCTTTAGTCTAGGTTTGCACAACACAAATGACCACATTTTTACATATATCCCTTTTTGAGGTGAGGATTAAGTTGAAATCCCCTACAAATGATAAGGATGGTAGGAGAAGAGGCAACATGGATTTTCTTTGCCTGAAATGTTTCAGGCAAAAGTAATCATTCACTCACAGCCTACTGAAATGCTGTAACCACAGTGGTAGACAGATACATACTGAACAAACATACATTTGATTCCTGTAAAATAATATTTTTTTTTTGAGAACATGATGTTTAGATTAGGTTCTGTTACATTATCTAAAGTACTGATGGGAATGAAAGGTAATCAAATTTATAAGAGGGATGCTCTGAGTTCTACTCCAAGCTTTATGTTTGCATGGCATGCTCCAAGCGAAGCAGTGCTGCAACAGTTATTGCAATTATGTGCAGCAGTTTAGCAAAAAATGCCTTATTTAACATGTATACATATTGTTTGTCACTTATGCTATGATACTTGGTATTTGGGTAGTGCAATTCTAAAGCCCACCTCATAATGCTGAGGGCTGCCTGAAGTATAGGGTTTCACACAGGTGTGAGGACCAGATTCTGCTTATAAGGATACCATCTCCCTTCTCCAGGGCTCACATCTTACTGTCCCAGTGTCAGTGTCTTCCCATGACAGACCAGCTCTGTCCTTATGCCTCCTTCTTCTGCTGTCTATTTGTCCGGGTTTCTGCTTCTTTGTTCCACTGGCCATGATGGCACACATCACTATGGCCCTCATTACGACTTCGGAAGCTGCGGGCGCCACTATACCGCCACTGCTTGCGGTATTGGTGGCTCCCTATTATGACATTTCCACTGGGCCAGTGGGCGGAAACAGCGTTTCCGTCCGCTGGGCCAGCGGAAAAGTCAAATCAACCGGTGGCAATGTTGATATACATCGGGTGCAGTGGCACCCGTCGCGCATTTCACTGCCCGAAATTTGGGCAGTGAAATGCGCAATGGGGCTGTGCCTGGGGGCCCCTGCACTGCCCATGCCAAGTGCATGGACAGTGAAGGGGACCCCAGGGGCACCTCGAGGCCCCCTTACCGCCAGCCTTTCCATGGCGGTGTTTACCGCCATGGACAGGCTGGCGGTTGGGTATTATGACCGCCTGGCTTCAGGGGCTGGCGGTATGGCCGTGGCTAATGCACCACGTCATAATACACTGGCAGAACACCGCCAGCCTGTTGGCAGTGTTACCGCCAGTGTACCGCCGGCTGCCTGGGTCATAATGAGGCCCTATATGTGTTTCAATGTAGGAATCTGCTTGTCCTTCAACTTATTTCCATGGTCTCCTGAAAGAGTATTAATGTATCCTTGTTTGATTGTTTGCGTTTTTTTTAAAGTGAAAAATATGCCATGACAACAGCTTCAAGGCAGATGTATTCTCTCTTCCGCATTTTCCCATTTCCCTACACATGTTAGTACTTCCATATCGTAATTTCTCATTGCTGCAGTGTCCATCATATTGTTCTAGTGTTTGTTTCTCATTGTGTCCCATAATTCTGTGCCCAGTATCCCCTGCCCAATAGTCTCCCTGTCAATGTCACCATGCCTTCATTGTCCCCGGATATCTCATCCCTTCGTAACCAACATTGCAAGCTGAGTAAGTAGTGAACACAAAATAACCTGCAGAACAGGTTGTCGGTGTGGCCAACCAGGGCAAGATGGTAACAGTGCCTTGATAAAGCTTCTCACCAAAACCCTAGAAGCTGACCAAAATCCTCGAACCAGAGGTGCTGCAGAGGCGGCGGACCTCCTGTGATAGCACACACATTCTAATAAAGAAAAGATGTTTTACATCCCCCTATTGTTATTTCCAGGGCAAGAGAAGGGGGTGATAGTAAGAAAGGTGATGGGAGCTGACCCATACAACGAAGTGTCCCAGGTGGAGAGAGGTGAGGAGATAGGAGTCGAGCTGAGAGTGCCTAGGTCCACCAGGCCAGTTGGCAGCAGGGACACTTTGCTGTGTGTCTCTTTCGTTCCTCAATTCCATTCCAGGATTAGAGAAGAATAAGGTAGCAGCCCATGGCTGGTGGGAACAACATCATGAGGGCATGCACAAACATGGTTGGAAGCGCAGCTTCTCTTTCCAGTCTGAGGCAGAACACTGAGGGGCATATTTATCAGGATTTGGCACAGGGCAGCACAGCAAGTCACCTTGCTGCGCTGCGTCAAAGTGAAAGGTCAGGAATGTGCCATATCTATTGCATAAGGCGCATTCCTGTCCTTTCCCTCTGTGCTGGTACACAATGGGCTGCCTAGCGCAAAGCAGACCCCTTCAACCATGGTGCAAGGGGGTCTGCATTGCAAGCAGGATTGTTTTCATGCAGGGAGGATCACCTCCCTACACAAAAACAATCTTGGGAGGCTTTTCCCTATTTCTATGTGTGCTGCAGAATGTAGTAGAATCTAGTAAGAAGAAAAACGAGGAGAAATAAAGATATTTCTCCTCCTCGTTGCACCTCACCTGGGAAGCGTAAGGTTTTGAAGCAACCCCAGGTTTACAAGGTCTTGTAATCTAGGGATGCGTCAAAATCAATGGGTGTTGCGTGGGAATACCCACCGCAATGACCATGGAATGCCTCCCTTGCACAGAGTAAGGCAACGCAGTGATTTGCACTGCCTTGCAATACTCCATATCTATGAGGCCATTCAAAGCCACGCAAAGTGACTTTGAGTGGCCTCATAGATATGAGTTCAAGGTGTGCCTGCCATTGGTGATGCAACAGCGGCGCAAGGGGTTCATGAATATGCCCCTAGGACAATATTGTCTCACAGGAATATCGTGTCAAAAATATAATGTTGTCAAAATATTGTATTTCTATTCTCATAATGTAAATGACAGAAATAATGTGTCAAAATATAATGGAAGAGAATATTGCCACAAAATAAGATTTTTTTAAATATATGCATATAATTGATTTGAACGATTTCATTTATTTAATATATATATATACATATATATATATATATGTGTGTAAATATATATATATATATATATATGTATAAACACAAAACTCCCTTCTTCATAGGAATAACTCAGACACCTTCAGTATGCTGAACAAAAAGAGGTATTTATTCGGAAATAAGGCTTCACTCCAACACGATTTGGTCGTAGCTTTGATCACGGATAGGGTGTTTGAAACAGACACACTCCCATTTAGTATGTGTGACATAAACAAGAGACAAATGTAAACCAAAACATGCTCAATAAAACTAAAGGCAGCAGCCATCTTTGAATGTGATACTACTGAAAACAATTCTAGTTACCAAACATGGGCAGAGGTAGTGCACAAGTCATAGTCAATGATTTTATCAAAGATGTCATGAGTGCTGGATTTTGTGGGGTAATTAGCAGTTCATGGAGAGGGCCTTAGTTATAGTTTCCTTAGGGTATGAGTTATAGGGGGTCATTCTGACTGCCGCCGGGCGCGGTCACCGCGCGCCCGGCGGGAGCCGCCAAAATACCGTACCGCGGTCGGAAGACCGCGGTGGGTATTTTGAGGTTTCCCCTGGGCTGGCGGGCGGCCTCCAAAAGGCCGCCCGCCAGCCCAGGGGAAACCGTCCTTCCCACGATGAAGCCGGCTCGTAATCGAGCCGGCGGAGTGGGAAGGTGCGACGGGTGCTGTTGCACCCGTCGCGTATTTCACTGTCTGCCAAGCAGACAGTGAAATACTCGTAGGGGCCCTCTTACGGGGGCCCCTGCAGTGCCCATGCCAGTGGCATGGGCACTGCAGGGGCCCCCAGGGGCCCCGCGACCCCCCCTACCGCCATCCGGTTCCCGGCGGGCGGACCGCCGGGAACTGGATGGCGGTAGGGGGGGTCGGAATCCCCTCGGCGGCGCAGCAGCTAGCTGCGCCGCCTTGGAGGATTCAAACGGGCGGCGGTACACTGGCGGGAGACCGCCAGTGTTGCCAGTCTGACCGCGGCTTTACTGCCGCGGTCAGAATGCCCTGCGGGGCACCGCCGGCCTGTCGGCGGTGCTCCCGCCGACCCTGGGGTCAGAATGACCCCCATAGTGTCTTGAAATATCTCTAACTAGAACTACTGAATTTCTATGGTGTTGTGCAAGTAAGTTCAGAACCTAACTGTAACGTCCCTGTAACCTTTGTTTTTTTTACAGTGAATTTCTATGTTTTTTTTAACGTAAAGTAATTTTCATTACTATACGTTAATGCAACAGCCTGAGGCCAGATCCTGCAGCCAACTCCCTAAAACCACTCAACCTTGTTCCGCTGCAGAGTCTGCAGCCAGTCCCTTCAGCCAACCCCACCTAAGCACCCAAACCCATGCATGACATTTGTATTTGCCCCGGGTAGATGGTGATCCCCAATGACTTGGGTCCACAACAGACCCCCTTCATTCTTTAAATTCAGACCCAGGGAAGTGGCTGTCCCTGGGGCTGTGGGGGGCCGTGCCCCCCCTTAATTTCCATTAAGAGGCCCAGGGAGGTGGTGGTTCCCAGGGATGTGGGGGGCCACGCGGTCCCCTCGCTTATAATTGAAAGTTGGCCACTGGGGAGGTAGTGGTCTCCAGGGCTGCGGGGGCCACAGAGTCCCCCTGCATGAAATTAAGTTTTTACCCCAGGGAGGTGGCAGTCCCCAGGGCTGAGGGGAGGCACGCAAACCCCGCATGTGATTTGGATTTTTTTGCCCTGGGGAGGTGGTGGACCCACGGGCACGGGGTCAGTGATGGACCCCCTTTAGTCTTTAATTCAGCCCCGGGAAGGTGGTGGTCCCAGGGGCTGCGTAGGGGGTCTGTGCAGCCCCCCCCCCTGCATTTATTATAACTTAAGCAACAGGGAGGTGGCAGTCACCAGGGCTGCAAGGGAGCTGCGCTATCCCCCCACATACAATGTGAATGAAGCCCCAAAGTGGTGGTGGTCTCCGGGGTACAGTCGGGCCCAGCAGGCCCTCCCCCATACAATAATGATAAGACCCGGGGAGGTGCTGGTCCCTGGGGCTTCAGTAAGCCCTAAGAGGGGGGTCCCTTGCACCCCCTCCTTTATTTCAACCTGCTCCCAGGACCTGACCCTCCCACCACCTCCCCGGGACAAATATTTAATTGCATGCAGAGCCCAAGCGGACCCCCTGCAGCCCCAGGGTCCGCCACCTCCCCAGTGCTAAAGTAAAACAATGAGGGCGGTCTGTTGCACACCCCCGGCCTCGGGGACCACCACCTTCCTGGGGCAATACACGTTGGAGGGGGAACGCACAACCCCCTCCCGAGGAGCCATTGATGGCCCTGGGGACCTCCATCCCACAGGGCAAGCTCCTGCCCTGTCCCGGTCTGCCCACCCTCGGGACATAGCTGTTTGCTTTTGTTTGATGGGAGCTAAGAGCACCCACTAAGCAAAAGCAAACAAAGTCTGCTTTCTGACAATTAAGTACAAACCCATTTAATTACAGCTATATTAAAGTTAACAATATTAAATACAATGAGAATCTTAAAAACAATATTATACAACGAAAAAATGATATTCTTACCTTAGATATTCTGTTCCACAATATTGTGGTAGAGACAAAATTTTTGACACAATATTCATGTTACATGATATTTTGAATTTGATATTTGGGCCAACCTCGAAAGTGCCAAGAGGAGCAAGGGCTCAATTGACAGCAGCAGCCCCTGCAAGAGTAAAGGCTTTTCCTTAATTAAGATTTTGTGGAGCTGCTCAAACAAGAGGAGTATAAGGATGGTAAAGTACTGAACGTGCAGAAGAGTTTTTTAAGTAAGTCTACAAAAATAGTTTTTAAGTAAGTCTACAATTGTACCCTGTGCGGCAATCATCTACTGGCCCTCTCAGGGAATTTGCTCCCACCACCCCACTACCCTCAATTGTTGAACTGTAAGAGTGATATTACTGCAGTTGAGAAGAAAGGTGACATTTACATAGTAGTGAGGGTGAAGAGGAAGGCGGGATCCTATGATCCTGAGGCCTAGGGCTCACTAGTTGTGGAGTGTGCGCTCTGGTTCTGCCCCTTTGCAGTGACTGGGGTGGCTAAAGGCCAGGGGGGACTAAAGGTGGAGCAAGCAAAGCAACAGGTTCTGAGGAAATATTATACTAATATTGACACCACTGAGCCCCTATGCACCAGGAGAATGCTAAGAACCTTAATTAGACACATAAGGTACCATAACTAAACAATAATCTGACAGAAATATTGTGTACCGGATATCTTTAAAAAAAATATTGCCTCATTGGAGTTGGAGACATGGTATTTCTGTAACACAATAGTTTTGCTAACAATATTCTAGCATACAACCATTAAACAATTAGAAAGTAATTAGTGGGCAGAGATTCAATCCCCGTTGTAAGAACTACAACAAGCCCAACTAAATCAAGAGCAAAGACCAGAAGTAAACAAAGTCTACAGAAGAGGCTCCTGGGTTGTCGGAAAAGCGAAGTACAAAAGAGGACTACTCCCCAAAGAAGGGCATACTAGACACAATCACTAAAACTAGTCCACCTGCCAGTCAGCAATCCAAGCAATTTACATGATTCAGAGAATAGACCCGGATACATGCATTCTCATAAACTAAAAGTCATAGTATAAGCCATAAAGAAAACCAGAAGTGTCCTATAGGCCCAAATTGGTGAAGTGGGAGTAAGCATCACATTCTTACATCAAGAATTGTGCCATGTGGCAGACAGAATTACTTGGGCGGTTCCTCAACCTGAAGGACACATTTCATTGAATGAAGAACACAGTGAACACAGCTGGTAACTATGACCAAAACTCTGGAGGAAACAGTTGAAGATGAATGAAAAGGAATACCCTGCAGATTATGGGCATCCCCAGAGGCTGAGAAAGACGCACCCCTGAGCAATTCCTAATGGCTTAAGGCCCTGATTCTAGTGGGAGAATTATAAACATTCTTTGTTTCTGAAGGAGTACAGTGAGCCCTGATGCCGACCTACTATCCCCAGGGGTGCCACAAAGACTGACTAGTTAAGCTACTTCACTACAGTCCTTGGGAGCTGGTGCTATGGATCGTAAGGCAGCGGTGGAATGTGATGTCTGAAAATGTTTATGTTATTTATTTTGTGGTTTACCCCTGGGTCATACTGAAGCAACACAAATCCTTAAATGAAGTAAAAAGGAATTTAGACTCCTTTATCCCTCCAAACTGAAAGTTATGAGCAGAGCAAAAACCCTCTTCTTTAAAATGCCATAGGTGTCAAGGGGCTGGTTGGAGAAATGGTTCTGCACTGGGAAGCAAAACCAAAGGAGTAGCAGAAGAGGGTTCCGAAATAAGATATCAAGAGGCCTCAATGAAGCAGCCAGGAGGATAAGAGTCAGCAGCTGAGTACAGAGTAACATGGAGACAGCTATGGAGTGAGGACACACAAATTTCAGATTTTCCTGATTAAAATAAAATAACTAACTGAGATTGTAATACAATGAATGGATGAAGGGGTATGCCAGCCTATTGGGAAATGTGGGGCATATTGCCTCCTAGATAAATGCACCCTGTTCTATGACTAGTCCATCACCTAATGCCTGTCAATCATTATCAACGTTTGAGGTGTATTTTTCTTCATTTGAATTACTGGGATGGGAAATTGATCCCTATTGGTTTTGAGGTGATAGGAGTGACACATGTTTCATACATTTGGGAGGTGAGTGGTTGAAAGTCTGTTGGATGGAATTGTGGAGTGTGGAATTGTTGGAATATTGGGTAGGAAGATGCTTGTACAATATCGGGAGTTTTTCGTTTTGTATTTAACAATCAGCTGGTATGGGGCTGATCTGAGAATAATAATAAAGAGATGGGTCCCTTGGCAAGATGGACACCCCACTCATTGAAGAACATGAGATTTATTCCAGAGACAGAGTCAAACATCAATAATGGATGGAGCGTAGAAGGAGGACCCCACAGAGGAAACTAACCTGGAATGTGATCAGCCTGAGGAAAAGACTTTCTAAAGCAACATGACTTGACTTGGTTCTCCTAATGTGCCTTATTGGGGAGGGGATGGTAAAAGATCTAGGCATATTCCATCTTTACTCAAGTAGCCTAGGAAGGATGAAAAAATCTTAACCATTTAAAGTCAGCCATTTGTGGGAAGTCTGGTGCTGTATATGGTTTACTGGACAATGATGGAGAAAGGATTATAGAATGTTTTATGTATGTTCTTCTATTTCTTCAGGAACACACACTAAAATTAATAGGTCCATTACGACTTAAAATGCCAGAAATAAGGCTGTCCTGGAAGGAAATTTCAATGATGTAATGAATAAAGAGAATGAGAGGTCACCTGGAAGAAACGTAATAGACATCCCACCAACAGTTCATTAACAATTTGCCCAGAATTTTGAGATGGTTGATATATGCAACTATGATACGGGAGATAAATATAGTTCTGCTTCTCAAGGGCACACAGCTCTTTCTCTAGACTCTAATAATTCCCAATACCAGAGCATGAAATCTTTCTCAATGATGCCTTGCAATACCTGGGGGAAAGAATTTTGGAACACTCCCCACTTCTTATAACAGTATGGACAAAAGAGGGGGGCTCAAAATTTGAAACCTGAATGTATTCTAACTGACATGCAAAAACCTGATTAACAGGCACCAGAAGAGCACAAGGAATTATTTTGAAGATGATATGGGGATAATGAAATCCAATAGTGTGGTTCAGAAGGGTTCTGAAGCTGTAATCAGGGAGCAGCCCAAGTCAAAATCACTTATAATAAGACTGGGTAGGGTGGAATCAAACTTGCCAGAAGAGGGAGTAGAAACTTGGAGAACATTCATCACAGCTAGAAGTCTGTTCTTTGAACCATTTCCGAACAAATATCAAGACATGGTCTACTGGTATGATAGAATCTACTACATGAGCACACTACGGTGGCTCTGTGACTTGTGATATAAGACAACTGATTTTATGGCTAAGTTGTCTAAATGACAATTATAGGTCAGTGGATAGAAAAAACACGAAGAGCTGATTTCCAATTAAATAGGGATCTTTCATAGACTAAAGAGACTTTGTAACCTGTGGGGAGGGTCACTGGGAAAGATATGGATGACTTTCTCTAGGAATTGAACATATTTAAGTTGTTTGAGGTGTTCTGGGGCCCAACGGAATGAAGGTTCTAAGGTTGAGATGTGAACAAAGTGATTGAACTACTTCATTGTAGGAAGGTGCTGGGTCTCATAAAAGGACTAGCTGCTGAGCTGTTCCAATAGCTTTCCTGCCAGGTGAGGGCACATATGCTTTAAATGTTTCTTGAGGTAAAAAAGTCAATGAGCATTGCTATAACTCATAGGGAGAGTTAACTACAGCATAGATCAATGGCATTACAAAGGCCCCCACAGATCCTGTGATGCTCCAGGGCGTCCCCTCAGCACAGAATTGTGACCTGAGAGCTTCTGAGTGAGTCTCGGGGAGAAGGCCTCCATATACTTTGCAGCAGGGTCCCCTCAAGTTTCATTACGCCTGTGGCATAGATATGAGTCCTACTGCTCTAGTTTGCTTCTTAATATAGAGGCTAATGACCAGGATGAATTGAATTCTCACTGTAATATCCTCAATTGTTCCTATGCACCAATCAGGCATTATGCACCGAAGTTCAATAAACTTATGTAGGCTTCTAGTCTGGTTCGATGAAGTGCAGAAACTGGAAGATACCCTCACTATTTTGTTCTTTGAATCTGAAAAATCATCTGATTAGATCAAAAGGAACTCCTTAACCTAGTGTGCAAATGCTTTGGATTAGAAGCGACTTCAGAGAAGGTGTCAAACTACTTTACATGAACTCAACTGCCTTACTCAGGGTGAATAGGAAATAATAATTGACTTTCACACTAGGGAAGGGCACCAGGCAGGGGTGCTCTCTCTCTCCATTCTTCATTGCATTATCTATTGAACACACAGCACGTTGACCTAGAGGCAACACACAGGTGTCAGAATTTAAGATAGAAGGCGAGGAAGAGGATATGATATCGTAGGGAGATAATGCTCTTCTTCATGCCAACATTTTCCAGAAGTGTGTGGTCTAGAGAATAAACTAGACTACATCCAGGTTTCTGTAAATTAACTAAGGGGATTTCACAAAAGCTGAATACTTAAGTGCTCAAATATTTGGGTACAGATGTGACCAAAAGTAAATCAATAATTTTCAAGCCTAAGGGGCATATTTATGAGTGGTTGGCGCCATGCTTGCACCACGCAATGTGGTACATGCGTGGCACAAACCACTACTTCCTATTTTTTAAACCACACAAAGCACTATGTGGCTATGAACAGCTTCAAAAATATGGAGTAAGGCAAGGCAGCGCAAATCGCTGTGTTGCCTTACTCTGTGCAAGGGAGGGTGTTCCCACTCAACTTCCATGGTTTTTGAAGCATTTCCATGTTTACCAAACCTGGTAAACCTGGGAATGTGGCAAAAAGATACACTTCCCCCAGGAAAGGCGTAACAAAGAGAAATATTTGTATTCCTCCTCGTTTCTTCCTCTTTATATGTGCCCATGTTATTTTTCACATCTGTCTATTTAAGGACATCTCTTGGATGAGAAAACCTCCTCTTCAGCTTTAGTTGAAGGAAACTGAGGTGTTGATTATTGATGGTCCCACTGCAAACTGGTCAATATGGTGACCTTCTAGGCTAGACTCCTCTCCTTCCACTGTCTGTAAAATATATTCACGTTGTTTGCTTGGTGATAGGCTCTTGTTGGCCAAGCAGATTATTCATACTGACACAAAATGCTTTCATTATATATGCTGGTCCAGGAAAAACATTCTGATCTGGCTGCAGATTTATTAACTTAAATGATAGTTTTACAGACTGGACTATGGCAATTGTTTATAGTTTGGCGTACCCAAAATTCAGAAGCTATGTCTTCCAGTGGTCCAGAGTGCTGCTGCATGCCCTTTGCTCAATCTTCCTCTTAAGATGTCTGATCGGACTCCATACCAGAACTTTACAGGCTCCAGATCCACTAAAAGGTTATATTCAAGGCCCTATTCATTTGTCCCCATGCTTTTGGGAACATATGTCCTCTTAGTCTTCAATGTATGCTATGGCCCTATGTCCCAATTTGCGTGTTCTGTTCTGCCAAACACTAGTTATTCCACGTTCCTAAGATTAAGAAGGCTCAAAGTAGGGGGTCAGGCTTTCTCCTTCTTGGCTACCAAACTGTGAAATCAACATCCCTACCCACTCATTTATCTCACTCTCACATTCTCATTTGCACAGCTCTCAAAGCCTGGCTCTTCTATCTAATGGCATAATCCTTTGCGGCCCTCATTCCTGCAGCTTAGGGCCAGGCTATCCCTTGGGGTAAAGGAACACTTTACAACTATAAGAAGATTCACTCACTTGGAAATTAAATTTAAGTTGCCCCCCCATTTATAGGTACCAATACTCACAGCTTAGATATGCACATGCTACCTATTCTAATGACTGGTCAAGCATGCTGGAGACTGTGCCACACAAATCTAGATGACATCTCAGCTTCTCAAAGGTGGTCTTTCTAATGTACAGAACCCTAAATAAAAGCACACCTAACTGCCCGGGTGACCATCAGAAAAGGTGATAGAGCAACATTGGCCTCAGGGTACATCCTGAATCAGTGCTATTGCACCTAACAGAGATGGTGATCCAAACCATTCTCAGATTAATTCACCTAAATATTTTTCATAGGGCATACTATAATATAACCAAGCTCAAGATGGGCTTGGCTGTGAATAGGATGTTTCTGAAGCTGGGGATGGAAGATAGTTGAGACAATCAGGCCATGTACTGAAAGCTAGGTATTCTGGCAAGAAGTCGGGGTGAGGAATCAGGTATTTTGGCCACCATGGTCCCATTAACACCACAATCATAGGGATGCCAGGCGATGTTGACCTGCCCTGGCCAAATCTGAACGTGTGGTCTCTGGGCCTGACAGTAGCAAAACTAAATACTATGAAAAAATGTGGTAACCGAGCCAACCAGATGTATTATAGTGCAACTTATGAATGTGTTTAATGAATGCTCTAGTTTCTTCTAGGGGATTGTTATGTTTTGAAAAACTAACAAGATATTTTTTTTAAACTGGGAAAGACTGACCTTATAGGACGGAGAACCCCTGTTCAACTTGCTAATTTATTGACTTATTTCCTTTCTCTTCCTCTCCTTTAATCCCATTTTATACTGTTTATTTTTTCCACTGCTCACCATCTTTATTACCTTTCTAATTTCTTCCTCCTCGATTTGCTCTTCTTCATTTCTTTCTCTTCCTCTTGCCTACCTCCTTCTACTGCCCAGTCTCTCCTTTTCATCATTTCTTTCTGCTTACTGTATTGTTTATTTCCTGCCCACTGTCCATTTCTCACCTTTTAAAAATATTTTGTTCTCGATACTGGCCTCCGTTTCGTCTTTTTAGGTCGAGCGTAAGTGTACAACCTCTTGTATACTTTAGTATATTTCATCTTGTGAGCTTAAAGTGATTTCATTTGATTGTTTCAGTTTCCTCTAAAAGTCCTTGCTTGTTAGTGCTCAGTCCTGCCTCTTTGTCCCACCTTTTTCTCTTTCGGAGCAGGAACTAACTACTGTCTAATTCCACGTTGGTTCTTTATCTTTTGCTTTGACGGACTACTTTATTTTTTCTTTGTTGCTCCTGTTACAATGTGGGTACTTCAGGCCGTAGCTGCTTGAATTTTGTTACAAATTCGTCCCTCCCATGTCGCTGACATTCTTTTTCATTCATCCTGGTGCTTTGAACTCCATTTACAAAAGCCCCGCAGGCTACTCCGTGTATGTGCGTGCACGCCGACTGAAGCATCAGGAATCCCGCAGCTGGGTGGATTTAGGATCAATTTCTCAACAATCCTGTTACTGGTACAACCTCGAATGGGAGGGGCATCCTACGCCTGTTGCTTAGAGGTTTGCTGAATAAGCAAGTTAGGAAGAGTCGACCATTTTGTGCGTGGTCAGAACGAAGGAGGTAGAGGGTGTATGGGGCTCTGCAGAGAAGATTCCTGCTGGAAACTGAGCAGTTTGTTGTCGGTAAAGAGGAAAAGTTCAAAAGATAAATGCTAGTGCCACAAATAACCTCTCTGCGTCACTCGACTACACCCTGTTTTCCGTGCCAACAACATGAGGTAAAGTTTCGCAGACAGAGAATGAGGCAGGTGCTGCCGCGGAGGGTAAGGGCCCAGGCTCAAGTTAACGTGGAAGACTTTGGCTTCTATTACGGTTTGGTGGATGAAATACTGTCTGTGGGTTTCTTCCTATGACTGCTTGTGTCACACTTAACCTTACATGTTACCCATCTACATTTCAACGCGTCAAACAATTTGAAATTTACTGTGGAAATATCCTTTTGGTAAAGAAATGTATGGAATATATCTTCTGCAATAAATTTAGCTTCCTACCCTAAGCGGGACGCTTCTAACAGTATGCTACCTATAATTCTGCTTGCCTTCTCCTGATCATCCTGGCGTTCTTTCATGACCCCATGTGTTCCTCATCTAACCCCAATTCGCCTTACTCTGCACCTTTTCAGTCATTTGTTCCAATCTCCACACCAACAAACTTGGCTTCACTTCCAATGTCTTTTGTTTGCACCCTGTGTGACTCTGCTAGCTCGCCCCTATCCCTGGTTTTAATGTCGCCCCACCTTGAATCTTAAGTATTTCACTTAAATCCCCCATTCAAGTCTTTATGTAGCTTTACTTCGAACCGCCTACTTCCACTTTTTATTGTGCACCCTCTCCCCACAACATGAATCATCCACCAGCGTCTTTAGTTCGAAAGTCAAGTTTTAGTCTTCGGCAATTTTTTTTTTTGGGAGAGACTATTGTTACCACTATGTCCAAAGGTTCTTTTTACTCAGTTACGTTGCTCAACTACATTTCTTTGATTCCATCTATTTACCTGAGTGTACAGTTTGGTCAAGGTTCCTCCTGGCCTAGGAAGTGGCAAACATGTGTTGGGAAAAGGAGGTACACATCTCCCTAAGTAATTCTGGCTGTTCTGACTACATCGGTTTTCCGTGCGAGGGAAGCTACTGCGTTATAAACTATGTACAGCCACTGTCTATGATTTTACATGGTTTAGTTTGACTTGATAGACTTGATACACCCCTCATAAAACCACTTTATGCCACATAGCAAGAATCCACATAATTACACTCCACACCATGCCACATAATTCCAATCGGCATAATTTCACTCAACGCCACATAGTTCCACACCACACAGTTCAACTCCATACATTTCCATTCCATTCAACATAATTCCACAACAAACCACATAATTCAACTCAACAAAACAATTACACAACAACGGAAGTCAATGTTCCGCCCACCATATTATGACCCTGCAAACCGCCACCTTTTCCGGGGAGGTACTAACAACATCAAAAGCCTGGCAGAAATAGACCTCAGAAGGGAAAGGACTCACCATTGGAGACACAGGGAACAACCACGCCGCCATGGAGCCTGAACTGCATGTCTTCCTCATGATTTTCTACGTGTTGCTTCACCACGAACACCAAAGCCGGTGAAGACGACGGCGGTGAGTACAGCCGCCTAGCACACAAGGGAGGGAGGGAGTAAAACGAGGGTGACACACACACACACCACACACAGCCCCCCCCTCAACATCATACACACAATCAGCTGCATTATTAAAACATTTTTACCCCGTACCTCAGGTGAATAATGCAAGGACAAAACGATTTTGAAAAAGGGAACGTAATGAGAGCAACACATCAAGATAAATAAGTGAGGCAAGATAATAGATATATACATATGTACACAAAAAGGGACACAGCCCAGTCCACAATGTACATAGTCCACATGGCCACAGGCCAAAGTCCAAGGCCACACATGGCACCTGCATCAACACGGAAAGAACACTGCAGGGGCATCATTTGGGAAATAGGCAGGCACCTCAGGGGGACGGGAGATGGGGGGGCACCTCAGCCGGCAGATGTAACAAGACCACTGGTTCGGAAGGGGGCAACATGCCTTGTGCTTGGTCCTGGGGAGTGCAAGGCCACAGTCTCTCGAGTGGGTGACTTGCCCACTTGCTCTGGAGGGGGCACAATGCCCTGTGCTTGGTCCTGGGGAGTGCAAGGCCACAGTCTCTCAAGTGGGTGACTTGCTCACTGGTTCTGGAGGGGCATCGTGCCCTGTGCTTGGTCCTGGGGAGTGCAAGGCCACACTCTCTCGAGTGGGTGACTTGTCCACTAGTTCTGGAGGGGGCATCGTGCCCTGTGCTCTTGATCCTGGGGAGTACAAGGTCACAGTCTCTCAGGTGAGTGTCATACCCACTGGCTTTGCAGGGGGCAGGCCACACAGCAGCCCATGGAGGCAGGATTACATACCATCCGCCGGGAGTGACAGCTGCTCAGTGGTGGTGCTGCTGCGGGTGGGGAGAGGCTCCTGTGTTTTTGGTATTGGCCAATGTTGTGTAGTTTAGTATTTGGGTGTCCATTCTGAACGCGCCGGTGTGTACCACTAATCGTTTACCACCGTTGAATGTCCGCTGTGGTGATTTGTGGGTCATAATATGGTGAGCGTTGTTCTTTTGGCGTAACGGTGTGGGTTTCGATACCTCCACTTTATCACTGACCTTTGGTGTGGTGGAATTGTGTCTGTGGCTGAATACTGATGGATTGGTGTATGTGTGTCATAGTATGGCAAATGGATATCCGCCGCTGCAGCGGTAAGTTGGCGGCAGTCAGCGTGGCGGTAAGTGGGATTTACCGTCAATGTCAAAATGAGGGCCATTGTCATTTACAACACTAATATCTCTAATTCTCGCAAATGTGAGACTGATTGAATTAAATTAACTCATTATTCATAATGCCTTCTCATTTCTATTTAATTGTTTCTTTTTCGTCTTCCCAAACCAATCTTGTATTCTCAATTCTTCCTTCCTGAATCTTTGCCCTCATAAAATAATTTTTTCCTGCTCTTCTCTCTTATTTTTTCCATCCTAGAGGCCAATATTCCTGCCTGAAAGAAGTAAAGCTTCACATTGACATTTTCCATGTTCCTTCTTGACTCAAGGGTCCAATCAATTATCAGTACATTGTAAAAATGGGCAGAGAAACTTTTCTCTTGGCTTTACTTCCACAATAAGCTCTATCATGGGCCTTGATGTAGAAAATCTGAACATCCAAGCAGGACACTAGGCTGCTGCTGGTTTAGGGGCGCATTGTAAGAGTTCACTGCTTCTTTTGAGAGAGAGAACTTATCCAATTCCATGTGGGGACACTGGTTGGTTGAGGAATGCACAACAGAATGTATGTCCAACTCACATGGAAATTTGCATTGATCTTCTCCACAGACATCAGGTAAATATTTTTTAAAAGCACCTTGGCCCTGAACATGTCCACAGCTCATAAGCTGATAGTCAGGAGAGGTACTTGTCCCCTGTACTTTCCTCTACTTTCCAGGCAGAACAAAATAATCATATCATTTACCGAAAGAAGATAGAACTGGTGGCCAATGGTGAAGCATGACACCCAGGGTGGGTTGTGGGGTCACACTTTATAGTTATTTAGTGATTCCCTGGCCCTGTATAAGCACAAGACATAAGTGGACATCAGAAGCCCCAGCAAATGAGATATATGAGATTGTGTTTTTGCTGGGTGTGACATAAAGTGTGGCTTTGTGAGGATGCAAAAGGCAGACAGCCATAATCTTCCTCTCATTTGCCCAACCCCATTAGGGGATCATAGATTGTAGAAGATAGAATCGGGCAAACTGGGCAGTCACTAATCTCAATGACCCTTTTGACACAACAACCAACAAAGAAGCTGTTCATCTCCACAGAAAGAGTATTGCAAGACATCCTTGATAGCCAAGATGCCAATTACCTTTGGGTTGAAAATAATCCTCTGAATTGCTTCTGCCTTGAATGCTCATATAACAGTGATGGGAAAGTGCTTCTCCTGTGCCTCATGTGAGAGGACAAGACCAGAGGACTCAGTTTCTAAACAGAGTCCTGGCCTATAGACTTTCAAATAAAACTGAGAGACAATGTTTGCTGGTTTCTCTTTCTTAGCTTTCCAGGTGGAGGAAGAAGAGAACTAATTTTTCTAACACAAAGAGCTCTTCTTAAGAACCTGAAAACAAACTTCTGGATCACTCATGCCATGTTGAATACTCGGAGATCTTTGGTCTTGAGGTATGTCTAATCCAAAATCATATGTTAGTGATATTTAAAATGTCTTGTAAGCTATTATTAATTTTAGACAGATCCAGAGAGACTGTAGAGACTGCCTTGTGCTTACATGCTTGCAATTAAGCACTAGTAAATTGAATAATTATAAATATTGCTATGATTAGTATTATTGATGAAGCTTTAAATGTGGGTAAATAGTTGTGAGTGGTTGGTGGGAGAAGGAAACAAAATTGTAATACATTCATAGGAAGTGCAGAATTGTGCTAGTCTAGTTTAAGACTTACCCACAATGCCACTGAGAGCCTAAAAATAGTACATTAGTTAAAGTACTATGTATGGTGTGTACAAAGCCTTATGTTTACTGGTATTATTGCAGATTAGGGAATAAGATGTGTCAGTTTCCAAAATACATTTTGTTGTAAGAATAGCTCCAAATGAGAAATTAATGAATTTGAAAAGGCACTTGTGGAGCATTTTGGAGCAATGTACCATGTTCACCCTTTGCCTATTCTCAGAACTATGGGCAGTCTTTTCAACCAAAGATGATGAACAGCTTTGAGCCTCCCATAATGAAATGTGGAGACATATTTAGCTGTCACTATAAGCCCCCTAACATGGTATTTGTTGTGCCACCCTCTAGGGCCATGCATTCAGATGCACCCAGCACCGCCATTGCAGACTGAGGGTCCTGATGCAATCCCAAAAGACAAACTCAACATGGAACACTGCCTGTGTGCCATGTCCACTACCCACTGCATGCAGTATAGGTAATACACCCCTCTGGCAGGCATTCTAGCCCTAAGGGAGGGTGCACTACACTGTATACGAGGGCATAGCTGCATGAGCAATATGCCCCCACTGTATCCTTGCTAAACCTGGGACATAGTGAGTGAACAGAGCATCCATTTTAAGTGCATGTCCTGGACACTAAGCAATACGAGTTTCACAGCTATATGATGGCCACTCTGAACCCTGGGGTGTTTGGTATCAAACAACTCAGAATTATAAATACAACCTGGCACCAGTATCGGATGTTTTGCAAAATGTACCCAGAGGTCACCTTAGAGTTGCCCCCTGCAAAAGCTAACCACCCTGGCATGGTTGCTGGCCGGTCACAACCAGCCTGCCACCACCAGACAAGAGTCTGAATCCCTGGGGTGAGAGATCCTGCTCTCTGAGATTCAGAACAAAGCCCTTTCTGGGTGGAGGTGCTAACACCCCCTCCCTCAGGAATGTGCACTGCCCTGCTAGCAAGCTTGAAAGGGCTTACCGCCTTTGCAACTTGACCCCCAGGCCTGCTGCTAGCAGCAGATGACTCCTCTCATACACACACCCACTTTTGACAGGAGCAACGGCGGGAAACCAGACAAAGGACAGAAGGAGTGGTCAGTCTTGGCTTGCACCACCCCTAAGATATTGCAGGCAAGATGGCCTCTCTATTTCATTTTCCTCCATCTTGCATGGAAGGAAAATAGTCGATCAGGTGTTGGGAAGTGACCTCTGCCCACATGAAGTGGTCACTTAGTGGGTGTAGCCAACCTAAGGTAGATGACCCATTTGTCACTACTCGGTCCCCCCCTAAAATGCCCACTAAGTACAGTATTTAATGAACATCCCTAGACCAGGAAATCAGATTCCATGGACAAAAGAAGACCAGCAACAAAGAAGACCCAAGTCTCGAGAACTGACGTCCTACTGCACCAAGAAAAGGCGCCAAACACTGCCTGCTGCACCTAGGACTCGACAATTGCCACTGAGGGGTTGCTTGGATGTTGGACCGACTCTACACACCCCCAGAGAACCTCCACAATTCAAAAATCACCAAAGAGCTCCCTACAGAGTGAAGGGATCACTCTACAACTCCAAGGAACCAAAGACCCAGTGAAGGCTACTTCACTGACCGGACACCACAGCTGGACCAAACTCACCCATCGAGCCACGAGGAAACAATCTACCAATGTGCCAAGTTTGGAAGCATTGCAACCTTCAGTGGCAATAGCCCCAGGTACTAGTCACCTCACATTGGACACCCAGAAGGACAGTCCATTTTGGACTGAAAAAGGACCAGGTGGAAGACCCAGTCAAGGGACTTCAGGAACCACCTGGACCTCCCACCAGAGTGCCCCTGCTGTCCTACAAGCAGCCCTCAAAATAACCTACCTTCTGCTTCTAAGGGCACCTTTGCGCACAGCTTCTGGCTCACCAATTCGCTCTGCACCCAGCCGCCCTGTGCCCTGAAGATCTGGCTATGCCCTAAGGGTCCCGCACTTCTTGCGACCTCAACACCCCAACGGGGCCAACTGGACTTACCTTTAAGTCCACATGTGCAGTGATTTTCCAAGTGGTACCTCGCAGTGGCCTGGCACCGGCTCCATTGACATTCTGCAGCTGTTCCTGCCGGAACTGGGAGTCACCCAAACTTCTCCAGCTGGTCCATGGTACCCAACAATGACTTCGACCTACCTGCAAAAGGAGACTTTGGTAAACGCATTGCCTGATTTACTGTGAATTTTCTCCATTGATTCCTATGGTTCATAATTACACACAAAAAGACTAACGTTATCAAAATTTTAAAAATTCATAACTTAAAAATTACTTACCCAATTTTGATGCTCTTGGTCTTATAACATTTATTGATACTGTGAGTATAACAAATGCTTCGCACTTCTCCAAGATTAGCCTAACTGCTTGACTAAGCTACCATAAACTTTAGAGCATTAGGTGGTCTAGGTTTTACCTCTGTACACCAACATGTGGTTGCCTGGATCCCCTGTACAGTGTGCCTAGCTTTGCACACTACATAGCGGGCCAGCCTCCTACAATTGCCATACTAGTACACTCATTAAACGATACAGTGCACGATTTACCCACTAGTTAAATTCAGGAAAATGTCAAATTATTAGATATACCTTTGGAAAGAAGTACCTGATGTTTTTTAAACATATTTTATTAGCATTTCATATTTCAGTGCTACGAAAATACAACAATAGAACAGTGAAAGAAAAACAATAACAATACGGTTATCGAGTAGCACATTTAAATCGATATAGAGGAATGTGTAAAGTATTATGCTGAACAGTGTATTCAGTGACACAGGCAGCCCAGGTCCAAAGCTCTGTGCAGGATCAAAAGAAAGAAAAGAGAAATAGAATAAAACAAAGGAAAATCAGGCAAGTCCCTAAAAGTAAGAGCCTCGGGGCAACAAGCAGGCATTCTTAAATATCTTAAAAGAACTACCGGTTTTGAGATTTGTTCCCTTTTACATATGGAGCAAAATAATGTGAAAACACTTACCGGGCACAGAATTGTATTAAACAAGTCACTTATGCTATGCAGTTCTGTAGCAGATTCTAGGAAAGAAGACAGCACAACAATGTCATAGAGGAAAGTAAAGAAGAAAGAGTGGAGAAGAAGGTAATGAGTTAACAAGGAAAATCCAGGGCAAAGTGTCTGACTACAGTGACCCCAGACACACAATGAAAGGGCTCCAAATAAAGTCAGAGGTGCTGTTAATCTAACAGTCTGTGCCTTCATGCAATACCAAAAGCAGTCAGGTCTTTCAGTGAGTCTTTGAGTGTGGGAGAGGTGTAAAATTTCCATTGTTGCAAACAAACATCTTAGGAATGGCCAGACCAGTGTCAATCCACCTCTTCCACAGATTGTTGATACTGATCATGGTGTGTTGCCCATTATGAGGATGCTGTGAGAGCAAGACCATTTATGTCTGACATTGTGGACCAAATGTTATGAGTGAATGTATTTAGATTTTGGTAGGACCAAAGCAAATGTACCCTTTGGTCATTTGGATTGCAATGTCTCCAACAATTCGAGTTCTGGCTTAGGTTTGCCTCTATTAAGATTTTCTGGTAGCTGGGACAATTGTGCACCAGTCTGAAGAAGCAGAATGTGAGCCCTGCCTTGCATAGCCCTCAATATTTATTTACAGAAGATGGCACCAAGCTACTTCTGCACAATCATTGTAAAGTTTGAACTGGAAGGAGGTTTGAAGAAATTATTGAACTGATTGGAGTCTTATATCCTGAAAGAGAGTGCCATAGAGACCCAACTCTAGTTCTCTGAAGCTGCGCTATCTTTTAAGATAAAAATATAAATCGTAAAGTGCATTTTGCAGAGTCTACTTAATAGACAGTATTTTAATTGTAAGTATTTCCAGGCCTGGTTTCAAGCAATACCAAACTCATCTTGGAGTGTTTTGAAAAATTTCAGTCATCAAGAATGATCTACAATGGGTAATTGTGTGGCACATAAAATTAAATTCAGATTGCCTGTTTCACAAAGCAGTCGAATGTTGGGATTACATGGTAATGTATTCCAGCCATATTGTTGCCATAAAGGGATGGAGTGTCGGAAAGACCTTCTGTCAGGTGTCTCTCAATAATTGCCCAGTCTGGGATTTCTACAGTGTGATAAAGGTGAGAGTTAAATGTGAACGATGGTGAGTAGAACATAATTCCATATGACAGTTGACTATACTGTCTGAGGTTCAAAATACACAGTTTTCCCACATGGGCACTTCCAGGGTCTAAAAGATCCCTATCACCTGTGGATTTCCTCAAGGTTCCAAACTTTGCCCTATCGTCTTCAACCTCTAAATGCAATTGTTTGATGCTCTAATCACAGATAACAGCAACAAAATTCACCAATATGCAGATGATACCCAACAGTTCTTGAACAGTTCCTCTCTTTCTGGCATGGAATGCCTCAAACATTGCCTGCACATCATTCACACCTGACTGTCCAGAGCTTATCTAACGCTAAATGCCACCGAGCTAGAATTCCTGTTATTTGCCAAGAATAAAAACCTAGCTCAATGACATGAATCTTGACAGCTTCTAACCCCAACTTTTACTGAATGTCGAGTTACTTGAATTCGCGAGGGACATCAACCTCACCATGAAGGAATACATTTCCAAAAAACTAAGATGGCCTGCTACCAGCTGTCTCTTCTAAAGAAAATTATAGTTTTTCTTCCAGAAAGTGACTTCAGAACTGCTGTTCAAACTGTCATACTTTTGCATCTAGGTGGTGGTAATGCCCTGCTCCATGGCCTTCCAGACTCCACACTGGCACCAATTAAAGGTATCCTACACATCTCAGTACGTCTCATTGAAGACATGAAGAAATATGCTCACATCACCCCCAGCCTGATGGAACTCCATTGGTTCCCTTTGCCAGCCCACACTATGTTCAAAACCAGTTGCATCATTTACAAAGCCATCACAAACAATACCACTGCTTATCTTGATGACAAGCTCACTATCTCTGGTGTTTCTTGGCACATCAGCAGCCAAGATACCATCAAATTACAGACTAAGAAGTGTAAAAAGAAAAACAAGGCAGCTGACCTCTCCATCTATACACCCACGATCCAGAACACCCCTGTATCCATCAGTACTGCCCCAAAGCTGCTCCAATTTAAGAAAAAGTTGAAGATGCACCTCTTTAAAGAAGACAATGCATTTACAGTCTACAAACCAGCTACCTTTCCTGTGGCTTGTTGACTTTATATTTGTGTTGGTCTTGTACGGTGCTCTGCTGTATTTTGGCTAGGTTTGTGCTTTAGAAATACAACATGCAGAGTTTGCACATTTTCAGCCTTGGTTTCTGGTTGCCCAGACATTCAAATGGCCTGCTCAATGGACAGTATCAGTAAGCATGGAATCAACAATGGTATCATGCCAAAAACAGTTAAATCAGGGGAACACCACCATCTTTGTCATTTGTACTCTGCTCTATAGTTCTAGCTGTGGTTTATTCCATTTTCCAAAGTCACATTTTGTCTATCCTGATGCAGTTTGACATTTTCTGTGGCCATAGTAGACATGTTTGGAATGATTGCTATGGCCAGACATTTTTGCATTCAATTTAGGAAACGTTTTGAAAGGCAGACCTGCTATATAGGATTGAGACTTGTAAGAGACGTGTAAGAGCTCATTGGAAGAATTTAACTTTCATCCCAATATATCCTATTTCAAGAGAACAAAGAAAATACTGAGAAAATCTCCAATATACTAGGTGATGTCAACAAGGGATTAAAGAGCACAATAGGATTTCATCATCATAAAAGATCATCTTCAGGTTCCCCGTAGTTGTCTGTACACCTTCGACCCCTGCTGAGCTTTTCAATCTCCAGAGGATTCAGTGTTAGCAAAAAGTAAAGGGTCTTGGGCAGTGAACATCCCTGCCTATTACCTCTGTAAACTGGTTGGAAAACAAATCACTGCAGTTTACAGCAGCAGCAGGATCTGTGTAAACCCACTGGGCTTACTTTAGGAAATTTCAGCTGTGGCCAAAATATGAAATAGGCATTGCCTTTAGAGGCAGTTGAAAGCTTTTTCAGCATTCAGGGAGACAGCAAAGACATCTCTTTGAACACTTTACATCTGCCACATCAAATACATGTTCATGTCTTACCCATGATGATGAGCAGGCTTTAATCAGGGCTTTGTGCATCATGTTTGAGTCCTCCTGTGCGAGTTCCTTCTTTGTGTTTGACAAGGCGGCTCTTCAGCTGCAGTACTTAGTGCCAACTTTGGATCAAATAACCTTTACCTCTTCATGCATCTTCAAATCCTTCCTTCCTTCTTTCTGAAACATCTGAAAACTTGCCTATTCACTCGTGACAGTTTACTTTTCTTAGCTGGATTTCTCCAGTGGAGTTAGGCTTTCAATGCCTTGAAGTTCTTTCCTGCGTAAATGTTACACTCCATAAATGTAATTTCATTTCATTTCATTCTTCACTAAATATTTTTGGTGCTAAGGCATTGGCTCAAGAAATGGGACATCAGATTTAGCATGCTGAAGAATAGGTTTACAACTTCTGATGGCCGAACAAATGAATACTGCAATCCTGATTCTCCTATCATGAGAGATGCTGTGATGGATACAGGAGCTCACAATCTCTTGAAGTAGTGTGATGCCAACTGCTCCTTCTCAAACCTAACTCCTGAGATGTCACCCCTCACACACATCAGTTCCACACTATTTTGTGTTCTTTCATAAGATACTCAAGGACAGAAAGGATTGTTGCACAAAGACCAGGACAAACCCTGATCTACACTAAACGACTGCCCTATGCACCCCCTTATTATGACTTGAGACTCTCTCTACTGGATGATGCACAATTAGAATAATGCATTACCTTAGATCCGCAACTGAATCCTCAAATCTATTTCATATTGGATGCATCTCTGTGCTGGAGAAATTGTGGCTGCCAAGCACCAACACAGGTACTCTTGCACCTTGGTGGAAATGTGCCTGCGTCTCCTACAGAGTAACCTCAGAGGTTGCAAGACAAAGGTAGTATTAGCCAGTCATAACCATCATGCGTAAACATAGAAGGAAAAAATGATCTGAAGACTAATAGAGCCTTCCTTAACAACTACGAATCTGGGATATAAACTTAAAGTGCATTCTTTTTGCTACTGACAGCCAATGGAGATGTTTTAAACTATTCAACACCAAACAGTGTCAAGGAATGTCAGGTAGCAGCCTAGTTGCTGCATTTTATACATGCTGGAATCTGCCCACATATATTTTTTCGCACCCAAAAATAAAGAGCATTAGAATAGTGAATTCTGGAGGTGATTAAAGCATGGTTTACTGTCTTTGTAGCTGTACAAGGCAAAAATGGAAGAATCTTGTTTAACTTCTTTTTGTAACCCAAAGCAAGTAGCTATGACATTTTGAATTCGTGGGTGGCCCCTGGGCCCGATGGGGTACCTGCCGGTTTATTTTGCCATGATATCCAGCTCTGGACTAGGGTTCTAACCTGCGTATTCAACGCAGCATGGAGAGCAGGTCCTCTCCCTACCTGACGATGTTCTATTATCAACCCAGTGTTTAAAAAAAGGGGTAAGGTTGGACCCACGATGTTATAGACCAATCTTACCTCGTCTATCAAGGTTTTGAGCAGGCTGATCTTGGCCAGGCTAACAGGCAGTATGGGTTCAGGCAGGGTAGGAGTACCCTGGACCAATGCCTGAACCTACACCTGTTAGTGGGCAAATAGACAGTGGCCAAAAGAGTGGTTAAAGCTAGTATTCATGGATTTGTCATCGGCGTTCAATCGCGTTAATAGAGCCAAGCTATGCTCTTGGCATGAGTTTGGATATTAGCATTGTCAATTTCTCGTATGACCATCATCAGAACCTTTAGGCAGCAGTCAGATATAATCATGAAGGGTCCTTAACGGCAACAATAAAAATCCATAAAGGGGTGAGGCAGGGCTATATCCTGGCCTCTCTGTTGTTTATTTTATATATAAACAATCTGTGCCTGGTGCTATGCTGTGCACCAAGGACATCCTCTGGGTTGGGTCACAGATGATACCAGCATTGGTGTATTCAGATGACACAGTCATGCTAGCCAGAACCACAGTGGGGCTCCAAATCACTGCTTGATTCTTTCATTGATTTTATGTCCCACCTTAATATGGAGGTAAATTACTCCAATTCTCACACTATGGTAATTTATACAAGCACCATAAGAAACTCTTTGGGGGTGGGCAGGAGGAGACAAGGATCTCCACTTTACCATATTTAGGGGTTATTTTTAATAAGAAAGGGTCCCATAAAGAAGGGTAAAGAGGAATTTGTTGGCCAGGGCAGTGGCCTTGCATTATGACTTTGCTGTTAGGCTGGGTGCCAGCCTGGTACAGGCAATAATGAAAGTCTACGTCACCAAATGCTTGGCGATAGTGAGCTATGGTAGTGGCCAATGGGGCTACACAGACTGTGGCGAGATACAGAGAGTGGAGAATGCCATTGCAAGAAGATTGCTCTGTCTCCACAGTCAGTTTATAACTTTTTTTTGCCCACAAGGAACTGGGCTTGGATTATAGATTGGATTATATCTCTGATAAACTGGTCCTTGTCCCTATAGTTAGCTGGTTTAAAGTCTGGTCAAACCCTGATCTGGGATTAAACTCGAACATTATCAGAGATTGCCTCGTCCTGGATAAAGGCCTCAGTATTCCATGGTTGTGTTGCATCAAAGATTTCCTGGAGAAGCTGGATTCTTCCAATTTTTTTGAAGCACCTGAGCAAAAAAGGTATAAAACGCACTGTGGATTAAACAGCAATTTATGAAACGATCTAAATCTGAAAGAGAGGGTGAGGAGTTACAAAAATCTAGGTTAGGTCATAAATACTTTTGAAGACAGACATAATTTTGGAGCCCTACCTTGGTGTCGTAAACTCTCCACATCATTGCTTTTTATTAACTCAGTTAAGATTAAGGCCCTCATTAAGACATTGGCGGTAAGTGCCGCCTACCGCCGCGGCGATGGCCGCCAAAAGACCGACGCCGCGGCTACCATCCGTCCGCAAAATTATGACCACAGCCGGATTTCCACCACAAGAAGGGGGGAAATCCAGTTGTGGCCATACTGGCGGATGGTGTTAAGGTGGCGCTGCTACCACCAGCAGCGTCACACCAGTAGGGTGCTGCTGGCGGTAGCAAAGGCCCGTCCTGTCCCCTGTCGGAAGATCCCCTGGATGCAGGTAAGTCGGGTTTCCGACAGAGGAAGGGGGTGGTGGGTGTTGTGTGTGTGCGGGGGTGTGTGCATGAATGTGTGAGTGTGTGCGTGAATGCGAATGTGTATGTAGTGTTGTTTGCGTGTGTATATGCATGTGTGAGAATGCGTGTATGAATGGAAATGTGAATGCGTGTCTGCGTGTCACTGTGAATGTGTGTACGGATGTGTGCGAGAATGAATGGATGCATGCATGTATGTATGCGTGTATGCCTGTGTGAGTGAGTGTTTATATGCGTGGTGCGTGTCTGCCAGTGTGCGTGAATAGGGGGGTGGGGAATTGGAAGGGGGAGGAGCTTGGATGAATGGGGGTGGGGGGTGTCTGAGGAGTGTTTCCTCCTACCAGTGACAGGTAAGGAATTCCCTGTCACTGGTAGAGCCTTCCGCCATGGTTTTCGTGGCGTTACGAACACCACGAAAACCATGGCGGTAGGCAGGGTTAAAATGCTGCTGGTGGTACACTAGCGGCCGCCGGACTGGAGATTGTTATATCCGGCCTGGCGGCTGCTACCGCCATGGCAGTCGGAGTGGTATATTGGCGGACTGGCTGCAGCCAACCGACCAATGTCATAATGTGGCTGTACTACCGCAACATTATAACAGACCGCCGGGGTCATAATGACCCCCTAAATCTTTTACATTGGCTTCTAGCAGATCCTCAGATTCATTATGATAGGGAAATTCAGAGCCCATGCTCTTGTGATAATTTTTCAACACAGGACACAATTCACTTTATGTGTTTTTGTGGTTACTACAGCCCTTTGAGACAGAGGTATATACTAACTCTGCTAAGGGTGAAAGGGTTTTGCCAGGCAAAACCTGCCTTGATTTATTTATAAATGTTGCAGTCCCCCATAATCTGTCACAATGTGGCTAGCTTTCTGGCAGGTGCCCTCCGATTTAGAAATAGAAGTTAGCGTGGCCTAAGATTCCAGAATTGATTTCTTCACCTATATCTTTCGTTGCGGAATAGACTGTTTTGGACTAATAGCATTTTAATATTTTTTAGTGTTTTAACTGTTTAAATGTAATCTCTTACCTGAGTAACCAAACCCATTGCAGATTAATATAAATGTTATTATAGACTCCTAGGGTAAAATTTTGTATAATGTTTAAACATGTTTATAACGTGCATTTATATTTACCAGTGTGTCATTAATCATGAAACTTGAGTTGCTTTTATGTTTTGATATTTATTGTCACTGTGTGTTTGTTATGGATTTCCATTAATCCGAAATAAAGACATAATTGAATTGAATTTGTGGGTTAAAAGACAGTTGAGAGTCAAATTTCACTCCTAGATTGCGCACTGCTTGAACCCGGAAAAGAAGAAAGACCTATCTCACATGGTCACCACTCTCTATTCCAAATCTGTGAATTTGGGCCCAAGATGAACAGCTCAGTTTCATCAGAATTAAGCTTCAGATGATTCTGATTCATCCATGAGGCTACAGACATAAGGCATTGTGTCTGGTAAGACCATCATCATTTACTATGGAAACAATGGAGTAGGTATCATCCACATCCAAATGTTTAGTTGATGAGAAAAATCAGCTGAAAACAATAATCTGCTGCCTTTCTATCATTACAAGCTGTTCTTCGAACTTGTAGTTTGGAAGATGTGTTGCACATGTATATGGCAGAGATGACATGCAATATTGGCCAGGGCACATCGGTTTTAGTCAGTTTTTGAGAGCAGGTTCTGTGTATCCTTTGCAATTCAAGTGGTGCAATGAAGTATATGTTCATGAACAGTGGTAAACACATAAGGTGATCACAAGCTGGCTTATATTGTGCTATAGATCGAACACAATCATTACAAGTGAGTTTCAGCAGCATGCAGTGTAGTATTTTATATGGCCAATAGAGGGAAGCACAGTTTTAAAGAAGTACTGGGAGACTTTATTTCAGTTTGAAGTTTGAAAACAAAGTGGGTGGCCCCCAGTGTCACAACTGACATCATCTATAGGCATCCATGTCAATTCGAAATTGCTCAGGTGAAAGACATAACAGAGGTTAAAAAGCAAAAGACATTGGCAGGCAGAGATACGGCAGACATAGAAAAATGAGCAGTCTGTGCACTCTTGGGGCAATGAACTGCAAATACAACGGTCGCTGAGGAAGCTCTAGCACTTCCCTCATGCACATGTTTTGGGAAAGGCAGTTTCCCAATAAAGCAGTCCATGCTCCTGTTGGTAGAATGAATAACTGGCAGAAAATGCAGTCAGCTGGAACGCATAGGGAGAGAGGGTTGTTAAACATAATGCCCTCCCAAGGCAAAATAAGGAGCGTGCCATAGGTATCTCAAAAGGCTCCCCATACAAAACTCAGTATTTTATTTAGTGCAGAAACAGAACTGTGGCTGGAAGTAAAAAAAATATAGCCAGTTATTGTGGAGCCGATTTTGAAACTGGGCATCTTCAAGGAGACCAATCCCCACCTCCACTATTTGACTTGTAAAGACATGCAGGCAATTTTTGGAAGCTAAGGTAAGCAGGTGTAAAATACATTTTTTGAAAAGTACAACACAGAAATATGAGATGTTTTGGAGCATAATCTCTCACGTGTTCCACAAATTATTTAAATAGCATTATCTAGAGGAGGGAACATCAGATAAACTCCTATCCTCACAAGTTCAAAAAGGACTTTCCAAATCACTAGCATCCAATTGTTTGCCAAATGCTTACTTAACATGTGTATAATCCTTTTTTCAATATTGCAGGATTTCCACATACAAATGTGTTCCCACCTGCTTCATACATCTTGCCAAAGGAAATAAGAAGACAAAAGCAGTCAAAGAAGGGCATACCTGAACACAGACCTTCATTCAGGGCTTGCTTCTTATCTGCAGCTCAGTGATACAGAGGGCACAACTTCAACAATTTGCTTTTCACGCAAACATGGTGAAGAAAATCAGGGGTGATGGACAAGGGGGTCTAATGGACAAGTATAGCAGATACTGATTACATCTATCCCACAAACATTTGCCCGAAGAGAGGCATTTAAGATTTGCTGGAGGCTCACATGGGCTTTCCAGCAAATTATCTTGTAAACAATGTTCATATGCATAAATTGTTGTCGGAGGTAGTACTTAGGCACTATTGCTATTTGATGTGGTTGGTATTAACAGTATGTTGCTCACCAGTTCTGTTAATGCTGAGAGTTGCATTTAAAAGCAGATTATGAGCTGAAATGGCAATTAACAATGGTTTACACCCACTAGCATAAGGGCAAATAAGCTATTAGCATCTGTTATGCCATTACCCAGAAATACAGCCCCAAATTTAGGATGGCGTGTCCATCATCACTTATGGTGGCGTAAACAAAGATAAAGACCAACATGTAACTCTTGGTGGTCTTCCTTGAAATTGCCTGTCAATGTTGGTGACTTGCCAGGGAAAAAACTCCTAGCATATCTGTGAAAATTATTAAAGTATACTGCCACTAACTTGACTGTACCCTTTAGGTGTCAAAGGGCGTGGTGGATTAGCTGCCAGTGAGTGTCTTCCCAAAGCTGTTCATATCATGGTGAAGGAAGCAACTTCTGGGGCAAAAAACCCTGCGGGTGTGACCATCACCGCTGAAACACGTCAGAATTCCTCCAAACGTTTGGTGGAATTGTTAACTCATGCCCTATGGCATATGACCCATTCTAACACACCTTATAATTGGGTCCTTCCTCTTTGATAAAAGCTTTACTGTGAACTTATTTATACCATAAACAAGCCCTATACTCACTTCATGGCTATTCATCATGGTTACTTAGCATTGGGTTTTGGAAATAAATGATTCATTCATATTTTAGAGAGTTTTTAAATATGGAAACTATGCAGAGAGTCAATAAAGACAAAAAATACAAATAATAATTAATATAAATGATTTCATATGAACAACAAATAACGAAACACTAAAAGTATCAGAATAAGTATAGGATTCAGCAAACTAAAATGTAATTTATCACTGGATGCAAAATTAAGAAAAGTGAATGACCCGTTGCTGGTCATACCTTCCAAATCAGTGGACCAATGAAACCCTTCTGGAAAAAGTCTGACATTTTTACACGTAAATTTGTTCAGTTTTTGGCAAACAAAATGGGTATTTCGATAATATTATCCAAAGAGTTAAAAAACTAATTAGAAGGCTGTTCCACAATGTATATTTCACAAACAATGGACATAATAAAGAAAATGCTTCTTGTTGCATCAAAATAAAAATAAAAGTATGGTTTACAAAACGATTTTCCACTGCTCACCACAACAACATTATTAGAAGCATTTATGTATTTTCTAGCCTCAAAAAGATAGAATTGGAGCATGCTAGGAATTTAGGGACACTATCTTATGGGCCCAATCACAGAGCCCAACTAGATAAGTCAGAAACCTAATACTGTAGGTTTAATCCAATGTTTGCAGTAATTTCAATCAATCATTCAATCAGGATTTTAAAGTGCTGCTAATCACCTGTGAGGATCTCAAGGCCCTGGAGTCGCTAGGTACTTCAAGGTGCTCTGTTCATTTTAACAGCAATGTTTTGAGTCATATTCTGAATTCCCGGAGCAATGCAGCGTGCGTTCCTGAGGTGAAGGGGATGACGTTTTCTTGATGGCTCTAACCACAATAGGCCTTAAAAGATATCTTTGTGCTCTAGAAATATGCTCAGGAGCACTTTTTAAATATAAATATTGCTTAGAGCAAAGTCATGATTTTTGGAATGAAGGGAACTAGATCGAGGAAAAGTTTCAATTGGACTCTGGGGAATTCCGTGATGGTAATAGTGCAGTTTTGCTTTTATCTTGGTATAATTTTTTCGAGCAATTGCTTAAATGTTGATCATATAAATCATTGCAGAAGTGAGGAATTGTCTCAGGCCTTGGCTATTCATAGATTGTACAAATGCTGCGGGCAGAGACATTTTGAACATGTCTTATCTGTTTATAAGACAAAAATTCCACCCCACTTGAGTTACGCTTAAGAAGTGATGGAAGTCCAATGTTGGGCTTTTTTTTCGAGAAAACAGAGGAGTGTATATGGCATCAAATTTATAACTTAAATTCTATGGCTTCTCCTCCAGCTCTTCGGTTGGAATTTGAGCTACCTTCCACATTTGTGCTTGCATTGGCTGCGGCTCTGCAGTGGGGGGAAAGCATGCTAGGTGGTGAAATGGGCTCTATTTGAGCTGCACTGAAATTTTTCAAATGCCTTTTACTCTACCCATTTATGTATTGGAAATGTTTTTAATTGTTCAGACTGGGGATCTCCATTTCCCAAAATCTTTGTTAAAAAACTTGATAAAAATTACTGTATACAGTGAGTGGGAACAGGGACATCTCACTCTGTAGACGATCTGTAAGGAATGAAATCATAATATGAAGTAGTATTTAGAAACAACCTCAACTTTACCTGCAATGGAATATTCTGCATGGTGTACGTAGAACCTTTTTGTTAATAAGGCTAAATATTTTACAGCTACTTGTTATTACAGGAGCATGGGAAGGTATTCCAAAGGATGAGAGGTACTGTGTTCTCTGCCTTACTCATGTTCAAAATTTGAATCATGTAATCTTCATATGTTCGTATTTTCACTCTGCTCGTCATCACTTTTTGAGACCAATCTTTTTGAAATATAACTTTGGCTGCTGAGGCTAGACTTTGCTTATTTGCTCCTCCCTGTAAAATGGCCTTTGGGGAAAACTTTAAATTTTTTTAATGCTTTTTAAATGGGTTCTATTTTTTCACCATTTGTGCAATTATTTCTTGCACTCCTCCGAATTTGCAGAGAAATGTAAATTGTGCTTGCAATTGCAGGTCATATGAGCTTTGGTATGTTACGAGTGAATGTACTTTCTTTACATTTGTATTTTTGACATTTATCATTTGAACGGACAGAACTGTGTATCCTTTTTCCAGATTATTGTCTCTATATCACTTTATCTGCATATTTGCACTTCGTTCTCTTAATGTAAAAATGGAGTGTAATGACCTTGTTTTGTTCTAGCACCTTTCCATATGATTTGTTTTAATCACTTTGTTTTGCACTTTTCTGTTTTTTTGCATTTTCTATCGGAGTACTGTATGCTATAATTGCACATTTGCAAAAATGTAATGTTAAGCACTTTATGGAATTTTGGGCCTCATTATGAACATGGCGGTCCAGACCGCCCTGCTGGCGGTGGCGGAAATTACCACCACTGGCTTTGCGGTCTGGACCGCCATTTAACAAACAAGGGAAGACCACCACAGGTGGCCCTCCGCCACCGCCAGGCTACCGCCGCCAGGCAGCCTGACGATGGCGGAGTTCCTTATCCGACCCCAGATAGACCTTATCCCACCAGATAAAGAACCTGTGTCCACCAGCCTTTCCCTGGTGGTTTCCCCCTCCAGGGAAAGGATGGCAGAATGGGGGCCCCGGGACCCCCGTGCACAGCCCGTTGGCATGTCACTGCCCAATTTAGGGGCAGTGATATGCGCGACGGGTGCTGCTGCATACATGTGGAGCCGTCGGCAATGTACAGGCCCAGCATTCCGCTGGGCCGGCTGGTAGAAACATTGTTTCCGCCCGCCGGCCCAGTGGAATGTCTATTATAGGTCCGGCGGGGTCCTCTAGGGGCTGGCGGTCTATGTTTAGACCGCCAGCATGAACACGGCGGGGAATCCCCCCGTGTTCATAATGAGCCCCTACGTCTTTGCATGTTTTTTTTTAAATGAGTTCAACTTGACCTACTGTGTAAATTGTTGTAACGATGCTGCTTTATGGATGTATTTTTTTTATTGCTTATTTTTTATGTATACCTTGGCAGAGTTTCAAAACATAAATGAATAATTGATGGATTGTTAATATTAATTTAATTTTTAGATTGTAATAAATGAGGTGCAGGGGAAGGTCATTCCAGGCATTGGCTGCTAGGTGAGAGAAGGAGCATCCCCCGCTGTTGGATCGGCAGATCTGGGGGGTGTCTGCGAAGAAGAGGGAGGTGGGTCAAAGCTGTCTGGTCGTTTGGTGAAAGGTCATTTGTCTGTTCATTTATGCTGGTCCTTTACTAAACAGGACTGTGTATGCATGGGTCAGCATCTTGAACTATCTTCTTGTCTGGATTTGGAGATTTCAGATTTTTGGGGGTTTTGGCATTGAATCCTAGAAGTACTCCTAAACTTATAACAGTTTTCCAGTCTGTGGAGTAGTTATAATTCCTAAAATAAACATACAGAACATCCATTCCAGACAGTCTAATAAACTAATTGATGTAAAAATGAGTATTTGCACAAACACTTTTGTTATGCACTGGGACATCCTTGCTTTCGTTAATATAGAGAAGTTCCTTCCTTTTCCCACCATGGAAAGACGCTTTCTCTTGACCCCTACGTAAGAGAAGATGTGTTTTCCAAGGGTGGTTCACTCATTATACCATGTTTGTAAATGCCAACAAACATAGTTTATGCTTATTTACTGCATTTAGCAACTTCACACCCATTTAACACCCACTTGCTTGCCCCCTGACAGGACATTTTCATTTACAAATGCCACATTGGTGCACCAAACTTTTGCGCAATAGGTCCTTACACACATTTCCCTGACGTTGGGAGATAAATATAATACCTTCAAAGTTTTAATATTATGAACCTTGCTAGTGGAAAAGTAAGCATTTCTCAAGCGAAAAGTGGGCAATGCAGGTTTTAGCCGTCCTGATAAAAAGGTGAATGATGAATGCAATTAATATATGCATGTTTTATGCACAAGAATCAATGTAGACAGTGTCAAAAGAAAATAGAATTGCAAGTTGTGCACCTAACTGTGAGCTGCAATTCTATAATGTGCTCCATTTGTGCAAGGAGTGTGTCCAAGGTCCAACAACAGGCAAAGCAGATAGGGGCTTAGAACCACAGAGGAACAAATTTCTCATGTTTGATAATTCACAGGCCAGAGGTAGAACACAGGGTCAGGCTGGCTTGCAGGGCCATCAGTCCGACGCCAACTACAGCGGCACACCACGTTTGGTCTGTGGTGCTTATTAGGATTTATCAATGTCCAAGTAGTGGAAGCAGTTTTTGAAAACTTAGCCGGCATCAGATCTCACATTAATATGAATTTGCTTGCTACTTAGCGGTGTCATCGTATCGAACTCTGGGGAAATACGGTGACAAGGCGGTTGGCTCTCAACTGCTTTTTCGGTCTATCAGTTTGAAAGAACTGTACTACTTACTTTTCATCAGTATACCTCTGGGATATTCTCATATATTCTCAGATCAAGCCTTGCAAAAGTCCAAAGCTTGGACACAACACGTGTTGGCTGAATCATCTGCAAAACATCCTTATTGAAACAACCATAGTGATTGTTTGACTGTCTCAAGAAGACGTAAAAACACCACTTATCATTTTATACTGCTGTCAGTAGTTCACTGGGGTCACTCAGGGTGCCACAAACAGTGCTGCATGCTCTGGTGACCTCTTTAACACCCATGACCAAGGTACCACTGGTACCATATAATAGGGTCTTATAAGGGGTTAAAGTACTTGCCAATTGGGGATACCAATTCACATTTACCAATTTAGGGAGAGAGCACTGACACTGTGGCCTAGTTAGCAGGCTCCAGTGCACTTTCAGAGTCATAACCAACAGCATCTTAGAGCTAAAGGTTTGGGGGTGACCATCCAAAAAGGGCACTTTCCTACATTTATGTCTGACCTAACATTATAATTTAGTTTCAAGACTCTGTCCTACATGCATATTATTAGGATGGAAAATAGACTCCACAGTCAGAAATGAGATTGAAGGATTATTTGCTGACCAATAATGCTTGTAAGACCTAACTGCTCATTACTGGGTAGAACATGAAGCTCTGGAACAGCACACATTTGTCTAAGTTGTGGGAGCACTGATGCTGCTAGCCACCACCATGAAAGTCGTGGGGTGTTGTGTTAAAATAGGAAGCTACCCTGAAGCTACTATTTAATGTTGGGGTCAGCAATAAGAACACAAAAGAAAAAACCATAGTGATGATTCTGAGGAGTATCTGAAAAGAGATTCCAAGAGTACACAACATGAGATTTGGGATATGAAGATCTTAGGAGGCACTTGTCTAAACATCTAAGAAGCTGACTGTTTGACTAGAAATTATATTTGAAAAATCGGGTAAATGACCAGGTATGAAACCATATTGAGGAAGAAAAATCTCTCAAATTTAAGAGAGGAAGAAGGAATACCAACGGGTCCCCCATATGATTTTGCACTTGGTACTTTAGCAAGGAACAGTAAGTTCACACCCTCAGCTCTTTTGTTCAATTGACCGAAAAATGAAGATCTGGTCCTGAGGAAGGCGGCAGCCAATATGAAAGGGCCCTTAAACATGTGGCAACTATTCTTTTAGACTTAAATTGAAGCCAGCCAAAAGTGCTGAAATAATAGATTATATATATAGACAATATGAGATTGGGATGTGCATAATCCGGGGTCATACTATTTTTATGGTGCTTAGATGTTTGTTAGAATGCATGAAGTGTGGAAATATGGCATCTGTCATTGTCATATTTGAATTATTTATCACATATTGTTTGTTTTTAAAAATGTGTATAACTTTGTGAATGTATACATAGTTAAATTAAATCTTTTTGATTGAATATATGTGCAGTCACGTATGAATTGAAATGGTAAAATAACAGTTTATGAAAATGTAATTGTGAGTTGGAGCATATACTGTATGCATTAGAATGTAACGTAGGAGAAAATAGGATATGGGGAGGGTTATTTTGTGTTGTGAATTCTGTGATATACCACCGTGAGAGAGATTCTCACACAACTTGAGTACTAGGAAGTAATTGAACCCTGTGTCTCTGCAATGAATAACCTGTTATTTCCCCGCTTTGCTCTCTCTCAGGAGCTAAAGGGCTAGTTAGAATTCATCTATGTATGTCAATATGTTGGGTCTGTTTATTGTCTTCTCATTGGTCACCACCATTTTAATACTGTTATACCTCATTACCCTAATAATTGCAGCACATATATTTTATCGTAGATTGCAGTCTTTTCAATAAATATATTGAAAACCATCCTGCATTTCTTTCTTTGCCGATGTGTGTGTATGAGACTTTTGCTAAAAAGAGAAAGGGGTGAGACTTGCCGACCACGACTTCCCCTTACAAGCCACAGAGTCTTATGTTTCAGGCTGCCACAAATCACCTTCTCTTTCAGGTTTGGGTGAGGCGCTGCTAGCTAGCCCAAAGGTATGGGCCGACAGCTGCCAAGACAGTGTGGGATTGACTCAGTCACCCAGAAACTGTGGTACTGCCACCCCTAATCCAGCAGTCTCGTTCTAACGATGAAAGTCCTGTTCAGACACACAAGGACAGGAATGGACAAGTCAATAAAATGTACAAACAAGTACAAACAAAGGCTTCTGGGTTCGATAGATGCTTTGAAATAGTTGAAGAAGTGTAAACACACACCATAACTTTCACTACTCAATGCATTCCTGTGGGCGAGGTTCCAACAGTTCTGAAAAGGGCCTTTGGCACAAAGAGTTAAGGGGTGTTTGTATAGGAGGCAAATGCCTTCTCATATGGATGTCTTATTTTTAGGAGCTGCCTGTGTTGTCTGAAGCATTACTCAAGCGTAGCTAAAACTTTGACTTGATGCAAATGAACAGTGATTTCAACAGGAATATGGGCATATTCCAGTACATGCTGTAAACACAGTGAGATGGCAGAATGGCTCAGCAAGTTATAGTTATCGGAAGTTGAAGAGTTCAAACTTGAGAGAGGTCATCTGTGCATTTCATTGTTCTGAGGTAGGTAAATTCAGTATCATTAAATATTGGGTGACAGTAACACCATTATACTGGGTAATAGCAATATATGTTATTTAAAGGGCTTAGAAATAGCACTAATTCGCTACAAAAAAGCCCTTTCTTATTATAGCAGATAAGATTTGAAACAAAGGAACACTTAAGAGTGATTAACAACAAGCAATAAAATTGTCATGTTGCATTTAACAGCATGGTTGTATCCTGCAAGGCAATGTTGAATTAAATATAATAATTGATTAAGCACAAATCTAGCACTCGAAATTGTGTACTGTTTAAAACTCGGGGTGGGTTCTCTTAGACTTTCATCCTCAAAGTTCAATCAAATCAGTTATCATTATGTTCAATAACATAAAACGTGCTAGCTGACAGTGACGCTCTGCAAGATGAACTTGCACTTTGTAAATCTTGCATTTTTTCTTTAATTACATATTTACACAGCACAGTACGAGAACACATGCACTCAACTATGAGTACAAACTCGAAATACTCTGAGATGGAACAGTTTTAATGAATATGTCTTGTTTGCTGCACGGACTTCAGCTAAGTACGTTTTAATTCTTTTCATAAATGTATATTTTTTGTAACTTTGATTTGCCTTTCACGCTCTTCCTGTTTGCCTATTGCTTTGTAATGTACGCAGTATCTGTATATAACTCACCTGTTTGAGGAAGGAGGCATGGGAGCTCAATTATATTACAAGACCAGATGCTCATATTATGCTTGCTTCTCTTGCTTTATAAAAATAGTAGCCAAGAAAGTTCCAATACCCAGAAACACTGGGAGAAAAACTACATTTCATCACAATCGAATGGCCAATCATATGACGAGCAAAACCATAACAATCTTGACTGAGAGAAACAAGCCCGCTTTTCTTGCTGCTCACAGTGAAGATGAGTACTCTGCTTGCATTTTTATATTCTTTTGGTATACGCATGTTTAATATTTATTTATATTGTATTCTGTTTTCATATGGTATTTATGTTTTCAGCTTAATTCATTGTTGCACTCTTGGCACTCTTTCAGAACATTCATCAATGTTCGTTTATGATCCTCTGAGACATTTGTATGCTCGCTGACTTCGTGAAAAGCTGCTCCGCTTCGCTGGGGGATTCCGTTCTGCACCATGTTATTCTTGAGCACCGCTGTGTTTAGCCATGGTATTTCCGGACATGTCAGCCTCACAGCATCCTTGAGCTTTTCCTCACAGTTTCTCTCTTACGGCATGCCCCATGATAGAAACGCCTCCTTTCAGGCCTGCCCGGTTAGGCCCTTCTCTCAGACTCCCAACTGTTTAACTCTTCATTTATACACCTCTCTTCAGGGATAACCCTTCCCACAGGCTCCCAGCAGTCTAGCCCTGTGTTTGTCCAGTCCTTGCAATTTAAGCATTTAGGGATTGTTTTTTAAGATATCTCAACCTTTGTTAGATTTTGAATTATTTAAAATATTGTATTTTGGTATTTGTATTTATTAATTTTTTTGCTACAATGTCTGAAGATGAAGAATCTCAGACCATGAAGGATAATTTGAAATCTTTCATCAAAGATTCTGTGCAACATGCAGTATCAGTATCCATGATGTAAGATAAAAACCACATGAGTGAAGAGAGTGGATGTGATAAAAAACTTGTAAAGATCCCAGCTAGAGGGCATGTGAATGGTTGTGAAAGGCCATATGACGAAAGTCCAAGAGTAGTAAAATATGGATGTATAACCCTGCATGGGGACAAATAATTACGCAGATATTATGCAGCATCTTAAGATGACCACCAGCCACTTAGCATGGTTCAGACATGGCATAATAGAATACAGTATCAGAGAGTCACTACATATTAGTAAGAATGTGAGGAAATGAGAGATACAGAAGGACCATTTAGAGACTGTACCTAGAAAGTAAGTCAGTGGGTGAGAATGTGATAAGAATTGAGATTGCCAAATTATGTCAAAAGACTGTTCCCAGATTTTTAACAATGATTTGGATACTAAGGGTAATGTTCTGACTTTCCAGTGTGTGACAAAAAGGGACCCCCGTCTAGAGACTGATGAGGCCCTTCCCTGACAGTTGCAGGGTAAGTGCAAAGATTTTAAGTGCATGAAGAGGTTGGTTCACTGAGTAAACATGAGTTACTGGTGTACTAGGGGTATAAAGGGAATACCCTGACACCAATAATGTACACTGTGTGTAGTGTTTTCATTCACTATCATGTGATTCACATTGGGTGTTGAATAAGCACTAATGGATACAGTATGATATACCAAACTACCATGGTAGCCTTCCTGTGTTACTCAATTTTCAGGAGATACCTAGATGATACAGGTAGGACTTAGTTTTACCTTATGCATGCTAGATATAACAGGCATGCAGCGGACAGAAGAGATTAGAAGACGTTTTGCCCTGAAGAAGGCCGGAGGATGCATTATTTGAGAATAAAAGTTTCTGACAAGTACCTCTGAGACGGCCAAAACATGTTAGCAGTTTGAAAAAGGTGTAGAGATCCATCATAGATCCATTAGACTCCCGGGTGCCCTATCGTATAGAAGGAGTGAACTAGTTTTAATCCTTCCCAATATCATCCTGAAAAAATGATAATTTTTGGAAAGATAGTGAGATAGTTTTAACTTTAAGTTTTTTTTTACCACACTGGCACCCTACTGACCAGTAGATGATTTATCTAGATCTCCCTACCCCAGGAGGAGCTAGTTCTACCCTGGAGTTATGGTTGAGACCCCCCGGTCAGTAACATCTGAACCCAGTGGGTTGGACTAGTCAATGATGAAGCATGCTTCGATCAAGTGCGTGAGGCTTTTCCATCCATAAAGGAAATGCCCCCCCTAAAGAAGGGAAATACTCATGGTAGTGCAGTAGGCATCAAACAAGTATATGATAGTGAGTGAAGCTCCTGCCCCATTTTCATGAGTATTTGTTATGGATTAGGAGTGAGTGGGGTGAGTTGATTCTCCTACCTCTTTGGAGTGGGATTTGTTCTGTTAGCACAGCGGTTCTGCTGTGAGAGGGACAAGTAAAGGGGTCTCAGACTGAGACCTACCAAATAAATGTGGTACCGACAGACTAGCCTGAGATACCACAAGATGGTGGAAGGCTTATCCTATGATGAGGAGGTTGTAGCCTCCCTCTTGGCAGCACCATCACTACTCTGGAATACTACTACAAGTCAGAACATACTACAAATTGGTGACTGGGAAACCCTGACAGAGTTAAAGAGGAAGCAAATGAAGACCTTACTACATGGAGCGATACTTACTGAGTATCTGAGGGTGAATGCAGCCCCACGAGATTTGATAGTGACAAATTCCACGTGAAGCTTCTTGGAGAATAAGGAGTTCTGTAGGGACTAGTCGCTTATAGTCTGGAAATGCACAAGGGATTGGATTATCCTAATAATCAAGACGGCAAAAGGCTGTCAGATAATCTTCTGGTTCAAATTAAGATGAGTGAGAACAACCTGAAGACTCTAGTATCAATGAGTGTCTTCAAAAAGAAACTAGAGGAAAATAATGAACTGATAAATGAGGACAAAGAATATTTAATAAATTCAAAGATCCAAAACTTTCAGAAAGCACTGAAGAATTTCTCACAGGAGAAATGTTACCCCTACATAAGGGATGATTACATGGGAAAGATGACAGGAGTTTTAATGCATCATCAAAGAGCGATTCATCCTCTGATTCTGAGATCTTTGGTCTATCTACAGGTAGATGCAGGAACCGGAGAAATAGACAACAGGGCAGGGGAGCTTATAGCCCAATAGGCCCCACACTCCACTATGAACAAGGATTGGGTACACCCCCGTACGGTTTCCCACATCCAATGTTCCATCCCATGGGCCCTTGGCAACAACCCGTCCGACAACTTTTTTTAGGACGAAGGCCCGGAAGAGGAAAGGGAAGACGGAAAGAGCAATGGGTCACATGGAGGAAATCAGAGGAAGGCCTGAGTACCAGTAGGGAGTAAGCAACAATATCGTAGTGAACTTGAGCATTCGGCAAATAACACAGCCTCAATACTCAGTCCTCAATAAAGGTCTGGGATTTGGAACTACCCCAAAACCTGTTTTTTTAAACTGAAAGGTTAAATGTCGAGTTTCTTCAGAACCATCAGGTTGAACGTTTTTTAAAGGATAGGACAGGAGAGCAAGATATGGAAGAAACGAATACAGGATTGAAGAGGAAATCAGCTTTTACCTGGTAAAAGAAACCCATCCCCATTATCAGAACATCATTAGAGAGGAGAGACAAGCAATCACAGAATTATCTAGGGTTGAAGACATTGTCATAAAACCAGAAGGTAAAGGAGAGGCCATCGTGATCTTGGCTGAGACAACATACAGAAATGAGTGTTTTAAGATGCTGAACCAAGAAGAAATTATAAAAGACTCCAAGAGATCCCAAATGAGAAATAGTGGAAGATGTTGACTTTCTGATTAAGAGAAGATTGGAGAGTTGTTGGATCACGAAGAAGGAAGCACAATTCCTTAAGAATCCAGACCCCAAGATACCCTATTTCTACATCCTACCTAAGGTCCACAAACGAACTATCCCACCTCCGGGACACCCATTTGTCTCGGGGATTGGATCGGTGTAGAACCATTGTCAAAATTCTATGATAGCTTCTGGAGAAAACCTCTACCTACCTCAAAGACACGAAGGAGGTGTTAAACTTACTCAATTAGTCCAAAGTCAGAACTTCTGGTCAGCTAGATGTTGAAGCACTGTATACAAGTATCCCCTAGGAAGAGACACTGAGAGTTGTAGATACCATCTTGCAAGATCCAGCTTGGGATTCCATCATGTCAAAAGACTTTGTAATGGACTGCGCGCAAATGCCACTCACGTGCAATTATTTTGAGTTGACAGGAGAATTCATCCTCCAGAGACATGGAACATCTATAGATAGCATATTCGCCCCAAGTCTGGCCTGTCTATATGTCTATAATCTTGAAAGATCTATGATATTGACTGAGGAGATCCCATATCAACGGAACAACAGAGTATGGAAGAGATAGATTGACGATGTACTACTCTTATGGAGGGGGACGATGGCAGAGGCAGTGGGTTTTTGCCCTTGGCGTAACAATATCAATCCCTTCTTAAAAAAATTCACCAACAGTATGAGTAACAAGGAATTTAATTTCCTTGACCTAAGGATCTTTGCAGAAAAAGGAAGGATTGTTGCATACAGAGTACTTCTATAAAGCTACGGACAGAAACAATTTACTCCGCTCCAGTAGCTTTCACCCCAAGAGTTTACGGGATTATCTCCCAGTAGGAAAATTCCTTTGCCTTAGAAGAAACTGCACACAGAGACAAGATTACAAAACACATGCAGAATTCCTTACCAAGAAACTCAGTGAAAGAGGATATCCACATAGGGTTATAGATAAAGCAGACAAAAGGGAATATAACAGTAATAGAGACTCTTTACTTGAAGACCGCCCCAAACGAACAAAGGAGAACGTCATATGCATGACGACATATACTCCACTATCCAACACAGTAAAAAAGATTGTTAAGAAACACTGGAGATTCTTACGTACAGGTGGGTTAGACTCGGAAGCCCCTTTGGTTTCTTTCAGATGCTCAGGAAGCATAAGACACCAGATTATTCATACTCGACCAATGACGGTGCAAAAGACTCACAGACAAAGGACACTGTGGGATCTTCCCCCAGTGGTAGACCACCAACCATTTGGAAATTGTAATATATACCACTTAACAAAAAAACAAGCTCTGGACCTGGGGTTACGTACACCCTGGGAGTTAAGGAGCTTTTCTACCTACAATACCAAGAATGTGATGTATATAATCACAGGCCAGTGTGGACTTAGATATATAGGTATGACCACAAGAGCAATCAAGACACGCATTATTGAGCACCGCAGCACTTTCAGGTGCAAAAAGGCGACAACCAAGTATTTTTTGAGCTAGGACATGGGGTCGATGACTTCACATGGTCTGTCCTTGAGCAGGTCACAACCACAACAACGAATCCTGCCTAGACTTTATTTCTGAGGGAACAGATATGGGTGTTTAGACTATGAAATACCCTAGGCCCAACTAAATAAGAGGTAAGGACAGGGTGCAGATTCAGAAATAGGGATGAAAATAATAGTGGACTGAAACTAAAATGAACATTGGCCTATGCACACAGAGCGGTTTTACAAACCTCGACTGACCAAAGGATTTGGATAGCCAGCCTCCGGCGGTGCATATGGAATAGAATTTGAGATAAATAAAAACAGGGGTATAGGACCACACAGGTCAAAACAAGGATCATAATAACAATAAATGTATTGAATAGGCACTGAAGATTAAGGTCCTCTGGGGTATGGGCCTTCACACCCAGGATCCTTAATTAATGTCACTAATATTATGGTGTTACACACCCGAAATAAGTTAGGAATGTTATTTAAGTACTCCAAAAAGTTTTTTTTCTTACACAACTATTTATTTGTCACAAAGAATACTGACATCTGGTGAGAAGCTATGGTAGAGCCAATTATGTGATGAAAGAGAATGTGCTCCCGAGGACAATAGCAGTTCCACAAGAGTGGAGCTACTACAACTCCCATCATCCCCAGTGGCAGGCACAGTCAGATGGCATAACAAAAGGAGTGACATGGGCACCAATGGCGGGAAGAATGGAAATAAAGTACCCAGACATCAATGGGGAAATCGAGCAGCAGCAGTCTTAAGAAGCGGCCCAACATAGGTGCTGAAATGGAGGATTCCATTTGATGAAGTAAGGGGGACGGGCAGGTATAATAAGGCGGGAGCATGGCGAAGGCTCCGTAGGGCCCGGAACCATGTAGTGGGTACGGCATAACTTTAGTTATGCAAATGCAGAGCGTGAAGGTGGAAACATACTGAAACAGGTTCTGGGCGGAAGGGACAAGGGAGATTGACCAAGCCCCACCCAGTGCTAAGCAATATATATGTGATTGCACACACCGCATGATAAGAAGTATACAAGGGAAGAGAATGAATGTGGAGACAAACGTGTATAGGTCCCTGTGAGAGCACATGTGGTTGGTTGTGAAGAACAAATAAGAACCTCATGACAAGCCTCTATGAGTATGAAGATATGTATGCAAAACCTGACATAAGGGGAATAAACCACCATACAGAGATTAGGTGGCATTTTGAAAATGGCCGTGGACCACGCTGATCTGTAACAACTGTAAGATAAAAATCACGTGAGTGAAGAGAGTGGATGTGAGAACTTTCTTGTAAAGATCCCAGTTACAGCGCATGTGAATGGTTGTGAAATATTCTGAAGAGCCATATGACGAGCATCCAAGAGTAGTAAAATATGGATGCATAACCCTGCAAGAAGGGAAGAATAATTATACAGATATTGTGCAGCTTCTGAAGATGACCATGGACCACGTAGCATGGTGCAGACATGGCATACTAGAATACAGCATTAGAGAGTCACCACATAGTAGTAAGAATGTGAGGGAACAAGAGATACAGAAGGACCATTTGGAGACTTTACCTAGAAAGTGAGTCAATGGATGAGAATGTGATAAGAATTGAGATTGCCAAATTATGCCAAAAGACTGTTCCCAGATTTGTAACTATGATTTGGATACTAAGGGTAATGTTCTGACTTTCCAGTGTGTGTCAATAAGGGGACCCCTGTCCACCACCGCTTAGAAACTGATGTGGCCCTTCCCTGACAGTAGCAGGGTAAGTGCAAAGATTTTTGGTGCATGAATGAGTTACTGGTGGAGTAGGGGTATAAAGGGAATATCCTGACACCAATAATGTACACTGTGTATAGTGTTTTCATTCACTAGCGTGTGATTCACATTGGGTGTTGAATAAGCACTAATGGATACAATATGACATACCAAACTACCATGGTAACCTTCCTGTTTTATTCAATTTTCAGGAGACACTTAAATGCTTAGAGGACACAGGTAGGATCAAGGGGGTCATTATGATCCCCGGCGGGTCAGCCCGCCATTCCGGCGGAGGGTGAAAAGACCGCCACCGGCATGGCGGGCTGAACCGTCATATAAAGAACACATGGAGGGCCGATTGCACCGACAGGCAGCCTGACGGTGGAAGGAATCAATATCCGACAGGGCAGCACTGCTGCCCCTCGGATAATGATCCCTACTGCCACCAGCCTTTCCCTGGTGGGTTCCCCCGCCCAGGAAAGGCTAGCGGAAGGGGTGCTCCTGGGTCCCCCTAGGGGCCCCTGCACTGCCCAAGCACTTGGGATGGGTAGTGCAGGGGCCCCTGTGCAGTGCCCCATCGCGCAAGTCACTGCCCGATTTACGGGCAGTGATCTGCGCGGCAGGTGCAACTGCACCCGTCTCACAGAGGCATTGATGGCGCAAGTCACTGCCCGATTTACGGGCAGTGATCTGCGCGACAGGTGCAGCTGCACCCGTCGCACAGAGGCATTGATGGCGGCTCCATGTGGAGCCGCAGGCAATGTCCCGGCCGTGCATTCTGCTGGGCCAGCGGACAGAAACTAGGGGGGCTGGCGGTCAGTTAAATGACAGCCAGCATGAATACGGCGGTTAACACCGCTGTGTTCATAATGAGGACACTAGTCTTACCTTATGCATACTAGATATAAGAGGCACGCAACAGGCAGTAGGGATTAGAAGACGTTTTGCCCTGAAGAAAGCCAAAGGACACATGCCTGAAGAATAAAATTTCCTGGAAAGTACCTCAGAGGTGGCCGAAACATGTTGGCAGTTTGAAAAGGGTGTAGGGATCCATTATAGATCCAATAGACACCCGGACGCCCTATCGTTAGAAGGGGTTGAACTGGTTTTAATCCTACCCACCAACGTCCTGAATAAGGATAATCTTTGGATAGATATTGAGATAGGTTTAGCTTTAACATTTTTTACCACACTGGTACCCTACTGACCAGTAGATGATTTATCTAGATCTCCCCAGCCCAGGAGGAGCTAGTTCTTCCCCGGAGTTACAGGTGAGACTGCTGGGTCAGTATCATCCAAACCCAGTGGTTTGGACTAGCCAATGATGAAGCACGCCATGATTAAGTGGGTGAGGCGTTTCCATCCGTAAAGAAAATGCCCCTAAAGAAGGGAAGTACTCATGGTAGCGCAGGAGGCATCAAACAAGTACACGATCGTCAGTGAAGCTCCTGCCCCATTTTCATGAGTATGCATTTAGGTCTTTGTCAAGATCTTTTGTCAAGACTGGGGTGCCTAATAAACTCTCAAAAGTCCTCTCTGATTCCTTCTCAACGTCTCAAATTTCTGAGTTTCATAATAGACAACTCTCGATCAATCCTTCACTTCCTCAAAAGAAGGTGGATCTAATAAAAAGGAAATACGCCATGCTTTGTCTGTTCCTCTCTGTTCCCTCAGATCGATAGCTCATTTGGTAGGCCTTCTTTCTTCCTCCACTCAGGCCATTTTTCCAGGGCCTCTACATTACAGAGCCCTTCAAAGATTGAAGATTCACCATTTATGCAAAGGGTTAGCTTATTCGGATCCAGTAGTTCTGGATCCAGAATCCAAAGAAGAACCTCTCTGGTGGCTGAGTCATTTAGATGCCTGGAATGGGAGAACAATTTTCTCTGCTGCCCCAGATCTTGTCAGATGCAAGTTGGACAGGTTAGGGCGCAAGATGTGGTAATCTCTTGACTGGAGGTACATGGTCCAGTCAGGAGTCATCACTGCACATCATTTGTTTATAGATGCTTGCAGGTTCCTTTGCCATCCAGTCCTTTATAAAAGACAGAGTAAAATGCACAGTTCTTCTGCGAATGGACAATCTGTCAGCAGTCAGGTACATAAATCAATTGGAAGATACAAGGTCCAAACCTCTGGCAACACTAGCCAAGAATTTTTGGAAAATGTTGTCTCCAAAGGAATATCCCTGTCAAGCCAGAATACCTTCCAGACAAATTGAACGTAGTGGGCGACTGGTTTTCCAGGCATCTTTACGATTCAAGCGACTAGAGACTTCATCCTTCAGTATTCAATCATCTTTCTTCGGGACCATGTCAGTAGACCTCTTTGCTTCCTGTATCAATACCCATCTTCCCTCTTTATTCAGTTGGAGACCGGATCCTCTGGCTATAGCCACAGATGCCTTCCTTCAGTCATGGCCTTGGTCCTTCCTATGGGCCTTTCTTCTGTTCCTTTTGATTGCCAGAGTACTTGCTCAAACGCACGGACAGCAGCCATCCCTCATTCAGATCACCCCTTTCTGGCACTCCCAACCTTGGTACATGACATTGTTAGAACGAGCCTTGGACCTCCGAGAGTTGAGTCCTCCATTTCCCGAATTCATCCTCAACCCTCAGGGTCTTCGCCACAATCTCATTTTAGAGGGCTCCCTACACCTCATAGTATGGAGGATTTCGGGGCTTCCTGGGGAACCCCAGGAATTTCAGGGGAGGCTGCCCAGTTTATACAGCAATCCTGGGCTCCAGGTACAGCAAGGGTATACAAATCAGCCTGGTTGATCTGGTGTAGCTGGTGTCTGGACAGGGATTGAGATCCCCTTTCAGCAAATGTAACCTTGATAGGGAATTTTCTAGCTTCCTTTGAATCCCAAGGCAAAACCTATCGTACCATTATTACTTACAGATCTGCAATTTCTGTAGAGCATGTCAGAGTGGATGGAAGACCTATAGGTGATCACCCGCTGGTTTGTCGCCTGTTAAAGGGAGTACGTTTTGCTAAACATCCTGTTCCCAAATATAGGGGGTCATTACGACCTTGGCGGGTGGCTACCGCCGCCCGCCAGGCGGTAACCACCGTGCGGCCGCACTCGCGCGGCCCCCATTATGACATTCCCGCTGGGCCGGCGGGGATGAGGCCGCAACATAGGAGCCGGCTCCTAATGGAGCCGGCGGTGTTGCGGCCGTGCGAAAGGTGCAGTTGCACCCGTCGCGCTTTTCACTGTCTGCTATGCAGACAGTGAAAAGCTGGCCGGGGCCCTGTTAGGGGGCCCCTGCACTGCCCATGCCAGTGGCATGGGCAGTGCAGGGGCCCCCAGGACACCCCTTACCGCCAGGCTCTTCCTGGCAGTGCAAACCGCCAGAAACAGGCTGGCGGTAGGGATGTCATAATCCCCAGGGCAGCGCTGCCCTGGTGGATTATGACTGCCGGGGCTAAAATGGCGGGAAACCGCCGGCCCCGGCGGTGCGACCGCAGCGCTACCGCCGTGGTCGTAATGAGGGCCTCCGTACCGCCAGCCTGTTGGCGGTACGGAATGACCACCATAATGTTATGTGGGATGTTAACTTAGTACTTTGAGTATTTATCTCAGAGCCGGACAATAATGTGTTATCTCTCAGTTACTCCTCTTTAGAAATTATTTTCAAGTCAATAGACGTACCAAAACTAATTTATCTTCTGTTCATTACCCTTTTTTCCCCTCTCAACCTAAATTATGCATTGGTAATTGTTTGAAAACGTAGGTTTCTCAAATTGCAGTTCTCAGAAGTCTTTCCTCTTCCCAGCTCCTTATTTCATTTCAGGAACCCCACAAGCCAGTGTCTGCTCCTACTTTAGCTCAGCTGCAACCAGTTAACTCACATAGAGCTTCTCCTTTTGTGAATTTCTCCTTACAGATATCAGGGCTTACTCCAGCTCTTCCTTTCTCACCTACTTCTTTCCATATGGACACCTTTAAGGATTTGATGGCTGAATTATTGACTTTATGTTTGGTCATAATTTTGTTTTCCGAAACGTATACTGACCGACTCTCGCAAGAAAAGAGGGCTTGTTGCTCTCAGTCAAGATTGTTATGGTTTTACTCGACATATGATTGGTCATTCTATTGTGATGGAATGATGTAGTTTTTCCTTCCAGGGTTTCTGGGTATTGAAGTTTTTCTTGGCTGCTATATTTATATAAGGTAAGAAAAGTAAGCATGATACTCTTCTCTGTGTCTTTAATAAAATCTAGACTTTCAGGCACCAAGGCTAGGAAAATCTCAGTTTTAAATGCGCAAAACTGCACTCACCCAGTGCTCAATTGTGACATAACGGCCAACATCAGCTACAGGACCGTTCTACTGCTGAGAACCCGTGTGTCAATTTCACCAGTTCCAGCGCCCTACACAAATGCATTGACAATGGCCATAGCTCTCGCATTGCCAAGACCAAATGGCTTTTCCAATGCTTGTTTCTTTAGGTTTGTTGTTTGCAATGTTTTGACCAGCTCCTGTTTAGACTCGTTGCGACTTTTGAGGCGGGGTTCATCGTTTTCTTTCTAGCTACTATTATGCCCTCGTTGTTGCCTTTCTCGGGCTTTTCTATTGCAAAAGACTATAATCAGGTCTGACCTCTGATCTCATAGACATTTTACAGTGAGCACAAGATGTTGCTGTTAGGAAAGTCTACAACCTCAGGAAATGCGATATGCCAGCATCTTGGCAGACCAGGAGTTACACTGACAGGAAGTGGAACAAAAATCTCATTAAGAAATTGCAAAACATTTACTGGATTCAATTTGAAAATAAAACATCATTTTCAAAGATTGATTTTTTGAATCAAAATTGGTGGCAGATATTAAATAAGATACGTTGTGGTGAAGTTGCCTTTTTCCAACATACTGCCTATTACACATTAAGTTCTATATTTTTTTACACTTTTAACGGTATAGTAATTTCTAGTTCTTTCGTTATACCAAATCTCTTCATCCGCCTGGTGTTTCAATTTTAAGTTCATAGTTTTGTATCCGTTTCAAGTCAGTCGGTGAGATTGCTTAGGGCTCCGTGAAAAAGGGTGTTCTCTCAAATAAACACTCACCCGCTAGTACAGAAGAACAAAAAGACTGAAGGAGTGGCCAGACCATTATTTTCATGTTTTTTTATCTAGACGACCGGTGACCGCGTCAGGTTTCTATGGCAACAACTCCATCTTTAACACAAAACGTCGGCAGAGTGAGTGCTATCAGGAAGGCTAGTACGAACCGAAGAGAGGATGGCGGAAATCACGAAAGCTCTCGCCTTGAGTTCATTGCCGGAGTCCCCGGCTGTCTCCGCGGCTCTAGAACACCTGTCTGCTATCGGTGAGTGATGGAAGCCTGGCGCAGGTGACTCTGAAAGTTGTCACTGAAGTTCATACACCCGCAGCCATGTCACCGCTTTAGGATAGATTGTGTCTCCTCAGCGGCCATTGGTGAATCAGGCATCCGGCCGTCTCTACAATTGAGTTTTTTTTTGTTCGTTCCTTGACTTCCAGTGGACAGGCAGGACGAAGGGGGAACGAGAAATACGTGAGGATGATGGGTTATTTCTGGAGTGGGAAACTAATTCCATGTAGTCAAGTGGATCCTTAGAGCCTGCCTGCACGGAACGAGGATTAACAAAACGGCAACCATGCCACGGTCAGGCACACGTTCACTGTTTATATGTGCAGTATTTTCACTGGCTGTCGCCCTCATTCACCCCTGAGCTTCGCACTCTTCATATATACCAACAGGCCCGATTCAAGGAGGAGACTCCCAATTTTGAAGCCCAAAAATTGCTTTATTTTAGCTGCCTCCTGCCTAAAACTGTCTCTGCTTCAACAGAAGTCAATGGAGAAAATGCATTACCCCGATTTTTTTCAAAACCTCCCTTCTTCCAAGTCTAAAATGTTGACATCCGTGAATGCCTCTCACAGATCCGGTTCTAGGACTTTTGGGTCCCCACAGAAAAGGAATGTGTGAGGCACCTCTAATTTGTATACAATGTGAAATCACAGGAAATAACATCACAGTAAGTGCCATCTGTTGATGAAGTGACTTTCCAAGAAGCAACTTTCTTGGTATGGATATCAGTAAGATGATAAAACATGAATAATAACTCTTAAAAGTACATATGTTAACATTTATATTTATTAGACATACATTATATTATTCATGCTCGATGGAAAGGTTTAGCCTAGCTCGATCCAAAACCCGTATCTTTAAACAAATATTATTAGTTGGCTTCCAGATTAGTGCATTAGGTATGTGTGTATGGACGCTATTTATATAGTGCAGAACTAGCTCAATAGCTATGAAATGCTGTACACTGTCAAAGCCAAAGACAGTGTACATGTGATAGGAGGAGTAGATGTTTTGTGGACTGTGACTACATTATGATGCATGTTTTTTCTACAGTTGAGTGTTGAGCTGTTTTCTTAATTAGTGCTGGGTTTGGGCTGTCCGAATGGGCATGGGGATATCGATCCAGATCTGCGATGCTTAGATGGGAAAGGCCTTTTGTTTGTTTTTTATTTTTATCACTTCTTCCTCCATCTGAAGGTGTCCTTGCTGCAGTTGTGTGGAGAGTCACTGGTAATGGCGAGCTTGTCATCCAAGTAGTCAGCGGTGTCAATCATGTGTTTGTGCTATTTCTGTAGATCAAACCTAGCCAAAAGGTAACAGAGCACAATACAGGGTCAATGACAGGCGTAAAGTCAAAGAGTGATAGGAAAGGTAGCTGATTTGTGGACTGTTAATGTATTGTGATGCTTTGTAGATGATGCAGCTGGGTGCGGACTGGCAAGGGCAACCTGTGGAATCCCATCTCAGAATGCTGTGGTTATACTTAAGAAAGATATGAACGCAAATAAAAGAGTTGAAAATGGCTTGACGTCTGTTAAAAGCATCTTACAGGGCACTGTAAAACACCAGAAACAACTGGAATACAGTCACAGGTAGCCCAAAATTATTTAATGTCATGTGCTGTGAGCCATGGCTGCAACACCCCTATCAACATCGTCAGAAGCCTTGAAATATTCTGATACTAATTATTAGTATACTCTTGCATGGTTCCAGAGTGCATTTACTTTCATAAATTAGCATGAATCAGATTCAACTAACAGTTTTGAGACACGTCTTCTTTCACCCTGCATATGATGATTTCTCCCATTTTGTGGAACACCTGGAAAGCACATGTTTCAAATGCAAATAAATAATGCCGCAAAGCTGGGTAAATAACCAGTCTATTTACTTGGACCTCTTAGTGTTGTACTAGGGCTCCAAGGCCCAGAGGAGGGAAGCTAGGATTCTAGGGTTGCACCTGATCAATATTTTACTCTCATGGCCAGTTTTTTTATGTCTAAACTAGAGCAAAGGAGCAAAAATCTCAACAGAACTTCTTGGTATAGAACAATATAGAACAAAAAATGTTTGCCTAATCAGGCTAAGTAACATTTCTCAAATTTGAAGTGCGGAAAACATAAAGACAAATGGTGTACAGCAGCAGTCATCAAATTTGGGGATCCCTCATTGAGCTCAGAGGTGCACCAGCCTCTGGCCAGCAGAACCATTAATCATGCTGGAAGGTAACAAGACGAACATCATGCTTATTACAATAGTGCTGAATTTTTAGTGAAGGACACTAGTGGCTGTGAGCTACTCTATAATGTGCCATCTCTAATTACTTTTTTCAAGCGGTTCCTGGTTTGAATTAGGGTGTCAAAGTGGGAGAAGGATAATGGGTTGGAAATAACCCTTAAAGTCCCTTACCTCACTTCTGATAAAAGAATACTGTGGTCACTTTTACATCTTTTTGGACTCCAGCCGCCACAAGCTTTAGGGCAACCATGAATTTAATTGCATTTTCAAAATGAGTGGTAACTGAGCATAACCGCAATGTCTGAATTGCTACCTCTTTCATAGAATTATTATGAGAAAATAGGTTTGTCATATTGGACCACTCCAATAAACTTTTTTTTTTTTTTAAAGGGAGTGGATGTGGCATTAAAATGATTGAAGACCATTGGTACAGAGACTATGATGTAATTAAAAGAACAGAATATATCAGCATAATTGCCACCCATAAATTTAAATTAGGAAAGCATAGAAAAGCCACTTCTCTGATTGTATCTCCCAAGCAGTGACCCTGTTCAAATAATTATTCCACATTTTATTAGAGCTTCAGATTCCTCATTTACAACAGTCCAAACATCTATGTGATAATCTTGCTCAATTCTTATTCAACAAGATTAAACTAACACTTGACAACTTCCTGGGCACGAAAAAAAATCCTACACATGATAACCCTTCTATGACCACTCACAACATCCCACACATCACAACATCCCAACTGTGATAACGTCACATTTTTTCACACCAATTAATGGTGCAGATCTTGGTGCTTCTGCTACACCTGTCTTCTAACAGGCTTATGCCCATCTAAATGTATAAACATATTTTCCATTTTCTCAAAACTCAACTGCTGGACTTGTGTAGCTGTTTGTCAGGACAAGATGTTTTTCTATTGCGTAGAAAAATGCCGCCATGAAATCCATTTAAAAAAAAAACCTATCCTTAATGCACAAGATATCAACAACTTTCGGCCAATTTCGGTTCTACCATTCATTAGCAAACTTTTAGGAAAGTTAGTTTTAAACAACTCCAGCAATTTATCAAAGAAAACAATCCTATTGGTTTGGATGCCTGCTGGACAATGGGTGAGTTAGGACACTGCTACTTTTATATATATCAGCAGCTTTCAATACTATAAATCCATCTACCCTGAAAAAAAAACACATGTAATGGGGCTGGAATGCCAAGAAGTCAAAAAGATAACATTATTTTAATCAGACAGTCAGCAGATCATTAAGTTGCCACATTTTCATTCCACACCTAAGCAATTGCACTGCGGTGTCCCCATGTGCCCGCCCACCCCCCACAAGCTTTTTAATTCATCCTTCTACAACACCTAGGAGCCAGACAATTTCTGTTATGTGTGAAAAGCACACATTTTATATTTAGGGACTGCATCTAGGGTTTGTCAGTCGAAATAAAGGAAGACAGGAGGGAGGAGGAATTTACATCCACCACTCTGCCTTTACTCCACCTGCCAAATAGAGAGATATCCACTCGCCACATGAACATCTGTATACATTGGCAGCAACTGCCGCCATGCTGGTTCTTGTCAAGGTAGGAAAAGCTTTTTTGTTTTCTAAAACAAACTTCGAAAATGGAAGTTTTGTTCTTGAAAAATAAAAAAACGAAGGACCACCACACCATGGGAGTCTTCTCCCATGTTGTTAGGGTGTAAATGTTCATTTTTTTACTGCCACTCAGTGCGAGAATATAGCTTGTGGTGACAGACAGTGAAAAAAGCCATCTGACTGCCCTCTTTAAATAGGGTGGACAGGCGGATGGCTTATGTCTGATGGCCTCCAATCCCTCGGGTGGTCAGAGAATGTTTATGCAAAGTAAACAGTTACTCAATTGGGGTAAACTTTATGGTCCGCCCACTTCTAAATCAGGTGGGTGGACTGAGAACGCTGTCGAAATTACAACTGAGTACCTTCTCTGGCAGATTCCAAATCATCGAAGTAGTTTGTCTAATCCAGGTCCAAATATGAACCTAGCTTAACATGGAAAAACCTTGGCCAACTGCCTTACTTTAAAATGATAGTGGATGGCTTCTAACTTCCTGAAGATAAATCCTACCAAAATCGAGATGCTGTTAATACTAAAAGCATCTGCTTCCTGGGGCATGGCCTACTCTGCCAAATTTATGCAACCTCCTCTATCCCCACCTAAAGACATACGCAGTCTGGGCATCCATCTCAACACCAGTCGGTCCCTCGAAACATGTGACAAATGCATCCGCTATGTGCTTTGGCCAACTTAAGATCTTGATGAAATTTGGGACCTCACATCCATGCAAGTAACACATAACAGTAGTTGACATCTTGATTCATTCTAGGATTGATTACACTTGAGCCATTTAGCCATTTCACAGGTACAAAAGTATTACTGGAAGTCAGAAGTAGCCAAAGGCAAACCTAGGTCCCTCTTCTCTTGACCTTCCATTTCTTGACCAGAACTGCAAAGTCCTAGGGAGAAGGACCACCCTGGGTCTCCCACATGCGGTCCAGCACTGAAAGGCCAGGGGATGGCCCTTCCTTCAGTCTAGCAGCACTTGACCACACCTGTGAGGAATAAGAGAGGGAAGGCCTCTCCAACCATGGCCCAGCACTGCGAGGCACAGAGGAGGGCCCTTCCTTCCTTTGATCTTGCTGCACTGGGCCATGGCAGGTAGCCCTTGATGACAAGAATCAATTTCTAACTTCTAAGAGTGAAGAACAAGCTCCATGCTCACTTACCCTATCCCTGGGACTGCCTCTCCTCACGGCCTCTGGAACATGGCCTGTGAAAGAGAGGTAAATGCAGCAGGGTCCATAGCACCATTACTGTGGTAAAGTAAAAGCGCCCCCCTCACCGTCATTCACTGAGTGCACCATATAATAAAGCCACAATTTAGGCACTTAATACCCCTGGGCCCAGAAAAACTGCACCTGTTGCACTACTGATGGCTATGACCCTGACATGGACCCAGGCACAGAGCCATGGTACAACACTGAGAGACAATTTCAACTGGGTCCCAAGAGGGGTCCTATGTGTGCCCTCCCCCATTCCTCTCAGTCATGGTGTAGCCTTGAGAGGATTGGTGGATAGGACTTACCACACATCAGCCTCACAGCTTTGAACAGGACTGCAAGGCCCATGAGAGAGGGGCCCTCTCCAAGGCCTTGCAATGCTACACCATGGCTAGAAGGCATAAAGTAGGGGCCGCCACTTCCCTAGGCCTTGCAACCACGGTCTAGTGCTGTGAGGCCTAGGAGAGGACACCCCAGAATATGGACCACCCCACCATGATACAGAGCTGCGAGGCACAAGATAGGGTATTTCCATCCCCTGGGCCTAACAGCTGTGGTCTAGTGCTGGAAGGGCCAAGGGAATGTGGCCCCATTGCCCAGGGACCACATACATGGTCCGGTGCTGCAGTGCCTGGGGAAGGTGAGTCCTCTTCCTTGGACCTCGCAGCCATGGTTCCCAGCCTTTGAATCACTGACCCTCGTTGTGGACTAGTTAGAAATGTGGAGCCAAGAGACGTTTTTTAGTCTTGCCCTCCCATTTGGCCAATTGTGTGCTCTTTGGCAATGACTTTTCTGAACTTATTGCTGTATACACGCTCTTTGGCAAGATTGGGAGTATTTTGATTGAATGTAAAAACTGCTGGTCAGCATGATTTAAAAATGGACTGAATATTACTGGTAAGTGACAAGTGTCCAGTTGCATGCTACAGTTACCTAAATGCATACAATGGTAAATGTATAATCTTTGCACCAAGTAGCAGTGCACTGCAGTCCTGGGTCTACAAACGTAACCAGATATTTGATCCTGGGGTAATAACACTCTCCCTGTCCCTTGTCCATTGATCTCACAATATGGCATCATAATTCCATCACCTTGAAACAGGCTTAATGTAAGAAAGAGACACCAAGGGCATACTGCCCGGACAGGTGCTGAGAATGGGTAGAGGATGGGAGAGGAATTGACATTACGGCCAGAGCTGCTGCTGACTTTGAAACAGCGAAACGATGTTTGAGTCTCCATGTCAGCTCAACGCCCTCTGTTTCTGGGCATATTACTTAATTTCCCCCTGCATAAAAAAGGAATATATCCTTGTGTAATGTAAGTATTGCTAATGTAAAGTGCTATAATACTTTTGGGTCGAGTTTGCACTATAGAAAAGTGCAAACATTTGAAAAGTGTTTCATTAATTCAAAAAACGTTACATATTATTAGTTGAAGGTGCTTCTGAAGCTGCACGGTTAAGGACCCCCTCTTGTGCTGCAGCCCTCTTTGCCTGCCACTGACAAACATCTCTTTCACATAAAGGGCTGAAAATGTGAGAGTTGTTTGTCCTTTGAAAGAGTTAAAAGTGCAGGGACACCAAAATGCGGGACAGTGGGGGTCATATAGTGCCTTTGAGTGTGTGTGTGTGTGGGGGGGGGCAAGATCCTGAAACTCAGGCCAAACCTGCTAAACGCAGATGTGCCTCGCAGCTATGGTATGGGGCTGTGATGCCCAAGTGGAAAGGGCCCCCACCCCTGGGCCTCAGCACAATTGTCCAGTGCTGCAAAGCCCATGGGAGGTGAGCCTCTTCCCCTGTTCCTCGCACCGCTGCACAGGCTTGCAAGGCATAGGTGAGAGATGTCCCTCCCCTGAACCACGCAGTGTTGCACGGTAGGTGGGATGCTCAGTACAGGGCAAGGGAGAACAGTGTGGTGAGGCATGCTCAATGTTGTTTGTGTGACTGCCGCCTGACAGTCTTCGACCTAAGGTACTGCTGCTTCTACTGAACCTGAGACCCTGGACCGTTTGGCACACTGATTCCACCTGGCTGAAGTGTTCCCCTAGTGTGAGGCTTGGAGTGAAACATACAGTGTGTCCGAAGAGCCGCCAGTCACACTGTAAGTGTGGCTCCGGGACTTTCCATTCATCAGAGTGCTCATACCCAGTATCCACTCTGCTTGAAGGCCAGCCTCCGCACAGAGTGCTGTATGTCACTATTCTAAATACACAAATTCCATCTGACAGCGTGGATGAGTTATTTTCCCAGGCCAAGATATGCTCAGTTTGTGTATGCTTTTCCTCTGAGAATCTAAATCTGTAATAAACAGCTTCAGACTCTCAGACTGACAGGAAAGAAAGTGGAGGGGAGGCAACCACAGAACATCCAAGTGGGCAAATCACCACTGCTTTAACCTGAAGAGGAGGGTATATGTTCTATCGGTCACTGAACGAGGAAAAATGTCTTTTAAAACAAGATATTTGAAGAGTTTAGTAAATTACTAAATTGCTGATTTTATATATTTCTCTAAATATATTTACTGATCCAAAAGGATTTCAGAAATTTCTGAAGTGAATTCTTGGATTTATCAAGGGTTCAGACTTCATCCACGTCTCCAGTTAAGAATTATTTTCATGCACAATGCTCCTTTTTTAAAATATTTTTCACTTGTTTGCTTATTCACTGAGTCTTATTAGCGTTATTCCTCTTGAATCTGGAAAGGCCAATCAGTGGCTGCTGGTTCTTATCCTTGGTGGGTGCTGTAGTTTACATATGGGTTTTAAAGGGAACGACCGCAAGAGCACCTGTCATGCTCTGTGGCTGAGGAACTTCCGGCATCTGACACAACCCGATTGTGTTCAAGATGGATACACAAGTTCGGTACCTGGTTTGAATTTTAGGAGCCTCACTGGGATGGAATACGCGATCAAGAGACAAGCATGTTATCACATTTGATGCCCTTAGTCGACATTGTGCGATTGCTTCAGTGACAGGTACTTGAACGTCGAAAGCATCAGCAACCGCAAAACGCACACTTCAGCGCCCCCCCTCCCCCCAACGCTGGAAAGCCCAGGTACTGCTACACGCCATGCTGCACGGCCCGACGCCTACATTTTAAACATTGATTCACCCGCTCAAATTGCCCCTTGACTACACTACATTTTGCCACATTTTACATGGCTTCAGAGCAAGAGAGAATTTTTAACCTCTCAACTTTGTGACTAAGCGTAGATACTGAAGCTGAAAAGCAATAAGCGCTGTTTTCTAGAGTGAGGGGAAGGAGCTTGGTACACCAGGTGCTGAGCAGACCTGTGAATTTCATTTGCCATGCAGTGTCATATCTTCTATGTAAGACAAAGAACATTCTTCACAACGTCATATGCTTAGAAAGGGTATAAGTGGTAATGGTAGCTGGTTTAACTCGGCATTAGCCATACTAAAGCCTGAAAAGCTGAGGTGAAAACCGCAGGTCTGGGGGAGGGCAAAAGGCGATCCTCTGGGTGGGGTAGACCCTGGAGGTACAGCAGAAGTGGCCCGTGTAGCTACAAGTGTGGCTTACGAGACTCTAGGTAAGGATAAAGCGTTGCATTCATCTACAGCCTTATTAATTGTAAAGTATGAGGCGGATTACTCGCTGCCGAAGGGCTGTGCACCTGGCAAACCAGTGGGCACAGGGAAACACTGCAATCACACCTTAGGGGCAAACTCCAGTGCATCTAGACCCTCAACATCACGGCTGGAACATTTCAACACCTCACTGAATCAATCCATCAATCAAGATAAGCAGCATGGCAAAATTATTCTTGTAAGTGATGCAGAGAGCCTCATGCCTGCTGGGAGAACCGGTTCTTGCAACCTCAAAATTTGTAAACAAAAGGACATGGCCAATGATGGAGGGCAAATTGGCGATGAAGTAGGAAGACCCCCTCGAGTCTTCCTCTGATAATGTCACTGTCGCATAGGCTCTCATTATTCTAATGAGACTACTAGATTTTGAGCGGCAGAATCACCCGCGGTGTGGTGAGACTGAGCCTGACCCTGTTCTGCTTTCCCCCTTATCTCATAACCGAGCTTACAGAACCTCTCTGGAATGCACTTCTGAGTTTAAAGAAGACATTTATTGTTATTAATTCCCCACCACGAGGTTCCTGAGAGACGAAATTAGTAGATTGGAAGCACACGTTCAAAAGTAGTCGCAGCAATGAAAGCAAAATATATCAAAGTACTTCTCAGTTGCAATGTACATCAAATATAGGTGATTATATTGTAGCATAACTTCAAAGCAAAGCATAAAAGTCCAAATTCATCACCGTAGGACCTAGAGCTCAGCTTCATCTTTCTGGGGTCTGCAAGTTGATGACTCCGGTCAACTGCGAGAAAGAGATTCTCTACCCAAACGGGAGACAGGCAACTGACGTCTAGCTCCTGTCTGAAGTCAAAGCAGATTCAATCTACCCTGCTGTAGCCCAGAGTCATCCTTAAAAGCAAACTCACTGTGAGAGCCGAAGAACCTTGGAGAGTGGCCAATTCACCCGAGCCCCCGAGCTCTCAGACTGGATTGCGAGGTAAACACAAAATCTACGTGCTCTTATCAGCTAAGGGCTGGTGTGAAGAAAACAGCTTGGTCCATCTTGTGGAAAAACACAGCTTGGAAAAACACAGCTCATCTGCAATGTCTCAACTGCAATGTCTAACCCCACGTTAAAGCCAATAGGCAGCTAACCTAAATATCAAATGTAATGTCTAATGTCACGTCAAAGCCAATAGGCAGCTAAACTGAATACAGAATGTAATGGCTAACTCCATGTTAAAGCCAATAGGCAGCTAAACTGAACAAAACATAATGGGGGTTATTCTAACTTTGGAGGAGGTGTTAATCCGTCCCAAAAGTGACGGAAAAGTGACGGATTTACCACCAGCCGTATTACGAGTCCATTATATCCTATGGAACTCGTAATACGGCTGGTGGTATATCCGTCACTTTACCGTCACTTTTGGGACGGATTAACACTCCTCCAAAGTTAGAATAACCCCCATTATGTGCTACTGGTGAACATTGAGCAACTAATATGCGCAGTGGTGAAACACAAAGTCATTGGTCAAACACAATTAATAGCATCACAGACCCACTGCAGGTGACACCTGTCGCCCCAATCCGGGTTTTGCTCCGACCAACTAGCAGTGCCTCATCTCTACCCGAGGGCAGGGATGACTGGGCAGCCGAGCGCATGACATGATTGGTTTCTCAGGGAAACCGTGGTCACTCGGGTCTCATCTGTTTCTCTCAGTTACATTAGTCTCATATATACAATGACAAACAGAGGCAGTATATGTTTAAGTAATGTTTTTAATGAAGCAACTGCATCTTAGATAGCAAAGCGTGAGCTTCAATAACCAGGACGACACAACATGACAGTATTAAAATTGTGACAAGGAGAGTGAAGCTTAAGAATAATGCTACCATATTGTCACTACAGTCGGTAAACTAACTCCTACCTAAGCTATAATAGAGCACAGCGTGTTAAGCTCTAATTCTGCCCTTCAGGTTCCCCTGGGAAGACATCATCCCCCATACTTGAGCAAAGGCCTGCGGTCTGCAAAACAGCTGCAGCGAAGCATTCGACAATCAGCATACAGACGTGGTTCTCTGGCTGGAATCTCCCTATAAAGTGTAAGGGACAGGGAAGTGTTTTTATGATAACACAACTGATATGCTGAGAAAATGTCCCTACGTAAGGATGTGTGTTTTCTATGAATGTCGGAGACTAGACTTATACCACGTTTACTAGCAATGTACCTTGCTGAGCCTTGGAAGAAGCACAGAGTGAGCAAGAATGTCTTGTTTGAGAACAGAGTGCTGGCCTATGCAAAAAGAGTTAGATAAACAGAAAAAAAACAAGACCGTAAAAGTGGCTATTGTAACAATAATAAAATAAAGTTGAATAAAATATATCTAGGTTAGAGTGCACAGGGGCTTGGCTTAGTGTGTTAAAATAACGTGCATGGAGCTATAGCTAAAAATGGCTACACAACATCGCCAACGCTCCGAACTTACTGTCTAATTCCCTGCCTAAGGCTAGATTAGAAACAGAGAGGGGAGGTGCGAAGCAGACATACCCCTTATTTGTAGCTCCTGGCTGTAGAGCAACACGTAAGGAAGGCAGCCATGGGGAAGGAGCTCAGTGAATGTTGCTCAGAAGGCGAGACCCTGCAAGAAAATGCATGAGAAAATGACTATGTCGTCCCAGATCTTGTGGCTCCTATGCGAGTAAACTCCATCACACCCCAGCCGGCTTTTTCCGCACCTCTTGGAGGCCCCCCGCAGGACAATGGCAGACATGGCAGAAAAGGGCATAATACACAAACTTTAACTCTCATGCCTGAAAAGAAGCCATGAGAGTGGGCTGAGGGGGAGGGGTAAAGTTGTTTCATCAGTGGATCTAGGTATTGCGCAAAACAAATTGTTAGATACCAACACAGTACTTCAGATTTTAGATGAGCTCAGGGCTATGAAAATTTCTTAATAAGAAGTGTAAAAAAGAACAGAGCAGCATCTCTGCCAGATTCACACTACTATGCAACAGCTTTCGACACGCATGGCAGGGTTTGAAAAGGGGGTTTCAGATTTGACATTGGGCCTCGACAAGCAGCATTATCCTCTAAACTCCAGGCTGAACTTGCAGATCTGCAGTCTAAAGTTGATGACGTCGAAAATAGATCTTGGCGTTCTAACTTAAGATTTATAGGAATTCCTGAGGGCCTTGAGGCCAGGCAGTCAGTAGCCAGTATTATCACTGATGTGCAAATATATATATCCTGAGGCTGCAGCGTGACATCTAGATCTGATGATCATGCAAGCACATTGTGTTCCCGCCAACCAACCTACCAATGCTAAATAACCACAAACGATCCTAGATAATTTTGGAGACTTTCATAATAAAGAACAGATTTTGGCCAACGCCATCTGGGATAAAGTCTATAGAGCCTGTTTAGTGCTTAATATCTTTCAGAATTTAGGCACCCCCACAGACATTGTCCAGCAGTGCAAATTGAAAATTCCCCATAAGGGACGATCCCATATCTTTCAATCCATCGAGCAAGCAAGAGACTTTTTGCGCCTCCTACAACAGCCAGGATAGAGGGTAGCTCCTAGTTTATCAAGTAGTTGTCAGTTGCCTTGAATGACAAGGCACCTTTGCAGAGAAAGGGTTGTGAGAGTGATAGAGCGTTCCGTCCTAATAAATTACCTGTATTTGGACGCTCTTGGGTCGATGAATCTTTTGACCAAGTGGGGCTCTCTTCACCCGAGATTAGTCAATTTAATCAAATCAATAATCAATAACGAACATAAGCAATGCCCTGATCAACATAACACTTCACAATTAATCCAGAAAACATTTCGGCGAACCATGACCTTCCGGCCATGAATAACCACACCAGTTTATTCAAAGTTAATGAATTTATTTCCCTATATTAACAAAGCTAGCACGATATAAATGTGTCTCAACACCAAATGATATATGTAAATGAACATTAATAGCTGTCCATAACGGCGAAAAAGATGCAATCTATGCAGCATTTGAATAACAATGCATTCGATGATAGCAACACAAACCACTAAAACTATAATCTGTAATGGGCTAATTGCATACATTTGTCAGCATAACAAGGTCTCAAATTGCATCGTGCAACAAATGAATCCTCATCTAACCTCAAATTAGCATCTGCATGTGGGATTTCATGCAAAAACAATTTAGCAACATTGATTTGGAAAACTCCTAACTAGGGCTCTTATCAAAAATCAGCAGTTGGTTACCTAAAAAGAAACACAATGCAATTGTACATTTTCCTTTCATATTTACCAAATTCAATCAGCATTCAAGGAAGTCTTTGTCTCACAGGTACCGGTTTCGATCAGCATGGGACGGGGGCAAAAGGGGCAGGGTGGACGGGGCAATTGCCTCACAGCGGCAAGATAAAAGGACAAAACTACTACTTTATGCAAAGGGGCAAATCAAAGTTAAAGTCTCTAGGGCGAGAATTACTTAAAGTCTCTTTCTCTCGATTAGAGAAAGCATCAAAGTCTCATTTAAAATGGCATCGAACATCAATTGGCATCGTAGAAGATGGCAAAATGACGAAGTCGGCAAGATGGGCCATAATGTCTGCAATGTCTGCAATGTCTAATGTCCTCAATGGGTGCAATGGGTAATGGCTGCTTTCTTCTTGTGCACCAGGTTTAAATAATCAACAGTTCAAATCCAGTAGGGTCTTCCATTGGAGGGTTCATAGGTTGGCTTCAAATTGTCCAATCAAAAACAACAATTCACAAGCTTCTACCTAGGCATACATTATCCTTGGAGTCGGGAACGTAAGTTGCAACATATTTTACCAATTAACTCACTTTCAGAGCTTCCATTGTCTGCACCTGCAGATTGACCTTGGAGCAAAGAAGAAGATGCCAGGCTGGCACGAAACCTTAAAGATAAGCATGTGAACCGATCTCACTGGAAAAGTACAGCTTCAAGCAAGAATACACGTTTTATTAGCACATTAGAAAAACACGAGCATCTAAACCGTGAGACAAGGCAACAAGGCCGAAGCCTCCACTAAAGTTATGCTAAGTTAAAACATTTCAAACAAGCAAATCATGGCACACGTTTACGGTTATGTCAGATTAGTACAATTCTAATACATCACGTTATATAAAGCAGGCTTATAAATGTTGGCGAACTACTCTGAGGGCACATTTGTCCCCGTACAATCTTTATTAGTTCGGTTAAAGTCACACTTGATTATTGCGGCACTACGTTTATGCGCTAATAAATGTAAAACCTTCGTTTCTGCGTCATCAATCCCTCCTCTGATGACTATTTGTCATCACACAAAACCATTCCCACAAATTTTATTCCATTAAAATTCTGTCAGTTCTCTTTGCCTTTTAGTTCCCCTTGTTCTTGCCTTGTATTCTTCTGCCATTCTTTTCATTATTTTCACTTCCTTCCTTCTTTTAATTCTTGCCATGATCATTAATATTCCCCTCTTTATTCCCCAAATCCCAAAGATGCAAATTAGTACTATTAGTATTCCCTGTATTATTTTTAGTAATATTCCATTCCAAATGCCACCAAGCCAATTTCCCACTGAAGCAACTCCCTTTCCAACCTTCTCCCAAACTCCTGGTTCTTTCAATTCCTTCAAGTCTGCACTCTCTTTTGTTAGATTTGCAAGCATTGTTTTAATCTTCACACTGTTGTCTGGTATATACGTGCAACAGTGACGCGCACCAAGCATTTTGCAAACGCCGCCATCCTTTGCTAAAAGAATGTCTAGGGCAAGCCTGTTTTGAAGAGTCATAGCTCTTTCTGCTGCAAGTTCAGCATCCATCAGGATTATAGCACCTGAAAACTTTGTCAACATGTTATCCACTATAGTAGACAACTTTCTTATTTTGATGGAATTCAACACAACTCCCAATGAAGGAATCATGGCTCCAAATATATCTCCTACCACAGCAGCTGCGGTCTCTCTTTTCTGGATACAATGAGATCCAGGCGTCTTTGGAATCACCAATAGGTCATCCAGTTGATAAACCTTTGGGAACACTATACCCAAATAACATCTCCCCCACCATCCCTTTGGAAGACGATAATAGGCATTATGCCCACAAATGTAATATACACCAGGTATGACAGGGTCAAGTCCTTTCAGCATGAATGTCCATTTGGCCTTAAAGATAAACGTATGTTTACATTCACTCGCTCCCACGAAAATGTTATCATAATAAGATTCACCACGATATATACAAAATTTCCCTACATGCCAAGCGTCTAAAGCTATTTTTCCTTGTGTTTTTATTGCGGCAAAAGCATAATTATCTACTGAAGTCCTCTTACTTAGCTCTTTTTCTAATTTCGCATTCATTTGTGCCCTTCTATCATCTGTGCGATCTAAAAAGCTTATTTCTACTGCAGAGAGCGAGCAGGTAAGGTTTTCCCTATGAGCGTGAGCTGTTTCAAAAGGTTGCATTGGCTCGAAAAATTCCCTCATTATTTTAGCATCCCAATCTTTAGCAATCTGGCTTAGTTGCGTTATTATAGGAACATATGCAAAGGTAACATCATAATTTGAGTAAAAATACTGTATGTTAGTTTGACCATAAAATCTAGAAGTTACTAAACTACATGTAATCCCATATGTATGAGGCATGTGGTGATAAGTCACCCCTTCCGTTACCGATGTCGGTATCTGTGTACACACATAACAATCTTTCGCATCCATAGTCTCAACATATTCGGTTAGTAGGCGATAGAAAACATTATACGAAAGTTCCTTCTTATCATGCAAGTGTCTCTCATCTAATTCTAGTCTTTTCAATGCGGTTAGTTCAGTGACAGTAACAGGAGCAGAAGTAGAAGCATCAATTTTCTCATTCTCACCCTTACCACGCGTTGCAAGCACTATTGCCATTATTATTAGTACACATGCAGTTATCAAGCCTATACACGCATATTTACAATATTTCACTCTACTGTTTAGTGTAGCGTACTTAGTCATGATCTGTATAGAATCAGAGAGCTAGAAGCACCTATAAAGAAACGATTTAGCAATTAGTTACAAAGCTGAACGAGCGCAATGTTCACACAGTTTTCTTCAGGAGCCCAGTCACTTATCGGTTAGCAGCATTTGTCTCAATTCGGCAATAACTCAGTCTTTTATCAGTTAGCAACGTTGTCTCAAATCGGGTTTAAGAGTCAATCAGGTTATCAAAGTCTTATCAAGTTAGCAAATGTCTCATCCGGTTTAGCAATGTCTCAGCTGGTTGTATCACGTTAGATTATAGCAAGCAATGTCATTTATCAGTTTTTTTTTCTTCAGTCAATAGTGTCCATAAAACTTTTCTTTTCTATTGGTATCTCTTCTTCTTCGTTCTCAAGGCTAAGAGATACAAATTCGTCGGTCCAATCGTCATTGACTACATATGCCCATTCTGGACCGGAATATCTCCTGTTTGGTATCCTTTTCCTTTTCAATTTTGCATCTCTCTTTGATTCTGCCTCACTGGTACTTTCCTCTTTGGCCAAGTCTTTTCCTTCACTTGATGTTGGTACCACGACAGACACTTCCTTTCTTTTCTCTTTCACTCTTGGCCCTTCACTGTCGTTCAACGTTTCTCTAGTTCTTAGTTTTACTGGTGATATACTTGGTCTTCTCTTTGCACTGTGTCCACTTGATGGACCTGCGATCTCTTCTGAAGAAGTTTGAACAGTTTAGTTCTGTTCTGCCTTGTCCCCTCCTTCTGGGGAGTCAATCAGGTTTTCCTTTTCTTTTTCTGTACCGTCTGCTTCTGGGAAAGCCCTCCTCTGATCAGGCTCTCCTGCTTCTTCACCTCTTTCGAGCCCTTTGTCACCGTTACTTTCTTCAGGCTCTTTGTCACTTTCAGCTGCTTCAGGCTCTTTGTTACCTTCAGCTGCTTCGTCGCTGTCTGAGGTTTCTCCTTGGTCTTCCCCAAGTGAATCGGTTGTTTCGTCCTCAGAGAATATTTCTCTCTCCTCTATTTCTGCCTGTTCGCTTCTAGTTCTGTTTTGCTCTGTCTCAGCGCTCGGCACTTTGTTATCAGGTACTGGCAGTTTCAGCGCTTCAACTTCCTCATCTGTGGGACACAACACTTTCTTTGTATGACTGGCGTGGATCCAGTTGGGAACTCCCGCACACTTCACAGCGGTAGTGGTCGTCAGGATCACTTGGAAAGGGCCTTTCCAACGGGGTTCCAGACACGACTTCCTCACGTGCTTCTTTATCACGACCCAGTCACCTGCTTTCAGTGTGTGTCCTGGACCTTGGATCGGTGACAAGGTGGTTGCTTCCACCTGGTGAGAGAAAGAGCGAACCACGTCAGCCAGACCTTTGCAGTAGTCTAACACCATATCATCTGTAATATTCAAAAGCGCGTTTGCGGGAACTGTAGGAAGTCTCATGGCCCTGCCCATGAGAATTTCGTGCGGGGACAATCCAGTCTTTCTGTCAGGGGTGTTTCTCATTGACATTAACACCAAAGGCAATGCGTCAGGCCATTTCAAATTTGTCGATGCACATATTTTCGCCATTCTTGATTTCAGTGTACCATTCATTTGTTCCACCAGTCCTGAGGCTTCAGGGCGATAGCTACAATGCAGTTTTTGCTCAATGTTCAGCGCTGCGCAAAGTAACTTTATCACCTCGTTATTGAAGTGACTTCCTCTATCTGATTCTAAAGAGATCGGGAATCCGAAACGTGGTATCAACTCCCTCAACAATAGTTTTGCAACTGTAAGGCTGTCATTTCTACGTGTGGGGTATGCTTCAATCCAGTGACTAAAAATGCACACAATCACCAACACATACTTCAGACCTCCATGCACAGGCATCTCAATAAAGTCCATGTGCATTCTGCTGAACGGGCCACCCGCCCTGCCAATGTGGCTCACGTTCACAACCGTTCCCTTTCCTGGGTTCATCTGCTGACAAATGACACAACGATGGCAAATTGCTTCTGCAACTTGACGGAATCTGGGGTTAAACCAATCAGTTTTGAACAATCTTATCATGGCATCTCTCCCTAGGTGAGCCTGCCCATGATAGAACCGCGCTAGCTGCGATAAGAGACTATTTGGTAAAACAAATTTTCCCTCATTTGAAACCCATAACTCATCTGGTCTCCTTGTACATTGTGACTTAATCCAGGAAACTCTTTCATCCTCCCTGACGCTATTCTGTAATGCTTTTAGTTCATCCATTGTATCCACGACCTTCAAGGCAAATGCTTCAGCTGGTTCGAGCTCTGGCTCACTTATCAAATTCCATTAATCCCTGAGCAATATACAGTTCAAGGCACAAAATCTTGCGACCTGATCCGCATATGCGTTTCCCAGGGAAACATAGTCCTGTCCTTTTGTATGAGCACTACACTTTACCACTGCAATTTCGGCTGGCATCTGAATGGCGTGTAACAATTCCCTTATTCTCTCCCCGTTTTTCACTGGGGACCCTGAAGAGGCCAGGAAACCTCTCTGTGACCATAGTTGCCCAAAGTCGTGCACAATTCCAAACCCGTACTGACTGTCAGTGTAAATGGTAACCTTCATCAATGTAGACAGTTGGCATGCTCTTGTAAGGGCTACAAGCTCTGCTACTTGTGCGGAAAAGACTCCTTGAAGCCAGGACGCTTCCAAGACACCTGTTACAGTACATACAGCATATCCTGCTTTCAATATTCCCAATGCATCTCTTAAACATGACCCATCAACAAAAACAATTTGGTCATTTTCATCAAGCTTAGTATCCTTTATGTCAGGTCGGGGTTTTGTGCAAAATTCAGTCACCTGAAGGCAGTCGTGCTCGACGTCTTCAGCGTTCTCAATTTCAGCATTTTCACCGGGAAGCAAGGTTGCTGGATTCAATGTAGTGCACCTTTTCAGCTGCACATTCGGTGAGCCCAGAATTATTGTTTCATACCTTGTGAGTCTTGCTCCAGTCATGTGTTGCGTTCGGGAGCGGGTCAAAAGTATCTCAACTGAGTGAGGGACCATGACTGTTAATGGGTGTCCCATCACTATTCCTTCACTCTGAGTGAGGCTGATACCAACTGCTGCTACGGCGCGCAAACACCCTGGCAGTGCTGCTGCGACCGGATCCAAAGTAGCTGAAAAATACGCTACTGGTCTGTTTATGCCACCATGGGCTTGGGTCAAGACAGACAAAGAACATGCATCACGTTCATGACAAAACAATGTGAAAGGCTTTGTGTAATCAGGCATACCTAAAGCTGGAGCCCTGCACATGCATTCTTTCAATTCAATAAAAGCATCCATCTCATCTCCTTTCAGCTCAATTTCATCCAAGGCATCCTTCTGGGTCAGTTTCAGTAAAGGCTTTGCTAGAGTTGAGAAGTTGGGAATCCATTGGCGACAGTAGCTCACCATCCCCAAAAACTTCCTCACCTCCCTCCTCGTCTTTGGTGGACTCATTTGAAGTACACTTGTTATTCTTTCCTTCATTATTCTCCGTGACCCTTTCTCTATTTGATGACCCAAGTATTTCACTTTCTTCTGACAGAACTGCAACTTTGAAGGAGACACCTTGTGTCCATTCCTTCCCAAATGGTTCAGTAGAGCAATGGTGTCGGCTGTGCAGCCACTTTCTGTCTTAGATGCAATCAGTAAGTCATCAATGTACTGTACTAGGGTTGACTCGAATGGCAATTCTAATGCTTCCAAGTCTTTCTTTAGAATCTGATTGAAAATTGACGGTGACTCAGAAAACCCTTGAGGAATTCGACACCAACTGTAAACTCTGTCTAAGAATTTGAAACAAAAGAGAAATTGGCTGTCCTCATGAAGAGGCACCGAAAAGAATGCTTGTGACAAGTCGATGACTGAGAACCACTCGGCATCGCAAGGGACTTGAAACATTATCACAGCTGGATTTGGTACTACAGGGCAGCATTTAATTATGATGTCATTTATTTTCCTCAAGTCCTGCACGATTCGGACCTTTCCACTCGGCTTTATTAGTCCCATGATTGGTGAATTACATGGACTGCTTAACACTTCTTTCAGTACTCCCTGTTTTACAAACTCGTCAATGAGTTGGGCGACTTTCATGAGGGTGTCTTGTGCCATGTGGTATTGTGGGGTCTGGGGAAAGGTTACATTGGGTTTTACGGTCACTTTCACTGGTTCTACTCCTTTCACCAATCCCACCTCTTTTCCTGTCATATCCCACACTTCCTTTCCGACTGTTTCCCGTAATTCAGCTGGAATATCTTCTTCAGTTATCATCGGAAAAAGGTTAATCAGAGGATATTCTTCATCAACAGTTTCCATCTCATCCCCTTCTACACTGTCCTCTTCTTCCCCATCACTGCTCGTCTGAATTCTAATTCCATCGTTCGAACACATAATCGAACATCCCAATTTGCACAATAGGTCTCTCCCTAACAGTGCTATCGGGCTTGAGTCACATACCACAAATTTATGTGACCCTTGATAGTTACCAATTCTGACTTGTACTGGATCTGGGATTGGGTTCGTCAGGTGCCTGTTTGGTACTCCCACTACCTGAACTGTTCTCCCTGAGAGTGGCAAATTTGGTACTTCAATGCTCCTAACAGTTGAACGTGTGGCTCCTGTGTCAACCAAGAATGAAACACGATGACCCATAACTCTTCCCTCCACATATGGACCCTTTTGATCAACTTCCAAGGATGCTGCAAGCACACAATTTCCCTCCTCATCTGAACTTTCACTCTCCCATACATTGTTTATTCCATTCTCACTGTGTAGTGGGAACTGTTGTACTGTGCCATTTGTATTCATCACCTGACCCGAGACCTGTGGAGGAACCATCACTTGCTGCTGACTCACTGGTGCCAAAGGTATTTGCATTTGCTGATTAGGTACCATGGGAAACTGCTGTTGCATTGGCTGCATTTGCGTCATCTGCATACGGGGCATCTGCATCTGCTGCGGCTGCATGGGCTGTAATCCCTGCAGCTGATTTATGGTCTGAAAATGTGGGTTTGGACCTCTCATTTTCGGTCCCCTCATTGTCTGGAATGCATTGACATCATTGTTTTGCTGACCAACACCTGCACCTTCCTGCACCACCATCGGGCACTCGCGTTTCCAATGCCCGACGATTCCGCACACGTGACACGGCATCACCCTTTTCATTGCCTGCACACCATTCGGAATCGCAACAGGGTTCAAATCCGGACCATTACTCCCAAAGCCTCCTCTGCCTCTGCCTCTCGCCTGTGGCTGAAACACCATATTTCCCTGCGGCTGCGGCTGCGGTATCTGCTGTTGGAACCCTTGCAACCCTGTCTGAGCTGCTTTAAGTTGCATCACCATCACTTTCTCTTTCAACCTTTTCTGTTTCACTTCAATTTCGTCGCTACAGTATTTCGCATAATTCAACACCTCATCAATAGGTTTCGACTGCCAACAAATCAAATGCGTCTTTATCATCTGACTTATCTCTGGTCTCAGCCCTTCCACAAATCTAAACACAAAATGAAGCATGTCCTTCGCCTCTATTGTTTCCGTGCCACTGTAGTTCTTGAACGCCTTCAACAACCTCTCATAGTAACCATGAATCGACTCTTTAGCCTCTTGGGCAGTTCGATCAATCTTCTGCCAATCCACATTTTTCGTGGCAACCTTCGTCTTCAAATGCTCAATCACCTTATAGTACAAGCTCATTACCATAGGTGATGGTGCACCCGTATCCCTGTCTCTCTCTGGTTCACTTGTCGGCCAACCTACAGCCCTTTTGCAGTCTTCCCACAAATCTGCTGGAACCACAATCTCAAAGAGGGTGTTCAGGTCTTCCCAAAGACATTTCGCAAGCTTCACAAACCTATCAGTCTGTTGATACCATTCAATCGGTTTCTCTCTCAGTTTGGGAAAATCATCCGTAAAAGACTGAATGTCGCTTCTGTGCCACGGTACATGTATTAATTTTCCCCCCGCTGTCTCCCTCATTGGTAACATGGTTATTGCATCACTACTCTGTGATCTTTTCTCGTTGTGCTCTGGGACACTGCCTTTCCTCTTTTCCTTTTTCTTTGCCCATCTGCTTTCCCATTTGTCTAAGCACCCACACACTTGTGCACTCTGCAGCAATTCTCTAAGATGCGTTTTCATGCCTGCTGACCTCATGTGTTCAAAGTCTGTGGTCCCGAAATCCAATCTATAGCTCCTGCTCAAGTGTTTTGTCTTGTCTATCTCAACCCCGTTTTTGTCAGCTATTTCTTGCAACCTTCTATGTACCTTGTTCACTTCTCTCGTAATCCTGGGACATAGATACCTCAGCTCTTCTTTCGAGTAGGACTCTAACCTATTCAAACCCATAGTCCCTTCCACCAATTCTTCTGCTTCCATGTTCAACCTTACCCTATTTAGATAGTCTTCTCCCTTCCCACTGGCTGAGCTTTGTGTGGAATTCAGACTGTTGAACCACTGTGTCAGCTGTTGCGCATTCAACCCCATCAGTGTAGCATTCACATCGACTGCCATTGATGGTTGCGGCAACTTTTCAGTGTTCGATGATAGCGGTATCATCAGTGGGGGACTCGACCTCACCACTGTTGACTGAGCAAATATGGGACTAAACTCCATCAAGGACCCAGATCCAGTTGGCTGAGCCGCTATCGGAGTTGTCTCTGGAGTGTTTTCTATGCACCTCCTTTCCGTCCCATTCTGCACCACTGATCCTTGACTGCTCATACCTGAGTTAGGCTGAATGTACAAAGGTACCGGTGGACCTACAGTAATGGGTAGGGATATCGCATCTGGGTTCTGTCCATTCCCCAGGTTCTGAGGCATGTTCATTCCCACACTATGGGTCATCATTGCCGGCATGCCCGTCTGACTCCCCGTCATCTGAGCATGTGGGGTCCCCCCCTGCATCTGCTTTTGAGGCATCAAAAGCTGGGTTGACTCAGCTTGTGCCAATGTTGGGTTGCGACCATTCTGTACTCCCATTACGGTTGGATCTAGAATCATTCCCGTACTGTTGTCACTGCTGTAGTACCTTGGGACCTGCGGCTGATAATTTTCTGCTGTTTTCAATATAGGCACATCTGGATATATTCTCCTAACCTGCGGTATCTGCGGGGTGAACAGTAAACTCGGGTCCTTAGATCCCGATGGCGTTTCTGAATTCGGAATTTCATTATTCTGTACCGGTGCCGGAGGGGCAGAACTGGTACTTGGACCTTGTTCACTCTCTGAATAAGGTGGTGGACGGTCGTTCAGCAATTGCATGATGAACTCCTCATCCTCTGACTCGTCTTCTCTCCTTAACTTTTCCTCGTCCTCTCTATCTTTGGAACACCTCCTGTTTGTCTTACAGGTAGCTTTCTTGCCTGTCGCCTCTTCTTCCTTAGCAATTGCGGGAAACAATTTTATCCCCTGCAATATATCTGACCTCCACACCTTCTGCGCATTATCCCACCTAGCGTCCGCTAGTGTCTTTTCTACCTTTCTTATCCTGGCCTCGAACTTCTTTTGCTGTTGCTGTCTAGCCATTAGTTCCCAAATCGCTAGAGCCTCAAACTGTGCTGGCCTTGGAGGTACCTTCATGTCGTACATCGCGAATCTCAAATTCTCTAGGATCCTTATATTGAATGTCCCATGGATCGGGAACGCTACGCTCCCATGTCTCTCTGTCAGCTTGTGCCATTGCTTTAGCCAAAGGCACGGAGCTACCCCCCTTTCCTCCATTACAATGTAAGCTGGTGTACCTTCGGGTGGCGTCTCCTCTCCTACGCTCGCTTTAATGTAAGACTCCCCCTTCATCGCACTCTTTAATGCTTTCAAAAATTTCATTTTCTCGTCTTTTATTTCACAAAATTTGTAATCAATAAGTGACTTTAATTCCCGGAATACTCTTCGCTTGCCTTTCCCCTTCCAATCGAGCCCCACGGACTGCGTCCAATCCGTGCGCGACCCTTCTCTGCAACCAACCTATCCCAGCGCGGCTCCTAGTGACGTCACACTCACACACTCTGCGGCTGACAAAGCCTCGCGGCTTGTCCTCCTTCACTCAGCTCCTCTCGTAACAACTTCTGGCATGTATCGCGAGCAACCAAATAATAATAAAACAGATCTGTCGGTTTACTACAGGAAGGGTAACACAATCGCTTCAGGACCTTAGGGATTTTTCACTAGCCTCAGCAGTTATTCCATCTTTCTCGGTCCCCACTTTCGCAAGCAAATTCTGACCCGCAGACTCTGCTCTCAACTTGTCAGTGATCTATTCTAGTGCACTTAGAATTTGTCAAAGCCCGAAGTCGAAGTTTTCTTTCACTCCCTTAACACACGTACCGACTCGTTGACCACGCCCGGTCAACCTATTAAACCGACCAGACCACAACATAAAACAAGTGTCTCATACACTTTTCAACATACTCCGGAGTCTCTTGACCTCGCAGGGCCCGTCTCAACAACAACAACCACCTGGACCTTTTTCTGCACAAAGCGCCACATGCACATGAAGTTTGACGACTTCCCTACTCTCACACTCGGAGTCGCACCTCCGCTATTCTCTAAAATCCTCGCAACCTTTTTAAACAATCTGCGGCAATAAGCTGTGCAAGCGCAAAACCCTGACTTCACTCATACCGTCACTACTACCGCCAACGCCGATTTCACACCTCCATTCTCTCCATTCGCAAGCTCCGAGATCCCGGGAAAGTCGCGGGGGACTTAGGGCATCATCATTCTCTCAATCTGTTTTACCCAAGAAAAATCTAATTCAACACCATATACTTCTCCAGTGGGGTCCCAAAGGGCGTAACCGTTACCTCTCGAGTGGGGTCCCAAAGGGCGAAACCGTCCTCTGCTACCATCTACTGATAGAGCGTTCCGTCCTAATAAATTACCTGTATTTGGACGCTCTTGGGTCGATGAATCTTTTGACCAAGTGGGGCTCTCTTCACCCGAGATTAGTCAATTTAATCAAATCAATAATCAATAACGAACATAAGCAATGCCCTGATCAACATAACACTTCACAATTAATCCAGAAAACATTTCGGCGAACCATGACCTTCCGGCCATGAATAACCACACCAGTTTATTCAAAGTTAATGAATTTATTTCCCTATATTAACAAAGCTAGCACGATATAAATGTGTCTCAACACCAAATGATATATGTAAATGAACATTAATAGCTGTCCATAACGGCGAAAAAGATGCAATCTATGCAGCATTTGAATAACAATGCATTCGATGATAGCAACACAAACCACTAAAACTATAATCTGTAATGGGCCAATTGCATACATTAGTCAGCATAACAAGGTCTCAAATTGCATCGTGCAACAAATGAATCCTCATCTAACCTCAAATTAGCATCTGCATGTGGGATTTCATGCAAAAACAATTTAGCAACATTGATTTGGAAAACTCCTAACTAGGGCTCTTATCAAAAATCAGCAGTTGGTTACCTAAAAAGAAACACAATGCAATTGTACATTTTCCTTTCATATTTACCAAATTAAATCAGCATTCAAGGAAGTCTTCGTCTCACAGGTACCGGTTTCGATCAGCATGGGACGGGGGCAAAAGGGGCAGGGTGGACGGGGCAATTGCCTCACAGCGGCAAGATAAAAGGACAAAACTACTACTTTATGCAAAGGGGCAAATCAAAGTTAAAGTCTCTAGGGCGAGAATTACTTAAAGTCTCTTTCTCTCGATTAGAGAAAGCATCAAAGTCTCATTTAAAATGGCGTTGAACATCAATTGGCATCGTAGAAGATGGCAAAATGACGAAGTCGGCAAGATGGGCCATAATGTCTGCAATGTCTGCAATGTCTAATGTCCTCAATGGGTGCAATGGGTAATGGCTGCTTTCTTCTTGTGCACCAGGTTTAAATAATCAACAGTTCAAATCCAGTAGGGTCTTCCATTGGAGGGTTCATAGGTTGGCTTCAAATTGTCCAATCAAAAACAACAATTCACAAGCTTCTACCTAGGCATACATTATCCTTGGAGTCGGGAACGTAAGTTGCAACATATTTTACCAATTAACTCACTTTCAGAGCTTCAATTGTCTGCACCTGCAGATTGACCTTGGAGCAAAGAAGAAGATGCCAGGCTGGCACGAAACCTTAAAGATAAGCATGTGAACCGATCTCACTGGAAAAGTACAGCTTCAAGCAAGAATACACGTTTTATTAGCACATTAGAAAAACACAAGCATCTAAACCGTGAGACAAGGCAACTAGGCCGAAGCCTCCACTAAAGTTATGCTAAGTTAAAACATTTCAAACAAGCAAATCATGGCACACGTTTACGGTTATGTCAGATTAGTACAATTCTAATACATCACGTTATATAAAGCACGCTTATAAATGTTGGCGAACTACTCTGAGGGCACATTTGTCCCCGTACAATCTTTATTAGTTCGGTTAAAGTCACACTTGATTATTGCGGCACTACGTTTATGCGCTAATAAATGTAAAACCTTTGTTTCTGCGTCATCAAGAGATAGGGCAGAGTAGTGGGATGGGGAGGCGGATTGGGCCATGAGAGTGGTCTGAGGGGGAGGGGTACAGCAGGATGGCATGGAGGAGACAGGGTAGGGGCACTTCCCAAGAGGCTGTAGTTGGGATGGGCCTCCATGACAGGGTGAGTGAGGGTCGATCAAAGGGGCGGTGGGGCACTTAGGATGGTGAGGGGGTTTGGGGCATGGGGTCAGCAAAAAATGTATGAAATCAAGTGTTTTTTTCAGAGAAGGAATTAATGTTATGAAGGCAGGTCGACCACAATGCCATTATCATGGAGTGATGACACCATAAATACTTTTGATTCAGTCATAAGGCCCCTGGTTAGTACAGGCTTCCTCCTCAATGTTTCACAATGACTAGAAATATCAGAATCATCTTACAATGCAAATGGGGTCCTTCATAAGCGGAAATACGGGGCTATGATGAAATGGCTCTTAGTGTCTAGTTCAGCGATTATTTTCCTGCAAGAGACCCATATGAAGGAGAATAATCCCAAAATTATTAAATGAAAGAGGCTTTCCCAAGCATTGTTTGCATCTGCAGGATCTGCGATACGTGGAGTAGAGTATATTTAGCAAGGCCCATTGACTGGGAGATTAGAGAGGTAATTCGGAATAGGCAAGCGAGATGGATCTGACTAAAAGTGTGCATAAATGTGCATATATTTAATCTTATTCATTATTATGGCCCAATCCCTGATGACCCTAGCTATCTGGGGTAGCTGCCTAATATCACCATGGGGCTGAAGGCATCTGATCCTTGGTGGGGATTTCAATTTTCTACAGGATTTGAGACTGGATACCTCTAATACAACAATAAAACAAGTTAAGCCTAAAACCTCTTCGGCCATAATGGCAATAAAGTAAGATTTTGATCTGGTCAATCCCTGGTGATTGGAACTGCCACCCGAACAGTAGTTCACATGCTTTTCGTGACAATTTAATTCTAGGGCTCAAATCCAGGTAATGCAAGAGAGCAGTTTGATAGGACTCTCTTAGCCAACTCGACCTGGCTTTCAGAGACTCAAGCCCTCATTCCGACCGCGGGAGCCAACATACAGCCAGTGCTGGTGGTATGGCTGGCCCCCTATTATGACATTTCTGCCGGGCCAGCGGAAAAGTCAAATCAACATTGAAGCCGGCTCATAATAGAGCCGGCGGCAATGTTGATGTGCAGGCGGTGCAGCAGAACCCGTCACGCATTTCACTGCCCCAAATTCGGGCAGTGAAATGCGTGATAAAGCTGTGCCTGGGGGCCCCTGCACTGCCCATGCCAACTGCATGGGCAGTGCAGGTGCACCCAGGTGCACCCCGAGTCACCCTTACCGCCAGCATTTCCATGGTGGTGTTTACCACCATGGACAGGCTGGCGGTTGGGGATTATGACCGCCCGGCGGAAGCCTGGCGGTATAGTGGAGGGGCCAGCGGTATGGCCATGGCTAATGCACCACGGTCATAATACACTGGCGGAACACCATCAGCCTGTTGGCGGTATTACCGCTAGTGTTCCGCCGGCCACCAGGGTCGTAATGACCCCCTCAGTTGTTTATTTATTCATTTTTTTTAAATAAATCGCTATTCCATGTCTGGGTTTATGGTCTAGGAGGCTTCCAAGGCTACACTTTGAGGGTGCATAATCTCATATAAGGCTAAGCTTGCTAAAGAACAAAAGGCTTAAATTCTGGCCCTGCAGATGGCGGTTGATGCAATGCAAGCCACCCTGGGGCAGGCAAGGCCGGAGGAAAGAAAGAAGGCCAAAGAACAGGTTACACAGGCCAAAAAGAATATAAAGCAGCAGGTGTATGAGGAAAGCCAATTAATTGGCAAATTCCTTGCGAATCCGACAGACTTCTCAGATTTTTACAAAGATTCTAGATCCCACTTAAATCAGGTCTTGACTTCAGATAGCAATATTGCGCGAGAATTTCTTCAACATTATAAACATTTGTATCAGGATGTGCATGCCATTTCTAATGACAAACTGGAGGAGTTTTTTTCAACAGATCAGATTGCCACAAGTAGGCCCCACTCAAAATTCCAGCTTAATAGCCTGCATTTCGGAGCAGGAGGTTATGATTGATTTACATGATATGCCTAATGATAGAGCATGTGGCTGTGATGGCTTCACTGCTGAGTTTTACAAGGCATTTTTAAAAGAGTTTCTTCCTTTTCTGATTGATCTTTTTAACTCAATAAGTAAATGTGTTGTAATACCAGCCACTTTTAAGCAATTTATCATCATAAGTTTTGCAAAAAAATTGAAATCTCCCCTTGATGTGAATTCTTATCACCCGATTAGCCTATTAAACGTGGAATACACGTTTTTTACCAAAGTTTGGGCATCACGCATTAATGATCTGGGCCAAACTTTGATCAATAAATATCAGAGTGGCTTTGTGCCTGGCAGATTGATGGCATCAAATACACACTTCCTTGTCCAGGCACTTGATTATTTTCCAATCATCAAGACCCTGCTGGGATTATAATGTTTGACACAGGGAAAGCATTTGAATTAATGAATTGGGACGCTTGTTTTTTACATTGATTAGATTCAGGTTTCCTGCAGAACTGGTTACTATGATTCAAAATCTGTATCTGGCGGCAGAAGCTCATGTTATAACTAACTCTAAAGACATAGGCATAGTTCAGGTGGCAAGGGGTACCTGGCAGGTTTGCCCCATGTTGCCTATTCTTTTCTCTTCGTTTTTGCAGATCTTCCCATGAAAATCAATAAAGGTTTTTTTTTGTGAGTTAGATTCTCTTACATACAAATTTATCTGGAACGGCAGGATCCCTCGAGTCACATATTCAGTACTACAAAGACCACTGCAGGTTCGGCCTTCCAGACCTCTCCTACTATCAGGCAGCATGGGTATGGTTGGATATGGTAGTTCATAGGGAGGTGGGGACTTGTGGATATGAAAATTGTTTATTTTTTAGGATGGCACAAGAAGCTGGCATTGATCTCCCCACTTTTCTTGAGATCCCAAGAATACCGAAACAGACAAGGTATAAGGTAGTGACCAACATGGCCGTGGTCCTGAAATATTTTCATAGCGCACAGCTAATACAGGCCTGCCATAAGTTAATTTGGCTATCTGACTGCGCATTTGTAGGATAAGACATCCCTAAACCGGTAGCGTTGACAAGGAATGTTTGTGGATATGTGACACTTGGGTGTTTCTTTATTAGTAATTGACTGCTAACCTTGCAGGAAATGCAACAACACCTGGGGCTGCTGGTTTTTCGACTCAGAAGGTGCAATGAGGTCTACTCAGCAGACGTCAGTGCTCTGACCTTTTAAAGGCATATGTCTGATTTGTTCATCCACAATTAACATAAGATAACTTAACCCCCTAGTGTATGGTGCAAATGGTACCCAAGGCTTGTAATGTAAAATGTCTCTCATAAACTGCAGCACTTATTGTGCCACCATGAGTGTGACAAAACAGCGGGACTCCCAGCCCACCATTGATGGTTGGCAGAGCAGTTTTACACTGCTAACTCAACTTTGTAGTTTAAGGTAGTGGCAAAGGTCAAACCTTCCTTTTTAATACATGTAAGTCAACCCTAAAGCATGCCTGTTAGGGTGGAAAAATCCTTTGTATGGTAAGAGACGTGTACCCCTGTCCGGAATGCCCAACTGTACAGTTGTCTGCATCCCTAGTGCAGATGTTCTTGTCATAGGTTAACACGGATCATGTGTATGTGCCATGACCTAGGCCTGTCTCATAAATTGTGGGCTTGTTGGACTGGGAGCACACCCTGGTTAAATATAGAAAAGCGTCAGTGCTGAATAGTGTGCACAGACTGAGTGTGTGTGTTGGATGCATGGGTACATGCAAGGTTACAATGCATGAAAGAAAAGTGCTGGGCTGAAAGTATGCTGTGAAAGTGCACTGACTGGGTGTGCATGCAATTTTACATTGTATGGAGGACCCTGGGTTCGATTTTAGGAAGGCCAGGCCTGCCTGGAAAAGACATAAGGAGGGGAGGAATCACCCAGACAGATTTGTGAATTGCTACATTCCTGTGAGGTGGGTGGGGACACACCGGAGGAAAAAGGAAGAGACTCCTTTTACAGTTCAAAAGACTGCTATTTGATTCAGTGATAGATCACAAGGAAGGGACCTGGACACATCTCAGAAGGGAGATGGAGCTGATAAGAGAATCATAAAGAGTAGAGCTGGGGTCTGGGAATAACCTTTTGATGCACATATCACTGTGGCGGACACCTGTGTACTCGAGTCATTCCCATGAGTTGTGTTGTGAACATTCAGCTGCGGAGTCGTGCTTGCTGTGGCAGATTTCTTTTGTGAAGGAAAGTAAAAAGAAGTGGCCACTTCAAATGAAGCACAAGCCTAATAAAAAACCTTTAAAGATGCAGACCCTAAATCACAGTTGGTGTCTGGAAAAGGACTATTAGAAGGAGAGGTTAATTCCCTTAAAATGTGTCATCTGCCAAGAAGCGTGTGAGAAGGGTAAGTTCTGCAAGACATCAGCCTGTGACCAGGACTGGGGGCCAAGGCCTGCTAGTCTCCCTGCTTGGTGAGGGGACATCTCCGAGAGAAACTAAGACCACCTGCCCTGGAGCCTGGAGCACCACTGCCTGCCTGCTTCATTGAACTCTTCTGTGCTTCGAGAGAGGGTAAGACGAGAACTGGGACAGATGAGCCCCAGGGGAACTCCGTGCTAATGGTGCTGCGGCATCATAGACACTTTCGACTAAGTTCTTAAAGGGTCAAAACAGAGAACTCTTGAGCATTCCCTGATACAGCCACCAGTGAATGAGGAATAACCCTAAACATGTTACACAAAGGAGGGTGGGACAGGGATTCACCTGATAACTGCTAGAGCCCCGACCTCAAGGGAGATTGTGTTTTTACATTTGACTGTATTTGTATTTCTGTGTAATAGTACTACTTCTTATAAAATCGAGTATTTGGCTAGACATCGATTTATTATTTGTATTGTTTGCACTATGAATTATGAGTTGTGTTCACTGACCTGTATCTACATCCACCTGAGAGAACCTTGACAGTGACTGCTTGACCACAGCTACCACTGAGAGTCAAGTGCAGAAGGGGTGGTACTTGGCTAAGTTCAGCAGGATCATTAGTAGGTCGGGCCCCAGGACATCAGGAGTAAAAGGCCTCAACATCATAGTTGGGCCCAGTATCCTCTGCGTGCCCCGTGGCCCTCTGACAGTGGTTCTGAAAAGGCCTAACAAACCCTAAGGCAGGGCACTGTATATTGAAAGTTTGACACTGCTTTTTTACATGTCCTGCAATGCAAACCCCACATTGTTGTTTTTATTGGCGAGTACACGGTTACACGCTGACAATTCAGCAGTGCTTCCTCCTAAATGAGACTAATAATTGTGATACTTTAAGGCATCAAAAGTATTGTTACATTAAACCAGGCTATTATTCAAGTGTAACTTTTGCACAGATGGCAACCACTTTGTTGCCCAAAGTTTTCCAGTGACCATTTACGGTTGTTGGCCAGAAGACAGTCTTCTGCCTTCCTGGGAGGAGCTGTGAACAGCTCTCAGGAAGGAACACAAAAGGCCTGGCATTGAAAGAGATGTGACCTCTCCCTGGCAGGAAAGCCATCAGGGTGTGAGCCCAAAAAGCGAGCTTCAAAGTGGAGTTTGTCTTTGAAGGGCAAATGATGGACACACACAAGACAAGTTGCTCTTTTGTTCTTGCAGCAGGTTGGCATTGAGGCCAGAGAGGGGGAATTTGTTGTCAAACCTGTTTTTTTGTGTCTAGCTAGATGCTACAGTTCACAGGAAGACATCACTAAGTGTGAGGGGATCTGGTAGGGCACTGGATGCCACATTCCTCGACGGCACAAACATAGCATACAAGTGGCACCCCTGGCACCCAGACCTCAGATCATGTCTGTCCTGGAGAGAGAACCAATGAAGTACTTCCCTGCTGTTCCCTGGACCCAGGAAAGAGAGACTGCACCAATACTGGACTGCAGCAGCTACTCCTTGGACTAGCAAAGAGAGGACTGTTTCTGTGGTGCCCTGCTCTAGGAAAAGTCACCCTCAAGCCTCTGACAGAACAAGTGACTCAGTTGGCTGACTTAGTGTTACAACTACAGGGCCACAAAAGCTGAAGAAGTCGGTCTTGGAGACTTGGTAGCCAAGAACTCCTGATTGCTGCTAGCTTGCAGTCCAGAAGACTGAGATGCAAAAATTGTACCCAAGTCTGCTGGACCTGGGAGGGTTGTCAGAATACAGTTTGGCTGCCCAAGACTGAAGTTATCACCAGTTAAAGGGAACCTCTGGTTTCTCTGTAACTGGAGACACGTAGACCAGTGGCAACTGTTTTTCGGCTGTACTTCAAGGAACATCGACCCCTGTGGCCAAAGAACCCCACTGTTTTCGAGGACGTAGGCAGTGTAGCCCCAGGAACACCCCCTTCACCGGCTCAGCATTCTTCAGCAACTTTAGCACCCTGTATCCCTTGCATCAGGACCACTCCATTGAAGTCTATCAAGGTTCTTCCATAGAGCCTGGAACTGGACTGGAGAAATGGAAACTGCTTTGACTGTAAGGTAACTGTCCAGCTAAGTCTCTTTATCACCTATGACTTGCTCCCTGCTGGAGCTGGTTGCCCAAAGTGGGCTAGAGTAGTAGTTCTCCACTTTATAAAAGCCTTTCTAAGTGGGCAAAGTTTGACCTTGAGTGCAGTCTATTACAGTGATTTGTTATGTTGAATGAAACAATAATTTATTATGTTGAATGAAAACTTAGTGATTTATTGTGCCTTTAAAAATTCATATCTTCAGAATCCCCCTGTGAATTTTGTTGTTGAGGTGTTAATTGAAAGATAAAGATATAACATATTTTTATAAATTGGCATCTCATTTTTATTGGAATCTTGTTTCTTCTTATTCAGCAGCTTTGGTACTTGTTTAGTTGATAAAGGCTCATTTCTGAGAGCCACAGCTATGGAGGGTTGAGATAAGATTTTTCTAAATGAATCTGACTGGGCCCAGTACAGGTAGTGAGTTTCTTACACAGTGACATCTCACAACCACACCACACAATAAAACTCTTTCCTCGCACGTGCATAGCATGCATGATGCGATAATAGCTACACTATGCAATGGATGGGCCACTGCCACGTGGGGCTAGCCAAAGCATTACCTTGAATACCCACAGTATGTAACCACTGGTTACTAATAATCGGGATAGGCTTTATATTTTTAAGAATGTATATCATGAATAGGCCATTATCTTGCAGGGATTGTGAGCACATTATCACAAATGTACACAAACACATCACTGACCTTTTAGGTCTCTACTTCTCTCTTATTTCCATTGGCGGCATAATTATTGCTGCTGGAGACTTAAACTAGTGGTTAAATGACCACTCAGGCAACATGTCATTTGACATATAAGCTGTATTCCAGGAACCTATATTTTTTCAACATTCTAACATGCCCACTTTTGTCATGTTCTTGACAGGTTATGTCTTTTGCTTTGTAAATGTAAATATAGTAGCTCTTGACTGGACAATTCCATGTGGAATACATTTTCAACAAGTAATCTCTGAATTCATGTATCAGAAGTTGTCACTTTCTTTTTCCAAATCCCGGGACATGAGGCATTTGAACTATATTTTGCACCTCTACTAAATGAGGAATTTGCAAACATCAATTTTACCAAAGAAACTGACTCACTATAATTCTGCTCTTACAGATATTACCATTGTAACTGCCTCAATAATGTTACTTGAGGTCATTAATTGAAGAGTTCCTACGGAGTGACAAACTCCCACATTAAAATGATGCAAAGGGCTAAGAGAGAACTAGTGAAAATTGACTTTTGACCTCAATATACAGCATTGTTACTTATTCATTTATTTGAAGCAACATTTAATATAGAAATGTACAAAAAGACAATTTCGGTATGACAGTAGTCAGATTTACTGGATTATTTGGATCAGCGTAATTGTAGTATAAATAAAAGGCACAATGGCATGGAATTTAACAGTAAAAACAAAGAGGCAGGTTAGGACCTTTCAAAGTTAAGCATATACACCATTGTACAAACATACACAGTTTGATTTGAGTGTAGTATGAGCCATTTACTCCTGCTTGCCCTTTCTGTGGTCAAGAACTGGTCTAAATGGTGAATGGGTGTGCATCCTAAAAGGCAGAAGGCCTGGAACCTCGATGCTAACATAACTGGACTGATTTAGAGTTTGGTGGATGGGGTTACTCTGTCACAAAGGTGACAGTTATCCCATCCACCGTATTACCATCCCATTATAGGCTATGGGAATCATACTACGGCGGACGGGATATCCATCACGTTTGTGACGTAGTAACCTATCCACCCTATCACGATCCCATTGTATCCTATGGGAACAGTAAAATGGCAGACGGCCTATCCCTTACATTTGTGACAGAGTTACCTGTCCACCAAACTCGAAATCAAGCACAAAGTGTCAAAGAGGTCTCTAGGGGAAGTATCCTAAACAGCTTTGAAAACTGTTGTCAGAAATTCTGTTTATGCCCGTTTATGGAAACAAATCATCCAGCCTGGAAACAATAAGATGAAGTGATGGTGTGGCTTTGGAGATTGTTCATGGATCTAGTGGTTTTGTGCAGTGGGTTGAAGAAATATTGGAGAATACCCACTAGTAGGCAATAACACTCGTCAATTTATTAAGTAGTGAACTGATCAGTGCCTTGCCTCTATGGAAACATATGTAATAGAATTTGTTTTTAAATCACAGAGAAAATAAATAAATTATGGAGCCGTTCTAGTTAGGTTCACATTTTACACACACAAAACCATATAAATTCAGCAGTTATAGTTATACTTATGTTAGGAAACTATAACTCGTGGCCTAAAGTTACTTTATGGCACATGTTATAGTTTCTTCAAATATGGAGCAGTGCTTATCACCACCAGAGCGTCACGAAAAGTGATGCTTCAGTGGCACTAGGGGCCCTTAAATATGCCCCTAAGTCTCTTGGAAATCATTGAAGTATGAGTTCATGCCTTTTAGAGGGATGGTCTGGCATCTTGTATTCATCTCAAGGACATGGGCTCTGTACATAGCAAGTGTAGCCAAGTGACAGAGTGACAGCATTTCCAAATACCAGACTTATTATAACTTCACAGGGGCTGCCCAAACAGGTCAACTATCTAAGGTGGCCTAGTATCTGGTGGATCAAGCAAGTCCACCAACATTTCAGCCCACTCCCCCAAATCATCTTCCAACTTAATATCCCTCCTACATTTGCGCATAAACCCTTTCTCAGCCACCGCCCACTCATCCATATCTCTCACCCACAGTCGCACCTCAGGGGGAGAATGGGAAAGCCAATATATAGCTACTCTTCGTTTTTCCAGGACTGATCCCATGATCAGGAATTTCCTGCTACGAGCTCTCTTTTTTCATACTGGGAGCAACCCCAAAAGGCATTGCTTAGGCTCTCATTGGACCACCCATCCCATGGCAGTGTTCCACCAAGCTATTACTCTCTGCCAACCTGCTCCACGGAGCAATGGGGGCAAGCAAAGGTCCTTTCCGGGTACATTGCATGCAATATAATGGGGGTCAAATATACCCGATGAATAGATCCAAACTTATAGGCAAAACAAAAAGTATTTTTCCTATGGAAAGTAGGTCATAACTATAACTACCTCCTGGCCTCCCGGCTATCGGCAGTAGGTAATATATGCATATATATATAAATATATATATATATATATATATATATCCACGCCAAAAACAATTCAAAATCTGGCACTCCTTGCAAAACAATGCCCTTCATTTATTTCAAAAATATATATATGACTGCCAGTAGGTAGGTATAGTTAGGACAATGTTTCCGTAGAAAAAGTGTTTTTTGACTTGTCTACATCTTTGGCGCCATTTAACGAATCTTCATGACATTTTCCCCAAAAAATGTCCCCGAAAATCTTGTTGTACATAGCAAGTTTCGGGGTGATCCGTCAAGTGGGGGCCAAGAAAAAAGGGGGGTCACAAAAGTGCATTTCCCATGTTAATTTCCATAGGAGCTTTGAACACGACTACACCCCGAAACATTGGACGTAATTATACCAAATTTGGCAGAAAAGTAGCTTTCGGTATGCAGATTACATTTGTTGATATTTGATGTAAATCTGTTCAGTAGTTTAAGAGAAATTAAAGGAAAACCGAATTTGTATATCTAGAGGCACGGAGACTTTGCAAATACTCCCGATCTCGAGTTGAGATCTAATTGGCTAGCAACACTTAAATCAGGAAGTGTTGGCAGCCATAAGCCGAGTCCTTGACAAAAAAGATAAAAAATAAGAAAAGGGGCCAGGGTAGGACACCCTGACCCCTTAGTTCTGGTGCCCCAGGGCAAAAAGGCACTTAAAAAAAAAAAACATTTTGCTGCAAATTCACGAAAGGTCGCACATCCACAGCAAAAATATTTTAAAAAGAAACAGGTGCGGTCTCCCATGCTTGTTTTAATAAAGCTCCTGGGTGGGCAAGGTCTCGGGGGCATATAAAAAAGGGTGTGTTCTACACCCCCCCCCCTCCTGGGGATTATTTATGCCTTGGGACTGCCACCTCCCCTGGGTCCAATATATCATTTATGTGTAGGGGCCCATGCGGCCCCCTCAGCCCCGGGGACCGCCACCTCCCCGGGGCTCAAAATGTCATTTAGTCAGGGGGGCCTATGTGTTCCCCTACACAGCCCTGGGGACCGCCACCTCCCCAGGGCTGAAATAATATGATAAAGGGTGTCCATTGCAGACCCCCAGCCCCGGGGACCACCACCTCCTCTGGGCAATTGATTACAAATAAGGGGGGGGCTGCATGGCCCCCCTGCAGCCCCTGGACCTACCACCTCTCCAGGGCTGTTTAAAGATGGAGAGGGTTCCCCCTCGTGGAGCCAATAATGGCCCTGGGGACCCCCCCCCCACCATGGCTGACTTCTGTTGTGTCCCAGGGTGCCGGACCCTGGGACATAGCTGTTTGCTGCAAATTGGCAGGAGCTTTGAGAGCTCCCGCCTAGTCAGAGCAAACACAACTTCGCTCCCAGCAAGTGATAGCTGCCAAACAGCTCTCGCTTGCTGGGAGCAGAGGTTTCCTCTGTTTCCTTTCCCACAGAGATGCAGACAGGGCAACAGAGGAAACAATTGCTCTCACAGACAGGGAGCTGCATGTTTAGCAACTCCCTGTCTGTGACACCAATGCCGGCTCCCCCAGGAGGCAGCGTGCCGGCTGGGACCAAGGGGGCCTTGAGGCTCCCTCCACGGTCCAATTGCACACTGGGTGCCCTGGAAGGCACCCAGAGGAGATGGCTGGGCCCAGGGAATGGGTTCCCTGGGGCCGAAATCGTCTTAGGAGGGCCATTGAGAAGAAGCCGCCCCTGTTAGGAAGGGACACCCTTAACATGCCCCTTCGTATTACCGAATAGCAGGACCTATTTGCAATTCCGTAATACTTTATCGAATCACAAATAGGGCTTTCCACATGCCAGAGCGGTCACAAAGGCTCCAATGCGAAACAGACTGTTGGCGACTACTAAAAGGTTTTGTACATCTAGCCCTATGCAACGTATAAGCAGAGGTGCTTCTCCCTTTTTACCCACAAAAAAGAAACCCTGCACATAAATTTGTTTGGTTGTGGTCAAGAGGTGCATGTGCTATATGGGTGGGCAGAATTAATCTGAAGGAACATATGAAAGGAAATACAGTATTGATTATTGTTAGAAATGGGGTCTTTGGTTGACAGTCAGGTCACCCCCTGTTCAAGCAAGGACTCTCACTCTAGTCAGGGTAAAAGAGAATCACCCTCAGCCAACCCCTGCTTACCCCCTTGGTAGCTTGGCAGAGCAGTAGGCTTAACTTCAGAGTGCTAGGTGTAAAGTATTTGTACCAACACACACAGTAACTTAATGAAAACACTACAAAATAACACAGTTTCGAAAAATAGGAAATATTTATCTAAACAAAACAAGGCCAAAACGACAAAAATCCACAATACACAAGTCAAGTGATCAATAAAAATGCAAAAAGAGTCTTTAAGTAGTTTCAAACACACACTAACGCTATTAGTGTGAAAAAGTACCTTGGGTGCGTCAAAAATAACCCTGCACGGCAAATGCGCGTCAAAAAGGGCTTGCGATGCGTTGATTCCACTCACGAGCAGGGCCGTGCGTCGTTTCTCCTTTCGCCAGGTTGGTGCGCGTCGTTTCTTCTCTCCGCAGCAGAGCGATGCTTCGATCCGGTCAGCACTCTCGAGTCCGGGCAGGCCTTGCGTTGTTTTTCCACGCCCAGCAGTACATGAGTCAGAAATCCAGCCGCACAATGATCCGAAAAACCCCGCAGCGCGGGTTGCGATCTCCCAGCCTCCGTCAGCGATGCTGCGCGCTGTTTCTCCTGCTCCATGCATCGATTCTTCATTGCGTTTCCTGCGAGCGTCGATTCTCAGCTACGGAGCCGGCGGCGCGTCGTTTCTTCAGCCGCAGATTGGAGTTGCGTCAATCTTTTCCCCGCATGGCGCTCTGTGCGTGGATTTCCTTGTCTTTAGGCTGCCAGCTTCTCCTTTCAGGGTCCCAGGAACTGGATGGGCACCACAGGGCAGAGTAGGAGTCTCTCCAGAGACTCCAGGTGCTGGCAGAGAGAAGTCTTTGCTGTCCCTGAGACTTCAAACAACAGGAGGCAAGCTCTAAATCATTCGCTTGGAGATTTCTTCTCAAGATGGAAAGCACACAAAATCCAGTCTTTGCCCTCTTACTCTGGCAGAAGCAGCAACTGCAGGATAGCTCCACAAAGCACAGCCACAGGCAGGGCAGCTCTTCTTCCTCAGCTCTTCAGCTCTTCTCCAGGCAGAGGTTCCTCTTGTTTCCAGAAGTGCTTCTAAAGTCTGTGGTTTTGGGTGCCCTTCTTATACCCAATTTCTCCTTTGAAGTAGGCCTACTTCAAAGTAAAGTCTCTTTTGAATGTGAAATCCTGCCTTGCCCAGGCCAGGCCCCAGACACTCACCAGGGGGTTGGAGACTGCATTGTGTGAGGGCAGGCACAGCCCTTTCAGGTGTGAGTGACCACTCCTCCCCTCCCTCCTAGCACAGTTGGCTCATCAGGATATGCAGGATACACCCCAGCTCCCTTTGTGTTATTGTCTAGTGTGAGGTGCAACCAGCCCAACTGTCAAGCTGACCCAGACAGGGAATACACAAGCAGGCAGAGTCACAGAAATGGTATAAGCAAGAAAATGCTCACTTTCTAAAAGTGGCATTTTCAAACACACAATCTTAAAATCAACTTTACTAAAAGATGTATTTTTAAATTGTGAGCTCAGAGACCCCAAACTCCACATGTCCATCTACACTTTAATCAGATTTAAAGGTAGCCCCCATGTTAACCTATGAGAGGGACAGGCCTTGCAACAGTGAAAAACGAATTTAGCAATATTTCACTGTCAGGACATGTAAAACACATTACTATATGTCCTACCTTAACCATACACTGCACCCTGCCCTTGGGGCTACCTAGGGCCTACCTTAGGGGTGCCTTACATGTAAGAAAAGGGAAAGGTTAGGCCTGGCAAGTGGGAATTTACAGTTAAAACTGCACACACAGACACTGCAGTGCCAGGTCTGAGACATGATTACAGAGCTACTTATGTGGGTGGTGATGCAGGCCCACTAGTAGCATTTGATTTACAGGCCCTGGCCACCTCTGGTGCACTGTACTAGGCACTTACGAATACATCAAATATGCCAATCATGGATAAGCCAATTACATACACATTTTGTAAAGGGGCACTTGCACTGTAGCACTGGTTAGCAGTGATAAAGTGCCCAGAGTAACAAAAACAGTAAAATCAGAGTCCAGCACACATCAACAACCTGGGGAACAGAGGCAAAAAGTTAAGGGAGACCACGCATAGTAAATTGCCAAGGAGTAGTCAAAAGAAATGTAGTTCATGCTATCAGTACATGACTCGTATGTGATTCAGGAGGCATATTGGAAGAGATATTCACATGTGTGCGTATGTAGTGCTTTCCTCTTATCTAGTTTCTAAGCACTAACATAACACAACAGAAATGCACTTCTGAGGTCAAAGAAGACTTTTATTGTTGTTATATGAATGACGAATTAGTAGCTTTCCAGTCCGCGTTAATCAAACAAAATATATCAGTTTGCAATATACACAGCAGGTTATATTTATAAGATATTGAATGCAAAGCAAAACAAATACTTCACCGTGTAGGAACTATTTACAGCTACATCTTTCTAAGGTCTGCAAGCTGATGACCCCTGTCAGCCGCGAGAAAGAGTTTCATCTACCCACACGGGATGCTGGCAGCTGGCGCCAAGCTCCAGCACGAGGTCCGGCAGATTCGAATCTCACTCTCTGCAGCCTGTTACATTTGTTACAAAGGTGTGCCCCCTCCTCTCAGACCTGGGAAACTGAGCAAGCCTTTTGGAGACTGGCCAGGTCTCCAAGACTACTCCTGTTCCCAAGCTCAAGCAGAGAGAAAAACACCCATGTACCCTCTCTTATCAGGTCTAGTCTACTGTGAGAGCAAAACATCTTGGTTCATCTGGTGCAAAAACACAGCTTGGAAAAATACAGCTTGGATTCTCAACTGCAATGTCTAACTCCACGTTAAAGGCAATGGGCAGCTAACCTAAATATCAAATGCAATGTCATGTTAAAGGCAATAGGCAGCTAACCTAAATATCAAATGCAATGTCTAGTGTCATGTCAAAGCCAATAGGCATCTAAGCTGAATACAAAATGCAATGTCTTATATCATGTCAAAGCCCATAGGCAGCTGAGCTGAATATAAAATGCAATGTATAATATCATGTCAAAGCCAATAGGCAGCGGAGCTGAATACAAAATGCAATATATAATATCATGTCAAAGCCAATAGGCAGTTAAGCTGAATATAAAATGCAATATATAATATCATGTCAAAGCCAATAGGCAGCGGAGCTGAATACAAAATGTAATATGTGATATCATGTCAAAGCCAATAGGCAGCGGAGCTGAATACAAAATGTAATATATGATATCATGTCAAAGCCAATAGGCAGCGGAGCTGAATATATGATATCATGTCAAAGCCAATAGGCAGAATATCTAATAGCATGTCAAAGTCAATAGGCAGCTAAACTGAATACATCATGTCAAAGTCAATAGGCATGCAATGTCAAAGCCAATAGGCGGCTAGACTGGATACAGCATGTCAAAGCCAATAGGCAGAATACAGAATGTAATGGCTAATGCAATGTCAAAGCCCATAGGCGGCTCAACTGAATACAGAAAGTAATGGCTAATGCCATGTCAAAGCCAATAGGCAGAATACAGAATGTAATGACTAATGCAATGTCAAAGCCCATAGGCGGCTCAACTGAATACAGAAAGTAATGGCTAATGCCATGTCAAAGCCAATAGGCACAATACAGAATGTAATGACTAATGCAATGTCAAAGCCCATAGGCGGCTAAACTGAACAAAACATACCATGTGCTACTGGTGAACATTGAGCAACTAATATGCGCAGTGGTGAAACACAAAGTCATTGGTCAAAACAAACTTTATCAAATGGCAGTACATTCCGCCCTTTGACCAATGAATTTTTGTTTCACATATCTCTTGTTTCAAACAAAAACAAAAAAAAACATCAGCACAAAAAAAACCATTATCAGCCAATCAGATTTGAATGATCAAAACAATCCCTGTAAAGCAATAGAAGTGGATTAACACATTGATCTCATAACCTTTCACATCAGCTACATCTACATAGAGAAGACTGGGCAAATTTTTTTTATACTCTGAATGAGTCTCTAATTCAACAGTGTTAGCAATTTGATGTGGCATGAGTTCTACTCATGTAAAGGTGCACGGTCCACCTGAAAGGTTTGCTGGAAGATAAGCAAAAGTCAGAGTTCCATACGAGAGGAATCACAATAACACTGGGGTAAGTCCTGCATCCAAAAACCTTGTGATGGGAAGGCTACTTTAAAATGGATCAGATTGAGTCTAAAATAGGTTAGAAGAAGCCGGTGATTTGTATTCTCTATCCATCTCAAATATGGTTCCAGGGCTTTAATTGTAACAATCTGCGAGTACAGGTCCACCGATTTCATATCCAAGACACCTCTTAGCCTCTCCTCCCCACAGCGGGATGCAAATCTGTCTTTCACAATCAACTTGACGTTCCTTGGAAGACATGTGGGGGAATTAAACCAATAAATTAAAGTCTTGAATGCCCAATTTTACATACATCAACCACGGTATCTTGTTCACATTATCTAGAGCTAGACAATCTATCATAAAGGCTCTGACTAAGCCTGCTTTTGGATTTTGCCAACACTTAATCCACAATAAGAGTGATAAAACTTTTATTTGATCGGTTATGTAAGGGAGGCCCACCTCCTCGTAACATATAAAATTTGCTGTATTTTTTGGGACTGCAAGCAACCTATGGGTAAAGGCATTCTCGATATGTTGGAGATTGTCTAATTTCTGGTAACCCCTACCCCGTAAATAGCTGCAGCAATGCATTTGGTTTTATACAGGGTGATCATCTCTGCCAGAGGTTTATGGCCTATTAGCCTAGCAAATTGAAAAATGCCCTCCACATTTCTTTCCAATTGTTGTACTTTCACAAGGATATGTGATTTCCATCCTAGGGAAGAGCCAAAAACAGTACCTAAATAACTAAAATCCTTTGCACATTTTAAAATGGTACCCCCGATTCTAAAATGCGTCGCTTTCGTGCATGATGGTCCGCATGTCATGGTATATGATTTTGAGTGGTTTACTTTTAAGTCCAGGCCTTCAATATATTCAGTGAAGAGGTCTAACACCTTGTGGAGTATTGGCACTGACCAATCCCCCACCTTCAGGACGTCCACACCTGCCCAGAGTAAATAATCTGTAATACCATTAATATAAATTAAGAACAGAAAAGGTGCTAAAATACAACCCTGTCTGATGCCCCTCTTGGACTTAATTGGAGACAATAGTTCCCCTTGTGGGCCATATCTGTCTGATACTTTAAGATCATAATGCAAGCGTCTCAGTAAAATAAGCAAATCTGAATCCACCCCCATTGTCTGCATGAGTTCCCATAATTTATCCCTGTTAAATCAATAAATGCCATATGAATGGCACCACCCTTGGCCTTTAAATATTTACTAGTAATCAGACTTAGATTTAGTATTTGCTCCACAGTTCCTAAACCCAGTCTGAAGCCATTCCGGATAGGAGTTAAGATCTTGTTCTCTTCGGCCCATTTCTCAAGTCGGGCGAGGATGGCCCTTCCCAGGATATTTACTGTGGAGTCTATTAGAGATAACAGGCTGGGCATGATTGATCTCACTTTTTAAAAATGGGGGACAAGGATGGACATCGTCCATGACTATGTGACTTAGAGCTGTGCTTCTCTTTCCCAGGCTGCTATTAATGGTGAACTTCCATTACTGAAGTGTGATGTAAATTTGTATCCTTTTATTGAAAGTGGAGATCCTTTCTAATCCTCTGTGGCAGCAAGGGCTCCTGTTTGTACCCAGGAAAAATACATGAGACTAAGTTCATCTGTAAAGGCTGTCAGGCGAAAAACACAACTTGGAAAACCCTGCTGTGGCCTACAAGACCTGGACAGTTTCTGCAGCCATTGTCAAAGTGGCTTCAAATCTATCTTTGTGCCCTGCTGATATTCCATGTTCAAGTCCTATATAGCACAATATCATATTTTTGACAATATGTACTCCATATTTGCATGCAACCATTCGCCTTACAACGAAATAATTGACTTTTACAGTAACCTTGACAAAAACTCACTTTCTCCACTTGCCCATGGCTGTTACCAATGTACATGGATGAGCTGATACAGCTTGTAGAGCTGTTTTTGACCGATAGATATGATTGGTTGTAGAAAAACAGTACATCAGAGGAGTCCCTGCAGTGTTTTGATTTGTTAGACAGCTTATTGGTATCACGGCTGATATAGATGTTAGTTGAGGGGACATGTTTTGTACAAAGCCCACCTAATATTGTAATCACTTCCAGTAGATTTAGCAGTGATTAATTCGCAACGAGTGACAGAGATTATTGCACAGAGTGGTTGTGTTGTGGGGTGATTAAGATCCTATTATGAACACCATGTGGTGGGATCTCATTTTAAGTCTGGCTTGACAGCTCAACTTCCATTAGGCTTTTTGTGATCACCAGAGACAGAGCTTTAAGAAATAGTATGGAGAAAGGAGCTTAGGCTTCACCCGCATGTTCTTCTTCTTTACAAGTGTTTTTTTAGGCTTGAGATGTGTGCTTCCCTAGAGAAAGAGTGATTATACTGCACTTTTGCTTCATGGAAACACTTGTGCTCAATGCAGAAGGCCTTAGCTGGGTATGGTAACAGTCCAGTAATCAAGGCTGATCCGTTTATTATGAAATGTTACTGCAAAGGCAGTAGTTCTGAATTATTTATTGTGAAAGGCATTTGTTAAAGGCAATGGTCTTTGCTATTGGATCGGTATAACACTGTACTGAATCCTGTAAACATTGCTTGAAATACAACAGATTATCAAAATGGGTAATATTTGTGGTGCTGGTTATTCCCTCTGGTATGTCTTGAAGAAAGAATATATATTAAAAGGAAAGACTAAATTATGCTGTCGAGGAATAATTGTTTCTTTTTATCTGACCCATTTTTGCAAAAGAGCGTTTGAAAACTAATGTATCTTTTTCTATGTTTACCAAGTTATACAACCGCTTGCTGGTTTTACACTATTTCACAAAATGTCTTCAGGTCTATGATGTCTGCATGTTGATGTAAGTCAGTAAATATATGCATCCTGAACTAAAAGTACTAGTTCCTTCTCCATAGTTGCACAGTATTGTAAAAAATAGCAAATACTGAAACTGTATGCAAATGTTCTAAATCTTTTTTTTTCTTGTGGCCACTGCAATGCAGCCAGTGCTTCCACCTAAATGTGACTTGTATCTATACTTGGTCCAGATCTGTCTCTTTTTGCATTTTCTTCAGAGAAGCAGCTGAAAAACGCAGAAATGGAATATGGAGAGGAAGCCATGCAGCATCTGACAGAGACAGTTGGAGCCATTAAGCAACTGGTAACTTAAACCATACATTTTATAAAACAGCTAACATACCTTTTAAAGTAGTTTGTTATAAAAATGTAATGTTCCAGCCAAAGGTGATGTGAGTAATTATCAGGTACTGAAATGGTAATGAATAGAAGAGTGAGGGCATGTTTTAGAGATTGGGAGAGTGGGTGCCCAGTGAAAAGGTGTAGAAATCAATGATTGTGCGCTGGTCATCCACAGGACTGCACCCTTGGTGCATTTAGAGATATCTGCTGTATTAGGGTAGTCCACCAGATGAAGATTTTACCTGTCCAAGTCTGTCATGCAAAGCAAGGTAGATCAGGACATGGAAAATGCATTAGAACCCTCTTTGCAGGGCATTATTGTTGTTTTTTAGAAATAAAACTTCACCTTCACCTTGTGGGTTTGTTTCTGAAAAACAAAAAAGAATGTCATGGTGGTGCCCTCAACATTCATTTCTAATGAAAGGGCACCTGCCATTTTCATGGGAGTAGTTTCTTATAGATACTAACTATCAAAGAGGCAGTCTACTCAAAACAGAGCAACAGTCTGTCACTTCGAGGTCTGTGCTGGGATGCCAGTGCCTTCACAGCCTCGACAGATTTCCTACTGGTTCTAAATTATTCCTTTAGTGGGTTCCAAACGTCTCTGGTTGTGAGTCTGCTTTCCCGGCCATAATGCCACTTCCTTTGTTGTGTTATCTAGGTCCTCTTCTCAGTTAACCTGATACCACCTGACTTCAACTTTATTGAAAACCGGAGTGTCTTCTTCCTATCCTTGACACTTCTTCTCTGAAATTCACACCGCGGTACATAACTTCTAATTGCCAGTGTCGTGCATGTAGACACTACTTTGACTGACGCACAACCTTCTTTTGAGCTTGTGTTATCTTTGATTAGCCTTATGGAAAGAAAAAGGTTGCTTAAATGAGTGCAGTGTAGTGAGTGGTCTTTTTCTTTCTTTGTAGGCCATTTCTTGATTTCCTTTTCTCACTTGTGGTGGTTATGTACGCCTCTCTTCCTACTGCTCCTTTCCCCATTGCTGTTGTAGATGTTATTTTGTCTGTGGGAATGTGACTGGTTCAAGCTCAACATTGTTGGATGTTAGACTGCAATTGGCAAGTCTTTTGGTAAAAATAAAATGTTTGCAACACAAGTTTATGGGATCTTTCAGCTATTTAATCAGTATGTCCCTATTTATATGACATCATGCTATTCCTTCCAAGCATCAAGTCACTTTGAAGAAGACCTCAAACCTTTCATTTTGAACCCACTGTTGGCTGCTCTTTTACATGTATAGTGCTAGTAAAAGGGCTGCCGTGTCCAAGTTAGTGTTAGGTCATGACTTCAGTGAGGGAGAGGAGGCCTCAACTAAATTTCTTTCGTTATATTTTTGTGCATATTTCATATAGTTTATTTTGACTCCTATACAATTATCAAAAGTTTGCCCTATTATTCAAATGATAAGAAATCGAACAAGAAACAAACGAGAAAAATGAAATCTTTCGACCTCTTTTCTGGACATTTGTTTAGTAAAAACACTACCTATAAAGACTCGAAGTGTGTGTGCATAAATATCTGTTTAAATATACATATATTTATTTATTAACACACACAAACTGTGGGAACTCAGAAAAGAGGTACTCACTGCCGAAGAGAAATTATAAAATATAGTTGTTTAAGGTACTTGGCAATAGCATTTTCTATTCTAGCAATAAAAAACCATAAGAGGAAATGCAGTGGGCCAGTTATTTACTAGTAATCACATCACTGCTGCAAGTTCTGAATGAGAGAGTGCTATAATGAAACTAGAAGCGCAGAAGGGAGGGAGCAGCCCCGACCATCCAAAGGCGTGATCACTGTAATAACAGGACTGCCCATTGGTAGCCACTGATGGCCACCCATTCTATGACCCAGACGCTGACTCTTCTGATTAGAACTTAGTCACCGCCTCTCACAAACTGGACCTCTTGTTATATAAACAATACACATCGATATTTGAAGTCTGCGAGAGAGACCCACGGTACCCCTCCCAATCCCCCACCGCAGTATATCCCTCCCTGTCTCAATGATCCATTACTGGAGCCAAAAGTCAAACCCCAGGGGATAGGTGGTCACTTGTTTACCATGGTGGGTTTCCTTTTCGTGTATAAACTACTGGTTTTCCCCTCTTCCCCGCAGCTGTTTCTTATGCATCATGGGACTCCATCATGCAACTTGCTTGTACAGATGGGACATGTGATATGATGTTCTTGAATGTTTTTTGCCTTTTAGTCACACCTGTAGTCACTTTGACATGTGTATAACTTTACTGTATGGTTTCAATCATTCTTACAGCCTTGTAAATTTGTATCACAATTCATGGTTCCTAACTGTGACACTACCCCAGTTTCGGAAGTGCTAATAAAATTTGCTTTAAAAAAACCTATTCAAGTGAACTGAGTCTAAAGAACCCTTCTGTGATTTCTGCAGCACCAGGTGCAGATTACATGTGGGCAAGAGGAAATGGACTACTGGTCTGTGGTTTATGAAACTTGACTCGAACAGGATACTATTCACTATGAAACTTTTTTAATGATGCTCGCTCAGATTACAGGGAAGATGGGACCACAGTTTGTCATGAACCCATCCTTGAAGAATTCTAGCATTACATACAGGTCATAGAGCCTGGCATGTATCCTTTGCCCCTTCCACTATCCCTCAAATGTAGCTAAATGTCACATGCAGCTCGCTACCATAGATGGCGGTATTTACTCTTCCAAACAAGTTCCACTCCTCTAGATTAATTATTAATTTGCAGTCCCACTCTTTCAACAACCCCACCAACAGGTGAAGCCAAAGAAGGGATGACAGAGGAAAGCTTGGACTACTAAGAAGGCGTGTACTGAAACTTGTTCTGGAGGACATTTTCTAGTTCGTTTAGCATGCCGATTCAAAGTCAATGGGGTCACCAAGAACCCTGTAACTTTCTCCTTCCTTATATTTTCCAGCACCCTCAAATTTTTGGGAATTGAGGGGGAAAGGCACAGGGAATCTCCTCTGGCCAGTGTAAGGGCCCTCCATGGCCCACTGACTTGGCCCTCTTTCACAGAATTGAAGGGAAAGTGCATTGTCCCTGGAAGTAAATTGGTCAAGTCATGGATTCTGGAAGTGAAGATCTAGTCCCTAGGACATGGGAGGACTCCAGTGGTAAGTGACTGAGGACAGTAAGGCCCAACTGAATTGGAGTTCTAGACGATCCTTTTTTTCTGGAATGTAAACAGCAGTGAAAGACGTCAGATTCTCTCATAAAGAGGCAGCCAGGGCTTATGCGAATGTTAATGTTTAGGATTTTGTCCCTCCTGTAGTTTGACATAAGGCTGGCAACCTGTTGCCACCCCTGTCCACAAACGTCCGCTGCCAAAGCAGAGGTAAATGCCAGATGTGCCCGATGGATTGCTTTTGGCTCCCGCAACATGAAACGACTGATGCCCTTCCAGGACCAGCCATCTCTGTCCTGAATTACATTTCCATCCAGAGTATGACCCCAGCAGAGTGGCATCCATCATCAAAACAATAGAGATATTAGAACAGAGCAGTTATCTTGAATTCAAGAGAGACTGGTACTAATGCTTTGCAGTCCTGCCCCGATAGGGTTTCACCAAGAGATACATTTCTGAATAAGACATTTCAAGTGCAAATAGTCCCACCAGAGTACCCTGGACATACAGCTGTCCCCAGGCAGTGGCCTCCAGTTTTTATAGTAATGATGAATGTGTGTTGTTGAGAGAAAGCAACCTGTTCACTTTGAGTCAGCTTTTACAAGCGATCTTGAGCCGAAGGAACTGGGACATATACCAATTGGTGAGAAACTCAAATATCTGGAGGATAATGCATACTTGACTGGCATTGACCTTTACCTTCTGACTTTTAAAAAGTATAAGTACAAATAAAACAGTTGTTCTGGTAATAACACACGTGAGTTCCACTCCTGTACAACAAAGCCACTACTGGTGCCAATATCTTTGTGAAGGGTCTCACGACTGTCAAGAGACCAAAAACAAAACAAGAAATGGATCAGGGACCTGCCCCTTCTGGAGTCTCAGGAAGCTCAAGGAGTCTCTGGCCACCGGTTTGCTCAAGTATGCACTTGCCAGTTTGAGAGTTAGGATGAGGGCAATTTAGGGGGAAAACTGCCCAAGTTGCCAACATTGTGAATGGGACCCTTTAAATTCTGTGATGAGCCATTTCAGGTCCAGGTTTGATGTCGCCAGAGGGCTTCTGAACCATGAACAATGTTGAGCACACTCCCTAGCCTTCCTCCAAAGTTGAACTGGACAGATGGCTTCCTTTTGCAATAATACCTGCCCACACTTGTGTGAAAATGGCTTTTTTACTTGCCATTTGGGATGTGGTGGTATAGTAAAGAACAGGTATGACACGATATGGCAAAGGAATTTGAGATTTTATGAAATACTTTTGAGAAATGAGTTCTTGAGCATACTGACACTTGCCAGGGATCTGCAATAAAATGGTTGCTGCCCACCCATGTTAAGAGTTTGGTGTCTGAAGTGGCATAGACATGCCTTCAAAGGCTTCCTGGAATTTATAGCTCTAGTTGAACTGAAGTGGGGGCCTCCTCAACAATGGTCCTTTCCTCAAATTTCATCCTGATGACTGTCTAGTGGGTGAGGAGGACTAGAACATGTTCACTGAGCTCTAGCCAAACAACTTTGGGCCTGAAAAGCAAGAGTTATTATTAGTGCCTTCTGAATCGCTTCCATCTTCCATGACTGCATAGATGCTACTGTATTGTTGACGTTGCAGCCATAGAATTTGTAGTCATGGATCAAAGTCCATCAAGTGTGATTTTTGGCAAGAAATGATTCATGACTCCATTGTAGCCAGGAAGTCAGTACAAACCTCTGCATTCTGCATTGCCTTAAACAGGACTTCAGAATCTTTGAGTGGGGGTTGCACATCGGAGGGTGCCTAGTAACAGCTCTGATCACAAAGATCATGGTAACAAGAAGCCTGTTCATGGCATCTTCCACTCTTCTTTCAATGTTTGTAGACCTATATATGTTTGTTGTCTTTGCTAATGCTCTCTGATGTAATGGTGATTCATGAGGTTAGTCCTCTTAGTCTCCCACTAGATGATATGTGGTCAGGCGCAGCAGCATTTTCCTGCATTTACCTATTTAGCCCCACATCATAGCACAGAGACTAGACAGAGAAGGTGAAGTAAGTATATACTTTTATTTATAAATAAAAGAGATTTGCCACTCACATCTGATGTTTGAGTAAGTGATGTCTATTCAATGGATCGATTCAGCGATGCCAGTTCTATTCCTAATTGTTATTCATGTGGAAAATGATCAGGAGAGTGCAGCACTTCAAACAACCTAGCTATTCCGAAGTTGAGTATTTTAGTGTGCACCAATCAGTCTTTTTTTCTATCTCTTCTCTCTTTCTGTACCATCTCTTTTTGTTGATATTGACAGCTTTTGATACTTCAGGGGTTTAGTCATACAGAGGAACGTTCAGTGGTGCCATAGACAGTCCCCTGAATTGGGCTCCTGCACAGGCAAATTGCATATTTGCACTTATTCCTTCTTGCCTTTACTTCATCAAGGTCCACCAATTGCTGCTTTTCTCAGTCTTATCATAGTTGGTCCAAATCTACACTCTGCTTCTAACAGGCCAGAAAGATCTGATCTGTTCGGGAGACTGCACGTTTTTCCAAATTTTTGGCTGCGGGACTTCGATGAAGTATAGGACTGAGATCCATTCTTCAGCACTGGACACACTTTTCAACGAGGATCACTCGTGCTTTTGTGTGAAAACCTGTTTCCAGGTTCTCCATCGTTCTGTTGCCATGTTTCCTTGCAAATGTTAGCATGCCACTAACTGCTGTTTCTGCCCTTCTTGTGGTCTGTTCGGTGTAATGTCTTCATGCAGCGTTTGTTAATAGAGAGCTCCCCAAACAGGAAATTCGAGTGACTTTTTCAAGAACTGCACTCCCTATGTAAAAGTTATTTTTGAACATCAATTTCGATAATAAAAACTAAATTATCTGTCTTTCATAAAGACTTGCTGAAACTCCACACACAATAGGTATTGTTTTAAAAATATTTTTGTGGCCATTCACATCAACCAAAAGATCTGATTTTTAGGTTACCAGCCGAGGAGGACTTTCACAACTTTCACATTAGGAGAGCCTTCTTTTGAACTGTAATATAGATTTTAAGGGATTCAATTGGATTGTGTCCCCAAGGACAAATAGCATCAGAGGGATAGTTCAGGTATTGTTTTTACATTTTCCCCAGCATGGAGATAAGCTGTAATGCTCTAGGGAGCAATTTATCACAGACGAAGACTGCTTCCTGTTAGAATGTTCTCATTTGCTTAAAAGGAAACAGTGTAATTAAGAAAAATAAAAAAATATAGAGCTAACTTTGACAGTCCAAACTCAGTTTCATTTTTCAGGCCTCTTAACTTACTACAGACGCCCACTCTGTGGTAGCATCTTCTATATTGACATGGATGTCAGGATTCTGCATCTTCATCAGGTGCCTATTCATTTTGTGAGATGGAACCTCAAAGGGCTGAGAACTGAAATTAAGACATGTCTTCAAATCCTAGTAATATTTCTGGAGACTAATGATTCTTCCAAACAGGCAAACTGACAGCAGTTTTATTAATCGGTTTGCCACTACGGTGCAGGCCATGCTTTCTACTTTATCATAGTGCAGTGGAACTATATTTTCATACAATGTTAATTGATGTTATGATAGTGCCATTTATATAGCACAGAGTCTGGCATTACTATGGTCTAATAGCACCGCGGGCCGTCCTAGGGCTTGTCCATGTATTTCGAAGGTTTAACTCGTAATTTGAGTAAATGGTAGTGTAAAGTGAGTGCTGACAATTTGTTAGGAATCAGATGCATCTAGCAACAATATTATTAGGACAGTACCGCTAAAGCTAACCAGGATGCAACATGTGAAGCCTGTGAATGTGAATTCAGAGACACTGCTAAGAATTATTCAATTTGTAGGTGCATGCTTACAACATCACTGGCAGGAAACAATGAGGGCTTGTCAGATGCCGTTTAAAAGGAACAAATGCCATATGTAGTAAGCATTTTTATGGTTCCAAATATTCCGATTTGGTATTTGCTCCTTTAAAAATGTTTTTCCAAGTGCACTACTACCATTGTAGAAGTTGGAAAAGGGTTTATGACTCCTAAAACGGGTTTGGGAATGGATTCCGATTTGGTATCTGGAGGGGGTTGTAGGCATCCCTTCCAAATAGCAAATACCAAATGTGTATATTATGTATCAATGCTTTGTGACTTGAAACCCTGTGGCAAATCATTGAAAAGTCACCAAGACCTAAAAAAGGAGATGGTAACCCATTCACAAAAAGGAAGGGGTCCCATTGGGACCCCTGCCCCTTCGTCAATTAAAACAAAATCTGGGGGGAGCAGTGGTCCAAGGAACTTTTCTTTTTCAATGCCGCCCCTTTTAGGCAAAACAGGCTGCACATTAAAAAAAAGCTTGCTTTATTTATCAACCGCCAAAGCACACACAACATTGTGATTGCCTCCAATCGTAGTGAGTCACAAGTTGTATGAGGAAAGTTGGACTGCAACCCACTATGATTCCAAATTTTGCAAACGACCTATCGGTTTGTAAATTTCTTCACTGGACCCAAAAATGCCTTTTCATTGTGCACTGCCCTTTTCCGGATTTCTTCAGTTTCTGACAAGCCCAATATGTTTCCCGCACAGGACAGCCTTATCCAGAGTTCCTTGACAGGTTGTCTACATGACTTTGCTACCAGCACAGTACTCAGCTCTGCGTGGAATGATGCTCCTTTTAACATGGTTGAATACCGTCCCCATAGCCAGACCGTGGTATGACTAATGCTCGGTGGCTGCTGATGGTATACTCGTTGGGTACAGTCTGTTTACCTTAACCTAAGTTTGGTAGGCTGCCTGCTGTGTCTCCCTGGTAAATATGCAGTCCGCCATGAGTGAAACCTCTCATTTCCCCCACAGCATGTGTCATGTATTAGATGTACTTGAGGGCTAATGCATCCATAGCTGGGGGGGCTGGCGTAGCTTATGTTAAGCCCCAAGATTCTTAATTGCCATCATTATGAAGCCAAACATATAGATTATTGCCTTTTCTGCCACAAGAATGTTCCTGCACTACATAGACCTCTCCTGTCTCTGCCAAAGCTATTGTAGCCAAGTTGTGTGTCTGGTTCTAATTCGCAAGGCCCGCAATGGACCTAGAAGACATCCTTTGTGCCACAGAGCACATGGGTATTGAGGGGTGGGGGAGGATCCTGAGTACTCATCAGATTTTAACTTATCATAAACCCTTTCATTTTTCAGGAATATGTAAGAAGAGCCACTCGTGAATTGCTGGAAGAGGAAAGTATAGAAAATAGCAAATTACGATTTAAAATTCTTCATCTACCAGGAAATATTACTAAGGAAATAGCAGGTAATAGTCCAAAACTAAAGAAGCTCTACTGCATCATGCCAAAGATATGCAAATAATTCATGGAATACCTGTTGATAGTATAAGCTTTTAATGCCTTTTGCCATTGGACTGAGTAGATGGGATCTTGGGCCAAAGGGTTACAGGGATTGCCACACACACTTAGTTTGTGCATTTGCACTTGAAAATTGGGTACGGCCCTGAAAGCCAAAGGCTGGGTGCCATATTAACAACAAAATAAAGTAGTCTCCTGTGCATGCTGTAGCTGACATGTGTAACATACCTTGTGCAAGCACAGAAGTTCATGCAGCAGAGACATGAAATGGTAGTACACCCACTGATCGGACCTCCCTAACTTTCAGAAGGTGATTGCAAGACTCCTACAATGTGGGTGCAGTCGCAGACTTCAGGCACCCCTCAAAGGACAGATTTCATGGTGTACCTGCACAGATACATAGTAAGCCTCTTGCAACATGGTCAGTGCAGGGGCAACTGCAGACTGTGTTTGGAAGAGGCCAGGAAGTTCATACATTGAAGGTGAAGTCTGGGACTCTGAGCTCCCTGGGGAGGCATCTGTATGGTCTCTCGGACCCTCTGTATAACTCCCAAAGAGTGGTCCTATTGGTGCTCAAAATGAGCCCTACTTACTGCATGGTTCACTATCAACATGCCCACCCCAGGTCTGTGCTTATGTGCATGCTTCATTGCCCTGGTGCATGCCCATGGACAAAGAGATGTCTTCAACTCCATATGATCACGTTCACACGCAAATGAGGCAGCTCCGGTTTTAGAGCTGCAGTTCTCAAACTGGGGTTCATGGAAACCCGGGAGTCCACAGCACCTACTCAGGGGGTCTGTGACTGTTTAGAAAATTAAGAAATTTTCGCAGATTCATAAAATACATATACGCAACAATCAAAATGTAAAACTGAAAATGTTATCTCTAAGCGTGAAGGAACTTGAAGTTTGAGGCTAAAAATTAAGTTGTATCCCAAGCTTCATTTGTGGGCGCAGCACATGTAAATTCAACAGAAACAAGCCTAGAGGACTGGTGGCTTTAAATAAAGCACTGGTGTTGGACCTGGCCCTTTTACAGGGTCATTCCCCAGACTTTTTGCCTTTTTCCTCCTTGTTTTTCTGACCCTTGTTGGCTGACGTTATGACTCTGAGCACTTTTTCACTGCTAATCAGTGCTAAAGTGCATGTACTCTCCCTTGTAAACTTGGTATGATTGACTTTTACCTAATTGACATATTTAATTTACCTATAAGTCCCTTGTAAAGTGGTACCTCTATACCCAGGGCCTGTAAATTAAATGCTACTAATGGGCCTGTAGCGCTACTTTCACCACCCCGTGAAGTAGCCTTTCAAACCTGTCTCAGGCCTGCTAGCGCAGAGCCTGTGTGTGCAGTTTTCTGCCACAGGGACCTGGTATCTAAATTACCTTGCCAGGCCCAGAACTCCCCTTTTTACTACATGTAAGTCACCCCTTGGTGTCTGACTGCTGTGAGTGCTGCCTTCTCATAGGATTGCATTAGAAATGCCCTGCTTTATGTGTAAGGGGTATTGTCTGAATTATGAGGGGTAGTGTAGGTATGTTTGGTATGGTTGTAATGGTGGTAAGAAATGCTGCTTACTGGTGTGGGTGTATTTTTTTTGCTATTACAGAAATGCCACTTCTAGAAAGTGAGCAATTCTCAGTGCTTATGACTCTAGTGTTTTGCAGCTTGACTCCAATGCACATCTGGGCAGAGTGACAGTTGGGCTTTGTGCATACTTTTCAGACAGCCTGTACACAGGGAGGGTGGAGGTGTCACAGAGGTGCAGCTACATATTGTATGGTGTTCGTGGGCTGAGAGAAGGGAGAGGCGGGGCACACCTACATTTGTAAAGGCTGTGTTCTGGCCTTGTACAATAGGGTCGTTTACCCCCCACTGATGTTTGGAGCCTGTGCTGGAGGAGTGAAGGGGCACTTCCAGAACCAGTTGTAACTGGTTGAAACCCCCGCACCTCCTCATTGTGAAACACCAAGAAAACTGAGTATAAGTACAGGGGAATTTCCCCACAATTTAGACATTCTTGGGACAAGAAGTATACTTGGAATTGGACACAGGATGCTGTTGAATGGACTCACCAGGACCCACCTTGGACTGTTGTTGCTGCTGTGCTGACCTGTGACCTGCCTGGTCACTAGGAGGAACTGCCATCACCTGCACCCCTTGTACTGACCTGTTGTTGGGGCCTGATAGCCCTGTGTTTCCCCTCTTTCTGTCTCTGGGGCAGGGTGTTGTGGCCCCTGACCCCTGTACTTTCCAAAAGCACGAGGAGTGGTTCGTTTCTGCCTCTGCATCACCTGGAGAGCGGTTTTCTGCACCCCCGGTGCTTCCAGAGTGCAGTTGCCGTGAAATAGGCTCACCACCGCAACCCGGGCTAATAGAACTGCCTTGCTGCCAATTCCACTGGCGCGACATGGCTTGAGGAAGGTCCCCCTGCGCTTCTAAAAGTGACCCGCTGCTGTGAGGGATTCACCGCTGCAGTCTGGCTTCATCTATGAGGTGCGCCGTAACCGTGCTACCCCCCCCCCCCCCGGTGCCCCTGGGGGACCACAAACCAAAGCAACAAGAGCGAGCGCGCTCCTATTGTGCCCCCGGGGCGAGCACGCTCTCAGGAGCGCCCCCAGGGAACAAGCAGGCACCTGCATGCTGCAGTGTGCCGGACCGACTCCCTGTTGGGATCCTGAGCCAGGCAAGGGGACAGAAGCCTCATCAGAGGATCCCCCGCCCCACCAGGCCCTATGTGTCGATTGGGGCCCTGTTGCCCCCCTCTACTTTAATGGAAGGGCCGGTTGATGACCAGGGGGAGGCCACCAGAGGACACGGGCCCCCGGAGGGGTTGATATCTGATTTGTAAAAGCGGGCAGGGTGGAAGCATCATTGGAGAATGCCCCTGCCGCCGAGCTAGTTCTTGGGCATTTTCGTGCCCCCCCCCCTTGTGGAAGGGCCAGTGGAGGCCCCCCAGAGATCGCCGCCCCAGGGGGGGCCTGTTAGATACATCAGAGAGGGTGCTGACCGCCCCTCTCCCCCAGGAGCCAAATGTGGCCCCCATTTAGCACCCACGAGTGCCAGGGGCCCCACCTTCCTCTTCTAGGCACCAGGAGTGCCTTTTCGTCAGTAAACAGGTACTTTTGGGGACATGTTAGGGTCTTAGGAGCCTAATAGGGACACTAGGAGGATGATATGCTCCATGACTATTTTCCTAATGCTATATAGATTTGCTACATGTTCCTGTTATGGGCATGACAAGCTGATGTATGTTTTTTTATCACTTGCCATATGTGCTCTGATGTTTCTTTTATGGATATTTATGATGTGTTCATGACAAGTACATATAATTCTTTATTGTGATTCCTGACTACTGCTAGTTTTGCAGAGTAACTAATGTGTAATGTTCTGACAACTGTAATGTTTGGTCTAATTATGTTTTGTGGAATACAGTTTATTTTTACATAGCTCAGTGTTGTGTTTACTTTGTGGTGTGTATCTTGCATCACGTGTGTTGTGTGTGTTGTGCAAACGCTTTACACATTGCCTCCGGGTTAGGCCTGCCTGCTCGTGCCAAGCTACCAAGGGGGTGAGCAGGGGTTATCTTGGACGTATAACCCCCTTGCCCTGACTAGAGTGGGTGGGTTCTGCCTGGCTTAGGTGCATACCCTAGCCAACCAGAAATCCCATTTCTAACAACTGGTATAGTAAGGCAACCTCCAATCTTCCTGCTAAAATTAAAATTACAATGTTTGTGGGGTTTTTTGGTTTGTGAATCCAATATGTTGCAATTTTTTTATTGTTCGATCCACCCTTTCTTTATTTTGGTGTATTGCTTAGAGGTTCAAATCGTAGAAATTGTTAAGGCCGAGGTCCTAGTAGTGATTCATTGGTGATCAACGGAAGTCAGAATTGCACGAACTGAAACCCCTAAGGGTCAATATTTAGAAAGAGAACTAGCATTTTCAGAAGAGGCCCCTCCTCCTTAACATACAAAAGTTGTCTGGAAAGAAGAACTGAGATGCTTAAATCTGCTTACACAGGACTTTTAAAAGAAAACAAAGACAAAAGAATCTATTGATATGAAGTTCCCCGAACCTGTGCAGCTGGAGGATATGTGGGAAATAATTTCCCCATTGGAAGAATCTTTTTGTATTTTTGTTGGTACCTCTATTTCAAGGATGTTGGACTCAGCTCCCAGACAATTATAATGTTTAGATTATAATGTTTAGAGAGAGAAATGGAAAGCTTCTGCTCACACCGTTAGCTAAGAACTTTCTGAAGCGGTGCAGAGGCACTACATGAGGGGTAAGACATTGATATGGTGAACTAATCAAGATGGATATCACATGCAGAAGGTTGCCTCACGTTGCATGTTTCCAACACGGTGCAAATTATAGGGGATAATATTTCCCCTTGAACAAACATGCTAAAATTCAGTGTATGATCTCTGGGAACCCATGAGCGGAGACAGTTTTTACAAGCAATTTTTCCCATGAGGTAATTGCCAAGATACACTTTTTTCTGTGTACTTTTCTCCAGATAGGACCTGGAAGTATTTGCACGTATAGAATTTGGGAGTTTTGTTTGTGCTACTCTGTAATGGGTGCAAAGTGGAAAAGGCTCTTTCACGTAATTTTACACTTTGAGCACAGTTCTGATGAGGAAAACACAGGCCTTGATTTAATAATATTTCAGGCCAAACAGCACAGCGTCCAGGTTTTCTGCACATCATTGCATAAGGTGAAAAACAGTGCAGCACCATATCTACAAATACTGGCCTGCTGCTGCGCTGGCGCTCAAATATGGCTACCTTATGCAGTGTGCAGCCTTGCACCATGGTGCAAAGGTGAACATGCCCTGTTTAGCATAGGATTTGTATTGGAGGCACACCCTCTTACTACAGTTTCCAAATGTAGAAAACTGGAACGGTTCCCAAATATTGTTTTTTTTCCATTGAATGTGTGCTATGCACTGTAGCACATGAACAGTGTGTATTTTTTTTTTTTTAGAAATAAGCACACTTCTCCTTGTGTGCATCTGCGTCTAGTAGGTGTTTTTGACGTAAAGCCGTTGTAGCTACCTTAGTAGATCAAGCCTTATGCCAAAGCCTATGTGTTTGTGCTTATGTGCCCCAGTAACGGCCCATTCAAGGAAAGAGATGTAAAGCAATTTTTGCAATGTGACATGTACACATTCCAGTGCTAACTTCTTTGCACTGGCGCAGTGGTTCCCAAACCTTTTAAACCCACAATCCACTTTTTAGAATGACAAAAGTTTGTGAGCCACCTACCTTTAATGGACAAAAGAAGGGGCAATATTTGAATGTAAGTAACGCATTTTGTGGCTGAGCAATGTCATTTACAGACAGCACATTTTTCATTGAAATGGTCACTACCTTTGTATTGACATATTGTTTTACTGATAAGACTCTGTGGCATTTAGCACTCAAATGATAATGTATGGAAATTGTGTTTCTGTGAATATTTATCAGTTTTGCATCACCAAGGAGGTCACTATGAGTTTGGCGGACAGAAAAGGTTGTCCGCCAAACTCCTGCGGTGAGGTTACCACCAGTGAGGTGCCCTTCCTGCAGGCCCCATTAAGAGTTTCCCACAAGGTCAGCAGGAAACGGCCTACAACATTGACGCCGGCTCAGAATAGAGCCTGCGGCAATGCTGTAGTGCATAAGGTGCACCAGCATCTGTGGGAAAATTGCGACGGAGCTGGCCAGGGGGCCCCTGCACCCTGTCTCCACCAGCCTTTACATGGTCGGGCTACCGCCCTGTAATCACCGGCGGAGAGGGGACTCGTATACCACAGACCAGCGCTGCTTGCAGCTCTGCCCTGGCGGATTAGGGCCGCCAGCCCCTCCAGTTGAGGAGAACTGGCAGTGCTGGTGGTCCGACCATGGCACAACTGCCACGGTTGTAATGTGGCTGTCGGACTGCCACAATGGCGGTGGTCCAACCGCCACCGTTGTGAGGCCCCAGGTGTCCTGATTTGTTTTAGTCCTATTAGAATCTATGTTTCCAGCACACTTCAGAATTTTAAAAAAGTGCTTCATTTTAGCTCTCCTAACTGCCTGTACTCCAGCAGGATTGACACATAATTCACTTTAAAAACTCCTCTTGCTTTGTAGTCAGAGAAAGAAAAGTAAACACCAATGCCCTGTTAAAAGAATAAGCAGCAATTTGTTTTTATCAGGAGACATAGACGTCTGTCTTTGAAGCACTGGCAAGTGTGACAAGATATGCACACAATTTAAAGACATCTTTATTTATTGCTCTGTCTTTCCCAACCCACCAAAAATCAGCTTGTGACCTCCAATGGGTTGCGACTCACAGTTTGGGAAATGGTTCGCAGGATAGTAACAGCATGCCCCACTTTGCGTCGCTTTGTGTCATACTGGACTTTACCATTATTTTCAATTCTGTGTTCTCACCTTGTGAACAAAACATATTCTCACCCGGTGATTTTACACCCCTTCCTGGTTTGTTATTGATGCAGATGCAGTTTCCTGGGCACGTGACTCCAATGCTTCCCAATTAGATGAGTTGCAGAGTGAACTGAGAGACCTAATGCCGGAGATTGAATGTACAAACCAGAAGCAGCTAAGTTTGGAAGAACTGAATTCTTCTCTTTGGTATGGACAAGTGTTGGTTGTACATATATGGTTTTGGTTTTCAAACTATTTTTATTTTAATCGTTTCCTTTTGTTGAACAAAAAACAGTCCCAAGTTTTAAAGTGTCACAAGATCGTTTCTCTTATTCCTCGACAATGGTTAGTGTGACAAAAAAGTGTGGTTGGCTTGTGGCTGGGAAACAGCCTTTGGAAAATGAAAATAGACAACAAGGTAGATGAAGCAGCACCTCAAAATCTGAACCTAAAATCTGATCACTAACTACTTTTTGATCAAAATGTTGACATGAATTGGACCAAATGCACGTCAAACCAGTGGGTGTTTTAGGCACACTGACTGGTTTGTGAAGTGAGCTTCATTTTGTGATGCAGGTAATGTATTAATCAGTCATATCGCTAAAATATACATCGGCGGGATATTGGAAAATCTCATGCCATGTTAATATTTAGGAGGCTCCAGGTATTTTTCTAACCCACTGCAAAATGTTCGGGAACACAACAATGGAGGCCTGAGAAGGACAGGAGCCCTCCATCCCTTGGTTGACATTATTTACATATAAATATTTTATATATTATAATATTATGTAAAATAACAAGAATCATACAAATAATAAGAAGATAAACTCTAATCCCTTATGCAAGTGATATTATACCCCTACTAAACTACAGTGCATGCACCTTCATGTTGACCCGAAGTGTTGGAAGAGTTGTGGCCTCCAAAGTAATGCTCTACACCCAAGGTGGAGTAGCCCTAAATTGTCCATATCTTGGAAGGAAGTTCTCTGTGCCATAAAAAAAATCTTAGGCTACCCCCATCCCAGCAATTTTTGGGTCATACTGTGTCTGACACCTCCATTTTGGTTAATGTGATGAAAAAGATAGGATGCTGCTTTAGCAATGCATGTTTGCCTGCAAAGCTCTCACTCATTACCCTTCGAAATAAAACCATACTGGCCTTGGTGCTTATAGAACATACTTTTGTTCTAGGTTTTGACAAACTTTGAGTACCGTTTGAGAAAATCTGTTGGGCCTTTATGAACAGTGTCAATGGTTTTGCACTGGAACCTCTGTCCACCAAAAATGTATGTATGTGTAGTGCTTAGGTACATAAGTGTGGGGCACCCCAGAATGGGGATTCTTATGAATAAATGCAGGTCCAGGTTTTCGAGAATTAGCAGTAAGCAGATAGGGTGCTGCCTCTCCTTTCCAGGATGTGATACGTTTTTCTCTGTCTTTCTCTTTATTTATTTATTTCTTGTTATCCCTCTATCTCTCCTTCTCTTTCTCCTCCTCTCTGTCTGGTTTGAAATCACATCCCCTGAAATGGCACGGGAATGATTCTTTGTGTTCACAATTCCTTTATCTGTCTTGAAGGTATGCTCTGGCATGGTGGAGTGGACACAAACAAAGGACCATAGCCTATGGCATGACACCTGCAAAATGCGTTCACGCAACAGATGAGCTGCCTGCCCCTGCCCTGCACCCTGTGCCCAAAGCTCACCAAAGAGCAGGAACTCAGCATTAGTTCCTTGATTGACTAGAGGCTGCCTGGGCATAATGCACATATCCAGAGGACAGCATGGGAAGATCAGAGTGATGATACACATTTTGGAATATGGTGTCCTTGAGATGAGCCATACTAACAGAAAGATGCACTTTATGATGGCTTGTCATCTCCATACCTTTTCAAATATATTTAAATAGACAGATGGTTTGGGGGTAATTGTCATAATTTCTGTATCTAAGGTCGTCTTCAAGCCACATATTCAAAGTCACTTTTCCACTGCAGCGAGCTCCATACACCAACACAGAGGAACTTACTGGACCAAAATCAGAAAATTTGTCTCCACTGAAGGAATAGAAAACATGCTTCTTGCCAGGGACAGGGACCACCCTGCTTTTGAATGCTGAAGAGAAGTGGGCAGCGTGAAGTTTCAGAACTTACACCTTTCTCAAACCAGACTACAGGCCCAGCTGTGACAGCAAAACGTTTCAAAGACCAGAGACCCGATACCACTGTACAGCACAAAACCAGAATCCTAAATTTCAAGAGAAGAGCTGAGCCTTCTCCTTCTCTCCCCTACAAGGCGTCAGCAGTCAGTATTCCGTCTGACTGACATAAGTTTTCGAAGGGTACAAGAAACCAAGGCAGCCTGCCAGAGGTGCCCGTCTACTTCCTGAACAGGGTCGTTTCCTGCTTTTGTGTTATAAGAGCATGGTTCCTTCTGTTTATGCAGCCCACTCCTGTGTGCCGTCCAGAGCTGTGATCTCCACCTGCCTCCCCCTCCGTGCCTGCGTGCACCCGTCCTGATTGATGCCTCCTTGAAAGACACTAGTAGACTCATAATCATCTGAGTAAGATTCTACTGAAATGTGAAGAAAGGCCTTTCCATATCGCACATCGCAGACACTGCGTCAGCTCCTCCTGTTTTTAACGCCCTATCTGCTGCCCCACTTTATGTACGTAGGAACGCCTGGCGAGTGCTGCTGGTGCTTGTGTTACACTGTTTTGATACCACATAACTGCTGTATTTTTATCAAAGTGTTTTTTTTAAATTTGCGGTTAATCTTTGAAAGATTAAAAGTCACATCTATTAAAAAAAATATATAATAGTGACTAGACACAAAACAGTGCTCTGCTTTCACTCATCGTTGCCGTTTTTGTTGGTTGCAGAGTATTATACGTTCTGTTTTTTCGGTGAATTACTTGAAAGGGTACTACATATCGTAAATCATGTATGTTGTGAATAATATGTTTTAAATCTTTTCAAAGTCAGCATGCATACTTTAGACAGCGGAGTCTCTTGATTGACATTTGTGCAGCACTTGGAACCTCTGTGTTTTGTCACACGCATTTTGTTTGTATTGGGCAGTTTTTACCTTTTCCATTCCTTCTTAACGTATTCTGCATCTGGAGAAACATACGACCAGCGGCAGGGCACAAGTTCGAATCCCAGCAAGTCCACCTCTAACTTCATCCCTTCCTTCCAGCATGAACTCCATCAGCGTTATGGTCACATTGTTCACACTGTTAGCTAATTGAAGTCATATTTTTGGGTAATGTTGATATGGGTGTGGAGTGGCTGTCTCTCAGGACATATAGGTATTTCTTGTAGATAGAACCTCATGGCACAGCAGATGGATTAGGTCTATAATTTAAGGAGGCAGAATGCAGAGCATGGATAGAAACAAGTCTGGGCCAGGTCCTTCATGGCTCATTTGAATTACGATATATTGTATTTCCTGCAAAGAGGTACCAATCTCGAACATTTTGTTATTGTTTTTGGTTGTTCTGGTACTTTATACAGCATACAATAGTGGCATAAATTTCTCCTGAAAAGACTATTGCTCTGTAGCCCTGAAAATAGAAATATTCCAACCTATTTGACGCTTTTATTTGTGCCAAGTTGTAATTCCCAGGGTATCACTTACATGAGTCATGTGATTTACAATGTATTTTACAGCATAATTGAAAACAGAATCATTGGTTAAGTGATAATTGGTACCATTGATGGTATGTGTGTGTGTTCCTATTCTTCTTCCTTCTGATCTTCCTTTCCTTACCCAAGTGCCTGTTTTAAAACAGATCTTAAGGTGAGACTTATGCAACATGTAACATGAGGAGAGACGCAGTTGTGAACCAAAGGAGTGTGATTCGTAGGTTGGACATACTGACTGGATATTACTTTAGCAAGAATTGTGAGCACTAGAAGGAGATATGTGTTTAATGCTAATGTGGCAAGCTGGGGGCCTGCTTAAGAGTAGTGTTGTAAAACTGAGAGTAGTTTGTGTTTTAAGGGCCTTGTATGTAATATCATTGCAGTAGGCTTGCTAGCCCTAAAAATGTGTAATGCACAATGCCCTCTAAAGGCTAAATATATGGTTACACTGCATTACATTCTGCCATTTCCTTTTCATGTGGATATGCCCTCTAGGGACTAACTATATGGTTACCTAACCATATTTCTTACAAACGCTATTTTCAGTGTTGTGTCCTCTGGGACTGTTCTGAGCATTAGAGTCTAATGCCAAAAGTGTATTTTTGATAAAGGTTTTTATTTGGTTTATATGATAGTTGTATATGTTTTATTAATCCCTCCTTATTGCAGTTATGACCATGATCCGGGCCAACTAAACATCCTTATTACGCTCTTTGAACACTCTAGATATGTTTGGGTGACCCTTCTAGTTTATTTCTCTTGTTATTCCTCCATGGCTGCCTTGTGTCTTTTTTGGGGGGAGTTCTGTTAGACTAGTAGCAAATCTGATGGTGGGGTGGTGAAAGTGATATTCTGTTGGAATTAGCATGGCAGATTTAAATTAGGATGCTAAACAGCAGCATTTTCATTTTTGGCTGCGGCTAGAGGAAGAAGGTAAATGGAAGTGCTTTAGTTATAGGCAGGGCCACTGGAATTATGTGGCAAAAAACAACCAAATTATGAGGCAGGATAGACCAATTTATGTAGCAAGAAAAGTCCAGTTATGAATTTACAACACCAATAGCTTTAACTCAAGCAAATGCGAGACCTATTGCATTGCAAATGCTTATTGTAGCTGCCATCTCTCGAGTCATTGTACCTATTCTTAGAACCACTTTCTTGATTGATTCCTACAAGTTTATGTTTTTTGTCTACTAGTGACCGTGTGAAAAAGATGTCAGAACGACACGAAGAAGTTGTTCAGCAACTGAATGTTCATATGGCAAATAAAGCTGATAAGAATATTGATTTGAATGAGACCTACAGCAAATCAAGAGATGCCAAACAGGCAGTCATTGACTTGGCATACTGTCTTCGTGACTTGGAAGAAGACTTGGTTCTGGAAAAGGAACAGCACTCCAAAGAAATAGAGAGACTTAATAAAGAGGTACAGTACACATAGAGAGGTACAACACTTAAAAGCATGCATTAAAAAGTAGTCTAACCAGGTATATTCCATGCCGTGGTAGAGAAATATGTATCATTGAGATTGAGGTGTGTGTGTGTGTGTGTCTGTGTCTATTGTGTACTGTTTGTGACCTTGTGTCTCCATGCTTCTCTTAACTTAGCATGTACATTCATGGGTACATGTATGAACGCATGTGTTTCTAGAGGGAATTCTAAAAGAACCTATTTTAGAAATGGGGTATTGACAAATACAAGGGCAGTGTCAGGGGTACTCATTCTCTTTTCATTCCTATCCAAATAGTAGGTTCCATTCCCTCTTTGAAGGCATTACTCAGAATTGAATGTAGTAAAGACAAAAATACACGTATACGATGCCAATGAATGCAGTGGGATTATCAATTACTGGTGTGTTTAGTCGTTTTGTAGAAAAGTTGGCCATAACTTGGTGTATTCTAGCTCTTGCCTGCTATTTCGTAGCCTTCTATCACCAACATTTAGCTGGTGGTAGATAGTGGCATTAACAGTGTAAGACTGTTGTAATGACGCTGTTGATTTAATACTGCAAGCTCAAAAATGTCCGTTAAAGTGGTTGCCATCCATCTTCCAGCTTCTAAATGAGAACCAAAGAAGATAATTACATACAGATCTTGCACATTTTAGGCCCTAAATGTAGGGTTATTCATATTTTCTTATTGTACTTTGTTGTTCTTTACAAGCAAGGTTTACCTTCACTAGACAGTACCATGTTTCACAGGTATAGGGTCAAAGAAATTGATTCCTAGTTACTTTACGTTTTATATAACTCACTTGAAGAACTGGTGCTGGTTGGAAAACGCACACCCAAGCCTAGTTTCGTCACATGAAGCGTTGTAGTTAGTTGTTTAAAGAGGCTATTTATTGGGAGGTGCTAGTGGTTCTGATCGAAGTGGCTTTCCTTCCTAGTTAAATAAATATTGTGTCTGTTGTGGGTGAATCAGCATTATGGTTAGTTCATTTTATGTTCTTTCTTAAATTGTCTTTTATATTCCCATGTTTTGTGATAGCAGCACGTTGAATCGTCTACTAAAAGAAAACGTGACCAACTTTTCTAGTCATGTTGCCTGCTCTTTGTTCGTAAAATCAAATAATGCTTATTACAGTACCTGTTCTTTTTATTTATAATCATAAGACTGCAATTTGTAGACATTTTGTTTTACAGAAACATTTCCTGTAATGTGCCTTGACCCAACAATTCCATCACAGAAACTCTTATTATTATAATTTGCCTTGGTTCTTAATCTTTATCACAATTACATTTGATAACTTCTTTTGTTTTGTCTAAATGTGTTCCACTCCACTCTGGTCTCTTAGCTTTTTCAAAACTGATACAGAGTGAAAGCAAGAAATAAAACAGTACTTGAAACTTTAGTGTAGCCAAACGCCATATCTACATTATCATACCAATCTATTATTTTATGCTTCTTTTGTACAAGCCACATTGTAAAATTGTATGTGTTGGAAACATGCCTAGCATTAGATTTTCTTTATTTTACCCTGTCTCTTTCACTTACATTTTTAAGTGGTCTCTCATTTACTGTGTCTTTCTCTGTGGGCTCTATTTTACCCTTTCCTTTTCTGAGGATGTCTCCTTCATCCTTTCTCTTTGTGTGGCTCCTTGTTATGACACAACTTTTTTTCTGCAGGTCCATCTTTTAACTTTTTTATTTGTGTGACTCTTTTTTACCACATTTTTCCTTTGGGGTATGCTCATTTTTACTATTGCTCTTTTTGTGTGTCGGTCTCTGGGTATCCATCTTTTACTCTTTCTTTTTATTATGGTCTCTCTTTTACCATTTCCCTGTGTGGTGCTCTCTTGCCATTGCTTTTTCTGTGTGTGTCTCCCACCCATCTGTTTTTTTGAGCTGCACATTTGCTGTCTTTATAGCTGTGGTCTCTCTTTTATTTTGTATTTGTATGTGTCCCTCGTTATTTAACCTTCATCCTTGCAGTTAGTTTAGCTTGCTCGGAATAGTTTTTATCTTTCTTTTTTCTTCTAGTCTTTCTTTTACCCTTTTGCAGTTGGTCTCTTTTATCTTCACTATATTTGTTATTTACACTTTCGTTTTATGAGTCTGTGGGTCCTTCTTCTGCCTCTTTTTATGTTATTAATCTATTTTACACTCGCACGTTCTCCTAGGTTATATTTACACTTTCTTTTTCAACAAGGCACTCCTTTACCCTGTCTCTTTCTGTGGCTCTATTCTGCTATTTTACGTTTATTTGATCTCACTTCGACCCATATTTATTTTTAGTCACCTTTTCACTTTTCCAGATTTATTTTACTGTTTCTCTTTCTGTAAATCTTTGATTGTCATCTTGCTTTTTTTATAAGTCTCAATCCTACTTTCCTTTTCGTTGAACCATCTTTCACCCCTTCTTTATCTCTGTATCTCTCTAATAATGTGTATCCATCCTGTTAACTGTTAAAACTTATTTCTTTCTAAGGGTCTTCTCTCTCTCTCTTTCTCTCTCTCCCTCTCTCTCTCTCTCTCTCTCTCTCTCTCTCTCTCTCTCTCTCTCTCACACACACACACAATTCACTCTCTTATCTCTCTTATGCCTTCTCTTTCTTTATGTCTTACATTATGTTACCCTCTGTACACACCTTTCCCACACATACTGTTACTCTTTTGCTTTAGTGTATGTATGTATATGGTATTTATTTAGGCGAATTTAGCTAAAAGACAGCTGAACACTGTACATGTTCAAAAGCAAAGATTATTTTATAAGAATGGTAGCTGCTTTGTGGGGTCTTACTGCATCATGATGTGTTGTTCTTCGAAGAGGTGAGTCTTCAGTTCTTTCCTAAATTGGAACAGGATTGAGCAGTCTTGATAGATACAGGGATTTTGTTTCACAGCCCAGGTCCCTAGACGCCGAAGGCTTATTTCCTTGCTTATTTTTATTCTGTGCACTTTGTTTTCTTCATTCTGATGGTGCCCTGGCTGTGAATTGGGAAAAAGTTACCAGAGATGGTGAACCTGTCAGTCAGGTAGGAATGGGGTGCAAAGGATAGCTTTGTAGATGATGCAGATGGTTTTAAAGATGTTTCGGGCTAGCAAAGGGAGCCAATGTAATCCCATCATGGTGGGGGTGGCGTCATCATATATTATCAGACCTTTAATGAGATATGCTTCAACATTTAGCATGCTCCAATGGGCAGGGAAGTCAATTTGGAGTCTAAGGGGTGATGTAGCAGGCCTGACCACCATCCACATGCAAGATAACAGAGGCCTCAGTGGCAGTTCTGAAGTTGCTTTCTGGGAGGAATGGTTTCACTTTCTTAAGTAGAGACAGCTGGTACCAGGCATTCTTCGTTTTGCTGGTGATAAGTCCCTTATGGGTGAGTTCCATGTCCGGGGAGGGGAGGAGGGATGGCGGGGGGGTTGGGTTGGGGGTGGGTGAATCAGATTGATTTGGTGTGTTGCTTGTTATTCTTTATGCCTAAAGGAATTCTGTTTTGATAGGCTTACGTTTCTGGTAGCTGCACCAATTATGCTGAGGTAGACACAACACCAAGGCTACGTAGGGTTTGGAACTATTGTTAGTAGCTCAGTTTAACTATGGCTTAAAACGTCACTGCTTCCTCTTGCTCAATATTTTGCCATCTCTGCCTCTTCTTCCCCCTCTTATCTGCCTGCCCCCTTCCTTTCTCTTGCTTCAGTTACATGTATCCCTTATTCCTTTCTCTTGGCCCCCACAATTACAATATGTTTCTTACTCCATTCTATTTATGATACTTTGCCCTTAGACACAAAATGAATATATTTGTCTCTTGTTTTTTCCAAATCTTTAATACTTTAATTCTCATGACACACACTTTCTCTTTCTCTCTCTTTCCCTCTGTCAATCTGTCTTTCCCGCTAGCTCTCATCGTACTTCTCCTATGAGATGTTTTAGAGTGCATCTGGCAAAGGAGGAGGAAAGGAAAATAAAGCATAACATACTGTAGCAAACTCAAGGCTGAATCATTGAAGGAAGATGAGGGTGCTGTAGATAATTAGAGAATAACCTAATGTTAATTACACACTTAGTGAGTTCCTGTGGGGGAAGCCTTGAGAGTGCATTAACTTTCCTCTAGACCAAGGGTCTCCAACCGGTCGTTCATGAGCTGCCAGTAACTCACTGAGACCCCCTGAGTAGCTCACGCAGTAGCGCCTCAATTTGGTAGCCCATTAATATTATTAAAACATTTAGCCTTTTTTTTTAGGCGTTTTTGCCCACCCTCACCCAAACCAGCTGCTCAGATTGGCTTATCTGAGCCTAGCTGGGGCAGGGAAAGCTGAAGAGGACAACGTTGTTCATCCCTGGCCCCGTCTGTGCGCCACCTGCCTTCCACACCCTAGCACTGCACTTTTCATCCTGTGCGAGAGTGCTTGTGTGGAGTAGCAAGTTTGGCAGAGCGGAGGAGTCAGAGCAGGAAAGTGTAGGTGAGGCACAAGCAGTATGGAACTGCTACCAGGCCCCACACCACCTGCCTTATTCAGCCTGCCACCGATCGGACCAGCAGGTAAGATTTAAAGTAGCCCTGTGCTGCCCTGATAAGCTCTGTTCCCGTAGTGAGCCCTGGCCTAGTTGTGAGTAAGACGAGGCGGCTCATTTCTAATCTGCTGTAAGCATCAGCAGCATTGGGGCCAGTATTTTATACGATTATTCAATAATCATATAAAATACTGGCCGCAGTGCTGCTGATGCTTACAGGAGATAAAACTATATGTGTTCCATGGATTTAAAAAACATACACTTTTTGTGGCGCTGGCCAGGGCCTCAAAGAGTGTTTTTTTTTTTATATCCATGGAACGCGTATAGTTTATCAGCTAACAATACGTGTTCCATGGATATTACAAAAACAAACACGTTTTGTGGCCCTTGCACTCGTTATGATAATTCCTATGAAGTACCAGCCTCAATGCTGCTGATGCTTACAGGAGATTAACTCCTTTAACCCCTTCGCTGCCAGGCCTTTTCCCTCTCCTGTGCCGAGCCTTTTTTTGGCTATTTGGGGCAGTTCGCGATTAGGCCCTCATACCTTTTTGTCCACATACGCTAGCCAAGCTAAATTTGCGTCCTTTTTTGCCAACATCCTAGGGATTCTAGAGGTACCCAGACTTTGTGGGTTCCCCAGAAGGAGGCCAAGAAATTAGCCAAAATACAGTGAAAATTTCGTTTTTTTAAAAAAAAATGGGAAAAAGGGGCTGCAGAAGAAGGCTTGTGGTTTTTTCCCTGAAAAGGGCATCAACAAAGGGTTTGTGGTGCTAAAATCACCAGCTTCCCAGCTTCCAGGAACAGGCAGACTTGAATCAGAAAACCCAATTTTTCAACACAATTTTGGCATTTTACTGGGACATACCCCATTTTTACGATTTTTTGTGCTTTCAGCCTCCTTCCAGTCAGTGACAGAAATGGGCATGAAACCAACGCTGGATCACAGAAACCGCAACATTTCTGAAAAGTAGACAAAATTCTGAATTCAGCAAGGGGTAATTTGTGTAGATCCTACAAGGGTTTCCTACTGAAAAAGAAAAATATTGAAATTGAGGTGAAAAAAACATCAATTGTTCTCTACGGTTTACTCTGTAACTTTTTCCTGCAATGTCAGATTTTCGAAAGCAATATACTGTTACGTCTGCTGGACTCTTCTGGTTGCGGGGATATATAGGGCTTGTAGGTTCATCAAGAACTCTAGGTACCCAGAGCCAATAAATGACCTGCACCCTGCAGTGGGTTTTCATTCTATACCGGGTATACAGCAATTCATTTGCTGAAATATAAAGAGTAAAAAATAGCTATCAAGAAAAGCTTTGTATTTCCAAAATGGGCACAAGATAAGGTGTTGAGAAGCAGTGGTTATTTGCACATCTCTGAATTCCGGGGTGCCCATACTAGCATGTGAATTACAGGGCATTTCTCAAATAGACGTCTTTTTTACACACTGTCTTACATATGGAAGGGAAAAATGTAGAGAAAGACAAGGGGCAATAACACTTGTTTTGCTATTCTATGTTCCCCCAAGTTTCCCGATAAAAATGGTACCTCACTTGTGTGGGTAGGCCTAGCGCCCGCAACAGGATATGCCCCAAAACACAACGTGGACACATCACAGAAAACAGAGCTGTTTTTTGCAAAGTGCCTACCTGTAGATTTTGGCCTCTAGCTCAGCCGGCACCTAGGGAAACCTACCAAACCTGTGCATTTTTGAAAACTAGAGACCTAGGGGAATCCAAGATGGGGTGACTTGTGGGGCTCTGACCAGGTTCTGTTACCCAGAATCCTTTGCAAACCTCACAATTTGGCTAAAAAAACACATTTTCCTCACATTTCGGTGACAGAAAGTTCTGGAATCTGAGAGGAGCCACAAATTTCCTTCCACCCAGCGTTCCCCCAAGTCTCCCGATAAAAATGATACCTCACTTGTGTGGGTAGTCCTAGCGCCCGCGACAGGAAATGTCTCAAAACACAAAGTGGGCACATCCCATTTTTTGATAGAAAACAGAGCAAAGTGCCTACCTTTAGATTTTGGCGTCTAGCTCAGCCGGCACCTAGGGAAACCTACCAAACCTGTGCATTTTTGAAAACTAGAGACCTAGGGGAATCCAAGATGGGGTGACTTGTGGGGCTCTGACCAGGTTCTGTTACCCAGAATCCTTTGCAAACCTCAAAATTTGGCTAAAAAAACACATTTTCCTCACATTTCGGTGATAGAAAGTTCTGGAATCTGAGAGGAGCCACAAATTTCCTTCCACCCAGTGTTCCCCCAAGTCTCCCGATAAAAATGATACCTCACTTGTGTGGGTAGGCCCAGCGGCCGCGACAGGAAATGCCCCAAAACACTACGTGGACACATCACATTTTTTAAAAGAAAACAGAGCTGTTTTTTGCAAAGTGCCTACCTGTAGATTTTGGCCTCTAGCTCAGCCAGCACCTAGGGAAACCTACCAAACCTGTGCATTGTTGAAAACTAGAGACCTAGGGGAATCCAAGATGGGGTGACTTGTGGGGCTCTGACCAGGTTCTGTTACCCAGAATCCTTTGCAAACCTCAAAACGTGGCTAAAAAAACACGTTTTCCTCACATTTCAGTGACAGAAAGTTCTGGAATCTGAGAGGAGCCACAAATTTCCTTCCACCTAGCGTTCCCCCAAGTCTCCCGATAAAAATGATACCTCACTTGTGTGGGTAGGCCTAGCGCCGCGACAGGAAATGGCCCAAAACACAACATGGACACATCACATTTTTTCATAGAAAACAGTGCCTACTTGTGGATTTTGGTCTCTAGCTCAGCCGGCACCTGGGAAAACCTAGCAAACCAGCGCATTTTTGAAAACTAGAAACCCAGGGGAATCCAAGATGGGGTGACTTGTGGGGCTCTGACCAGGTTCTGTTACCCAGAATCCTTTGCAAACCTCAAAACGTGGCTAAAAAAACACGTTTTCCTCACATTTCGGTGACAGTAAGTTCTGGAATCTGAGAGGAGCCACAAATTTCCTTCCACCTAGCGTTCCCCCAAGTCTCCCGATAAAAATGATACCTCACTTATGTGGGTAGGCCTAGCGCCCGCGACAGGGAATGGCCCAAAACACAACGTGGACACATCAAATTTTTTCATAGAAAACAGTGCCTACTTGTGGATTTTGGCCTCTAGCTCAGCCGGCCCCAGGGGGGGCAGAAATGGCCTAAAATAAATTTGTCCCCAACCCCCCAAGGGAGCGACCCTTGCCTATGGGGTCGCTCCCCCTGCGTGACATTGGTGCCAAAAAAAAAATCTCGGTGCCTAGTGGTTTCTGCCCCCTTGGGGGCAGATTGACCTACAATCGGCCAATCTGCCCCCAAGGGGGGCAGAAATGGTCTAAATACAATTTGCCCCCCAGTGGAGCGACCCTTGCCTAATGGGTCGCTCCCAATCTCTAAAAAAACAAACAAACAAAAAAAAAACCACAAAAAAACAATTTGCCCTGGCGCCTAGAGGTTTCCGCCCCCCTCTGGGGGCAGATCGGCCTAATACCAATAGGCCGATCTGCCCCCAGGGGGGGCAGAAATGGCCTAAAATAAATTTGCCCCTCCACCCCACCTCCCCCGGGGAGCGACCCTTGCCTACAAGGTCGCTCCCCTTGCGTGACGGCGCAAAAAAAAGATCCCTGGTGCCTAGTGGTTTCTGCCCCCCTTGGGGGCAGATTGACCTACAATTGGCCAATCTGCCCCCAAGGGGGGCAGAAATGGTCTAAATACAATTTGGCCCCAGGGGAGCGACCCTTGCCTGATGGGTCGCTCCCCATCTCTAAAAAAACAAACAAACAAAAAAAAAACACAAAAAAACTATTTGCCCTGGCGCCTAGAGGTTTCTGCCTCCCCTGGGGGCAGATCGGCCTAATACCAATAGGCCGATCTGCCCCCAGGGTGGCCAGAGATGGCCTAAAATAAATTTGCCCCCCCTCCGGGGAGCGACCCTTGCCTACAAGATCGCTCCCCTTGCGTGACGGCGCAAAAAAAAGATCCCTGGTGCCTGGTGGTTTCTGCCCCCCTTGGGGGCAGATTGACCTAAAATCGGCCGATCTGCCCCCAAAGCGGGCAGAAATGGCCTAAATACAATTTGCCCCTCCAGGGGAGCGACCCTTGTCCAAGGGGTCGCTCCCCATCTGTAAAACAAACAACAACAAAAAATCCCTGGTGCCTAGTGGTTTCTGCCCCCCTTGGGGGCAGATCAGCCTAATCAAAATAGGCTGATCTACCCCCCAGGGGGGCAGAAATGGCCTAAAATAATTCCCCCCCCCCCAAGGGAGCGACCCTTGCCTAAGGGGTCGCTCCCCTTGCGTGAAATTCATGCAAAAAAAAAAACTCCCTGGTGTCTAATGGTTTCTGCCCCCCTTGGGGGCAGATTGGCCTCATCAAAATAGGCCAATCTGCCCCCAAGAGGGGCAGAAATGGTCTAAATATAATTTGCCCCCTAGGGGAGCGACCCTTGCCTAAGGGGTCGCTCCCCACCTAAAAAAAAAAGAAAACATAACAAAAATAAAAAAATAAAAAAAAATGATCCCTGGTGCCTAGAGGTTTCTGCCCCCCCTGGGGGCAGAAAAGGCCTTCCCAAAAAAATGCCCCCCCTGGGAGCGACCCTTGCCCAAGGGGTCGCTCCCCTTGCGTGAAATTCACGCAAAAAAAAAAAAACTCCCTGGTGTCTAATGGTTTCTGCCCCCCTTGGGGGCAGATTGGCCTCATCAAAATAGGCCAATCTGCCCCCAAGGGGGGCAGAAATGGCCTAAATATAATTTGCCCCCTAGGGGAGTGACCCTTGACTAAGGGGTCGCTCTCCACCTAAAAAAAAAAAGAAAACATAATTCAAAGGAAAAAAAAAATGATCCCTGGTGCCGAGAGGTTTCTGCCCCCCCCCCCCTGGGGGCAGATCGGCCTAATAATAGGCCGATCTGCCCCCAGGGGGGGCAGAAAAGGCCTTCCCAAAAAAATGCCCCCCCTGGGAGCGACCCTTGCCCAAGGGGTCGCTCCCTTTTGTCAGTTTCAGAGAAAAAAAAAATCCCTGGTGTCTAGTGGGGTTTCAAAAGCCGGATTGCAAGCAATCAGGCTTTTGAAACCCTGGGAGAGACTTCAAAGGGAAGGAAATACATTTCCTTCCCTTTGAAGCCCCTCCGGGCCTCCCCCATGGGATTGAAAGAGAAATACTTTGCATTTCTCTTTCAATCGCTCTGGAAGCAGAGCTTCCAGCGCGATGGGGGAGACCCTGTGACTAATCAGCGCCCACTCACGCGCTGACGTCACAGGGGGGGTTGGGGGGTCGGGGGTGGAAGGGGAAGGGCTTCCCCTTCCATCCCTGACTTGGGGGGGTGGGGGGGAACCCCACAGAGGGAGCGCTAGCGCTCCCTCTGGGCTCTGTGACCAGGACGTAATGGTTACGTCCTGGGCACAGCGGCACTGTGCCTCAGGACGTAACCATTACGTCCTGGGCACAGAACAGGTTGAGCATCAGCAGCACTGGGCACAATATTTCAGATGAATTATTGTCACACATTCCAGCAGTACAAAGAGTGTTTGCATTTTTAATATCCATGGAACGCGTATCGTTTATTTTCTGATAAACAATACGCGTTCCATGGATATAAAAAAACACTTTTTGTGGCCCTAGCACACGGCGTGACAATAATCATTATTTTCATGCCGCATGCCAGGGCCACAAAGAGTGTTTGTGGCCCTGGCACTCGTGACAATAATTTGTATAAAATAATGGCCGCAATGCTGCTGATGCTTACAAGAGATAAACTCCTGTAAGCATCAGCAGCATTGGGGCCAGGGGCTTAGCTTGTTCAGTAAGATTGGAGGGGTGTGAGCTTCAGATTTTCCGACAATCAAGCTGACATATAATGTAAAAACACATTATGTTCCAAACAGGGTGCATGGGAGGGGCATAAGAGGCAGTGGAAAGAGAGAGGAATGCTGATTGTTAGGGGTACTAAGAGAGGGAAAACACAATATTTTTTTAAATTACCAATATTTTGAACGACTTAAATAAATGAGAGGGCGAGAGTGTGTGTGCATTTTTATCCGAATGAATGTAAAAATTCCTGGTGAAATCCGGCAGACATATTCCCATACCCGACTGAAAGAATCTGTACCCTACTCTTTATTAGAAAATTCATATTTTAGGGGGTGTACAAACCCCCACCCCCGCAGCTATGCCCCTGATTGAGTCCTGTATTTCTTATGAATTATTGTCACAAGTGCCAGGAGTACAAAGAGTGTTTGCTTTTTTAATATTCATGGAACATGTATTGTTTATTATCTGATAAACGATACGGATATGCATTCCATGGATATAAAAAAAAAAAAACTTTTTGTGGCCCTGGCACACGGCGTAAAAATAATCATTATTTTCATGCTGCGTGCCAGGGCCACAAAAAGTGTTTGTGGCCCTGGCACTCGTGACAATAATTCATATGAAATATCGGCCCCAATGCTGCTGATGCTTACACATGATAAACTCCTGTAGCCATCAGCAGCATTGAGGACAGTATCTAATATGAATAATTGTTACACATGCCAGGGGTACAAAGAGTGTTTTTTTTGTAATATCCATGGACCGTGGATCGTTTATCAGATAAATGATACGCATTCCATGGATATTAAAAAAACAAACACTTTTGTGGCCCTGGCACGCGTGACAATAATTCATATGAAATACTGGCTGTAGTGCTGCTGATGCTGACAGGTGTTCTCGTGTGACAATAATTCACATGAAATGCTGGCCCTAATGCTGATGATGCTTACAGGAGATAAACTCCTGTAGGGATCATCAGCATTGGGGCCAGTATTTCATATGAATTACTGTCACGCATGCCAAGGGTACAAAGAGTGTTTTGTTTTTTAAATATCCATAGCAGAGATGAGAGGCCCACACCCGGTGCTGCTGCTGGCTCCTCATAAGGCCATGGTGTACTACAGAGCCACCCTGTGCCCTGCTGGAAGCTAGGAGCCAGGGGTGTAGCTTAGTCAGTAAGACTGGTGGGTGTGAACTTCAGATTTCTGCACAATCAAGCTGGCATGTAATGTTAAAATACATTATATGACAAGCAGGTAAGAATACTAAGTGAGAGAAACACAATACTTGTTCTTATCTATAAAATAATGAACTTTTTTGGTCTTTCAAAACAGAGACGAGAGAGTGTATAGTTGTCTGTGTGTGTGCATAAATGCTAGGTGAAGTCTGACAGACACCTCACCATATCCAAATGTAAGCAACTGTACCCATCTGGTCTTCTGAAAATACATTTATTAGGCGGAGGGGTGTAACACCCCAAACAACCCCCTGAAGCTACGCCCCTGCGAGGAGCTGGTGACAGCACTTGGAGCAGAGGCCCGTCCTTCCTGCAGGTGGCTTGGGGAGTCTCTCGGAAAAATGCACAAGTTGCTTAACCTTTAGTAGCTCACGATGAATTTCACTGACCAGAAGTAGCTCGCACTACAGAAAAGGTTGGAGACCTCTGCTCTCGACCCTATTGGGTAGCAAAAACAAACACACAGTGTAGTGAGCTTGGCCGTAGTCATCTAAGGCTGATATCAACTTCTTTATCGATCTACTGTTGTTATGTACAAAGCGTTTTAGTGACTAAGCCTTCAGTAAATATAATATAATGAATACAATTGTATCAGCCTACATGCTTTTAGGTGCGGTCGCAGCTTGGCTGCTTCTGGCCTTAACACACTGCCACCAATGAGGAGTCCATTTGTCTCAAACAGTGAAATGTTCTTGTATCCAGAAAGTGTGTTGTCTTGTCTGGTACCTTCTATGGCTAGAGTTCTGTAGGGGTTGTTCATTTCCCTGTGCACAGTAACTTCTGTTACAGCATGTATTGGAATTGAGAGTGCCACTGTAATTACTGCATATCCTGCTATTATTCACTAGTAAATTTGTCAGAACAAACCATAGTCATTTGAAGCCCATTCCTTAAAATTGTACAGATATTGCTCGCATTGTATGACACAGTTGAATCGCATTTGCACATTGATATCAATTCACTAAAACTCTAATGGTGTGGCTACCTGAATGTTACATTACGCATTTCTCACTTTTTACATGCCCTTCTTACTGGTTTTCTACAGTGCTAGGTTGCCCTGATGGGCATGGTATACAAGTTATAAACCTACAAGTAAACAAAAAACTCTGTGAAACAAAGGGATATGGTTCAGCCAACACTGTGTCCTTCTGCCTGATATTTTCAGCTAAAAACATCCTAGCGTTTGTGAATCACAAAAATATTCTGGGACTTCCCAACAGATTTTTTAAGTATGGCTTTCATTGTCCATGTGAGTAGCAAGCCCTGTTCAGTTTGGGCGTGCTTTGACCTGTTGTAAGTATTGTGGCCTTTTACCCACGCCCATCTCACGCCCATCACCTTCACGCCTACCTGAGCTTGCCTTTCAAAATCCTTTGTTATCATTTGTAAATGCTTTACATTTGTCCCTCCTTTGGGAGGTTTTGTTACCGACTGACCCTGTTACATGGATAATTGCACAATTGCCAATATGTTTGACTGTTAGCGAACTTCTTTTTCCTTTTGTGTCTCTCCTTCATGCCCATGCTCATGGCGGCCATGGCGGTTTGAATCGGCTTGCTTATGTCAACTAATGTTTTACATTTTATTTTCAATTAATGTGGCATAAAAAGTCCAGTTAGGAATTTACAACGCCAATAGCTCTAACTGGAGCAAATGCAAGACCTGTTGCACCGCAAATGTTTGTTTTGTAAATGCTGCCATCAACAAAGTATAAGTAACTGTGGTATGCTGCTCATTATAGAAGGAAAATAATGTTTGTTACAGTGTTGCACTCTCTAACATTTTCATAAAGCCCACGGTTCAAATTAATTTTATTTTCTTCGCAGATAGCAGAGTTGCAGATGGAAATTGAAATAAAGAAGAAACGAAACACAGAAAAGGAGGAATGCCACGCAATGATAGTAGAAAAACTCTCTGAAAAGGAGGAGCATGTAAGCAATGTAAAAGAGGTGAGGACTGCAGTGTTACATAAGTCAATTTATCAACATTTTATGGATTACATTTCGAGTTGGTTTTGCTCAAATTCGAACGTATAACCTGTGGAACACACACAGATGTCAAAAGTGAAAGCTTAGCCCGTTGAGTCATCTTGTTGCTTTGATCAGAAAAAAATTTTCATTGTTTATTTGGTACATTGGGCCTGATTACAACTTTGGAGGAGGTGTTAATCCGTCCCAAAAGTGACGGTAAAGTGACGGATATACCACCAGCCGTATTACGAGTCCATTATATCCTATGGAACTCGTAATACGGCTGGTGGTATATCCGTCACTTTACCGTCACTTTTGGGACGGATTAACACCTCCTCCAAAGTTGTAATCAGGCCCATTATATTTAATTTGATGCTGGGGTGGTTTAGCCGTAGGCGGTTTTTAGTAGGTTCTCCACCTGGACATCAGAAGGACGCCAAAATTTGAGCTCTCCGCTAGTCTAGCAGTGATTTCTGTACTATCACAGGAGAGCCACTATGGCAACTCTGGGAAGGCAGTAAAAGTTTGGTGTGCTGCTTCTGTCTTTTAGATAGCAGCGTACCAAACTTTTTTGTTTTTCAGAAACAATCTCCCAAAGCAGGCATGTGGTAAGAAACAAAATATGAATGCCCCCCTCATCCTTGGAGTTTTCTCCCAGGTTGTGGGTGATCTTTTTTTTGTTTGTAACCATCATTATTTTTGTTTGTAACCATCAGGTGTTACCTGGTGATGGACAGAAAAAAGGACCTCAGACTATCCACTCTAAATAGAGTGGGCAGTCTTATGCTCTTATTCTGACATCTCCTGCTCTGTCGAGCTGTCTGAGTAATTTTCCTGACATCGGAGCCAGCAGTGGCACAGAAAACTGATAGTCTACCTCACTCAAAATAGAGCTGGCGGACCCAGGGTTTGACAGTCAAGGCACTCAGTTATTATGATGGAGTACACTTCTGTCATGCTGTAAATGAGGCCCTTTGTGACTGGAACAAAGGGCCCAAAGAACTCTGTGATCTCATTTTTTTTACTTTTTCACAGATCAGTCTGCTTTTAAATGAGGTTTCCTGTCTTTAGCTGTCCCAAGTAATGGAGGACTCCAGTGGTGTACCCAACTTCACTGATTTATGCCCTTGTTTAGAGTTTGGCGAGCCGGCTACTCTAGCAGAATGTAACAGGAATCCTCTCTGTGGTATTGTTAGTGCCATATGCTAGAATGCACTTGAAGTACGGTGGATGAGACATCTGCCACATTTGTGCTGGAGTATCCCGTCTGTCGAACTCTAAATAAGGACATTACTTTGTTATTCCAGGTGTGCCTCCTGCCTGGTGTCCATCGACCAGGGCATTACAATAAACACATGACTTTATTGTTGAAATGCAAGGAGTTCATTTGCAAAAGGAGTCTTGTCAAAGCAAACCAGGTGACTTTGCATTCCAAATCTAAAATGCATCATAATTAATTTGTGCTAGATTTGCTCGCGTAGGGCCGAGCAGGGGTCATGCCACAGATAAGAGAGACTGAAACATCATTTGCTGCACTGCCTCTGGTTGCTTCACGATGGCAGCAGTTCACATGTCACTGGTCAGACTTTGGCCTTTAGCTTACTTTACCAATAAAGTAGCAGTGCTTGCCTACCCCCAGTTATGAGGGCCATGACTCACTATTTATTGCCTGCCATGGCCCACGACTGCCCACTGAGAGCACTGTGAGATAGTCCGAGTGTTTTATGTGGGCATCGTTTAATGGGTGCCTTCTGCAGATCTGCCAACTCACAGGGCACCACTGTGTGTCCTACGTTTTTGGCTCCTTTCACACAGTCAACTAGTGCAGAACAAATAGCTGACAAGTGTGAGCACAGTGATCTGGAATCTTCTGCACAAAGGTTTCCAGCTCGTTGTGTGGCGGCTTGACTGAGCTGGAGTTCATCAGGGGTTTTACAACCTCCTCAGGACATTGCAGCAGCCTCAGAAGCTTTTGTAATTGTTTTGGGGGGGAGATTGGCTCAGCCAGTTCTGGGCCCTGAACCCCGTCCCTCTTTTCTGCCTCAACTCTCCTCAGTAGTTGGCCATGTATTGATGGGCTCAAAGCTCCTTTCACACTCCACCTCGTTAAGGCAAGCCTCTCGTCTCATACGGCAAAACTTATTTCAAAGTTACCTGAGCTGCTGTTGCTGTAGTGCACCAGGGGTGAATCGAACTGGGTACCGCTTATTAATATTCACGAGGTAGGTTGAAAATTTTCATTCACTCATATTGGAGGTCCTCAAAGGGATGGTGGCCTGCTGGTATCAGCAGACCACCATGTCTGTGATTGCCTTTCAGTAAAGTAAACTTCTGTTTTACTTTAAGGAAACATGACTGTTTTTAAAACAAAAAGTTTAACTTCTTTGGTTTGTTTTTAGATTTGGCATTGGTTCCATGGGCTACTGGTTACTCCCAAGAAATATGTTTTACATGCATAAATGGGGAGAGGTCCCAAATAGACCCCTTCCCTTTTGCGTATGGGTTACCACTCGAACTTGCGGAGCAGTAACTTGTCAAATGTTTACGCTAGCTATTTTGGTCATAATCCATTGACAAATTATGGATAGAAATCAGTATATTTTACAGGAGTTGAAAAAAAGTATGGACTCCTAAAATGGGTTTGGGGCATTGCAAAAAGTATTTATTTTTGTGGTAGAAAACTCTGAATCAAAGTGTTTGCAACCACAAAAATGCCTTCTACATCTGACCCAATGTTCTGTTTGGGGTATTTGCAAAGATCAGGACAAGGATGTTTTTTTCTGACTTTTTCATTATTTTTATGTTATTATGTTTTGCAATGGTTTTTCTAACTATGCAATAAAGGTTATTTACTGTCAGTGGCGAGCAATTGGATAGATGCAGGAAGGGCAGGAGGAGAGACGGAATATGGAGACGGGATGCACACACATGGTGAGACGCAAACACTAGGGGCCAGATGTAAAAAGGCGTTTGCGAGTCGCGAAAGGCGAAAAACGCGTTTGCGATGCGCAAAAGCCTCACCAGTATGCAGAAATGCATTTTGCGAGTCGGATCCGACTCGCAAAATGCATTTCCGACTTGCAAATAGGAAGGGGTGTTCCCTTCCTATTTGCGACTCGCAATGCAATGCAATTTCATTTGCGACCGCTTTCGCGGTCGCAAATGAAATCGCAGTTACCATCCACTTGAAGTGGATGGTAACCCAGTTGCAAACGGGAAGGGGTCCCCATGGGACCGCTTCCCCTTTGTGAATGTAAAAAAAAATGGACCACTGCCTGCCCTGAAAAAAAAACTAAACTAAAGGTTTCGGTTTTTTTTCCAAGTGCAGCTCGTTTTCCTTTAAGGAAAACGGGCTGCAGTTGGAAAACAAAAACTGCTTTATTAAAAAGCAGTCACGGACATGGTGGTCTGCTGACTCCAGCAGGCCACCATCCCCGTGAGTGCCCATACTCGCAATGGGGTCGTAAACTGCGACCCACCTCATTAATATTAATGAGGTGGGTCTTTGCGACCCCATTGCGAGTTGCAGAAGGTGTCTGAGACACCTTTCTGCATACCAAATTGCAAGTTGCAATTTGGTTTCTTCCTACATCTGGCCCTAGATGTGCGTTGTTAGAGAGAATGAATGAAGAAGGAGAAAGTGAGTAAAAAACAGGAAAGTAATTAGCCCAGGCTTTACTATACTAACACATGCAAACACAATGTGTGCATACCTATGTTTGATTGTACAATAATTAATAGAGACCTGAATGCTTCGACACTGCTTTTGGGCAGTTACTTCTGAGATCTATGCATAATCTACAATGAGTGGTTTAAATCTCAAAGGTCCTCACATGAACTCTTTTTGGTTGGTAAACATTATTATTAAGTCTTTTATTAACACAATACAAATCTCAATGTCATTCATGTGACCATAAACCTAAGACATGCTGGTCGTTTGTATGAATTTGATTTGTTTATCCATATCAATAGGTACATTATATTGAGTAAATTGTAGATTCACATGGATGTTTTCATTGCCTTGTTATACAGGGAAGAAGGTGTGTGTGGGGGGGTGCAAACACTGTTCATTCACCATCCTCTGAGAGGTGTATTCCGCTCCTTTTTGCCATAGGTTTCTTGCATATGCTGCTTCTTGTGTACACTCTGCATCCCTCCCCTTCACACCACCCCCATATCTTTTTACATTTTGGGGAGGCAGCCTTGATCTTTGTACACAGCTTTCTCTGTGACAATGTATAGGTCCATTTCCTTCCCCCAATCCTGTATCATAAGGAATACTGAGTTTCCCCACCTTTGATCTATATCCCGTACACCATGTATCCCAAATGATTTGTAAATGGTTGCCTCAGTTTCCTTTCGAATACCCAGTAGGACCAGTACAGCTGTCAGTTCAGTGGTGCAGTCTGTGGCTTGTTCTAGTCTGCAGGTTATCCAAAGCCAATATCTGTGAAGTTTAGGATACACCCATAGAATATGAAAGAAAGTGCCCCTCTCCCAGCAGTTCCGTAAGCATGTCTGACTAAGAATTGCATTTTGTACTTAGCAGTGTTCCGCTGTAGTATATTCTATATAAGATTTTTAATTCCAATAGTCGATAGCTGGCTTTTATAGCCACTTCTTAAGGCAGTCACATTGCTTCCCCCTATTTGTCATCCTCTACATTCCAGATATCATTATGCCATTTTTCTCTTAGCTTGTGCAGTTCTGTTTGCATGTTAATCAGAATTGTACTGTACGCGAGTGATATGCCCTTAGTGGTGATGTGTCCATCTTCTAATGTGCTCTCTGGAGGAAAGTCCTCTTTTGTCTCCTCTTCACTCGTTTTTCTGGATTTTAATGCATGTCTCAACTTTAAGTATTTGAACATTTGGGATGTGGCCATTTCGTACTCTTTGTAAATGTTTGAATGGAACAATCCCTTTCACATCCCATACGTGTTTTAGCGATGATATACCAATTACATACCATTTCTTAGAGCAAGTTAATTTGTTTGCATCACCCAGTCTTGTTGCCAACCATAAAGGCGTTTTGAGAGTCAGTCTCTTCTTTCATCATATTTCTCCGCTTAGTTTATGCCATATTTGGATTGCTGTGTCAGTTGCTTGCAGTACTGGGTTCTCCAGCTTGCCTCCATATAGAACATGCATGTCCCCTTTCCTCCCCAATTTGAAACTGTCCAGTCTGAAGACTGGTTCCTCCAATGAATAGTATGCCCAGCCATTGATTACACAGACTTCTGTTGCTTAATAGTAGTTACTGATCCTTGGTAATACAATTTTATCTTCATATGTTGAGCATTGTAGGATCCTCAACATGATCCAGGGTGTCTCCCCGGCCCACGATCCTTAACAGGTGACCTGTCTTATCAAAAAAACAGCTGGGTATCCTATAGGGAGTATTTTGTAGTATATATGTGAACCTAGATAGTGCAATCATTTTAAAAATTGTTGCCCTTCCGAATATCGAAATGGATAAATGTTTCTAATTTAGTCAATAAAATCTTCGTAGTTTTTCAGTCATCCTTAGGGATCCATAGGCCTACACATTTAAAATGTTGCTCTTCCACCCTTATGGGTATTGGTAGGGCCTTTCTTGGTTGCCATCTAACCATCTGGAACAGGTATCATTTTTCCCATTTAATGCTGAGTCCCATGTGTGTCTGGTATATAGTGAATGTCTATCATAGTCTGTTTAAAGACTCCTCGGGTTCGCTATGTGAAGTAGAATATCATCAGCGTAGAGGGAAAGTGCATTCTTCCCAGTCCTCTTTCCATGTGCAACCGTTTAGTTTTGCATCCTTTAGTATCCATCCCGCCAAAGATTCGATGGTCAGGGAGGACAACATGGGTGTCAGTGGGCATCTCTAGCATTTGCCTCTCACAGTGGGGAATGTCTGCAACACTTTCTCCGTGAACTCTCACTCTTGCTAGAGGGCTTGTGTAAAGGAGATATACCCAGGCAATTAATCTTTATTCCATTCCCACTTTCGAGAATAGTGAGAAGAAATGACCATTCGATAGAATCAAATGCCTTATTTGTATTTATGGACACCATCACTGTCATTTCATTTACATTCTCTGCTATGGCTTATTGTTATACAGTCTTCTTTAGTTCAGTTTGGTAAATCATTGTGGAATAAAACCAGTTTGATCCGGGAGAATCAAGTCAATAATATAGCCAGGATTTTCACATCTTCATTAAGATATCGGGAGGTAGGACTCACATTTATTTATGGCTTTCCATCTTTGTGTGTTAATGCTGTAGTTGCAGTTCGTAGCTCTGTTGATAATGTCTGAGATTGGCATGCATGCGTGTACATGGTGTGTAAGGGCTTGATCACCTTATTTGCCATTTTTTCATACATTTCTATTGTTATGCCATTGGGACTGGGTGTTTTCCCTGTTTGTAGTTGTGAGATCTCCTGCCTTATCTCCTCCTTCATGAGCTCCTCTTCTAGGGAATCTCTGTAGCCTTGTTAATTGTTGTGTGGGAAAATCTCTAACAAAGCCATAGAGGTCTAGCAGGTTGGTGTGTGGTGTGACTGGTAGAAGGGCTGGAGATAGCCAGCAAAGGCTCAGCCAGGCTAGTAATATTCCGGCCTTGTCGCCTGTTTCGTGCAGGCATTTTTGTTGAAGGAGGAAGGATGTTTTAACTTTGTTAGTCAATGTAAATTTATATTCTTCTCTTTTTACGGCAAAAGTGTTGCGTGAGTCCCGTTGTGGGTCTCAATGCGTGTTCCACTTCTAATTTCCTAATGTTCTATCCTAGCTCCCTCATCTACTTCTCTTTTTCTTGCGTGTCCTCCATATAACCTGATATGATCACCCTTCTCTGTACCAAATGTGTATTTTCTTTGATATTGTGCTCTGTGGCATTACTCAGACTCTCTACCACCTAGGGGTTTGCCTGGTGTCATGACTCCTTTCTCCACTCCCTCATCTCTTGTTCGGGGAGGTGTGAACAGTGTCATCCGCAATGGTGAGTGATCCAACATGCCCCTAGCTAGGTACTATGCTGTTGTGAAATGTTCTAGGAAGGTGCTGGTTGTAGGGAAATGGTCAATTCTTGAGTGGAAGGCATGTGGTCCTGAATATTAGGAGTAATGTCGTTCTTTTGGGTGTAGTGTTCTCCAGACATTTCCTATCCCCGTGGCCTGTAAGGATCCTTCCAGTTTTCCCAACATAGTCTGGATCGTTTGCCTTGTGCTAGTCCTGTCTAGGTTATGGTGAAATACCTTGTTAAAGTCCCCTCCTATCATTGTCAGGTTCTGTGGTAAGTCCGCTAGTAACGTGTTGGCTTGTAGGCGTAGGGCGACATAGACAATCACCAGTGTTAAACGAGTCACCTCCCAGTCCCCGGTCATCGTCGTGTATCTGCCATTAGCATCCATCCATGTCTGAGTTGTCGAAGTTAGCAGATTTTCGGAGACGTATTGCAACTCCCCTGTGCCTGTTGTGAATCCAGGGTGACTCAGCAACTTGTATTTGCCTCTCCTAATGAAGTGACAGTTTGCGCCTTTGAGGTATGTTTCTTGTAAGAAGACGAAGTTTATCTTGTATTGTCAGTGCTCTGGCAATTAGCCCTCTTTTAATTTTGTTCCCCACCCCATTTATGTTCCATGTCAGGAGGATAAATGTGTGGATCATCTTACTTTGTCCCAGTTATGCATCTATAATTATTTGTCAGCCCCGTGAGATGGTTGTGTGTGTTCCATTTCAATTGTGAATGTACTGGGTGAGAGACAGTCAACAATAGAACCCCCAGCTCCCTCCCTTCCTTACCATGCAGCGGATTCCTAACTAACTACCTCCCTAATGCATGGCACATCTGTTGCCTCAACATTAGAAACAGTTATGGATCAGAGGATAATGTATTATGTGCCTTCGGTCATGGTAGTTTATTGTATAAGATTTGTCGGTGTTTTCTTTCCTCTGAAATTGCGTATGAGAGTGAGGGCTGGGAGGGCGGGGGACTACGGGTCATCCTCAGTTGATCCGGACCCTGCCCGCTCCTGAGAGGGATGTCTCCATTAGGAGTCATTTGTGTTGATCTCCTCGGATCTATGCTGCCGCTGGTTCTTCCGTTGCCGTTTTTCCTGTTGTTTCCAGCCACCTACTGTGTCCCTTTTTTCTGATGACCTGGTGGATGTAGGCCTGGGTTGTTCATGGCGGGTTGTTTCTCCAGCCATGTCCACTCATCCTCCGGGGTGTCAAAGAATAAGGATTTGTGGTTATAGATGACTTTCAGGCATGCTGAGAAAAGTAACATATGTTGAATGTCCATGGTGTGCAGTTTCCGTTTAACTTCCAGGAAAGATTTTCTCTGTTGTTGTACTTTCAAAGTGTAGTCTGCAAAGATCATCAAGGTGGAGGATTCTCATGTCACTGTACCCATTTTCCAGACTGCACATAGGATCACATCTCTGTCCATTAAATGTAATATTCTGGCTACCATTGGTTGTGGTTGCGCACCAGGTGGTGGTTGCGGAGTCATTGCACAATGTGCTCTCTCTACCAGAAAGCATACGGGCGTCTCCCCTTCTGAGATTCATGACTTCAGCCAAGTTGAGAGGTACTGTGTCAGAGATTTTCACTTTCTGCTCTCTGGGATGCCCACAATTCGGATGTTTTGTTGTGAGCGTTCTTCTGCATTTTCTGCCCATGCTTCTAGTGCCTTTACTACACGTTGGAGATCAATGATCTTGGTTTGTGCAGTTCTGAGAAAGTCCTCCATCTCCGGGATCCACCCTTCAGCTTCTGTTACCCTTTCCACTGTTTTTGTTGGATTCTATCTTAGCAATGAAAGTTCCTTTCTCAATTCACAGATTTTCCTTTCTGTTCACTGTCTGGAGTTGTGAATTCAGTGCTTAATTTGAGCCGGTGGTTTCCGGTGCTGGGCACCAGCACTTATTTTATAGGGCCGGCACTTAGTTTTCTGCATCAGGCAATTTACTGCTAGCAAAATACACTTATGGGAAAGGCAGAGGAAGACGAAAACAAAAAAGCGTCACAAATGGAGACAGCAGAAAGCTGCAAGAGTGGCTGTAAATGGATTAAAGTGGCCCGAGATGGCTTCAGGATTACGCTGCCTCATCAGTCAGTGCTTGCACATTTAAATGCAGCAGCCATGTGTTTCAAAGGAGAACTTTGGGCACCAACACATTTGTATTTACAAATTAAGCACTGCGTGAATTGCTTTGAGAATTGACGCTGTTGATTTAGAGGGGTCCACTTCAAGTTGTTAAGTGTCCAGCAGTACCACCTGCTGGTGTGGATTGACTGTCCTCTTAATGAATTTGTCTTTTTTTCCTACGGCCAAATGTGCAGCAGATTTATCTTTCCACATGCTTGTTAGTAAAGTACTTGTTCATTTGTTTCATGAAATATGGCTTCCCAGAGTTTATGAGGGCTCTATCTCCTCAAGGTTAAGTCCTGCCTTCTGTGTGTTTCACAAATAGGCTGCAGTGATTGCCCCATTTCAGCTTGGCGAATGGTAGGGCGGAGGGATTACAAATGGTGCTCTTTCTGAGTTGGACTTTTTAGAAATGGTAGCATCTTTTTTTGCATCTTCAGTCAAAGTCTTTTCCCACGTATTTGTCTGCAGGATTAGCTTGTTACCAACCCAAGCAGGTGCTTGTCTTGTGCAGTTAAAATCCACTTTTGGATTTCTGAGTCTTCTCAGCCGTTGCTAGTGGTTGCCCTTTGTTTCAGTTTCGTTCTTGCTGCTTTGGTAAGATAGAGTACATTGAACCCCATCTGCAAAAACAACATCATTCACTTATCCAGTATTGCCACAGTCCACTTCCTTTATTTTTCATTCATAAGTCACAGAGATCAATGTTGATTGTCTATCCCATGTGAATTTTTCTTCCCTGGTAAGCCTCCTCACCTCCTCGTGTCATCACCGTCTCTAGTTCCCCATGGCCGCCATCCCCTCTGTCCAGTTATCAGTCATTGCAGGTGTGGGGGGGGCCGGACATAGATGTTCTCTCCTGCCCCCGGGTCTGCTCAAGGATCCTGGTAGCTCCCAGCTGGAGGGATGGCCAAGTCTTAGGTGTCTGCCTGCTGGCACATACCCCCGGTCAATGTCAATGCTACTTTCCCTTTTGGCTGCGAGTCAGTTAATTTCTCCGGTACAGGCCTTTAGGTGGAGTTGCATTCTTGCCCCTTACCCGCTATCTTCTTGAGCCTTCCATGCTACATGCCTCCCTGCTGAATGGAGGGAGTGGTGTCTGATTTCCTCCTCCTTCCTTTAGTTGTTATGTGTGTACCGCTCAGCCCCACTCTGTCGGCCGGGGAGGACTTCCTTCACCTCTGGTTCCAAGGTCAGGGATCTCGGTCGGCCTCAGTTAGGTGGATGGGGGAAGGAGAGGGTAATAATGTGCGGTTAATTGCAGCTAAAGTTTGGGCCAGGTGGGCTGGGTTTGCTCCTCTTTCCCCTGTGCTTCGTCCTCAGGTAGGCTGCTCTAATGGTGCTCTTTTGGCGATGGACCTGCCTGCACCCTGTGTGTTTCCCCTTGTTGCGGCCACCGAATCTCCAATATGACCTCAAGTGGTGTTACCGGGGATATCCCAGGTGCTGTGAGCTAGTTTTTCACTTGGTCTTGCTCAGCAGGAGTATGTTGGATAGTGTGGGAGAAGCCGCAACGCTCACTGAGTCATGTCCAGTACCTTGGGTTGGTTGGCTCTGCCAATAATATCTGTCACTTCAATTTTTATAGACATAGCATTTTCTCCGTTTAATGCTGTGTATAAATAAATAAATAATGCAAAATTCATATTATTTTAATGTGACTAAGTGATATTATTTTTTTTATAAAGTAACTCACAAAATTCATTCTGCTTCTAAGAGCTGTAATAACTTCTGATACTATTTCATACAAGGTGCTTTATAAATATATCCGTATAGTATTATTGGTAGTAATAATAGCAGTACCAATTCTAACAGTAAATATTGTTAGAATTAATATGATAATGATATAGCCATCTCCTTATGCTTGCGAGAAAACATGGGGCCTGATTTATAGTTTGGCAGCAGGGTTACTCTGTCACAACGGTGACGGCTATGCCGTCTGCCGCAATAATACATCCCATAGGATTTAATGGGATTTATATTTCGACAGACAGGATATCCGTCACCGTTATGATGGAGTAACTCTTCCGCCAAACTATAAATCAGGTCCATGGTCTCAATGTTGGCAGACAAAATACATACATCACTAATGTTTGCTTCATAGCACTCAGTAAGAATTAAAGCCCAGTAATAGAGATACCAACAGAACTCTTTCATATGTTAGGAAATATAATTCTATGATCAATTGAAAATATTTATTGTCAGGATTAACGTCAAACACTTAAAAGCAGTCATGCAAAAGCCTGACCCTGTCCTAGTTTTCACAGCTCGCTGGTCAATCAATGTGTGTGCAGAGCAGACGAATGGCTTTATAGGTAGTTTATTGAAGAGGTTCCTGATTCAGATGTCCAAAATATTTGCATTATTCGTATTTATTTTCTAGGTGACAGCAGTTCATAAAAATGTGGCTTTGAACACTTTTTGCAAACACAAAGCTCAAAAACCTTTTAACTGAACTGTGTGAACGTCAAAGAACTGCACAAAGTTTTAGTAGAAAAAAACATGTAACCATATTCTTTGCCTTGACCAAGTTCATGTGGCTGCCAGTCATGGCTGGTGTCGGGGCAAAGTGGCAGGTGAGGGGCGGATTACAAACCAAAAACACACAAAAATACGACAACAAAAAACAAAAAACATCTGAATGCCCGCCACATCGCTGCTTTTTTGGCTCCACTGCAGGCACAGGATCCCAGACAGACGGGTAGCCTGTGCCTGCTGTCTCCAACACAGAAACGCAGCTCTGGTGGGAGACAGCTCAGTGCGCTTGTCGATTTGGCCGTCCTGAGAAAGACAGCCGAACCCACATGCGCACTGACAACAGTGGTTTATTATCGGTTTATTTTTCAAGTTTTGCAGCAGCTGCTACTGGCAGGGGGACAATGCTCTTCCGCCATAGCAAATGAACTGCAGCTGGTGACTGCATGACAGGGATTTTACATTAAAGTGTTTGAGGTTTTTGTACATCTAATTGACATTTAGGTATTAGATGAATATTGAAGATATTAAGACTCTAAACATGATCGAAATATGATTTAGTAAATACTTGTGACACAAGCATTCACAAGAGAGGTCCTCTGTAGATGGTCTTGCAGCCTTTTCACATTATTGCCCGTAGACTAGAGTTGAACACAATCACTCGCACTGCTGAGCTGGATGCTGATCCTCCACTCCGCAAGCAATGTTATATTTACCAAAACATATCCTAAATTATCTATTTTCTCCCTGTCCATAGGCATTTGAAACATATTAAATGAGAAGTAGAGACAGTAGTCCTCTGACCAACTGGGGAGCATAGGCAATAGTTAAGCCAGATATTCAAATTATCACCTTCTTTTCCAAGACAGATGCTATAATATTATGTTTACTTCAACTTTGCAAGGTTTGAGCTGAAAACATTGAGCCATAACATCATACCTCACCTTAAGCTGAAAACACAGAGCCTAAACTTCATACCACACCATTGTTTTCCTGATTTAAGTGTAACTGGAACATGCATGTCATCAATGTAGTGCAGTTTGTTCGCATCTGACAGACTCATTTTTTGAGGTGCAGAGTTTTACTCTAATATTTTTTAATACCATGTACCTTTAAACCAGTGAGGTGAATGCAAAGGACTGTGTTGCAAGAAACCTCTTCAGTAAGTTATTGTGTATGATTCATTCAAATAATGACAAAGCAATAGAATCTAAGGGCATCATTACGAGATCGGCAGATGGTTTAGGCCGTCCAGCGAGTTTCCGACGGGGAGGTTGCCGCCATAGTGGCTACCTCCTCGCTGGGCCCATTAAGAGATTCCCACTAGGTAAGCGGGCGTAAACCTGAGTTTTCGCCCGCTGGCCTAGCGAGAAACAGCCTCCAGGATTGTCTCTGGCTCACTGTCATTGCAATGGTGCTGGCCTGAGGTACCCATGCACTGCCCATGCCCAGTGCATGGGCAATGCAGGGGCCTCCCTGCACCCGTTCTCCACCAGCCGTTTCATGGCGGTGTTACTGCCATGAAACCACTGGCAGAGAACGAGGTCGTAATCCCCATGGCAGTGCTGTTACTGCATTGCCCTGGCAGATTTGGACCGCTACACCCATCAGACCGCTGGGGTCTCTGATACTGGCTGTCCGACCGTGGCACGGCCGCCATGGTCATAATGTGGTGTTTGGACCGCCAGACTCATAATGACCCCCTTAGTGTAACATTTCTATTACCATACATACTTTATAATTAAAACAACTATCTGAAAAAAGATAGCACATTCAACAATTAGCTTATCGTGCTCTTAAGCTGAGACAATATGACATCCAGCTTTTATTTTTTTTAAAACAACATTTAAAAACTTGGCATTACAAGACAGTGCTAAAATATTACCCTTATTCAAACAGAAACAGATTGGGTAGTTTAACAAAGGTAAAAGGTAAGTTTGCAGGCATTATTAAAGGCACCTAAGAAAAGAAAGGATTTGCCAACTGTAGTTCTGTGATCACCTGGGTCAAAAATACAAGATACTAAAAACTATCCAAATATATTTCCCCAGCTTCTTTGTAAGACCAAGCACCAGATATTACAACTGAAAAACTCAAGCACGCTACTGACAAAACAGTTAGATCAACAGAAAATGACAACTGTGGAGCTCACCAACAAGAAGTAAGAAAATATACAGATTTCCCAACTTATTTCTTGAAACTGTACTATTTATTAAAAATGCAGCATTATAACAAGAAAAAAAACAGAAGGGTTCATCCATTATCTATGGATTTAAATTTTACTAAAAAAAAATGTTAATATTCATGGTATTATACATTACTGCATGCTTGCCAGAGTTGTCAGAGTACTGGAGAAAGAAAGTATGATAATATCTGTAGCTGATAGCTGAATAGAAGTAAATTCTTCATATAGCCTTCATGCGCAGTTTTGTGGCACTGTTAATAACAGGTATCCTCATTATGCAACTCAGTGATACTCTTTATCAACCTAGGAAAGATGAAAGTCTGAGTTAGTCTCATCGGAGGTTGAACCTGTGAGTGCAGGTTGCATCCCATGCCAGAAGAATTCTCTCACTGAGCTACCTGATCAGCTCAATTGTACAGCTGATTATTGATGTCCACACCAAACAGGATTTGGGTGCCTCTTAAGCTTTTAATTCAATAACCTATAACAAATGTGGTAATTGACTGCAAAAATTAAATTTAGGTATATGCGTTATATTGTTTTTCCATTATGCTTCATGTGTTTAGTTCAAATTTTTAAGATCTGTTTGTTGTGTTGAGAACGCATAAATCGTGATGGGGAGCTTGTTATTTCACTGCCCAATTGGTATTCAAAATCATGTTAGGCAACAATAGGAACAGCACAATATTTCTCTTTCCAAAAAGATGCCCCCGTACCCAAACCCCATTCCCCCCCAACAGTAGAGATACAGCTTCCCACCCTAGATTTACCTGGTATGCACACTACCTTCTCTGTGGTCTTAATCTATTGGCTGTACAGGCTGTGCTAGCTTTCTTTCCGAGGTTTATGCTGCTTGATGCAGCATGCACTGCATGGCCTATACAATACAAGAAGCTGTGATCCTGCCCAGGCTCTGTTGATTGGTGTATAAGCCATGTCTTTGACACCAGCACAAGGTGAATGTGCTAACATCTATTGAGGAGGTTGCAGTAGAGTTGCAGTGCTCACAGCTTGATGGGTCTTGAGACTTGAGTTTTTCTTCAGCCCAAACAGAAAAACCCCCACCCTAAACAAGCTAGGTGCCCAGCCCGCGTGATCTGGATGCAAAACTCCCAGTTGACGTGGTTCACCTTCAGTATTCTTGGTTCTTCTTTTTGGGGACCAGAGATTGGGTCAGTATTCTTTAGCTACACAGGCCTTCCAAGTATCAGGCGTGATTCTAATGCATTTCAGTGTGGTGGTCCACATCACTGCACTGAAATAGAAAATCACACATTATAGCATCTGCCTTCAACTGTTTAGGGGAGTGCTATAATGCACAGATGATCAACTGAGCAGCACTGGCTGGGCTGAGTGAGCTGCCTCAGCCTACTTGGATTGCTAAGGTCAAGGGGCTCTAGGTGTACTCGCAGCAGGAATACTCACTTTCTGTTACAATGTACCTAAGTGAACAGAGAGTGACACACCCCACGGGGCGACCGGCCGATACACAAGCGCAAAACTGATGTCCTTCAGTGAGCGTCCAACCAGAGTTGTGTCTGCGCTTTGGGGCATATTTAATTGGCTCGGGTGCGTATGTTTGGCGGCACCATTTGCAAGAATGCAGCGCCCGCTGCGACCCGCCGGTGTTAGGCTGATGATCAAGGCTCCGCCGGTCCGCTCCTGCTCACTGCAGCAGACCCAGGCGGCCTGTGTCACATGGTGGCGGTCCCCAGTCCAGATTAATTTCTGTCCTGGCTCAGGCACAACGGATATTAAACTCCTGTGACCCCTAGCCGGCCCCGCCCGGCGTGGCTGAGTCAACTGAGCCGGCCTGTTACGGCCTGGGTCAGCTGAGCTAGTGGCCCACCGCCCTTCACTCGCCACTCATGGTCTGAGTTAATGGCTGCAGTGCTTTAACACCACTATGACCATCTGGGGGGCCCAAAGACATTCAAAATGGGTTATCAGTCACCATTCATGATGCATCTGTGCCGATTCCTGCCAGAGTGGAGCTCCCCTCTGCGCAACACAGTGATTCTCTTCTCCAGTCTATATTTTCCTCGTTTTCATTGCTTGATGTGTGCTCACAAGAAAATGTCACTCATAGTTGTAATGTCACTCATAATTACACTGAGATTATGAAAATGCCACACATAGCAGTCTGAAACCTTGGCAGCTATGGCTATATGCAGCTTCTTGGCATTTAGGGCCTAATTTTCTGCGTCGGCAGTGGACCCGAGAAGACCATCAAGTCGACGGTATTCCACCCGCCGGAATTAGATGTTACAGCTCTGCGAGTGGTGTACTAGTGGTTGTTTGCTGCCGGAGGAAGGTCATCGCCGGACCCATGGACAGCAGACAATGACAGTGGCTGTGGAATAGAGGTAAGTGACACACACACACTGTACCTTTGCCATATATGTCTTCTTGCACTACACACAACACAACACTCCACATAAACACAGTTATGCATTGTCATTCCACTACAACACGTACATGCCGCAAACAAACATTGATGGACATCCATGACACAACATACATTCATCATTGACACTGCACCCACACACGACACAACAACCAACACAATTTCACACTCATCTACACAAACACACTCACCCACAAGTCCAACTACACACATCCCGAAAATGACAACCACACAACACCAATCACCTTAATGTTGCAAGCAGCAACACAACACAACATGCAGAACAACATCACAGCCATTTGCAGGTGGCACACATACTGACACAACCACAGCACACACTCCAGCTCCCTCCCCCTCACCCAGCCAATGGTATCGCATAAACACATACACGTACTAACTCACACACAACTCGGAGCATGACAGGTACAGGTCCCCTGGCAATGTATACACATGGACACATTTAATAGGTGTGAATGTACTGTCGTTGTGATGCCAGCATACATTTGCCAATGAATACTGGCAGCATAATGGCATTTGTGTGTATGTACGATATGTATTGGTTACCAGTGTATCCCCATCCGTGTCTGACCCACTTGTGTCCCTGACATATACATGTCACAGTAGCTTTAAAAAATTAGTATCTGTCTCTACTAGTCCCGATCTCCAGTGGAGTGCCCACCAAACGTACCCTGGCAATGCGGCATCCCTACCTTTGAGTCCGGCTACAGTGATTTTGTGTTTTTTTCCGTGAATCAGTGGCAGCAGTGACATCACGTGTGGTCTAGAAAAAAATGTTTTATTAAAGTAATGTAAAAAATTAGGTACCATTTCTTTGAAGCATCATTTAGTAAAGTGTGTTGACACATTCTAGTGTTGCCAAAAAATATTCATAATGAAAAAACAGTGCAGCTAGTTTCAACAAGAGTATGGGAAACATAAAATACAAACATTGGCAAAGCCAATAATGTCCGACATTGGTGGTCAGTCTTTTGTTTTTGTGTCCTGTTTCAACATGGCTTTTGTAAAACCTTATTGTTGTGGGAGCTGTAGAGCCCTCATCATGGTACCAAACATGGACAATAGCAAAACTATTTTTTGGTCTCAAAAAGCACACATTGCCACAGTAGTTCCTGGCACGGAACTAAACCACTTTGAGTGCCAATATGCTCCTTGTGAAAGAGCAGATTGCTATCACTCACAGTGAAGCCAGCCAACAGATTGATAGAGACAGAATTTTAATAATAACAAAAGGTCTTAACGCCAGACCTAATTAGAGGCTGAATTCTTAAAGAATGTCCCAAAAGTGCACCCAGGTTAGATATCTTTGCATTAGCGCAGATGCATGTATTTCAAGAATTCACAAGAATTTGCACAAGTAGACCAGGAAATCGTACTCCTAAAAAATATTTGTGAACTGTACTTTAGCCGAGCAAATATGCATGTATAGGTTTGCTCATGAGAAAATCTGTTGAGCGTTTATAAGTTCACTTTCCATCCAACCACTTTTTTCCCAAGCCTCGAAGAAGTTTTACTTCTGCCCTTGTCAAGAGTACATTTCCAACCTTTCTCAGTTAGGGGTAAGATTAGTGAAGAGCTGGTGAAAACCCTTTAAACATGCAAGTTAGTAGGCTTGCATAGACTGAAAAGGGTATTCCAACCCTGTACTGCCATTTGATAAAGTTTGTTTTGACCAATGACTTTGTGTTTCACCACTGCGCATATTAGTTGCTCAATGTTCACCAGTAGCACATGGTATGTTTTGTTCAGTTGAGCCGCCTATTGGCTTTGACATGGCATTAGCCATTACTTTCTGTATTCAGTTTAGCCGCCTATGGGCTTTGACATTGCATTAGTCATTACATTTTGTATTCTGCCTATTGGCTTTGACATGCTGTATCCAGTCTAGCCGCCTATTGGCTTTGACATTGCATGCAGTTTAGCTGCCTATTGACTTTGACATGCTATTAGATATTCTGCCTATTGGCTTTGACATGATATTATATATTGCATTTTGTATTCAGCTTAACTGCCTATTGGCTTTGACATGATATTATACATTACACTTTGTATTCAGCTCCGCTGCCTATTGGCTTTGACATGATATCATATATTACATTTTATATTCAGCTCAGCTGCCTATTGGCTTTGACATGATATTATACATTGCATTTTGTATTCAGCTCAGCTGCCTATTGGCTTTGACATGATATAAGACATTGCATTTTGTATTCAGCTCAGCTGCCTATTGGCTTTGATATGACACTAGACATTGCATTTGATATTTAGGTTAGCTGCCTATTGCCTTTAACATGACATTGCATTTGATATCTAGGTTAGCTGCCTATTGCCTTTAACGTGGAGTTAGACATTGCAGTTGAGAATCCAAGCTGTATTTTTCCAAGCTGTGTTTTTGCACCAGAGAACCAAGATGTTTTTCTCACAGTAGACTAGACATGATAAGAGAGAGTACATGGGTGTTGTTTTCTCTTCGCTTGAGCTTGGGAACAGGAGTAGTCTTGGAGACCTGGCCAGTCTCCAAAAGGCTTGCTCAGTTTCCCAGGTCTGAGAGGAGGGGGCACACCTTTGTAACGAATGTAACAGGCTGCAGAGAGTCAGATTCGAATCTGCCGGACCTCGTGCTGGAGCTTGGCGCAGGCTGCCAGCAATCCCGTGTGGGTAGATGAATCTCTCTTTCTCGCGGCTGACAGGGGTCATCAGCTTGCAGACCTTAGAAAGATGAAGCTGTAGATAGTTCCCACACGGTGAAGTATTTGTTTTGCTTTGCATTCAATATCTTATAAATATAACCTGCTGTGTATATTGCAAACTGATATATTTTGTTTGATTAACGCGGACTTGAAAGCTACTAATTCGTCATACATAAATATTGTGGTTGGGGAAGAATTAACAACAATAAAAGTCTTCTTTGACCTCAGAAGTGCATTTCTGTTGTGTTATGTTAGTGCTTAGAAACAAGATAAGAGGAAAGCACTACAATTGGTACCAGGAGTCGTGGGGTCGGTCATTAAGAGGTGATTAAGAGGGTGTTGACGAGTTGGTAGATTTCTAAGTGCACACTTTGAAAGTGTAATTGTTTTTGTTGTTTGGAGAATTACAGAAATTGTTCTGTTTGGAGAATCACAGTAGCACAGCAGACCATGTCTGAGAATACATGTGTTGATGAACTGCCTGATGGTGCTAAGAAAAACTGTGAATTGTTTTCTGTTTGGGGAATTACAGAAGAAAATGCATGTGTAGCTAAAATGCCTGATAATGTTTTGAGAAATAATTCCTGTTGTACATATGTAGAAAACGTGTGTTTTGGAAGTAATGATGACAGAAAGGTCTGGATACCTTTATCTGCTTACAGAGAAATGCAGGAGAAATGTAGGAAGTTGGAACATGAAAATAGGAATTTACGTGAGCAAATTAGCCCGACTGAAAGTTATAAAAAGGCTGTTTTTGAAGAATCTTTCTTGTCCCATTCCAGTAATGAGGGGGGAGCTGCACTGAGTTTTCGTGTGAGCCAGGGTTTTTGGCAGACAAAATGCATTCCTTAACTGATAACACGGACGAGAGAGACCAGAATGTGATTTATGAGTTACCGTTGCAAAATGCACAAGTAAAACGAAAGATTTTAGAGAAAGAGACACCGAGTTGCATTAGCTTGTTTGATTTTTGGAAAAAGAATAGCCCTCATTTGAGAGAAATCCTAACACTTTTGTATATGGTCACTGTGAAAAATTATATGCAGCTGCGCGCTTGTGATTTGGCAAATGAAATAATGCAGACTTTAGGTTTCTGCGCAGTGCAAGAAGGAAATACTTATGTACATGTAAATCAAGAACAAGGAAAGAAAATAGTGCCCCTAGCTAGAATCATACAATGGATCTGGTACTTGCAAGACAGGGCTAGAGTACCACAGATAAAAGAATTACCAATGAAGTTGAGTGCACCATTTGAACTCGTGTCCACTGAAGATAAAAAGCATGTTTGTTTTACTAATGATTCATTGACTGAAATGTTGCTTTCTGGCACAGTAGAAGGAACAGCGTTGTATAATGTGTGTCAGATTTTAAAGCAAGAGCTACGTGAGATGTGTCATTTTTACGCTGATTTTTGGTTCATTGCTAATGTTTTAGCACCTAACTGGTTCAATTACCTTGCAGATGTTAATGAGAAAAATGCAGAGAGAGAAGTGTACACCCAGAATTCTGCCTTAGTGGGGATGGCTAAGTGGGTGCCCCAGAAATGTGAACAGCTGAGAGAAAAAGCCACTTACAGGTGGGCAGAGATGAGAGAGATGCACATTCCCCTAGTTTCGATAAAAACTGTGCAGCACGCACAAAAGCAATCTGTCATGCAAGCAGTCACAGAGCAGTTGGGGAGAGGAAAGTTACCAGGACAGAAATGGCAAAGTGATCAGGTTTTAGGGAAAGTGATTGCTGCAAATTACCAAGGAAAAATCGAAATTATGCTGATACCTAGAAAATAATCTGATTCATTCATACAAATTGGAGACAGAATGGCCCAACTTGGCAAAAATGCAGTGAATGGAGGTTTGGTAAAGAATGAGTCTGCCCCAGCCCTTCTGACAGTGCAAGAAAAGGGAAGCTGTGGTGCAGCAGATAAAAACCTCAGTGCTGATGTGTGGGCTGAAGCCCCAAGTGATCCTCCAAAACCTGCAGAAAATATAACAAAGGGCCCCAAAAACGTCCTGCTGATTATAAAACAGGGAAAGAAAGAGGAAGGGTGCAGTTTAAATGAAAAATGTTATTTGCAAGAAAAGTCATACTTGTTTCTTTTGCAGATCCTACCACGTTTCGCCACTGTCCCTGAGTGTGCTGTGTGGTCCCCCTTCCGGTGTGTGCGTGTGGGGTCGGGGAAGGGACCGAATCCCCAACCTGAACCTGGCTGAGTAAAGTGCCAGCACCATTGATCCATTTTGCGCAAACTGCGCCTTCAGTTCAAGTTCAACTTGTTTGATTGCATTCTTCCACTGGAACTAAGCTGTGTTTTTTTTTTTTCCCTCTCGTATGGAACTCTGACTTTTGCTTACCTTCCAGCAAACCTTTCAGGTGGACCGTGCCCCTTTACATGAGTAGAACTCATGCCACATCAAATTGCTAACACTGTTGAATTAGAGACTCATTCAGAGAAAAAAAAATTGCTCAGTCTTTTCTATGTAGATGTATCTGATGTGAAAGGTTATGAAATCAATGTGTTAATTCACTTCTATTGCTTTACAGGGATTGCTTTGATCATAATGTTTTTTTGTTTGTGGTGATGTTTTTTGTTTTTGTTTGAAACAGGAGATATGTGAAACAAAAATTCATTGGTCAAAGGGCGGAATGTACTGCCATTTGATAAAGTTTGTTTTGACCAATGACTTTGTGTTTCACCACTGCGCATATTAGTTGCTCAATGTTCACCAGTAGCACATGGTATGTTTTGTTCAGTTGAGCCGCCTATTGGCTTTGACATGGCATTAGCCATTACTTTCTGTATTCAGTTTAGCCGCCTATGGGCTTTGACATTGCATTAGTCATTACATTTTGTATTCTGCCTATTGGCTTTGACATGCTGTATCCAGTCTAGCCGCCTATTGGCTTTGACATTGCATGCAGTTTAGCTGCCTATTGACTTTGACATGCTATTAGATATTCTGCATATTGGCTTTGACATGATATTATATATTGCATTTTGTATTCAGCTTAACTGCCTATTGGCTTTGACATGATATTATACATTACACTTTGTATTCAGCTCCGCTGCCTATTGGCTTTGACATGATATCATATATTACATTTTATATTCAGCTCAGCTGCCTATTGGCTTTGACATGATATTATACATTGCATTTTGTATTCAGCTCAGCTGCCTATTGGCTTTGACATGATATAAGACATTGCATTTTGTATTCAGCTCAGCTGCCTATTGGCTTTGATATGACACTAGACATTGCATTTGATATTTAGGTTAGCTGCCTATTGCCTTTAACATGACATTGCATTTGATATCTAGGTTAGCTGCCTATTGCCTTTAACGTGGAGTTAGACATTGCAGTTGAGAATCCAAGCTGTATTTTTCCAAGCTGTGTTTTTGCACCAGAGAACCAAGATGTTTTTCTCACAGTAGACTAGACATGATAAGAGAGAGTACATGGGTGTTGTTTTCTCTTCGCTTGAGCTTGGGAACAGGAGTAGTCTTGGAGACCTGGCCAGTCTCCAAAAGGCTTGCTCAGTTTCCCAGGTCTGAGAGGAGGGGGCACACCTTTGTAACGAATGTAACAGGCTGCAGAGAGTCAGATTCGAATCTGCCGGACCTCGTGCTGGAGCTTGGCGCCAGCTGCCAGCAATCCCGTGTGGGTAGATGAATCTCTTTCTCGCGGCTGACAGGGGTCATCAGCTTGCAGACCTTAGAAAGATGAAGCTGTAGATAGTTCCCACACGGTGAAGTATTTGTTTTGCTTTGCATTCAATATCTTATAAATATAACCTGCTGTGTATATTGCAAACTGATATATTTTGTTTGATTAACGCGGACTTGAAAGCTACTAATTCGTCATACATAAATATTGTGGTTGGGGAAGAATTAACAACAATAAAAGTCTTCTTTGACCTCAGAAGTGCATTTCTGTTGTGTTATGTTAGTGCTTAGAAACAAGATAAGAGGAAAGCACTACAATTGGTACCAGGAGTCGTGGGGTCGGTCATTAAGAGGTGATTAAGAGGGTGTTGACGAGTTGGTAGATTTCTAAGTGCACACTTTGAAAGTGTAATTGTTTTTGTTGTTTGGAGAATTACAGAAATTGTTCTGTTTGGAGAATCACAGTAGCACAGCAGACCATGTCTGAGAATACATGTGTTGATGAACTGCCTGATGGTGCTAAGAAAAACTGTGAATTGTTTTCTGTTTGGGGAATTACAGAAGAAAATGCATGTGTAGCTAAAATGCCTGATAATGTTTTGAGAAATAATTCCTGTTGTACATATGTAGAAAACGTGTGTTTTGGAAGTAATGATGACAGAAAGGTCTGGATACCTTTATCTGCTTACAGAGAAATGCAGGAGAAATGTAGGAAGTTGGAACATGAAAATAGGAATTTACGTGAGCAAATTAGCCCGACTGAAAGTTATAAAAAGGCTGTTTTTGAAGAATCTTTCTTGTCCCATTCCAGTAATGAGGGGGGAGCTGCACTGAGTTTTCGTGTGAGCCAGGGTTTTTGGCAGACAAAATGCATTCCTTAACTGATAACACGGACGAGAGAGACCAGAATGTGATTTATGAGTTACCGTTGCAAAATGCACAAGTAAAACGAAAGATTTTAGAGAAAGAGACACCGAGTTGCATTAGCTTGTTTGATTTTTGGAAAAAGAATAGCCCTCATTTGAGAGAAATCCTAACACTTTTGTATATGGTCACTGTGAAAAATTATATGCAGCTGCGCGCTTGTGATTTGGCAAATGAAATAATGCAGACTTTAGGTTTCTGCGCAGTGCAAGAAGGAAATACTTATGTACATGTAAATCAAGAACAAGGAAAGAAAATAGTGCCCCTAGCTAGAATCATACAATGGATCTGGTACTTGCAAGACAGGGCTAGAGTACCACAGATAAAAGAATTACCAATGAAGTTGAGTGCACCATTTGAACTCGTGTCCACTGAAGATAAAAAGCATGTTTGTTTTACTAATGATTCATTGACTGAAATGTTGCTTTCTGGCACAGTAGAAGGAACAGCGTTGTATAATGTGTGTCAGATTTTAAAGCAAGAGCTACGTGAGATGTGTCATTTTTACGCTGATTTTTGGTTCATTGCTAATGTTTTAGCACCTAACTGGTTCAATTACCTTGCAGATGTTAATGAGAAAAATGCAGAGAGAGAAGTGTACACCCAGAATTCTGCCTTAGTGGGGATGGCTAAGTGGGTGCCCCAGAAATGTGAACAGCTGAGAGAAAAAGCCACTTACAGGTGGGCAGAGATGAGAGAGATGCACATTCCCCTAGTTTCGATAAAAACTGTGCAGCACGCACAAAAGCAATCTGTCATGCAAGCAGTCACAGAGCAGTTGGGGAGAGGAAAGTTACCAGGACAGAAATGGCAAAGTGATCAGGTTTTAGGGAAAGTGATTGCTGCAAATTACCAAGGAAAAATCGAAATTATGCTGATACCTAGAAAAGAATCTGATTCATTCATACAAATTGGAGACAGAATGGCCCAACTTGGCAAAAATGCAGTGAATGGAGGTTTGGTAAAGAATGAGTCTGCCCCAGCCCTTCTGACAGTGCAAGAAAAGGGAAGCTGTGGTGCAGCAGATAAAAACCTCAGTGCTGATGTGTGGGCTGAAGCCCCAAGTGATCAATCAGCTGTGTTTTTGCACCAGAGAACCAAGATGTTTTTCTCACAGTAGACTAGACATGATAAGAGAGAGTACATGGGTGTTGTTTTCTCTTCGCTTGAGCTTGGGAACAGGAGTAGTCTTGGAGACCTGGCCAGTCTCCAAAAGGCTTGCTCAGTTTCCCAGGTCTGAGAGGAGGGGGCACACCTTTGTAACGAATGTAACAGGCTGCAGAGAGTCAGATTCGAATCTGCCGGACCTCGTGCTGGAGCTTGGCGCCAGCTGCCAGCAATCCCGTGTGGGTAGATGAATCTCTTTCTCGCGGCTGACAGGGGTCATCAGCTTGCAGACCTTAGAAAGATGAAGCTGTAGATAGTTCCCACACGGTGAAGTATTTGTTTTGCTTTGCATTCAATATCTTATAAATATAACCTGCTGTGTATATTGCAAACTGATATATTTTGTTTGATTAACGCGGACTTGAAAGCTACTAATTCGTCATACATAAATATTGTGGTTGGGGAAGAATTAACAACAATAAAAGTCTTCTTTGACCTCAGAAGTGCATTTCTGTTGTGTTATGTTAGTGCTTAGAAACAAGATAAGAGGAAAGCACTACAAACCCTGGAACTATTGCTTTCCGCTACATCCAGCCCCAGTATGTAGTATGTAGACCTGCTAACGGCAAAATTAGGAAACTGCTAGTATTCAGCCCTACTATATGTATCAGCCCTGGCATAATCAGAGACATTGTTATCAGAACTCTAATATCATGAGATTGCTGCCATAATTTGTCACTGCACTACATGGCATCAAAGGGACATGTAGATTTTCAGCTTTCTCCCTTGAAGAAGGGTATAGGCAGCCCCTCCTAGCAAATTTCTAAAGTTTCAGAGGAACTGGTCCTGAACATAGCAAGGAGGTCTGGCGGTGGATAACCCAACCCTGGAATACAAGAGTTTCTCACTCATCACTGTTGTAGAGACCTCCGATTCTGTTAGACAAATCTTAGCACTCTGGTGGGAAGTTCTTGCCCCATCTTTATAGAAACACTTGTCATGTAATACAACAGCAAACTACAAGGTATACACCGGGCAATTCTGCCCTTTTGCTTACTTCATTCAGACTGGTCCAGCCAAGGTCTTTGTTCTAAGGTGCTCACAGGAAGGTGGGTGTTTGGAGTCATGAGGCAGCAGAAATCTAAAATATGTGTACCCACTTTACTGTCTGTTAACCGGTGATGGGTAGCCTTTCAGAGAACAATAGGCCAGCAGAGGCCATGAGCAAACTTCCTAACTTCAAAGGGCACTCTGTGACCTCTCCTCCATGCTGGAAAATCTCTGACCCATTGTAAATGAATCAGTGGATTGAACGAGAAAAGCCCAGCAATCCACTTCCGCTGCCTGGGCTCTCTCCAGCCCTCCATTTTAGGGACCACTTAAGATTTCTCAAGACAAATTGGATTCCAGTGATAATCGCTACATGTATAACAAAAGTTTCATATATGCATCCTATATACACCCGGACAGGTGCACACAGACAACATGCATGTCCCACATGTATCAGCAAAAAGCCCGGTTACAGGGTACTGGCTAGCTAATTTTTTTAATGGTGGTAGAGACAAGTTAGTATTCTACTGGTGGGCTGCAAAGGGTGTTAGCCCAAAAGGCAGGCATCAAAGGTGATGCCTCCTTTGAAGGGCTGCTGCAATGACACTCCCATGCAGGAAGCCTTTTGTTTCCCCAAACAAGGTAGAGCCAGGACCAAGGAAGGGAAAACTGGCTTGAGCACCAGTTTTCTATGGACGTGCAGCCTTTGACAACCACAACCCCAGGAGTGGTCTACCAATGTCCTTACAATCAAGGAAGACATCAGCCATGTTGGTTGGGGCATTCAAGATCCATTCTGGGATAGCCAGATGCCACACATCACCGGAACTGTGGCACCAGGTAGGAGGCGACCTATTAGCGTTTTGGCTAGTGACGGTGTTGTCCTCTTGGGTGCTTTACTGGGATATAATCGGCAACCCTGGCACCTGGGAATTCAGTACTCACTAGATTTGGCTCAAGGGTGAGAAGAAGACCACTTTGCATACGTTGGGAGCACACATGAGGAGGCTACAACTTTGGAGAGACGGCACCTGCTGTGCTTTGGGCTACTGGAGTTTGGACCTTGCTCTGCCTGCCCGGTTTGGGGAAAAGTTGATCCCCAGCCCCAATCCAAAGCAGAAACTCCAGGGGTCAGTTGGCTGCCCCCCCAGTATAGTACTGGGGACATTGAAGCTGGAGAGCCCAAGCTGCACCTCTGGTAGCCACTGCAGCTGTTTCGCCACTAGCGGACACCTGGCAACTTTGACGGACAATTTGGGAATATCCAGAAGTTGCACCAGAGTCTGGTGGACACGTGGGTGTTGTTTGTGACAGGATTTGTCCACCCCAGGGGACAATAGCCCCAACAAAGTCTACTGTGTTGCAAGAACAAAAGGTCTGAATCAGCAGCCCTTTGACCCCTGCATGGAGGACTTCATAGGACACAAAGATCCGGGGCCAGAGTCTGTCCCACTCACCGGAGGACCTGACTGAACTTCACCCCATAGACCGCACAGCATCTGGAGCATCCCTTGAGCATCTTTAATCCTCTATCCCTCACCATCAGGACCGCTCCATAGAAGTCAATGGCCGTGGTCCTGTAAAGTTTGGAACTCACTCTAAAAACTCTCTGGTGGCCTGGTAACGGTCCAAAGAATCCTTTAAGGCCTCTTAGAACTGTATCTTGTCAGGTTTGGTTGCCCAACCTGGGTTGGAGTCACCAAACTCAGTGTACAAACGTTTACAAACTTTTAAAAAGTTTTCAAAGTTTTGACTTGCCAGTGTTTGTTTGAGGTTGATGTCAAAGTTTTTAAAGCCTTAAAAATTCATATCTCCGGAACCCTATGGTGGATTTTAGTCATCAAGGGCTCTAAAAATTCATACAGATATACTCTGTTTGTATAAATTGTTTTGTCTCTTTCTTGTTTAGTGACTCTCTTATTCTGTTGTTTAAAGCTGTTAAATCCTTTAGACAGTTTTCCTTTTCTAAGCCTTGCTGCTCTGTGCCATAGTTACCAAAAGGGTGAGCTGAAGGGTAAGTAAATAACTCTGACTGGACACACAGAGACAAGTGTGAGTGTAATGCATGAAAGGGCCCCAGCCCTATCATATAGCAGACCCATTTTCTTACACCTGGGCAACTGGAGTGCAAGACCCAAACGCACATGTGAAAATTGTGCCGCTGTTTAAAGATCTGTAAAATGAAAAGGCATGCTATAGCTCTTCCTACAAATGCCCTCATCATGTGGGCCATTGGAGCATGTTCTGCTCTCACAAGTGCTTCCTTTTGCATGCGTTTTAAGGAGAAATGAGTCCCATATAGTAGTATATGATAATACGTTATATTCCGTAAGAAACCATTAATCCCCTCAATACATGAAGGAAGTGATGATGTAATTTGGGAACTAAAGGGATTCACTAATGATCAGTTAATAAATCTACTCATCCTACATCCTTAAGTTGTGGGGGTAGGTGGCTAGATTGACTTCAGAGATATGATTTCTAGAATTGTAACTCATACTCAGCTAAGTTATTGTAGTAAATAATATATTATTTGAAACACTAGGTTTGTGTAATTTACTCGCTGAACTATGTGCTACTTAAAATTTACCGTTTTCCAACATCAGCTTCCCCCATTTCCAATCCTGCTGATTAAACAGCACTCAAAATTGACCTCTTCACAATCTTTCTAGTACCCTAGATGTATCCCTTCCCTCTTCTATTCTCAGTTCTCATTGTAAATGTACGTATGTGTCTATATCTTCACTTGTTAGCTGGGTATCCAGTTACTATGTACGGTGAACAATCAATCAATCATAGCATTTGTAAAGCGCACTACTCACCCGTGAGGGTCTCAAGGCGCTCGAGGGTGGTGCTGCTACTACTCGAACAGCCATGTTTTGAGGTGTTTCCTGAAGGTTATCAGGTCCTGTGTCTGTCCCAGGTGAATAGGAAGAGTGTTCCATGTCTTGGCGGCGAGGTGGGAGAACGATCTGCCACCAGCAGTCGTTCTGTGGATGTGTGGAACGGTGGTGAGGGCAAGGTCAGCGGAGCAAAGCTGTCGGGTTGGGGTGTAGAAGGAGAGCAACCTGTTGAGGTATTCTGGTCTGGTGTTGTGCATTGCTTTGTGAGCGTGGGTGAGGAGCTTGAACGTGATTCTCTTGTTGACGTGGAGCCAGTGCAGGTCTCTCAGGTGGGCTGTGATGTGGCTGTGGCCGGGGATGTCCGGGATGAGGTGTGTGGAGGCGTTCTGTATGTGTTGTAGTCTTTTCTGGAGCTTGGCCGTGGTTCCTGCGAAGAGAGAATTACCGTAGTCCAGTCTGCTGCTTATGAGGGCTTGGGAGACCATCCTTTTGGGTCCGGTGGGGATCCATTTGTAGATCTTCCGAAGCATGCAGAGGGTGTTGAAGCAGGAGGAAGAGACGGCGTTGACTTGCTGGGTCATTGATAGGGATGAGTCCAGGATGAACCCCAGGTTGCGTGCGTGGTCGGTGGGTATCAGGGCAGTTCCCAGTGTGGTGAGCCACCAGGAGTTGTCCCCGGCGAAGGGGGTGGAGCCGAGAATGAGGACTTCAGTTTTGTCAGAATTCAGTTTCAGGCATCTGTTCTTCATCCATTCGGCTATGGCCTTCATTTCTTCGTGGAGGTTGGTTTTGGCGGTGGCAGGGTCCTTGGTGAGGAAGAGGATCAGCTGGGTGTCATCAGTGTATGAGGCAATGTTGAGGTTGTGTGATTGGACGATGTTTGCGAGTCGAGCCATGTAAACGTTAAAGAGGGTCGGGCTGAGGGACGACCGCTGGGGTACGCCACAGATGATCTTGGTGGCGTCAGAGCGGAATGGAGGGTGGCGGACTCTCTGTGTTCTGCCGGTGAGGAAGGAGGTGATCCAGTTCAGGGCTCTGTCACGGATCCCTGCGTTGTTGAGGCGTGTGCATAGGATGTGGTGGCAGACGGTGTCAAAGGCGGCCGAGCGGTCCAGGAGGATGAGGGCTGCGGTTTCGCCGTTGTCATGTAGGGTCATGATGTCATCGGTGGGGGCGATGAGGGCGGTTTCGGTGCTGTGGTTGCTGCAGAATCCGGATTGGGACGAGTCCCCGGAGTGTTGTTCTCCTCGAGGAAGCAGGTCAGTTGTTTGTTGACAATTTTCTCTATGACTTTTGCCTGGAAAGGGAGCAGGGAGATGGGCCGGAAGTTCTTGAGGTCCTTTGGGTCTGCCTTGGGTTTCTTGAGGAGGGCATGAATCTCGGCATGTTTCCAGCTCTCCGGGAAGGTAGCAGTCTCATAGGAGCTGTTGATGATCTTCTGGTGTTGGGGTGCAATGACAGAGCTTGCTTTGTTGAAGATGTGGTGAGGGCAGGGTTCGGATGGGGAGCCGGAGTGGATGGTGTTCATGATTTTTATGGTGTCGTCGTCATTGACGTGGGTCCATGAGAGCAGGAGGTTGGTGTGGCAGGGGGGCGGTGAGTCTGTGGTGTCGGTGGTTGACGGGGGGGTCTGAATATTGAAGCTGTCATGGATGTCTGAAATCTTGCGGTAGAAGAAGATGGCTAGGGAGTCGCAGAGGTCTTGCAATGGCGGGATGTTGTTGACATTGGAACCGGGGTTGGAGAGTTCCTTTACGATGTTGAAGAGCTCCTTATAGCTCTGTGCGTTGTTGTCGATGCGTTCTTTGAAGGCGGTTCTTTTGGCCGTTCAGATGAGTTGGTGGTGCCTGTGGATGGCGTACTTGAAGGCTGTGTGGTTGTCCGGTGTCTGTTCTTGGTGCCACTTTTTCTTAAGTCTTCGGCATGTTTGCTTGGATTCTTGGAGGTCGGCGGTGAACCAGAAGGCCTTTCTGTCAGTGCGTCTGTTTGAAGATTTCTTGATCGGGGCGAGAGTGTTGGCACAGTCGATCCATTGCCTGAGGTTGCGAGCAGCTGTGTCGGTGTCAGTGGTGTTGAATGGTGGGTTCTGGGAGAGGGTGGTGATCAGCTGGTCTTCGGTGACCTTGTTCCATCTGCATTGGGGAATCCGCTGTGGGTGATGGTGCGTTGTGGGTTTCTCGAAGGTGAAGTGGATGCAGCTGTGGTTGGTCCAGTGGAGTTTGGTGGTGTGGCTGAAGGAGACGTGTTTGGTGCCAGAGAAGATGGGGTCAAGCATGTGTCCTGCGGAGTGGGTGAGTGTCGTGATGAGCTGCTTGAGGCCGGGGTTGGCGAGGTTGTCGAGCAGGTGTGGTGGAGTTGTTGTCGTTGGTGTTTTTGAGGTGGAAGTTCAGGTCCCCGAGGAGTATGTAGTCTGTGGATGCGGGGGCGTGTGTGCTGATGACGTTGGAGATGGAGTTGCTGAACCAATGTCAGGGACAGGGGGGTCTGTAAACGAGGGTCCCTCTGAGGGTAGTGTTTGGACCGGTGTGGATCTGGAAGTGCAGGTGTTCAGTGGCGCTGAGGGTGCCTTCGGTGCTGGTCGTGATTCTGAAGGTATTCCTGTGGAGGATGGCGATGCCTGCTCCTGGTCTGTTGGTGCGGTCCCCACGGGTGATCTTGTAGCCGTCCAGGATGGCTTTGGCAATGTCGGGCACTGAAGAGGGCTTCATCCAGGTCTCGGTCAGGAAGGCGACATCTAGGGAGGCTGAGTTGAGTAGGTTCCAGAGTTCGATGGCATGCTTGTGGACAGAGCGGGTGTTGAATAGGATGCATCTGAGATGGTTGCGTCCTGCCTTGGCGGGTGGGTCGCTGGCGTGGAGGCTGGTGACGGTGCAGTTCCGGCAGGAGAAGGGTCCGCAGGTGAGCTGCGGGGTGGCCTAATGGCAGGTAAATGAGCAACCGACGTTGAGCACATGGAGGGTGATGGTGTCTCGTAGCGGAGTTGTGTGTTGCAGCGGTGGGGGGAGAGAGAACCAGGGGTTCCGGCGCTGGGTGCAGTCCAGCCACGGACGGGCGTAGACGGACTTGCCTTAGGCACAAAAAAAGGGGGCGGGCCACAAGGGCAGCAGCAGAAGGAATGCAGCGCGAGAGAAAGGAGGGGGCAGGGCGGCAGGGGCAGCGTCGGCAGGGGAGAAACAGAGGGGGGAGAGTGAGAGTGGGAGAGAGAGAGAGCGGAGTGAGAGGAGAAAGAAAAGAGGAAGGAGTGAAACGCAGAAGCAAAAGGAGCACAAAAGGGACAGAACATGGAAGAAAAAGCACACAAAGAGCAAAGCAGGAAAAAGGAGAAGAGAGGCAGAGGGCAGCCTAGTAGAAGAGCAGAGCTCTCCCACTAGACACCAGGGATGAGGCGCAAGCAGAAGCCTGCGAGGGAGGAGGGCCTCGAACTTCTGACAAAAGTGAGGGAGGTAGGAGCGGGGGCAGAAAACAGCACAAAAAAAGGGGGCGGAGCCATGGGGACAGCAGCAGCGCGAATGCAGCGCGAGAGAGAGGAGGGGGTGGGGCCGCAGTGGCAGCAGCGGCTGGGGAGAGCAAGAGTGAGAGAGAGACAGCGAAGTGAGAGGAGAAAGAAACGAGGAAAGAGTGAAACGCAGAAGCGAAAGGCAAAAGGAGCACAAAAGGGACAGAACACGGAAGAAAAAGCACAAAGAGCAAAGCAGGAAATAGGAGAAGGGAGGCAGAGGGCAGACTAGTAGAAGAGCCGAGCTCTCCCACTAGACACCAGGGATGAGGCGCAGGCAGAAGCCTGCGGGTGGAGGAGAGCCTCGAACTCTTGACAGAGGTCAGGAGTTCAGAGGAAAGAGGGCTCTACTTGCCGGTGGAGCTACAGGAGGCAGAGCAGTTCACTGACCAGCTCAGTGATACTGCTTGTCATACTGTGCAGCGGACGCCATTAAGTAGGGAGTGGGGAAGAGGACAGCTGGGAGGCAGGAGTGGGGGTGGTAAAACAGCGTGAAAAAAGGGGGCAGGCTGCGGGGGCTATATTTTGGCTAATTTCTTGGTCTCTTTCAGGGGAACCCACAAACTCTCTGACCTCTAGAATCCCTAGGATGTTCGAAAAAAAGGATGCAAATTTGGCGTGGGTAGCTTATGTGGACAAAAAGTTATAAAGGCCTAAGCGTGAACTTCCCCAAATAGCCAAAAAAAAGGCCTGCCACGTGAGGGGGAAAAGGCCTGTCAGCGAAGGGGTTAAAGGAAACAGGGCTGCTTTAGAAAAAAAGGGTTTAAAGTTTGGAAAACTTTATTGACAGTTGACAGTGGTGCAATGGACCTCCTCCTTTTCCCCCCAAAGCTGCCTCCCCAAAAAGGAAGAGATCCCAAAGGGACCTCTTTCCTTTTGTGAATGAGATAACACCCTAATTTGGGAGTCAGTAACTTATAAGTAACCATCATTGATAAATAGGGTACTGAATCGCAATTTGGAAGGGACACCTAGAACACGCCCCTTCCAATTTAAAAGTGGGTAAAACTTGAATGACTCTTAAAATGTGTTTAGTACATACAATATAACTTTTAGCTGTCACAACAACCCTTACTTATGCAAAGTGGAGAGTTTGCAACGGCTAAAAAATTGTAATGTTTGCGATTAACAAATAGCACATTTTTGTGATTCGCTATTTGGTAATTGCAAACAGCAATGTACAAAAGTGTGTTTAACACTTTTTGTGATTCCCAGTGAGTTGCAAATACGCCCACCTCGTGAACATTATTGAGATAGGTCTCGGTTTAGGACCCATTGGTTATGGCAGAAATTACAGGGATGGTCACCTGCTGGGGTCAGCAGACCACCATGTCTGTAATTGATTTTCAATAAAGCAATCTTGTTTTTTTTTTTAAATGCAGCCCGTTTTTCTTAAAGGATGTTTCAAAAAGAACATTTTTAAAGTTTTCTTTTCACTTTTTAAGAGTAGTTAGTAATCAGAGGGACTACTGCCTGCTCTTAAAAAATATTTTTATATCAATTCACTAATGGAAGGGGTACCTTAGAGGTCCCTTCCCATTTGCGAATGGGTTACCATCTTCTTGAAGTAGGCGGTAAAATGTGAATGTTTTGCAACCTCATTTCGGTAGCAAAACATTCACACATGCCAGTGCGATTCGTTTTTAGGAAGGGGGGCCCTATACATGCCCGTTCCTAATACTGAAATGCACATCTATTTGTGATTTGGTAATAGGTTACCAAATCACAAATAGGGCCCTTGTACAAAGAAAAGTGCTTTTTAGTGGGTGCTAATGGACCGATTCTATGAATCGGACCATTTGTGACAGCTAAGAAAAGCTTTGTTCACCTGGCCCTTTGTTTCTACCTATACTGCCCAAAATACTCTTTTAATGCACACTTGTCACATCCTATACTGTAATTTACACACAGATTGTAGAACACTTTTTAAAAAAGGAAACATCGTAACTTATTTCTTCATTACGCCATTCTTTGAAGGAATTTAAACCTTAGAGCAGTGGTTGTTTGATGTGGTTGGTTATCAAAAAGTTAAGCTTTGTTAAAATGTGTTGAATATCCTTTGGATGCATGTCTTTTACATGTTCAGTAGTATTGTATACTATGTTACTTTGGCTGCATCTAATTTCTTTCTTTTATAGGAGTTACCTTGAAACACAGTTAACCAGCATGGAAGAAGAATGTATTAAGCAGCGAGAAATTTTAAAAAATAAACTTTTGAAGGTAAAATGTGACTGTTTAGTTAATCTTTTATTTCCTTTTATTCTAAATCGTAGGATCCTCATTAATAGCCATAACATTGAAGTAATTCCACACTGTATATGGGGAATATGTTATGCTTAAGCCATACAGTTTTATATAAAAACATGTCCAAAAATCAGCGTAACCAGTGCTAGAAAGCACTTTCCAAAGCCCATCAATGGCCATATTTGTTCCTGGAATTATAAGTATTCCTAAAACACTCCTTACAAAACTACACTTCAGCATCTTAATCAAACTTGTTGTCTACACCTGCCTGCAATGAAGAAAAAACGAGGCAGATTGACTTAGTACTAAAAGAGTTAAAAAGCACCCTTAGTCTTTAAGAGAATCTAGCAACTTCTGATCCCTTAGTGCCTTGCACTGATAGTTGCCTGTCAGAGACAGTTCTTTTTTCTGGTTCTTGAGAGTGGTACCTTGGGAACAGCTGCATGTATTTTATAGCCTGTTTTTGGCAGTTTTCCTCTCAGAATTATTCTGCTTTATTTGAGGCTACAGGGCAAATGCAGGGTATCTTTGGGTGGTTCAGATACATGTTTCAGTCAAAATGCATTTTGTATTTATTAGATGTCCTTCCTGTGGTGGACAGGAAGATTCATCTGGCCCTCTGATCTGTGTGATGGGCACCCAGCCTCTTATTCCATCAAGGGCTGTCAATTCTGTACCAAAACATCTTGGAGCACCCTCAAATACAGAGTGGGAAAAAGCTGATAAGAAAACTGAAAGATATATAAGTGAAGGAAAAGAAAGCAGATGAGATAGCCTCCAGGGAATCATCTGCTCTACTTCGATGCAGCCAGTGAATCCTAAAGACTCTCAAGGACAGAAGGTATTGAAAGGGAGAAAAGAGATGGTATCACTGATTGTGCAACTCCTGCTTCCACTTGAGGTTGAAAGTTTTGATGTCAGCAAAGGACTTGAGCCCAACCTACTCACTGTTGAAGGATGGATCCTCAAAGATGGCGAAACATTGTCACCTGATGTATGGAAGCTCACCAATGTAGAAATAGTATGCTGGATACCTCTATCACATTTGGCTTCACCCTACACAATCACCATCAAAGCATTAGTCATCAACTTTGAGGTAATCGATGTTGAGGCATTCAGCATCAGGACATTGATCTGCATCATGGAGATGGATGTCAAAATGTTCAATATCTACGCATTCTTAATTGGGGGAATATATATCACCTAGTAAACGGTGGCAGTTCTAACCATCTCCTGTGGGCTCCCCGACTCTTTTCTTCCACAATTCCAGCAGAGGATTCTTTTCAGACATCGCTGAGTTCACTTAAGCTTCCCCTGCTACCTATTTCAAAGGACATGAGGCCAGATGTACAAAGCTTTTTTCTGTGCACAATCGGCCTGATTCGCAGAATCTGACCATTTGTGCAGGGAAAAAAGCATTTTGGTATGTACAAATGCTATTTTGTGATTCAGTAGTCTATTTACGGAATCACAAAATAGGTTTGCAATTTGCGATTAGGAAGGGGTGTGCCAAGGGTCACAGTGGTAGGTATGATTGTTTTGTGACCATGGATGCGATCGCAAAACAATCCATTTCAAATTGGTGTTAACCCATTCACAAACAGGAAGGGGTCCCCAAGGAACCCCTTCTCCTTTGTGCATGGGGGCGCAAACATTTTTCAGAGCAGGCAGTAGTCTCCCGGACCACAGTCCACTCTGAAAAAATGAAACTGAAACGTTTAATTTTTATCTATGAAATGCATCCCGTTTTCCTTTAAGGAAAACGGGCTGCATTTTTAAAAAAACTGCTTTATTTAAAAAGCAGTCACAGACATGACGGTCTGCTGACCCAAACAGGCCACCATCCCTGTGAGGGCAGCCATTCCCAAACAGGTCGCAATTTGCAACCTACCTAATGAATATTAATGAGGCAGGTCCCTTGCGACCCATTTGGAAATCGCTAACAGTGTCTGAGACACTGTTGTACGTCAGGTTTTGCGACTCACGAGTTGGTAAGACTCACAATTTGTAAGTCGCAAAACCTGACATCTGTACATGTGGCCCATTGTCTTCTGACCTACCTCATGCCTCTCATTAGAAAAATCAAACACACAAAAGGTGATGTGAGGAATGCATGCAATAAATCTAACCACTGACAATCACTTGGGGTAGCATTCCAACCCATTGTGCTTTTGCTCACAATGTCAGTTTTGACCCTGCTCCAATACAAACAGTTTAGGCTGAACTGCCAGGCCAGGTTCTCCCTAAGGACCATGCAACCCAAGACCGGTTTAGCCGTAATTGGCAGTCGTCCTTTTGGTGTAGCTTGGTACTAGTGGCACAGTGAGCACAGGACCTACGTCTGTGCACACGTATGCCAAATAGGGTGGTATATCAAACACATAAAATGTGTTAGAAAATTGGAAAGGTCTTAGTCAGTGGGTCCGAGAGAGCACAGGCCGGAAGAGATGCCTCATCCTTGTCTTTCACTTCATGCTACAAAGGATAATCGTCCATCTTGTAAGTGTAGTCGCAAGAAGCATATTACCTCTGGCCTGTCATATCTTCTAATGGCCGGGATTTTAATTCCTCATATACTTCTACTTCAATATTGGGATCTTCTTCTAGTGTGTCGTTGGTGTATGGCATTAAAGCATTCCAAGATGTTTTGGCAATAGGTGCACCGAAGCTGAACATACCCTTTGAGGCCGTTCTTACATCCATATCCGTCATTATGGTGATGCTTTAGCCCTGGGCAATGCCTATACCTCTTCTTCCTCTGATGCTGGGTCTCTTGGAGATGGCACAAGAAAAGGCCATAAATAAATCAGTGACTTCTCATTTATTTAAAAAATATATGCTTCCTTAACAAAATCCAGCCTCGCTGCGCTTTGTGCCAAACCCAGATTTAGTTATTGTATCAGCTCTCTGAAAAAAATCATGCCTCAGCAAAGACACCTCAGATCCTCTGGATAGAAAAAAACAAGAAGATGGATGACACTGGAAAGAAAATTTGCTGTACTCCCACCACTGCAATCAAAGGTGCAAGTGCTACAATGCTCCTAGGGAAGGACGATTGTTCCCTATGTAAAACAATTCACAGACTTGCTGAGGACCTTCCTAGGATAGAATGCAAGATTTTTATGAGGTTGTCCAGGAGGGCTTAGTGCTGTCCATGCCAATCATAACTACAGGGATGGTCCAAAGAAGAGAGACAGAATCTTTAAAAAAGATTTCCGGGCTTGTATCACAAGGACACCCTTGTGTCTAGAAGTGCCCTCACCCTCCTGCTAATCATATGGCATGCTTCATCATTGGACCTGCGTCTGCAGAGAGAATCAACTCCTGGCGGGCTCGCCCACACAATGGGAGGAAGCTCTTTAATATTTGCTGTACTGACTTAGTGGATCTTAAAACCTAACTATGCTAAAAACACCTACAGGGTACAGTTTAAACATACTTTGTTATGGGGATCCTAGGTTACGATTAAATACAAGGGCAACATAAACTGGCCATAATGAGTCATCTGAAAAACGCCACTATTCAGATTTCTTCAGGACCACCTAATTCCTACACCTAAGGGGAGGGCCCTATATTATGGGGTGCAGCCACCCACACTGGTGTAAAAATACACACATGTATTAGAAAAATGTTCTGTAACTTATTTTTTACTGTACAACGCTATTCGGGGTTGTCCTGTAGTCCTATACTCTAGTGGAAGTCCTCATTTGGGAACTCCTGCCCAGAGTAGCATTCGTACAACCTAGAGAGTATCTGGTGGCATTGGTCTCTGTGTCACACTTTCGTCAAGAGAACCATAGCTCAGTACGCCTAGCTCCGGTCTTCATGTCTAAATGTCGAGCTTACTGCTGTGCAGTCAAGTAATGTATGTGCATGGCCTTTACAGAGCTGGGTATTATTTTTGTTTGCCCCGGAATTAACCATAGAAGATTGTCACGGTTTTGTTTCACATTTCTGAAGTCCGATGTTCAGTTGAAGACTCTAAACTTACCATTTTTAGATAACACTCTGGGCAGCTAATGGAGGAAGAGATGCTCCACACGAAGACATAGGTGAAAACCGTTAAATAGGTGAGTCTAGAGGAGTGCAAAAATGTTTAGGTAATCTTATAATCACAAGGACTGCCACTATTACCATAGACAGAGTGTTTAGTCCATTACTGGTCATACCAGCCTCACAAGCAGCGGCAACTTAGGTACACATCCTAGCCAAGATGGGATCCTAAGTCAAAATCTGCCAGTCACCGTTACTAGTATGCTGTCGTTCATTTCGGCATGAAGTTTGCACGTTGGATGTTTTCCAAATGTAGTGACAGTAGAAGCAGCATCCCAACAACATCAAGAAAAGACCATCATACACCCATACCTGGACAACTGGTTGATCAAAGAAGGAAATCCAGTAAAATTATGAAACAATCTACACTTAACTGTGAGCTTACTTCATCAACTGGGTCTGCAAGTACATTTTCAAAGGTGAACTATTTCAACTATCTAAACACTAACATGTTTTAGAAGCGACTCTAAACACAGTGCAAAAGAGAGTGATTTCCTTTGGAGTGCAAAACGTAATCCTTTTCAATGAAATGTCAAAAACAATTAATCCAACAGGATGACAAATGTCATCACTTCTGGGATTAATGGCCTACAGTGTATAGATTGCCTCAAATGCAAGATTGCATTTAACGCCTCTAAAACGAGGTTTGGAAGACTAGTGATCTCAGGAAGTTGACAGTTGAAATGACAAACTGTGTTTGACTCAAATAGCAATTCAGTTTCCTGGTGGAACACAAGGAACGATCTTCTGCGAGGGTTTTTTTTTTCGTAGCCTATTTTCTCAGATGAAAGTAATGGATGCTTCTCTGGTAGACTCTGGACCTCACCTACTTGACCAGTCTGTCCAACACCTTTGGACACCGAAATAAGCTCTTGTCACATCAATGTCCTGGAGCTTAGAACAGCTCATCTAGCATTAAAAGAGTTCCTACCATCCTTGACATTAAATTACAGCTGAACAATTGGTGAGGGGTGGGCAAATCCAGGCAGCTTTTGTTGGAAGCCTAAAGAATTTGGTAGTGGCCCTTGGCCAAAAACCTTCCTTCCCGCAAATAGACATTTTTACAACTGTACAGAATGCCAAATGCTCAAGGTCTCTTCTGGAAAATGGGAGCCTATTTGATCGAGTAGTCAAGGAAATTAAACCTTCCATCCCATTCCTGTGAATCCATTGGTACTTTTGAAGTACCAACCTCACAAGCAAAACTGATTCTGATTGGTGCTAGTGGCTCAGACAGTGGTGGTTTCCAGGCCAGCTGCAGATGTCCCAAAGCCACACAGGAATCTGCTGTGACCAAATTGCAAGGAATAATTGCTTCATCTGAAGCTAACATCTGTGATTTTGGTAGCATGTCTCCTGAAATTGAATAATATAGACACCTGTATTTGCGTCAGTCTTCCGTGTACATTTTGCTGCAACTTTATGCTTTTATACTTTCAAATGAAGGAGGCTTTGTTTGTGGTGTCAACAAAATAATTTTTATACCATTATAGATCAAAAAGAAGTCATCCTGCCATACGTATTATATTTTGCCACGTGTAAGCTGACGTATTCTTCCATTAAATTGCCCGCATCAGTCTTCATACTTTATGCTACCAGTAGTTGAAGATTTTCGTGAAGGAATAAGGAATGTTCATCCACAGGTGAAGACACCTTCTCCACCCTGGGAGCCCAATTTAGTATTATCTAAGTTTATGGTTTCTCCTTTTGAACCAAACCACAAGATAGTGCAGCAGCATACTTGGAAGGCAGCCGTTTTGATAGCTATCATAGAGTTACAGGCTTTCTCTGCTTTGGAACCCTATCAAGGTTTTCACACCAGTAGGATAGGGATGAGATCTCACCCTACATTTTCACCCGAGGTAGCTTCAGATTTGCACACTTCCAGTATTTTTAATAATCCTTCTTCACCAGCTGGATTTATTCTGCCCTTGTTAGATGTTAGAAGCGTTTTATGCTTCTGTATGGAGAACAACAAATCAGTCAGGAAGTCTAACGAGCTTTTCAATCGCTTTGGCTTAATACATGCCATTTTACCCATCTCAAAATAGTCTGTCTCTTGTTTATTGCATCTGTGTTACCAATTGCCAAACTAACCCTTGCCTTCAAAGCCCACACCCAAGCCCACCTAAGGCTCATTTAAACAGGGAAAAAGCAGTTGCTAAAGTATGTACATCTTTTTTTAAATGAAAATACTAGAGTTGGGCGTTTAAGGTTGATGGGAATGTAATAGCGTCTAAAGCACAAAACTGCATTACACATAGAAATCACAAGTTAGGGTGCTACTGTAACCCTGGCACTCAACACCACTGTACACACTGAATCTTAAACGCAATCCCCCATACTTTTTACATCAAACATGGTTTCACACATGCAGTTGCACAATACATAATTCACAACAACCTAATGCTAAATCTCACAAATTACATCTATTTTAAAATAATTGCACATCGACATGTACAAGGGCAAATGTATGTAGCAAAAAGCAGTTTAAGTTGTGATACTATACATAATGTAGTTGTGCTAAAGTTCTCTTGGATACTCTTCTGATGTTTGATGGAAATGGAAGGCTGTTGAGAGACTAAATGTGAGGTAAGATGTCAACCATATCATGTCATAAGGGGGTTGGCGGTAAACGTGTGTGTGATATTACTTCCACTCAGCTGCAATTTTGGTGAATCGACGTGTGTGCTCAGCCCATTCAGCCCTCAAACCAACTTTTGTCCCCTAGCTTACCAGATTGTTCCTGTGTTTATAAGGTTCAGTTCCATTCAAGGAGGCTGTGAAGTGGATAGCAGGGAAGATGCATAAAGGAGTGCATTTGTGTTGATCTGCTAGGACTCTTTGACCAGAACAGTGAAACCAAATATTAATAGCTTTCAGCTGTTTACACTTTGGGCCAGATTTGCTTGATGCAACGAGGCGCAGCAGCTAGAGTTGCTGCGTTGTATTGCGCCAAAGGGAGAGAGCAGGAGAGTACCATTTCTACAGAGTTATGGGGCTGCTGCTGTCATCCTCTGCGCTTTTTAGGCTGCCTTGCATCATGCACACGCCCTTCACCATTATAGCGCACTTGCAAAGTTAGAAACGTTTTGTGAAAAGAAATCCCTTTTCAAACGTTATGCCTGCCTCGAGGGGACATAAATGTATGGCGCTAAGCCCTTTGTACCTTTTTTACTTAATAGGGCTTCCTGTAAAATCCCATGGGTGGTTTTATTGGAACACCCATGTGCCATTCATGGGACGCCATGTTGAAGCAAAGTAGCACAAAGTAGTGCAAAGCAGTGCAAAGTAGTGCAAAGCAGTGCAAAGTAGCGCTAAGCCCTACTTAGCGTTTCTTTAGGGCTACTTTACAGCGCAACTCGAGATGGGCACTGGAAGGTAAGTCCCAATTTAAATTTTGCACCGGTTTTTGTGACACTATGTCGGCTTCGATAAATGTGGCTGTCCCTTCGAGGGCATGCCGTAGCTTTCAGGACTGCTGAAGCCCGTCCCCCAAAAGCACAATTTTATGGTGACAGACGTTTTGTTAATCAAGCACCATGCTTTCTCTGTTTAGGTAGAGGAGAACATGCAGAAAGCAACGTATTTGAATAAGAAACTCACGAGTAAAAGCACAGACCTAAACGAAGAGTTTCTGGCAGTTCGAGAAGAAGAAGATACAGAAATCGAAAAAAACCAGGAAACAACGCTGCAGTAAGTTACTAGCAACTATTAACAAAAGCTCCAGTTTTTGAAGAACACAATATTAACATTTTATATTTATTCCTTGTGGAGAAGATGAACAATGGCATTCTGAAAGCAATAAATTGCACTTTTAACCTTTTGAAATGTGTTCATATACTGAGGTCTCAGAAAGTGGAACTGCTTTTATAGTCACAGAAACAGAGAATCAAGTATTATCCTTCTCTTTTCTTCACTACAGAATCAGCAGCAATAAAATATACATAAGCACTACAACTTCCAGCATTCCAAGGGGCGTAGTCTGAGTGGCAAACCATGCAGTGCTTGGTCTGTGTTGATGGTGGGACCGGCAATCAGTTTTTTGGGGACTGGGGTATTTTTCATAATAAAACTTTAAGAGCATGGTAGGGAAATGCAGTGAGTGGAGAAAGGATTGAGTGAAATATAGGGAAACAGTGACAAAGGGTAAGACTCACAAATGAGAAAGAAAGTGGAAGAATGAGCTAAAAAACATGAAGTATACGGTGGTATAAGGTGAATCAAGGCTAGGGATGCTTGGTATTCAGCAAGCCAACCATTAGTCATTGCATGCAGTGACTTCGTGAAAAAAAATCTTTGGACCCGTTTCTTATGTTTTAGCAAAGAAAGTGCTGAAAGAATGTTATCTCAAGGACCAGACACTGCCTAATCTAAGTAATATCCACACTTCTTTTTTTATTGAATCCATGTTATTCAACATAACCTAGTTCAATAATAATAGATTTTTTGGCATCTCTAAACCCCATTCGATCAGTGGTGGCTGGTGACATTTGAAAGTGGTGATGCGTAGAAGTTCAGAATGAGCTACCTGTCTGAGCAAGTGTAGCGAGCGAGCCCAACCGTATTAAGGGGGGATCGGTGGGGTTGTCCCCTCGGGAAAAGTTCGAAAAGAGAGTGGCTAAATGGTGCATTTGTAAGTAAATTTGAGAAAGCAAGAAGGTTAATAAGGCAGTTGTGAAAGTGTAGTTATAACATCAATAAAGAGTTCATATGATAATGATGTAGAGATCTGGTTATTCAGTATAACCAAAGAACCTCATAACAGACTTTAAGATAACAATGCTGAATACCTCAAAGAGTTCCTTATTTATTGATATACCTTTACAAATTAAATCTAGCATGTACGCTCTAGCAGAGAAAATGATAATTTTTGTGGACTGAACATTGCCAATTTTAATCCCAGCATCAATAGTTAGTGTGATCCTGGAAAATAATATTTTTTTAGGCCACAGTTTTCTTATCTGAGCCAGTGGGGTGCTCCTACACATTTGGTGAGCAGTAATTTTAAGTGCTGCCTAAAGTATTTGCAGCAGTAAAACGTCAAGGCAACTACACACATTGTTTAAAGAACGCTAAGGCAGTGGACAAAGGGAACAAACACACCTTTTATCCTGCACAGATACCTAAACATTGAGCATTATGCGTCTGGACTCTCCTCCACCCCTCCCACCAAGTTTTACTGCTCGCCACTTCAGCCCCTTTGCCACAACAGTCCAGAGAAAGATACCACGGGCCTTTGCGGAGCAGGAAAACAGCTTCTTGGGGACGGGATGGCCTTGGAAAGTAATCTCTTGAGCCTGGGGTTGAATCAGCCGCACGGTAAGCCTGGCTTTCAGCCCCTTCCAACACATCTCCTTGTCCAGCTGCAGGTCAAGTGTCTCCTGGGCATTCAGCACTCATGGGGCTTTCCAACCCTTCTTAATGCATTTGTCTTTTGTCGTCGTTGTTTGCCGTAATATATATCACAGCACAACAGTAAACACCAACCCAGGTGGCTGCCTCCAGCATCAGAACACAAAACAGCCAACATATGGTGGCTTCTGTGTTCGTATAGGGAATTTTATGAGCATTATTATGCAGTTTCACTATCACTTTGCATTCCGAATCAGGCAGCCAAATGTAAACACCAACCCAGGCAGCAGCAGAACACAAACAAACCTGGCAACATAGGGCAGTGCTGCCTCTTCTGTGATATGTAGAGAATTTTATGACTATTATTAGGCAGTTTTACTGCATTCCACCAACCAAATGTTAATGTGAGAAAAACAGATACACGCACAACATCAGGGTCAGCAGTCTGGCGAACACTAAATAAATAAGCTTCAACAGGTAAGCACGTGGGGCACCTAAATAAAGGCGGCCCGAGATAGCTCGAAACCGGCCCACGTCACACGATTGATGACAATGACATGCAAATCGGGGCATATTTAAACTGGTTAAGAGTAGCCACGGCGACGGTGTAGGCGCATGCATTTGTCTCTTCTAGTTGGTATTTGCGGTAACAACTGCAAACACTAAAACACCAAACTTCCAGAACACAAAACAGGGCAACTTACAGCAAAAAAAAAAAAAAAACAGCCCACACACTGACCTGTGGGACCCACCCCTAGGGCACTGCCCGACTGCCCCATAGCCTTAGGCCAGTCCAACACTGGTTATGAGCAGCAGGCAGTCTTCGAGATGAAAAGAGCCCCTTCAGAGACCAGCAATTGCTCTTTCCTTCAAGATTAATATTTTTTTCAAATGTCTTGCCGGAAGGGGCATGCTCCAGCCTTGGGCAGTGCCATCTCAGCTTAGCTTAAGGACATTTCCAAGCCGTCGTTCATGTTGCTTTCACCAAGTACTTCTTTCCCAGGCTTCAATTCAATCTTTTCTCTTAAGTCATCTATTTTTGTATGCCTTGCCACTGCAGTTTTAAATGCATTATAACACCCTTACATTAGTTACATTGATGTTACAACCGGTCCATAACATGGAGGTCAATGAGTTGGGCGTAGTCATCAGGGATAGCAGCTTTTCCACTGTCTTCTGCTTTTGTTCCCATGGCAGTTACTTTGCTACCAGGGTCAACTCGGAGTGGGGAAGAAAACAGGCCTGGGCAGAACACCAGCAGCAGGCCCAGTCTCCTAAACAAATTCACACACACGTTGCTGCATGCTCTGAGTAGTTGCGGCGGGGGGGGGGCACATTGACGCTTTACATTAAGCCTGACCTGCCCTGGCTATAGCCTTAGGCCAGTCCGGCCCTGCAGAAAGAATACCCAGCAGCAGGTCAAGTCTCACCCAAATTCACACACATGGTGAATAGTCATGGCGGGGGCACATTGACGCTTCAACCTTGACAGGCGGCCCTGTGGCCTGCCCAAATGTTGTCAAGTTCAATCTCCCACTTGTGGGGTCACAATGGAAGTCCTGGTTCTCAATTTAAGTAAGTTAAGTACAATTACCAGTGGTGGGGGAGTGACTCGCAGTCCCCGGGTCAATTCGTTGTCGCTGAAGAGAAGAGTGAACACTCCCACACACCGTGATTTCTGACTTGCTGTCTCTCATCTCCGGGCGTGCATGAAGCAATTTGGGTTGAATGACCACCAGCTTGGCCCGCCAGCCTCACCCCGCATCTCCTGAGCCAATCTAGATACTGCTCCCTTGCTAGATAAACAGTATGAGAGCAGCTCGAGGATTGGCTCGACAGGAGCTACCAATGCTCTTAAAAGACAAGGGGCTGTGGCTGTAAACCCCTGGGCTCCTAACATTGAACAGTCTGGCGAGGGTTCAAATGTACATGTCGGGCTGGGTACAGCAAGTCACCAGTCCATCCCGACATGCGCACTTCACCCAAGTCCCAGCTTTTCAGTCATGATAAAACACCTTGCCTCCCCCATCCCCCCCCCAACACATACACTCACTGAAAAAGGCATTAGGCAAGGCAAACTTTTTGAACTCTGTTGGAAATACACAACTAAAATTAATTAAATGGTTTCTGAATGTCTGAAGCATTTATGGGGCCGCCTGGGGGTCAGCACCACAGAAGGGCAGCAGCCGTGTACCCCAATAAAGAAACCACCCCTGCATTTGATCTCGCCCACCATTTGGTCTTTGTCTTATTGATCAGTAAAATCTAAACAACACCAATTATTCTTTTGGTTTGGATAATAAAAAGACACCATTGCCAAGTTTATAAATGTAAAATAATTTATAAGTTAACAGCTGATTAACAGTGTCAAGAAGGAATTATATTAGGTCAAACATGGTCTTCATTTCTTGCGAAAGTGCGCAATACCTGCCTCTGTGTCTTCAATAGACTGTGCACTTTCTTATATGTTAGTAAAGAAAATAGATATTCATTGCAAAACCGAAAGATACTTTTATGCTAGTTTGAAGCTTTTCTAGGACCACTGAGAATATGAGGTCTTTTGGTGTAAACCAAATCTTTTTCAATACTGAAGCTCACAACTAACCAAGGCTTTTATATATTTTCCTATATGTCCTTTTATTCAAAAGCTTTTCTTTCTAAACAAATATCAAACAACATCCGTCCAATCTACCTTGCCAAGGTGGTTTTGAGATTGCCTCAATGAAATGAGTAATTGCATTGTCACCTAATGCCTCAACTCCCTTGCTCTTGCCTCATAAATCTTGAGCTACTGTCTAAACAAAACTTGGGTCTCACTGGAAAAGCAGAGAGGGATGGTACTGTATGGTTGGTTATGATCCTCTGGGAAATAACAAACATTAACCCTTACAAATGGTCATGTTAACATCTAAATCAATGGCTGTTACTGTACATTACACTTCTCACCGTACACACATCCAGCAGAAATTGCTGATTCATAGGCATTGACAGTTCTGTAAGCTTTGCCTCCTGTTGGCAAATTTTGCCAAGAAGCTAGGAATATGCAGTACTACTGCCAATGCTTGGAGCCAACAGCACCTTGGCAAAAACAGCCACTTATTTCTGATGTGCCAGGATGTCGTACCTCTCCCTCAAACAATAGGCCCTTCCAGCGTTTTGTCAGAATTGTACAATTTGCATTACCTAACAAACAGGGCACTCTTTGGGTTCTAAAAATCAGGATCTACTAGCTCACCCAACTGCCAGGCCTCTGTCGCCATGCCAAGAGTTTTAGAGAGGTGGGTCAACACATCTAGGGCCAGATGTAGGTAACAGTTTGCACATCGCAAACAGTGATTTTCGCTGTTTGCGACGTGCAAACTGCACTATGCAGTGCACAAAACCCGATTTGCGATTCGGTAACCTGGCTACCGAATCGAAAAACAGGTTTGCGAGTCGCAATTAGGATGGGAGTCCCCTTCCTAATTGCGAGTCACAGTGTAATGCCAGATTGCTTTGTGACCGCAAATGCAGCCGCAAACCAATCGCAGTTTGCACCCATTTGAAGGGGTCCCATGGGGAACTGCAAACAATGGAACTGCAAACATTTTTTCAGAGCAGGCAGTGGTCCTATGGACCACTGCCTGCTGTGAAAAAAAAAAACGTTTCATTTTTCGTTTTTGTAATGCATCTCGTTTTCCTTTAAGGAAAACGGGCTGCATTTAAAAAAAAGAAAAAAACTGCTTTATCAAAAAGCAGTCACAGACATGGTGGTCTGGTGTCCGCAGCAGGCCACCATTCCTGTGAATGCCGCCACTCGCAAGGGGGTCGCAAATTGTGACCCACCTCATGAATATTAATGAGGTGGGCCTTTGCGACCCCCTTGCGAGTCGCAGATGGTGTCAGGGACACCATCCTACATTCCAATTTGCGACTCACAAATTGTGAGTCGCTCTGACTTGCAATTTGCAAGTCGCAAATTGGAATCTTCCTACATCTGGCCCTTAATACCTCCTTGTTGCATGAATCACTTTATTCCAGATCTAAAATACTTTGATAAAAAGAAGATCGATCTAGGGACCACCTTGGGTCTCACTATCACCTTTACATCTTTATTCGATCTAAAACATTCTGCCTTTGTAGAATGTACATTTGTTTGCCCATAGGCTGCTCATTCCTTTCCAGATTATTTCTTGACTATTGCAGCATCAGGATACGGAACAATCAATGTCATGTACTGTCCTGCAAACAAGATTGTCGTGATTGTGACAGAATCATCACATTGTGACTTGGTGTTGATGGGACCATGACCAGTAGTGTACTTACTTGCAGATGGACTGTGCCAGAAATCTTGCTTCTTGCAAATTTGAAGCCAGCCATGCTTAGAAACTCTGAAATTAAGTCTAGAACTTATTCTTCTGATTCAGAGAAGTGCTGATTGTGTGTGGCAGGTCTCCATCAGGTGGGCACAACTTCCCCATCTGATGGTCATGGGAACAACAACCGGGGCTACTAATAAGCACCCCTATTCCCCTTCTCCAAGATCTGATCTGAGTAGATTGGTTGGACCACTTACTCCAGTATTGTAACTCTCATAGATTCACATGCTTGAATCATTCCCCGTCGTCGAGACGGGAGTCCCCGGTGTATTATAATAGCAATGTTATGATAACTAAAGTGTATACAGGCTTAAAGCCTATTATATTAGTAGTCTATCCTTGTCTTTTTGAGGAAAAAGACTCAAACCAGGTTTCAGCCAATCAGGCTGCCCCTTCCCCAAGAACACTCCTGCGAGAAGCTCCAGTGCCTCAGATTTTCTACTGCACGTCGTGCTAGGGAGTCTCCACTGAGCTCTGCTCAGTCACATCTTTCTGGAATTTATTCTAGTATTTTTCTCCTCAAGAAATTGATGTTTCTAGGCAAAGACTTCCAGGTCTTTTCTCTAGACTGCTTTACACTCAATTTCTGTGAATTTTCAGCATGTCTGACAAGGAGAGGAAGAGTCTCTTCAGGGCCTGCAAGATCTGCGGAAAGAAGAGGCTTCATTTTGAGGACCCCCACAATGACTGGATATACTGCCTTTATCCACAACACTCTGCCAAGGATTGTAAGGTATGCAGAACCTTTTCTAACAAGACCCTTAAAGACAGAGAGGGCAGGCGTCTTATTTTGCTCCAGAAGCTGAAAACAAGGAAGAATCCTGTTTCTGGTTTGGACAGTGAGGACTCTTCTATTTCTTCCAGGCAGGCTAAAAAAAGGGACAGATCACCTCAAACTCGTCATATGCAGGACCAACCTAAAAAGGCGGCTAAAAAGACCGAGCATGGGACTTACAAGATGCACAGCTCTTCAAGTTCTCCTCACAAAAGGGCTGTACCCTCACACAGGGAAAGTAGAGAACGTTCTTTCTCCTCAGAACGTAGTAAAAAAGCATCTTCTGAGCCTCCTCTGCCACCTCCAATGTCTAAGCAGTCCTTCAAAATGCCGTCTGGCAAACCGTCTATGACATCGTCGACAAGATCGCTGACAACTACATTGACGAGAACCGTCTGCGCAGCATTGTCGATGACATCTACAACGATGACTGTTTATACAGTATGCTCTACTTCCAATGTCCACACGACTACAACGCTGTCGTCAACGTTATTGGTTACCTCACCTCCGTCGATGGTTCCTGCGACGAGACCGTCGTCGACGATGACATCCTTGTCGACGCCGACTGCTTCGTTGACGAGACTCATACAATCGTCATCACCGTCGACGATTACAGCATCGATTATACCGTCAATGGATATTTTAGGAAAACCAAGGAATCCCTGACACCGTCGCACACATCGCCCACTAAAGTTTCACCTTTAATTCCTGCTCATCTTTTAGAGGGTGATGAAACGGATGAAGAGGGGCCATTTAGAGCGGCCCATAGTCCTTCTGAGCTACATATAAAATGTCAGTATTGGGAGACGATAACCGGTATGACCCTCAGTCCTTTTATTCTCCTGATGATCAATATTCGTATCAGGAACAAATGTTTCCTATGCTAGGATCTCTTTTTTCAGACCTCCAATTAATGTTGGCGGGCTATAGGAAAAGATTTCCACCAGTTGAATCGGAAGACCAGCAGACAATTATACCTTAATCAGTACCACCTCCTTCTACGCCCATTAGACCACAGGTATTACCATTGGATGTGCCTCCGCACACATCTCTTTCGGTTACACCACAAGACCCATTATCGTCCGTCGATGACAGGGAGGAGAGAGAGAATTGACAGATCATATTACGGAATGGGGTGACTATCAGATATCAGATACCTTCACCATTTTCACCCTACCCGGTCCCTGCAGACTCTCCACCAGGTGACATTGGTGGATTTGACAGTTTGTTGGAACGGGCAGCGAAAAGGTTTGCACTACCCATGCCTACAAAGCGCATGGAATGCTTTCTGTATGACTTTAAGGAGCCCTTTCAAAAAAGCGTAAAATCAATGCCCATAGTAGACTACATATGCAGTGAGGGTATTAAGGTAATGAAAAATCCTGCCAATGTTACCACAGTCTTGCCCTGCTTTGATAAGAATTGGAAGGCGCCAGACGACACCCCAGCGTGCCTGACTGGACATCCCAAGCCGGATTCTATTATTACTCAAGAAGCACGGCGCAGGTCTAGAAGTCCTTCAGCTGCAATCTCTGCTCCACCTGATAAAGAAGGAAGAAGGCTTGATAATATTGGAAAGCGCTTCTCCTTGATGTCCTTCCTTACAGTAAGGATGTCAAACTCATTACCTGTAATAGGAAGATATGACAGGCAGCTATGGGCTGACATAGCTCCTTACATAGACCAACTTCCTGAGGAATCAAAAGCAGAAGCAATTAAGATAATACAGGAAGAGGAAAAGGCTTCAGCGGAAGTCATCGACTGCAGTGGATATTGCTACTACGGCCTTTCGTCAGCTGGCAGGCGCAGCTGTTTTAAGGAGGCAGGGCTGGCTTCGCGCAACATCTGTTAGACCAGAAGTACAGAGCTAAATTCTTGACTTACCTTTCAAAGGGAAAGGTCTTTTTGGGGAACATGTTGATGAGGCTCTGCAAGCTTTTAAAACGGATACGGACACTGCAAAGTCCCTTGGAACCATGCAGTTGAAAAGTCAGCCCTTTCGGGATGCCAAAGTAAGGGGGTATCCAACCTACAGAGGGGGGGTTCCAGCAGTATAAATAACCTTCTTCCGTCTCAAATATTCAATCCTTTCGAGCCCAATATCAGCAAAGGCAACCTCCACAGGCAGCATATGCTAGAACTGCGTATAGAACAAGAGCGGGACGACAAATCAGAGAAGCAGGTCACAGGCAATGACTTCTCCCTTACTCCTGCTACTTATCCTTCTCAAGTCTCATAATAGGAAGAAGGATTTCCCAATACCTGCACAATTGGCAGATTATCATCTCCGACCGTTAGGTGTTAAACCTTATTCAATTTGGCCATACACTGGAGTTCATGCAAATTCCTCCACCAAGACCTCCTCCTCCACGCTCACTGAAGCACTTAAAGCTCCTCAGAAACGAAGTCAGGTCGATGCTCAAAAAAGGAGCTATACAAAGGGTCCCGGTTCGGGACAGAGACAATGGGTTTTATTTTCGTTTCTTTCTCGTTCAGAAGAAATAGAAAAATTGGCGTCCAATCTTGGATCTCAGAGATCTGAATTCTTACCTCAAAAGGCAGTAATTCCGTATGATTACGTTACAGGATGTCCTTTCCCTTCTCAATCCAGGAGATTATATGTCAACCATAGATCTTCAGGACGCATACTTCCATGTTCCTATACATCAATCTCACAGAAAATTCCTCAAATTCGTAGCAGCCGGAGAGCATTTCCAGTTCAAGGTGCTTCCTTTCCGCCTCAAATCGGCCTCAAATCGCCCCCCAGAGTTTTCACCAAGTGCCTGGCTCCAGTAGTGGCTTTCCTCAGAAGGCACAAATTTCAAGTCTTTCCATATCTGGACTACTGGCTCATCAAGGCAAGGTCCAGTTCGCAGACTCGGAAGGCAACAAAAGCCTGCATAGACATGTTTGCCAAGCTAGGCCTAACTATCAATCACAGCAAATCAGCTTTCCAACCCCTGAAAATAAAGCTTTTCCTGGGTGCAGTTCTAGACACATCCAGTTCCAAGGTGGCTCCTACAAAAGAAAGACAGAAGAAACTAATTTCTTTAACCAGACTTGTTAAACAAAGAAGGTCTGTTTCAGTTTGCCTCTTCAAGTCCCTACTGAGAATGATGTCTTCCTGCATCCCGCTTGTACCATTCTGTCGTCTCAGAATGCGTTCACTTCAAGAGCAGCTGGGCAATCAGTGGACACAGTCCAAGGGATCTTTCGACGACGTAATCAAGGTTACGAAACCAATGAGATCACATCTTTCTTGGTGGACCCAAGCATCTCGCCTATCAGTAGGTCTTTCTTTTCTTTGGCCCCATGGGTGATCACAACAGATGCATCCCTGGAAGGTAGGGGAGCCTTCCTTCAGGATTTATCAGTCAAAGGCAGGTAGGAGTCTCATCAGAAAATTTATCATATCAATTATCTCGAACTGAAAGCAGTTCACTTAGCGCTTCTAACCTTTCTACAAAAGATAAAGAATTCAATGGTACTCATACATACAGACAACACCACAACGATGCACTATCTCAACAAACAGGGGGTAACCAGATCCCTGGTCTTATCTCAAGAATCTCAACGTATCTGGAACTGGTCCATCCTACATGGCGTGCATCTTCGAGCAGAACACGTTCCAGGCCTTCTGAACATTATTGCGGATTCTCTCAGAAGGCAGAAATCATCCAATCACTAATTGGAGCTAGATCAAAATGTGCTGGATGGCATCTTCTCTCAGTGGGCCAAACCAAACCTCGATCTGTTTGCCACTCCCCAGAATGCAAAATGCCTATATTATGCAAGTCGGGATCACCATCTGGGCTCTTGGAGGAATGCATGTTCAATAGCATGTTCAGGAATTTATGCTTACGCTTTTCCTCCCATTCTCTTAATTCCGAGAGTCTTGGCCAAAATCAAGAACGAGAACTGCAGGATACTTCTGGTAGCCCCAGCATGGCTTCAGCAGCATTGGTTTACAGAGTTACTTCTTCTGTCAGAGAGCCGCAGCATACCTCTGCCAGAGATACCTCGCCTGTTAACAATGAGCGATGGTCAGGTTCTCCACCTGGATCCAGCATCGCTTCATTTGACTGCCTGGCTCCTGAACACCATGAGCTCAAGCATGTGAACATTACTTCCGACTGTAGAGTCATTCTGGCCAGAGCGGCAGCTGATAGCACCATTAAATCACATCAACTTAAATGGAGAAGATTTTGCATGTGGTGCAAACAAGCTCAGGTTCATCCTTTTTCCTCATCACCAGAGCAAGTGCTACCTTATCTCCTTCTTTTAGCCAGACAAGGTTTTAGGGTCCACTTAGCTGCTAGTTCACGTTATAGGCAATGAGGAAATGCACCACCTTTGTGGTCAACAAGAATTATCAAGCAGTTTCTTAAAGGCATTTTTCGTTCTTTCCCGCCGGTCAGACTACCACCGGCATCCTGGCAGCTTAATATAGTTTTGTCTCAATTGATGAAACATTAATTTGAGCCCATTCACAGGACAGACTTAAAATTCTTGTCATGGAAGGTAGCACTTCTTCTTGACCTCAGCTAGGAGAGTTAGCGAAATTCAAGCTTTCACAATCCAAAGCCCTTTCTTGTGGTTTAAAGACGATGTAGTAATTTTGCGAACAAATCCAAAATTTATACCCAAAGTTCCTTCTGACTTTCATATCAACCATCCAGTTATTCTAAAGTCGTATTTTCCAAATCCGTCAACACCAGCGGAAAGGTCCCTACATTCCTTGGGCGTCAAAAGATGTCTTAAGTTCTATCTGAACAGGACGAGAAGTTTTAGAAAATCAAACCAATTATTTGTGTCATTCAGTGCCCCTAGGAAATGGCAACTGATTTCTAAACAAGGAATTTCTGGATGGATATCTAGTTCTATTTACTTTTGTCATAAAGCTGCAGGAAAGCCCCTGTGCAGAACATCGCATGCACACTCCACTAGAGCTGACGCAGCATCCGCTGCGCTCTTTGCTGGTGTGTCCATACAGGAGATTTGTAGGGCAGCCACCTGGAGGTGTACGCGCACTTTCACGAAGCACTATTGCCTGAAGAATCGTTACAAGGAGATGTGGCAGTGGGGCAAGTGATGTTGTGCCATCTGTTCCAGTAACAGTGAGCTGTACTATTCTCCTTTTCTCCCTCCTACCCAGTATAATGATCATCACATTGTATGATAATGAAGTTTTCTTTCCTTCACAATACACTGGTTGTTGTTTAGCACTGGGTAATGATTCTTTTCTTTCCATAAACATTTAAAGTTTTCTTTTCTGTTTATGGAATTGCATCTTTCAATTGATATAAAGTGTTCATCATACAATGTGCTTCACTACTGCTTGCTACTCTGATTCAAGCAGGTGAATCTATGAAAGTTCCAATACTGGAGTAAGAAAATGAGTTACTTACCTGTAAATGTAGTTCTCCAGTATTGGAATCTTTCATGGATTCACATGCGACCCTCCTTCCTCAACCTGAGAAGGTCACCGTTACAGGCTATATAGCTCAACTTTTTCAGCACTCATGCTGTGGGAAAATCTGAGGCACTGGAGCTTCTCACCTGAGTGTTCTGGGGGAAGGGGCAGCCTGATTGGCTGAAACCTGGTTTGAGTCTTTTTCCTCAAAAAGACAAGGATAGGCTACTAATGTAATAGGCTTTAAGCCTGTATACACTTTAGTTATCATAACATTGCTATTATAATACACCGGGGACTCCTATCTCGACGACGGGGAATGATTCAAGCATGTGACTCTATGAAAGATTCCAATACTGGAGAATTTTCTTCCAACTTCTTTCGACTTCAAAGATTGAAACCCTTAGTCGTAATGGTCAATCCAAGTGTAAGCAAATAATTGCTTGTAACTTAAGGACCATAGGCATGGAGGGCATAAAACATCAACCATGCTTTTACCAGCAGCTTTGTATTTGGGTGGTAAGGGAGAACCTCTGGTTAGGGGCCGAAATGCTAATCCTAGGAGAGAATCCACTACGCAATTACTTTGGTGGAGATTTTCTTTACATTTTTCTACAGTGCGCTCAAACTTCTTCAGTTCCTGTATTAATTTCTGGTCATCTTGGAGTAAAATTGAGCCAGGTACTGTTTATAAAATCAGGTAAGTAGGCATTTTTAACATTGCTTTTCACAATAGCAAAAATACAGCAAGTTGGTATTTTGCCAAGTTCACTTTTTGCCTCCAGAGAAAACAGGGTGAACAGTTTAACCTCAAATTTAGGGCCATATGTAGGAAACAGTTTGCAACTCGCAAACGGCAAAAATTGCCGTTTGCGAGTCGCAAACCGGAGTTTCCTATGCAGAAATGCATTTTGCGAGTCGGGACTGACTCGCAAAATGCATTTCCGACTCGCAAATAGGAAGGGGTGTTCCCTTCCTATTTGCGACTCGCAGTGGTATGCAATTCCATTTGCGACCGCGTACGAGGTCGCAAATGGAGTCGCAGTTACCATCCACTTGAATTGGATGGTAACCCACTCGCAAATTGGAAGGGGTCCCCATGGGACCCCTTCCCCTTTGTGAATGGACCCCAAAATATTTTTTCAGGGCAGGTAGTGGTCCAAGGGACCACTACCTGCCCTGAAAAAATTCAGAAACAAAAGGTTTCGGATTTTTTTTAAGTGCAGCTCGTTTTCCTTTAAGGAAAACGGGCTACACTTAAAAAAAAAAAAAAAACTGCTTTATTGATAAAGCAGTCACGAACATGGAGGTCTGCTGACTACAGCAGGCCTCCATGTCAGTGAGTGCCCATAGTCGCTATGGGGCCGCAATTTGCGACCCACCTCATTAATATTAATGTGGTGGGTCTTTGCGACCCCATAGCGACTCGCAGACGGTGTCTGAGACACCGTTCTGCATAGCAAATTGCGAGTTGCAATTTGCGAGTCGCTCCGACTTGCAAATTGCAAGTCGCAATTTGCTTGGTACCTACATCTCGCCCTATGTTCCATCCTTCTCTTCTGACAAATGAGCCTAGATTGGTTTAACTTGTTCATTGGTATGTAAACAACTGTAGCGGTGCAAAATTAACTGTACTTATCTTTAGACAAAATGCACTATATTTGTTTAACAAATTCGTTATTATGTAAGCAACAGATGTACACATTCAGTTGTACTCTGTTTCCCAAGTCTAAAATATTATGTAAGGTGGCCATTGTTATCTATTGTTTGTAAATGTAGCATTTTCATAAATGTTTGTTTGTGTTCTATATTCTTATTATTGTCTGGAATGAGAGTAGATGCAGATATAATTTTCACCAATTATATTTACCTTTTTTGTTAGGTTGCACAAATCGGCATCCACGCTACAAGAAAAGCTAGACCACTTAGCAAATATAAGAATAGAAATTAAAGACATGGAAAAAGAAATTGAGAAGATTCAAGAAAGCAGCCAGTAAGAGTTTGCAAGATATTCGGCTGAGGGTATATGCTTTTTCTTCTTCTGGTGTCCACATATTGCTAAAAATATACATTTTTATATTTTAGGCTTGCCACAAATATATATGGTGCTCAACTCGAGGAAAGCCGATCCAGTCTTAACTTGGAAAGGCAGAAAAGGTAATAAAAGAGTTATTGCCACAAGCATCTATTTATGGGACTGTGCATTCAATAAATGAGAAAAGCAAAGCCACCTTATTAAAATAATCTATTCAGTATAAGGAATGTCAAACAAGCAACATTTGGGAGACTTAGAGGGTAAAGAAAGACAAGAACTCTAATAGATGAAGCTATTGGGTTCAGTAGTTTTAAAGAAAGATTTTGTTTCTTTTTCCTATCAGTTGAAAGTTTCCCCTTCTCCACCAAGGCCTCCTTGTTTTTGAAATCCCATCTTGCCTTGGGAATCAGACCTATCTATTGGGAGTCCTGTTTACTGTTGGGCCTATTCCTTTTTGCAGGGTTATCCCCACATGTTTTGCCTTTTTCCTCCTATTTTTTTCCAGATGGGTTTTGTTGGCTTTAGAACTCTGGGCACTTTACCACTGCTAACCAGTGCTAAAGTGCATATGCTGTCTGTCTAATATGTATTGCCGATTGGTTTATCCATGATTGCCATATTTCATTTACTAGTAAGTCTCTGGTAAAGTGCACTATGTGTGCCCAGGGCCTGTAAATCAAATGCTACGAGTGGGCCCCCAGCACTGATTGTGCCATCCACATGATTAGCCCTGTGAACATGTCTGTCAGTGCAGTTTTAAACTGCCATTACGACCTGGTAAATGCACCCACTTGCCAGGCCCAAACCGTCCTTTTTATTATATGTAACGTCACCTCTAAAGTAGGCCAAAGGCAACCCCATGGGCAGGGTGCAGTGTATTTGAAAGGTACGACATGTACTTGTGTGTTTTACAGGTCCTGATAGTGAAATACTGCTAAATTAATTTTTCACTTTTGCAAGTACTATCTGTCCCATAGGGTAACATGGGGATTGCCTTGAAATATCTTTTAAGTTTAATTTCCCATTGGGAGCTGATAGAGATATGGAGTTTGGGGTCTCTGAACTCACAATTTAAAAATACATCTTTTGGTGAAGTTGGTTTTTGAATTGTAAGTTTGAAAATGCCACTTTTAGAAAGTGGGCATTTTCTTGCTTAACCATTCTGTGCCTCTGCCTATCTGCTGAATATATGTCTAGGTCATGATGACAGTTGGGCTGTTTGTGTATTTACTGTGGACCGTCACACAAAGGGAGCTTAGGTGTGCCCTGCATACCCTGATGACCCATCACTAGGCTGATGGGTCTTTCTGAGCTACAGTGTTGGGAGGAGCTGACACTTGCACCTGAATAGGGCTGTGCCTGTCCTCACACTAAGCAGTCTCCAACTCCTTGTATTGTGTCTGGGACCAGAGCAGGGGAAGGCAAGATCTTGTGAACTACAAAGACTTCTTTTTGAAGATTGCCTACTTCAAGGACAGAAATGGGTATAAGTACTGGACCTCTGACACCACATAGTCAGAACACTTCTGGACTGAGGGCAATCTGCCAGGAAGAAGAGCTGGTTGCTGTAGGAGGGACTGACACTCTGCCTGTTACTTTGTTGGACTGGCCTGCTGCTTGCTGCTTCTGTCCTAGGAGTGGAAGGACAGGACTTGACTTTCTACATCCTGCTTTCCAAGGTTCTCCAAGAGCTTGAACTGGGCTGGCCTCCTGTTAAGAAGTCTCATCACCATCAAAGACTTCAGCTGCCAGAGCCTGGGCTTTCTTGCTGAGAGTCCTGACTTGCAAAGTGGTACCAAATCCAGTTTCTGGAAGTGATCTCTGGTGCAACCAAGATGAAACTAAGCATATTGACTCCGGAGTGACTTTAGAACCGGCACCGACCTCAGGCTCCGTGCCGCTACCGGCACCGAAGCCGTGGTCCCTGCTGAATGCAACAACAGTGACATACAGCTCAGGCCCAACACCGCTGTAGTGCTTCCACAGTCCTGGCACAGCATGAGTCCCGAGTGCTGTGTCACTGATGTCCATGACACCCGACCCCGCTGCAGCATCTGCGGCCCGTGGTGTGATCTTGACACCGCAAAGTCGACACCTTGCATCTTGACCTGCTGGATTAATTGGCCCGACTTGTTTTAAGGAACCAACACCTTGCCACCAACGCCGCATCACCCCCCCTGCATCTGTAAGGAACCAACATCTCCCCTCCCCTGTCTAGCAGTAAGGAACCAACACCTCACCTCCCCGGTAGCAGTAAAGAACCGGCACTGCACCGTCTCCAGAGACACCTCACCTCCCCAACTCTTTGCAACGTCTTTGTTTCCTCATTGTCTTCCAAGGTACTGTGTCTGGGGTCCATGCGACTTCGTGACTGGCTGCACTCCCTCACGAGTGGCGTTGGACTGTTGGAAACACCTCCCTGAAGATGCTGTGATAGCCCCAGTTGGAGCTATTGTGTTTCTAAGCGCTATACTAAGACTTAATCTTTGAAATTTGTTATCTTTCCTTGGGTATATTGTTGTTTTGGTCTTGTTTTACTCAGATAAATATTGGCTTTTTTACTAAACTGGTGTGGAGTACTTTTGTGGTGTTTTCACTGTGTTACTTTTTGTGTGTGTGTACAAATACTTTACACATTGCCTTTGAGATAAGCCTGACTGCTTGAGCCACACTGCAAAGCGGGTGAGCCGGGGTTATCTTAGTTGTGTGACTCCATTACCATGACTAGAGTAACGGTCCCTACTTGCACAGGGTGCCAAGCCCTGCTAGCTAGATTCCACATTTCTAACATTTACTCATTTACTCTCACCCTTAACCAATACGTAATTTCCAAATAAAATAATATTTTCTTAATTCTGCATTAGGTCCGGGTAGATATCGCATTGACTGACTCGTACATTTTCATGCATCTCATTGTGAGGTTGGTGGTCACCCACAAATATGTGCAGGTCTGCTTCAGCTTGAATCCCCCCAGGATTCTTGAAGTGGATTTTGCTTCGCTGCAAAATTTTAGCTTAAGAAAATACTACTAAAGTCCTCCAGCGGGTGGCAAGCCTGATAGCACATCTCAACTTTTTTTATTCTCTCTCCTGCAGGCCTTCATAGAGCCGTGTGGTTCTTACAAAATGTTGAATCCTGAGAGAATTGAAGGCTTACTCTTGAATAGTGGTGTAGGGCAGAATGGCTAGTTCAGACAAAAGATTTATATCGGGCAGTAAACAAAATACTCAAACAGTTTTACTCTTTTTGTGGTAAAGATGCAAAAACTTCTATTTGTTAACTCAATAGTTTCCGACATTTTAATATGATCTGTGAAACTTATTTTATGATTTGCATGATCATCTTAAACTCTTTATGTTTGTGTTGCTTGCAACACACACTCTGCAGAACTAAATTGCTTTGAGGCACAGAGACAAAAATGGACTACATTGCAGCAGTGTATACATACGACTACTGGGATATTGCATCGGGAGCATATACAAACATGCAATAGAAACAACAAAGGCAATGCATAGTAATAGGTTGATGTAAGTGGTAGGTGAAGTAGAGGGGATACTTGCAAAATCTTCAAATGGGTCTGGATTCTTGATCTAAACTTCATCAGTGATTGAGCCTGACATATTTGCCTCAGCAGTTTGTTTCTGAGGCAGGGGACTGCCACAGAGGAACGCCAGTCGCCTCTGTCTTTGCATGTGATTGTGGAGGTGACTAGTAGAGAATTTACCTCCTAAGAAGATTCACGTCAAGTATAATGCACACTTTTCTCACACAAGTATCTGGTGGCAATTATTTTAATGACATATGAAAGTAAAGCAGAGAATCTTGAATATCACTCTTTCTTTAACTGGGAGCCAGTGTCTGCATTCGAGGGGTGCTTCCACTGGTTCATGCTTTTTAAGGCCAAATATCAGTCACCCAAAGCCTTTAGATATGGTGAGAGGGTAAATTACAGTTCAAGGCTTCACAGTGGCAAAGTCTTGAGTTGGCCAGGGCTCCATCTATCATGGGGTGGTATTAGATGGGGATGAACCTAGCTGTTTTAATGGATAGTTTTGACAAATGTACCCTCTTGTGAAATTAGGTTTCAGTAAGCGTGACATAGCATTCCTAGGTTGCACAATGTTGTTTTGACAGGTACATGTTCTACAAAGAAGGTGGGCTGTAGGGACACAGCGTCAGTGCTTTTGGGCAAGTATGGTGGGACTCACACAACAATTTCAATGTTTGAGCCATTCGTTTTAGGTTGTTGTTGCCAATCCATATTTCAATGCTGGTGAGACAGTTATTCATTTATTCAAAATTGTGTGAGCACTCTTTACTCCGAGCTGAATCCACATGTGGGAGTAGAGGTGGTGAGAGTGACGCAGGTCCTTAAGTGCTTTGATGTGTGGATTGAAGGGGGATAATGGTGATCCTTGAAGAACTAAACATGTGACCTTGTGTTTTGAGGAGATGATTTGACCTACTCTGAGGCTCTGATAGCATCCTTCAAAATATGATATATATCTGGTAGCCTTGCTACTGGTAGTGGGCTCTGTGTAACTTATGGGATACGGTGAGAGAGTTTATTGTGTCAAAAGTAGGCAAAAGGTCAAGTAGCATAAACATGCTGAGTAACCCACTATCTAGTTTCTAATAGATCATCCCACACATTAACCAGTGTGACTTCAGTTTTGTGTTTTTGCCCTATACCTGCTTTGAAATTTGTTGAATGTGCCATTTGTTTGAATGTTTTTAGAGTTGATGAATAACTGTTTGTCAAGTTTCAAGTTTATTTGAAACTTGAAACAGTTTGTCAGACCAATTTATGATATCCAAGAAAAATGTGCACTTGGGAATTGGTTGTTTAGATCTGTGGGGCCTAGAGATGTTCTTTAATTTATTAATGAAGGGGCAATGCCTGAGGGTGTAATGGTGTAAGGGACCAAGCTGTAAGATCTGTGCTAATGTGTATGTGCCTTGTAATGCGGTGGAAAGGGGGGTGCATTCAGAAAAATTCTTTGAATTCATTTGGAATACCCTTTGACACTATGCCTTTGAAATCTCAGCTGACTTCTATCCTACAATTATTGACTTCAAACTCTGAATCAATAGCCAGTTCAGCTATTCTTTACCATCTGCACCCATATAAATCCCGTCTTGAATACTGTTATTCTGTCACCCTTGACTTCATGCTAATTTAGACTCTGCAGTCTGCTTAATCTTTAATCCGTATCTTCAAACTTTTATTGACAATCCCTTTGAGTTCTAATTTCTCAATGGATTATTTTCAAATTGTTCTTCTTCATGTTTAAATCAGTCCATGCGGCCTTCGTATGTTTTGCTTGTTCTCTGTTCTCTTCTTAGAACCCTCCCTTTTTCTCAGTTCATGCTCGCGGTCATTTGCCCGCCTTTGCCTCTTTCATTTCCATTCCTTTAGGTTTTCTCCCCCTTCCTTTGGAACTTCTTTCAGTAATTATTGTCACCCTGCATCTCAAAGCTCACCTTTGTGCTTCATTGTTAAGAAAAGGATCTAAGCTTTAGTCATTCATCAACTCACCCAGGGTACCTGAATTCTCTTATTATTCATATTCTTTGTTGTCAGGTCAAGGCCACAGGCTATTTTCTCAGCGTTTCACTGTGGCTAAAAGAACAGGCTTTTAACAGGTGTGTTATCCTGAAACCTTTCAGGCTGAACCATGCAAGCCCTATCATCACCCCATGTGACGACTTATGCTGCCTAATAAACCTGTCTCAGGATTTCTCAGGTTTATATTGCTGGCTCAGTGCTGCTAGTTGTAGTCTAAATACTACAATATCCTTCAAGATTCAGTTTGGAGCTTCAGCCTGTCTTCATGACTAGAGGGTATCTGTATTTTACATGGACTGTAGGCTAAATTAGGACCGGACCCCTAATATTCATTTTTTGGCAGCCTTTACATTTTGCATAATCTTCCCAGAATTCTTCCTGCAACTCTGCATTTCCCTTAGACTCCTCAGATCATAGTAGTTGCACCAGACAGTCACAAAGGTTGTGTTCTTGTGAAGTTTCATTTGATCAACTAAACAATTTCCCAACAACGAGTTTTGTGGTAGCAGGCCAGCCTGGTAATTTCACATGCCCCCTGAGCTAGCATTAGGAGTTCATGTAATTCAGAGCCAGAATATCTGATCATCTCTAGTGGCTTCGCTGACAAAGGAATGAACATGAAAGAGTCCAATTCCAATCCCTTTCTACCAGGAGTTTGGTGGTAGGTTTCTTAAGGCCTGTAGTTATAATTCAGCATATTTGACCATTAGCGGAACTTACTGCACTGAAGATCATCCACTACATCATAGAATGTGATCTTGGTGCCCACTGGCAAAACCACAGCTTTTATTGCCTTCTTATTGCCTAATGAGCAAGTTGTTACCATCTTCTCTATCAACTGGTGATGTAGCTCTTGGAGTGCGCTCTTCATTTAAATCACCACAATGTAGTTTTTGACTTTGTAGGGGGGGGGATTGGTTTCACTCTTGACCCTTCTCTTTTGTTTATCCCATACATAAATGTGATTGTCAAATCAGCTGCTATACTTTATAGCTGCTCTATATCATATTAATTGAAAGTTAAAATTTAAATTGGTACCCTTATCTTGACTTGTGGGAAGAGCACAAGTACAGCAAACTGACTCTAACATAGATGAATGGTGGCCTCATCTGAAGCAGCTCTATTATGTGCAGACAAAAGATAGCATGCATTAGGAGTAAAAAAGAAAATGCAATAATGAAAAGTCCAGCATATTGCTTCATTTTTAGAAATAAAACAACATTTTGAAAGCTCCAGTTTTCCCATTAAAATTAACATTTCACTTTTCGATTTGTTTTTGTTTCTAAATGAAATTAAATATTTCACAATTTCTGTATTTGTTTGATGTATTCTTGATTCTGGCCTTTTGTGTATTGTTTTCGGATTCAAATCATATATATTGCTTGGGTAAGTACCCTTAGCTTCCAGTATTGATTCTGTGGGGGTCCACAAAAGCCAAGACGTAAAGAACTGCTGGTTTAGATACTTTGCCTGAAACTGAATTGGACTGGCCGTTGGGCCCCCCTGCTAAGGATAGTGTGTCCTTTGCTTGTCCGCAGGGCCACAGACATCTTGGGGCAGATTTAAGAAAAGTGGTGCTGCACCCAGTGCAGCGCCACTTTTCCTGCGGCCCTTAGTGCCCCCCTACCGCCACCATGTGTGTGCCATATTTAAAATACAATGACCCCTGGCGCAGGGTAGGGGGCTATAGGGTAAACATTTTTGAAGCTATTGATGTACTGCTTAGGGTTAGCTCCAAAACTTTGGTGCCGACCCTGAACAGTATATAGGGCCTCATTGTAACCAATGGTGTGCCCCCTTTTAATGCCTGTTCTGAGCAGGCGTTACAAATGCTGCAAAAATCTTTTAAATTTCTTTGCACCATTTTTTTGGCTTCCCTAATGGGGGAACACCCACTTGCATACATTATGCCTGACGCAAGCATAATGTGGCGCAAGGGGTAACAAAGTGGCACAATGCATGCATTCCACTACTTTGTAAATCTGGAACCGGGATTTTGCCCTTGTTGGGCCACATCAGCATAAAAAAAATGATACTTCTGTGGCACCTTGTATTTACTGTTGCTCATGGTTGAAAACCACTAACTTGCTGACCAGACATTTGCAGTGTAATCCATCCAGAAAAAGTAAAAATAAGACACAAATAATATAAAATGTAAAAAATAAACAAATAGTACTATAAAATATATTTAACCAAATTAGGAAATATGTTGGAGTCTGTGAATATTAGATATACTATTCCTACTCTAGTCTAAGCAACAGTAGGAAAAGTGTTAGACTTCAGAGTGATTACATTTAGTATCCCCACTTCACACAGCGCAACAGTAGGGAAAGTGTTTGACTTCGGAGAGGTTAAATTTACTATAACTACTCCAGTCTAAGCAACAGTAGGGATACTGTTAGACTACAGAGGGGTTATATTTACTATTCCTACTCCAGTAAGTGTAACACTTTGGACAATGTTGGACTTCGGAGGGGTTACATTTACTATTGTTTTTATGTTTAGTTTTGTGGGACTCGGCTGAAGCAGAGTCCCAAGATGGCTGTCAACACTTCCTGGATGAAGTGTTGGCAGCCAACCAGAGCTCTGCATTTCCCTGCACAAGCTTGTTATGATTCACGAAGTGTTCACCTGCTCAGATATACAAATTTAGATTTCCTTTAATTTCTCCTAAACTACTGAACGGATTTACACCAAATAGCCAGAAGCACAATCTGCATACTGAAAGCTAGCTTTCTGCAAAGTTTGGTGTAATTCTTTCCAGTGGTTCGGGCTCTAGTCATGTTCAAAGGTCCTATGGGAATTAACACGAGAAGCACAACTTTTTTGAACCCCCTTTTTTCTGGGCCCCCACTTGACTGATCACTTTCACACATTCGGTGCACAAGACCTCTCACGGCACACTTTGTTTGGAAATTTTCGTGAAGATTCACCAAACGGTGCCAAAGATATAGGCAAGTCAAAAACACTTTTTCTAAGGAAACATGGTATATTTCTACTACAATGTTTTAGCTTCTGCCTTCCTCAGGTAGTACAAGATGCTTTGCTTAGTGGCTACACAGCTGACCCTGCTGGATTTTCAAAAAGCATCATGAGTGAAGATTCCAATTGGATTGTGGAATCAATGCAGTCCTGAGAACTCTTCAGATATACAGAAATCAAGTGGTATTGTCAGTGATGTTCAGTCCATCTGGATTCAGTGATTTTAAAAGGGAAAATATTTTTTCTATGTTTATGTATGGGCAGCATAAAAGGCCAAGAGGGAATGGACACTGTTTTTTCAATTTGGCTATGATGAAGACACGTCCGTGTCGAAACGCGTTGCCACTAAGAAATGGCTGTTAAATTTATGATGCAATAAAGCCTTTTTGCTTGAGAAGCTGACACGTTGGGTGCGACGTCTTTTTCTGCTCTTAAATGCAGTAGCAAAAATAAATGTATTTATATAAACGGTTGCCACGACCGCTGTCTGCACAAACCTCGTTTGGTGGAAGTAGCCGGTTTTTTCATGGTACCATCATCTAAATATATATATATATATATATATATTATTCCCAACTGACTCATCCAAAAAAAGTAAAACTTAATAGTAGATGTATAATACACATAGAAATACCTGGAAAAATAACAGTAGAATAATTACACAAATATGAATAATTTAATTAATGTCCATAGTCAGTAATCAAATAATGGATAAAGTGTAAAGAAATCATCAGCCCACACCTAACAGAATACTAAAATAAATCAGTATTAAACAATTTACATAATTAATAATAAAGTAAATAATAATGCATTGTAATTATCATTTAATTAACTTCCCATGCAATCCCCATACAAACCCAGCAGTTCACACAAACAATATGGTTAAAATCAGTATTAAACCATTCACATAATTAATAATAAATTACATAATATGTTACCAATTAATAATTAATGGTAATTAATTATTACTTAATTAGCTTCCCACCCCATTTCTCCATAAACACAGCAACCTACTACAACACTACAAATTACTAATAAAAATGAAATACACAATTCTAAGTCACTTATAATTACACCCCTTATTTTAAAGAATTAATAACAATTACACAAACAATAGTAACACCTAAAATTAATATATTCACAAAAACACTTTAAAATTATTAAAAAAAACTATGAGGGTCATTCTGACCCTGGTGGGCGGCGGGAGCCGCCACCCTGGCGGGAACCGCCAAATGGCTGCTCCGCGGTCAGAAGACCGCGGAGGCCATTCTGGCTTTCCCGCTGGGCCGGCGGGCGACCGCCAAAAGAGCGCCCGCCGGCCCAGCGGGAAAGGCCCTGCAACAATGAAGCCGGCTCCGAATGGAGCCGGCGGAGTTGCAGGGGTGCGACGGGTGCAGTTGCACCCGTCGCGATTTTCACTGTCTGCTAAGCAGACAGTGAAAATCATGGTGGGGCCCTGTTAGGGGGCCCCTGCACTGCCCATGCCAGTGGCATGGGCAGTGCAGGGGCCCCCAGGGGCCCCTCGACACCCGTTCCCGCCATCCTGTTCCTGGCGGTAAAAACCGCCAGAAACAGGATGGTGGGAAGGGGGTCGGAATCTCCATGGCGGTGCTGCTTGCAGCGCCGCCATGGAGATTCAGCCCATGCAGGGGAAATCCGGCGGGAAACCGCCGGATTCCCTTTTCTGACCGCGGCTTTACCGCCGCGGTCAGAATGGGCTGGGAAGCACCGCCAGCCTGTTGGCGGTGCTTCCGTGGTCCCCGGGGCCAGGGTCGGAATGACCCCCTATATATTTTCAACAGTGAAACTGAAAACGATATAAAAAACAACATTCTGAAAAACATTATTGCTTACCCAAAAAAACAATATTCTTGACAACTATATTTTTTCATCACAATATTTTTGAATCACGATATTGTTTTTCTGATATTTCTGTCTTCCAATATTTTTAACTCAATATTTTGTGTAAGGGCCTCATTGGGAGCTTGACGGTCGGACCACCATGGTGGCCGCCCTTCAAATACCACCTGGCTGACAGGCCTAGGACCGCTGTATTACAGGTTATACACTGGGCTGGAGTGACTGGCGGGCAGAGGCATGGGCCAGTATAATGGAGCTACAGCCAGCCACGCTCTCCTACCTGTCAGCACGATGGGTAGTCTTTTTCCCATGCACCATGCCGTGCACGGGACGCACAACGCCCACCAAACCCCAAATGTTTTGGCGGGCCCACATGGACCTCCGCCTTACCCTCCTTGCAGCCATACCCTTTGGGTATGGGCCCCTTATTTGCCGGACCACCAAGCTTTCCATGGCAGTGGAATTTTCAATGAAAACTTGGCAGTCCGGCAACTCGTAATAGTCTTGGCGTTCCCGATGCCGGGATCCCTAGCATTGACCACTGTGGTGCAGGACCGCCGCGGTCCCCACCATGCTGACTGACTGACAGTATGGTGGGGCCGGCAGACCGCTGGCGGTCCCATAGCCAAACTCATAATATGGCAGTCAGATCGCCAGAGTTGTGCCGGTCGGACCGCCAACATGGCAGTCCACAAATCGCCAAACATATAATGAGGCCCTAAGTACTCAACAAGTGTCACCACTTATGGTGGTGACTGTCTAATAGTAGTTGGGATCCTAAGTAGATTTTGATGCCAGAAGTGTGGGGGCTCCAAAGCATCTACCTAGATAAAATGAGCTGATGCATTCAGGATGTAGTGCCCGATTGCTATATTTCCATTGAGGTTGTTTGTTACTGAAGGTCATCCCAACAGGAAATTGATTAAGCATAGAAATATTCCAGTATGTAATGGTGGTGAACATATATCCCAAGAAAAAATGTAAACATAAGTAAAAAATATGTATACAATTCACAAAGTTTACTTATTAATAAAAATTACATTTACCAGTATAACACTTTGTTTCCTACTAGAATGACACTACAAGTTAAACATGATGCAATAACAAAACAAGCAGAGTTGTGGAAGCATGCTGAAGATAAATATGTGAATGACATTACTCAGAGAATGGAGGCTGGTAAAAAAAGGTCTGCAGATTTAAATGAGGAAGTAAGTTAAACTTGTCATATTAAGATAAGAACAAAATATACAAGATATTGAAGACTTCATATTCCAGAACAAAATGTCTCTAATTCAATTATAGTTTCCATTACATCACAGACCTTTAGACTCTTTAATGTTAATGGCACTTTACACTATTTGGTGCCCAGTGTAATCCCAAGTAGATATGTTTGGTTCATAAATGTCCAGGGGTAGTATTGTCTACTTTTCTGTTTGATGCTCCTGAACCACACCTCCAACCCAGGCGCTTGCGCTTGCACTTTCTTAGCAAATCTGTAGCAGGAGACTTTTGTATTCATCTGATTGCTCTCATCGTGTTATACTGATCTGTCTTTAATCTCACTTGTTCATACACTTATGATGGAGCGCAGTACTTAAACCACCCTTTGGCTGTCTAAAATTGTACTTCTTCTGTAAAGGTTTATTCCCACCATTGAGTTAGCATGATATCAAATCTGATAGTGTTCTGGAGCAGGTCTGTATTTCAGGGAATTTTTCCCTATTTAAATAATAAATCCCTTATACACAAATACATCACCAGAAATTGCCACCTAGAGTATTTACTTTTGCAAAATCACTTTGAACCCCTTTGTATTACCAAAATAATGTTAAGACCCAACGTGGGCACAAAGCCAGTGTTGCACACAGAGTGTCATTTAAGTTCCACTACAGATTGCACCTACAACTTCTGTGGAATACCTTGTTTTCACTGGTATTTCCATACTGGCTCTTGAATTCTAGGCTCAAATAGGCAGAACCAGGAACTGAAAGCAAACATGTTTCTTTAATAGCCAAACATACTATCTACAGTTCCATCTCTGGTCTTACCAACATCCCTCGGAAGCCCTTTAGTCTCCTTGTGGATCCTGTTGATGGACAAAAAAACTCCTCTAAATTCCATGCCCAATCGCCAGAAAGTGCTGGATGTTTTACAGTCAGGAAGATGGACACCTGCCTGCACAGGAAGGCTACTAATGTACCACAGTTCCTCTTCTTGCCAAAGCCTCCTATCCCAAGTGATAGGTCCATATGTTAAGGCACTGGCAAGAGAGACCTATGTTTCTCTTAGCCAGCTGAAAGAGCTGCATGACATCCGTGCTGTCTGCCCTAGGATCCTGCAGACTCTCTATTTTTTGTGATTATATGAAATACCTTTACATTAACCGAGACCCTGCGAATGGAAAGCAAATGAGGTTATAACTGAGCATATGAGTTGTTCCTGAGCTGTGGACTGTGCTTCAGAATATAGTGCTGTACCACGTTGTATGAGGTTGGGCATGTAAGGTTGGACCATGGTGTGCTTTTTTTATTTTTTCTTTGTTTTTGTAACTAACATTAATTTTATCTGTTTTAGTAAAAATGTTTTGTATTCAACTAATGTAATTGTGTTTTTTTAAATTAATTTTAGTAATGAAAGTTGTTTTGTTATAATTGGTTCAAACACTGTTTTATCACTTAGTCAAGTAATTTATTGCCACTTTTGCCATCTCTGCAAATTCATTGAATTGGTTTCAGTGTTTACACTAGATGCAAGTTATTTAAAAGGGTTCCTATGACTTGCTGAACCATTATAAAACAACTGAAATGGTTAGTAAGATTTGTTGTGACATATAGCAGATCCATGAGAACATAGGCACATATTTGTCTTTAAAGTGCTTATATTTGTCAATTTTATGAATTTCCCTTGCAGACCTTTATGGGATGTTGTTGAACATCAGAGAGTTTTTTTCTTACCTTAAAGATGCAAATGTAACCTGTCCTTCAACAAATCAATCAGTATTTGGAGAGCGTGACCAATCACTCTGAGTGGTATCTAGGCGCTTGGGGGTGATGTTGCGTGCTGGCAGCCTCTCGTTGAAGAGCCAGGTTTTGAGCTTCTTCCTTCTGAATTCAGGGAGGGAGGTAGTGGTTCACAGGTGGAGAGGGAGGTCGGTCCAGGCCTTGGCGGCAAGGTAGGAGAAGGAACTGCCTCCACAGTGGCTCCCGTGGACTCGTGGGATGTGTGCTAGGGTGAGGGAGGCTGACCAGAGTTCTCTGGTGGGTTGGTGGAAAGTCAGACAGTGGTTGATGTGTTCAGGTCCAATGTTATGGAGGGCTTTGCAGGCCAGGGTCAGGACCCTGAATTTGCATCTCTTTTGCACGGGCAGCTAGCGTAGGCTTCTGAGGTGCGGGGTGATGTTGGTGCATTTAGGAAGATCTAGGTTGAGTCTTGCTGCGGAATTCTGTATAGTTTGGAGGCGGTTGAAGAGCTGGGTGGTGACTCCGACATAGAGTGCGTTTCCATAATCCAGTCTACTGCTAATCAGGGCTTGGGTTACCGTTCTTCAGGCATCTACGGAGATCCATCTGGAAATCTTTCATAGCATGCGGAGTAGGAGGAAGTAGGAGACAGCACCTGTGTTTATCTGTCTGCTTGAAGGTGAGTCCTCTGTTGATGATGATGCCAAGGTTGCGGGCATGGTCTGTCAGAGTTGGGGCCTGCCCGTAAGCAACAGCCACCAAGTGCCATCCCAGGGGGATGCGTTGTTTCCACAAATGATCACTTCTGTATTGTCGGTGTTCATTTTCAAGCAGTTGGATCTCATCCACTCGACAACATTGGTCATGGCATTGCTGAAGTTGTATCTTGGGGTGGTGTGGTCCTCTGAGAGTGAGAGGATGAGTTGCGTGTCATCAGCGTATGATATTATGTTGAGTCCATGGGTGTGGACGATGTCTGCCAATGGTGTCATGTAGGTGTTAAAAAGGGTGGGGCTGAGAAAGGACCCCTGGGGAATGCCACAGATGATGTTCTTGGGTTCTGAAGTAAAAGGAGGTTGGTGGATTCTTTGGGTGCATCCTGCAAAGAAGACATAGATCCATTTGATGACGTTGCTCTGAATTCCAAAGTGGTGGAGTCTGGTGATGAGGGTGTGGTGTGAGACAGTGTTGAAGGCTGCTGAGAGGTAGAGGAGGATCAGGGCTACATTCTCTCTGCAGTTGAGAAGGGCTCTGATGTCATCCGTTGTGGCGATCAAGCCAGTCTCGTTGCTGTGGTTGGCGCGGAAGTCAGATTATGTGTTTCTTGGTGTTCAGAGAGCTGTCGTTTGATGGCTCTTTCTAGGACTTTGGCGGGGAAAGGTACCAGCAAGATCGGGCGGTAGTTCTGCTGGAGTTGGCAGATTTTTTTTCAGGAGCATTTTTACCCCTGCGTGCTCCCAGGTGTTGGAAATGGTGGCCGTTTTGATAAAGGCATTGAGGATGGGGGTGAGGGCGCTACTGATCTCTCTCTGTCCCAGGTTGAAGATGTAGTGGGAGCACTGGTTGTTGGGTGATCCGGAGTGAGTCGTGCTCATGATGGCTGATGTTTCCTTTGTTGTTAGAGGCTTCAGTTGGTGATCAGGTGGCTGTGGGTTGCGTCTGTCAGAGTTAGAAGGTGGTCAGGCTAGTGGTTTGAGGGACAAAGTTGTTGTAGATGGCTGCTATTTTGTCATGGAAGTAGTCTGCTAGAGAGTCGCAGAGGGCCTGGGTGGGCTAGATTGTGTCCTACTTGGCTGAAGGGTAGGAGAATTCTCTCACAATGTTTAAAAGCTCCTTGGAGTGGTTGGTGTTTTCTCAATGCGGTTGATCAGGGCGTCCTACTTTTGCTTCTCTGAGGTGGTGGTGATATTTGTTGAGGCAGTTTTGAAGGTGGCATGGTCTGATGGGTTCTTACTAGTGCACCATCATCTTTCTAGCTGGAGCTTCTGGTGTTGGAATTTCTTGTGGGGGCGATTTTGTTGGTGTTGTTGTGGATCAAGTCGGAGAAGTTGCTCCCATCTTGCTTGATGCTGCCTGTTGGGTTGGGTCTCTTGGTGTTGAGGGCGGTGATTGGTATCAGTGATGTTTTCCTAACTGTGGCGTGGGAGGGTGGCAGGTGTGAAGGAGGGTTCCGGCATGCTTGTTATGGTGAAGTGTATGATGTGATGGTCAGTCCATGTTAGCGCCGTCGGCTGGAAGAATTTAACCCTGTCACAGGCAGTGAAAATGGGGTCCAGGGTGTGACCTGCGTTGTGAGTGAGGTTGGTGATCAGTTGCTTGACTCCGATGTTGTTTAGGTTGTCTAGAAGGTTGGTGGAGTTGCAGTCATTTGGATCATCTAGATGGAAATTGAGCTCCCCAGGAAGACGATGCACTTAGAATTACTGGATGCTGTTCCATCCTCTTTGTCCACCACAATTGCTATGTACTCCATATGATTCCTAGAGCCTTACTTGGTCGATGACAGGATGCTACTCTGCCAAAGTTGGCAATATCTCATTCAGAGGCTCGAAATACCATGCAATATAGTTGCAGCTTGTCTCTTAAAATGATTTAAAAAGTGCCACTCCTTTTCATTTCAAAAAGAAAATTTGGTAAAAAATGACAGTAAAAGTTCTTCACATAGATTATTTTATACTGAAATCCATCTGATATAAATGTGGTACATGTAAAATTTGAGTAGTGAAAAACTACTTTGGACCTGCCTTCATTGACACTGATATTGTTTTCCCCTTTAATCAGGGCATGAGTCTTCAGAAAGATATCATGCACAAGGATTCCGAGATCAAACGCCTAACCAAAGAACAAATTGAAGCAGAGAACAAGAACAAAACCATAAAAGAATTTTATCTTGAGGATATTGAAAAGCTTGAGGTGATTTATTTACATTTTAATTCCCATTTGTAAGGGTTGTTTCACACAATACTATTCTTGCATTGCATTTTTACAGATTAAGTATTACAGTGTTATACCAATATTGTTCTGTCACCTGTATGAATCATGCATTTTTTCTTGCATTTTCCTCTGAATAATAGCTTTTGATGGCAGCTTGGCAGCAAAGGAGGTGACAGAAAAATGCATATTAGTCATAAAGGAGAACATGCGGTTTCTGGGATAAATACTTGTAACCTTTCTTATTTCTAGCAACATATCAGAACTCTGCCGTCTTTGTTTTTTTATCTTTCATATGTTGCATTATATAGCTGTGTTGCTTGCTTTGAGAGATTTTTCCATCTGGATTACTAATTATTTACTGACAGTAGTAAGGGTTATAAAAATAATATTAATAATAGCAACAAATTTGTTGTTATTTCTATTGATAATATTCTCAGTACTATAAGTATCATTAGGATATTCATTATTATTAAGATTATACATTATCATAATATAGTTAAATCTCATATATATATATTTCTATATATATACATTTATTTATTTCATTGTACGTATAGCACAGTCATATCCAACTTTCTTAGAATGGTGGTCATATTCATGCAGTTAGGATTTGAAAAAGAATAGGGACATTATAGAATACAAACCACAATTTTGATAGATAGACAGAACAGAAAGTGTGTAGTTATAGTTATATCTGATAGGTAGAATAGCGGGTGTGTCGTTATGGTTATGTCTAACTTTCCATTGAAAAGACACATTTTGCTTCGATTATAACTTTGGTACAGTTTGATGAAATGCCACAAAACCTTCCAATAAAATAACATTATGCATATTTTTTGTCCATTCAAGTTTCAAGCAGATCCATCCGTATAAAGAAAAACACAAAGGAGGTGTCAAAAAATGAACATTTTCCATTTTAACCCCATAACAACATGTGCTCTCTGCTACAGCAAAAATTGTTGAATAGAATAATAGAAATTCTAGCATTCACACCAAGAATTTTCGATTCTGTTAAGGAGGTGGAGGAAAGGAATATGCTTCTCTCTCTTTACTAGCTCCAAAATTGCCACCAATCAAAACAGTAAAAAAATCATTATGTAAACTTCAAATCCTATGATCCCTTCATACCACAACCCCCTACCACAGTCCACCAATGATATCATAACAGAGTCCACAAAACTGAGACACAGCTTGTTGACTGCCTCTTTCTTTGCAAATATACTCATAGTCAACAATAAATATTGAAAGAATTATAATACAACATCAAACGGAACCGCAGGAACTGCAAAGGCAGCTTCTCTGTTGCTTTTCTTCTGCTTCTGAAATCAAACAACGATCTATGAAACAGTTGCTGCAACAACCGGATGGGTTGGTGCACTAGAGATACAGCTTGCACACCACAACAGCATGAATAAGTTGGCATGACCTTGCGAACAAAAGCAAATATCTACACTTAACCCAAAAAACGGGTGGGATAATCCTCGCCTCTGTGTCCTTAATAGAATCAAAAATTCTTGTGAAAGCTGGAACATTTTTTATTCTGTGCCAGATTATGCTAGTTCAAAGCTGATCCACAACAATAGAAGTTGCATAAACAATATGCTTATTACAAAATTGCCTAAAATTGGAATCAGACAACCAGTCGGCTCCACATCAAATATCTTCCAGTCTACAACCTACAACAAAAAGCTTAGAGTCAATGGCACTTGTAGCTAAATGAGTACCATATATACAATGCCAGCCTCCGCCATGACCCATCTGGCAAGAGTTGCGGCACACTCTGGCTTGAATGGCTTTTGAAGTGCCAAGGGCAATTGACCAAAATGATCAGCATCACAAAAGGATGATGGAAGGAGTGCTAAAACCTTTCAAACACTCACCCTCAGTCACAGATCTGGGTTAAATCCGGCCTGGCAGTTCGGGCTGGACTTTTCCCATGGAGAGCAGGGTCAAGAGTGATTTCCATATGGCTGGCTCCAAACAGGGATGGCATTGTGAGCAAAAGAACAATGAACTGAACTCAGATCTGTGACTGGGGTGTGTTTGAAAAGGTTCAGCACTCTGTCCATCATCCTTTTGTGTTGCTAAAGTCACTCTAGGTGGCCAGGGTATGCCCAAACATGGGTTTCTTGTTCACTGTGCCACTGGAGTCAAGCTAACCTGGCTGAAAAGGGTGATATCCTGAAACCGGCCCGTGGATGCTTATTTCCGGTCCATTAGGATCTGGCCTGGCAGTTCATAATGGACTGTTCCCGTGGGAGCAGAGTCAAGACTGATTTGCCTATGGCTGGGTTCAATCTGGAATGGCATGGTTAGCAAAAAAACTGATGGATTAAACCCAGATATGTGACTGGGGGTGAATGTTTGATTTGTTCTGCATTCCGTCCATCATCTTTTGTTTTTGCGTTTGTCGTCCTAACTGGGAAGGGTATGCCCAGACCTGGGTCCCGTGCCCGGTGTGCCACTGGATTCAAGCTAGCTGGTCTGATAGGGGTAAATAACCCAAAACCGGTCCCAGGATGCTTGTTTCTGGTCCAGTGTGGACCCGGCCTGGCAGTTCAGGCAGGACTGTTCTCATTGGAGCAGGGTCAAAACTGTTTTTCATATGGCGGAGTCCAAACTGGAATGGCATGGTGAGCACAAAATCTGATGGATTAAACCCAGAACTACGACTGGGGGTGAATATTTGATTTGTTCTGCATTCCATCCATCATCTGTTGTTTTTGCATTTGTTGTCTAAGTGGGAAGGTTATGCCCAGACTTGGGTCTCGTGCTCGCTATGCTATCAGATGCAAGCTAGCATGGTTGATTAGGGTTATACCCCAAAACCTGTCTCAGGATGCTTGATTCTGGTCCAGGGAGGACCGGGCCTGGTAGTTGGGCAGGAGTGTTCTCAAGGGTGCAGGGTCAAGACTGATTTGCATATGACTGGGTCCAAGCTGGAATGGCATAGGGAGCAAAAAATCTGATGCATTTTATGTGACTGGGTGTTAATGTTTGATTTGTTTCGCATTCCACCCATCATCTGTTGTTTTTGCATTTGTCGCCCTAAGTGGGAAGGGTATGCTCAGCTGTGGGTCCTGTGCTATCTATGTCACCAGATTCAAGCTAGAGTGGCTGATGAGGGGCGATACCCCGAAACCTGTATCAGGATACTTGTTTCTGGTCTTGGGAGAACCTGGCCTGGCAGTTCGGGCAGGATAGTTCTCAAGGGAGCAGGGTCAAGATTGATTTGCATGTGACTGAGTCCAAGCTGGAATGGTATGGTAAGCAAAAAAACGGATGGATTAAACCCAAATCTGTGACTGGAGGTGAATGATTGATTTGTTCCGCATTCCGTCCATCATCTGTTGTTTTTGCATTTGTCACCCTAAGTGGGAAGGGTATGCCCAGACGTGAGTCCCATGCTCGCTCTGCCACCAGATTCAAGCTAGCCTTGCTGATGAGGGGTGATACCCCAAAACTGGCTCCAGGATGCTTGTTTCTGGTCCAGGGAGGGCTTAGCCTGGTAGTTCGGGAAGGACTCTTCTCATGGGAGCAGGGTCGAGTGATTTGCTCATTGATGGGTCAAAAGTGAAATGGCATGGTGAGAAAACAAACTGATGGATTAAACCCATATCTGTGATTGGAGGTGAATGGTTGATTTGTTGCACATTCCAACCATATTCTGTTGTTTTTGCATTTGTCACCCTAAGTGGGAAGGGTATGCCCAGGTGTTGGTCCTGAATACACTGTGCCACCAGATTCAAGCTAGCGTGGCTGATGAGGGGTGATACCCCGAAACTGGTCCCAGGATGCTTGTTTCTTGTCCAGGGAGGACCTATCCTGGCACTTTGGGTAAAACTGTTCTAATGGGAGCAGGGTCAATACTGATTTGCATATGGCTGGGTTCAAACTGTAATGGCATGGTGAGCAAAAAAACTGATGGATTAAGCCCAGATCTGTGACTGGGGGTAACTGTTTGATTTGTTCTGCATTCCATCCATCATCAGTTGTTTTTGCATTTGTCACCCTAAGTGAGAAGGATATGCCCAAACGTGGGTCCCGTGATCTCTATGGGACTAGATTCAAGGTAGCCTGGCTGATGAGGGGTGATACCCCAAATCCAGTCCCATGATGCTTGTTTGTGGTCCAGCGAAGGCCTAGTCTGGCAGTTCGGGCAGGACTGTTCTCAAGGGAGCAGGGTCAAGACTGATTTGCATATGGCTGCGTCAAAAGTGAAATGGCATGATGAGCAAAAAAAATGATGGATTAAACCCAGATCTGTTTTGTTCCTTATTCGGTCCATCATCTGTTGTTTTTGCATTTCTCGCCCTAAATGGTAAGGGTATGCCCAAATGTGGGTCCCATGCTCGCCACCAGACTCAAGCTAGCCATGCAGATGAGGGGTGAAACCCCAAAACCCATACCAATTTGCTTGTTTCTTGTCCAGGGAGGACCTCATCTGGCAGTTCGAGCAGGTCTGTTCTCATGGGAGCAGGGTCAATACTGATTTTCATATGGCTGGGTTCAAACTGGAATGGCATGATGAACAAAAAACTGATGGATTAAACCCAGATATATGACTTGGGGTGAATGTTTGATTTCGCCCATCATCGGTTGTTTTTGCATTTGTCACCCTAAATGGCAAGGGTATGCCCAGACGCGGGTCCCGTGCTTGCTATGCCATTGGGTTCAAGTAGCCTGGCTGATGAGGGGTGATACCCCGAAACCGGTACCAGGATGCTTGTTTCTGTTCCAGGGAGGACCTGGCCTGGCAGTTTGGGCAGGACTGGTTTGATATGAGCATGATCAAAACTGATTTGAATATGGGTGGGTCCAAACTGGAATGGCATGGTGAGCAAAAAAATCTGATGGATTAAACCTAGATCTGTGACTGGGGGTGAATGTTTGATTTGTTCTGCATTCCATCCATCTTCTGTTGTTTTTGCCTTTATCACCCTCAGTAGGAAGGGTATGCCCAGATGTTGGTCTGTGCTTGCTATGCCACCAGGCTCAAGGTAGCCGTGCTAATGGGGGATGAAACCCCAAAACCCACACTAGTATGTTTGTTTCTGGTCCAGGGAGGACCTGGCAGTTCAAGCAGAACTGTTCTCATGGGAGCAGGGTCAATACTGATTTGCATATGGCTGGGTTCAAACTGAAATGGGATAGTGAACAAAAACTGATAAATTAAACCCAGATATATGAGTTGGGATGAATGATTGATTTGTTCCACATTCTGTCCATCATCTGTTGTTTTTGCATTTGTCACCCTGACTGGGAAGGCTATGCCCCGGCGTGGGTCCCGTGCTTGCTGTTCCACTGGGTTCAAGCTAGCCTGGCTGATGAGGGGTGATAACCGGAAACTGGTACCAGGATGCTTGTTTCTGGTCCAGGGAGGACCTGGTCTGGCAGTTCAGGCAGGACTGTTTTGATTGGAGCAGGATCAAAACTGATTTGCATATATGTGGGTCCAAATTGAATGGCATGGTGAGCAAAAAAACTGATGGATTAAAACCAGATCAGTGACTGGGAGTGAATGTTCCGCATTCCATCCATCATCTGTTGTTTTTGCCTTTATCACCCTAAGTGGGAAGGGTATGCCCAGATGTGGGTCCTCACGCTATGCCACCAGGCTCAAGCTAGCTATGCTGATGAGGGATGAAACCCCAAAACCCATACCAGTATGCTTGTTTCTGGTCCAGGGAGAACCTCGCCTGGCAGTTCGGGCAGGACTGTTCTCATGGGAACAGGGTCGATACTGATTTGCATATGGCTGGTTTCAAACTGGAAAGGCATGGTGAGCAAAAAACTGATGGATTAAACCCAGATCAGTGACTTGGAGGTGAATGTTTGATTTGTTCCACATTCCACCCATCATCTGTTGTTTTTGCATTTGTCGCCCTAAGTGGGAAGGGTACGCCCAGACGAGGATCCCGTGCTCGGTATGTCACCTGATTCAAGTTAGACTGGCTGATGACGGGTGAAACCCCAAAACCATTCCCAGGATGCTTGTTTCTAGATCAGGGAGGACTTGGCCTGGCAGTTCAGGCTGGACTGTTCTCAGGGGAGCAGGGTCAGGACTGATTTGCATATGATTGAGTTCAAACTGGAACGGCACGGAGAGCAAAAAAAAAGGATGGACTGTCTGTGACTGGGGTGAATGTTTGATTTGTTCCACATTCTGTCAATCATCTGTTGTTTTTGCATTTGTCGCCCTAAGTGGGAAGGGTATGCCCAAGCCTGGGTCCCACGCTCACTATGCCACCAGATTCAAGATATCTTGGCTGATGAGGGGTGATACCACAAATGCAGTCCCATGATGTTTGTTTCTGGTCCAGAAAGGCCTGGCCTGGCAGGACTGTTCTCATGGGAGCAGGGTCAAGACTGATTTGCCCATGGCTCGGTCCAAACGGGAATGGGGTGGTGAGCAACAAAATGGTGGATTACACCCAGATCTGTGACTGGGGATGAATGTTTGATTTGTTCTGCATTCCATGCCATCTTCATACACTTTCACACATTTGACAACACAGAGCTTATCATTATGAAAAAAAGCTGGGTACTCAATGCATCTTGTCTTGACTGGGTCTTAGTCTATTTTGAAATTAAAAAACAGACTCCTTCAGGAGAAAATAACCTACCTGCTAAGTCTGGGGCTTTCACAGCTGAGATCTTCAACACAAGACTAGACACAATAAAATGGCCAATTTAGCAGATAACTACTTCGTTGATAATAAAGCATTGTTAGGCCATTGCTCAAACAAACGCAGAACATAGTTAACATCCCATAACTGAGTGTATTTGAGCCTAGGCGGATTAGATATCCTAATGCCCTTGAGCAGTTTACAAATCAAAGGATGCATACCTACCAGTTTACCATTTACCTTTTGTTAGACCTGGCATCCTTGGAATGGTTTCCCTTTTCTTTTTGCCTCGGCCTCCTGTATTTTTGACTGTGTGCTGGATTTCATTTTTGCTGGTTTTGGTACCCTGGGCATTTTACCACTGCTGATCATTGCTAAAGTGCAAGTGCTCCTTGTGTAAATTGTGATTGTGATTTGTTATCCATGATTGGCATATTTGATTTACTAGTACGTCCCTAGTATAGTGCACTATGTGGGCCTAGGGCCTGTAAATCAATTGCTATTAGTGGGCCTGCAGCACTGATTGTGCAACCTACATGAGTAGCCCTGTAAACATGTCTCAGATCTGCCATTGCAGTGTCTGTGTGTGCAGTTTTAAACTGTGATGTTAACCTGGCGAGTGCGCTCAGTTGCCAGGCCCAAAACCATCCCTTTTAGTATATGTAAGGCACCCTTAAAGTAGGCTAAAGGGAGCCCCAGTGGCAGGGTGCAGTGTATTTCAAAGGTAGGACATGTGCTGGTGTGTTTTACATGTCCTGATAGTAAAATACTGCTAAATTCAGTTTTCACTATTGCAAGACCTACACACTGTACATTAGCCATATGTGTCCAACCAGCACAACATACCACACAATATACACACTTTTATCCATTGCCATTCCACCATAAAACATTTACATGCAGAGAACACAGATTGCCATACAGCCATGCCACAACATACACACACTATTGATACAACACACATATACAACACAACCACAACATTCAGCACAATGGCATACCAATCTGCACAAAACACGCCCACAACAGCACAATTGCACACATCACAGCGACCACCACACAACAACACACACCTGAATGTTGTAAACACACAACCCAAAACACACAACAGACATCCGACTCACATGCACCTGCCACATATACAGACAAACCCACATCACCCGCTCCAGCTCCCTTGACCAGTAAATCCAATGGCACACATACATATACTGACTCACTTACACAACTGGACTAACAGTATCACAGGTACAGATTCACTTGAAATGTGCACACATAAACATGGCAGCAAGTGTGATTCATCATTATTGTGATGCCAGCATTCCTTGGCAATGAATATTGACACCACAATAACAATTGTGCATGTGTGCGATATGTGTCTTGTACCAGTGTGTCCCCGTCAGTCACTGCCACACATGTATTTCCAACATATGCATGTCAGAGGTATTTAAAAAAAATACCTGTGGCATATATTTTTCTGCAGAGGTCCTGAGTCATGTGCAGTACCCACATAATGTACACAGTATATGCAGTATCCTTACCTTGAGGCCGGCGATGACGGGGTCGTGTGTCCTTTGTGGTCCAGTGGCAGTAGTGACGTCACCTGATGCCCAGTCGGGTCCAGTCCAAAACGGAAGCGGAAATGTGCAAAAAGTTAGGTTTTTTTGCCCCTTCCTCCTCCAATCTGCCAACTCAGGTGTGGAAGTCCGACCGCCACAGTTGGTTTGGCGGAAAGGCACATCCAAATACAGTAAAGGTGGCTGGAGTCCTGGGGTCAGACCCTATTCCCAGTGCCGCCGTCAAGGCAACTGGAGATTCTTGGCGGAGTCGGCGGGATTCGGATGCTCTTTTACATATGGTCCCACCAACATCTAAATCGGGCGGACCGCCTAGTAGGCAGATTGGTTTTCCATTGAAAAATCAATGGAGGGACCGTTACTGCCAAGATCTGAATCAGGCCCTGAGTTCTTCTAACAACCAGCTACCTCCTGTGAAGAAGTCTCCACATCCCTAGCCTCAGAGGCTGGCATCGGTGTTGATGACCACGTCTAGAATGGCCCTGAAGATGGCTCTGCCATTCCAGGCCTCCATGTGTTGTACCCACCACATTACTTCTGCCTTCGCTTCCTGAGATAACGGAATGTGAGATTCGTAGGTCAACCCGTGTGAAAGATGTTGAATTTTCAAATGCTGGAGAGTCCTGTAGCGCAGAAGGCCTGTGAAGATTGCCTGGATGGAAGAAGCCAAGAGACCCACCAGTCGTACAACTGATCCCAACAAAACAGCCTGCTTGCTCAGTGCACATTTCAGTTCCCTCTTGATTGATTTAGTTTTTGAAGGCAGGAGTAAAAGCTGAGTCTTGACTTAATGTACCTGGAATCACAAGAATTCCATCAGTTGGGAGGTATTCACCACTCATTTCTTGAGGTTCAGAATGAAGCCCAGCTCCTGCAGAAGAGGGGTCTTCCTCCAGACTTGAAGAAGCAGATAGCCTAGGATTAGGCCATGATGATCATTTTGTCGAGGTAGACAATCATTCATACACTGTTCTGCCTCAGCGTCTCAACACTCGGTTTTATAAGTTTGGTGAAGGCTCAAGGAGCCGAGGATAGCCCTAAGGGGAGGGCTACATACGCGAACCATTGGGAATGCCATTAGAATTGTAGAAATTACCTGTGATGGGCGAAAATGGGAACCATGAGATAGGCATCTTTTATGTCCAAACAGATCATCCAATCCCCCCTCTTGGAGAAGATCTCGGAGAATGTGAATGCCCTCCATCTTGAGGCAAAAACAAATCACCCACTGATTGAATTGTTGCAGATTGAGTTCCAGGCAGTGTCCCCCGCCCTTCTTCTGGACAAGAAAGATGGTGCTGCAGAAATCACTGGGGTGCAGGCAGGAAGGAGTGATGATCTCCTTTAAAAAAAATACACGTATTTCTAAGTCTATAAAACTCATCTCTTGTAGGGAAAAATCGAGAGGGGAAGCATAGAGGTTTGAACAGGATTATGAGTGAGCTCTGTTTTGTAACCCTTAGCAGTATCTCAAACCCATGCATTGGAAGAGATCTTGGCCCATTTGTGTGCAACATGTCGGTCTGCCCCCACAAGAGAACAAAAGGAAAATGAGCTGGATTTACCTTAGAATTGTTCATTGAAGGAGGCCTGAGATCCACAGGCAACCCCCCTGTTGAAGGGACCTTTGAAGCCCCTTGATCTGGAGGAGAAAAATCCAGCTCTAGAACTGCTCTGCCATCCCCACAAAATAGAAGGTGAAGCTCCTTTTGAGGAAGTTTTGAGAAGGAGCGGCCAACCCTAAGTGTCCTCAACTGGCCTGCCCAAAAGAGGTTCAAACACTTTTCTTAAGGGAGGTCTGCACCTTGTCAAGGGCAGTGAACGTGCTTCCAAATTTCTCAATATCCTTTAAAAAACTGTCTCAGAACATCTTCCCTTCGGCCAGGGGGCTAAATCAACAAGTTTGGGTCTGATTCTCCCAGAACCAACTTATGCCGTTCAAAAAAGAGCACACAACTGGTGTTGCCAAGAAGGCAGACTGCCCGTTGAGCCCAACTGGTGAGGACCTCAGGGTTCACCCCCTCTACCAGTATCTTGAGCTTCGACGGCCAGCTCCATAATTGTTACCAGTGGTCTATAGACGTCGAGCCATTTGTCTTAGCAGGATTCTAAGGCATGGTCAATGTCCTGTTTGTGATCACAATCATATTTGTTGAGTAAAGGAAGCATATTTGGGTGTATGTCTTGGGTCTCAGCAGTCCTTTTTGGAAGGTAGGGCATAGGGCATACAGCATTCAGCCAAGGGCATTTTTTCATTTATCTAGTGCTTAATATGCTGATCTTCAGAGGATTTGAGAATTCGAGCAATCTGACTGGATGGCAGCAACTGAATGTTTTTGTTGTGGCAGCCTTTACAGAATGCCAGGCATTGAATTCTATGTTCTGAAAAAGTGACAGAGAGGGTACAAGGAAACCCCCAGAGGATAGGATAACAGTAGCAGAGGGGCAACTACTGTAACAAAAATGGCCCCGTTTTTCTTGAAACATTCTCGGACCCAAGCTAGTGCCCACCAATGTACCAATTTGCAGGCAATTCTGCAGGTTTTAAAAAAAAAACTCAATATCCCTTGTTTCAAATAAAAAAAATAAAAAAATGCTAGTGCAAATAATCCCAGTGAAAAAATGCATATCAAAGACCAGACAGTGTTTACTGTGTGTACTTGGGCTTTTATTGAAGGTGGATGTAGGATATCATCTTATACCCCAACAATGCACTGAAAGAAACTTATGCCCTCATTTTAACTTTGGTGGTTAAAACTGCCTACCACCGCAGGGACGGCCCCCAAAAGACCGTCACTGCGGCTACCAGCCATCCGCCGTATTATGACCACAGCTGGATTTCTGCCACAAGAAGGGCGGAAATCTGGCTGTGGCCATGCCAGTGGATGGCAGTAAGGTGGCGCTGCTACTAGCAGCAGCTCCACACCAGTAGACTGCTGCCAGGCGTATTATGACCAATAATACGGCCTGGCGGTGTTCTGCTGGTGGGAGCTGCTGGCGGTCGCAGCGCCCCATCCCATCTCCTGCAGAAGGACCCCCTGGATCCAGGTAAGTCGGGTCTCCGACAGGGGAGGGAGGTGGGAGGTGTTTTGTGTGTGTGGGGGTGTGTGAATATATGTGTGTGTGTGAATGCAGGTGTGTGTTGAGTGGTGAATGCATGTGTGCATGTACGGACGTGTGTGTGAGTGTATGTTGTGAGATGTGAATGCGTGTCTGCGTGCATGTTTGGAATTGTGCGGATGTGTGTGTGAATGGATGTATGCATGCATGTAAGCATGTGAGAATGGGTGTGTGTATGCGTGTGTGTGTGTGAGGGGGGCATGAATGTAGGGGAGGGGTGGGGGGGTTTGAAGAGGTGGGGGAGTTAGGGAGGTAACTGGAGAGGAAGGGGGGAGACCCCTATCAGTGACAGGGAAGAAGTTCCCTGTCACTGATACAGCCTACCGCCATGGTTTTCGTGGCGTTGGGAACACCACGAAAACCATGGCGGTAGGCGGGGTCATAATCCCGCAGGCGGAACAATGGCAGCCGCTGGGCTGGAGATGGGTATATCTCCAGCCCGGCAGCTGTTACCTCTGTGGTGGTCGGAGTGGTACATTGGCAGTAACTACCGCCAGCCTGTTGGCGGTACTTACCGCCACATTATCACCGACCGCCGGGGTCGTAATGATCCCCTTAGTTAAAAGGAAGTTATGGTGGGCATGGGTCAAGATGGTAGCCAATCCAGGCATGGAGTAAAAATGCTTCATGAGGCAAGCCCGTCTGACACTATCCTGATGGTTCTCCACCCCACCTGAGAGGCACTGATAATCTCCGCCGACTCCGCTCATATGGGGGAGGTACTACAGGAGCCTTCTCGCTGGCAAGATATTTTCCAGAGGCCGTCCCTACCGGAGACCGTGGTCTGCTGACTTCAGAAGCCGACTCTTCCTGTGACCTTCTCTAGCTACCTGAGGGCACAGCCCAGCTGCGGAGCGCACTGGGAGGGAGGCTATCGGGGCAGCGCTCCCGGTGGGCTGGCAGCTTGGACAACCTCGGCAGGGGCAACAGTCATCAGAGTTCTGCTGCCCACAGACATGCGCTGCTGCACCATACACACAGTGTGCGCCCGAAAACCACATCGAGCAACACTGCTCCAGCCGCCAACATGGGGAGCACCCTCCACCCTCACTATCAGAGGTCGCACAAAGCGGGGGAAACCAGACATTGGTGCACTTATGGAGAGATATACACAATGCTGTCTCTTCTTGCAAGACTGTTGATAGGGAACAGGCAGCCTGCCCCATGCTCATGCAGAGCCCTGGGGTGGGCACACTAGAAATGCCACAGGAACCATCAGCATTCACCCCACCAACAGAAAGTGCCCCATGCAGAGGCGAAACACAGGTCTGACACCCCACACCAGAGGGACCAAAGAGACATCAGAGCAACCGGAACAAGGAGACAGACCACAAACGTGTTTCCCACTGAACCCCTCCCACCTTCCCAGGCTCTGAGAAGGAACCACTTCCTCAGTGCAGGGGGCAGAGGAAACTGACCCAGAGACGTTTCCCCTACCGAGCACACTAGAGTCGGACTTCCCCATCAGGGAGGAGTGTGGGTTTGAGCGAAATTTGTTATGCACCCTTGACAGCATTGATTACCAAGGTAGACATGTTCTTTGGAGCTGAGGGTGGTGCTCTGTTTTTTCACACCCACTCGGATGTAGGCTCAGGCACATCAAAGTCACTCCCTGATCACGCAGGGGGTGGCAGCTGGAAACAAGCATTGACGTCCACTGTTTCTCCCACTTCAGGCCCGATCTTTCAACAGCATGAGGATGATAAAGCAAAAGCAGCTCATGGGGGGCATAGATGATGGGAGGTGTATCTCATCATCCCCCATCCAACAAGGTGCGGCAGGTCACGAGGACCAAGGGCCCCTGGAGTATCGACAGTTGCACAGTGGCTATCTACCTGAATGACTCCACTGAAGTGCAACACCTCAGGGAGTCCTTCATGCTGGTCAAGAAGCACCTGCACCAGCTGGAGCTAAAATACTTGCTAATGTTCCCGGGCAAATTGTGGGTAGACTCGGACACCACATTTTTCTTCAGAACCTCACCAGATGCCTGGGAACAGTTGGAGACGAAAGGGGTATCCCCGATACCACAGTCTACTCTGCCATGCCCCTGCAGAGCCTGGCAACACCCCTACTCGAAGCAAGGACAGAGTAGGCCATTAAAAAACAAACCTACAAATAAACAAGCAGCACTGGAAAGAGCCATGGCCATGGTCATGGTCATGGCAAAATTAGAACCTCACAGCAGCCTTACTCTGTCACCTACACCCCAGGAGGGTGCCTCACCAGACTGAGAGTTAGCCTTTGCCATAGAGAACATGTCAGCAAGACTGCAAATGGGTCCTGATCTTATCTTAATGATGGCGGACCAAGTGATATGATCCCAGATGCACTGCCCAGACCCCAGGTAAACAGCTCTAGTTTGAGCATAACGATGGAAAGAGTACATGTCCTTGATGTGCGGGAGGGAGGGCCAGTACTATGGTCGCATAAGGGCTTGAACTAAACTTAGACTAATGCATGCCTAAGCCACTACTGTCTCCACCAGCCATCCGCCCCTTCGACAGAACGGATTATGTTTGGTATGCAGCTGCAGGTTTGTTGTTGTCTCAACCAGGGAGATGGAGTTGGGGTGTCAGATTTGTTTTTTACTCCATAGAAGTGCAGCAAAATGCCATGACAGTGTTGGGGAAGGGGAAACCAAAAGGAGAAGTGGGTGGTCGGCCCTACCGGACAGTCACAGGTTAGAATACACCATGACCACATGTCCGACTACACATCCACCCACATACAACCTCATCACCTGGTTTGTCTGGGGCATGGTCATCCCCAGGGGATGCCACTTAATAAACTCATATCTACAGCCTAGACACACCCACATTGCCTGTTTACAGGAAACGCATATGTCAGCCATGGAACTTGCTAAATTACAATGTAGGTGGAGAGGCCAGGTCATGGGCACCTTCTACTCGACCTACACGAGGGAGGTTTTCATTTTGATAGCCCAAACGCTACCACAGGTTACACATCACATAGTAATTGACCCTGAGGGCAGATGAGTAGCAGTAGAGAGATCTGTAGATGTCCCTGTTTGCACTTTACGCATCTAATAGTTACCAGCAGCAAATTCTGAGTATTGCCCCCGTACTGATACAAGCCCTAGCATTGGTGAGTATATGGGGAGGGGACATCAACACCATCCACGAAATCTCCCTGTATTGATCCCTTCCCCCCACTTCAAGGGACAAATGCGACCAGAATGATACACGCACTATGGGAATGGCTTACCCACACCAAATGCACTGCATTTGGCAACATATGCACCCTGATACATAGCATCATTGGTCTTGTATAATGAATATCTGGCCCGCACACTGTTGGATCACAACCCCCTCAAAATGACAATTCATTGGAGCAGACAACATGCATCAGTGACCACCTGGAAGCTATGTCAACCAGCCCTACAAGACAGAGTATTTTATGACACTGTACATGCATTACCACCTACTTTAAGGAGAACGAAGAGACAGCTTGGAACGGTAGGGATAGAGCAGGACGCCTTCAAAGCTCTCACATGAGGCCTGTGCATCGAAACGTCATACAGCATAAAACATGCATTACCAACCCAGATCCTTGACCACGAACGAGCTGTAAGAGCAGCAGAAGTACAGACTAGAGTGGCTGCAAGGAACAAAGACTTTTAATTGCTCCCCTTTGAAGGGAGTACAGGGATGTGGTGGCCAGACTAGGAAAACTAGATGATGCAGAATACTTGACCAGGCAGCATGGAGATAGAGATAAAGCAGGATGGATACTGGCATGGTTTTTAAGATCAGAGACCCCAAAAACTCATAAAAACCATTACACCCCCGATGGGAGAGGTGTTGAACACGCAAGCAGACATCATCCAGGCCTCCCTGGAATATTACGCCTCTCTCTACCGGGCCTAGTCAGTACTAGGGGACCACCAACTGAATGAGTAGCTCAATAGGTTACAAGTCCCCAGACTCAACACCCTTCAGAGACACACACTAGATGGAGCCTGACCACTGAGAAAAGTTGCCTTGCAATAGACCAGATCGCTCTCAATAAAACCCCTAGGATGGACAGGTTTCCAGTGGCGTTTTACTGCATCTACATAACAACCCCCTCCCCAAAACTGCCCTATATGTACCAACAGTCCCGGGAAGAGGGCATCCTACTGGGGGCCTTACCTGAGACTGTCATAGTAGTCCTAACTAAGCCCAATAGGGACCCTCTGGAAGTACGCTACTACAGACCACTTTCCCCCCTAAATACAGACTCCAAGATCTTCAGAATGTTCCTGGCAAACAATCTGCTCCTCTGCCTCTCCACACTGGTCCATCAAGACCAAAATGTTTTATACCTGGAAGTTATATATTCTCAAACTTAAGATGCTTCTTCCGGTAGATGGAAGAGAACCGTATTGAATTGCCCTATGTACACAGTGCTCTCACTGGACTTAGAAGGCCTTTAATACCCTGTGATTGCCCTATCTAATTGAAGTGCTGAGGTGTATAGGACTGGGCCCAGAAATATTGTGTGGGATAAACTTCCTCTACACTAACCCAATGGCCGTAGTCCTCACAGGCACTGAAATCTCAGCCGCCTTTGAAGTGCCCAGGGGCAAAAGGCAAAGATGCCCACTGTTGTTGACTATTTTTGCCCTAGCCATAGATATGCTTGTTGGCCTATTTCGAATGCAAGGCCCAGTGTGGGAATACCAAGTGGCACTAATTGGGAGGCCATATCATTGTACACCGATGACTCATTGGTGTACCTCAGAAACGTGCACATGGATTTCCCCCAGGTGATGGAGGCCTTAAGACGAATTTGGTAGGGCTTTGTCACTGAGGCTCAATTGGACCAAATCTTACCTGCACCCCATGTGCAAACTTGCACAGTTCGAATGCGAAGCACTACCCTAGCTAGTACTGGAGTGGCAACCTGACACTTTCAGGTGCCTAGGAGTGAACATTTACCATGCCGACAATGATCCTATTCACGGCAACCTAGGAGCAGTGATGTCCAACACCTGTAGCTCTCTGTCGTTTTGAGGCTCCGTTTCACTGTCACCTATTTGCAGAGTGGCAGTCGCCAAAATGCTTGTACTACCCAGACTGTTATATCACTTCTCGGCTCGGCCAGGTGATCCACCTTGGCGCTTCTGTAGAAAAGTCGAATCCCTTCTTAATGAGTTAATTTAGGGGATGGGTCGGAAAAGAGTCACAGTTCACAAACTATATGCTCCCTCAGAATTAGATTGTTTATGTACTCCAAACTATGAGCTTTACTAAGCAACAGCTCTACTACAGTGACCAAAGAATTGGCTAGCAGTTAGCGAAAACCCTGAGCGTGCTTCCATACAGTGAAAGCTCAGAGGTTGCACAATAATAGATTGGCTGATGGACCCTACGCAGCCCATACAACACCCACGACGCCTGCCAAAAGTTGCCTAGCGGTGCTGGCACAGATGCATTCACACTAAGTGCAAAGCTGCACCATACTTACCGGACCTCCCAATATGGGCCTTGTCGGTCCTCCATAAGGTGACAGACCATCACAACATGAGACTTGGAGAGAGGTGGGCTTCACCACATTAAGGGATCTCCAGGCTTATAAAAAGCTATTGACCAGAAATTTCAAGAGTGAAATGACATAGATGAGGGCCAACTTCTGGCCTACAATGCACTGATAACCAAGATAGGGACAATATGGGGCCAGAGCGGAGAGAACCAGAGCACCACTCTCCCTTGCAGATGATACTTACCCATGGCAATGCCAGGCGAGCAATCACAAAGTCACACAAAGCATTGTTGGGCACACAAATAAACAACGTCCCATCTCTCCAAGATAAATAGGCAAACACGGTAGGCAGAGAACTCACAAACAAGCAGTGAATCACAGTACTAAAGCACACATGTAAGGTATCCAGAGTGTGGAGTACACACACTTTAATTACATGCATCAGGCATACCTCACACCAGTGCAAATTTACCAAATGTTCCCAACATCAATCCCCAATTGCCCTAGATGCACATGCCCAGATGCGGACTTCTACCATATGGTAGGGGCCTTCCCAATCATAAGACATTATTGGACAGCGATAACATCAAAGCTGATGTAAATAACTGGATGGACACTACTGGTAGACCCACTACAATGTGTACTGGGCATAATGGTGTGCACACATAAAAACAAATAGCTCTGGAATGTATGTATACTAAATGAAAAAAAGCCAATGAAGACCACCTTGTAACAATAAAGGAGGTTAGATTTTTTTGCTAGCAACAACATAACATGTTTAAAAACCTCTGAAATTCCATTAAAAACAAAGGTGAAGTGCAGTTATGATGACAAAATAAAAGTAAAGTCATCCTGAAATTGGCCAGTTGTGGTTTGTTTATGACCTCACAATATTTATGCCCATAAATAACAGAAGGGTATAACCTAACTTCAGTAAATAACATTTCTTTTCAAACAAAATAAATTATACTGTATCCTTATGACATTATCTGTAGTATCAAAGCTAAGGGACAATGCAATGTCACTAGTAATGAATTGATGCAATTTCAGTTGTTGTTGGTTACATCTTTTGTGAGGCAATGAGCAGAACATTTAGTGGGCAAATTGTGTTTTTCATGCTGTGGTCGCTCTGTCACATGTTGCCACACTTTCTCTCAATCACTCATAACTTAATTCACTCACTAACCCACACCTTCACTCACAAACTCATTATTTTATCATTCTTTTATGGTAAACATCCTTTATGCCGAATTTTTTATAACGAAGTCCTGGTTAACGAAAGCGGAACAACGATTTCTTTAACCACAACTTTGTTATTTTGTGCCTTAACCACGCATGTCCTGAACAACGAACATGCATGGTTAAGGTACAAACAAGGGAGTCGGCTGAGGAGGACGATGCAGATGACAAGGTGACGACTCAGGTAAGTGATGGGTTTTAGGTTTTGGGGAGGGGGTGGGGGTTGGGGGTCAGGGGGTTTTAGGTTTTGTGGTGGGGTTGGGGTGGTGGGGCGTTTTTGGTTTTGGGGAGGGGGTGGGGGGGTCGGGGGTTTTAGGTTTTGGGGTGGGGTTGGGGGGGGTGGGGCGTTTTTGGTTTTGGGGAGGGGGTGGGGGGTCGGGGGTTTTGGGTTTTGGGGTGGGGTTGGGGGGGTGGGGTGAGGGATGTAGGGTGAATGGTGCCTATTGCTAATGATTTTATCAGGAATGCCTTTACAACGAAATATCGTTGTTAAGGCATTCGTGGTAAAATCATTAGTAGTAAAGACGAGGTCGGTGTTCCGACCTCGTTGTTAAGGTTAGTAGTAGTTTAAGATTCGGTGTTCCGTCATATAACCTTCTTTTATTCATTCACAAATTAGTTTGCTCATGCACTCTGCCACAGCTGTCCTTGACTTTGCCGAAAGATTGGGGGCTAAACCAGTGCAGGCCCTGCTGAAGCTATATAGGGCTAAATGTGTCTCTACTGCCTGTTATGGGTGTGAGATATGGGGATAAAAGGATCCCAGCGACTTAGAATTAGTGGAGAATAAACTCCTTCAGAATCTGCTCTCGGTTCCCCATTCCGTAGCTTCTTGCATTGTACACAAAGAATTGGGGATGGGGTATATCTCTGACCAGGTATTAGTTTCTCCCCGTTTGCTTTGGATTGGGACCTGGATTAACTCTGTTTTGTCTTTTAATAAGACAATACTTAAAGACTGTCTTTCTTTAGATCATGTTAAACGCATTCCCTGATTGTGCCACATCGAGACCTTGGCTCGCCCAGATTTGTTCGCCTCCCCTGAGAAGCTTTGCTGGGTGAAGAGACAATTTGTAACCATTATTTCTGCAGAGCGGGAGGCAAGGGAGCTTTTTAAACCCTCTGTAAGGCCTGTTAACTAGGTTCAGACTAAATTTGGTACTTTGGTTATTCGCTGTACCCCAGGGGAGAAAGTGCGGTAGAACCTGGTTCCCTGCGCTAGCAATAACTTTTCTATCCAGGACACTCTGCATTTTATGTTTATCTGTGAGTACTGTGGTTTACCATGACAGCTTTTTATTCATCCACTATTAAAGGGAAGGGTTTTGTACAGGCCAAACCGCCCCTGATATATCTTCAGATGCTAATTAGTCCTTTGGAGCGCTTTTTGTTGCACGTTTTTGGTGGCTGCCACTAGATAAAGGAAAATATATGGGCGGTAGGATTATCTACGTGGTTTAGGCTTCGGGTGGAACACATTTTATATTGGTTTTTCGTGATTTTGCATCTTTTTCATACTTGCCTATTTAAATTATTTGCAGTTGCTCGTTTCATGTTTTTAATGCTTTTAATGTTTTTATGTACGTTTATTTGATTTTTGTATGTGTACTTTTATGGTTTTAAGTAACCGAATAAAGTAATTTCTGACTCTCACTCTTGTACTCAATATTTCAAATACTTATATTATCTCATTCAGTTTATTGCCCAACCATCTGTACTTTATTAATGAATGGGTTTCTCATTTTACTTTAAAAATGCTTCTACATTGCTGGTCACGTGTGTGCCCCTTGGTCAGATTCTGGCTGGCTATTTTGCAACGCTGGCATTTTCTCAGAGGGAAACAGACTAGATGGCGATTTACGAGTGGGAACGGCTGACATCATCTATCCAAACCTGCATGGCCTTATTTTTGTCGGGCCTCCTCTTTTTGGAGATGTTTAACCATTTTTTGCCAGAGCTGTTTTTGGTTTTAGTAAGGCTCTGCCATGGTCTCATTTGTTGTGTTTGTCATGGGCCTGCCTATGACGCACACAGATAGAGGGAGATGATGGTAATCTCCCCCGTATGTGGAGCAAAGTTGGTATAGCCGGTGACGTGTAACCGGCATTAATAAAAGGGCCAGGGAAGGTTTTCCTCGTGGCCAGTGACCAGTCATCTGTTTCAGTGTGTTCATGTATATTAAGTACGAACACTCGATATTGGTTGTGCCGTGAGTGCCCGACACAACAAATTGGCGATGAGCGGGAGATCATTCCTGGTGTCATCAGCGACCGTACCTGCTGTCCAGAGCGCTTATGGTTGGCGCTGTGTCTGCAGAGCGGCTGCCCGTGCCGCGCTCAAACTGTTTGTGTCGCCCGAAGCCGAGGAGTGCCTGCTGTAGCCTTCCTCACGTGAGAGGTGCTGGGGGCGGTGTCTACGGTGCTCTGCTGCACACCCGTCTCGACCGTCCCTCTGGTGTTGCCGGGACAACGATGCTGCCTCGCCATCTCTGAAACAAGGGAGAATTCCTCACCTCGGCTTGGTAAGCGACGGAGGTGGGCGCGTGGAGGCCTTATCTATCACAATCACGTGGAGGAGGCCAAAGGAAAAATAAACGAACACCAGAATAGTATACAAAACGAACATTGTGCTGCATAGTTCATATAAAAAAATAAATATATAAAAAGAAATCCCAAGAACTATATAAATAAATAAGTGGCAGTGAGACCTTCCACACGTGCACAACTACACAGGATTCTCTGTACTTTGATCTGGGTGTTCCCTAATGCTTCCAACAAGGAAGATATCATCTGGCATTTCAACAGCACGCATAATACAAGTGTTTAGCAACCATCAAGTCATTGGTCAACATTTTGCAGAACAGCAAAGCTATGTCTTCAGTTCCTGCTTTAAAACCATTTATCGTGGAGGGTCCTCCTTCTGTCCAAGCCGCTCGTTGGAAGGAATGGGTGGAGAGGTTGGAAACCTATTTTGCGGCAACAGCATTGGACAATAAGAGACGCCACCCCATGGTCCTACACCTAGGGGGTGCAACTACTCATAAATTGGGAAAGTCTGTGGTAGAAGAAGGCCCACCTTTCACTTACCAGTCATTAAATCAGGCTCTGACGGCTCATTTCGAACCTTTAGCGAATCCATTCTATGAGCGGGTCTTATTAAGGCAAGCTAGGCAACTCCCAGATGAATCGGTTGACACGTTCTATGCCAGGTTAAAAGAACTAGCACACACCTGATCATTGCTGGATATCGAAGATGATATTCGCGCTCAATTCATACAGGGCTGTGCATCTGTCAAGCTGCTAGAAAACATTCTACAGGTACCTAATATGCCTATGGCAAATATTCTCACGATGGGCCGATCCAAAGAACTGTTGAAAGTACATGCAGCCCATATGGAAGCCGCATTGCAGACTCAGGTTAAGGTAGAACCTGTAAGTGCCATCACCAAAGCAGTCACGGAAAAAAGAAAAAACTGCAAAAGGTTGCCACCAGCTCACAAACTTGTTTCCTATGTGCGGCCCGTTCACTCATCAAGGCTCGTGTTCTGCCCAAGGAAAGAAATGTTCAAATTACAATAAAATCCACAATTTTGCCAAGGTTTGCCGCTCATCCGTATGTCCAAAGTCACAGAAACCCAAAACTATCAACTTAGTGCAGCCACCTGTAGTCATCGGAGAAGACGACGATCTGGACGATGATGATGAAGAAGAAGGGACTGTTCATGTGGTGCATGCTCTGCACCCTGGATGGTACCCTCGGAAACGAATACCACAATGTGTCACCTTTCTTGCAGGTCAAAAGATTCATGCTTTAACTGACACTGGTGCATCCATTAACATCTTGGCGCAGTCACTATTAAAAACTCTTCCCATCCAACCTCAACTGCGGCCGACATCGACTCAGGTATATGCATTTGGATCATCGCAACCACTGCCATTGGCAGGAGTCTTCACCACCGACTTACCCACGAGGAGAGTTCAGTGCGCACCAGGGTATTTGTGACAAAGACTGGATCCGATATGCTACTAAGCTGCAAAACGGCTGTGCAGCTCAACATTATCTCATTTGCTTTCAGCATTCACCTTGGAACTGTTGAGAGTCTTTTAACTGAGTTTGGGGGCAGTGTTGGTGCAGAAACAACTGGATGGGGAGTGGGCTCCTGTGGCGTATGTCAGCCGTGCTTTGACAGAGACCGAGCAACGCTATTCTCAAATTCAAAAGGAGGCCATTGTGGTGCATTGGGGCTGCAGGCATCTCCACCTTTATTTGTATGGCTAGCCATTCATGGTACACACGGATCACAAGTCCCTAATGCCTTTATTTAATGGATCCTCCAGCAGGATAATAAACTGAGGTAACTACATGTTTCACACGGTTCCTTTGCAGAAACTCTTCAACCACTGTTGATCATTGTCACTCAACAATTTTTTTAGTATACTCTTTCTCTCTCGAATACTGTATATAAAAGTCTCACCACCGTTTCTGTATCTGCTTTCTGTACAAAGTCTAGTTCTACCCATTTGCTGAAATAGTCTGTCAATGCACTGTTGTACTTACTGTCCCCAAACTCGTTTTGAACAGGACCTACAAAGTCTATTGCCAACATCTCCCAGACCATTTTAGGACACTCCATGGGGCACAAAATCGGTCTCAATGTCTTAAGACTCTTATCTGAATTTGCACACTGCAAACATTCTGTTACCATTCTCTCTATTCCTATATCTATTTCTGGCCACCAATACCTCGATTTCACTCCTCTCTTTGTCCCAACTACATCAAAATGTCCCTCATTAGACAACTACAACACTTTTCTTTTCAAACTTTGTAAGAGTACCATTTTACCCCTTCTCATAACAAAATCTGATTCCACTGGCAGCTCATTCCTGACTTCCCAGAACATCTTTAACTCCGGAGGGCACTTCTTTCCCCCCCCCAATTCATCCTGGATACTTTGTTTAACCTTGCACAAAATGTAATCTTTGTCATACCTCCTTCCAGTCCTCCTTCCCAATGGAATTTATGCCATTTTCATCTGCATATGCAACTAGGAAGTCATTATACTCACACCACGGAAGCTCTGTAATGGGTAATGCTAAGAAACTCAAACAGTACACCACCTTATTCTGCACACCAGGTACATACTTTATTTGATAGTTGAAACCCTACAATCTCATAAAAAACCTCACAGTTCTCGCAGATTCTTTCAGAAAAACAAAACAAATTTACCAATGGCTTATGGTCCTTCCTTACTTCAAATTCCGTGCCCCATACAAATGAACTAAAATGCTCCATACTCCATACACAAGTATGCATTTCTCTCTCAATTACCAAATATGTTTCCTCTGCAGGTGTTAGACTTTGGAAGGCGAAACAAATTACACATTCTTTGCCATGCACATTTCTTTGCGTAAGTACCACACTCAAACCCTTCTTACTCACATCCATTGTTATCATACGATACAAAGCTGGATCAAACCCATGAATAGGTGTTGCTGTGCATAATTCATTTTTTACACTTTAAAATTGTTTCTCACACTCCTTATTCCATACAAATGTATTCCTAGTTTTCAGCAGTTGTCTCAACGTATACTTTTTTTCTGCAAAATCTTTTACAAACTTGGAGTAATACTCTGTAAGACCCAAGAATGAGTGCAGCTCATCTGTGTTTGTTGGTACTGGGGCTTCTTTTATTGCTATCACAAACTCATTTTTAGGTGAAATCCCATCTCCCAAAGTGACATGCCCTAAATATGTAGCCTGATCTTTTGCAAACTTACATTTTCCGTATTTTGCTGTTAACCCTTCGGACTTCAACTTCCTTAACACACACGTCCACTATTCATCATGCTCATGTCTATTCCACCCCATTATTAAAACATCGTCCTGAAAGTACAGAACTACATCAATTCCTTTCAAAATCTCTGCCGTCAATCTCTGAAAAACTGATGTGGCAAACGTCTAAAGTACATTCTAATAAACTGAAAACACCTATACAGAGTTACAAATGCTGTGATCTTTCTGCTCTTCTCATGTAATGACACTTGATGGTATGCAGATGCAAGATCTACTGTCGAGAATCACTTCATATTCTTTGTTTTTAACAACAACTCATTATTCTTCAGAAAAGGGTAGTTGCCAACCAGGATCTACTTGTTCACGTCTATGAGGTTTATGCACAAACAAAGCTCGCCATTTTTGGGCAACAACCACAACCGGAGACATCCACTCTCAAGGTTTGATGTGTTCAATGATACCCGACTCGTCCAATCTTAACAATTCTTTTTTCATTTTCTTTCTGACCACTAACAGCAACTGCCTCACTCTATAATTCACTGGTACTGCATTCTCCTTAAGTACAATCAGATGTTTAAACCCTTTTAATGTTCCACTCTTCCCTGAGTAAACTTCCAGTAGTTCTTTGTCCACAGTTTTCCCCACACTGTCAGTCTCCTCCATTAACAACACTGGCTCCTTGCTATTGGGATTCAGAATAATGTCTAAACTTCTCTGGTCCCTCCAACCCAAAACACAAGGGCCATTTTCTGCCACATACAGCTTCCTATTTGCAGAGCAACCCTTAAACTTGAATGACACCTCTCTATACCCCACCATAGGTATAGCCTCCCCATGAAGCTCTCTGTTAGAATATCTGTTAATTCTTTTCCAGTGGCCTCTTCAAACTTATTTTTCCACATTTCCTGATTAATGATCGTGAAAGGTTATCCTGAATTTGCCGCTAAGATTACCGGAATACCAGCCACCACATCCTCACACTTTGGTTTGCTTCTAGAACACGTGTCTATGACCAAAACTACCTTATTAACTATCAGGATGCAGTCATCCCCCCCAGACTGATCTTCATCAGATGTTGACGCGCTTGTGGGCGGAGGCGGCAGCTGTGAACAGGGCAGGAGCCCTTTAAACTCATCCTCGCGCTCCCGCCTCGCGAGACGCGCTTGTGGGCGGAGGCGGCGGCTGAGACCAAGGCAGGAGCCCTTTAAACTCATCCTCGCGCTCCTGCCTCGCGGGACGCGCTTGTGGGCGGAGGCGGCAGCTGAGACCAGGGCAGGAGCCCTTTAAACTCATCCTCGCGCTCCTGCCTCGCAGGACGCGCTTGTGGGCGGAGGCGGTGGCTGAGACCAGAGCAGGAGCCCTTTAAACTCATCCTCGCGGGAAGCGCACGGGCTGCGCCCACGGGCCCGTCATCGACCGGAATAGGCTGGGCTGGGCCCCCCCTCTAACGTTTCTTATCTCGTCTGGTGGTAAACTCTTTCGGAAGTCGGTAAGGAGTTTGTGGGAGATCGATATCCAAAATGGGGAAGAGAAAGATTAATCTGCAAAAGCGGGAAGGTGAGCCCAGCCCTTCATGTCAGCCTTCTATTACCAGCTATTTATCTTCTGTGATTGGGGCTATTGAATCCGAACTAGAGCAAGTTGAAGAAAGGATTGGGGCTGTTCGAAACACTGCTCAGCAGCCCCCATTGGAACCCATTGTCCATATAACTACTAATTCAAAGGATGGGTTACCTCCATTGGCTTCGCCTATCAATATAACACAATCTGCTCAATGTAATATGCCCCCACCACTTCTATCTAAACCTTCGGTTCATAGTGTTAATTCGTCCCTGGAATGCTCCCCGGCACTTTCTCCGCCACTGAAGAAGAGGAGGGCAGGCAAAAAGACCAGGAGTATAACAAAGGTGTCAGGCTCGAAAAAGCGCTTACATATCACACCGGCAATCAATCCTAATGAACCATCCGTTTTGGTTTCTCCAAATGAACATCTTAAGAGTTATGATGCTCATAGCGTTCCTTTTGATGTAATAGATTCCATACTTAAATTGTTTTGTACTACTCTAGAGGAGAAACTTACTATCATGATTACCAAAAAACTAGATTGTTTTTGTGATAGCATCCTCAATACCCTTGTCCAGTCACCAAATCCAGGAATACTGAGCAAGGAAATGGCACCAAGTCGGGATGTGGCAACAAAGGTAAATCAACTACCCATTCTGACATCCCACGATGCTGGTCCACCTATGGCCAGACCTTCGGCTATACCTGGTCTAGGTAGTGCCGTGTCCAGTCTGCCACAAGCAACTTCTAAAGAAGCGACTCTACCTGGCCTAAATTGTCCACCTTTTAATAACCCTATTAATCAAGCAGATGTCTTGCATCTACCTCCTGACTGTATTCCATATGTTCTGGTGTTATCAAATGTACCACCCCTAGACAATAACAAAAAAGAAGACACCCAAGCTTAGATTAGGAAGTCTGTTTATTTGTTGAAATCTAAATTTAAGGCTAAATATCATCCGAATAAGAAGATCCTTATGGCACGTAGAGTGAGGCAGGTGGGCCATCGAAGAAATAGGGACGACAGAGACTGTGTCGTAATTAATTTTGCTAACCCGTGTTCAGTTGATCTCCTCTTGGCAAACCTAGATTGTTCTTATTTCCCAGACAAAGGGATACAAATCCATTCGTTAAGTCATTTTTACGACCATTCTCTTTTTCCTCACTGTACCAGTGTTGTCCCTAGCTATTACAGCTTAGCTCCTGTTAAGCCATACGCGCTTGCAAACGCTCCCACTAACAATTGTCCTCTGTCCTTTAATTCTCTTGACGAAAATGATTGATTGAAGGTTATCACTAGTCCGGACCACAAGAATCCGTTGAGATTATCGACTGATGATGACCATGACGAATTAGTTCAGGGAGTAAGAGAGAGGATTTCAGGCAGCACCCATTTAAACAATATCGATGGATTAGTACCTCACTCGGGATCAAACCCTCTATCCCTGATTAGCTGGAATATTGCGGGGCTCCGATCTAAAATAAACAATCCGGACTGGGTGAGTTTTATATCATCCTTTGACATAATTTGTCTACAGGAAACTTGGTCTCAGGATAAGTTCTTTTTGGATGGGTACACAATTCTCTACCTGCTGGCAGAAACTTCTACAATGGGAAGAGCACGTGGAGGTCTTTTAATGTTCATATCTTTAAGTCTACCATCTCTGAAGGCTTCCTTAATTTGGTCCTCTCCTTATTTTACGATTGTTCTATTATCTATTAGGGGGTGTAAAGGTATTCTGATATTAAATTTTTATAATAATGTCCCACGCGGGCTCCTTAATGGAACACTAGAGGACGCTGTGGATTTCATTGATTCCTCTATTAAACTGCAGGATGAAGATTTAGTAGTCTTATGGGTCGGCGATTTTAATACCTCCCTATGCTGTCAGGACAGCCTAGAACTGTGTGCTATTCCCACTGAAGGTAGAGAATCGTTAATTCATTTTACCCACTCACCCGAAGGAGAAGCTCTGAACTCCTTCTTATGTAATTTTGATCTGGTTCATGTTAGGGAGAAAATGGCACTAGAATCCCTAAACGTTCCAACGTTTACAGGGAATGTGAAGGGGAGCATCATTGATTTTATTCTTATCGGCTCCTCAGATTATCATTTAATCCGTGATTTTAAAATAATCCCCCATTGTGCCAGTGACCATAACCCTCTGTGTATTAACTTAACTATAGACCAGGTACCCAGGGATCAGGGTTTGAGAAGAAATACTTCTTTTCATGTAAACTCTGGTTTACGTCTGAAGTGGGATAAAATAAACCCAATGATTTTCAATCAAGAAATCATAAAATCTAGGTTTGACTCCATTAATATATGTTTATCGCAGCAGCTTGATCATGAACATATTGTTCAAGAATTTGAAATTCTAAGTAATGCCATTTCGCATGCCCTGGTGGTGGACAGGCGTACTATGGGCCTGCCAGGCCATAAATGGTTTGACTCCGCATGTTCTATTGCTCACAAAAAACTAAAAGATACCCTTAAATCAGTTTCTTCTTCCCGTCATTTAATTAAATCTGTCAGGGCCGAGTATAAGGCCACCTTGGAAAAAAGGAAATTGGAGATAAGGTCTAAGGCATGGGAAGAGCTCCAGGCTGCGTCCAACCTGAAGGATTCCTCAAAGTTCTGGAAAGTGGTCAATCATTCCTATTTTATGGATAGTAATACTAAGGTTGATGATTGTTTTATTGTTGAAGAAGTGTGGTTGAACCACTTTAGGAAAGTATTTGATCCAGACAATGATCTCCAGACCAGGGAGGTAAACATCAATAATCGGACTAATATAGATCCCAATATAAATACCTTAGATATTTCTTTTGACCTACAAGAGATCCTTGGAGCTATAAATCGCTCAAAACAAGGGAAGGCCCCCGGACCTGACGGTGTCCCTATTGACATTTTTAAATCCATGCACAATCTTTGGGGCCCTCTAGTAACAAACGTGTTAAGAAATGTTGTTAAAACTAATATTCCCCCTTCTTGGAAACTGGCAATTATTATCCCTATTTTTATAAAGGGCAATAGGCAAGACCCTTCCTGCTACAGACCTATATCTTTGATTGATTCCACAGCTAAGATTTTGGGTAGCGTGATTTTATCTCGCCTGGAGGATTGGGTGCTACAGACACAGATTTTGTCTCCAATTCAATTTGGTTTTCGACCCGGTTTGGGCACAGTCGAGCAAGTATTAAACCTGCATCTCATTCTTAACAAATATGTTATTGCCAAAAGGGAGCCAATTCATATGGCTTTTATTGATCTATCTAGCGCCTTTGATTTGGTAAACAGGAAGAAGTTGTGGCAAATCATGGAAACTCTGGGATGTGATGTGACTCTATTGGATCTCATAAAGCGCCTTCATATGGATTTAAAGGTGTCTGTTCAGTATGGCCCATCGGGTCAGAGAACTGCTCCCATTCCCTCTTTTAGCGGAGTGCGACAGGGATGTATCCTGGCCCCCTTTCTTTTTTTGATATATATTATTGGGCTTACAAAATACGGGAAGGATGTGCCAAAGATGGGCCAGAGATTGCTCCCAGTCTTACTATATGCAGACAACGCTGTACTTATTGCACGCACTGCTAATGGTTTATAAGGCCTGCTGGATCTTTTTCTGGACTACATGTTGGACTTAGATTTAAAAGTTAATTATTCAAAGACATTTGTTATGACATGTGGCCCCCGAAATACAAAATCTAAAACTTTTACCATGGGGGGCAATATCATAAATAAGGTGAGGGACTTCTGTTATCTAGGTATGCATATAAGTTCTTCTATGCTCTGGAATACTCACCTTAAATTTAAGACTCAGCAAATGTCAAGGAATACTGAAGCGATTTTTCGTTTTACCCGTAAACTGGGCCACAGACCGTCTTCTCAGATTATGACACTATATAACTCCAAGTGTGTCTCAGTAGCCCTATATGGGGCCGGAGTCTGGGGCTACATTAAAATTCCCACTCTCCAATGTATTGAGAATAAATTTATGCGCAGACTATTGATGGTACCTAAGTGTATAGCAAACATCATTATCCACGAGGAAGTGGGCCAAAGCTTTTTAGAGGACACGGTTTCTATTGCCCCCCTTCTGCTGTGGATTAAATGTTGGACTAACCCAGCGGCGAGTCTTGTGCAGGAATGTATTACTGAATGCACACAGTTGGCTAACTCGAACAGGATTCCCTGGCTTTCGTACCTGCAATCATCTTTTGACAAGTTGGGGCTTAGGTATATGTGTGAAGAACCGCAAATGCTAACCAAATCTGCAAAGCCCCTGTTGAAAGCACATCACTCTGAGCATACTTTGCACATAAGACTCCACAGCTGTTTCAACTTGAAATCTTTAGATTCCTATATTCAGATTGTTACGGCCTTACATATTGAACCTTATTTGACCTGGTTTGCATGCCCAAAAATATATTCTCTTTTAATTTTCTTTAGACTAAATTTGATTCATTTTAAGGTGGCCTTTCCTAAGCAGTGTATTTGGCAAAAAGATCTACCACCCTGCCCTTGCAATGCCAGATCAAAACAAAGCACTTCTCATTTTTTTCTGTTTTGCTCTCTTTATGCCTCCCCTAGAAATACTTTTATCTTACCCATTTTACGCACTGTAAGACCAATCCATTATAAGGAAGCTTTGATATATTTTCAGAAATTACCAAATGACACAATTTGTTATCAGGTTTTAAATTTTATTAGATCATCTTATGCCTAAAATTGTATACCTTATATATGTGGTTTAGTATAGCTTTTATTTCAGAGGAAGTAAATTTTACCTTTTATATATTTTAAGGTATTTAAACAGTTTTTTCTTTTTTAGTACTATATTGCATGAAACTAGTAATCTTTTTGACAAGAATATTGGGATTTTTGTGAAAGAGGAATTTGGATAAGATTATTCTGTTATCCTTTTCTTTGGTAACATATGTAAGATGTGCTTCACTTTTTCTGTTTGTACTTTTGGAATTTTGATCTTAATTTGTACTTTTATGGCAACTGCCGAATAAAGTACTTTGACTGACTGACATACACTGGACTTTTCCCTCCTTCTGGTCTCTTGCTCTACACTTCTTACTGTTTGCTAAATACTCACAACTGCCACACCTGTAACAAGTCAACGTACTCTGATTTCCCTCCTTATTTGTGTTCTTTGCATAAGAATCTACAACCTTAGAATCCTTACTTCCTGCACTTTTAAAAAAAATTCTGAATACATTTTAAATGGTTTACCATTTTTCTTGCCACTCACCATACAAAGTTCTTTGCCTTCTTTACTATACGCCAAAGCTGCCTTAGCACATGTATTAGAAATTTCTTCCTTCCTCACAACTGCCAAGACTTACTTTAAGGTTGAATCTCCACTAGCCCATAGCCTCTCCTGAACCCTTTAGTTGTTCATATGCATAATGATCTTGTCTCTGAGCAAATCTTCTTGTAACTGACCAAATCTGCATGGGATCACCAATTATTTTAGTGCTGATACATATTTATCTATTGTCTCTTTCTGCTCCTGTTTATCATTAAATAACTTATGTCTATCAATCGCTAAGCAAAGAGTAGGTGAATAATTATTTTCTAAATCATATAAAGCATTTTCATAAACATAAGACTCATCAGCACTTTCCTGCTTCTTTTCCATTTAGTTATACTGCCTAATACCCTCCGGACCCAAAGAGTGCAATAAAATTCCTTTTTTGTTTCAGGTGTTAAGAGTTTCATTGTCTATAGTAAACAAATAATTAGAAAAATAATCCTTCCACTCCTGCCACTTCATGTGTGGCTGTCGAGGTTCTGGCAAGAAAGGTATTGGTGGTGTTAACATGAATGTTTGTGCTGCACACATGGCTACAATTAATTCCTACTTATTCCAAAAACTTTCCCCACTGTAACAATATTATTACAAAAGTTCCTCTGTTCTGATGCCACAATATGCTAAACTTGTGAACATTAACTCTGAAGCTATGCGGACCTTTCATACCCCTCAGTTGTTACTCAGTCATAAATCTGGTATGCATATCACCAATGTAGAAGCACAACAATAACAGTACTTACTGGCTTGCGTATCACCGCCTTTACGCATGCGCTTGCTTCATATGGTGTGCGCAATGTGATCGTACATGAACATTCAAATATCACCCCCAGGTGTGGGTATCACCACTTGTAATGCCAACCTTATGTGGAAGTGTCGTCACTGCCTACAGTGCAAATAATCCACCAAAAGGTGTGCTTGTCACCGTAAACTGCACTGACTGGAAGCAACGCACTGAATATGCCGAATACCTGACTCCTCCCTGGATACCGCTGATCTTCTACACAACCTCCGACCACTCCAAAATGCCCACTTGACATCAGCATCTGCACGCACTTAGTGCACGCTTTGACGTCAGTGCTTCATCAAAAGCTGAATCTCCAACGCCAGGGTTCCTAAGTCGAACGCCCGATGCCTCAGCTGTAGCTGCCTGTCTCGCGTAACCGCAGCTTCTGCCACCTCTCTCGTGACTCCACTCGTAAGACTATCACTCCTTTTGAGGCCAGCCCGCGTGGCACCCGTAAACTGTAACTGTCTGTGCTCACCAGATACAAATAACCATTACCTCCAATTTCCTCACACAGGTGCAAATGTTATTGCGCTGCTCCAGTTATTATGCAAAATTCCTTCTTGTACTCAATGGCCATTAACTTCTCTTGCTCGAAATGGGTCTCATAGAGTTTATTTGCTGCCACTTTGTGAAAAAGTTACATACTCCAGTATCGTATACACAAGATCCTTTATTCTCAACTCTGTCGCTACTCGGAAAGACGGATGCAGCTTCTACTACGCCTCAGACTCAACTCCCAACTGTCACCCACAGAACCTCCACCTCTCCCATACTCCATACCACATCATACATCACCTTCCATATTCCACTGCGTGCAAGCAGCAACACCACAGCAGTAGAAATATTTAGCAGAGTAGCCATTTGCCAATGATACATAATCTAAAATATAATTATCAAAACACATGGACTACACTAAGAGAGCATTATTTGTTATGTCTTCAATGTAGAGTGAGTCAAAAATTCTGAAGGAAAATCTGGAAAAGGGTGGAGAAGAGTTGAAAATGAAGATTCCTATTCTACAGGAAGCACAGAATAAGCATGATAAGCATACCAGAAAATATGAAGATATAAAACAGCAAGTTGGTGGTATGTAATTCACAAACTTCTGTATTCATTTTAATTTGTCATTGGAACAAATGAACAACAGCACCAGGGATCTTTGTGTATTTATAAAGGTACATAAACAGGACCTGTTGCAGGAATTGAGATGGACCTATTATTTCAGTTATTTATATGCCAGGTTTGTGTATCTCTTTAGTCATGGCCATACTTTGAGAAAGGGCCTCTTTTGACATGGTTAGCCCCCACTTTTTGCACGGTATGTGATGTGGTTTCAAAGTTGTTAGTGCACAGGGCCAGATCTCTCTCCCAAAACTGTTGTGATGCATTGGCAAAATTGGAAACACCTTTAGGTGCCACTGTACGTCCCTAGTATATGGTACTAAGGTACCCAGGGCATGAGGTACTAAGTGTAGGCCCCTGAGGGCAGCAGCACAGCTTATGCCACCCACCAAGGCCATGCATCCAAGTGCGCCCAGCACTTCCATTGCAAGCTGAGTGTCCTGCTGCAATCCCAAATTGCAAAACTGACATGGCACAAAGCCTGTGTTCTCAGTCCACTACATTGATGCCAAGCCAGGAAAATACACAGATTTTTTAAACACATAACATTTATTACTATTATGTGAATGATCTCCGACCAGACATACGTTCACCGAACTATGGCAGTAGCTGACAAATTCAAGAGATGCGGGCAACTTGATTTTTGTTGTTCTTTTAGAATTTTAAGATTTAGCTTTTTTACCTAGGTATGGAGAGTGCCTGTTCCCCTCAGGAAATGTGTATAATGAAATCTGGTATATCGTAGCCACATTTAGAGATAAAGAAAACATGACACAATATCTTTGCTGTATGGTGTGTGCATTATATTTCATGAAAAAATTATGGTTATTTTTTTGCTGAAGATTTTTGTTTTTATTTCAAGCGATTTAAACACTTGCCCAGTGTCTGTTTCTACTAGTACAAAGTGCACAGAAGAGAGCGTTACACAGGGAATTAAAGAAATATTACTAATAACCTGGTCAGCGGGTTGAGTCATGAAGGAAGAGGGATGAACTTTCCTCAGTGAGAATAAACTGATCATTAATTACATCTTCATAGGTTTATCCAAATCTCATGGATAGGTTTACTGAATTACACCTTAAAGAAAGCTCAATGTTGCAAATACATTTATTAGGAAACCTTATGGACCACAACGCATTAGTAACAATCAAAGCATTTACTATTGTGCACAAATCTCACAAAAGTTAACAATTTTCTTTATTTACTAATGACACGTTTCCAGAGATAGATAACCCAGGTATAAATAAAATATGTTCCTCTTACTTTAATACATGTGATGTAATTTATTCCAACTAATTTCTCTTCTTTATCTTTTGTTGTTGGAGCTAATATAAGTAGAAAATGTTTCAAACAAGTAGCAAGAAGTTAAATAGTTAGCAGCAATAGGTTTGGATTTCCTGTCAGGCAGATTGTAAAATGGAAGAAAGAAAACTTTCACAGACGTTTGAAATGATTGAGCCCTCGCTCGTTGGCCTTTATAGTAGTGTTGTGTTCCTCTTTTAAGCACTTTTAGACTAAAGCTTTTAAGAAGTACTATTAACTAATCCAGGAGAAATTCAAATTCAATACTGAAGTAATTACGTTGGGATGCACTTTGTACAACACAAAAAATGCACAGGTTTTCTTTACTATTATATGATGACCATTGCTTGAAAGTTTATCATGAATAATTTAACAAAACACATTTTGTTGAAATGGAGATTTGGTGGTTGAGGTGATGTATATGACAGATAAAAAGCTTGCTGTTTCTGTTGTATTTGGCTTTATGAAAATAAATCAATTAAATATTATATATATGCTCAAGATGTATGAAATTATTTATTGAAAAGAATTATATGTAAATTTATGGTTATTACGTTTAGATAAGTTAGACAATTCAGTGAGACGAAGAGTGGATCAGGTGGATGATAGGACTGAGGTTGTTATCAGCAAATCAGAACATTTGTTTCTAAACAAAAGAAATATGTGAATGAATATCCCCGTGTCCTTGGGTCAGCTTGGCAGAAACAGCCGGAGGCCCAGCAACAATTACCTGATTGGCTGAAGGATATCTGAGTCGAACCCATAAGCCATGGTGATATTGTGGGACGTCTGCCATCCCCATGGGACCTGGTCAGTGTGGGATATTCAAGACTGAACTAATGTTTAAGTAAGATGCACTTGAATCTGATGGTTGTGTCCCCCTGTTGCCCCTCAATAGGATTTAAGGAAGCACTGTAATCCAGGAAATCTGATCATATTGATTTCCAGCAGATGCCCTGTGTGCTGCCAAGAAGGATTGTACCAGGATAGGCATTCTCACCTACATTTGCCGCTAAGAGTTTTAGGGAAATGTTCAAGACAACAACAGCAACACAAATTGATTGTGTGGCTTGCTTGAAACGATCTTCATTTCCCCCTGCGATGAGCTGCAGTTTGCGTGACGACCTTAACATGGGACTTGGCCACTGTTCCTGTGTCATTTCCTCAAAGCTGCTTGTGAAAGGCAAGGATAGTGTTGCAATTCTGGTCTGCCCTAGACAATAGTATTAAGGCTCTCTGGGCTGCCCTGCTTCATTGAAAAAGTAAAATTGTCCACATTTATATCATTGAAAGTTACTGTGAGGCGAAGAGGAAATATTATTTTGAGATGCTGGTAAACCTTTAACTGTATATGAAGTCTTGCATCATTTATAAAGTAATAATGCTGCCTGTACAATACATTTACTGTGCACCAATCAAGCATTATAACACACAGTACCCCTGAAGAATAAGATGTCGCACTTGCATTGCCATCTACTTAGTGGCAAACCTCAGAAAGAGGCTCTTCACATTTAGTGAGCTCACAGTATATTTGGTCCTGGTGTTTCAAAGACAGCTAGCAATATTTACTAGAAGAGTTAACCCAGGGTTCTTCATGTTCTGGAGCAGTGGCCTGATATCCGCTTGGCTTATTAGCAGTGCTCTTTCTAACTAGTGCTTCCACAATGGATGTTTGTCAGAATACTGTCAACAAATCTACTGCCTGACAGATACTGTATCTTAAATATCATGTATAAAATATTGTCCCACATGACATATTTTCTATGACAAACTCCAGCAGGGTGATATTACTGCAAACAATATTTTGGTTAAAATAGTCTGATATCTTACCCCCCATAGGAGAGTGGTAAGGAAGACAACACTCTGGGAGTGCCTTGTATAAATTAAGGAGTTACCTACTTCACATCCTGTTCTGCCCGTAGAAAACCCTATTAGGGTGGCAGAAATTGGACCCAATATGGGAGGGCCAGATGAACCCAAACAAGGCTTTGAGAGTGAGAAGGCTCCTTGGAGCCTGCTTGTCCTCACTTTCCGAGCACTCAGTATAGCAGTGTTATACCTGTGATGCCAAGGCTAACCTTATCTTTAAGCTAGAAAAGGTACTTATGTATGGAATGAAACGGAGAGGCCAGTAAGCTGCTACAGATAATAACAGTGTACATCTGCACAGTCAGATAAAATCCGGAGCCTGCCTTGTATTGGTCAATAATTAAATGGCAGAATAATGGTAGAGGTTAGGAAGTTACATGCACTCTCATTGAGTGCTACAAGAAAAGGACTCTAAATGTGAGTGGTGGAAGGAGACAAGAGCTATTCTCTGGCGGAGGGACAAACACATGAAGAAGACGACAAGCCACTAAATATGAAAAAAGCAAATGAAAGTGATAAGAAAGCCACAATAGTAAACAATGGGCTACCCTAAGCCCACTGTACATTTTTGATATGGTCCACAAGAGGTGTTTTAACAACAGACAGCTAAAAGCTGATGATATTCCACCAGTCTCCTCCATGGGTTTTAAGACTGGTAAACACTTAGGTAGAGGTACAATACCAAGAGCCATCAGAGCGGGAAAAAGGTAAGGGTTGGAGAGAGAATGAAGATAAACACTGTTGCAGCATTTTGCCTACTTGATTTAGAAGGGATTTTAGATATTCACAGTGTGTTGAGGGAACAGCTCACAGCAGAAAGATGGTATCTTTGAGGAAACAAAGAATGCATAAGGATCAGTTTATTTAGTCAGTCCCAAAGCATTGATCTCAAGTAGTGCACAGAATTACTCCAATCTCCAGATCACAGGCCATTGGCAAAACTCAGACTGTACCAGGACACCATCTCTGAGTTCGGGAGCATAGGAGGTTGCAACCTGAATTGCAAAATTCCTTAAGGACACTGGCAGAGCCATAAGACCTACAGGTATGAAACACAAAGAGGTAAGGGAATAAACAACAAACATGCAGAACACACTGGCAGTAACGTAAATTTGAGTGGCATCAACTGAATCTCATTACTGCTACTTAAGCTCATCTACACGTACCTGCCCTATCGTGTTGATTAGGAAGGACTTCCTGAATTGTTCTTTGATTCAGGGTATACTCCCACTCTCTCCTTTTCAGCTCCAACCTCCAGAGACCTGTCTTCCACCTCTTCAATCCTAGCCCAGGCCATTTCTGTAACTTCTGTTCTGTGATGTCCTCCTAGGTATTTGGCTTCTTGTGGTATTCAGTTTGCCATGTTTCATGTGAGCCTGACTATGTTCATTTTTTTCAAGTGGTTTGAAGTGGTTGGTTGAACTCATGGGGTGTTGTAAAGTTGTTGCCGAACATAGAGAGTTTAGTGTTGTTGTACTGCTTGTTCTGGTGTTTTGATGTTGTTATACACCATTAAGGTAGATGTGTGGATGCATCAGCATTATAGAGATTGCTGCCTCATCAAATAAGCATGTTTGATGGCTTCATCTGGGTGTCATATGGTGTTTTGTAACCTCTTTAAGACTATGGAGGTTGGCAAACTGCATTCCTTTGGGTAATTCTTTCATTCCCCACGTCACAGACTTATTATACTTTCCTCACCCTTGTTCCTCCAATAATAGTTACCTGACTAAATGAAGATATAATGGCTTTTAAGGCCCGATCTGTCTGACTAAATAGATTTTTTTTTTAAAGATCATTCCACTTAACAAGTAGACACTCCGTTATCATATGGTTGACTACTTAAGAAGGTATGCACAAAGTACAACAGAAGGTTCGACACCAAGTGGTCATTCTCTGTTAGGTCACGTTAGGTCAATTAAATTAAATGCTACAGAATATTCATACACCTCTAAAAATAGAAATGTGTAATCAGTCAATGATAACAATAAGCCATTGCGGCAGAAACCCTGTCCTTTCTGCTCACTGGGCCAATAACCATTCTCAGGTTGCACCTTGCTAAGAAAATGCAAGAGTCTCCTAGCCCAGCATGCTAATGCCAATTTCTCAAAAGGATGGAATACAAATTTATCATTCAATGAGAATTATTTTCAAATCATCAAAATCAACAAGAGAACCATCACATCTAATAATCAGATCATCACCAAAAAGCACCTGATCATCAAGAAACAGTAGAAAAATGTGGCCATCAGAATTTCTAATTAACCTGGGGCTGGTTGCTAAACAAACCCTGACATTGCAAGTAAACTTTGAAACCCAAGAGACCTGAAATTGACTGCTTACTGAAGCCCTGAAGTTGAACCATCTAGATTTTTAGCCTGTCATTGGCATCAAGGGTTACCAGTCACAATTATTATTCAAGACAGGTAACGGGCCTCCTTGCGCTTGCCCACTAATTCATCTTTGTGGCTGAAATAATATTTATAAAGAAGCCATGGACAGCAGTATAATCTAGGCCTCCATGTTTCCTCTAAAATCAATACTTGTCAATAAAAAAACAATAAATCACAATCCATAACTTTCGTCAGTGTTTCTCCCCAGAAGAGCAATGTTTTATATCAATTTTTACGAATTTGTCTTTCACTACAACTGCTTTTGGAAGCTTTTAGTTTTTACTTTTTCACGTAGCCAGTCGCCATCATGAGAATCACGGGGCACTTAAAGCTTTGTAGAACATCCAGATACATTTTCTAGAATATCACTTCTTTCATAATTGATAGTGAGAAGATGACTTTTCACTGATGTCTGCTGTGATCTTCAGGTCACTGGGTCAACTCCCAGAACAACCAGCTATCGAGAGCAGTAACTTTACTATGATAAAATTGGGTAATAGTAACACCTGCTGTTAACAGCTCTTAGAAATGGCAAATGTAAGTTATGAAGCAGTATATAGAGGACATTATTATTGTCATCTCCCTAATAAAACAAATTCTTATCTGATCCTTGCTTTGTATTTGTCTAGCCAAGGCCAAAGTCTGATAAGATATTACTGTGCTAGCCATGCAGTCCTCCACTGACTCCAGACATTTCTATTTTTAAGTATTAGGAGTTCAAAATCTATAAGCTTCTGTAAATGGCTTGTTAGAACTGGGGTTTCTGGTTGTCAGAGTATGCACCCTGTACAAGCAGGAACCACCACTCTAGTCAGGGTAAGCTAGATACACACTTAGAGATAACCTGTGCTCACCCTCTGGTAGCAAGGCATATACCAGTGAGGCTTATCTGAGGCAATATGTAAAGTATTTGTGCACCACACTCACAGTAACACAATGAAAACACCACAAAAAAACTCCACACATGATTAGAACAATAGACAATAATTGTATGAGTAAATCAAGACCGAAATGACAAACATCCAACCAGTAGAAGTCGAGATATGAATTTTTGAAGAATATATCAAAAGTAGTGGTTACAAGTTAACAATGCTAAAAGGTTAATTAAGTCACACTAGACCGGGGTAGATCCAAAGTTCAGGCTGAGCATGTTAGAGGGCAGGCCGGTTACAGAACCCATGCAGGGTCAGCTGAAAAAGTACCTTGGATGAAAGAAGCGTTGTGGACTCGATGCATGGAAATGAGGAGGGGATGTGTTGCTGTCTATAAAGGAGATGTACGCGATACGTCAGTTCCCGAGCTGCCCAGCGTCAGGGATGTGTCGAAGATCAGGTAGCGTTGTCGTTGAGCCGCTGGATAGGAGTGATGCATTTGTGTCAAATCTTGCAGGGTTAAAGATGTGTCAAAATCAGTGGTCGATGCATCACACAGTTGGGAATATGGTGTCCAGGGCTGGGGCAACAGCGAGCATGTGTTGGCGTTGATTGGAAATACGCCGGATCCGATCGGCGCACCATTGTCTATTGCATTGGTTTTCTGCAGTTGCAGCACAGATACTCACTTCCAAAGGCCCAGTATTGAATTGGCACCACTTGGCAGAGCAGGACTCACAGCAGACAGAGTCCAGGTTCTGGTTGCAGGCAGTATTTGATGTCCTTGAGACTGCAGGAGAAAAGGTGGCAAGCCAACCAGCTCTTGGAGTCACTCTGGGTTCAGATGAGAAGGGTCCAGTCCTTCCTCAGCAGGGCAGAGATCAGCAGGTAGCAGGGAAACTCATCAAAGCAGAGAACAGTCTTTCTTGGAAAGCAGTCCTTCAGAGTGGCACTCCTTGTAGCACAGCAGTCCTTACTGCTTACATAGTACTTCACAGGTACAGTAGTATACTATCTTGGTAGTGTCAGAGGCCCAGTACTTATACCCAGTTGTGCCTTTGAAGTGAGGAGATTTCAAAGCAGCCACCTGAAGTGCACATCTCCCTTTCTTCTCAACCCTGGCTCCAGACTATCATTAGGGGGGTAATTAGCCCTTTGTGGGGGACAGAGGACACTGCCTACTGAAGTGTCAGCTTCCTCTCCCTCTTCCTACCCAGGAAGACCTATCAGAACACATATGAGTTCCCTGTCACACCCACCCTTCCTGTGTTTGTAGTGTAGTGTTTGTAGTGTCTAGAGAGAATGTACAAAGTGCATGGGACACCTACCCTAGACGTGTATTGGAGACAGGCTGCGAGGCACACAGAGCAGGAAGAGCAGGGAAATGCCCACTTTCTAAAGTGGCATTTCTAAAATAGTAATGTCAAAGGCAACCTTACCATTCAGAGGATTTATCATTACTATTCCAAAAATATGAAACATGGAACAGTCACTCCTTTCTAATCAGGAATCACAGCTTAAACGTGCATTAAGGAATTCCCAAAGTTAACCTATGGGAGGAGTAGGCTTCACAGTAGTGAAAAACGACTTTGGGAGTCATTCACTACCAGGACATGTAAAACTTAAAAGTATATGTCCTATCTTTTAGTTACATAGCACCCTGTCCTATGGGCTACCTAGGGCCTACCTTAAGGGTGACATACATGTAATAAAAAGGGGAGTTTTAACTCTTTGCAAGGTTTTTAAATGCCAAGTCAAAGTGGCAGTAACTCAGGCTCTGTAATGTCAGGCCTGAGACATGTTTAAAGGGCTGCTTCAATGCGTGGCACAATCAGTGCTGCAGGCCCACTTGTGGCATTAAATGTACAGCCCTGGGTATATGGTCTACCATTTTACAAGGAACTTGGAGGCATTTTTGTCTTCCTATCTTGTATTTTGTTTGTGTTACAAGACTTTACAAGTGTGTGAGTAACATCTGATAAGTTATACTCTATTTTGTTCTTATTATTTATGGCTCATTGATATGCTCTTCCATTCCTGGTTACTCACCAAAACAGCCATTGTTGGACAAATGAGTGGCAGTTGATGTATCTGGGCCATAGATTTTCCCCATTGATGATGCTTTGTTGTCCACACTAACCCTGGTTTAGCAGCACTTGTGGTATTCTCGGTTAGAAGGAGTTAACTAACTTTCACACAAGGATAGCATCTGAAAAATAACGGAAGAGTAACCCCATTTTTATCTGATTAGATTATAAATACCCTTACTCAAGCTTCTGCTAATTATGGTTTTCCATCTCTATTAGCTATGTTGTTCAAGCTAACCAAAGAGACAGCAAAGCGATATTGGAGCACTTTATAGATATTTGTACATTAGTAAATACATAAATGGTCTGGTGAAGGCAGAGTAAGCAGTGGCCTTTTTGGTATGCAGTGTTAAGTCAGTAAAGTTTAAGATTGGATGCAGCTGTTTCCTGCCCAATGTGGCATTCACCAAAACCAATCCCAAACTCAGTTCTGATTTTTCATCACCTAATTATGCGGCGTAGTGCTGCACATTTTTATGACAGCATTACTTATTATTTTGACATATTTACACATATTAACACTACTTGGGCAGGGATATCACCTTATTGGTACCAATTTTATACCCAAATACTGCAATAAGCAACTGAAAGATGACCAGTCAACCTTTGCAAAGGGCCTTCCGCTGCGCAGGAATGCGTGTTGCTGTGTTTTTGGTAACGTTTGGTCAGTTTGAGCTAAAAGTAAAATTTTTGGGGAGCTATACCAGCGATGATGGATTATGTGGCAAATTCAGAATCATGCGTAAAACACAGCTGCAGATAATCACAATATTCCAACAGGTGTGATAATGAAGCTGGGGAAACAAAGAGAGGTTGTTGCCACTAAGTTCCAGGGACGCGGGACAGTAGGATTGCACAAACACACACTCCCACAGGCCTTTCTATTTCTGTTGCTGCTCTGTAACATGATTTTTTTATTTTCACTAATTTATTTCCCCACTCATCTTAAAGTAAGTAAATGTATTTTGAGTGTAACTATTTTTTTATTTTTTGTAGCTCTCAAGAATAAAAAGAAAGGACTGGAAGACACCATTAAGGGGAAGAAGACGGGACTAGAGGTGCTTTCAAAGGTTAAGGTAACAGAGTACTATTTTTAATTATTCATATTTCAACAACTTGAAATATATGTGCCCATTTGGTCTACACACACACACACATACAAACACACAGGTTTTTAATACATTTATATATTATAGAGTTGTTAGTGCTACATAAAATAACTTTTTCCATTTTGATATCTATGGTACTTCACCAGTGTTGCCCCAACTTTTCTGATTAAAACTCCAGTACACTCACTTGTGGTTTTTGCCAAATTTGATATAGAATGGCCAGGGGGCTGCAAAGATACTTGGGTGGTAGGAGGTAGCCTGCCATCTTTCTGTAGGAAAGCTCCCTGATTTAACTAGCATGAAATGCTTGGCTTAATTTAGTGCCGTTTGTTGATTTTGTCCATGTTTACTCAGCCAAAACTGTAACTGTCCAATGTACTTGTATGAGTTACGCATATTTACCAACCTTACCGCTTTAGGCGGTATGCTACTGCTTTTGCTTCAGTTCTACTGCCAATGAATTGAAACCTTTCATCTTACTGTTTTTTTCTGAACACCATAGGCCACTGTAGTTCCTGCCCACATGCACCAAAAAAGATTAAAAAACAGGTAGTGTATCCCCATAGTAGCTGCCTAAGCCTGGGCCTGGGTATCTGACATGGAGTCACTCCTATGACCGGTCAGCCAGCAGTGTGAGTCCTGTGACCCAGTGTGCTTGTCATTGAGACCGGGGAAGCCACTGCTGGCTTGGTAGGCCTGACAAAGGTCAGGCCATTGTGTTCTAAAGAGTCCTAATGGTCGGTAGAAATGTTAGGCACATAGAAAGAGTCTGGTCTGTGAGTGATGTATTTCCAGTCCTGTCAGAATTCAGTGTCATTGAGTTCAGGTTGTTGGAAAAGGGAAAATCCTCAGACTTTCCTCAAGTTGAATGAAGGTTGCAAAACACAATGAAAATAGAAGCCTGAGGCAATCCCACCCCACCAGACAACCTCATTCAGTGCATACTCATATACCCCACCCACATCTTGGCAGACTCCATCAAGTTTAATTCAGTTCAACATTGGTTGCAGTTTGGGTGTTTTTGCTTGCCCCGTGATGGAACGGGTGAATTTCTTTACCTCAGTGGGGTATTTTGCACTGATTTGACCCACATTAGTTCCAAATTGTCGACTAACACAAGACCTTCATTGCAGTTGCTAGACTTCCTGTCAGCAGCACAGCAGTATCATCATCATTTAACTTTATTTCGGTGAGTAAAAACAAACCATTAAAGTACAATACACAACAAAGAAAGAGAGGACTTCTAAAAGCAGGGAAGTACTAAAAAAAGAAATAAGGTAAAAGTACAGTTAAAAGGGACAAGACAAGTTTTAAAAACAAACAAGGAATAAGCAGTCAGATAGACATCACTTAATATAATGAAAGGCAATACTCAAAAATGATAATAATTCCATGAATCAGCACTAGTTAAAAATATAATACACCAATATCTGTATACTGTGGAGCAATCACACATCCAATTTGATAAATATAAATAGATAAGTCTAAAAAATGTATTCCCCACTCTTGCTCCTTAAAATTGCTGATCTCAGATGTCATAATAATACAAGAATTTTTCCCTTTTTACCCCCCATTAAAAACTTTCTGTATGGGTGATTTTCGCTTTAAAATTCTCACGACATAAAGTACATAGATCATACATCCAGGTCAAATAAATATACATAGATAAAACTAAACAATAACTACACCATTTTGTCCCTTAAACTTGCTAATCTCAACCTCCAGATAGACTCAAGAAAACTTGCCACTGGTAGAGCTATCTGGACGGACGGGTCGCATTTTAAAATTCTCTCAGCATGGAGACAGGATCTAACTCCTAATTGTTTGAAGAGCGGAATGAGCCAAAGTGCTCTTGGTTTGTGATATGCTTGACAGTGGAAGAAAACGTGTGAAACAGTTTCTTCACTTTTACAACCCATCGGGCAACCTTTAGATCTATTAGTTGAACTGGACCATTTGTACGTAAGGCAGCACAGAGGGAGAGACCCAATCCTAAACCTGATAAAGAGGGCACAAGCAAATGGAGATAACTTTGCATCCAGGAAGGGCTCAAATTCGTAATGGCATTTAACAAGTAAAAAATTGTCGGACATAGACAATGGAATAGAACCAGCAAATTGTCCAACCTGAACATTGTGCCAATAAGCATCCTTTAACAGCTGTGCAGCATTTTTAGGAATAGAAATAGGATCATGCCAATAGGAACCTAACCCCAGATGGGAAAAAGATTGTTCAACAAAAACATACCATTTAGATTTAATACTAGAGTCACGGCCCACCACATTTAGGAGGCCACACCGAAAAGGGGTTAGGGCATCAGTTGTCCACAGCTGAATCCAAAACAACAGGGGCCTTAGGGCAGCAGTCTGTGAGATTGAAAAGAGATTTAGGTCCAGGTGAATGGGCAAGGATGGGGTACTCGATGGAACCTTTAGCATAATTTTTAAAAACTGGTTTTCCGCCCTAGCCAGATTCGCCAGATTACAATGGCCCCAAAGTTCGGCTCCATATAAGGCGGCCCCCCTAGCTTGAGCTTTGTATATTTCCAGTGCAGGAGATATTGCAAATTTCGGGGAACTAGAAGCAAATCTGACAATTCCACCCGCCCTCTGCTTCAGGCATAATAAAGATTTATGGCGCTGGGCATGCCAAAGATGTGAATCTTCCACTTTGATACCTAGATAATCAAAGGTACCCACCCTTTCCAAAGGGACATCATCTAAATATACAGGCCTCTTCATTTTTTTCTAATATCTCCAAAAACCATGTATTTTGTTTTTGCTGAATTAATTGATAACCCATGGTCAGTGCAAAACTCCAGAAATCTGGAGAGCAGCCTAGAAAGGCCCATAGCAGTACGTGATAGCAATAGGGTATCATCTGCAAACAGAAGACAGGGGATCCTCTGCCCGCCCAGGCTAGGGGCATCACTTTGGCAGTCTAAGAGATATGGCAAACAGGCATTAATAAACAAGAGAAATAAGGTAGGCGCCAGGACACAGCCTTGCCTCACGCCCCGTGCAGTTGGGAAAGCAGGGGTCAGATCGCCAATGGTACCCCAACGGACTTTAGCACAATTATCAGAATAAAGATCCTTGATAATATTAATCATGGAACCCGGAACACTGGTGGTACTAAGGATCTCCCAAAGCTTGCCACGCAGGACCAGATCAAACGCAGACTTCAAGTCAACAAAGGCCACAAATAAGTGGCCTTTGTCTACATCTACGGTCTTCCATTTGATGGTGGTAAATCGGAAGATCTGATCGATAGTGCTGATCTTGTCCCTAAATCCTGCCTGGAGATGGCTTAAGACCTGATTTTTCATTATCCATTGTTTTAATCTAGTTAGCAACTGGTACGAAAAGATTTTCTGCAAGTTGTCTAATAGACTGATAGGCCTATAATTCCCAGGGGAGCTCTTGGCTCCTTTTTTATGAACGGGGACAATAATCGCCATCTTCCACGAGAGCGGATAGGATCGGGATGCCATGGCAGTGTTTGATACCCTGTTTATATAACAGGTCCACACAGATAGGTCTGATTTGTACAGATCCGAGGGAATACCATCTTGGCCAGGGGCCCTACCAGATCTTTGAGCGCAAATTGCCATCTCTGTTTCTTTTAGGGTGAAGGGCGGCATTTCAGGCTGGCGCAGTGCATAATCTATGGGAGTATCATAAAGTTCCATCCGAGAGCCATACAGTTCACGAACATAAGAGAGCCAGGTTCCTGGGTCGATATGACATTCAGTAGTGGATGACAGGCCTGGGTCGCTACGCGCAACCAAAGTCCAAAAGAGCTTGGCGTCGCGAGAGCTAGCAGCCTCCACCAGACACTCCCATAAATGCTCCTCATATTTGAGTTTTGATAGAGTGAGAGTAGACACATAGTTATTTCTCGCATGTGTAATATCATCCCGGTTCTTTGCCTTTAAGGCTTCAGATAGAAGATGCTTGGCCACCCGGCACTCTTTGTCAAACCATTTGCACCTGGGAGCAGAAGATTTTGTTTGGGATTTGGAAGGTTTAGTGAAAAGCTCCTTAAGTTCCGCAAAAAACCCCACATGGGCGGACAAAATTTCCGAGGGAGATAATGCAATGGAGTCCTCAAAAAGTTGGTGACGGTTCATCATAATGCCAAGATTATGGTTCAGTAAGTCAGATTTCAGAAATGAGGGCCACTTTACCGCAAGCTTATTAGTGGAAAGTTTTGACAGAACACTTCGGCCAACCAAACCAGCGGGTAGATCAAACAGGGCTACGTTATATGCAATTTGCAGGGGGGCGTGGTCACTAGTGCGGGGACCCACCTCTACATTAGTTATGAGATGCCAAACTCGTAAATCCAAGATGACATAATCCAAGCAACTACTATAATTACCTCTGAAAAAAGTGGGCCTAGCAGGGTTATCATTAGGGAATCGGCCATTTCCAAAACGGAGGCCGTAGGTAAGTGCAAGGTCTATTATCTGAGACACCCTAGGGGAAGGAGTGAGTGGCGTACGATGAAATTGGAGTGGGGGAATGTTCCACACTACGTCCTCATCCTGAGTGGACTCAGCAAAGGCTGAGCCAAGCTCAATTTGGGCGTTAAGATCACCAGCAATAATGACTCGATATTTAGAATGGAATTCTGAAAGAGCATTATGCAAGCGATAAATGGTATCAGACTGTTGGTTAAGGGAGGCTGGACGGTTATAGATATTAATACACAGCACAGGGGTACTAGACCTAGGCTGTATTACTATGGCTAAAATATCACAAGAATCAACAGCAATTTCCTTGACCCTAACCATCTCAGACATCTTGACCCAGATACATAGACCCCCAACCGCCCTTCCCCTGGGGGATTGAGTTGCCTTTTTTATGAAAGAACGATAACCTAGCCTATACATACCACCCATTGCCCAAGTTTCCTGGAACATGCAGATAGAGTAAGATTCCACAAAAGCCCCCCACTCCGGATCAGGCAGTTTGCTCTTAATACCCGCCACATTCCAGGACAGCAAATACCCTTCAGAAGTTGGAGTGTTACAAGTGGACGTACCAAGATCAGTATCAGTAATTAGTTTAGAATTAACTATAGGAGTACAGAGAGAAGCTCTTGGGTTGGGACCACCTGGGCTGATTAAAGATCTTTGAGACAAAACAAGTGGGCCACAGGGTATGCAATAATTAGAGAAGAGTAGTCAGTCCACATCAGATGTATCCCCTGCAGTAGCGGGATCTTGAGTACCACTATGTTTAGGATTGTGAACCAAAGCAGCCCCATCAACAGGAAAAGGCAACAAGCCAGACTTAGGAGCAGGAACTGGAACACTGCAGGGGCTTCCCTTGGACCTAAAAAGATGTGCGGGCAAGATCTTGTGGCCAATAGCAGGCAGGCGTTCGCGGAAATATATATCAAAATCAGTTCTTAACGTATTGCGGGCTTCCATCTGCAAAAGTCCCCTAACTAATTCGGGGTTAGTAAGGTTAATTTTGATGGTATCACGGCCACCGGGACAACCACGTACTCGAGAATGCAAAGCAATGTCAGAATGAATAATAGAGCACAGCCCCTGGTATGACGAATCCAAAATGCCACCTTGTTGACAAGGGAGGAGGTATCTTCTCTGCTATGGGATGTAAGAGGAGGAACATTACACAAATAAATACAATTTGAATTAGCCACATGAGTAGAAGGGGCCACAAATTGACCAAAGTCAAAGGAGGAGGGTACTGAACGTACTGCTGGAGTTGCCGGTTGGATCCTATAGCCTGGCTTATTAGTGGGGCCCTTGTTGTGGTCCTCACTTGTTGAAGAAATAACAGGCAGTGCAACCGGGCCCAAAGGACAAGAAGATTGTACCGGCACAGGAATCAAAGTACGGTGAGGAGGTGAATCAATTTTTTTAAAGAGATTGAGAACCTCAAACAATATGCCCTTTAGCTCCCCGACTTCACGTTTTAAGCTAGAGACTATTGTTAGTACGTCTTCTCCTGGAGGGTCACAAGGAGTGATAACGTGTGAAGATATCGAAAGTTGGTTGGCACCCACCGAGTCAGCCTGGTCTAAAGTAGAGAACCGATTAGCGCAAGGGATGCCACTGAGAATGAGATCGTAAGAGGTGGCATCCAAGTTGTCCATTAGACCTGGGGGAGTCAAAGGTTTAGGCAAACCCAACTGACTAGGCGATACAGAAACTTGCACAGGGGAATTCAAGGGCTGGGGATCCATAGAAAGGTTAGGGCCTGGTAGTGTTTTCATTCTTCTTCAGGTATATAGTGCATGCCATTGTGGCAATAAAAGGTGGGATTCAAAATCTATTTTAGTAAGCAATCATTCACGTAGACAAGGCGTTCCATACTTTCTCAGATGTATTTCATTAAGGAAAATTCAAGATTTTGACTCCAAAACTGAATCCATTGGTGCTTAGATAACTGTGATATGGTTATTCATCATTTTTCCATTCACAGACCCTTCTCACGTTTCTCTTGGAAGCCCAGGCAGGACATGTTCAGAATCAAACATAAGTTTTCTGGAAAAGTGCATAATCTCGTTTTGATGTGATTATAGCTTAAGCCTCGAAGACAAAGGTCTGCGGCAGTGTTTTAAAAAGTCGGACTCTCTGGCCTGATTTGATATCATTGCCTTTGCAAAGAACTATGGATTGAGAGGATGTATGCCTAAACCGGAAGCAGACGCATAGCTAAGTGAATGTTAAGAGAGTGTGAGTTTTCCCAACAAGGTGTACCCATCTAAAAAAGACGGGCTGGGGTCAGTGGATGGTGGCAATGGGCTGGATTAGGGGTATTAATTTCAGTTATTTGATGTATGGTTGGTATGGATGTAGTGTGATAGTGCGCGATAGGTTTCGGGTTTGTTGGTTTAAGGGGCATGGCAGTGTTTTATCATTATTTGTTTTCAAATTTTGTAAATAAATGCTATGCATGTGAATAAGGAAATAATATATTGCCTATAGTAGAAAGCAGTATTGTGGGCAGTTAATGTACGACTCTTGACTGAGCATTGTTTCGGAGGTGGGGTGTTTCTCTTTGTAGTGTCAGGAACAGAACCTAAACAGGGCGCCAGGAGCAATTTGTTTTCTGCAGTTTTCACTTCTCGACCATTCTTCTAGCTCTCAAAAGCAAATAAGGCAAAAGGAAGGACAAGGGCGTCAATCTTATAATGTCATCAGTGGTCAGGGACTGTGTGATATCCCTTTCGATTCGATGTTCCAGGCATTTTGGTATGAAAGTGACTGCTTTTAATTGACTCCAGATATTTTGTTAGATAAACGCCCATGAATGAGACTTCTATTAAACTGACTCCAGGCATTGTGGTGAAGGAATGTGATTGCTTAATTGACTTCAGGCATTTTGATGAATGAACACCCTTGAAGGTGACAGCTATCAAATGTTGAGTATGCTTCTGCAGTGCATTTATTATGACTGTGTAAAGTCTGACCTCCTTTCCCTGTTATCTGCGGCTTTGTGTTTGAAGCTTCTTGCAATAATCTCAGTGGTGAAGATTACTCTAAAAAGTGTCAGTATTAAGATGCACATTATCCCACTGACACCAGAAGCGCCGTGGCACATTCTAACTAAGGACTGGGAAAGGATACTGTTAAATGCTCAATGTGTTTATATTTGAAATGAAAGACAATTGGAGATATCTATTCAAATATGTTTTGTTATTAAAAGCCCGATTTTAATCTATGTGGGCGTGAATAAAATAATGCTTGTTTTTTAACAGGAAAAACATAGATGTACTCTTAAACAAAACCGCGAAGCCGTGGTTCAGCAACTAAAAAGTCAGAAAGAGGAAGTTAAGTTGGTAGAAAAAGATATCTACGAGACAAACAGAAAACTGGAGCTTGTTACCATGGAAAACTGCAGACTAAAATTAGTGAGTAAAAATTCATTCTTGTTTTGCACGCTGTAATTTTTAACAGATGGTCCAGTTTGTATTCGCCATTGATTGCATCTCTTTGACACTTAGTAAAGGCTGAAACCCTGTAGGATTTAAAGTCTGTCACCATTAATTCGTTGGGTATGGTATGCCATTACATACATGCTTCCCCTGTTGATTTCCATCTCCCGCCAATATAAAAGCAAGACACAAAAACCCTGATCTATAGTACTGATCTTTTTGCGAAAGCCCTATTGGAGGGATGAAAGGATATTATTATTATTTATCCATCCCTGAATTTTAGCTAGTACAAAGCGGGCGAAGATTTTTTGGGTTGAGTCAATTAAATGATATGGCCGATAGTTCCCAGGTAAACATTGATCACCGTTTTTGTATATGTGGATTACTTTGGCACCCTTCCAACACTCCGGAATGGGGGCATCGCTGGCTATGTCATTTACCAAGATATAATATATTACTTGAACCAGTTTACTTTGTCCTGCAAGTATATGTCGGTGGGGATGCCGTCTGGTCCTGGCGCTCTGCCTCTAGTGACAGTGTCTAAGGCATTAGCAGTGCCTGCTGAACCAAATAAACCCACAGACAAAACAACAGGGCACCATCAAATCTTTTGGCTCGCCCCTCATGGCATTAAGAGGAAAGCCCTCGGAATATAAGTGTGAAAAATGGGTGCCAGGAGCAATATAATTTTTTGGGGGAGAGGTAAGGGAGGGGAGCTTGCCCATCTCTTCCCCACTTAACTAGGGACCAAAATCTAACAAAGTCCTTAGCAGAACAAGCAGCGTTAAGATCTTGCTGTCTTTGGTAATTCGTCCGCATCAAGACAGCTTTGCTCAGGTTTGTTGGGGCAGGCAGGGAGAACCCACTGGCCAGCCTTCTATTAACAAAGGGTTTCCGCCAAGGATATATATTGGCCCTTACTCTGTTCTCCTTGTTTCTTAATGACATTGTAACTTCCTTTCTTGTTTCCGTACCGTTGCCCCCCCTTTGGCTGGATTAAATTTCCCATATTGTTGTTTGCGAACAACACTCTGCTGATCTCTAAAACACCTGGCGGCTTACAGCTTGCTCTGCACTGCTTTGAGGGGTTCTGCAGAGTGCGAGGTCTTGAGATCAATGCCGCAAAGATGTCGTTTAAGCAACATAGGCCATATAAGGGCAGAGTAATGTTGAGTGATAAGCCACTTGAGTGGGCAGACATGTTTAATTATGTTGGTCTGTCTACGACCATGTCATGGAAGCCCCAAGTGGGTGCTATGTTTCTTAAACACAGGCAGATTTTGGAGGCTTTAGTGAGGGATCAGTTATTCTTTCTCCAAACCAATTGGCCCAGTTCTACAGGTTTATGATGCCAAAGCTTTTGGGCTCAGCTCTTTATGGCTCAGAATTCTAGGGGTTTTCAAATATCTCATCCTTAACGTTTCTGAGAAGCATGAGTTGTCTTCCCCAGAGCACCTCGTTGATACCCTTGATGCTTGATTTGGGCAGGAAGACGCCAGCTAGTAAAGTCAGACTGTCCCCATTATTATTCTGGAGAAGGTTATGATCCGCTTCAGTATTAGCTCACTATGCCATGGCCCTGAGGGATGTTATAGATGCAGACAGATCTCATAAAACCAAGTGGCTACAGCAAATCAAAAAACTATTAATAGATATAGGCATGAGGGAGCTTTGGGAAAATCCATCTCGGAAACCTATTCCATCTCCAGAAACCATGAAGAATAATTAGTGTCTATGGCGCTCTCAATGTAAGGCTCGTGTGGTGGAAAGCTCAACATTGACAAGAAGGTTCTTAGATTTCTAAATGTTACAGCTTTATGGGAACCTTACTGGGGTAGTATTAACGTGCCACTAGACAGGAAGCTGTATTTTCAATTCAGGGTTGGCATGTTGCCACTGAAAGCTTTTACCAATAAATGGACCTCACGTGCAGGTGCTCTGTGTCCTGTTTGCTCTGCTGAAACCATTGCTGACGTCTGGTTTGCCTGTCCCGATTACGTGGGTCCTCACTGAAATGGATCAAACCTCCCTGTAAGCTTTTTCAGGACTAGAAGTAGCATCATCGCATTAAGACCCAGATTTATGAAGCTCTAGTGCCACATTAGCATCATTTGTTTTTACGCTAATGTGGTGTTATGCTTCACAAATCAGCGCGCCATATTTACAAAGTGGCGCAATGCATGCATGGCGCCACTTTGTAAACCTTTGCGCCACATTATGCATGTGCCATGAATAATGTATGCAAAGGGGGCGTTCTCCCATTAGGGGGACTGCAAAAATGGCGCTGTGGAATCTAAGAGATTCCACTGCGTCATTTTCTGCAGGTACTTAAAAAAAAAAAAGTAGCTGCAGAAAATTGTGCCCAGAACTGTACTTAAATTAATATGTATGCTGTGTTGCTTCAGCTCTCATATAGGGAAAAAATAGTATTTTTATGGCATATTTTCAATGTTAATTATACTGAATTTATTTATTGTAATTCTGCTTGTGTGGCACAAACCGCCGAAATAAAGCTTATCGAACTGATTTGGAAACTAGTTATCTGGCTGTCATTACTTGCATCAAAACAGTAAGCTACTTCAGGCTTGGGGTTCTCAGAATGCACCCTTCCCTTGTTTCCAGGGTCAGTTCAGAAATGTGTTATCTTAATAAGGAAATGTATCTTTAGTTGACATTGGTCTACCTGTGCTGAAGAGTTACTCCGTAATATGAACTTGAGATGAGCCCCTTGATTCAAAAGGAAAGGCAATATTACCTGCTGGTAATGCTAGTTCTCAATTATGGACATATTTATTAAGTTCATGAACACCAGACAATCTATTCATAAATGTGGTGCCCCAGAAAATATCTATATTACAATGTATGTCTTTCCTAAAAATGTACGATGATAACAGCCAACATTTTCTTAATTTTTAAATATGTAACTAGATCAGCATTAAAATAAGCATTGTAAGTAACTAGTGTTCCACCCTTCTCTAACCCTTACTCCACACCACTTCCGTCCACCCTAGTGCTGACCCCTTTTTTAGATATTGGGGAGATTAGACCTTAAGTCCTCATAACTTTTTCCCTCCTTAGGTACTGAAGCCAAATTTGTATACTGTTTTGCCCACATTGGGATTTGAACTGTACCGGGGGTTTGGGATTTCCGCTGGACAGAACTGAGCAAATAGCCCACATTGCTTTTAGAAAATGTGCTGTACAAGAACGTTTTTGTGTTAGTTCCTTTTATTTTATTGACTTATTGAAATATAAAATCTCACAGTCAAACAAAAATCACAATTTAAAAAGACAACAGTTAAAAATCTCAGTGCAAATACTTCTTATACAGTAATCCACATAATCATTTGGAACCTCCCCAAGTTTGTAATACTAACAGCTTTAAAACTACAGTGATAACAAGCCAAAAAAACAAAATGCACTGTACTATACATATCAAAGTGAGGGCATTATAAATACTCAAATACATAGGCAGTAATCAATACAATCTTAAAATTTATTTCAGAAAAAACCTTATAAAAACCATTCCTTCCTAAGGCTAGGCTAGTGCAAAACTTCGACCATGTGCAAAACTGCTGACCATGTGCAAAACATCGCTGATATAACATTATGTAAACATTAATGATGGAAAAATGAAAAGTTTCAAATTCAAGCTTTTAAGACTAGGCAAGTTTGTAGTACTAACAACTTTAAAATTGCAGTAATAAAAAGCCACAAAACCAAATTGCACAGTACTATACAAATCGAAATGGGGGCCATGTGAATACACAAATAATTGTCATAGGCTGTAATCAGTACAAGCTTAAAATTTGTTTCAAATAAACCATATAAAAACCATTCCTGGCTAGCAATCCTGTGCAAAACTTCACAAATATAACATTGTGTAAACATTGATAATAGTACAGTGATAAATGGAAAAATTCAATTTCAAGCTTTTAGGACTGGGCCAAAAGCCCTATGCAAATTAACACAAACTCTTTTCTTGGACAATCCCATCCAAATACTATGAAAGCTCTGGACCATTATAGCCAAAGATTCTTATTCTGAGCTGTCCCCTCCAAGAGCTTCGAGGGCTCTACAACAGATAGACCGGGCAGCTGACAGATATTTAGAAAATGAACTTACTACCACTGTAGATGTATAATTTTTACAAATTCTATAGGCATTGGCACGAACATGGAGAAGCAAAGTTTTGCAAAGTGGGATAATCATTTTTTTCCTAGGGATCTTATATTTAGGACAGAAAAAAGATGTTCAATTGATATAATAGGGGACTAACTGCAGCTTTAGCTTTGCGACCCAAAGCCCCCGTTAACATATGATATGGGCACTTTTACTAATATATGCATCCCATCTACCTTAATCTATCAACCTAATTCCCAAATAGTCGATTTCTTTGATTCTTTCTAGAATGACAGAATTCATTGTTATGCTAGCGTTCACCTTCTTCTTTCACTGGCAACAAATCATCAATTTTGTTTTCCCAACATGATCTCGAGGTCAAAGTCTTTACAAAACAAGCAGAAGTGGTCGTCTAGGTTTTGTAATCCCATAGGTGATTTTCCCATAATAATGGTGTCATCCACATAAAGCAACCCCAGAACTTTCCAACCAGCTAACCGTGGCAAGTCATTCATGCAACTATTTAAATACTTAAATACATGTTTGTGTCTGTCTGCAAGGTTCACAATCTTTCTCTTTTAGCAGATCTCGTGGTGCATCCCAACTGTTTGTGATGATGTGTAGTTGCTCTGTTCTGCTGCTGTTGTAAGCTCACAATCTGACCCATGTTGTCCCAGTCTCTATCCTATTGCTCATTGCAGTGATTACAACAAAATTCACGCAACTCCACAAATGCAAAGTTTGTTTCTCCCATGACAGCTATTTTCTGTGATATCTGGGTCAATGTGTCTACAACAGAGGTTGCAGATACAGGTTTTGGAATTTCAGCAGACAAAGGCATTAGGTCTCTTCCTTGACAGATGGACTCCACTCCTATTTCTTTCCCTTCATGTGCCTCCCTCATTCCTCCATGTTCTATTTCGTCTTCCCACTCAGCTATAGGCATGTTCTTCACACTTTGGGGACTTGGTGCTGACAGAAGTAGTGAGGTAATAGAGCATGTGGAAGTTGTACTTATCTCAGAAGGAGTTTGTGCTATGGTCACAATTCCTGAAGCATTCTGCCTTGGTGTGATTGTGCCAGTTGTGCTCGTGGCCGCAGTGGTAGATTAAACAAATGAGGTTGTTGTTGCTTGATGAATTATCAATGTCTGTGATGTTGTTAAAAAAAGGAAACTTGCTGCTTTCACAAACTTTGTTCCTGGGTGCTCTGAGGGGGTGGTGGTGGAGCATAACTTTGAAGAGGGCTTTTCTGTGTCTTTCTTTGATGTGTTTTCCTTAAAGAAATCACAAACAACATCTTTAGTATTTTCACAAAGGCAATCTCAACAAATGTAAATCATCTCAATATTTAAAACCTAATTGTCATTCTCCCTGTTTTTGTTGGTGGGGAGGATACCGGATGTCCTGAATTTATGATTCTAGACCAATGTTTTACCTCTATAAATCTTAAGGGAATTTTTGGTTGAATGTTTTATTAACTGTGTGATACCAGAAATAACTGGTTCTTCACAGTGCGTATGTTTACCATTGTGGGGAAGTATACCTCAATGTTAAGACAGTTTCGGATGTTTGGAAAGTGTCTGCCTGGGAGGGGGGTTTGAAGTGAAAGGATGGGTTCAGTGGGGAGCATGAGTGCAGAGCAGGCATTGTGCTCCCCCCAGAATGCTGCAGGGGTTGAGTGTAGGGTAGACTGTGATGCTGTTCACAGCCTCTACCCCTGAAGTATTTGAGACAGACCCAATGTCGCTTGGCCTGCAGTCATAAGGTTTGAGGGCCAGATAATTCTATGTCCAAAGAGATTTGTACTTCAGAATTGAGTTATGACTCTGGAAGTTAACACTTTGGATGAAACACCCCCAAATCAGAATTAGGTTGTGTCAGAATTCTATATTTGTTTAGTAAGAAACTCATATTTTCTTTAAAAGAAAAGGCATGTAAAAATCAATCTTTAGGACTTTGCTTTGTTTTGATACATGTACGTATATGATACTTTGTTGTTTGACTGAGGTACCTCCATATCTTCATCTCCATATCTCCAGCCTCTGTTAGTACTTCAATAATTATTTTAATTATCCAGCACACCCATTCATCTCAGGGAGTTCATTTGATTCTCGGACCATCTGTGCTGGTGAAGCAGGTCGTAAACTCAACGTTTGAGATCTTTACATAATTGTTTTCATTCATCTACACTCCTAGGGTGTGCAGACTTGGCACTGACTTTATCAGTGATGTGTTGCCATAAATGTGGTGTAGTTTGAATACCAAATGTTCCACTAGCCGTGCTTCCTCTTAGATCATCTCCTCTGCAACCATTTGTAATTAACTCACTCTCACTGAACTTATGTTTTCTGACTCTCAGGAGTTTTTTATATGTAATTTCCTGTTGATATGGTGTTTCCACACATGCACCAGAGGGATGTGTCCTTGCTGGTTTTGTCACTGTTGGATTTGAGGCAGTTCCTGCCTATCCAATCTGCTACTGAGGACATGCAACTGACGAAGTTTGCTTGGGTGGTGAGAGTGTTTTGTGACAGAGAGAGGAAGAGCTGTGCGTCGTTGTCTTCTTAGGAGACAATGCTGAACCTGTGGGAGCAGATGGTGCCGGGAATTGGGGGCATGAAGATGTTTAGCAGTATTGGGCTCAAGTAGGACCCTTGTGGGATGCCAATGATCTGATTAGTTGTGTTGGACAGGTAAGGGGCTGGGCTGACCAATTTGATGCATCAGGATAAGAAGGTGCTGATTCATCACAGTACTGTGCCATGAATTACAGTCTTGTGGTGATGATGGATAAAAATGTGGTGGGGTTGCAGTGTTTAATGCTGCTGAGAGCTTGAGTAGAATGACGACTGCTGTGTTGTGTTACCTTTGTCCATGATGAGGCTGATGTCATCAGCGTCTTGGCTGTGATGAGGCTGTCTCTTCGGTGCTCTGATTGGGTCTGAAGCCAGATTGTGAAGGGTCTTGGCAGCAGTTTGTATTGAGGTGGTTGGCCAGATATGAATTGAGTAACTTCTCCAGGACTTTTGCTGGGTAAGGGAGGAGGGACATATAGGTAGGTTTTTTGAGGAGTAGTAGAATGGTAGTGTTTTTCCAGGAGTCAAGGAGATAGGTTGAGTATTGGTGTGAGAGCTGTGCCGATTGGGTTGAGACCTTTGGTGAAGACATAGTATGGGCATGGATCTGAGGGGGCTCCTGAGTGGATATGTTAGTGGTTTACATGGTGGTGACAGCCGACCAGCACTTTAAGGTGGTTTTCAAGGTGTTGCTGTCTTTGGAGTTGAGGATATTGAGAGTGGAGCGACCCAGTTAGGAGGCGAAGTAGTTGTACAAGTGTTTTATTTTTTCTTAGAATAGGTGGATAGTTGATCGCAGAGTTCCTGGGAAGGTGTAATGAACGTGGAGCTGGCGAGTGGGAAATGTGAATTCTTTCACAATGACGAAGATTTCTTTTTTGGAGTGGGAGCTGTTGTCTACCTGCTCGGTGAAGGCGAGGAGCTTATGGTAGATCCAGAGGGCCGATTTGAAGGTGTCTTGGTCTGTGTTATCATGGGAGTGGTGCCACTGTTTCTCAAGCTGCTTGTAGAAATGCTTTGTGAGTCAGTGGTCCTCAGTGTACCTGGCCTGTGGCTTGGAGAGAGGTTTGCGGGAGGTTCCCAGAGGAGCCAGGGGATCAGTGAAGTTGATCCATGTGTTGAGGTTGTGTTTGGCTGGTCTGGGGGGGGGGGGGGGGTCAAAATTGGAGATCCAAACGTCCTCTGGGATTTTATTCTAGTAGCATTGGGCAGTCTGTGTGTTGCTGGTTCTGGACTGCTTGGGCTGGTGCATACTGAAGTTGAAGAAGAAGTAGTCTGTTTAGGTGGGAGGGGTGGTTTTGTCTTTCCTGATGTTAGAAAAGTTGGTGAAGATAGGATGGAAGAGGTGTCGGCCACATGGGTGGGGTTGTTCACCCACTGGCGCGTCCCAAGATGCTGAGGTTTTCCAGTAGAGTAGTGTAATTGGGGTTGGTTTAGTCCTCTAGGTGGAAGTTGATGTCATTATGAGTGAAGACCTCAACATCAATGGTCTTGGAGCAATATAACTCAGCATTGAAGTCCTCAACTTTGAGGAAGACCTGCCTGGCAAAGAATGCATAATTGATGAGCACTTCACCAGTAAGACCATCAGCGTAAACATGTTAACTTGCATGGTAATGGTGATTTCCTTGAGTGACTATGAAAGGTGTTAATAGTGTGGGACACTGAGCAATTCTGGGAAGTGGAGAGAGAGGCACTCTTCCCTTCAGAGGAGATCTTATGTGATTCTCAACATAGTGTGAGCTCCGTTTGACTTACGAGTGTGCACCTTCCATAACTATCAGCCTCATAGCATGTACTGACAAATTGCCTACTCAGTTATGGTGTAATTTTCTGAAAGATAAACCATGCACAGACACATTATAATTCTTTGCCACTGCAGAAGGAGTGCTTGTTGAAATGTAAGGACCTAGTCCACCAAACAGATTTTAAATATAAGCCAGTTTCAGAAGACATTGAGAGAGATAAAAAAGAAACTCCTCCAAAAGTGATTTTGAAAGATAAATATTAACCAAGGGTCCTTGCTTTACAGAGCTGAAAGGTTCACGGAGAGCTTGCTATCTCTTTAGTGGCCTTTGGACTCTGAACATTTTGGCTGCTTTGAATCCATACATTGCTTTTTCAACAGAATGCCTGTAAATTTGCTTCTCTTTCTTTCTTTTTTAACTTTTTACTTCAGTTGAAGGTAATCAGAAAATGTGTACACATCCAGGAGCAATTTCCTTGATAGCTGAAAGCAGAGTGGTTTACTAAAAGTTTGTTCTCAAAACTTCAAAAGCAGGCCCTCGAAAAATAAATAAATAACTAAGGTCCTCATTACAACTTTGGCGGTCTTTTTGCAAGACCGCTGCGGTGGCAGGCGCCAAAAGACTGCCATATTGGCGGTAAACCAACCGCCTTATTAAGAGTCACACTATGAAGACCACCAAAAAACAGCCACAAATCCGACACCGCCAGGACTCAGGAGGACAGGTATAAGGCAGTTCCAGCACCGCCACGTCGACAACCTTCCACCCAACAAGTTACGACCTGCAAATCACCACAGCGGTTCTTCCCTGCCAGAAAACCATTGGCTGTCCAAACCACTGTGCTCAGAACTCACTCCTCTCAGAACAGAACACCACATTGGATAGTTTGAATACCCCACACCTGACACACATTCACACACCAGGCACACCTGCTCACTGCACTATATAACACACCCACGCACAACCCACAATCCTTTCTGACGAAAGTGACCACCACATACACCGAGAATCCACGATCTCATTACTCAACACTCATACTCCAGAGGCACATTTACAATTCACACTCACCACACACCACACAACTGCACGCACAACACTATATACACATCACAACTACACACAAACACCACAACCTACCAGCACTCACAACCAAACACCCCCACCCCATCAAGCACCCTACACTGCACCCTACACACACAACACCCACCCCCAACCACAACATAACCACCATGTCACCTCAAAGCACCCACGCTTCAGTGACGATGAGTTTATGTCATGGTCGATGAAATCATCAGGGTTGAGGCACAACTCCTAGGAGCACAGGTACAGCAAACCTCCATAGCCAAGAAAATGGAGTTATGGCAGAAAATAGTCGACAGGGTCAACTCAGTGGGCAACCATACACTCACAAAGGAGGATATTAGGAAGAGGTGGAAAGACACACGGAAGAAGGTGCGTTCTATGGCTTCACACACAAAATAGCCGTGCAGAAGACTGGCGGTGGGCCCCCACCTCCTCCCCCAGAGCTCACATCATAGGAGGAGAAGGTCTTGAACATCCTGCATCCTGAGGGTCTGACTGGAATACCTCGAGGACTGGACTCTGGTGAGTAACTGCCACCCCCTGGCACTAATTCGACCTGTGCAGCATGCTTCCTCACCACCCAACACTCCATAATACACCCCATCTCACACTATACCTCCCACCTAATCACCTCATGCCCCTTTCCTGCATGCCACAACACCACCCTGCCCCAATGCCCACACACTCCCTGCCAAGTGCACGGATAGCACAGCCAATTACTATCACTACGACTCCCACAATGCACTAGCCTATCTACATCAAAACCTGCAATGTGCACTTCACTTGCTTGTATGACTATTGCACTAGCTACAACAACTGGATGCTTCGACTGAGGACCACTACATGGCAATGACAGAAATGCAGTGGCGCAACACAATGCCAAACAACGCCAGACACAGCACGGTCACCAAACCTAAGCGCCACTTATCCAGATCAACAACCCTGAAATGGACCTTTCATAGGCATGAAACTAAGAAGGTACACTCCAGACACAACATGCACAGACAGGACGAGCAACCTTACATACACACATACCCTCCTCCCACCTGGACACTATGCTGCAATGTATAGCCATTTCCACTCACATCTAGCAAGCCAGAAGGGCCACCACCTAACAGGCCACACATGTTATGGGAACCATAACACAGGAACAGAACCCACCCACCAAGCTAAAGTTACTAAGCCTGATTCACATCAACGCCTATGGAGCATGGAACACTTGTCACAATCCGCTATCCACAAACCTTGTTAGCACTGTTGCACCTATCATTGCCATTGCTGGGAATCAAATCAAGCCACTGTATGCATCAGACAAGCAGACAACCAATCACACCTCCTCCATTTAACCCTCCGTCACTCCATCTGCAGGTGCCACTGCCACCACGGAGAGGATACCAGAGACAGACAGACCTCCTCAGGATGAAGGCCCCAGTGAGGAAAATGCCGCTGGATGTGTGGACAGTGACGACCTACCTGGCCCATCTGGGACACCTGGTCAGTCTACCACTCCCTGCCCTCTTCAAACCCCCCCAACCCTGTGGCACCACCATCTCAGCCAGTCCTTTGTCCCCAAACCTGTGCCCCAAGGACTGTTCAATTAATTGTGTGCCCCACAGTACAGGGACCCGAGTCAGCCCCTCCCATCCAAAACAAGTAAGGTCCTGCTGACACTGAGTGGGCACTCTGTGCCAGGGGCACAGACACATGGGAGCAGGAGGGGGCATGGGAGGGGACCTGTGGGCCAGAGAACGGGGAAGCCAAGGGAGTCACCTGACCAGGAAGCGATCTCCCAAGTCCTGGGAGCATATCAACAATCCCAGGAAAGGATGGGGCAGATAATAAACATTTTGGGGGAAAACCAGAGGCTGCAGAGGGAACACCACCAGGAGGTCATGCAGCAGTGTCAGGCCCACAATGCCACCATGGCCTCCATTGCAGGGGTGCTCAAGGACATTTACACCACCCTGCATGCTTTCTCCACCCAGCAGCAGGCCCCTTCCACTAGCCACATTACCTCAGAGCCTTCTACATCAGTGGCTGCTAGTGGAATAGCGGCCCTGCCAGGGGAACCACAGGCCTCAGGCACCCCTCGCTCTGTAGCTGAAGAGCCCCCCCCCCACCAAAATGTGGACGTCCACCCAGACATCCGCCTGGAGCAGATGCCAAGACCAAACCCACTGCCAGGAAGTGACCCTCTCCTGAATACTCTCCTTTGTGTGCCACTGGGACATCATGTTGACTGTTCAATGCCGTTACTCCATTTTCCAATGGCCCATGGACACTGGACCTGTCCTAACAACAGCTGTGCCACCTACTCTGAGGATTCCATCTACCATGACCTCACTCATCACCTGTTTCCACTTTATGCACAATAAACACTATAGATCACAGCTACTGCTTTTGTGTCTTTAGTTGTACATATACAAATGTTTGGTCTGCAAAATGTTATGTGGGTATGGCCCCCTAATCCAACAGGCAGTGGAATGGACTGCAGAGGGAGGCATCCTCTGCAGGAGACACAGTACAATAGATATGTCCCAGGGTAGATGTAAGGGAGTCACTAGTACAGCCACACACCAGAGTATATCTACTTATCAAACCTGCAAAAAGATAATGACAGAGACTACCATCATGGTTGTAGGAATGGTACCACACAAAGCACATATGCAGTTCATAGTTGTCGTGTCCATTGTAGATGGCCATCTAAACAGGGCACAACGGATATCGCTTTTACATCATCATTAGTCTCAGGTAATACATCACAAAATACTGTAGCTGCCATCTGTCATGTGCTAAACTCTACTTTGTGAACAGTAAACAAAGGCTAATGAACATGAATGGCTCAAGAAATAGGTAGGAGAACCAAAGATTAACAGGACACAGTCACTCGCTGGAATGACCTGAGAACAGGAGAATGCAGAACAGATATCACAATACAGGCCTGTCCATAGGAGATGTGAATCTTGCAACCTACAGAGAGTACACATGGTAGAGATGAGACATTTTCAGTCAGCAGCTTACATGCATACTGTCACCTCCCACAACCCATACATAGGGATAGGAACACATTACACCACCACTAATAATCCGAATCAGGAGGACCATTGACAGCAAACTATGTTGAAATAGTACACATGCAAATACACACACAGCATACCTGTATGCTACTAGAAGTACTGAATGATGAGCTCAGCCCTAGACTCAGCTGCACCTTCCTCATCTGCCTCCTCATCACTTTCCACTTCCGCATCACCAGCCACTAGTCCAGCTGCCTCCTCCTAATCAGCTAGTAAGGGTATCTGACGTCTCAGGGCCAGATTGTGGAGCATGCAGCAGGCAACTATGATCTGGCATACCTTTTGAGGACTGTAGGGGAGGGCACCTCCAGAGCCATGCAGGCACCTGAATCTGGCCTTCAGGAGGGCAAATGTCCTTTCTATTGCACACCTCGTCCCGCTGTGGGCCTCATTTAAACAGAGTTCCCCTACAGTGGCAGGGTTCCTCACTAGTGTTAACAGCCAGTGAAGGTTAGGATAGCCAGAGTCACCAGTGTGCACAGAGGTAGGACCTGTTACAAAACAGGTACAGCCACAGGGAAGAATGTGATGATAGGTGCCATAACAGAGACACACATCCAAATGCACACATACCAATGAACCAAACCCTATCTCTCTGTAGTTGTGCCATCATGTGCTGGGCATTGCTATTCCTCAGAATGTAGGAGTCATGCACAGATCCAGGAAACGTGGCTGTCACCTGGGAGATGTATTTATCTGCCACACACACCATCTGAACATTGATGGAGTGGTAGTTTTTCCTGTTCCTATAAACCTGTTCAGTGGCACTGGGAGGGACCTAGGCTACATGGGTGCCATCTGTGGCCCCTATCACATGGGGGATGTGTCCCACATCATAGAAGTCTGCCTTCACATAGGCCAAATCCCTTGTTGGGGGAACCTGATGTAGCTGTCCATGTGTTGCAATTAATCACACAGTACATCCTTCAACACAAGACTGAACATGGGCTGTGACATCACTGCTGCCAAGCCCACTGTAATCTGAAAGGAGCCTGTGGCAAGAAAGTGTAGCACTGACAGAACTTGAACTGTGGGAGGGATGGCATAAGGATTGCGTATGGCAGGCAATAGATCTGTCTCCAGCTGGGTTCGTAGATCCATGATCGTCTGACGATTCAGACAATAGATCTGAATGATATGCCTCTCCTCCGGGGTTGCAAGGTCCACTAGCTAACTGTACACTGGTGCATGTCTCAATATCCTAATGACAGGGTATCTAGGATAGAGAGGAGAGAATGTACAATGTGATATGCAGTAGACACATGTTAGAAGAACATATCATTATTGCACACACCTAACACTGTAGACATGCCGCACACTGCTGACACATAATATATTGGCCATGCTGAAGTGGAATGGACTCCATCCTTGCTGCACATTGCTGCCCATGATCAATATTTTATGACATACATCACATGTGTTGGGTTCCGTATGTGGTTCACTGAGCATGTATGTAGTCATGCTATATTCCTATGTGGTTACACCGCCTCTGAGCTGACGTGTATCTGCACATGCACGTCATATGACAACCAACAATGTCACATGTATTAGCCAAACCATGATGCTACAACATAGGCCTACTCCGCTTTCACGTGAAAAAAGTGTATGGTGCGCTTATTTTCATGCATTAAGGCATGATATGAGCATAAAATGGCAGCCGCCGGTCCTGCAGCACTGGACAGATGGAAGTGACCTAAGTCTGCTGGAGTCTGTCGTCATGGCGGTCGCAACCACCGTGCAACTCCTCATTTGGGTAAAATTGCTGCCTATGGGGGATTGGAACCAATGGCGATCACCGCCAGCGATGCTGGTCCTGTACGCGGCGGCCGTGACTGCCATTTTCTGCAGCCTTGATTACTTGACCCCTGACATTCTTGCAAGCAAGACCTCCACGAGCTGAGCTGCTGTGTACTGTCTCTGGGAGCCATCGTGCCACGTTTTGTAGGTGATAGGGCCCCAGCCTTCACCCAAGAAGAGCTTGAGAAGCTGGTGGAAGGGGTCCTACCCCTGTATGGACAGCTGTATGGGGCACCAGAGGAACAGGTGAGCCGAGTGCCATAGTCATGTGTGATAGGGGTGTGTGTGAGGGTGAATGGTGTACATGTTCCGGTCAGGGAGTACATGCATGCAGAAGGCATGGTGTTTAGGCGTGTGAACCGTGAGGATGGGTATGTGTGGGCATTTGGTGGATCTGCTGTTTATAGTCCACTACTGTTGGTATGATGCCAGTCTACATAACTTTCTCCTTCTGTCTGTGTCACCCCTGCAGGTCAACGCCCATCAGAAGAAGGGGAGCTGGCGTGCCATCGGCAAGAAAGTGCAGACCCTGGGGATCCATGCCCAGCGGAGCACCCATTGTCGCAAGCAGTGGAAGGACCTGAGACGCTAGGCCCGGAAGACCGCTGAGGCCTAGCTGGGGATGTCCTCTCAACGAGGGAGGGGTGCCCGTCGGACCCTGACCCCCCCAAATGGCACACATTTTGGCAGTGGCCTACCCGGAGTTGGATGGGCATTTGAGGGCAGAACAGCAGCCACAAGGGGGTGAATACTGACTGCATCCTGGGACCTGGCTGGCCTTAAATGGGATTGGGTGCCTCACTGCAGGCAAAGTGACATTGAAGTTAATGGTACATGTGTATCAACAATTGGAAATGGGTATTAGGCACCCTGGCAGAGTATATGTTGTAGATGTGTCTCCATGCGTTGCTGTCAGTGGTTGTACATCTCCTATTTCTATACCTCCCCATGTCTGTAATGTAGAGATGCACTAATGCCATAGGAACATGTGTGACTCCATCCTGGCCATACAATGGATGTAAGTGTTTGTATCACCCTAAGAATTGTGTATGCGCAGTTCCAGACAACTGCATTAGTGGCTCTGAGGTGTCACTCCACTCCCATCTGTGTGGCCTATCCTGTATATGCGAGTGTGTCACTCTCCTGATATCACTGGGACTATATTACTCATGTACTGCTAATGGTATTGACAAAATGTGGGGCTGCCATTACAGTTCCACCACAGAACTGACCTTCATGGGACAAGAGTATTGGCCTGATAGCAGTCTAGGCATATATATAGGTGACCTGCAGACTGTGGGGTATGTGTAGGTAGCCTACCTGGGACACCGTAACATGTCCAATTGATGAGGTCTGATAGCACAGATGATGTATTCCTAGGAGCTATACTTTTGGGGATGTGGCCTTCCAACCTATGGGTTTGTACTGGAGGTGGTAAGTGCCCTGGGAGATCCCTTATTTGTCACCTTGGTGTGTACATGGCATGTAGCACATAGTCCTAGAAAGTCCCATGCTGCATTGCTGACTGACTGCCTACATCATGTCGTCATGGATAGTTGGGGGCACGTCTGATGGCCTTTGACTATTACAACTTGCCTTGGCAAACAGGTAGTGGCAGATTAGGAGTGGTTTGTGTACTGCATGACACTTGGCATGTTGATGTGAAGGTACTTTTGTATTCAGTCTCCTCAGGCTGCTTATGTGGTAGTGGGATGTGTATTTGGTGTACTCGCAGTGGTGCTTATCCATGTGTGTCTAATGCATGCAAAAATATACCCCCTGAGATGTGTGTTGTCTGGGCTCAGTGACAGGTTTTGCCATTTGTGGAATGGTGTGTGAGGATGGAGTTGTCATGGTGCGTTGTCCAACTGGTGTACCTGGATGTGTGGAGGCATTGGAAGTGGTCCATGATGTGGTATGTGTGTTCTAGAGGTACATCTGTTGTGACAGTGCACTTAGTGGATGTGTTTGAATGTTTAAATGTGGTACATGGCCTATTGTAGATGCACTTAGCAGTATGCTGGGTAGTGATATATATTTTGTGTGTCACCTGCTCGGACTCTGTGATAGTCTGACTACTTACATGGCTATACCACAGATTCACATAGTACATATCAGATGTGAACTGTTTGGGTGTTTGACTAGTATTGGCTAAATCTGAGTTCTCATCCATAATGGCATCAGTATACTGAGTGGGCAGCCATGTGAAATGACAGGTAGGTGCTGTGTGGTCTGTCAGTGGAGTTGTCGTCACTGTAATGGATATGTCACAGAGGACATGGACTAATCAGGTGTTGTGATTGTAGAGGCCTGATGTGTTGTGTCTAGTCAGCAGTACATCGAATGGGTGAAAGGGGTATGGAGAGGTAATATGTGTATTCAGGCTTACTATTGCAACTGCATCCAGGGCATGCTATGCCAGCTAAAGAGCTTTGGTTGGCATCATGGGGATGAGTCTAGTAGTGCAGCCCTACTTAGGTATTGCTGTAGGTAAGAGGGTTGGCAGTCAGGTGTGGGTAGTAGTGACATGTCATGACATGATTTAGGTAATGTGAATTGGCAAATGCGATGACCTAGCCATGATATGTATTGTGACAGATGTACATGTGTAGCTGTGTCAATTGGAGATATACGTTAACCATTTTGCCCTCTATCTCTCTCTCTCTCCCTCCCTCCCTCTGTCTGTTTCATTGTGTGCATCAGCAACGTTTAGTGAAGGAGAAGGGGCACAGGCGAGTGTGGAAGCAGCAGCCCACAGGAAGGGCGACACCAAGGGGCCCAGTAGGACGGAGGGTGAGGGGAGTGCCACGGTGGAGACCAGATCAAACACCTCTTCCTCTGTATCCTCCTCCAGTGGACACTCCCTGGTAGTGGTGGATCCATCTGGGACCACCCCAGCTCCATCCGTCACCCCCCCCCTTACTATCACTGCCCTCCCAGTAGCTACCAACCCACTTGCCTGTGTCCGCTTGCCCAGGAGGGTGGGTGTCTCCTTCACTACAGGCACCTCTGCCCCTGCCCCAGTCAGTCCTGCTTCCCTCAATGAGGAGGCCATTGACCTTCTGAAGTCCTTCTCTGTGGGTCAGTCGACCATCATGAATGCCATCCAGGGACTGGCAGCTCAAGTCCAACAGAGCAATGGATTTCTGGAGGGCATTAACTGTGCCATGGCTGGCCTACAGAGATCCTTTCAGGCTCTGGCCTCCACTCTGACGGCAGCCAGTGTCCCTTTGTCTCTTGTCACCTCTCCAACTACTTCCTCCCAATCCCGACCCCTCTCTCCATCCAAAACACACGTACACACACGCATGCACCCACCTCAACAGACAACGGTAGCTCAGACAAACGCAAGCATCACAAGACCCACCACCGGTATGCACACAAGCAACACCCACATGCAGACACAACAACATCCACTCCCTGCGCTGACTCCCCTGCAACCCTCTCCCTCACAGACACTACGTCAGACACACCTGCGGCCACCACACCATCATTCACAGATCCAGCCACCAGTCCCATCTTATCCACATTCAAAACAATAGCAGACCTGCAGACATCCACCCCAGTAACCACATCCGCACCCACCACAGCCACCGACACCCGCACATGCAGCACATCTACCATACCTGCAGACACCACCCCAAAAGACAGTCGCCCATCCACCACGGCATCTCCCAGCACCTCCTCCCACCCTCCTCCCAAAACACCTAAACGCCCGCACTCACCCACCCAATAGACATCCCACACCCACAAGCATTCCACGCATGCACCTGCACCGAAGACATCCACACCTACACATCTGACGACTCCCTCTCCCTCCACTCCAAAACCCTTTTGCCGTGACCGCCCCTGTGCATCTAAGAAGCATTTCCTCTCTGAGTTTTCCCTGTTCCCTACCTCTCTCCCACCCAGTGAGACCCCCAAGCGCTCTGTGTCCCTACCCAAGTCCATCCCTTCCACCTCCAAGTCCTCCCCTGCCCCCTTGCCTATGCCCATGCCCCTCCCCTACCAAGAAGTCTAGCCCTCCCAAGCCCAGGCCCAGGGACCCCTCTTCCAAGCCCAAGGACCCCCCTCCCAAGCCCAAGGACCCCCTCCCAAGCCCAAACTACCCCACCCCAATCCCTGAGGTGCCTGCCTGCCTTCTTGATGCCCCTACCCTGTGGAGGTCATTTTGCAGTCAGGAGTCAAGTAGGGGCACAGTGAGGTGCCATTTGTGCCTGGGCACCTGAGACTTTGGACTGGTCAATGGCCTTCTATTTGTATATAGTTTACTTTATTATCAGTATATTTTAATACATCTGGGCCAACCTGCTGTTGGATTAGCTGGTAACATACTTGTCCTCCCTTTCTTTCTGTGTGGCTGTTTAGTGTTTGTGGGCTTTGGTGTGTGTGTGTGTGTGAGATGTGTGTGGGTGTGTGTGTTGGTTATGCTAGCTGTTGTGCCTGGGCTGCATGTGTGTGTGTGGCCCTGCCATTAGCCCCACTGTCATTGCTGTGTTTTGTGTGTTGGATATGTTTGGAACATGCATGTGAGTGTAGCCAAATTGTGAATAGTTTGTGTTGGCATGTTTAATGGTGGTGTTGTGTGCCCTTGTGTGGTTGGTGTGTGTGTGTGATGTTGGCTATGTCATATGCATTGTGTGTGGTGTGAACGTGGTGTGACAAATGGTTCATTGTATGACAGTGTGATAGTGTTGATTGGTTGTGTGATGTTGTTACGTATAGTTGTATGTATGTGTTGTCATGTGGAGGCGTGCAATCAGAGTGCTTGGCGAAGCATTTGTGTAGTTGCGGTTGTGATGTCACTGTGTGAGTGGGTGACGTTGTGTATGATTGTGTTAGCCAATGGCGGTGCTGTGTGTGCGGGTTGGTGTGTGTATGGCACATGTGGTGTTGTAGTTTGAGTGTGTAGAATGTGTGTATGTAGGTGCGTGTTCGTATGCACGTGTGGTTACGTGTCCGTCGCAAGCCGTCCCAGATGTGTGTGTGCATGTGTACTAATGCCTTTCCCTCCAGCGTGTGCAAGGTGTGTGTAATTATGGTTGTTGTCTTCGTCGCTGGTTCCAAAGTTGTTGTGCGAGCAGTGGGAGGACTTCGTGTTCAGGGCTCCGTAGCTGCACCGGGCAGGTATGTGTTCCTGAAGGTGAGTGTTTCCTTTAATAGAGTTGGTTTCTGCCAGGGTTTTAGTGGCGGTGCGACCGAGGCAGAATGCCTGGCGATGTGCAACCTCGTAATGTGTCTGGCGGTAACATGCTCCCCGCTGGTATGAAGGTGCCTACCACCATCCATGGCAGCCTGTCCGCGCTGGCGGTACTATCGGTAGTTTGGCTGTGTCCTGTTGTGTACCCCGCCATGGTCATAATTTGGCGGTCTTCACCGCCAGGCCGTTGGCGGTATGACCACCGCTGCCAACATGGCGGTCCTCAGTCCGCCAAACTCGTAATGAGGGCCTAAGTTACTAGACCTGCAGGTTTAGTGACCTGAATCATCTACTCAACCTATCTGTAAAGCACCTGACTGCTAAACTTGTCTCCGTTTCAAATTGTGTGATCCTATGAAAATATTTTATTTCACTGAGTCTCCTTTTTTCTTCATGGTCACATATGAGAGCACCTTCAACTATGTAAGTTCAGCATGTACGAAAAACTGTTTGGTTTGATTTTATAGACTAAACCTTCCCTCCATCTATAATAAAAATCTAGCTCACATATACACATGATCCCTCACGTGCCTCTTAGTTCAATAATAGCTTTGTCATCATGACGTGGGCAGGAAAATTACTCAGTTCATATTTAAAACCTCTAAATTAAAAAAAAATATTACTAAAACATGATATTGTAGCTCACGGTAATTACAGACAGACATTTTACAGTTAAATGACAAAAACCTTCCCACTGACGTGGTTTTACTGATAAAACTAGATAGTGTACAAACGATAATGTCTGGAAATCAGGTTTCAGCAACTATTTATCATCTGCACACTATCATGTGAAGTATTCTGATTTTATATGATCCTATTAAAATCCTTGTTTATGCCTCAGTTCAGATGTAAACAAGGGCTTTCCTAAATGCCTCAAAATATATTTTGAAATTTTTGTACAGTTTATTTACAAGCTGTTTAAATGCTGTAAGCCAATGATGAATGTCAGAGTTCACTTCACAAAAAAGTCTAACTTTGCAGTCAGAGAAAAGAAGAGTATACAACAAGCTCCAGGATAAAATAAGCAGCAATATATAAAAAAACATAAGCTGACATTTGAGCTCTGACTTGGGTGCACAACATATGTGAGAAGATAAAACCAAGAGTTAAAGGCATCTTTATTGCACATTCACTTTCTGAACCAACAGAACAAATGTTCTTTGCCAGCTGCAGCTCTCTTGCCAGACCAGGCCAGTAGGCCCTAAAAAAGCTCGCCCGGTTAAACTCTGTCTAGCCATAGCGAGTGGGCGAGTAGGTCTCTCGAGGCCCGAACAGATTCTCCATGTAGATTGCAATGCATTTCAATCCACCATCCCTAATTGGCCCACTGTCCTTCACCTACTGTCTACATCTACCTATTTGAAGATTTAGTGCTGGAAATGTTAGCATTTTAGAAGCTAGATCTATCGAACTATTGCTACAGCCATATTCGAACGTACAAGATCGCAGCTTATATGGGGTCATGCAAAGCTCCAAATATAACAATGTGCATATTTCCTTTTTTGGTACTGAATACACTCATTTTTCATCAATTATTTGGTAACCCAATCCTTTGTTGCAGTACACTTATCTATACCCTTATAATTTCGGACAGTATCTGGAGGATATGTTACCAAAGAGATACTGCTTTGTCAGGACCCCAATGCCGGTTTAGGACTGTTATTCAAAGATTTTAGTCTGGTATTTACTTCACAGGGCATGTAATGCACAAACACTATAGTGAAAGGCAGCTGAAATTCCAAGCTCAAGGATTAAGAATCGCAAATAAATAATGTTTTTTTCTTGATGTAATGAACCCTTCTTGAATTAATGAATCTTTCTTGAACTAATCTCTCTTACTTAAATGAATTGTTTCAATTACTTGACAGAATAATGAACAGAAAATACATGAAATTCGTAAAGCTATCCATCAAGCTGAAAAGCAGAGGGATGCCGCTGTAGATATGGATAATCATTTAATATTGCTTTACGGTGAGTTGTATCTTCTTCATTGAGTGCCTAAAATTATAAAAAAAATATTTTTCTATTACATTGCATTGTGGATAGTAAATATATCTGTATCCTGGGCATTCATTTAGATGTCCCTACTGTATAAGGATCGGTATTCTGATGCCATAATGTAGATTTCCCTATTAACTTATGATGGAAAGTCTTACTTTTATTAAAGACACAGATCCTAGTATTTTGCTTTTCTTTTCTTGCTAGAATTTAATAGCCGCAGTCAAGAACAACAAATAAATTACAAATCCCAGGTGGCGAAGGTTACAAGCGAATGGAAAGCAAAACATAGTACTTATGTGACAACCAATCAGCATAACATATACAGTATAATAATAACGTCACTTGACTGCAACAGCCCTCTTTTCTTGTTCGAGAGGTTAATAAAGGCAAAATAGACAACAATATAAGTAGAGCCACGATGAGAGAAAGAAGTTCATGACAAAAGTTCATAAATCCAGGAAACTGTAAGTTGTCTGAAGAAACGTAACCAACAGGATTCTCAAGGAGTCTTGGAGAAGGAACATCATCATGTTTGGATCCAGCAAAATTGACAGCAGAGTTATGAGGAAGGTTGAGAAGGAGTCAGAGCCGCTATCAGGGTGGGAAAGAAACAAAAGGTTAAAAACATTGTGGTGGAATAATACTCGCCTCCGTGTCTTTAATAAAATTAAGACTTTCTTTCTTAAGTTACTAGGAAAATCTACATTTTATGTCAAGACCGGAGGCTCCTACTGTAGGAAAGTACCATCTTGCCTGGCATGTTACCCCCATATTTCACTGTATGTATGTTGTTTTAGTCCTTGTGTCACTGGGACCCTGCCAGGCAGGGCCCCAGTGCTCATAGTATGTGCCCTGTATGTGTTACCTGTGTGGTGCCTAACTGTATTACTGAGGCTCTGCTAACCAGAACCTCAGTGTTTATGCTCTCTCTGCTTTCCAAATTTGTCACTGCAGGCTAGTGACTAAATTTACCAATTCACATTGGCATACTGGTACACCCATATAATTCCCTTGTAAATGGTACTGAGGTACCCAGGGTATTGGGGTTCCAGGAGATCCCTATGGGCTGCAGCATTTCTTTTGCCACCCATAGGCAGCTCTGACAATTCTTACACAGGCCTGCCACTGCAGCCTGAGTGAAATAACATCCACGTTATTTCACAGCCATTTATCACTGCACATAAGTAACTTATAAGTCACCTACATGTCTAACCTTCACCTAGTGAAGGTTGGGTGCCAAGTTACTTAGTGTGTGGGCACCCTGGCACTAGCCAAGGTGCCCCCACATTGTTCAGGGCAAATTCCCCGGACTCTGTGAGTGCGGGGACACCATTACACACGTGCACTGTACATAGGTCACTACCTATGTATAGCTTCACAATGGTAACTCCGAACATGGCCATGTAACATGTCTAAGATCATGGAATTGTCCCCCCAATACCATTTTGGTATTGGGGGGACAATTCCATGATACCCCGGGTCTCTAGCACAGAACCCGGGTACTGCCAAACTGCCTTTCCGGGGTTTCCACTGCAGCTGCTGCCAACCCCTCAGACAGGTTTCTGCCCTCCTGGGGTCCAGGCAGCCCTGGCCCAGGAAGGCAGAACAAAGGATTTCCTCTGAGAGAGGGTGTTACACCATCTCCCTTTGGAAATAGGTGTGGAGGGCTGGGAAGGAGTAGCCTCCCCCAGAGGAGGTGTCCGGAGCTCCTCCAGTGTGTCCCAGACCACTGCCATCTTGGAAACAGAGGTGTTGGGGGCACACTGGACTGCTCTGAGTGGCCAGTGCCAGCAGGTGACGTCAGAGGCTCCTTCTGATAGGCTCTTACCTCTCTTGGTAGCAAATCCTCCTATCTTGGTAGCTAAACCTCCTTTTCTGGCGAGTTAGGGTCTCTGCTTTGGGGAATTCTTCAGATAATGAATGCATGAGCTCACTTGAGTTCCTTTGCATCTCCCTCTTCGACTTCTACCAAGGATCGACCGCTGACTGCTCAGGGACGCCTGCAAAACCGCAACAAATTAGCAAGACGACTACCAGCAACATTGTAGCGCCTCATCCTGCTGGCTTTCTCGACTGTTTCCAGGTGGTGCATGCTCTGGGGGTAACCTGCCTTCACCCTGCACCAGAAGCTCAGAAGAAATCTCCCGTGGGTCGACGGAATCTTCCCCCTGCTAACGCAGGCACCAAAAGACTACATCACTGGTCCTCTGGGTCCCCTCTCATCCTGACGAGCGTGGTCCCTGGAACACAGCAACTCTGTCCAAGTGACTCCCACAGTCCAGTGACTCTTCAGTCCAAGGCCCATATTTATACTTTTTGACGCACAACTGCGCCAACGCAGTTGTGCGTCAAATGTTTTACCGCCGGCTAAAGCCATTCCAACGCGCCATGCGGGCGCCTTATTTATGGAATGACGTTAGCCGGCGCTGCGGACTGGTGTGCGTAAAAAAAAATGACTCACACCAGGCAGTGCCGGCGTATGGGAAAATGGGGGTTTGTGTGTCAAAAAATGGGGCAAGTCAGGTCTGAGGCAAAATTCAGGCCTCAAACAGGATTTGCGCCATTTTTTTTTATGCCCAACCTCCATTGACATGACTCCTGTCTTACCAAAGACAGGAGTCATGCCCCCTTGCCCAATGGCCATGCCCAGGGGACTTATGTCCCCTGGGCATGGCCATTGGGCATTGTGGCATGTAGGGGGCCCAAATCAGGCCCCCCTATGCCACAAAAAAAATCTGAAAAAAATACTTACCCGAACTTACCTTTACTTCCCTGGGATGGGTCCCTCCATCCTTGGGTGTCCTCCTGGGGTGGGCAAGGGTGGCAGGGGGTGTCCCTGGGGGCAGGGGAGGGCACCTCTGGGCTCCTTCCGAGCCCACAGGTCCCTTAACGCCTGCCCTGACCCAGGTGTTAATAAACGGCACCCATCAGGCTGTGCGTAGTTTTTTAAGGCTTACCCCCTCCTGTGCGTCAAAATGACGTCAGAGTATAAATATGGGGTACAGGCCTTAAAGTCAGTTTTTGGAAGGGAACGCCTACCTTGCATATAATTAACGCAAGGCTAGTTCCCCCTTCCAAAAAATGACGCACATGGTGGAATTTTGACACCCGCAGGGTCGGACGTCAAAGTATAAATATGGGGCAGGGTTTGCGCTGATTGTGCGTCAAAATTTTTGACGCACATTCGGCGCAAACAGAGTATAAATACGCCCCCAAGTTTGGTGGAGGTAAGTCCTTGCCTCCCCACGCCAGACTGCAAAGCTGTGTACTGCGTGATTTGCAGCTGCTCCGGCTCCTGTGCACTCTTCCAGGAATTTCTTCGTGCACAGCCTAGCCTGGGTCCCCAGCACTCCGTCCTGCAGTGCACAACCCTCTGAGTTGGCCTCCGACATCATGGGAGCCTTCTTTGTAACTTTGCGTGGACTCCGGTTCACTAATCTTCTAAGTGCCTGTTGGGGTACTTCTGCGGGTGCTGCCTGCTTCTGTGAGGGCTCTCTGAGTTGCTGAGCGCCCCCTCTGTCTCCTCCTCCAAAAGGCGACATCCTGGCCCTTCCTGGTCCTCAGCAGCACCCAAAAACCTCTACCACGACCCTTGCAGCTAGCAAGGCTTGTTTGCGGTATTTCTGAGTGGGAACACCTCTGCAAGCTTCATCGCGACGTGGGACATCTTCCCTTCAAAGGAGAAGTTCCCAGTCCTCTTCTTTCTTGCAGAACTCCAAGCTTCTTCCATCCAGAGGCAGCTTCCTTGCACCTTCATCCTGGGTTTCCTGGGCTCCTGCCCCTCCTGGACACTGTCGCGACTATTGGACTTGGTCCCCTTGCCTTGCAGGTCCGGAAATCCGTTGTCAGTGCACTGCTGGTGTTTTTGTTCTTGCAGAATCCCCCTATCACGACTATTGTGCTCTTCTGGGGTAGTAGGTGTACTTTACTCCTACTTTTCAGGGTCGTGGGGTATCTTGGACGCCCTGACTGTTTTCTTACAGTCCCAACGACCCTCTAAAAGCTCCCATAGGTCTGGGGTCCATTGGTGATTCGCATTCCACTTTTGGAGTATATGGTTTGTGTTGCCCCTATACCTATGCTTGCCTATTGCAACCTATTGTAATTCTACACTGTTTGCATTACTTTTCTGACTCTTACTTACCTGATTTTGGTTTGTGTACATATAACTTGTGTATATTACTTACCTTCTTACTGAGGGTACTCACTGAAATACTTGTGGCATATTGTCATAAAAATAAAGTACCTTTATTTTTAGTAACTCTGTGTATTGTGTTTTCTTATGATATTGTGCATATGATATAAGTGGTATAGTACGAGCTTTGCATGTCTCCTAGTTCAGCCTAAGCTGCTTTGCCATAGCTACCTTCCATCAGCCTAAGCTGCTAGAAACACCTCTATTCTACTAATAAGGGATAACTGGACCTGGTACAAGGTGTAAGTACCATTGGTACCCACTACAAGCCGGGCCAGCCTCCTACACCTACTATGCTTGTTTAAAGCGAATTAATCACAGTTGAAGAAGCATTGTCAACAGGTTTGCAATAAAATACTCTAAAGACATTGTCATGAGACCAGTCAGCTGATCTAAGAATGTCCTCGAAAGGGGAACCAGCCCAAAATGCTTTGGAAGCCATAGCTCCCCTGGAGGAATGGGCACCAAAGATGGAAGTATTAATACCTGCTAGGGACATGATCCATTTTACCCAACGAGCAAGTATAGGGCAAGACACTGGTTTATTAGGTTTTCTAAAGGAGATAAGGAGTTGAGATACAGATTAGATCAACAGTTTTCTGTTTGTAAACCTTCAAACGTTGTCCAGCACACAGCTTAGAACGGTCAGGAAAATAATGGTAAAACACCGATGTGAGATTAGTTTTGGTACGTTGAACCACTGTGAATAAACCACCTGTTGGAGTAAATTAATGAGAAGAAATGTCTAATGTCTAACATCTGAAAGTCTTTTAATAGAATTGAGGCATCACAACAGTTTTGCAGCTAGCATTTTTTCAGAGAAAGAAGAGAGTTATCAGGCCATGACAGAAACATATTTAAAACAATATTTACATCCCATAATTGTCTGTATTTGAGAAGAGGGGGATTAGAAAATATTACTCCCTTCAAAAGGTGGCAAACAAGAGGATGTTCTCCCACTGGTTTTCCATTGATGTCGGGGTGGTTGGAAGAGATTGCTGACCTATAAAGATTGATAGTGCAATAAGATTTTACTTTGCTAGCTTCTGCCGCTAAAAAGTTAATAATAAAGGTTACATTTGCCGAAAAGGGATTGATGTCTTTTTCCAAACACCAAATGTGCCATAAAGACCAAGCTGACGTGTAAGCTTTTGTAGTTCCTGGAGCCCAGGATTGTTTGATATATTCTGAAGCTTCTGACGAAATGAGTGGGAAAGGATGAGGATTCCGGAAATTTTCCAAGCCGAAAGAGTAAAAAGATTGTCAGATTCTAGGTTGTGAGGATGATTTAGAGGGACCAACAAGAGGTTCGGAAAGGAAGGAAGAAGAATGGGAAAATCTATGGACAATTCCAGTAGGGTTGGGAACCATACCTGGGATTGCCAGAACGGAGCTGGAAACACCAGGGCAGCTTGTTGCCACCTCACCTGGGCGAGTAACCTGCTGATCATGAGGAAAGGCGTAATTCAGAGAAGTTGACCAATCCTGCAAAAAAGCATCTGAAGCTAACTCTAATGGATCTGGGCGCCACCTTTAAAATTGAGGAAGTTCGTAGTTGAGTTGAGAGGGGAAAATATCTATTATCAAGGGACCCCACTTGTCCTGAATTGACTGGAAAATCGAGGTATGAAGTTTCCAGTCACTGACGTCTCCAAGATGTTGTGAGTACCAATCTGCTACAGTATTGAGATCGCTTGGTAGATATTCTGCATGAACTCAAATTTTGTTTGAGTGCCAAAATTGCCAGAAGACTTTTGCTAGTTCCCTAGAGGTTTGGGTTTGGTTCCTCCTAAATGGTTTATGTACCTTACTGCTGAAATGTTGTCCATCCTGAGAATAATAGCACAACAGACTTTGTTTTTTGCAAGGCTTCTGATTGCAAAAGAGCCGGCAAGCATCTCTAAACAATTGATATGCAACCTGGACTCCTATAGTGACCATGTACCTCCAGTCGATATTGGACCACAGTGGGCTCCCCAACCCGTGTAGCTTGCATCTGATTCTAATACAAGATCTGGGGCTGATGCAAAGATTGTTCTACCGTTCCAGGCATCTAAATGGTCCATCCACCATTTAAGTTCTATGCGAGAGTCCTGATCTAGAGAAATAGTGTATGAATACGCTAGACCCTTTCTTAAATGTTGGATTTAGCGCCCGATAATGTAAAGGGCCTGGGAAAATGGCATGGATAGAGGAGGAAAGGAGACCTACTGTTCGTGCTAGAGATCTGAGAGAAATTAAGGAACTGCGTAGAATCTGAAGGATTTTTGATTTTATGAATTGTACGTTTGCCAAAGGAAGATGAAGAGTGGCTGATACTGAATTTCTTTCGAAAAGCAAGAATTGTATTTGTTGGGAAGGGGACAACATGGATTTTTTTTGTTGAGTATAAATCATAGGTCTGATAGAAGAGAACATGTTAGGGTGACATGAGATTGAAGAGAGAGAGAGGACTCTGGTTCATTATAAGAATGTTGTCTAGATAAAAGATGAGTCGGACCCCTTGAGCTCTGAGAAGAGCTACGACTGGTTTCAATAGTTTGGTAAAGCACCATGGTGCTGAAGAAAGTCTGATGGGAAGGGAAGAAAAATGAAAATATTGGTCTAGCCACTGAAATTGTAGAAATTTCCTGTAATCTGGATGTATAGGTACAGTGAGGTATGCATCCTGCAAGTCCAAACGAACCATCCAATCATTTTGGTGTAACGCGTCTCTGAGATGAAGAATTGTTTCCATTTTGAAATGTCGATAGACTACAAAATGGTTGAAGTATTTGAGGTTGATTACTGGACACATCTTTTTCTTTTTCTAGTGAACTAGGAAAATGGAGCTGGTGAAACCTGACGGGTGGGGTTGACAAAGGGCGATTGCTTGTTTCTGTAGAAAGGACTGTACTTTCATGGAAATAAGGTTGAACATTTCTGTTGAAAAACAGGAAAGAAGTGGCAGGGAAACCTGAAAAGGTTTTGAGTAAAGCTCGATAAGCATAACCCTGTACTGTGTTTAACACCCAAGGGTCTGCTGTGATTAACAACCATTTTGGATGAAAAAAGCAAAGACGACCCACTACAGGAGGAAGGCCAGAAAGAAGACTCACTGGTGTGGTTAGAGAATCTGGAACCTTTAACACCGCTGCCTCAGAAACCTCTGCTCTTTAAGGGGAGAATTGAGGCTTATATTCCTGATAGAAGGCATTGTAGGATCCTATGGAACCTTGGTTGTTGTAACCGCAGCCGGCAAAGCGGATCCTGCCTCTGTCAGCCCTGGCAAAAACCCATTGGGAAAACATTTTCTTCAGAGACTGTTGAGCTTCATCTAAAGAAGCAAAGGTGGAAACGTATTTGCTTAACTCTTTTATGAAAGAGTCACCTAAGAGTAGGTCGTCCACCTTGACACCAGGATCCACTGTCGCCAAATTTAACAAATTGGGATCTAATTTAAGCAGGAGTCCTTTTCTGCGTTCATGGGTTAGAGCAGAATTGGCGTTGCCGAGTAAGCAAATAGCTCGTTGGACCCAAAAAGATAATTCCTCAGGATCAATTGTATTGTCTTCTAAACTAGCGGCCTCTCAAAACGCGAGTAAGAGGGCCATCTACATCCAACAGTTTATCCTGACATGAGGACCATGCCTTATCCACACCCTTGTGTGGATCCTTGCCAAATTTGGAAAAGAAGGTCAGAAGAGCTGGATCAATGGTAAGGGTAATTGTGATTATTTGAGGAAGCGAAGGACGAGGGCATTCGGATCTTAGTTTGGCCCTAGTTTGTTTGTCCAGAGGAAAACATAATTTGGATGCTACATATTCCCCAACATGATCCGCAGGGGCCCACTCTGTGGAATTCGGGTAGTGAATATGACTAGGATTGAACATAGGGACTCCGTCCGAATCTGTGACGGTTTTAGGTTTTGAAATATCTTGTGGTGTTATTTTGAGTTTCTTAGCTGGGGGAGAAGATACAAATTCTCTGTTGTCATTGTCAGATAAGTCATTATCTGAATCCATATCAGCCAAATCATCATCCGTGTCTGGAATGGTGGAAACTATAATAGGGGAGGAAATATGCTTGGATTTTGTTTTGCATTTCATGAACGATTTTTGTTTCTCCTGTATCTTACCCTCCTGAGAAGGAGGCCTATGAGGAGCCACATCATCTGCCTTGTGTGAGGGAACCTCACTAACCCATAGCACCAATTTATGTTGTTTTTTAGGCTTAATATTGGCTGAAGGGCGCTTTCTGCTCCCCCCGCAGACTGGGCCAAAATCCTCTTTGACATCATATTAAAAACAGAGTTCTCCCCAAAAAATTATAATGTTTCCATAGAGGCTGAAACTGCCTGTTGTACAGAGGCTTGAATAAAATTATTCAACTCCTCCTTAACTGCATTCTCCTCATCAGGGCCATCCTGTATCAAAGGAGAGCTGTCAATCTCCATAACAAATGGTGAAATCGAAATAAACCAAGACTATAGAAAAAACCTGCAGGAAAGGGGTTAATTTTTAAGGGAGTGGACTGCGGGGACTAAACTCCGCCTGTGGGCGGTAAAATTAGGCCAAAAGGAGTGTGTATGGGGCATGGTTGTTCGAGCCTTTGTTACCAAAAACAGAAGCAGACGAGGCTTGACAGGGGCAGAAAGGAAATCCGCCTTTCCTAGAACAATAACGTGCAATGAAGAAGACCTGAAGAGCACAGTGAGTTTGAGCATGTTGTTCCTCTGAAGCTGTATAAAATGGCGACCGCTGTCTGAGGAACGGTTTAGAATTAGAACGCGAGGGAAACATCGCTCACGAACAGTCCGGCAATGTGCCATCTGAAGGGAATAAAGCGAAACCGAAACGGCGCACAGGGTACAACTGTTAAGCTATTGATATTGCAATATGTCAGATAAATAAACACAAATATAAATATTGTATAGAGAAAACGAAATGTAGTACTTAACTTGACTGCGAGCAGCCTGAAAAAAGGGCTGTTCACAGTCAAGTGACATCATTATACAGTATATGTTATGCTGATTGGTTGTCACATAAGTACTGCCTTTTGCTTCCCATTGGCTTGTAACCTTCGCCACCTGGGATTTGTAGTTTATTTGTTTTTCTTGACTGCTGCTATTAAATTATAACAAGAAAAGAAAATCATATTAGGAGAGCCTCTGGTCTTGACATAAAATTAAGATAGTGTGTTGTATTAGCTCTGATTCAGTCGCATTTTTATTGACTTTCATCCAGGTAATTATTTTTGCATACAAAAACAGCAATGGTATGTCAGAAGGAAAGGAAAAGGCAAAACAAAATGAAATGTAAATTTTTAGAGGGTAATAAACAGATTGTTATGTTAAATAACTGGACACCATTTGATGATAGTTCTTTCTGGCTCGTCCTGCCCAGATCCCTTGGAAAGCAGCCACTTTCAGGTTGACCTTGCCCTTAAATGACAATTTTAAATGGGGATTCAAGAAAATAACCTAACTCCGGGAAAGAGCATATGGCACAAAATTATTGTGGTTCTTACAAGTAATACAGGGAGGACCACCATGTTAATCTACATGGTATTTATTGATTGGAAACTTCTTAAAAGTACTGTTTATAACGGAATAGCCCCAATTTCACTTAGCTAGTGAATGGGTAACAAGGAGCGCTGTCTTGAGGCACAAGGATTTTCTTAGGCTGGCCATTTCTCTAATACATCAGGCTTCCCTCTTGATACCATTACAGTTTTTGCACGATATCTTGTCCAGCTGTAGCATCGGGTCCTTGGTGTCCTTGGTGGTTTTGGCAGATGGATTTGTTCTTGTTTCTGGTAGATATTATTTAGGTATGTAACCTTTATAGTTTTAGTCTGCTTATCCTTTACTCCTCATCCTTTATCCATATGTGCCCTTACCCTGCCCAAACTGCCTGGCCAGGTCCTCACTGAACCGGAACAAAAGCATCCCAAGAGCAGTTTTGCCCGGATGAGGGCTTTTCAGTCAGGTGTAGCTTGGTTCCAGTGGCTCAGTGAGCATGAGCTTCACACATGGGCATACCCTTGGCCACTTAGGACATTACATCAAGCATACAAAAGGCGATAGGACAAATGATAGCAAAAAGTCTGCCCCTTTGTATTCACTCAGGGTAGTATTCCAACACATCATCCTTGTAACATCTCAGAATGGACCCAGCCATATCGAATTCAGTCCTGCTACAGTAGTAACATTCCAACCTAAACTGTGAGGCAAGGCACTTCCTGAACCAGAACACAAGCAACCCAATGCAAGTCTTTACTCTGCAACTTTACTCTGTAGGTAAGTGTTTTTAGGGTTAATGGGTGGGTAGAAGTAAAGGGATGTAAGGGGTATTTAAGGGTTTAAGGTTGGGTAAAGGTAAAGGGTGGTAAGGGTGATTTTAGGGTTGATGGGTGGGTGGAGGTAAAGGGTATAAGGATTATTTTAGGGTTAAGTAGTGAGTAGAAGGTTAAGGGTGATTTTAGGGTTAAGGGGTGGATAGAGGTGAAGGGATAAAACGGTTTGTTAGGGTTCAGGGGTGCGTAGAGGCAAAGTGAGGTAATTTTATTTTATTTTTTAAAGGAGGTGTTCCGGGATTTACCATCCCCAAAAAACTATAAAAAGGGGAATTTTGAATGGTAGCCCTCCAACAAAACAAAAAATTGATTATTTGCGATTGACCTCCCAAAAATATATATGTATGTCTAAATATATACATTTATAAATCACACTGTGGCAGTCGCCACTGTGAGTTCTAGTTAGGAATGAGTTTCCATAGGAAATAGATTTTTTTGTTTTGCTAATAAGTTTGGTGCCGTTGCCCAAATCTGCACAAAGCTACCCAAATAAGAGGTTCATCCACCTCAAGTCCTACCAAAGATTGTTTGGGGTGATTCGTTAAGCAGGGGCTGAGAAATGTGGAGATCGCAAAGCACGTTTTTCCCATGCAATTTCCCATAGGAACTTTAGACAACGCCACAGCCAAAATGGCTTAATGGAATTACACCAAATTTGATCTTGACCAAGAAAGCATGCTTTCTGTGATTTGGTGAAAATACATTCAGCCATTTGAGAGAAAAGACGCTTCAAAATATATAGATATCTAGCAATGCAGTACTATTTAGGGAGTACTGAGTACTTAAGGAAAATATAACAAATGAAGCACTCTGACAGACCATGCACTGCAGTGGGTTGGGGTAGTTAGGTATGGTAATAAAATCTCACTTTTGTTTAAAAAAAAATACAAATTCACTGAAAAAAACAAAACAAAGGTTAGCATGACATTATAGTTAGGCATGGTAATACCTTACTTTACATTAAAAAAAAAACTTAGAAATTCACTGAAAATTAAAGGTTGAAGTGACATTATAGTTAGATGAAAATGTTGTTTAAAAATACCATTTTAAACTTTTAAAAAAACACTGGAATTCACCAGTTATAGTTGACTGAAGTAACGTTAACTTTCACCCCCGATATGCACTGCTTATGACCTCACATACTGCATCACTCATGACATCTTCTATGATATTGATCATACCACTGAAGACATCTGAAATTACATCATTGTATGGCACGTGAGCAAGTTATATTTACTTCAGTTAACTCTACCTGTGAATTTCAGTAATTATTTTGGTTTAAAATGTGATTTTTTAACTGATATTTTCACCTAAATATGACGTCACTTCAACCTTTGTTTTTTAAGTCAAGATATATATATATATATATAGATATATATAGATATATGTATATATATATTTGAGGAGTGAAGGCAGCTATTATTTTCATTGTGAGTAAAGGCGTGAGGAGTAAAGCACCTACAGAGTAAATGTACGCAGACTAAAAGTTTGTAGACTAACATCTGATAATTACCATATGAGTAGCTTTGGATTTGATTTGAAATTCTTAACACTTGGTCCTCTTCTCAAGGAGTTAAGTAATTACTGTGGCCATTTCCTATTACAATAGGGTCAGATATGAGTTCCAAATTGGGCACGAAATGTCCTCAAGACATACTTTAAGTTTCACCAACCTTGCTGATAAGCCATGACAAGCTTGTGTTCCCCGCGGTGTTGTTAGGTTCCATTTTTGCATTTTTCAGCACATTGGTCATGAGCATACTTCTCTTGTGGTGTACCAGACCCCAGGTTCTCTTGACCCTAAATTTTGCATACAAGATGTCAGAGTTGAAAGGGGGCCAAGACTGAACTGCCAGCATTAAAGGTTGGTTTGAGAGTTCCTTGAAGATGTCAGTCCCTATCATTTGAGTGGGGAATATAATTTCAGAAAGATATGTTCTTTCCTGAGGAAGGAATCTTAGGTGTAACTTGCATCCCTACCTTTTAGCACTGTCAGCTTTAGAAAACTACAGATAGAGACATCTAGCCACAGGTTCCTTACTTTAGAATCTTCTCCATGTGCGAACTGGATCCAGAAACTTTTTCCCCCAGCACGTCTGCGCATCGGAAGAGGGCATCGAGTGACTCTGTAATGACATCATCCCCCAGATGTGACATCAACGGAGTCCATATAACCTCCTCTTTGACACACCAACGTCACTTCGTTCTTTTCTGTGCTTGCAATGCAGATCCGGTAACAGTTTACTACCAGGCCCTTTTTGGCGTACTTTGACGTTTTCGTTGACCGAACAGTGTGCTCTTTCCTGTCTGTGTCTTCAGAGTTTAAAACCTGTGGGCCCTGTGGACAACAAATGTCGGCCTCGGACCCCCACTCAATTTGTCTGTCATGCCTGGGTGAGCACCATGACTCCGTAGAGTGTGACTCTGTTCTCAACTTTGGCTGAAGGTGCTGTGGGAGCATCGTATGAAGCTTCTGGCATTGTGGTAGTCGGAGCTGTCCCAGATTTCTGGTCGACCACGGTCCCCTTCTCGTACTAAGGTCCGTTCACGGGCTCTTCAACTAGTCATTCTTGTGGATGTTATTCTCCATCGATTTCACGCGGTGAGTCACAAAACAAGTGGCCGAAGTAACTACAGTTGTCAACTTCACGGCGTACAGCCTCCCACCCTTCCTCGGTTGAGGTGTTGAGGCTCGTGTCTTCCCCGCTTTTCCCTCCCTTTCCTGGGGCAACTCTGACCGAGATGCGTGAATTTTATGATTCACTTCATGCTATCTTAGGGAAATCACCTTCCCCTGGAGCACCTTTGGTCCCCAAGGAGGTTCAGGAGGCCTTGATGGTGTCCACGCTGGTGGGTTCGGCCTTGGCTTCTGTGAGGCCTTCTGCTTCGGCTGTTGAATTAGTTACGGCGCCAGTGTATAGCCCTTTTGGGTTTTCATCTTTGGCGCCTGTATCTGATCAGCCAACCGAAGTCGTGCCATTCTCCCCATCTTATGTTGAGACAGCATCCTTTTGGTGCCGGTCATGCCAGTCACTCTCCCTCTGGTTCCTGGGGGGTGCCCTCAAGTTTTTCCTTCTGAGGGACATAGTTTTGAAGGTGTTAAGGAAGAATTGGGGTTTCCTCACAATGCTCAGCCTCCTGTGGAGGGCTACTGTTTGAATGATCTAGGGGCAGCTAGTGGTTTGGACTCTTCTCCTGCCTCTGGCCTCCTTTCCCCCGTGGTCTTGCTATGGAGGGAAGTTCCTCTCTAGCTGTCAAGCTGAGGAAAGTTGCTGAAGTTTTAGATCTGACACTTCCCTCCGTGGAATTGTCTACTGATCCTCTGATTGGTGTCCTCCATCACAGCCAAACGGGTTGAGTCAGTACAACCTTACAGTGAAGCCCTACATGACACTTTGTTAGGGGCTTGGACTAAGCCTGACACAGGGGCCCCTGTTGATTGGACTATATCTCACAGGCACCAAACAGCCCCTGGTGATTCGGCCTGCCTCCTACGGCATTCTACTCCTCCCAATTTGGTGGTGCAGGCTGTTGTGGGATCGACTCTCTCATGTTCCTTCTGACAGATTCCAGAAAACTTGACACTTGTGGCAGGTGTATCTTCTCTCCGCTACTTCTGCTCTTTTAATACGTCTTGTGGTCTTGGATTTTTTTCCCATTCATTGTGGGACTCATTGGAACGCATCTTGTCATCACTGCCAGATGATACCCGGAACGATCTTGCCTCTGTGAAATGAGATGGCCAGCAGGCAGCTAAATTAATAATTCGTTGTGGTATGGATACCACTGACTCTGCGTGTCAGGCAATGGCCTCTTGAGTGGCACTACATCGCCATGCCTGGTTACATACCTTCAGATTTTCAGAGGCTGTTCAAGCCACTTTGATTGACATGCCTTTTAATGGTGCCCATTTATTCGGCGCACATGCTGACACTGCGTTTATGCATTTTTGCGATAGTCTGGGTTGAACAGCAAATTAGCTCAGTTCCTCTCTACACTTTGCCTAGCCAGTTCCTTCCATACTGGTTTGTGTGGGGGACATTCGTCTTTACTTTTTCTCACAGATGAGCCATGCTTGGGCAGTGCCGTGAGGTTTTTCTTTCCTGTGCCTGTTCCACCGAATGATAGCACTTTCTTTTTCATACTGTCAATTACAGGTTATTGTTTTTTACCCTCCCTGGGGCAAAGCTCGCCTTGGGACCCTATGAGGGTTTTCATGCCTAACGCTTCAAGGCTACTTGCTTAGTGGTGTTTTGTTAGCATTGTGCAGGTGCACTGTTGCTTTACTCTCTGTTCTACAATAGGCATTGCAGAAGTGGTAGCTTTCAACTTCAGGCTTGTCAATGACAGCTCTACAGCTTGTTGTGTGTGTCTTAAATAATACCCCATATACAGGTCTTACAGTTTTCTTTACTCTGAAGAAGAGCTTGGGCTCAAGAGTTGATACCTCCATGATAAGTACCTTATTCTAGGTGGAGTATATTTGGTATCCTTGGTGAGCATATATATGTATAAATAAATGCTGGGCTGGGACTGCTCAGCTTGTAAACTATTAGTCCTTCAATGAGGGTACAGATTTCTTCCCTCTGTAAGGTGTTATTTTTTTCTAACTTACAAGATTTAGTATCCCTTATGGGGAAGGTTTGATATATGAAACTCCAGGAGTCTAAGTATATTATTTACTTTCTGATAAGGGAGTGTATTTAAATACACCTCTTATTAATCATGGGTATTATGTAGAAGTGTCTTTTTTACTTTAATGTGCTATATGTGTGATGTTCAACAGCAGAATGACATTCCATTGACGGTATTATACCCCATTGAGGATGTCTGCCCTAAATTCCTTCTTGTGTTTTTAAATAAGGTCGCCCTTCTTTATTCGTTCATATGGGTTCTACTTTTACCCTTGTACTTGCATTATGTTTGAGTGATGCATGACATTGCTTGTAATTAGGGCTCCTTGTTTTATGGTTTTTATTTTTTTAGCATTTCCGTCTGTATTTATCAATATTTATTTTTTCGCCATCTTACTGGTATTTATCCATATTTATTTGGTATTTTGAAAATAAATGGAGTCGTAAAATGGTATATTTCAACATTTATTTAACTGGTAAACATGCTTGCATGCTTTGCTGCCTGTCAGGTTATGCCAAACTAAGCGGCAAATGTAGCAAATACTACACCCATGGCTAAAATCAGCTCTATAATACAAATATATGTTAACCTATGCCTGTATTTGGGAAATCTTATCCTGTTGCTTAACTTCCCATGCTGTCTATCTGCTCAGCTGTTGTCCTGGAAATCACAAAAGACAGCATGGAGGGTCACCCCCAAGAGGCACATGTTTCTGTATATTTCAACATTTAGAAATAAATACAGACAGGAAACACATTGATTTCTGTCTGTATTTATCCGTAAAAATCAGTTAAAATGGAAAACTGGGAGCCGTACTTATAATTGATAGTAAAAGTTCTCTACTTCTGCTAGATTTAGTACGCTGTACACCAGAAGGTTATTGTCTTGTGAGCCTTAAGACACAATGGCCCATATTTATATTTTTTTCGCGCCGCATTTGCGTCATTTTTTGACGCAAAAGCGGTGCAAACGTACAAAATACAATTGTATTTTTACAAGTTTTTAGTTTTGTTAACAAAAAAAGTATAAATATGGTCCAATATGTTTATGTTTTTAGGGATCTGTCATATAGTCATTACAGTTTGGTGGCTATTCTACATTCTTTGTGTAGACATTTGTTGGTTTATACATGTCCTTTGAACATTATTGTTTCCTTTTCCCAGCATTATGCATTGCTTTTATAGGTCTCCAAGGAAACAAAGCCTCTCGGCGATTCTATTAATTCTGTTGTGAAGAGAGCTTAATATTCTTGACTCTCTAGGGGTTGTTATTGCGCTTTTGCGTTGTTATTTAGGATTTCCCACTGTTCTGAAGGAAATTTCCCTCTGATGGTGTACATTTTCTTCTCTATGGAGATGCTCATATATGTTTGTACATGAGGGGAATAGCTGCCTCATAACTTCTACTTTTTGTAGAAGACCTTTTTTTACTATATTGAAGTTTTGATGCTCTTCTAGGGAACTAAAAATAGATCAAGTATTTGTAAAGTGCAGCAAATCACCTGTGAGGGTCTCAAGGTGCTGAGGTTTGTCAAATATTGACATCATTCAGCCGACTCTGGTTGTTTGTAGTTTAGGTTAAAACTTTATGGAGTGTTGTCCCTAGTTGGAATATACAAAACCAGTTGGATTCTTTTTATTTTTGAATCCTTTAAATTTTCCAGTTTATGTAAGGGAGACATTTTCTATATGATCTGTAGAAGGGTCTCTATTCATATAGTAGGGTCACATACTAACCTTAGTTTACACTAGGTTATCAAGGTTCCTTTTTCAAAACTATTATGATATTCAACCTTCTACTACCATTGCTTGAGGTGGTGTTTCAGGCAATTTGCATTAGTCTGACGGTTTGGATGACTGTTGCTTTCCTAAGTGGTATGATGCCCACTATAGGCTCCATACTGTTATGTTGGTGTGGTCTGACTGATTACTCAGCTTTCTTTTTGTATCTATAAGACATATATATATATATATATATATATATACATATATATATATATATATATATATATATATATATATATATATATATATATATATATATATATATATATATATATATATAGCCTAGAGTATTTGTATTTTCTCTGCTTGAGTTTGGTAGGAAAAAGGCTGATTCTATGTCAGTAGTTGCTATTGTTGTATTCTGCTTTTTTAAAAATAGTTTTTTTTTTGTTTTAGCCATGAGAGATGGAGCTTTCTCTGTGACTTTTTACAGAGCAGGTCTGGCTAGGATAGCACTTAATATGACGAAGAGGTAATGCTCAGTGGCATGGCCTGCTGATCTATATTTCACAAGTATGGAACACGCAGTTCGGGTCTGAATATATGAGCATATGAATTCATATTCATAGGGTAATTTGGCTAAATTGCCCTTCTGTTATCAGTGACATTTTACCCATGCTTTCATGTTCTTTGTGACTTTTATTACTGTTGTCTTTTTACCAGTTCTTATGGGGTGACAATGCATGGGTTCAGATCCCATTAAGGTTGCAAATAGTTTTATATTTATATTGTTGGGTCGCTTCCGATGCAGATTTGTCATGCTAACATGAATAATGTTATTCCCATGTTTTTTAAATATCTTATAACTTTATTTACCTGTGGTTCCTTCCACATGTTTTTATGTTGTAGAGTATGTTATTTCTCACCTAAATTGTCCCGGACCCGTTTTGTTCTATTTAGAGACTTTTAATGGTCTCAGTTCGCAGACCCTCCTCCGGGGATGGTATTACTTTGGTGTCTGATTCAAAAGTAAGGAATCTGCGGATAGATGTCTCTAGCAGATGAACAAGTTACTTACCTTCACTAACACAATATCTGGTAGAGACAGGATCTAGCAATAGATTCCTTAACGACCGTCATAGCCTCCTCGCTCTGTGAACCGAGTCCTCTTTTGCCTCAAAGATTTTGTTATGGAAATTCAGATCCTGAACTGATAATTCAGTGCCTATTTAACACAAGGGAGTCTTGTATTTTGGCACACTGTTTCGAGAGGCAATTTCTGTATGTGGCTCCACGTTTTGAGCGTGGAAAAATAGTCACAGAAGAAACTAATGTCGGAGAGAAGGTTGCATGGACTCCGTTGACGTCACATCTGGTGGATAACGTCAGTATGGAGTTGCGTGACACACTCTCCCAATGCGCAGACATGTTTGGGGGAAAAAAGTTTCTGAATCCAGTCTCGCACCAGAGGAAGATTCTAAAGTAAGGACTCTTTGGCTAGATCCTGTCACTGGCAGATAATACGTTACAGAAGGTAAGTAACTTGTTCAATAAGGGCATATGGATGAGGGAGAGAGCTGCACCGTCTTGTTATTCCTACACAACTTAATGTTTTAGTTTCTGTAGTGGGCGATTGGACGAGTTTAGCCTGTGTTTTTTTTGGTCAATATTTTTGGTGCAGAATTCTTCAGCCTCAGTGTTTCCTCTTATTTCTCGGATCCAATCCCTTTGGGTGGTTACGAAGAACATATCTCGAGGTGACTGGCTTTCTTTACCTGCCAGACTGAAGTATAAGGCTTTCGTTCCTACATGGCAGTTTATGACTGAGTAGTGTGACTCACACACCATCTCTCACTAGTAAGGTTTTGATGGATACCTTATTTTGGGAATCGAATGCACCCTTAAATATAAATGAAGGGAATGGTGAAGTATTGCCAATTTGATGAAATGGTATGGTACCCTTTCGTTTTTTAAGTGCATTTAGGTAATTCTACCTTTGAGGTTAATTAGATTTTTCGATATAGCATTTACTACAATAGTTCTGTTAATTTCATCAAATTCGTTTTTCCATGTGTATATTTTAAGACTATCGAACATAACTGTTTGCAATTGCATTTATGTAGTTCTTCATATCATGCTGTGACATCAGTGAATGGCTTGCAAAGGTTTTGGCCCATAAGTGACCGTTGTCTGCGATACAAATGGACTTTGATTCTCTGCCCCAGTCAGAATACAAAAAATGCCACTGCAAGCACATCCTTGTCCAGTGACGTAATGCATTGGCCAACTTAGCAAATTATCAGATCGTTTTATTGGAGTAACGTACTAAATGTATTATATTTTTCTTTTAGACTCATATTAATATATCAAAAGTCCGTTATACAATTTTGTATAAAGCATGATGGCTTTCTTCTTTCAGAGAAATATATCGCAAATGGTGTGAACAGCGCCATCTCTTTCCAAATGCTACGTAAATATCAGTCAGTTATCTGACTTAAAATAAGACTTAAATGCAGTTTTAAAAATAATTATTATTGTGGCATAACTGGCGTGTTTCTGTTGAATTTTTTTTAGATCTTCTTATGAAAGGCTGGGCTCGGGACACTTCAACCCGAAAGGTATTGCACATTTCAAAATTACTTAATCACATCGAATGTTTTTCATATCACTTTAAATATCAGACTTCTGTTCTTGAGCCATCCACACATTTCCCCTCGTGTGGCTGTACGGTGGAATATTGCATTCTGCACCTTAATTAAAATTAATAACTAAAAAACAAATGGGGGAGATAAGAACAATTATTTGGTTCTAGCCACTGTCTCATCCCTTATGTTATGTAGCGGTCTACAGTTGAATACGTTTTGTTCAAACACCATGTTCACATACAAAATGCGCGAGCAAATATTATATACCCCATTAACATTCAAACTAGTCATTCAGCAGGGGCGTAATGCAAGCCCCTGCAGCACGAAATGACGCTAATGTGGCATTAGAATGGCACTAGGGGCTCTTAAATATGCCCCTAGGTCCTCCCCAGAATAGGTGGTGGGGGAAATACAAACCATCCAAAAATAGGAAAGAATCAGTGTCATTTTTATGTGTCTAAATACTTACTTTATTTTAAAAAGCTAAAAAGTAGCAAGAAAAATACAGAAATAGTTACTATGTACGCTGTACAGGAGAAAAGGAAAAGAGAGAGAATAGTAATAGAAAAACAGGTCAAACCATCAAAATGCAAAGCATCGAAAGCTTGAAAATACAATATACATTTTTTTAAAGTGCTGTAAAAAACCAAACCACTTAAAGAAAATAATTTTACGAACTGTGAGTGTAAGAGAAAGCCTGATCTCTGGAGGGATGAAATTCCGACGCTGTGGTGCGGCACTGGAAAACTCCTGAGCACAACATTTGTCTTGGCAAACTTTTGCAATTTATAGGTGCTCATTGACTGTTCTCCTTGTCAGTCTGGACCAAATGGCGGTCTTCATTTTGACAGTCAGGTACATGTTCCAAATTTGGATCTATACTTCTATGTAGCGCAAGCACCATATCGATCTCCTGTTACCGTGCTAAAGCCAGCACACCAGTTATGATCCTTGAGAGAGAACAAATACAAGAGGACACTCTTCAAACTGTGGTTGCTGCCAAACCTAAAATACCTAAGGGGCTGAGATAGTATCTTCCAGCTGGGCCTGTCATGAAATAGGGGAAATACTAGGACACCCTCAGTTATCCGTTACCCACTAATCACCCTAATGACGGGAGGAGTCTGTGATTGCCTCTCTGCAGAAGGTCGATAGAAGGCAAATGGGCCAATTGTACCAAGGAGGCAAATTCTTACCAACTAAGCATATAGGGCAAAGGGACAAAAAGATACAGGTACCTTTAGATATTTTCATCTAAAGCATGCTCAAGAAGCATAAACCTTAGACAGAGATAGACATCAGTCTGTTGATAAGTGACAGGGGTTGATAGATGACAATATTGAGATCGGGACCTGCAAGTATGGACCATGTTAGAGCCCTCAGGTGCCAGCTATATGCAGCGGATCTCTTCAGTCATACAGTGCTTATTCCAGTCATGGTATTGAATGATTGGTTAAACTGAACATGCTCAATAGTAGTTCTAGACTGCTGTGGTGTGTTTAATTAGGACAGCCAGGTGTTGTACCCTGTTGTGAGTATAGTCAGCTATGTACCCTTAGCTAACTATGATTCGTTAGTAGCGTGTGTTTTCAGTTTTTCTGGCAGGCTCTTCATTAAAGTAAGACAAGGTGACCCTAATGTAGCATTTCATGGTGTATCCCTTAGTCAGTTGGAGAGCAACCAATGTACTGCTGCAGTTGTGGCACTCAGCTATTAGAAGGTCAAAATGTTGTTTACCAGGACTTTGGTGGCTTTTGCTACTCGACAAGCAGAGGCTTTTCAGGTGATCTATGTTGTTATTCTATGTTTATCACTTGAACTTCATTTGTCAGGTTATTTATTGTGGGAATGTCCAAGTTGTCACTTCCTCCCTGAATTTTAGGTGATCTTGTGCAATCGTTTTTTTCTGGTAAGAGATTCCAGAGTTTTGGGGCACCAAAGTGGGTGACAATAGTCTGTGTAGTTCATGGTGACACGTTGGTAAGTTAGAATGTGCTTCAGTTTTGGCATTGTACAGAAGGTATTTTTTGGTAATTGTATTAACATGCAGCTAGGGGTAGGGTTAAATCCATGGTCACTTCAAAATTTCTGAGTTCAATGAATGTTACTGGTGGGGCGGATGTGTTCCTGGGGACATATAAAGGTGGGCTGTCCCATTGTCCACAACTCATGATCTCAGCTTCATCTATGGCAAGCTTCATCTTTGTCACTCTACTTGATTTTTTGCATGCCCTATTGTGGCTTAGACTGATTTTATCATAACTGTTGTGGGTTGTCCATTTTTGTTAAAGACTTCTCACTTCCACTTTCAGTCACTTTATCTTCTCATTATATCATGGCATCCTTTTCTTGCAGTTGTTTCCAGGAGAAGTTTCAGTGGTGTTTGTTTGTCCAGCATGTTTAATTTAATCATCACATTTTCAATACTGTGCATAGAAACAATCAGTTCTGTGTTTAAAGCTAAAATAACAGTTTGTCCCTAGATAATATGAAGAGTTTTTCCTGTCATCAATACTTATGTCTAAGATGATCCTACTCTATTGGATGTTCGCATAAATGTTGTCACAAGAATTGTGATTTGCTATTGGAAGCAATATTTTCTGGTAAGTACTTCTAACTGCAGATTCCTCGCCTTTAGAATATTCTCCAGGAGCCAGACTGGATCTGGAAGTTTTAACAGTAGTGCTCCTGCTCCTTCTTTTCTAGTTGGCAGACAAAATTGCTACAAATTGCTTTTCTGGTGTGTAAGGGAAGGATGTCCCCAACGAAGACAACAGAGTTCAACAGCGGGATTATACTCTGACGTTCCTCAAGTGGATCCCTTTTGAGCCAGTGCATAGCTGCTTGTTACAACTGATGATTCTCAAAACTGTCTTCCTCATCTGAATAACTTCAACATGTTGCATGAAGGAGCTCAAGTCTCTCTTGGCGCAGCAGCCCTACACCCTCTTTTTTCCAGACAAATTGGTGTTGAGAACCAGGGCAGCTTTTTTTGTTGAAAGTCATGACTCTGTTTCATGCTGGGCAATCCATTACCATACCAATGTTCTTTGCTCTGCTTCACTGCTCAAAGGAAGAGGTAACACTGCATCAGCTGGACCTCAAAAGAGCCTTAAGCTTTTACACCGATACCACCCAAGGCCACTGTATGAACAGTCAGAATTTTGGGGAGCTCTTAGAGACAAAGAAAGGTAAGGTGGTCCAGAAAGGACTTTGTTAAGGTGTATAGCCCTCTGCATTAGGACCTGATAGGCATTGGCCATAAATCAGCCTCCAGGAGGGTGGAGGGGTCATTCCACCATGGCTGCAACCACTGCATCGGAAATTTTGTGTGCTAATGTGGCGTTAAGGAGGCCATTCTACTTTGCCATATTTACGAAGTGGCATAATGCTTGCATTGTGTCACTTTGTAACCCCTTGTGCCACATTATGCCTGCGCCAGGCACAATGTCTGCAAGGGGGTGTTCCCCCAAAGGGAGGCCCATAAAATGGCACAGTGAAATTTACCATTTTTCACTGTGCCATTTTTAGCATAATTTTTGCTGGCGGGATTGTTTTGTGCAGGAAGGGATACAAAACAATCCTGGGAGTCATTTTCTTTTTTCTATGTGTGCTGCAAAATGCAGCACACACAGAAAGAGGAAACAGCAAGGAGAAATAAAGATATTTATCTGGGGATGTGTATGGTTTTGACGCATTACCAGGTTTACAGATTCTTGTAAATCTGGGAATGCATCAAAACCCCTTGGTGTTGTGTGGGAAAACCTACTGCAAAGCCCATTGAATGCCTCCCTGATGCAGTGACATGTGCTCCTTTGCCTTACACCATATTTACTCGCCCATTAACAACCACGCAAAGTGTCTGCACGGCCTTGTAGATATTGGTCTGTACTATGTGCCACCAGTGCATCCCAAAACATGACGCACCACCGGCGCATGGGGCTTGTAAATATGCCCCCAAATACTAATGTGGTCCTTTTGACTTCTCTTTGTATCACTTTGCAGTGACGCAAAATATAAGTGTTAGACCAGGCATCCTTAGCGTGGTTTCCCCTTTTTGATATCGAACCTCCTGTTTTTCTGACTTAATTTTGCTGGCTTTTATGAATCTGTGCACTTTACCACTGCTGACCAGTGTTAACGTGCAGGTGCTTTGTACTCTAAAAACATGGTAATATTGGCTTCTCCATAATTGGCATATTTAATTTACACGTAAGTCCCTAGTAAAGTGCACTGCACGTGCCCAGGGCCTGTAAATGAAATGCTACTAGTGGGTTGTGCCAACCACTACAGTAGTCTTTCAAACATGTCTCAGGCCTGCCACTACAGAGCTTGCGTGTGCAGTTTAAACTACCATTTTGACTTGGCAAGTGTACCCACTTCCCAGGTCCAAACCTTCCTTTTTATAAGTCACCCTGAGGTAGGCCCTAGTTAGCCCCAAGGGCAGGGTGCAGTGTATTTAAAGAGTTGGACATACATTTGTTTATTTACCATGTCCGAATACGGAAAAAAATTTAAATTCGTTTTTCACTACTGCAAGGTCTATCGCTCTTGCAGAGGGAAACGCAGGGGTGCGCCGTATTCTAGTAAATACGGCGCATCCCTGCATTTCTAAAGTGACGCAGTGCAGCACTGTCAATTTTGGCGCAGCACCACCCTGCGCCACTTTTTAGTAAATCTGGCCCATAATTTTTAAAAATTTGTATCTCAACTTCTACTGATTGGATTTTTGTCGTTTTGGTTTGTTTTACTCAGATAAATATTTTCTATTTTTCTAAACTGGTGTTGTCTTTTTGTGGTGTCTTTCACTGCACAAATACTTTACACATTGCCTCTTAAGTAAATCCTGACTGCTCTGTGCCAAGTTACCAGAGGGTGAGCACAGGTTAATGTAGGGTGTGTATCTGACTTACCCTGACCTGTATTATGGTCCCTACTTGGACATGTGCATTTCCCTGCCAACAAGAGACCCAATTTCTTACAATAAGTATACCTGGACCTAAGTTTCCTCATGACTCATCTTCCCACTTGAAATCCAAGGGTAGACAAGGGCATGAAAAATGTTAGGTTATGTAAAGTAAATATCACAAACCCACATTGCAGTCAGCTCTACCCTGACGGAGAAGTGTTATAAAGGCTGTGTTTGAAAGCTCGAATATTTATAGTTTTCCAGGAGTACTCACATTCGTAATATTCATACATGTCGACTATTGACAATGGGAATGTTCCCGCAAATGGAACCATAACACAAAAATACAGTTTCTTGGCAAACATATTTTTCACTATGGAATATATACTTTTCCATACAACCTTAAAGATGTATAGAATGTATGGATTGTTCTCTGTCTATAAAAACAGGCTTGAAACACACTCACTTATTCCTTGACAGTAGTAAATGTGTATCAATTTTCTTCGGGCACAGCTATACATATACTACCATTTGAGCCCAGGAAGATGATTGTCACCTTCCATCCAAAGTATGGCAGTCTTTTGTTATGCACCATAGAGGAGGTGTTCCATTTTGATTGCTTGCATTAGTACCCTTTACATACTTACTATGCCACTGATTTCCACTTTGCTACCTTGTGTTACTTTGCACTGAGTAAGCATTGCAAGGGTGAAGCATGGCGTTCCCATGCACCCATTTATATGTTTCGATACAAATCTAGATTTACATAGTCTTGTAAACCTGAGTTCATACCAAAATGGTGCTCTTGTCCGACCGAGGCATATCAAAGAGAAATATCTTTATTTCTCCTCATTACTACCTCTTTCCTATGGTGGAAGGGTGCTTGCGTTGGCACTAGGAACTCCCAGTGCACCATCACAAGAGGAGAGATCAAAAATGCTTTATATCTTAGTTTCTGCATTCTCCGTTTCATGCAGTGTTGTGCAGTGCAGGAAGTTTGACACTGCACCGCATTGCCTGAAATACTAGTAAATATGCCTACCAATCTATTGACAGATCCATGCTATTCATGCATTCTCCGTCCATCACATGGTCTGACCTGTACTAGACCTCCTAGAAGTTCTGAATTCATGCTTTTAACAGGGGTCAGATTGAAAGAGTTTTTATACACTCTGCATTTTCTCCTTTTCTGAAGATACCCATCAAAGGTCTTCAAGAGTTGTCCATTTTAAACATGATCTCCAGTATTCCTCTTGACAAAAGTATTGAACGTAAGGTCACGCACATCTTCAGTGCTACCTGGAAATGCGCTCAATCCTCCATGGCCAGGATGTCGAGCTGCATTTAGAATTTGGTTTAAGTAGGATACCTGCCACAAATTGGAGGATAATTCATCTGCCCTATTTACAGTGTATTTAAATGCACATGTATACACTTTTGGTGGGTGCACAACATCATCCAATAATGTATGTGTATACACTCTAAATATAGTAGATGGGACATCTACCAGTTTTGGTATTCACTCTAAATATGGTGGATGGAACATCTGCCAATCTGTGGCAGCTGTGCCTCATCCACCAAACTCCCGATGCCAATCATACAGCGTGGAGCCTAGAGACGTAAGCAAGTATGACAGACATAGCCCTCAGTGGATCCAATCCCCCTTCACCGATTGAAATCAACATATCAGAATCAGGGTCATTTTCATATAAGTAAAAAAAGATCATGTACAGCCTTCTGCAGGGTTCCTCATATTCAACGCTGTTATTCGCATGTACAAGGCCACTACTTGATGGAAGTAATTTTATAGTATTAATTATAATTCCAAAGGTATGCATTCAGTGGTTAATATCTGAATGGATAAGGGCCCAAAGCACCATAACAAGCTGTCAGAGTGCCTTTGTTATATTTTATTCTGGGTGAGGGACAGCCATGAAATTGTTTGAGAAAAGTGAAGAACAAAACGATGGACGTCAATTCACCATAGTGCCAGCGGTAGCAAAAGGGACAACACACATGCCATTTGACGTTGACCTTCACTCACACACATGCTTACACATACAAATGCACACACTCATACACACGCTTACATAAACACTCTCTCAATCACAAGCATGCACCCAAAAATAATTTTAAAGCATTTTTTACCTACCTCAGCTGCCAGATAAGGTCATATTCCAGCTAATCGTACTCCATTATTTATCACACTATTAGTGAATAGCATGATATTATTCACTATTAGGGTAACAAAAAAACTGACTGAAAACCAGGAGCGCAAACCGACGTCCATAAGGGTGAGCAGCCCCTGTGTTCATGGCATTGATTTTGCCACCTCTGAGGCCAGGAGTTCCAAGGGGCAAGCCTGAGTCGCAGTTGCAAGACCTGTAGACCCCTAAATGACCTCCATGAACAGAAGCATGTGATTTAATGACGATCTGTTACTACCCTACGAAATATCAACTCCTTCCTATCTGATGGTGATACACACATTCTAGTTACCATCCTCCAGTGCCCCATCCTCTTTCTAGTACCTATAAATCCTAGATCAAACACTTCCCAGACTCCATCCCAGAATTCTTTAATCAAACGTACAATTACCTCATTCCGGCTCCTAAATACTACCTTATCTGTTATACTCGACAATAAACTCACACAAGCCTTTAACTTGAACTCTCAGCTACTCACATTCTACTAGCCATAACTTTCACAGCTCTGGATCTGGATATCACCTAGCATCATGAATCTAAAAACTAAAATGAGCACACTTCTATACTCCAGGGGACATATTTATGAGAGCTTTGCATTGCCTTTGCACCACCAAAGTGGTACATGCGTGACCCAAGGCTCTAAGTCAGATTCATGAAGCCATGCAAAGTCACTGTGCATGTCTTTGAGTGGCCTCAGAAGCCTGGAGTAGCACAACACAGAACAAGTCACTGCATTGCGCCACTCTCCCCTGGGTAGACATTCCATGAGTGTTGCAATGGGTGTTCCCTGGCAACACCCATGGATTTGACGTATCCCCAGACTTACAAGACCATGTAAACCTAGGAATGTGCCACAACCTTACGTTTCTCCAGGGGAGGCACAGTGAGGAGAAATATCTTTATTTCTCCTCGTTTGTTCCTCTTTTTATTTGTGCTGCATTTTGCAGCACGCATAAAAAGAGGAAAAAGACTCCCAGGAGGTAAATGTCCCTGCACAAAACAATCCTGCATGCAACGCAGTCATTCTTGCACAATGGTACAAGGGTACCGCTGTTGGCTTTAGGCTACCAAAAGGGTGCCAGCACCGGGGGAAAGGATAGGAATGCGCCCTAGTGCTTAAATACGGCACATGCCTGCCCTTTCCCTTTGACGCAGGGCAGGGCAGGGCAGGGCAGGGCAGAGCAGCAAAATGACTTGCTGTTTTGCCCTGCGCTAAAATTTTATAAATATGCCCCTAAAGCTCTGAACAACTATCTTACGCACTCAACAATACCAAGGCCTGTCTCCTACAACCACATGACACCTTTGCTGTGCTGCTCACCGCTTCACCTCTACCATTTTCCACCCCCTGTACATTATTTCAGCTGTACTGTCCCACTTTACCACAACATTTCCTACTACATTAATTCCAACAATCTAAGCTGCCAGCCCATCTTGAACTATCCACCATCAGATCTATTAAGCTTACACCATTTCAACTCTCACTCTTACACTCACTGTTCTTTTTCGTTTGCCCTCTTTGTTCAGCTACTCTCTCAACTCAGGCACCTTTTCTCCCCCTATTTCTGTGTCTCAACTCCTGGAAACTCATACATAAATCATGCATAGCCAACGAAACTCATGCATAGCCAATGTTATCACCACCTCTCACCCTTCTCTATTTTTCTGTTGCTTTTTGCTCTGTAGATCGTCCCGCTCTATAATCCTCTCTCAGCTAACTAAGCCTCACAGGCTTAGCGCACAAGTGGTTCATCACAGACTTACCAGTTACACTTTCTGAGTGACCTGAGACTCCATGAGCCAACCCCCATTGCACTTCATGTGGGTGACTGTAGGAAAGTACCATCTTGCCTGGCATGTTACCCCCATATTTCACTGTATGTATGTTGTTTTAGTCCATGTGTCACTGGGACCCTGCCAGGCAGGGCCCCAATGCTCATAGTATGTGCCCTGTATGTGTTCCCTGTGTGATGCCTAACTGTCTCACTGAGGCTCTGCTAACCAGAACCTCAGAGGTTATGCGCTTTCAGCTTTCCAAATTTGTCACTAACAGGCTAGTGACTAAATTTACCAATTCACATTGGCATACTGGTACACCCATATAATTCCCTTGTATATGGTACTGAGGTACCCAGGGTATTGGGGTTCCAGGAGATCCATATAGGCTGCAGCATTTCTTTTGCCACCCATAGGAAGCTCTGACAATTCTTACACAGGCCTGCCACTGCAGTCTGCTTGAAATAACGTCCACGTTATTTCACAGCCATTTACCACTGCACATAAGTAACTTATAAGTCACCTATATGTCTAAACTTCACCTGGTGAAGGTTGGGTGCAAAGTTACTTAGTGTGTGGGCACCCTGGCACTAGCCAAGGTGCCCCCACATCGTTCAGGGCAAATTCCCCGGACTTTGTGAGTGCGGGGACACCATTACACACATGCACTATACATAGGTCACTACCTATGTATAGCGTCACAATGGTAACTCCGAACATGGCCATGTAACATGTCTAAGATCATGGAATTGTCCCCCCAATACCATTATGGTATTGGGGGGGACAATTCCATGATCCCCCGGGTCTCTAGCACAGAACCCGGGTACTGCCAAACTGCCTTTCCGGGGTCTCCACTGCAGCTGCTGCCAATCCCTCAGACAGGTTTCTGCCCTCCTGGGGTCCGGGCAGCCCTGGCCCAGGAAGGCAGAACAAAGGATTTCCTCTGAGAGAGGGTGTTACACCCTCTCCCTTTGGAAATAGGTGTGAAGGGCTGGGGAGGAGTAGCCTCCCCCAGCCTCTGGAATTGCTTTGATGGGCACAGATGGTGCCCATCTCTGCATAAGCCAGTCTACACCGGTTCCGGGATCCCCCAGCCCTGCTCTGGCGCGAAACTGGACAAAGGAAAGGGGAGTGACCACTCCCCTGACCAGTACCTCCCAGGGGAGATGCCCAGAGCTCCTCCAGTGTGTCCCAGACCTCTGCCATTTTGGAAACAGAGCTGTTGGGGGCACACTGGACTGCTCTAAGTGGCCAATGCCAGCAGGTGACGTCAGAGGCTCCTTCTGATAGGCTCTTACCTCTCTTGGTAGCCAAACCTCCTTTTCTGGCTATTTAGGGTCTCTGCTTTGGGGAGTTCTTCAGATAATGAATGCAAGAGCTCACCAGAGTTCCTCTGCATCTCCCTCTTCACCTTCTACCAAAGGATCGACCGCTGACTGCTCCAGGACGCCTGCAAAACCGCAACAAAGTAGCAAGACTACTACCAGCAACATTGTAGAGCCTAATCCTGCCGGCTTTCTCAACTGTTTCCAGGTGGTGCATGCTCTGGGGGTAGCCTGCCTTCACCCTGCACCAGAAGCTCTGAAGAAATATCCAGTGGGTCAACGGAATCTTCCCCCTGCTAACGCAGGCACCAAAAGACTGCATCACTGGTCCTCTGGGTCCCCTCTCATCCTGACGAGCATGGTCCCTGGAACACAGCAACTCTGTCCAAGTGACTCCCACAGTCCAGTGACTCTTCAGTCCAAGTTTGGTGGAGGTAAGTCCTTGCCTCCCCACGCTAGACTGCAAAGCTGTGTACCACATGATTTGCAGCTGCTCCTGTGCACTCTTCCAGGATTTCCTTCGTGCACAGCCTAGCCTGGGTACCCAGCACCCCGTCCTGCAGTGCACAACCTTCTGAGTTGTCCTCCGACGTCGTGGGACCCTCTTCTGTGACTTCGCGTGGACTCTGGTTCACTCTTCTTCTAAGTGCCTGTTGGGGTACTTCTGCGGGTGCTGCCTGCTTCTGTGAGGGCTCTCTGAATTGCTGAGTGCCCACTCTGTGTCCTCCTCCAAAAGGCGACAACCTGGTCCTCAGCAGCACCCAAAAACCTGTACCGCGACCCTTGCAGCTAGCAAGGCTTGTTTGCGGTCTTTCTGCGGGGAACACCTCTGCAAGCTTCATCGCGACGTGGGACATGTGTCTTCCAAAGGAGAAGTTCCTAGTCCTCTTCTTTCTTGCAGAACTCCAAGCTTTTTCCAACCGGAGGCAGCTTCCTTGCACCTTCATCCGGGGTTTCCTGGGCTCCTGCCCCCCCCGGACACTGTCGCGACTATTGGACTTGGTCCCCTTGTCTTACAGGTACTTAGGTCCGGAAATCCATTGTCAGTGCATTGCTGGTGTATGTTCTTCCTGCTGAATCCCCCTATCACGACTATTGTGCTCTCTGGGGGTAGTAGGTGCACTACTTTTCAAGGTCTTGGCGTGGGGTATTTTTCTAACCCTCACTGTTTTCTTACAGTCCCAACGACCCTCAACAAGCTCACATAGGTCTGGGGTCCATTCATGGTTCGCATTCCACTTTTGGAGTATATGGTTTGTGTTGCCCCTATACCTGCCTATTGCAACCTATTGTAATTCTACACTGTTTGCATTTCTTTTCTTGCTCTTACTTACCTAAATTTGGTTTGTGTACATCTAACTTGTGTATATAACTTACCTTCTTACTGAGGGTACTCACTGAGATACTTTTGTGATATTGTCATAAAAATAAAGTACCTTTATTTTTAGTAACTCTGTGTATTGTGTTTTCTTATGATATTGTGCATATAAGTGGTATAGTAGGAGCTAGTTCAGCCTAAGCTGCTTTGCCATAGCTACCTTCTATCAGCCTAAGCTGCTAGAAACACCTCTTCTACACTAATAAGGGATAACTGGACCTGGCACAAGGTGTAAGTACCTCTGGTACCCACTACAAGCCAGGCCAGCCTCCTACAGTGACCATCATGGATTTTACCTTGTTTCACTCTTTTTTCAATTCATACCACCTCCATTGGAGACATTATATTGTGGTTAGGGTTCTGGTACCACCTCTAGGCTGACAACTCCCAAATTCTTTCCTCTTTTTCATCTCACTTTTACTCACATGTTTCCAACGGTCTCACTGCCATCCAGCACTGGATGTTCTCTTATGGTCACAGCTACACTCCTCTAAAACTGAGGTCTTTCCCTTCTCATCACCAGCACCTATCTGACTAGATAACGCAATCTACATTCCCCTAGGCCTCTTCTCTGCACCCTGAAGTTTGCCTCTGCATCTACAAACGTCAGGCGTTTCTTCAATCTGTCCATGAAAATGGAATCCACTGTAAAAAAAAAAAAAAAAAACGATTCAGCACATTATCAAATACTGAGTGCACACAAGATCCTTAAACACTTTTTCATTCAATATAACTAAAACCCTCATCTTACTAGTCCTCAGCAAACAAACTATTGTGACAATGCTAGTTGGACTCATACAATATTCATTCACACTCCTTGATAAAGTTCTAAACTTTGCCGCAGAGGGTTGTTGACTCCTATGATGATAAGCTCTCTTGCAGAGCGCCCAAATGGATTAAGCTGGGCAAAGAGCCGGAATGGGAAGGCTACAAGTCATAAAGGGATTAATATAGCCGTTCGGTGGCATGTGTAGCTGCAGATACACATGCTGTGCATAGTCCGCCGTCTGGTGTTGGGCTCGGAGTGTTACAAGTTGTTTTTCTTCGAAGAAGTCTTTTCGAGTCACGAGACAGAGGGACTCCTCCCACTTCAGTTCCATTGCGCATGGGCGTCGACTCCATCTTAGATTGTTTTTTTTCCGCCATCGGGTTCGGACGTGTTCCTTTTCGCTTCGTGTTTCGGGTCGGAAAGTTAGTCAGAATCTCGGAAAAATTCGTCGGTATTGTTTCGTTCGGTATCGGGATAGGTAGGGCAAATCGACACTGAACCTTAAAGAGCTCCGGTAGCCCTTCGTGGTATTTTCGATCCCCCGTCGGGGCCTGGTCGGCCCGACCGCGTGCAACATCGAGACTGATGGAACGGACCCCGTTCCGATTCTGTCCTAAATGCCACAGTAAATATCCTTATACAGACCAACATTTGGTCTGTAACTTGTGCCTGTCCCCCGAGCACAAGGAGGAGACGTGTGAGGCCTGTCGCGCGTTTCGGTCGAGAAAAACGCTCAGAGATCGAAGAGCCAGGAGGTTGCAGATGGCGTCCACGCCGACAGGACAACAAAGGTTCGAGGAGGAGGAAGAAGGAACATTCTCCATCCCCGATTCAGACTCCGAAGAGTTCGACGTCAAAGAACAACCAACCGTGAGTAAGACGTCGAAACAAAGATCACACGAAAAAATAGAGAAAGCCCAGGGGACGCCACTGCCAACAGGCCATGGCTTAACCTATAAAGTAGGTGACCGTCCATCGGCACCGAAAAAGGGCGAGCTGGTGCCTCAGGTGGACTCAGGTCGAGACACAGGCATGCAGCAATCTCGGGACCGAGAGAGTGGTGCAGAAAAGGGTCGACACCGAGATAGCGGCACCTAAGCTGCTCGGCTCAGAGACAGCGGCACCGAAACTGCTCGGCACAGAGACAGCGGCACTGAAGATGGTCGGCACCGAGAGGGCACGACACCGAAAAAAAGAAAGATCTCGTCGGAGCCGAAAAAAACTAAAGACACGGTTTCGGTGCCAAAACACCCGGCAACCGAACCAAAAACCAGTTCCTACTCAGAGGAACAATCACTGTCCTCCCAACTAAAAAGACACAGATTTGAGGAGGAATTACAAACAACAGAAGTAGATCACACGCAAAAGTGGATCTTTATCCAAAGTGGTACAGGGAAGATCAGCACTCTTCCCCCAATCAGAAGGAAAAGGAAACTTGACTTCCAGCAACAAGACAAGCCACCACAAGCAAAGGTGGTAAAGAAGGTAACTCCACCACCCTCTCCACCACCGTCAACTCATGTATCACCGGCACAAACTCCACCACAATCACCAGCTCATACCACCATGAGCCAAGATGATCAGGATGCATGGGACCTCTATGACGCTCCGGTATCTGACAATAGCCCAGAGGCGTACCCAACTAAACCCTCACCACCTGAGGACAGTACAGCATATGCACAGGTGGTAGCTAGGGCAGCCCAATTTCATAATGTATCGCTACATTCGGAGCCTATCGAGGATGACTTCCTCTTTAACACCCTGTCCTCCACCCATAGCCATTATCAAAGCCTTCCTATGCTCCCGGGAATGCTAAGGCACGCTAAACAGATTTTTAAGGAGCCAGTTAAAAGCAGAGCAATAACTCCAAGGGTGGAGAAAAAATACAAGGCACCGCCCACAGACCCTGCTTTTATTACATCACAACTGACACCAGATTCAGTAGTCGTAGGAGCAGCTCGTAAAAGAGCCAACTCGCATACATCAGGCGACGCACCACCTCCGGACAAGGAGAGTCGCAAGTTTGATGCAGCTGGGAAAAGGGTTGCAGCACAAGCTGCAAATCAGTGGCGCATCGCCAACTCGCAAGCACTCCTAGCGTGATACGACAGGGCCCATTGGGACGAGATGCAGAATTTCATCGAGCACCTCCCCAAAGAAGTCCAGAAACGAGCACAACAAGTGGTTGAAGAGGGACAAAATATCTCCAACAACCAGATACGTTCTTCTATGGATGCAGCAGATACAGCTGCAAGAACAATAAATACTGCTGTGACGATAAGGAGGCACACATGGCTGCGCACATCTGGCTTCAAACCTGAGATATAACAGGCAGTGCTCAATATGCCGTTTAATGAACAGCAATTGTTTGGGCCGGAAGTGGACACTGCAATTGAAAAATTAAAGAAGGACACCGACACAGCCAAAGCCATGGGCGCACTCTATACCCCGCAGGGCAGAGGCACATTTGGCACATTTCGCAAAACAACTTTCAGAGGAGGGTTTCGAGGTCAAGCCACAGAAACCAGCACCTCACAAACCAGACCACCTACCTACCAGGGACAATATCAAAGGGGAGGCTTTCGGGGCCAATACAGAGGGGGCCAATTCCCAAGAAACAGGGGGAAATTTCAAGGTCCCAAAACCCCTCAAAATAAACAGTGATTCAAAAGTCACACAACCCCTTCACACAACACCAGTGGGGGGAAGACTAAGCCAGTTCTACAAATCTTGGGAGGAAATAACAACAGACACTTGGGTCTTAGCAATTATCCAACATGGTTATTGCATAGAATTTGTCCAACTCCCTCCAAACGTCCCACCGAAAACACACAATATGTCAAAACAGCATATAGACCTTCTAGGACTAGAAGTTCAAGCATTACTGCACAAAGACGTAATAGAATTAGTACCAAGTCCACAAAAGAACACAGGAGTTTACTCACTGTACTCTCTAATACCAAAAAAGGACAAAAGTCTGAGACCAATATTAGATCTCAGAACACTAAACACCTACATCAAATCAGACCACTTTCACATGGTCACGTTACAAGACGTAATACCACTGCTGAAACAGCAAGACTACATGACAACGTTAGATCTAAAAGACACGTATTTCCATATACCGATACATCCCTCGCACAGGAAATACCTAAGGTTCGTATTCAAAGGAATACATTACCAATTCAAAGTGTTGCCATTCGGAATAACAACAGCGCCAAGAGTCTTTACAAAATGTCTAGCAGTAGTAGCTGCACATATCAGGAGGCAGCAAATACACGTGTTCCCGTACCTAGACGATTGGTTAATCAAGACCAACTCGCTAACAAAGTGTTCACACCACACAGATTATGTTATACAAACCGTTTACAAGCTGGGTTTCTCCATCAACTATGCAAAGTCACACCTTTTGCCGTGTCAAACACAGCAATACTTAGGAGCGACAATCAACACAACAGAAGGGATAGCCACTCCAAGTCCACAAAGGGTTCAAAATTTTCACAAAGTGATACAAGCCATGTATCCAACACAAAAGATACATGAAAAGATGGTATTAAAACTCCTAGGCATGATGTCCTCATGCATAGCCATTGTCCCAAACGCAAGATTGCACATGCGGCCCTTACAACAGTGCCTAGCATCACAATGGTCACATGCACAGGGTCAACTTCTAGATCTGGTGTTGATAGACCGCCAAACATACATCTCGCTTCTATGGTGGAACAGTACAAATTTAAACAAAGGGCGGCCTTTCCAAGACCCAGTGCCACAATACGTGATAACAACAGATGCTTCCATGACAGGCTGGGGAGCACACCTCAATCAACACAGCATCCAAGGACAATGGGACGTACATCAAAGAAAGTTTCATATAAATCACCTAGAACTGTTAGCAGTATTTCTAGCGTTGAAAGCATTCCAACCCATGATAACCCACAAATACATTCTTGTCAAGACAGACAACATGACGACAATGTATTATTTAAACAAACAGGGGGGGGACACATTCGACACAGTTGTGTCTCCTAACACAAAAAATATGGCATTGGGCAATTCACAACCACATTCGCCTAATAGCACAGTTTATTCCAGGGATCCAGAACCAGCTAGCAGACAATCTCTCTCGGGATCACCAACAGGTCCACGAATGGGAAATTCACCCCCAAATCCTAAACACTTACTTCCAAATTTGGGGAACACCTCAAATAGATCTATTTGCAACAAAAGAAAATGCAAAATGCCAAAACTTTGCATCCAGGTACCCACACCGGCAATCACAAGGCAATGCTCTATGGATGAATTGGTCAGGGATATTTGCGTATGCTTTTCCCCCCTCTCCCTCTCCTTCCATATCTAGTAAACAGATTGAGTCAAAACAAACTCAAACTCATACTAATAGCACCAACATGGGCAAGACAACCTTGGTATACGACACTACTAGACCTGTCAGTAGTACCTCATGTCAAACTACCCAACAGGCTCTCTGGGGGTAGTAGGTGCACTACTTTTCAAGGTCTTTTCAAGGCCAGATCTGTTAACACAACACAAACAACAAATCAGGCATCCAAACCCTGCATCGCTGAATCTAGCAATTTGGCTCCTGAAATCCTAGAATTTGGACACTTAGGCCTCACTCAAGAGTGTATGCAGGTCATAAAACAAGCTAGAAAACCTTCCACTAGACACTGCTATGCAAGTAAATGGAAAAGATTTGTTTGTTACTGTCATAATAATCAAATTCAACCATTGCATGCATCTCCGAAAGATGTAGTAGGATATTTACTACATTTACAAAAATCAAATCTAGCTTTCTCTTCCATAAAAATACATCTCGCAGCAATATCTGCTTACCTGCAGATTACTCATTCAACTTCCCTATTTAGAATACCTGTCATTAAAGCATTTATGGAGGGCCTAAAGAGAATTATACCACCAAGGACACCACCTGTTCCTTCATGGAACCTCAACATTGTCTTAACAAGGCTCATGGGTCCACCTTTCGAACCCATGCATTCTTGTGAAATGCAATACTTAACGTGGAAAGTTGCATTTCTCATTGCCATTACATCTCTAAGAAGAGTAAGTGAAATACAGGCGTTTACCATACAAGAACCATTTATTCAAATACACAAAAATAAGGTCGTTCTAAGAACAAATCCAAAATTCTTACCAAAGGTTATCTCACCGTTCCACTTAAACCAAACAGTGGAATTGCCAGTGTTCTTCCCACAGCCAGATTCAATAGCTGAAAGAGCACTACATACATTAGACATCAAGAGAGCGCTAATGTACTACATTGACAGGACAAAACAAATTAGGAAGACAAAACAACTATTTATTGCCTTCCAAAAACCTCATACAGGAAATCCAATTTCAAAACAAGGTATTGCCAGATGGATAGTAAGATGCATCCAAACCTGCTATCTTAAAGCAAAGAGAGAACTGCCTATTACACCAAAGGCACACTCAACCAGAAAGAAAGGTGCTACTATGGCCTTTCTAGGAAATATTCCAATGAACGAAATATGTAAGGCAGCAACATGGTCTACGCCTCATACATTTACTAAACACTACTGTGTAGATGTGTTATCTGCACAACAGGCCACAGTAGGTCAAGCCGTACTAAGAACTTTATTTCAAACTACTTTCACTCCTACAGGCTGAACCACCGCTTTTGGGGAGATAACTGCTTACTAGTCTATGCACAGCATGTGTATCTGCAGCTACACATGCCACCGAACTGAAAATGTCACTTACCCAGTGTACATCTGTTCGTGGCATTAGTCGCTGCAGATTCACATGCGCCCACCCTCCTCCCCGGGAGCCTGTAGCCGTTTGGAAGTAGATCTTGAATATTTGTACATTTGTAAATATATTACATTAAACCTTCATTTTGTACATACGTATTTATTCCATTGCATGGGCACTATTATTAGCATACACAACTCCTACCTCACCCTCTGCGGGGAAAACAATCTAAGATGGAGTCGACGCCCATGCGCAATGGAACCGAAGTGGGAGGAGTCCCTCGGTCTCGTGACTCGAAAAGACTTCTTCGAAGAAAAACAACTTGTAACACTCCGAGCCCAACACCAGACGGCGGACTATGCACAGCATGTGAATCTGCAGCGACTAATGCCACGAACAGATGTACACTGGGTAAGTGACATTTTCCTTATAGCCCGCTGTAGCGGGATACGACTGCAGTTAAAAGCCCGCTCCAGCGTTAAAGGCCCGAGCTGAAGGTGAGGACCTTTAACATGGAAGCAGGCTATAACGCTATTTGAACATTCCGCCACTAGAGGGCAGAATGTTCTAACAAATAAAACACAGGCCTCACGGAGCCTAAGGGGACTGAAATCCCTACAGGCTCAGTGAGGCCTTTGTTCACAGCTGTTGTTGTGAACGAGGCTTTGGGCTTTTACCAGCCATTAGAAGCCTGGAGCACTCCATTGTCTCCAATGTGACTCCTAGCATTCCATTCTAATAGTGACTTGAAATGCGCAAACTAACTTGTGTTCAAATGCTCAGTGACTCATGGAAAGCGGTTGTCATTAGCTAAGAATGAATGTATTATTATGAGAAAAAAAAAATAACGGGGAATTGTATGTAACGTTGTACAAGGGGCGTTAAAAGGGAGCACAGCAATAGAAATTTGTAAACAATAACAGGTGAGGTGAATGATAGGCATAATGGAAGCTTGGAAGGAGTATGCTCTGCAGGTGATGCTCGTTATGTTGTGTAGAATGCTGTAAATCTATCATTGTTTGATTATTGGTTATACAGAACTGAGAAATAGAGGGTTGAGAGCATTTCACGTTCTACTAGGGTATACTCCCACTCTTTAATGCCAACAAACTGGCTGGTTCGGCATCAAAAACAGGGTCATATACATGTAACTAACCTTTGTGATTAAAGCAGTAAATGACATCATGGCATCACTCTCTGCTGCTTCTTTGACATGCAACCCTACTGCAAGGCCACCCATGACCTAAAATCTGCTTACCATATTCTCAGTCACACCCACATAACAAATAACATTGAAATGCAGTTTTCTGCAACTGTTAAGACACAAGTGATTATTCATGCAGTTGCTGTACACAACCATAAGAGGCCATTGCAAGTCATATACTTATGTAAACTAGTCTCAGCGACAGTCTAAACTGTGTGTGGACCCAGCACTGGTGCAAGACCACTTTCACCATGATCAGTCAGGTATAGCTTGGTTTCATTTGCAGCATCACATAGCTGGGTCTAATATGAGGTGGCACAGTGGGCAAAAGAATGGTAAGTTGGAATGCTACCCCGAGCGATTGCCAGTGATTAGACTTATTACAAGTGTCCACCCATCACCTTTTGTGTCTTTGATGTAAGCCTGAACTGTAGCCATGCCAAGTGTTTTTTAAGCATTACTTTTCTTTAATATTCCAGAAATGTGCTGTTCAAAGTCCTAGGTCTCAAAGAACATGTGGGGCCACTAAGCAGATGCCCATATGTGCCCCATTGAGACTATGTCACAAAAACAAGGTTGCTTTTGTGATATGTAAATACGTTTTGCAGAGATGCCCTGAAAATTGGGTGGCCTGTGGAAAACAGCCCCAGCTTACACCCCTTGTAACTGTGCTGCAATAATCATCCACTCTAACTTTTGTGACAAACTGTAACCTTCTCCAGTAGTATTTACAACTGTCTTCTCCTTGCTTTTACTCCAGAGTCAACGCACAAGTAGAAATTGTGACCATACAACTTTTTTCGATTTAAGTATTCCAAGCAAAGGCCTAGAATGATGTCAAAATTTTATGGCATTCTGGCTTTAAATGTAAGTTTTTCAGACTTGCAGCAAATGGGCTTCAACCATTTAGTCCCCCAGGATTTATCACAAATGACTACCTGTTTTTTGGACATTTACTGTAAGCGAGTCTCACTACCTGAGTCCCGCTGAAAGTAAATTCATGGTAATTGGACTAATGGCCAGATTTAAGAAAAGTGGTGCTGCACAGACTGCAGCGCCACTTTTCTTGCGCCCCTTAATGCCACCATGTGTGTTCCGTATCTAAGATATGGCTCACCATGTTGGTAGTTAGGGAACTAAATTTATGACACTAGTTCGGAGCTTTGCAGTATTCGCATGAAAAATGTTGATGCTAATCCTGCAGAGCCCATTGAGGTCCTTGGTAAACAATGGCGTGCCTCCTTTTAACGCCTGCTCTGAGCAGGCGTTAACAGTGCCTGAAAAAATGACGCAAAGAAATCTCTTAGATTTCTTTGTGCCATTTTTTCGCCCCCTCCCCCTAAGGGAGAACGCCCCCTTTGCATACATTATGCTTGGTGCAGGCATAATGTAGACCAAAGGGTTACAGAGTGGAGCAATGCAAGCATTGCGTCACTTTGTAAATCTGGTGCAGTGATTTTGGCCTCGTTGGGCCACATTAGCATTAAAAAAAAAAAAGACGCTAATGTGTCAAAAGGAGGCGCTAGGGGCTCTTAAATCTGCCCCTAAGTGTGTTAATCACCAGTGTCTGCCTTTTAAGATAGGAGGAGGTTGCTTAATGATTTAAAGTGCTATGAGCTAGAACTTTTGCTCTCAGGAGTGCTGGAAGCCATAGCGGATGGCCCTATGGCTACATTATGTGGCTTGTAGCATGTGAAGAAGAGGCTCGGAAAACCTGAATATTGAACGTTTACAATTATAATGAATGCTTATGGCTGGTAGTATTATTTCTATTGATTTTAATGGTGTCAAAGTATGTGGCTAGTTTTAATAATGTTGTGATGCCCTGACAAAGCCATTAGGCCTGCCCTGTGTATACTGACACCCCTTATAATGAATTAGGTTGACAAAGAATAACCTGTGGTTCTCATTATCACTTTAATGACCCCTTGACAACACCAGTAGGCCTGTCTTATTTAAAGTGACAACCCCTTATATTGTGATAATGCATCTGCTATAGTTAGGGGGTATTGTAAGGTTCAGGACCTGTAAGGAAATGGGCCATTATTTGTGTGGCCTGCACAAGTAATAGATACACATTTGCCCTTCAGTGGGAACAAAACACCCCATTGTATTGCTCGACTCTTTCAGAGTAGTGGAGCAGATTAGTCCAAGGACTACTCAAGGGAGGGTGTATGGGCTATTACTCACCATTCCCTGGCATACAATAATATCTTTCAATAAATTGTCTGGTCTGTGCTTTTTCTTTTGAAAAAAGGGGTCATGGGTGTGGTTGAAAATGCTGTTTTTTTACCTGTTTTGCTTTGGAGGAGGGGGTGCTCAGTCCCACCCAAGCATCCACTCATGCCTGTCTTGTTGGGGGCAGCCCAGGGAGCTCACCTTTGGCTGCCCACAGCCTGCTCCCCATGCAGCTCGCTCTATTCCATGTGGCTGCGGGAGCCAGCGCTCTCTCTTTCCCTGTGCACTCCTGCAGGCAGGGTCCAGTCTTGTGCAGCAGCCCCCCCGGACACAGGCACAAGGAGCGGAAAAGGCCTGCCACAGCTGGGGGAGTGCAGCTGCACCCTCCTTCCTCCTCTGCTTGGGGCATGGATGATTCAATCCATGGGATCCCAGGGCCCTCTTAGTGCTAGGGAGGGGGGCCCATGTTCACCCTCTACCAGGAAACACTAATGTTCTACTCCTCTCTGTGACCACTGGGTCCTGGCCCATCCAGGGAGGTTTAAAGCAGTCAGCAGTGAAGCTCCATGAGCTCCAGGATCACACTGAGGTCCAAATGTCAAAATCCTTCTCCTGCTGATATTTCGGGCCCAGGTGGCCTGTTTTACACCCTTTGGGGCTCATGTGGCTCCTGGCAGCGAGATCTAGCTTCCTGGGCTTTAAGGCAGTGAACTTTTCTAGGAGGTGGTTCCCCTAGCTCCCTGCACCAGCCTTTGTCCTTGGTTTCCTCTGGGCCTCTCGCCACACTGATGCAGAAGCCCAGTCTATCCTCCCAGCTACGCCTCTGGGGGTGTAAGGGGACCAGCATCCCCGGTCCCGGGGAGAGCACCATTGGTCTGGGAATCAAATGAAAGTTCAGATTGCACCAGGGGGTTTGTCCTTCAAATTGTCCATGGTTGCTGCCTCCAGTCCCATTGTCCAGCAGATAATCACAACCGAGAGAGCTCTTCCCCTTGTGCAAAATCTTTTAAATGGGGTGCATGGTTTCAGCCGTGAGGTGCCATATCACCAGTCTGTCCCTGTACCAACCTTCCTGCACAGCCTGCTAGGACATTTCAAAATGGCTTCACCCAGGAGTCACTCGCCACATCTGCTCTGCGGGCCTCAGCTCTGCCCCTCACTGGCATCACTGCCAGGGCCTTTCCCACTAAATCGTCAAAGAGGGCCCCCTCCTATGTTGGCTCCAGAGGTCTGGGCTCCATACCTAGTAAAGTGTGACAGCTGATCGATTGATGCAGATCCTTCATCCCAAACCCTTGTCTCCTCAGGAGCCGAGTGGAGCACTGTTAATTACGGTCAATTGTTTCCTTTGTGTAGGGAGGCCTTTGTTCCTGCTGCCGGAGAGAAATGTAATTAACGTGGCACAGCAGGGTGACAAAAGGCCTGGCCTCTGATCCTAACCTGAGCCAGGGAAATATGACAATCCTGGAGGACCCATAAGATGTACACTTACCTTTGTGGAACTTGCAGAATTGATTTTCCTGCACAGTTTAATCCCCAATTAGATAGGTCACTGGTCTCCCTCGGACAAAGTGAAGTGAAGCTGCACTCTAAGTCAGAAGGCAGCCTTCCCCATAGGTCTATAATGGAGTGTCACTGCAGACAAGGCAGTAAACGACATTGGTGTTTCCTATGAGAGTACACTAACATTATGAGGCAGATCCCTGGTCAATATCCAGTCTTTCAGTCCTAGGCTACCTGTGCACAGTTACTGGGCTGTGCACAACAGCTGTCTTCCACCTACAGCCCTCACATGTGTGCACACATGTTCATGTGTAACCAGCCAAGTGACCCTTACCACTTCGCAGCGACCTTATCTTAAAAGGCAGGCACTGGAGATAAACACATGCAGTCCGTTTACCATAGTTAAATCACAGGTTGTGGGGCTCACACCCACAGTGAAAAGGTGTATAATTTTGGGCGGATTTGATGGGCAGAACCCATTTCCTTACAGGACGCATTAGGAGTATATTGTGATATGAGGGAGTCACAAAGATATCACCATCTACCTGATTTACATTTTTGTAAATCGCCTAGTATTTAGTATTGTGCATCTGTAACAAAAGTATTTTCTAATTTTACAAGAAAGAGCACTGACTGGTCAATATTGTTTCAGTGTTGGTCAACGCCAGTGAATTGTGATTGCTGGCCCACACAATCCCACCTGTGTATGCCGTTGACTGCTGTTTCTCTACCGTGAGAGAGGCAAGTGCTATTATGGGGTACTTGGTTCACAGATACAAAACAAATGTAGACCTATTCCTTGTGAAGGACGTAAACCCTTCTTAACTAATAACCCCATTTCTTACAGGTTGAAAAATCTATTTTAAAGATGTTACTAATTCAAAGCCCTTTGTTTTCTTTTGGGCTCAAAACTGTGATTTTGATGGACATGGTTTGAGAGTAAGGAATCTCAACAGAATGCAAAGGTGGGTAATAGGCAATAAAAGGATAGGAAAAACATCAACCTTGATAACAAAAAAGGCACTGTGCATCTTTATCACCCCACACATCTCAACAATCCTTATCAAAGGTTTACATCCAAAAATCAAAGTACACTGCTGTGAACTAGGGTTTCCATTTTTTAGTTGCCACCCTACCTACAGTGGCATTTTTCATCTTTGGTTATCCTCAATGCACAAATCTATGCCACGTGATGATGACTTTGCATAACTATAATATTGCTTGATCCTGGCAGGGCTGTCAGTATTTCTGTCCCTGATTCAGTAACACCCATGAGGAGACACCGGGTGTGTTTGCCTCCTGATTGAGTCTTCCATTCAGCACTCTAATGGAGCACCTTTTGAAAATCTCAGTGCTGGTTCGGGCAAGATAGGTGAAACCCCTAACATGTAGAGGGTCTTGGGAGGCACCTTGCTAATGAAGCACTAACAATAAGGTCAAGTAGGCAGAGGGTCTCTCTCCAGTGCTGAAATAGAGGGATCTGTCTACACATGCATAGTGTATGCCCCCCAGGGGAAAATAATGCTGCTGCAAAGTACACCAGTCATTTACACCTTTCTTAACTAAGTACAGTAATAAGAGCATTTGGTACCTGTTGCTCCCTTCATCTAATCTGGTCATTTTTATCTTGAGGGCCCAAGTCAATAACTCACAATGTATAGTGCAGACACTGAGAGAATCAGTTAACATTGCATCTGTATTTGCATCAATGTAAAGATGCATGTACTTGAGAACTTTTAAAGATATATATTTTCTTTCTTTTAGGACTTTTCAGAGCGTGATCAGGAGACACTGGAAGCCATAAAAGAACTGGTGAAAAAAATTCAGAAGAGAGAGGGGAAACTTAGAAATCTCACCCAACAGTTACATGATAAATATACTGGTATCAAATCACTTTTACAGTTGGATTCAGGGGTGAGACCTGAACAGAAGAAAGAAGTTCACAGCACCGGTTAAAACTGGATGATTATAATTTAAGACATCACTATTATTACTAAATTATTATAATATTTTACAGCATTTTTTTTTAATGTAGCAGATGCTGGTAAACCAGCTACTTACATTCTTCAAGTGAGCAAACTGGTACTGTAATGGTTAAAATCTAGCAATTAAAATTAAATGATTTTACTCGATACAGTGTTCTTTTGTGTATGTGTAGCCTTTTTATGTTTAAAACGGCATTATTAAATACTGCAATACCATTTTGAAGTAACAGTGGATATGAGTAAGATAAAACAGCAATTATATTACATTACTCACAAAAATTAAAATTGAAAAAAGAATTATAATCAGTAAGAATCAGAACATTTTATAAGAAAAAATAAGACAATATTAACGACACGGATAGGAAAGTGGGTAAATAGTGTCACAATACAACTACTAAATAACAGATTCATTTTTATTTAAGGTAAATCAAGGGTAGCATAAAGTATTAATTAATAAATAAGTTTACGAATATCTTGTCTGAGAGATATAAAGATGCAACAATAAATAGCGATTGATCAAAGAGGGTTGGTAGCGTCATATTTTCGGGTCATTTTTGATCATTTTATGTTGACGAGTAGGATAAAACAGTTAGTTAAGAAAGCCAGTTCTAATTGCGAGTTGTAGGGATACATTCTTTAATCTATTTTACGATTAAAGCATATAGCGTTCCACCATGCACTATATGGCAGTTTTACGTTAGTTTTCCAGTTAAGAGATACTGGTTGAGTAGCTACTGTGAGAACTATATCAGCTATTTTACCTTTCGTTGGAAGCGTATGTCAGCCTTTAACAACACTCCATAAAAGTATTTTCCTTACTATGAGCGGAACGTTAGATTTTAGAATAACATTGCTCGTTCTCCAAACTTGAACCCAAAATAGACCAAAGAACAGGTGACCTTGACTCCCTGAATGAGAGGAACATGATCAACATTTCTCAGATATAGAGACATTCATTGCATGAAGGGATAATGGAGTGCAAAATAATCTGTTGTAAAGAAAGTACAGTGGCTGTGTGGTGTTCGTTGCTGGGGAAATGCATTGTTTCTTTTCAAGTAGTCCACAATTGAAAGGACTTTGAGATATTTTTCCTATTCTGTATATGGAGTCTTTTTAGTGCACTGAGGCCCATATTTATGAAAAACTGGTGCTTCACTTTTTCTACGTCCCCCCGACCGGCACCTAACACCACCATGGTTGCTCCATATTTATAATACGCTGCACTATGGCGGCCGTTAGCACAATAGCATCGAAGGTTTTGACGCAATTGTCTTACTTTGCTACAGTAGAGTCAAAAATGTTGACGCTAGTGTAGCTAAGTGCAAGGAGGCCCATAGGTTTCTATGGGTGCATCATTTTAATGCCTGCTCTGAACAGGGGTAAAAAATGACACAAAAAATGGTGCAGTGAAATCTATTAAATTTCACTGCACCATTTTTGTGGGCCTCTTAGTTCCAGAACGCCCCCCCCCCTTGCATACATTATACCTGGTACAGGCATAATGTGGCGCAAGGAGTTAGAAAATGGCACAATGCATGTATTGCGTCACTCTGCAAATATGGTGCAGGGAAAAGGCCACCTTTGCTACAAAAAAGTGACGCTAAGGCGACACAAAGAGCTCTTAAATATGCCCCTAAATCTGATCATTCTACCTATACTATTACAAAAATGCTTTTATTTTTACTTGCCACAACCTTACTTAAACAGGATACCCCCAGTCAAGAATATCTTGAATTGCGTCATTTTTTTACGCAAAAGCGGCGCAAACTAACAAAATACAATTATATTTTGTAAGTTTGCACCACTTTTGCATCAAAAAATGATGCAAATGCAGCGCTAAAAAAGTATAAATATGGGCCTTAATTTTGCATGCAATAATAATTGAGGGTACCATATCTTTTGAAGTCATTGTATCATTCCCTCGGATCCACACTGTTTGGAGGCCAGCACATCTGGGAAGCAAACCTTTTGGGATGAAAATCATCTGCCTTCTTTTGTAATAGGATGTTGACCTCTGCCCTGACAGAATCGAGATGGGGCATGGAGGGCTTCGGTGGAATAGAAGACGGAGGGTTTGTAAACTTGAGACAATAACCATTTTGCACAATATTCAGTACCCAGGCGTCTGATGTGATGCGTTGCCACTCTGCCAGGTAATGCGAGATAATAATAATAACATAATAATATCTTTATTTCAGCTAAAAGCCATAAAAGCAATTTAAAAAGAAAAATATATAACCATTAATTTAAAGAAGTTAAAACCTGTATAAAGCTGGTCTCAAATGTCACACAGTTGATGAGCTGTCCAAACCCTAAAAACATTTACAAGACAATAAATACATATACTCATAGAGTCTTAAAAGAGTACAACTAGTTAAGATAATCTATAATGTCACACAATTAATAACCTATCGGTCTATGGTGTCTTAATAAATCGATGGTCTAACCAGACATCTTAGCAAAGTTACAAAACAGTCAGATGTGAACTCTCTCTGGATCGTACTGCCCAGTCACATTGAAGATACCTCGTTACTACAAACACTACCTTATCACTTGTGTCACTTGTCAGTATACGGAGAGAATCTCTATGGTTCCTTATTCCAAGGAGTCTACATAAGGGAATTATCCACTTTCTCCTAGGAATTTAGTATCTTGGACAGAAAAAGACAAAGTGGGCCATGGTCTCGAGTTGCGTCGGGCAAAAATGACGGAAACCAAGAGTGCAGTCAATCTTGTTCCACCCCGTGGTAAAGGACTTCAATGGCAGGATCCCCAATCTAAATTTTATAAAAAGGCTTTTAATATAAGCCGGTTGTACATTGTCCATATAGGTTTCAAACTTTGGTGAGCATTTGTGATTTAGAAATTGAGCTGTCCTGGTCCCTTGTCCCTGACTTGACCATATCTGCATCACAACCATCTCCCAGTAGCATCGCTTTATACGTGATGTCACCTCCTTTGTTAAGCGATGGGGAGCACTCCACACCTCCTCCATTTTAATAGCATGGCACATATCTCTGATATATTTAAACCAAGAAATTGATTCCGAGCCATCAAGGGCTATTAACTCTGCTAAAGCTGTTTGGTAAGGAACCAAATGCTCAGAAGACCAAAGGCGCACCCAATATATGAGAGGTCTCAAGGCGATTTCTTTGTGAATCTGATTAAACGCTAGATCGAATCTAAGAGGAGTAAGTGGGGTACTTATTGGTAAGTGCAACAAGAAACGTATGAACTTGTTTTCCACCTCAGTCAATTTCTTAGAATTAGAGTGGCCCCAGAGCTCAGCGCCATAAGTTGCAGCCGTCACTGCCGCAGCCTTATAAACGGTGATAGCTGGCGAGATTTGCCCTCCCATAGAGTTTGTAATTTTTCTTCCGATCACCACTGACCGTTGTTGGAGGGCGGTGACACTCTTTCCAATTTGTGCCGATTATTGGTGTCCGACTGATGGTCTAATCCCCAGGTAATCGAATTGGCTAACCTGTTCTATTGATTGGCCACCAACAGTCATTTTCCCCCTGAATGTCTTATGTGGGTTTAGAGCCATGAACTTGGTTTTATCTGTATTAATTTCAAGGCCCCTCTTCTTACAAAACATAGCAAAGGCATCTAATTCATTTTGGAGGCCCAGTGGAGAACTTGAAATCAGTAGTGTCATCTGCAAACATAAGGATCGGAACAGAGGCTCCTGCTAACTTGGGAGCGTCATGGTTACACTGTGTCAGCTGTTCTACTGCCTCAATAATGAAGAGGCTAAATAGGGTGGGGGCCAAAACACAACCCTGTCTGACCCCTCTTGCAATAGGGATGGCGGGTGTTAAATCACCACCTTGTGTCCATCGGACCCGTGCATAAGTTCCCTCATGGGGATGTTTTATCAACCTCAGCAGTTCACTGTCCAGGTTATATGATTCCAAAACCCTCCATAGCAGGTCACGTGCAACCAAATCGAACGCAGTCTTTAGACCAATTAAGGCGACATACAATCGGTCCCTTTTTAAAATTAGATATTTCCAACAAAGGAGTTTAAATCTAAAGGCCTAGTCTATTGTGCTAACCCCTTTCCTAAACCCGGCCTGGAGATCTGAAAGAATCAGGTGATCATTGATCCAAGAATGCAGTCTAGCCAGGACCTGCTTGCAGAACACCTTCTGACTGACATCGATTAGACTTATTGGCTGTTCTCTGGGTTTTTCAATGCCTACTGCTTTAAGAGTGTCTAATTCTGATTTCATTCTAGACATATCATCAGCGTGAGCAACAAACAGAGTATAACCTGTAAATGGAAGGTCCTGTATTCTTTGTTGTGCTTCTGGCTTCAGGGAAGTAAGACGGAGCCATGAGTGTCTTTTCAGGGATATTCCATGACAGTATCCATGCGCCGCTAATATAGAAGAATCCACTGCTGTGCTAATTATCTGATTAGAAACCATAGCACCTTTGTTGATAACTTCAAGGAAATCTTTTTTTTATCTTTGGGAAGATGGTCAGCAAATTGAAGGATGGAGTCCCAAAGAGCACGGTCATATCTGTCCAAGAGGGCTGTGGCACTGGCTGTCTTCATGGAAATTGCAGAAGTTAAGCAAACTTTGCGGCCCGCCGCGTCCAGTTTTTTGCTTTCCTTGTCTAGTGGAGAGGAGGATGAAGGAGAAGGAGAATGTAACTTCTTAGCGGCTACAATAATCACGGAATCTGGTGCTGGGTCTACATTTAGAAATAAAGGATCCTGCTCTGGAGGCAGATATTTCTTTTGCAGCCTAGAAGGCGCAGGCTTGGCTGTGGCTGGTGTTGGGAATAAGTCCATCGTCAGTTCAAGGAGGCCTGGGACCAGCAGTTGTAAGGGTCTTGCAGAAGAGCGTTGGGGCAGTCTCGAAGATCACCGATGTTGTGGGCATAGGTGCCGTCATAGGAATATTAAGCTTTGTAGCACCTAGGACAAGAACTTCCTGAAATGTGTTCACATCATCAATTGGAGAGACTCGGGGTGTTGGAGAATAGTCTCTGGTAGACGAGGAGGAATGACGTCATGAGATCGAGAACTTGATCTATTGTGATGTTGGTGATGTGTGGAACTAGAGGAACGTCCAGATGAACATTGACGCGAATGTCTTGATGAGGCAATAGGAGTTGTAGGAACCGATTCAGAGGGTGGTACCGGAGAAGGCACTACATGAGCGAGAGGATCAGGTGGAGGCGGCGAAAGCGGTGAAGGCCTTGTGGCATGTGGAGGAGATGGTTGAGGAGAAGTTGATGCAACCATCACGAGAGAAGGAGAAGATTCAGAAGTGGAGTAAATCCTCCTCCTCTTCCTTCTTCCTAGGTGACCTCGATAAGCTCCTGGACGTCGATGTGTTCCTCTCGACGTCCATCATTCATGATGTCGGGTGTCCCTCGACGTCGACCATCTACGCCGTGCCGACGGTGACCTCACAGAGAAGTACTTCTCGATGTCGGATGACCAGGTCTCTTCGACGGCGTGTTAACTCGCGACGAACTCGCAGTGTTGCTTCCTCACTGTTGAACTTGCTCTTGACTGCGAACATGTTGACTCTATTACTTGCCTCAACGTCGATGTTCTCGACGTCGACCGGGACCTACGTTGTTTCTGGCCAGAACTATGTTTCTATTGTCCACTGGCCGATGAAGTGAGAGAGCTCTGGTGGAAGACTGGCCTTCCCCTCGCTCTAAGGTCTACCGGTAGGCTACTTTCTTCTTCTGCTGTCCTCTCTGGCCTGGAGAAGAATTTTCTCTCTGTCACACAGAGTGCGCCTGGAGAAGATTTTACATATATCACAGGCATCAGGTATGTGTGAAGACGGAAGGCAGATAACGCAGACCTCGTGTGGGTCTGTTTTGGCCTTCTTTCTGCCACAACGAGGGCACTTGTCAAAAAGTGAAGGTATTTGGATGGTAAAATACCTGAAATTTCTGTCAGAATTGTTTTTTAGATGACAGAAAATAGTCAGGCAAGATGAAAAACGTCAAAGGAAAATGTAATTTAAAGTATTTGAGTAGACATTTTTGTGAAAAAACCTCTAAATAGGTGGAGCTCAAGCTTCAGGGTTCTGTCAGCAGGAGCTGGAAAAAAGAACTGAGGTAACTGCCTTTTGCTGAGGATGATGGGATATGGGATGATCACCTGCTCTTAAAGCACAGCTTTACTTTTTAGTCTGTATAATGGCAGCCTATGGGCTACACTGCCCTGCACTTCTTCACCCATATGTAATTTTGGCCTTTGTAGCCTCTCATTTAGGTTGCATAGTGACATTCTTAAGTGACTTTGCAGGCCTTCCTGAAGAAAGGTGAACACCAACACTTAAGAAGATATTTTCACAGAAATGCTCCGGTGTCCCCGCAGGCGGGCGGAACTATTCAGCACCTATGACTATACATGGAAATCCCCTACGAGAGTTTGTTACTGAAGGTAATTAACTTGTTCTACATTGCACTTTTTCTTACCCAAACACCTGTCTACATACCTTCTTTCTCTTCTGCGAGACCTGAAGACATTGGGGCATATTTATAATGCCCTAGCACCACCTTGCGCCACCTTAATGTCATTATTTTTTACGTTAATGTGTCCAACGAGGCCAAAATCCCCACGCCCTATTTACACGGTGGCGCAATGTATGCATTGTGCCACTATGTAACCCTTTGTGCTACATTATGCCTGCGCCAGTCATAATGTATGCAAAGAAGTCAATCCCCCATTAGGGGAGCCGCAAAAATGACATGCGGACATCTTTGAGAATTCCTTGCGCCATTTTTACAGCACTTTTAACGCCTGCTCAAGAGCAGGTATTAAAAGGGGGCTTCAGTTCTGCAGAATAGAGCCCTATGTACTCAGCAGGAGTAGCACCAATACTTTGGCGCTACTCCTGCAGAGTACATCAATAGCGTCACATTGAATAATGCTATTGTCCCCTACCCTGCGACATGCTGCGCCGTATGTTAGATACAGCGCACACATGGTGAAGGTAAGGGGTGCCAAGGGGCGCAGGGAAAGTGGCGCTGCACTCAGTTCAGCGCCACTTTCCATAAATCTACCCCATTGTTTTTTCATCCTGTGCTGACATGAGGACTGAGCGATGTTATACGTTAGACAACAAGCTTCTTCCTTGAAGCGTCAAGCTTTCGTCGACTCCAGCATGCACCAGATAGCTTGACTATTTTCTTTCACCTCCTTCTGGGATTCCTTTATTTTGGTTCTTTCTTTTGATTAGACTTGCTCAGCGACCCAGACTCAAGTCCTGCTCATCGTCTTAAAATGAAATTGCATGAGTAATATTAGTGGTCTAGTATGAACGGGGATGTAGAGCACATAAATGTGCATTGTGCCAACTGCAGGATAACTGAGAAAAGGCTGAAGCATAGCACTCCCCCCATGTTTGCAATGGATGTTTCCAATGAGACTTCAGAAAGACACTGAATTCATTTTAAGTCTTTTTTTTTTTATTTTATTTTTACAGCTTGCAGCAAGAATGCAGATTCTCCATTATTCTGATTAATCAGTAATCTATGTGAATAGCATTTACATTTGTTTGTCAACTGCATAATTAGCATGTTTTGGCTGTCTTGTAAAAGGGTTATCCCAAAACTTTGATTTCAGATAAAGGAGTCCTATCACAATTGTGAGGATTTGGGTGTATTATATGGTATGGCTGGCAGCTCTGCCATATAATACTCTTGCAAAAACTGTGTTGAGTCCAGTCAGGCTTGTTCTTAAAACCTTAAGCTCAAACCTCTGTAGCTATGGCTTCAAGCAGCAAACCTTCAAGTAGTGTAAAGCATTTAACAGTACCAAACAACAAAATAAGAAAACAACACAGAAGAAATCCAACACCAAATTATAAAAACCCACCAGAGGGTTCCTGATAAACAAATGTTTTAAAAAAACTTAAATCTCTGTTTAACCGCAAACAAGCATTGATCACTGCAAAGTTTGTAAGAGTTGAGTTTGACTTCTCATGCCCAGCATAGGTAACCAAATCCAACAAGGAAGGTCTGTGGGCCATTAAGGAGTATTTGGAAGGTCACCTGGCCACCAAAGCGTTTTCCACTCCATTTCCAAACTTTACAGCACAACTGCCATAAACTTCAATGGAGTGGTCCTGATGCTGAAGATGCAGGAGATGGAAGATGCTCGAGGATACTCTGGGTGCTGTGCGCTAGACTGGGGTGCCTTTGCAGTTACTTCTTGGTCCACAGGCACTGAGGTCTGGCTAGCAAGCCTTGGTGCACACTCAGTCGATTAACCAGCAGCATCAGCCCAAAAATGTGGGGGTGAACACGTAAAAAGGGACATTTCCTTAAAAGCGTCATCAGAAATTCAGATTTTTTTTTTTTCCCCAAACAGTGTGGGATCAAGCACAAAAGAAGCAGCTTGGGGTATACCGAATCGAATGGTATGACAAAGCATGCCAAGAATAGTTTTTTGTATTTTTTTTTGTATTTTTTTTTATTAGGGAGCTGTACAGATGTCACTTTGCAGCTACTAAAGAGCACTGCTGGTTAGTGGGAGGGTATATAAGAAGGGCTATCATGAATGGGTTCCCATTGTCAGATCAGGTGAACTGATTGGTGTGGTATTTTCGAAATACACTCCATTACACAAAAGGAGTTTGATGGCTGTCATTGTGTTGTCATCAGTCTGTTGTCTCCCAAATCTCCATAGAATCCTTCCTGACCACTCTATTGCCAAGTTAACTTTCTCATTCACCCGTACCTTTTGATATAACTCGTTTTAACTTGAGTGAACCGCAGTGCATATCACTATCCACTTCATCATTCAACCCAAACACCAGGGGCAATATGTATGAACATATTTTTCCATAGACACAGAATGAGTAAAATCCTTTGGCACATGATGTGCTGAGGCACTGTCCTCTGTCAACACTTGGAAAGTTAGCAGGTTATACACATAGATACACAGAAAATAAACTCAAGCAAACAGCGCCCCATTCACAGCCCATCCCAACCAGAATTTTCAAAGTGAGACCATAACAATGTGGAGGACAGACTTAAAACAGATCTGGTTTTTGTTTGGTGACAGCCAAGAGTTCAAATATTGCCAGCAACATTTTGCAGAAATTCAGAATCTGAAGTGCGATGCTGCAGAAGCAAAGTTAAAGGCTGAAAAACAGAAGCTTAAAGCAGCTGAACGTACAGCAGAGAAAAGGCGGCCGCCGAGCTGAAGGCAGCTGAGAAAGCTGCAGTCGAGGAGTCGGCCAAGGAAGAAGCTGCTGAAAAAGAAACCACTGAGAAATCTGAAAAAAGAGCGAAGGCTGCCAAGGAGCCAGCAGTAAAGGAAACTATTGCAAAGGCAGAAACCCATGGGAAGCAAAAGAAGCAAAAGGCGGCTTTCATGAAGGCAGTGTCAGGTATTCTGAAGAAAACTAAGGCAGCTGCGTCACGGCCTCTTCCGATTCTCAAGAAGTTGATGCTAAATCCAAGATAAAGTTCGAGTATCCGACACGGTTTATTGTTCAGATGGGCGCAGGTGCAAAGAACTTCAACACTGAGATCCGTACTAGTGAACGGGAGTTTTGCATCAAAAATCAATGCTTTGTCCTTAAATGTCGGAGGGTGAGATAAGATGGCTGGTGAGCGATAGAATCCTCTGCGAGATTGCTGCCTTGGCAGGACTTCCTACTCTGTTTCTGCTGTTGCCTCCCAATTGGCCAGTGCAGGGCAAACACCATTTCCGTTCCTTTGTATTGAATAATTCTGATCTCGGAGTATCCAAATAATATTTATAGACCTTTCACTCCTGGCTCTCCCCATATCTCAGTTTATACTATTATCTCCCAAATAACCCTTTCTAAATATTTCCCTCATGTATCCCTCCCTCCACTCATCCCAAACCTCATTTTACTACTATGATGTCCCTAATCTCTTTCAACACTCTTCCCTCCTCCATCTCTCCTTTTACGCATCCCAAACCTCATCCCACTACTATCATCTCCCAAATAACACTTTCGAAACTTCCCTCTTTTACCCCTCCATTATCCTAATCAATCCAAATAACAGACTCACACATTCACCGCTCAAGTTATCTTAAGCTGAAAGGTATCAAACAAGACTTTCTGATATAAACACCAAACTGCAGAATATTCCCTAGACCTCAGACTGGATCTGGAAACTTGAGCAGTACCTCTGCACACCAGTAGGTCGAGCTGCTGTGCGGCTCCGTGTGTTCACTGCTGTGCTCCAGAAATGACATGCAGGCTCATATAGGCACCACTTAGACACGCGCTGATGTCCGTACCTTTCTTTCTGTGCAATTAGATGCAAACCCACAGCTGCCTCATCTCTTTGAGAGAGTTTGACAAAATTCTTTCAGTGTGCAAGGGAAATGTCACCTTCCAAATCAGCAGGTTTCAAGCACAGGGACTGTCAGAAACAAATGTCTGACACTGATCATCAGTTTTGCCTGTGGTTGAGCCACGACTCCAAGGCCTGAGATGAGACTGTTGATAAACCGAAATGCCATATGGGACCGTGAGATGAAGCTCTACCTCACCAAGTGTCAGAAGACCACTCCCTATGTAGTGAACCAAGTCTAATGGTCAGTCTCGGTCCTTGTCTAGGAGTAGGTCCCGGGGTTGATCGCCTTCACACACCACATCTTGGGGTAAGCTGAAGAAGCAGCACACAAAAAATCCAAGCAAGACTGCCTCTCCCGCCACTCACAAACTTCAGAGGGCGTGCAGACGGTCCAGTGCCTCTTGATCTCCAAGTCGGCACAACCCAGCTTTGTGGGGTAATCTGCAGAGGCAGATCCAAGAGTTTTGCAAGGTCATTCCCCCAACTCTTCAAATTCTGTCTGACTTCCTCTGGCACGTCTTTGGTCCCTATGGAGCAGTAAGACCTTCCATCTGGGTTACTGCCCTTGGCACCAATTGGACCCTCTGAACCAGTCAGTAAGCCACTTACAGCACCCACACAGTCTCAGTCTCCACAACCCACACAGATCCCTGGAATGCAGATGCTGACTCCATCATTGCCGGAGGAGGTGGCCAATGTGCTCTCCGACTCAGTTAGCACTTGTACGACCTTGACCAAGACTGCACTTGATAGCCACTGCACTACAACCTGCACTGCTTGACCTTTCACCACCACAAGGAAGATCCCACACATTACATTGCTTGTTTGGCAGATTCTGACAACAATTAGAATAAATGTGATTAAATTGGCCAAACCTACCACAAAGATAGACAGGTATGAAGACCTAGAAGACGCCAGTGGCCTTGACGTTGCTCCTGACTCTGGCCTCCTCACACCCTCCAGATAATACTGCTAAAGAAAGTGCTTTTAAGGTGGTCGTGCGGAGCAGCCGAGGTTCTCAACCTCTAGCTACTCTCCATAGAGGTCAAAACCAATGTCTTGACCGAAGTACTCCAGTTAGGGCAAACCACTACCCTGTACCTATTACCTTTTAATGAGGCCCTCACTTATACCCTAGTCCAAACCTCGTTCTGGCTCCCCTCTGTAAACTCAAACTGGACAACGCCACAGACCTGCCCTAAGCGAGCCTGGATTTTTGTCTCAAAGCCCAACTCTTGAGAGCCTACTGTTGCAGACATCGACTACTCCTCCCAATAAGGAGTACAAATGGGTAGAAACCTTTAGAAAGAGGGCATTTTCTTACATCAGTTTGGCCCTCAGATTCATCAATACCAGCTGTCTGCTGGGCCACTATTCCCACGCTCTTTGTTGTTTGATGGCTCATGTCCTCCCAAGGGTCCCGGGAGATCTGACCTGTCCTCCTGTGAACAATACAATATGGTTGTGGAATGGACAAGTTGACAACTCATTGTGTCCTGTACACCACCAGTGTCAGACTTGATAAGCAAACATTTGAGTAGTAACTCTGAACTAACACCGTTCTGCTATGGAAATGACGTGTGTGGCCCTTGTAGGTACCACTCCCATGCGCGGACTTGTGTTGCTTTCGAGACTGTCCTTACCCCCAAACGCTGGGCCCCAAAAGCAAATTGGGAGACAGTGTGCAGATTCCTAGACATGGAATCTCATTAATAGATAGCATCCACACACAGAATGGGGAGGATCGCTGAGGAATCTGTGGCTAAACAGAGTATCAGAAAGCTGTTTCCGAAGGTAAGTAACTTGTTCGTCTGATAGAGACTTGTAGTTGTAGATTTCTCACCTTTTGAATAGATACCAAAGCAACACCTGGTCAGTGGAGGGACTATGAATGGACTCAAACCAGAACGTCCTGCAGGATCGAGCAGGCAAAATGTCCTTCTAAAAAAACCTGGCTGTTCAGGAAATAGTGCTTTGTGAATGTGTGGAGGGATGCCCACGCAGCCACCTCGCAAATGTCTAGGATAAGGAATCTGCATGCTAACACAGTGGTAACAGCTCTGGTCCTGGTAGAAGGAGCATGCAGACCTAGAAGCCGCTTTATGGCCAAAACACAGCAGATTTTAATGCTGAGTACCATCCAGCAGGAGATGGTTCTCTTTGGAACTACCTTTCCTTTCTTAGCTCCAGCAAACCTCAAAAGGGCTTCTCGTTCACCTGGTGGTCTGTGGTACGATTAGTATAGACATTCAGTGTCGTCTTGTGGTTCAAATGATTAACTCTCTCCTCCTTAAATGGATAAGAAGGAGCAGAGAATGTCAGAGGGTAATGGTTTGACCCATGTGAAACTGTGACACAACTTTCGGCAGGAGGGATGCCCGATGCCACAGAACCAGTTTGTCTGGGAAGAAGAAAGTGTATGGTGGAGCGACACAAAGAGCCTTTGAAGCTCAGTCACATGCTGTGGTGATGTCAATAAAGACACTGACTTCTACAGCAAGAAGTTGTAAAAGACAGATGTGAAGTGCTCAAACGGACTGCAGATCAGATAAGTGAGGACCACATTATGGTTCCACTGGAACATTAAAAAAAGGTGAAAGAATCTGCCAACCGCGAGACAGCCAAAAGGTAACCGTTAAATGTGTCCAAAGCACAGCCTTACAGGCATGAGGGAGAACAAACAACAGAATGTCAGATAACTTGGCCTGAAGGGGAGGAATCTGGCATGTGCTGCACCAGCCACAAATTTTTGATTGCTTGCCAGGCCAGTAAGAATCAGGGGATTCTTACTCCCACCAGGTGTCTGCGTCCCAGCAAGGGCATACTAGGGGTTTGGCAGGTATGGGCTACAGGAGGTGGGGATGGGCTGGGCAGCACGCTGATCTTGGCTTCAGAGCCAGTGGGTACCACATCACCTACTGCATAGTTGTTGGGTTCCCTGTGGATGCTCAAACAGATAGGTGAGGAACACCTTGGCCCAAGGTGCAAAAAGAGCGATGGAACTGTTGTAGTTGGAAAGGAGAGGCAGAAAGGCCTGGAGTGCGAGCAGTAGCCCTGCCCTCCTTAAAACACTCGGAGCAGAATCAGCTTTGTCCCCAAACAGGCGAGTCCCATTGAAAAGCTTTCCATGAGGGAGGACTGAACATTGCTGGGGAACCCAGCCGATTGCTGCCAAGCATGGCGGCAAATGGCAACGCTGGTGCCTATGGCCTGCCCGATGAAATCAGTGGTGTTCAAGCCAGAACAAATTGTGAAATTGGCTGCATCCTAACCATATTCAAGTGCCTGAAAGAGCATAGGGCAAAGGTCTTTAGGCACACCAGGGAGGACTTGCACCACCGAATCCCAACAGGCGTGTAAATGGCATCCCAACAAACAGCTGCCCTTAATAGAAGAGAAGGCCAAGCGGCAAGAAAAAAAGACAAGCTTGCCAAATGTTACACTCGCTTAGATTCCCTATCAGGGGGAGTGGTGGGAAATGTGCTGGGATTAGAGAGGTTGGTAGAGGCGTGCACCACTAGTACTTCTGGTGAGGGGTGCGGCAAAAGAAAAGTTGGGTTGCCAGGATCAGGGCGATGGGGCCTGCCAATTTGACAATTGACTGTGGTGCCAGAACAAGCTTTAGACCAAGCACCTCAATAAGGCATCCATTTGTACCTTGTTAAAGAAAAGAAGGAGCTCAGAGGATATTTACCCTGTTAGCGGTTTTCTGTAAAGACATCTTCAAGGTGGGACCTAGAGGTCAGGAACTTGGGCCATCCTATGCATCACCATGGCGTAGAAAGCAGATTTCTCTACGGCTGGTCCAGGGGAAGAAAAAAACACCTGTCTCTGGGGGGTATTGAGGCCACTAGCCTCCTGTAAAACCTTGTACTGATTTTCATCCTGCTAGTGTTGTGAGAACTAATCACCCGGATAGTCATTATCCCAATCAGTCCCAAAAAGGAAATGTAAGTGTTTTGTCGACCGTACAGTAATTCAAGTAGGGAAAACAGCATCGAGAGCGGATTCAGGCACATCATCACTCAAGGTCAGCGACTCAGCATCAGAGACAACAATTGGTGTCCCCTGCTCAGGCACCGAAGTCAGCATCGACGTGCCCAGGGCCTGAAGCAGAGTTGGAAAAGGAGCCAAATGCAAGATAAGTTCAATGGACCTAGCTGGCGTCGAGGGCAACCCCCTAGCGGTATCGCAGGTGGGAGGCCTCTCTGCTACTTGGCGTCCAAAGGTGCACTAGGGGGAGCTTGCAGTGATCAGAAGAGCCGCGGCATGATTGTGCAGAGCTCTTTAATGTGATGTGGCATGGCTGATGGACTTAGAAACTTGGGTTGCGGCAGGACCACCTGTGGGATCGGCTTTGAAGTTGGCCAACTTCAGGAGTGAGATCAAGGGTGACGCCCACTCCCACATTTGCTCAAGTGAATGAGTGTTTGATGTCTTGTGTTTCTTACACTTGCCTGAGGACCTGAATCATGACGAAGACCAACCGCTGGAGCAGTTCCATCGCCTTTGTGAACTGGAATGGGACCAAGATCGAATCTTTGACCTGATGGGGCGCTGTCACAGATATTTGATTGCGGCAGTCCTCACAGAGCTTGAAACCTGCCATTTTAGGGGATTACATCCCTTGCACACTGAAGAAAATTTGAGGAAAATATAGAGGTTAGTGTCTCTGAGAGATGCAAGGGAACTCTGGATCCGCATCTAGTGGCACAGAAAGAACAGAACAGACATCAGCACGGAGGAGTTGCGTTCGTATAGGCTTCGCAAGTCATTTCTGGAACAGCGTCAGTGTGAAACTGCACCGAGCCCCATTCCGGTACACAGAGGTAGTACTGTAAAGATCCAGAAACCAGATGGACGCCTGGGGAATATTCAGAAGGTAAGAAATGTGTGGAAAGAAGAATTGGAATCTATGCTTTGTAAGCCAAGTACGAGGCAAATGGTTCTACTTTATTTATGAATGCTTACCAACTCCTTCTGCAACCTTCTGGAAACTACTGGCAGATTGAATGTTTAGCTTCTCAATAAAATCAAAAACAATGAAAAATATGTATTTTAATAAACGCCGATATGAGCATCAACAGACATTGCGAAACAATGGTGTATCAATCTAAGTATAAATAAACAGTATTTCAAATTGTGATCAACCTGTACAAAACCAAACATATTTAAATACATTACACAATAGCTGTTCAACAGACTACGGCTGGTTATAGATGTCCCGAAGTCTTTTCCCCTCAGCTGGTTTTATAATACAGTTTTTTCATGCAAAAATGTTGCAATATGGTAGAAAGACACCTGGCGGGGCAAAGGCAAAAAGAATACAGAATTAACTGGAAAAGACAGCTGTCACATTTTCAACAAAAAATGTTATTCTGTTTCTTGTGACGGTAAGAGAAATCATGAATCCTCTTTCCTGGCAAGTGATCTTGTCCATGTTGACAACCTATACCTTTAATGTCCATTTGCTCCCTCGGATAGTATCCTTGCAGGCTCGGTAAATTTTGCAGTAAGTAAATAAAATAACGCAGGTGTGGGTACAAGTGCTAAAAGAGGCAGGTCCCGCTCGAGTTTTTCCACTCTAGAGATAGAAATAATTCCATAAGCATGCAGCAGCCAATGACTGAAGAGGACAATAATCCTTTTCTTCCTTACAAGCAGGTCGTTGAAAGACTTAGGAAAAAAACAAGAACGAGAGTTAAAATAAGCCCAGACAAAGAAAATAGAACGAGGCACTTTACATATGAAAACATAAGCCAAAAATATTTAAAAATATGAATGTTCCTTTATTTAGAAGTTCATTTAATGGCTGTGAATGAGCATTTATTTACTTCCTTTTACAGCAGGAAGTGGCATACAATAATGAAACAATAATTATTTGGCATAGAGTTTGTAACGCAGATAGATCACTTAAATAAAACATGCAAGTTAGCAAACAATTTCAAAGTCCTAGTGCTGTAAGATGGAGGATTATATTAGCAACATGAAAAGTGTATGTTGAATTTATGAAGCAGTACAAATATATATGTAATTTCACGGCAGTTGCAAAGTTGTCAACAACAGAAGGGGTGAGTACCAAGCACAAACTGAAAATTGGATGAGAGACATTATGGCATTATAATTTCTACAAAGCAACTAGTCAAAGGGGAATTGGTAATCGAACCTGGTGATGATAACAATGTTCATGAAATTGAGGTGCAACCATGAAAACTGCAGGTGGGAACAACTTGGTTCCCTGACTGATTCACATTGTCATATTAATCATGCAACATATATACCAAGGCATTACTATTACTTTTGTTTTAAATGACCAGGGACTCTGCCTTCGTGGACTCCTAACTATGTTGGTGAAGATGCCACATTTGCCAGACCCTTTTTGGAAACAGCCTAAATTGCAAGAATGCAAAGTAAAACTCCTGAAAATCCAGCGATGCCAACCAGTCTGACAAGATCAGGGACAACAGAACAAGGCTCAGACACTAGGGCCCTCAGAGCCCCATCATCCTTGGGGACCAAAAAGTAAAGGAATTAAAATCCTGTGCCTCTTTCTTTAAGAGGTAGCGCCTCCATCACCCCTTTATTCAGCAGGGCAAGAACTTCTACCTTCAAACAGAGTATGTTCTGTCGGAGGGAGGACAGTCAGAGCGAAGAGCATGAACAGGAAGGTGCAACCTATGCAGATGAACTGGAAGACAGTCATGATCAGCTACCAACTGGTGCAAAAGTTGGATGCTATCCCACCTTCCCAACTAAGAAAGGTTGAGGTGGAAGAGGAAGTGAAGAAGACATAGAGGCCTTGATGCAGAAGGAGCGACCCCTCCCTTCTTAATGGCGGCCACTGCGTGTGTGAAGGGGCGACTTCACTGACCTTTGGTCAGCATGGGCATCGCTACCCCTGCACAGCTCCACCTGTTGCTGTTACCCTTCACCTTCTGAGCCTGCTTGGCTCAGAAGGTGAAGGCCCTCCTTCACCCAGAGGCTCCCACCTGCGACTATTCCCTGGTGGCCTAGTGGTTGCCTTCTGTCTCTCTCTCTCTGCTGCCTTTTGCCGTTTATGTGGCCTTTTTCATTTTTTGCCTTTCTTTCTGTCTTTTTACTCTTTTTTGCCTCGTTTTCCTCCTTTCTTCCAATCCAGCATCTCTCCTGCTATCCCTGCCCCACGCGCTGTGTTTTCCTGCCCTCCCAACTCCCAGCTGAGCGACTCCTCCCATCTCCCTGCCTTCTTAATGGTAGCTGGGGTGCGGGCTCACACCGAAGGCAAACCCGTCTGCGCTTGGACCGTGCCCAGCGCCACCGACTCTGGTTCCTGCACCATTCACAGATACAACACCAGCACCCTGCACGCCCTCAACAACGGAGGCTTCACCGCATGCCACCGTGCCTCACTCAAGGACACCCAAGGCCCGTTCTCCTGCCGCAACTACACCTTCACCTGTCCTCGCACCCTAAACCCCCTTCCGCTGGACTGCCCGAACACCTCAGATGTATACTATTCAACACTCGCTCCCTCATCAAACATGCAATAGAAATTTGGGACCTCCTCGCCTCGATGTCCCCTTCATCACAGAGACCTGAATTACCACCTCTTCAGCACCGGACATCGCCACTGCCATCCCAGACAGCTACAAGATCATACATCAAGCCAGTGTCAACCGACCAGGAGGATGTGTCGCCATCGTTCACAAAAACTCACTCCACCTCAGGACCAGAGTCGATGTCCCGATCCCAGTCGCCGAAAATCCTCACTTTCAGATTCAGACTAATCCAAACACCACCCTCCGCAGCACCCTTATTTACAAAAAACCCCGGAACCCACCCACTCTTCAGCAAAGCACCGGACGACTTAATCGCTCCCCATGCCTTCACCTCAACAGACAACATACACCTCGGCGACCTCAACTTTCACCTCAACAACCACAATGACCCAAACATCTCTACCCTCATGGAGAACATCGCAATACTTTGAATCAAAGAACTGGTCAACCTCCCCACACGCTCAGCAGGACACACCCTCTACGGGGTCTTCTCTGCCAGAAACCACGTCTCCATTTCACACACCTCCGAACTCCACTGGACCAGTCACCACTGCGCCCATTTCTCCTACACCAAGACAGTCGAACGACACCATGCCCACACCCCCCTCGCAAGAACTGGACCCAGCTCAAAGCCAGGTTCTGCCAATCCCCACCACCAGACACCAACACCTCGCCCCACAACCTCCACCAATGGATCACCGAATGCGCCAACACCCAAGCCCCCCCCCCAAAGGAAACGCGCCGGCAATCAACACCACAGGAGACCCAGCTGGTTCCACCCCGACCTCCAAGAATTCAAAAGCACATGCAGACAACTCGAGAGAATGTGGAGAAGCATTAAGAGCTCAACAGACCGCAAAGCCTTCAAAGATACCGCCACATCACATCACCGGCTCATCAGATCGACTAGAAAATCAGCCATTGAGGAGAGAATCATCACCAACGCACAAAGCAGCAAGGAACTTTTCACCATGGTCAAGGAATTCACAAAACCCTTCACAGACACCAGTGACTTCCCACCCTCCCAAGACCTCTGCGACAGCCTTGCCAACTTCTTCCACAGAAAATTCAAAACATCTACAAGAATTTGCAAGCAAATACCCACCCCGCACCATAATAGACACCAATCACCAATCGATCGTGAAGCACTGGACCCTCTTCACCCCGGAAGATACTCTGAAGCTCATGAATACCACCCAATCTGGGGGATCCTCAGACCCATGCCACAACCACACTTTTAATCATTCCAGCACCATCATCGTACCCAAACTATGCCATACCATCAACCGCTCAATCGAGATCGCCACCTTCCGGGACACCTGGAAACACATGGAGATAAACCCCTACTGACAAAGGCCTTCGCAGACCCAACAGAGCTGAAAAACTACAATCCGATCTCACTGCTCCTTTTTCCAGCCAAGGTAATTCAAAAAAGCGATCAATGCACAGCTCACAGAGTTCATTGAGGCCAATCACGTCCTTGACTCCTCCCAAACCAGATTCAGGAGCAACCACAGCACTGAACCGCACTCCTAACAGCCACAGATGACATCCGCACACTTCTGGACCGCAGCAAGAAAGCTGCTCTCATCCTCCTTGACCTTTCTGTCGCCTTCAACACCATCTCCCACACCACATTGTGCACCAGAATACACAACGCGGGCATCCACTGCAAAGCCCTGGAGTGAATCCGTTCCTTCCTCAACAGCCAAACTTAGAGTCAGGCTCCCATCTTTTAACTCCAAGCAGACGGAAACCAGATGCGGAGTTCCCCAGGGCTACTCCTTGAGCCCCACCCTCTTCAATGTCTACATGACCCCACTTGCTGAGATCGTCAGACACCTCAGGCTCAACATCGTCTCATACGCCGATGACACACAGCTCATTCTCTCCCTCACCGGCGAACCATTAACAGCCCAAAATAACTTTCACAATGGAATGAAGGTAGTCACCGACTGGATGGGGGACAGTTGCCTCAAGCTCAACTCGGACAAGAAGGAGATCCTCATCCTGGGCCCCACCACTACCGCCTGGGACGACTCCTGGTGGCCCAGTGCCATCAGGACTGCCCCAACTCTGACTGACCACGCACACAACCTTGGCATCATTCCCGACTCATCGATGTCCATGGCCTGCCAAGTCAATGCTGCCTCCTTCTCATGCTTCCACACATTTTGCATGCTCTGGAAGATCTTCAAGTGGATCCCCATCGACGCAAGAAGAACATTCACTGGGCACTAGTCAGCAGTAAACTAGACTATGGCAACGCACTTTATGCTGGAATCAGCAAGAAACTCCAATCAAGACTCCAGAGAATACAGAACGCCGCAGCCACACTGATCTTGGGCATCCCCCTCTACAGCCACATCTCTGCTCACATGAAAGACCTTCACTGGCTACCCGACAACAAACACATCACTTGAAAAACACCTGACCCACGCATACAAGTCCCTCCATAACATCGGACCTGCCTACCTCAACCACCGCCTCTTCTTCTACACTTCCTCCAGGCAAATTCGCTTGGCTTAAATGGCCCTCGCCACCATCCCTAGGACCCAGAAGTACATGGCTGGAGGAAGATCCATCTCCTGCCTTGCCGCGCAGACCTGGAACACGATGCTGCAGTAGCACTCACACTTTCACCAATGTACCCAGTTCAAAGGATTTAGCACCTGCTCCAAAGAACTGTGTGTAACCTACATCCTCTGCCTTCCAGATTCTGTCAGTGATAAAACGTTTATATTACAGCTGTCATGTTGTGCCTGTTCTATATGGATGATGAGATTGCCCTGCTGCTATCTAAATCGAGCAAAGGAAGCATAATGCCGCTGTCAAGGAGTACCTGTTTTGTGAGGAAAGAAAGTTTGCACTGTACGGGCTTCATATGTAGTGAAGCTTACATTGCTGATGCCCAGGCCATGCATGTTCTGTAAGAAAGGGAAACTTGTGCGCTGTCACCTAAATTGCACTTGTTCTAGAAGCAAGTAAAGCTTGCACTGATGCTGTCCCATGTGTTCCTGTTCTGTGACAGTGGGACATTTCTACTCATGCTTCTAGTTGTTCCGCAGAGAAGCTTTCACAGCAACTGTCCTTTTTTTACTTCCTCTCTTTGAAACTGCCTTTTGCTGCTCCTACTCCTGCTGCCACATGCCCAGTACCTATTCTTTGTGCTAAGGATGCTGCCAATGTCATGATGTCCTGTGGTATGTATCAGTGATCACTTTAATACATATTTTCTCTTTACATAAGCCAGAAAATTGGTTTGTCAGTGTTTATTTTTAAACATTATCTTAATAAAAGACTCAACTCACCAAAATATGTGAAAGGTTAATGCTTGATGTCCCATAAGAACATTTTTCAAAAGTAATTATACCACCTTCTACAGTTCTAAAACACGATTGAGAAGTGACTATGTTGTGTGAAACACCTTCACCACCGCCTAGTGCTTCATTTGCAAAAATAAATAAAACAAGTGGCGTTATCCAACATGTCTCTTTCTACCTGAAACAAACGCCATCGGTAGTGGTATTGCCCACTCACAAGGTGACAGTTAGATGTCTGGTGAAAAACAGAGCAAATGTAATAGGCAGAATGTTCAGTAAGGTTTGGAATATCTGTAGAAGCTCAGCTCCATATGTGCATACACTTTGCTGCACCTATACAGGGGTTCAGTAATATGTATGCAGGGACTCAGCTGTGGCCTTCAGAGATGCTGACTTTGGAACTGGGGAATGAAGTTCAAGCCTCAGCATCAGTTCAACCTCCTGTGTTCTTGAGCAAATCACTTAACGCCTGATTTAAATTTCAGCGGACGGGTTACTCCGTCAAAACAGTGGCGGATATCCTGTCCACCGTAATATAAATTCCATAAGAAATAATGGGATTTATATTTCGGCGGACAGGCTATTCATCACCATTGTGATGGATTAACCCGTCTGCTGAAATCTAAATCAGGTCCTTAATCTCCTTGTGCCTAAAAACATTGTGTGATCTTGTGTGGTGTAACTGGTACGCATGTTAAGTGCCCTATTACCTTCAGGTCAAGTTTGTGCAATATAAAAATGCAAAAAAAAAAAAAGAACTCAATCTGTGAATAAGCTCTGCTCTACAAGAGGATGTGGTCAATTTAGGACAAGAATCCCACTCTCTGCATGTGCAGGAACTAATTTTCTCTGTGCAGGAACTCATTCATATCTTCTAGGTATTCAGACGCATATCTAAAAGTGCAACTAACTTCAGTTTTGGGTTTCTCTACTTAATCAAACAAGCACTGAAATATGGTTCTCCATCAAAGGCAATCTTGACCCTTTGATTGTTACATTGTGTAGCAACACTCTAGATCTGTCATGCTTTGGTTGAGTTCACCTTATCCAGTTCTAAGTAGGGGCCCAGTGGAAATCTGGGGGGACCAAATCACATTTTCATGGGATAGTGCTTGAAAGGCCAGACCAGAGAGAAACCATGCTTTTGAGAAGTTTCAGAGAGGAAATGTCATTTATTTGTTTTGGGGAAAATAAATACTGCCTGAGAATGTTTAATTCTCAAAACTAAGGGGCCTCATTTACGAAGCCCTAGCAGCACACTGCACCACCGGAGTGTCATTTTTTTTGATGCTCCGGTGGCACAGTATGCTAGCCCATATTTACAAGGCCACGCAAAGCCACCTTGTGTGGCTTTTCATGTCCTTGTAAATATGTACCCCTTTCATGCATAACACTGCATGAAAGGGGCGTTCCATTGGGTGTTGCGAGGGGTTTTACCATGCACCACCAATGGAACCCGAAGGAATCTAACCATTCTGAGATTTAGAAATCTGGAAATGCGTTAGACTTCTAAGCCACCTCAGAGATGGTGTAAGAATGACGCAACGGGGAGAAATATCTTTATTTCTCCCTATTTTTTATCTCTTTCTATGTGGGCTGAAATTCCGCAGCACGCATAGAAAGAGAAAAACACCTCTTGTGATTGTTTTTGTGCAGGATGGTGTCCCTTCCAGCGCACAAATCAATCATCCCAACAATGCAGGGTGCCTGCATTGGCGCTAGGCAGCACTCTGTGCACAAGTGCAGTGGGAGAGGGAAGAAATAGACTGTATCTTGTAGATATGGCACTTTTCTGCCCTTTCCCGGTGGTGCAGCAAGGCCCTTGCTGCACCGCCCTGCACTATGGGCCTCGCAACTTAAGCCCTAAGTTTGGTGGTCACAGGCTACTTCATTGCTTTGATGGGGAATGTGGTTGTTTTAGTATATTCACACAGATGTCATCCCTACTCAACCTCAGCGATTCCCTCGCCTATGTAAAAGGTACACTCTTTTCTCTGGCACTAAGATTGAGCTTTAAAATCTCTTCTTCGGGCAGATATTCAGAAAAGGGGAGATATTTTGACTGTGTTTCAAAAGAAGGTGCATTAACATATAGGAATAAAGTTTCTGGTTTGAATTTGACAATGGATAGCAGAAGGCTGGGGCAGCACCAGTTGACTGCAAAGGTGGGTCAGCTTGAGAGACAGCAAGGGCCAGAGCCTGCACACCCAGGGTGTGTTTCAATTGTGCCTTTGAAATGAGTGTGTTGGATTTGGAGCTGGGGACCGTTTTCACCACGTTTCCCAACCACCAACTACCACTTGCAGAGGTGGTAAGGAGGCACAATAGGTAAGCCACACAAGGGCAGTGCAGTTTGGGGCACACCAGGCTAATGCAATAGAAAGCTTTGGTGGGTGCAGTGCCAGGTGCTATCTATGCACAGCGATATGCTGATCCTCTCTGTCAGTCTGTTACACGTTCAGCTACCAAATACCGAGGGCAAAAGGAGCACACAGTGTTTTGTGAGGTGAACTGCGAGAGGTCAGCACCCAGCAGCCTGCAACAAGGCACAGTGGAATATTGCATCCCACGTGCGTCCCTAATGTGGAGCACGTGTGCCGCTCTACCCAAACTGAGCTACATAGCAATCATGAAGTAGAGGTGCCCAATGATGGAGGGCTCTTCTCCGCTGCTTATGTACATACTGTTAGAGTAAAATGCATGACTGTTAATTTAACTGTGATATAACATTTTTGTCAGGCCATCACTGACACAAATACTGTCTGATGGGCCATGGGTTGCCTTCCTTCTGGGACAGAATAGGCAGTCAGGAGCATTTTAAACAGAGACTGCCTAAGGAACTATCTTTTAAGAGTCCCTGTCACCACTCATATGTGCTGGTGCGACCTACCATCAGTCACCTAAACAAAGTAACTGTTGCCCATACCTCTATTTGCCAATACCACTTTGCACACTTTTAGGACCAGATTTACACATGACTTGTCTTGCCCTTGCGTGATGCAAGTTGTTGCAAAGCAACACAAGTCCTTTAGTGTACTAGCTAAGTCATGCAAAGCCACCTTGCGTGGCTGTGTGTGGTTAAGTGAAACCAAAATTACATGTTACAACAGTGGGATATGGGCATTCCCATGCATCCATCCATGGATTGTGACACAATCCAGATTTACAAAGGTCTGTAAACCAGGATTGCGTCAAAATGGTGTGCCTCCCTGAGCTAGGCTTAACGAGGAGAAATACCTTTATTTTTTCTTGTTACTTCCTCTTTGTATATGTTCTGCATTCTGCAGCACACACACAAAGATGAAAATGCCTTTCAGGATCGTTTTTGTACAGGAAGGTATCCCTTTCTGCACAAACACAATTCTGCCCTTAACGCAGGCCCCCAGCATCATGGCGCAAGGATGCCTGTGCTGGCACCAGGTAGTCTTAATCAAGTGCTCCAGCGCTAGGAGACAGCAGAAACATGCCATATCTTTGTAAATATGGAGCATTTCTGCTCTCTCCCTTTCAAGCAACACAAAGCAGCAAGTTGCCTTGCTGCGTTGCATGAAAGAAATCTGGCCCTTAGTTTTTTAGCCAGTACTGGAATTTTTAGATGCAAAATCACAAGCCCCTCAATTCAGAGTTGTCAGCTCCCCACGGAATTGCAAAATGTTACCAGTAAAAAAATAAAAAATAAATCTGGACTGCCTGATGGATACTGAATCATTTCAATGCATCACCATTTTAATGAGGAAAAAAACTTTTTTTTTGCATTCATATAGCACTTTCTACCCCTTTTTCATGTGTGGTAAGCGCAATATAAGTGAACTTACATACAATATAATTTGTGCCTTTTCTGTTTGGATGGACTCAAGCTAAGGTTGGTTAGAAACAGGGCAGAGATAACCTTTCAATTGTAGAGGCTGCCTCGGCCATCACAGTGTTATTGGACAATCACTGTACTGCCTGTAAAATATTGAGGAATGGTAAAGCACGTGGCCTGGAACAGCGAGAGCCCCCAACATGAGGTCCACGAAAGCAGATTTTAGAATCACTAGTGACCTTCGTCCCTTTTCTGAAGGCGCTTTCCATCAGCACAGAAGCTGAGCGTGTTTTTCTAAAGAAAAGAAAATGTTTCCCAAACTGTGCTCTGTCCAAGCACTCCACGAGGCAAGTATCCAAGAGCTGTAGCCTGGGTGACGGCACATAACGGGGGGAGGGAGGATGCTTGCCTGCTACAGGCCCTGCCCATTACACCAGAGGACACCAACAGATCATTAGAGCCCTCTCGGCCCTCCACACCACCTTACAGACTGGGGTGCTGCCATCGGGCCCACAGCGTAACTAGAGATGAGACAATTTCCAGCGCTTTAGAAAAATGACCCCACAAGTAAGTGCTTAAGCAGCTGGGGCCGGTAACAAGTGTCGTCCTCATCGGAGATGACTTATAGAGCGACTACAGTGTAAGATAGGGGATAACACATATCAATAATGACAACAGCACGGGTAACAAGGTTCACTCCTTAAAATATATGCATACACGCTTCACAAGCACCCAGGATTGGGATAGCCAGCAACCCCAGCAATCACCATTGCTAACAGAAAGAGGGGACAAAGAGGTCTGTTGGACCTGACCCTTTTTGCTGGGTTATCCCTGAACTTTTTCCTTCTTTCCCCTATTTTCTTCTGCCTTGTTTTGGTTGAATGTAGGTCTCCGTTTACTTTACCACTGCTAACCAGTGCTAAAGTGCATATGCCCTCTGTCTCAAATGTATTGGTAATTGGTTTATTCAAGATTGCCATATTTAATTTACTATTAAGTCCCTAGCATAGTGCACCAGGTGTGCCCAGGGCCTGTAAATCCAACGCTACTAGTGGGCCTGCAGCACTGATTGTGCCACTCACATGAGTAGCCCTGCAAACATGTCTCAGGCATTGCCACTGTAGTGTGTGTGTGGGCCCAAACCTTCCCTTTTACTATATGTAAGTGACCCCTAAAGTAGGCCCAAGACAGCCACATGGGCAGGGTGAAGAGTATTTAAAAGGTAGGACATGTACTGGTGTGTTTTACATGTCATTTTGGTGAAATACTGCTAAATTCAGTTCTCACTATCTCTCCCATAGGGTAACATGGGAATTGTCTTGAAATATCTTCGAAGTGTAATTTTCCATTATGTTCAGGTAGAGGTATGGAGTTTGGGGTCTCTCAACTTACAATTTAAAAATACATCTTTTGGGGTGAAGTTGGTTTTAGAATTGAGAAGTTTGAAAATGGCCCTTTTATAAAGGGACCGTTTTCATCCTGAACCATTCTGTGCCTCAGCCTGCCTGCTGAATACACGTATGGGTCAGGATGATAGCTGAGATGTTTATGTGTTCACTGTAGACAATCACAAAGGAAGCGGAGGTGTGCTCTGCATATCATGATGGTCCATCACCAGGCTGATGGATCTTCCTGAGCTAAAGTGGTGGTTAGAGCTGACACCTGCACCTGAAAAGGGCTGTGCCTGTCCTCACACAAAGCAGTCTCCAACCCTCTGCAGTGTGCCTGAGGCCAGTGCAGGGAAAGGCAGGGTCGTGTGCACTACAAAGACTTCTCTTTGAAGTCTGCCTACTTCAAAGACAGAAATGAGTGTAAGTACTGGACCCCTAATCCCACAGTTAGAACACTTCTGGACTGAGGACATTCTGCCAGGAAGAAGGGCTGGATGCTGTAGGAGGGACCGCAAATCTGCCTGTTACTTTGTTGTGCTGGACTGCTGCTTGCTGCTTCTGTACTGGGAGTGAAAGGAATAGACTTGGCTTTCTATATCCTGCTTTCCAAGGTTCTCCAAAGGCTTAACTGAGCTTGCTTCACTGAGCTTTGCTTGCTGTTAAGGAGTCTCGGGCATCAAAGACTACACCTGCCAGTACCTGGGCTCTCTTGCTGAGAGTCCTGACTTGCCAAGTGGTGCCAAATCCAGTTCCTGGGCCCTTGGAAGGGAACTCTGGTGCAACTAAGAAGAAACTAAGCACACTGACTACAGAATGACTTCGGAACTGGTGCCTCTTTCCGACTCTGCGCTGCTGCCTGCACCAGGAGCCGTGGTCCCGCTGAATGCAACGACTGACCTGCAACACAGGCCTGATGCTACTGCAGCACCTCTCAAGTCACGCCACATCGTGAGTCCCGAGTGTCGTGCGACAGACGTCCGTGACACTCAACTCCACCGCAGCACCTGTGGCCCAGTGGTGTGATCGCGACACCTCAAATTCAACACCTCGCATCCTGACCTGCTGGATTCAGCTACCCCACCCTTGTCGTAGAGAACGGGCGCCTCGCCACTGACACCACAACACCTCCCCTGCAACTATAAGTAACCGATGCCTTCCAGGTACAGGGGTGTTCCCCAGACATCCTAGCATGCATCCACAACTTGCAAACCAAAGAGAACATATTGAACAAAGCTGGAGACGCCCACCCTGTGCCATAAACCTGTGCTATACCAAGATCTCTCTGCTCTGACACTCCAAAAGCTCAGAACCTTCCACCCTAATAAAGAGTTTCTTAGGAACAAAGGAGTTTCATACTGCTGGGGCTACCCAATCTGCATCATCTTCTGCCGGGACACTATCCTACAACAGCTCAAAACATTAGCTGGGCTCTACATCTCCCGACGCTGTAGGTGGAACATCACTGTCAGACAACAAGTCCCACGAGGGGCACCCACCCAAACAGCATTGAGCTACAAGGTCCCCGGATCCTGTGACAATTGCCCTAGAGAGACAGCTGTCTTTGTCAGCCTGGAAGGCGATACAGTCTGCTCAGACATCGGCAAAATGTGGGCCCCCACCAGACATTGACACTAGGATACCCATCACATTGCAGAGGTTGCATCCTGTGTTGCCTGCAATGAGCGACAGGGGATGACAGTGATCCTACACTCAGACACCAGATGTGAATCACCACAACCCTCGTCCAGGGGCCATTCATGGGTTAAACAGAACATTTGACAGTGTATACTGGACAAGTTCGATGTTTATCTGTTAACGTTTGGTTTGGAGTTCACAAAGGGTTGATGCTTACTCTACTATAGGAATCCACACAGGTACTCCCCTGCTTGAATGCACCACAGCACAGCTCCAAGCACGGACCATAAATCAGAAGCCCATTCCCGCAAGCAGAGGCTTGCACCCACCCACTTTAGCCCTCAAATTTGCATCCCGCACATTTTATCTTTCATTGTTCGAGAGCTCAATGGCCCCATCAAGCAGAAAGGGGAAGGTTTTATCCCTCCATGTTCTACAGCACGCGGAAAGCGGTGATGCACTACCAAGAACACAATGGCGGTGATACCTGCCTCCTCGAGGGGACACACTGGCTGAAATTCCAACACTGCCCGCACCAAGATTTCTCTTCCAATCCAGCAAAGACAGGAAGGATGGACATCATTTTCTCACGATCCTTTAGAGGGACGACTGAGAACAAAGCTGCTGAAATACAGGGGAATACTACTTGCATACCACGTACAAATGGGGGCGCACCCCTCACAATCGCCCCTATCTACGTCAAGAACGACAATCAGGAGAGATTTCTAAAAAAAAAAAAGCTCTATTGGAGACCCTAGAAACCCCAGACCAGGCTGTCCTGATTGGAGGTGACCTTAGTTTGGTGACGAGTAACAAACGAGACAATTCTGGTCAGCGCTATGGCTAGACAGTGGCCTCATGGAGGGAGGCATGAAGTGGTTCCAGGAGGTGAGGTTTCGGGACTTACTAGAATAGTCCTCCCACACACTAGGAACTAAATGTATTATTCCCATACCCATGAAACCTATGCCCGCATTGATTATTTCCTAGGGTCATCGGCTGTACAAACTAAGGTCAGGGAGGTCTTGATTGAACCCAGAGCGCTATCAGATACCAATGCCTTGGCCCTGACCCCTGGGGGTGGACACTCCACTATGACAGTGAGGTCCTTGGAAAGTACAAAATACCATACCATACAGGCCAGATAGAGTCCATAATCTCACACGTACTATCAATGACTTCTTGGTGACCAATGATACCGCAGACACCTCTGTAGCCACTTCATGGAAGACAATGAAGGCTGTGCTGGAGGTACATTTGGGGGATGGGGGTTCAATTTATTGCTGCTTCTGCAGCATAAAATAAACAATGCAAAGACAGAAGGAAAGTGCTGGAAGGGGAGGTAAAAGAACTGGAGGCGATCAACATCTGGTTCTGGCCCCATGCATCTAGAGGAAGCTGGAGTCAGCACGGTCCCAGCTGCACAGTCTAGACATGGACAGAGCATAATACGTGGTGCTGCTCCTCCAACACAACTCCTGCATAGGAGCAGACAAATGCACAAATTACTTGCCCATAATCTACAGGCCAAATGCCAGGCAGACAGAATTGAGGCCATCCGCACTCCTGATCACGCGGAAATCACTGATGACGCTTGCATAGCATCAGCCTTCAGGGACTTCTGCACATCACTATATGAAGCACAGAACTTACAGGTAATAGACTCGCACAAGTACCTTCAGGGCTCCTGCACCCTCCAGCTGACTTCACAACAGAGTTCCTAGATAAACCTATATGAATTGAAGAGGCAATAGCCGCTATGTCACACCTGAAACTGCCTAAATGTTCAGCCCAAGACAGGTTTTCTGCTCTTTTCTACAAAACCTTTTGTCAGACACTCACACCAGTCCTCATCAGCCTCTTTAATTCCTTTGTAGAAAATGGGACCTTTCCCAACCCTATGTTAGAAGCCTCGATCTGGGACTGCCAAACCTGGGAAAGACAAGCGCTGTTGCGGCTCCTACCACCCCATTGGACTTATAAATGTAGATGCATTACTCTTCACTAGTAACCTAGCAGCAAGCCCTTATGCCAGGACTGGTGAACCCAGACCAGTCTGGGTTTATAACCCATCAACAATGCTGGGACAACACAAAGAGAACCTTACACCCAACAGGCAAAGCTATGGGTTCACAACGGGAGGTGATGCTGCTGGCTATTGACACTGAAAAGGTGTTGGAGAGAGCGCATTGGCCTTATCTGGAAGCCAACCTGGGCCACTTTGGCTTTGGTCCCTAGTTCCACAGAAGGTGCTCAGCAGCTATAGTGACCCCAGCGTAGTGGTTCGGCGTAATGGACAGCTATGCCCCCTTCTCTATACGGTGAAGACATGCTAAAGTTGCCCTCTATACCGCCTTCTGTCCGCTCAAAGCATGGAGCCGATGGCACAAAGAGTCGGAGACAACCCGCGGAATGGGTACTGGGGGAGACAAGCACACCATAAGTTTTTTTTGGAGATGATGCTCTGGTGGCCCCTACATTTCCTCCCCCCCTTCCTTGAAGAAAAACAGAGGTTCGCAGGAGCATCAGTCTTTAACATCAACCTCTGGAAGTCACAGGCCCTGAATCTTTGGGTTGCACCCCCATAAAATTACAACTGGCCTCTAATTAACCTAAAAAATGGGCTGACTCCTCAATCATGGAGTGCAGATTGCTCCTACAACCCAGGACACAGTGGTTTCAAACTACTGCATCCAACTTCAGCAGATCTTGCCCACTGGAAACACTATTGCCTTTCCTTGTTAGGAAGAACAGCAGCACTCAAAATGACGATACCCCTTAGAGTCCTATTCCAGACTCTTCCATTGTCCCAATGAGTAGGTGTGCTTAAATCACTGCAGACTGAACTTAACTGCTTTGTGGGTGGGCAAGCGCCCTTGTAAACATCCAAACCAGATCCACCACCCAGCTGTAGAAGTCGGCCGTGGAGCCCTTATCCTCACGCTTTACTATCAAGTGGCACTGCTCCACTTCCGCAGCAGATTGTTTGTACTGTTCTGATTTTGTATAGACAACAAAACAGATTTGAACCATAAAAATATGCGGTCTTATTTTTGCACTTTGACTGAATTCTTGGATCCTTCCTGTAACGGTTATGGTGACCAGTATTAGAGTTAATACCTCCCTCAAAGGATGTGCTACATTTGGCTGCCACACTGTTGCCGTTATTACAAAATACGACCATATTAATCTGGTGGTACAACAGTACACTAGATGTTCTAGCAAGCAAGAATTTTAATCATGATTGGCTGCTTGCGTACAATGCCATTTATTGAGACCTACATCCATAAACTGCTGCTACTGCCAAAATCTTAAATAGATCTAGAGGGCTGTATCAGATGCCTAGCTAATACTACCCTAATGTCAGAGGATTTAAAATTCCAGACACACCACTGCTCTTTCACTTAAGAATGCTCTTTCATCGCAGATAAAAACAAGCTCTGAATTAATTTTCTTCAAGGGGGCAATATTATATTAGTATTTTTGTCTAGTACTGTTGTCCTCATTTATTTCCTTTTCTTTCTTTCAGCCATGGATCGGATTCACCCAGTCATTTCTGGTAACTACAATGTTTATTACAGACCTAAACCACTGTTTACCCTACATGTATGTTTTGGCAGTTCATTAAATACATTAATAAAATCTAACAAAAAAATAAATAAAATACCAACAACAAAATAATCCACCAACTAAGAATGCTGGAACTTATTGTTAGCATGCTCAAAGCATGACTGAAGAGAAGGAAGAGACAGCAAATTTATCTTTAAAAGAGTAATTTTTCAAAGGCTGATATATGAATTACATTACAAAGATAAGACATGCAACGTTTATAAAAGCATCTTTCTGCCTACCTCAATTTCAGAAGCGGACATGTAAACGGCCAATGTAACCAGAGATAACACCAACACAATATAAGGGAAAGCGTAGTCTAAACAGGAAAACAAAAACAACTGTGGTTAACATTCGCGACAATAACAGATTTGCAATAATAACATTTCGTTCATCTAAAGTAAATTGGAGAAATACATGGAAAAGTAATGGCCTACGATTTTAAACAGACATGTTTTGTGAAATTACAAAAATCTAATATTTTTTGCAATACTTTTGCATGCAGTGATTTCCCACATACAGCACTCATACTTTTTCACTAAAAGTTGGTCTTTATTTGTCTACAAATATTGTTGAATGTCTTCATGTCGCAAATCTGGCATTGAGATATGTGGCTACTAATGTTATCATTTAGAGATACATATTTGTGAGTGTTAGAGGGGGCTCTAAAAAACGTGCCATTTCTCCTATTTCTCTCAAGAAGCTCCCCACGGAGGGTTAGCAGAACCCCAATATGAGGTGCTGCACAGATTTCCAGTAAAAAGTGCGCAGGAAGAAGGTGTAGCATGCTGGGTCTCAAGCTGCTCACAGTGTAGGCAAGTGTTTCTCATGCATTATAGCTCACACTAGCCCTACACATTTTAGATGGGTGAAGCGTGTGTTCCTTTGTGCTCATTTTTAGATTTATAACAAGTGGATCCCACCAACATCCCAAGGCACTTGTGTGATGGGCTGTAAGTTGAAATAGGGTCTGAATTACAGGAAAAAAAATAAAAGTGTGTTTGGAGAAATCTTCTTTCACATCAACATACGTTTCAGGAAATCACAAAATATTCAAAGTATTTCTCTTAATAGCTGTGCCAGTCGCTGGTTTCCGGGTGCACTCCTCGGAAAGTTTTGTGAATTCAGTTTTTTCCCCCCAGGATTCCACTGTGTGCTGCATAATAGCTGCAGTTTTGTGCACTGGTATACATGTTTTTATGGGTAAGCGCAAAGCGCTCCGTCCTATGTTGTAATCTCTCTTTGGGCTTCTAACCACGCCCATGTCACGTCAGTCACTTTCATTGGTTCCTGGGCTTGTCTTTTAAAATCCGTTTGCTTTCATTCGTGAAAAGCATGCATACGTCATGTCTTTTCCGGTGTTTAGCCCACCTACACAGCACCGGTAAACTACTGAAACCATTTGAGGCCCGATGTTTTCAGCATGGTTTCCGGACTTCTTTATCTTTTTATTTTCCACGCAGCATGATTGAGCTGGGGTTTACATAAGCGCAATCACACTTGTTTTTTCCGTTTTCAATTTCAGCACGATTGTACTGCATTTTACATAGCGCGATCGCGCTGTTTTTTTTTCCTTGTAATTTGTGTGGCAAGAAAAGTCAGGTTAGGAGTTTACCACGCTAATAGCTCTAACTCGAGCAAATGTGGACCCGTTGCACTGCAAATGCTTCTTTATATGTTGCAAGGATAAACAGTTTCCTTACGGTAAAACCTCTTCCCCTTTAGTCCCATGACACCTAGGGAGTTGTCCGCCCCACGTTCTCATCCTGCCTAGTGGTCTACTCCAATCCCAGACACGAGTACATTTCCAACTCCTCCTGGCCAGCGTAAGGGTCAAAGGGAAGTATGTAAATGACCACCATCTGATGAGTTTGTGTGTTTTTCTAAACCGTCAAGGTGTACCATGCTCACTCTTTGCATGGGATTCAATCTGCATGAAACTACACTGTCGGGGATATTAATATGTGAGTGTAAATGCTTTAGCAGTGGAATGTATTCTTTTTTGAAAATACGTCCACTCATAAATCAAGCCATTTGTGCTTGGATCACCATGCCTATTTTATGTTGCAGATGTTACTTATCCCATGGACTTGCACACAGTTCCTATATCCACGTGGAATGCCTAACCACACTCTTTACTATCCACTTGCAAACTCCAAGGCACCTTCAACATAACTTTCAGAACAGCAGATCTATGCTGCAGTGAGAACATGGATCTGCAGAGCTGAAGATAGGTTTGTCCCTGATGACGATCTCTGCTCTGGTATGGTATGGCTTTTAAGATGTAACTTGCAAACTAGAACGGCTATGCAAATATTATTGAATCTCAGGATTTTTACATCTTGCACAATCCAATGCTGACTCAGTATTTTCCATCAAAGCTGTTTTCTTCCTTCTTAATTTTTTTATGGTTTTCATCTTCCTTCCTCTGTGGCAGTTTCCATGTTGATAACTGGATTCGAAGTTATCAGCATTCAGATGCAATAATATGAATGGGTTACAGGGACCCGAAGGGGAGAGCCTTTTAGCCCCTTTGTAATGTACTCTTTCAGAGACCAATTTCTTGCAGGGTTTTTACTCCTTTATTTGTGAGAAGAGGAGTAAGAAGAGGATTACGAGGGACACATTACATGGAATGCAGAGGGCACTAGCAAGTCATTGAAAAGCTCCACTCACCAGTCACCTGCCAATGGGTCTAGATTCTTCTGAAACACTACTCCCGCACAGTGCGTATAGAAAGGCTTGTTACAATTAATCAACATGAGCTACATTAGTTTTTGCATGTGTAATATGTCCTTTCTTTGTCATCCCCTTAAAAACCAGCGTAAACAAGCATACAGTTGTTAAAGTTGAAACGTGCATGCTTTTGATTAGTACTGAAGAATGTTCAGCTCCAAATAATCCCAGCGAGCAAAGAAGCAATTGTACCATATTTTTTGCAAAGACAGAGCTGCTATGCTGGACTTCAACTCAGGCGTGATTTGTGACTTGGGGAAGTAGAGGGGCTGATTTTGCAAACCACCTCTCAAACTTCAAAGATATGTTCCAGTATACAATTACAATACTATCTTGAACAGCATCAAGTATGCTATGCCAGTAGCAAGCCAAATTCGCAAGATGATGGAGTGGGATGAGGAAGGATAGGAAGGGAATCAGATGCTTTAAATAGGAAATGCTTTGTCTACAAATATTGTCAAAATACTTTATATGTCTAGCAGATGAGAGACGACCTGTGTGATGACTGACAACGTTTTTAAGTTGTCTTCATAGTTTTTGGCATATGGTCTCAAGAGGGTCTTCCCGATACACTTTAAAACACCCATTGCTATTAGAAAGAGGTACAGGAAGCATCATGAACATACGCCACAATACAATGTGATGATTGTAAAAGGTCAGGACTCGCCTACAGTGAGATATTCGCTATGTGGGCCCCTGACAGCTACAAATATCTACAAAGCAGTAGCAACACATTAATGTAGTCAGGCAAAGAGTGCAGATAAGAAGTGTGCTTAAATCATAAACTTTCAAATGCCTTAGAATGCAGGGCTACAAATTAATCTGATGTAATTCAAAATTTTAAAGGATTCACATAGTAGTATGCTGTTGGCAGAAATGGCTACCTCAACAATGTCATAATATTTCGTAAGGATTAAGTCAATGACCCATAACTATAACTAAGAGTTTGTTTATTAAAACATTTGAATATAACAACACGCTTATATGTTGAATTCATGAACAGTCCTGTAAACAAGACAGGGTGCTGACAAAGTGAGTGTGGGAGGTAAAGAGATGTGAGCAAGGGTAATGACATGTGAGTGAGTGTGCCATATACATACTTTCTATGCTTAAAACAGTCTAACATGGACAGATTTCCACTGGGAAGACTCTACATACCCTGCATTACTTCTCCTTTAAACAGGTATATATTATAACAATTACTACAAAAAGCAATATGTTCTGTATCCATTGTAAAACACTGTTTTCGTCTTTTTTGGAGGTTAAGTAGCTGAACAACAACTGACATGCACCGATTCCAAAAGGTGTACAGAACACTGAGAAAACACCACTGAACTCCACAAAAAAAACACTGATAGCAGGACAGACTTTATATACCACAGCATTTTTAAACTACATTTGTCTTCCTTAGAATTTCACTGGGTCCACATCAACCTATATGTGCTGGCCTTGATGTCTCAACCGACAATACCAACTGACCACTAAATTACTAACCTTGCTTCAGAAATACCTTGTTCCATAGCGTCCTTTCTTCACGCTTCCTCTATAGTGCAAATAAGTACCCATCCCATGAGGTTTCACTCCTCTTCACACCTAAGCACAACTACAAGATTGATGCAACATGATAAAAGTATCTCATCAAGCACAAGAGAACACCTCCAGTCTATGCCACACTATATACCCAAACCCTTCAAATTACGGACAACCTACAGAGTAATGTGCTACCTGCCAAACAAAATATGCTTCAGGCCTTACTCAGGCTAATAATCACTATGCAGTAGAATTTGTTTTTACAAATAGTATTTTGCTTGTTGTGTGGCCTGCAGGAGTGTCTCTTGCCATTGGGTGGGTGGAGTAACCTGGAAAAGCTTGAGGACCTCAATGCTTGTTGCCCTAGGTAGCCCCACCAGCCTCAGTGTCTCAAGACCAAACCCCATCTCCTGCCACCTAAAACAATGCTTAAACCTGTAATCACCCACGTATCCTCCTGAACTTGTATTTCTGAGGAAGTGGAAGAACGCAAGGCAAGGAGACTCAAAATGTGTGTAACTCAATCAGAAAGGAGACAGAAGAGCCGGAGATGGCTCTTTTAACCATGCCTCCTTTCACTAGCCTTAAATTCTCAATGACTAGAGAGGAAACAGCAAGCCTCAATTGCCCTTCACAACCAATGAGACGGGACAGGTCCCCAGGATAAGGATCCACATCATAAATAGAGCATAGAGATAAAGCGTGTAAGGCAAGCATACAGGTTGTCACTCGAGATTGCACTTTTCGCAGCAAACACAATTTGAGCTTGTATGATGGGGCAGAAAGGAAATCAACTGTCACACAACGTGAACAAACTAAAGTGAATGAAGACACGCACACTACAACTGCTGCTACATTATGTCCAGAAGGAAGCTCTCCAATTACATACCTGTTTTTTTCCAATGATCACCTGCAATGGCGACAAATGTAAAACGTAGATTGTGCATCAAACTTACATAGAAGTCCACCTCCAACTGCCTGGAGCAGTGTTAGCATCGGGAAGAAGTAAAGTGCTGCGTAGATGCTTTTAAATCGATCAGATTTTCCTAAGCCACAGGCAATCTTTTTTACCAGAAGAGGCCGAAGCATCATCATCAACACCAAACAGAATGCATAGTATATGAATACAATTGTGTACCTGCAAAGGAACATATGTGAAGGTTATTGACATCTGAATAGTTGTGTTTTCATCCATCGTTTCACCTCTTTCCTTTAATTACCCAAAAACTAGAAGTGTCATTGTGTCATGTGCACAAAGGGCACTTATTTCTTCTGTGTTACAATATCCAACACTTTAGTTCATGCGGGAGAGGGAGAGAAGGAGAGGGAGGGAGAGGAAAGGATTGCAAGGAACAATTCACATCACCATACCACAGCTGATCAATGATGATGTTCTAGTTGACAAAGATCTTTCACATGCTAGCCTGGCTAAAAGTAAAACCATATTTAGTAATACCAAATACTGTCAGCAGTATTTAGTAACATTGCACCATACATATTACACACCATAAAAACTACTGAGAAGGTATCCCTCTAACACAAAAGACTGTCAATGTTTCAGAAACGTTAGTGCAGATCATGTGCACATGCTCTTATGCATATTCTACTTTGGAAATGTTTTGGTGGCAAGTGTTCTCCTTTTGCAAGAAAATAATCTATGCCAGTGATTCCGAACCTGTGGTCCAGGGACCCTTGGGGGTCCACGAAACCTCCTCAGGAGGTCCGCGACTGCTTAGAAAATTAAATAATAGTAACAGATTGGGTCTCCAGCTTTCAGTAATGTACCAGTGGGGGGTTCCCCCAGATTCCAATAATGATTCAGTGGGGGTCCCCGGGTTCCAGTATTGATAAAGTGGGGGTCCACAGAAGTCAAAAGGTTGGGAACCACCGATCTATGCTACATAACCTAGGAAATCTTGTACTGCCTTGCATGGCAAGTAATTCAATTCTCAATAGAGGCTAGTAAGTCAAGAGTGGTTATCTCTTTTTCTGTGGGACTGATCGTTGCCAGCATTTGTAAAGATAAAAAAAACACACAGTTTTACATTGACAAAAAAATGCTCTATGGGCATTAGCAATGGAATCATGAAAAACAAAATGTGAACTCGCTGAAAATTACCAACTGGATGTTTATTAAAGAATCACTCCAAAACATTATGTATGGGGTAAGAGCGACCACTACCCAATAATCACAATTATCCTTATGCTTAACAGACTATGATTTTATTAATATATTAGGCTTTTTCTATTTTAAATTTTCTTCTCACGGCTCATCACCTGGCTTTATTAATATATTTGTGATTCTTTATAATATCACGTAGGAACTGGTGTTGTATACTCCACTGGTCTATGGATTTCTACACAATCCTTAGTTGTAGCAAAAATTTATTTAGAACAGAGAAGAGAAATTTTCAACCATACAGCAGCCCCTGGACTTTGGCTAACCATAAGCTAGAATCAAGGGGCAGATGTTTTGCAGAAATGCAATGACCACGCATCTCAGCAAATTATTCAACAGAGACTCTTTAAGAGGACTTCTGATTTTAAAAAAAGGTGCAATCTATTTGGAAACATCTTAGACTTCAAATGGTTTTCTAATTCATAGAATTAATCAGGAAATCTTCTAGCTATTGAAAAAAAGCAATTGCAGATGAGAAATTAAGCATTTTATTATCTGATAGAGACTTCTAGCTGCAGATTCCTTTCCTTAGAATTATCTCCTAGCATAAGACTGGATCCAGAATTGTTTTGTGAGCAGTATCCCTGCGTGGCAGTAGGTAATGTCATTCAGCTTTGTGGGGCAGCGTCTGCAGTGTAAGTGACAGGCCGAGTGCCTATATAGGTGCTAACCCAGCACACGGACATCAGTTATTTTCATTCCATGCCAGTCAAAGCAGATCTGGTGAGAGCTACCCCCCAGTCATTTTCTGACTGTCTTTTTTTAATTTTTGTGAAGGTTTTTTGAGACTTGTGTCCTGTTGTGGCAGGGATCCCAATGAGAAAGGCTGAATTCAACCTGCGGCACCTGTCACCGGCAATGTCAGTGACGAGCCGCATCTCACCTGCCTCTGTGACCATGATGCCAAGACCTGCACTGATGGACATGCCATGCACCCCATTGCCTTGAGGGAGCAATCTGTCAAATTTCTTCTTGTGACACTGCGAGGGTCTCGATCCCAGTCGAAAGGAAGGTCCCAGGATCGGTCGCAGAGTCCTCGATCTTCGTCGCAGTCATCCCACTTTGGTAAGTCCCACAAGAAGAAGAAGAGTAAGAAGACAAAGTCCAAAGTCATCTGATGAGATGAGAGAGTGTTGTCACTCAAGGCCTGGCTCTGCGGCTGAGCCTGTGCCATCTCTACGCCTCCCTGAGTTTCCGAAAGCCAGAGCAACCCCTGCCCAACACAGAGTTCTATGAAGCCATTCATCTCTTATTTGGGCGGCCCATACCATTTGGAATGCCTTCAGGCCTGTAGGTTTGGTAGGGGCCCCTACTGGTTCCCCACCGGTGGGTCTGCCCTCAGCATCAGTCTGGCCCCTTGAATCCACAGATGGATCCGGACCAGCTCCTGTTGAGCCACCTTGGTCTTTTCTTGTGTCGGTCTCGCTGTTGACACTTCCATCGCAGGCAGTGTGGTCTCCATTCTTATCCCAAACTCTGATGCAGAGCCTGATGGGGAGCCATTTCCACCAGGCTGAAGCCTGAGGCCTATTCCTATGGGCTGGGACTTGGGAAAGATTAGGAGGGCCCAATAGACCCTGCAGAATAGCAGCCCCAAGAACCCAATATGAGCAGGTGCAAGGATATGGCGGATGTCAATGGACTGGACACCTCCACACACACTGGCTTGTTCTCTCTTCTGTGGCTTTGGAGGAGGGAGCCTCATTTGCTATGGGGGTAAGGAGGGCGGCCATGGTCCTTAGCCTTCCCTCAGTGGCAGTCAAGACTAACGTCTATTGGGTGACGTGGACAAACTGACCATGATGGCCACTCGGCAGTGAAGCTCCTCAGACGACTCCCGGATTCTCCATCCAAATGGAATGAATCAGGACGCACAAGCAGTGGGGACATCCGCCAGCTATCACCTGAGGGTGGACAAGCCGGGAGGGAGCCGTCAATAATCTATCTTTGTTTGGGTGGACACTGCGCTGGCTGCTGCCAGCTCTCACTCGGCTTGCCTCGGAGATCCTGAGGTGACAGGGGCTGGGGTGAGCCTGAGGCGCGCAGCCTGCTGCCCACGTTCACTGACTGCTGGTTCCACTCTCCCCTCCCCATCCATCCTCAGAAGAACGATGGCCACATCTGGGGCCTAAATATGGATGCACAGAGGAATTTCCATGCCACGCGATCTGGCTGGATCCTCCCGGAGGCGCTGGCCGCGGTTAGCCCTGCACGCGACCCTCTGAGGGAGGCCTTAGACATTCGCACACCTGAGTGGAGGATTGCAAGAGAGCGGCGAACTGGAAGGTAGAAGGCCTACACAGAGGTGGATTCGTGGCTCCCAGGCCCTGGGGACACCTCATAAACAAGCACAAGCTGATTTTCAGACATTGCCTTGTTGAGGCAGAGACTAAACCCACTCCCCCGCCATTATCACTATTGATGCACTAGCGCAGCACATGCCACAACCTCAGAACACGTGGAGGATTGCCAATATCAGAACACAAAACTTTGAACGACAGGGAAATCAGCCCGCCACCCTAGCAAACTGTGCAACGGCTGGGGCTTATATTCCGGGTATCTCCTGTCTCGCCACTACGTTGCTCACTTTCCACTTGCACTGTGGTAGAACTCCCGCATTCTGAACTATACACTACCCTGCTCATAAATAGCGCTGCAGCAGTCCATAGACACAGTGTGCGGCTCTGGGGGTGGTCTGTGCTCCTCATTTTACCACCAATATGGTGTTCGGTGACCTTAAACAGCGTAGGCTACCATTTGAGAAGCACACACCGGGTGACATGAACACTGCCACCCCCTGCGCCCGCAAAATGGAACCACCAGGGGCCCTCTGAGGGCGCAAACGATGGCTGCTGAGGACATCGTGGCTTAATTACGAGCTGGATTCCGTGGCATTGACACCAGATTTGACTCCTTGGCTGCCCAGGGACCTGGCTTGACAAACAGCAGACCTGCCTCGAGGGCACAGAGCATTTCAACGCCAGGAGATGGAACGGCAAAGCTTCTAAAGTGGCTGGAATAAGTGGAGAACAGGTTGAAAACAGCTGCTCTAAAGATTGCGGACTTGGAGGCACAGGGTAACGAATTCAAGAATAGCAGGATTCACAAACACTGGCCAGATGGACCTGTTCGTGGAGGGGCTGCTTGCAGAGCTGTTAGGCCGTCAAAATTTCACCTCAACTTTTGTAGTGGAAAGGGCGCACTGTCATCGTTTGTGCTTGTGAAATTATGCATTGCAGTGTTCAGGCGAGACTATACTATGCTTATATAACACTAGCAATGTCTGCTGCTCTAGACCCCTTATCATTGTTTCTAACCTTTACGGACTGATTACTACCATTCCAATGTGCAACACTCATAGCATGGCTGCGCCCTCATGGTTGATACCAAGTTATATTCTATCAAGTTGTTCCCAAACTGGGCTACATGGGATTCACCTGGTAGTTTTTTTCCAGGTGTGGGTGGGGTAGGGAGGAGTTACATTTTGACTTGGTTGGATGTTCTATTACTTCTATTTTAATGCAACGCTGGCTCTTTCCCATCCCCTTCAATTTGCAATGACATGACGCCCTACACACGTGACAGATAATGCAAATATCAGGAGACATACACTGGACATTTCCTTCATGTTATGGAACAGATGCGGCCTCAATAATCCCTGCAAAGGCAAGCAAGTACTAAAATACCTGATTAGACACAATGTACAAGTAGTTTTCCTGCATGAGACTCACCTTCACGCAGGCACCACACACTCCTTTGCATCCACTTGGGGCCCAAACGATTACTTTGCCAAATACAGCACATATTCTTAGGGGTATGTGTCTTGGTGCACAAGAGCCTCCCATTCCACTTCCGATCATCCTACTCAGACAGAGAGGGCAGGTACGTAATGGTTGCGGGAGTGCTCGCAAGTCTCAAAGTATTACTGGTAAATGTTTACGTTCCAAATGTTGACGCAGCTGATTTTTTTCACAACCTACACTCTCACATTGTTCACTTTGAGGCAGACCACATTCTTCTAGGGTAGCAATCTCAATATGGCACTAGATCCTGCGGTGGACATTACTGCTAATGCTCTGGCCACTAAACCCCGATCCCTCAGGGTCCTAAGAACTATCTGTGAAAGGTATACATTACACGACCCCTGGAGACTCTATAACATCGATACACAGGCCTACAACTTTTATTCGGCACCTCACTGCACCTGGACATGCATTGATTAGTGGCTCTTAACCAGCCAGACCACTCAATGGGTCACTACTAGTCAGCACCTCCTCCATACATTATCAGATCACTCACCAGTGCAGGTCACACTGAATGTCCCTGCAAATGGGACTACCGTGAGGACCTGGCAGTTCCCTGACATGGCACTGCACGATGTGCTATTTTGCACCGAACTGAAGGAAGCCATTGTAGAGTATGTTCAATTAAATGAGGCCTCTGTAACTACTCAAGTGATCTCATGGGACGCGTTCAAGGCATTCACCAGGGGCATCTGCATATCTAAGCACTCAGGTGTGCTGCGTGACATCCGCCACAGCCTCACCCGGGTGGAAATGGGAAATTCATGGCAAAACTGTGACGCAGAATGTCAAATCCTACTTACACCAGCATAAAACCCTCATAGATGAATTCAACAAACTAGCGTAAAGAGAGGCAGACTCCATGGGTAAATCCCACTTACACCAGCGTAAAACCCTCATAGATGAATTCAACAAACTAGCTTTTAGAGATGCAAACTACATGGGTAAGTCCCACTTACACCAGCGTAAAACCCTCATAGAAGAATTCAACAAACTAGCGTAAAGAGAGGCAAACTACATGGGTAATAACGCAAGGACTTGAAAATATGGGAACGTGAGCATCCACGGCGCACGTTAGCCAAGCTCCTCCGCCCACCTTACTCCGCTGCATATAAATGAGAAATTATAAGGGAGGACAGCAGCCATGCAGTTGGCACTACTGAGGTCCAGCCAGAATTCTTTAAATACTACTCACACTTCTATGCAGCCCATCCAACTCCATCCCACACTGCACTGCTTCAATATCTTGAGGAGATATCAATGGTGTGGTTGACTATAGCCCAACAGCAATTCCTTAGTGAGCGCTTTACCACGGAGGAAGTCATGCAGGCAATGGATGCTTTGGAAGGGGCTCACGCTCCTGGACTGGATGGGTTCACCAGAATATTTTACAAGACATACAAGAAAGTACTAACGCCACACCTTGTATCTACGTATGCAGAGAATATTGACACCAGAGTTCTTCCCACAGCCTGCGCTACTAGATGCTGAAAAGGCGTTCGACTTCCTGGAGTTCCCTTTTCTTTACGCTGTCCTCCGCAAACTTGGGTTCCCAAGAGGGTATATGGTCCTGATCTCTGTGTTATATACCCAAACTACAGCTACTGTGCACCTGAACGGAACGTTCTCTCCCTCTTTTCCCATGGAACAGGGTAGTCAACAGGAATGTCTGCTATCCCCCATACTCTTTATTGCAGCAATGACCCTCTGGTACATCACCTACAGGAAGGGCACATTCATAGGGGCTTACAGTTCACCAGCGGACCTCTTCTCATTTCACTCTATGCAGATGACATTCTGTTATACATTCACTGCCCTGAAACCAACCTCAAACCCATGTTGGATGAAATAATACCACTTTCTCAGGGCTGCACATAAACTGGGGTAAATAGGAGCTCTGCCCACTCACTGATAGCACCACACCACCTCAAACGGAATACCCCCTGAAATGGTACAGTGAATCTTCAAAATACCTCGGTATACATATCCACAGGGATAGGAAGCAGGTTATACGTCATCACTATGGACCTGCTATTGAGAGGCTTATCACCCAAATAGATCGACGGGTGAGACTCCTGCTGTCCATGGCGGGCCAAATTTCTCTCATTAAAATGGTGGTTCTCCCACAATTATTTTACCTCTTTTTAAACATTCCCATACTGCTCACAAACTCCTTTTTTGCTACATTTCGCAGCTTGCTCATTTGGCTTGTGTGAGCAGATCGACACCCCTACATTCAATGGGAAATTCTTACCCTCCCTTATGAGAGTGGATTTTACCCCTCTAACTATGGTCATCATGGCAGGCTCTGGGGCGTGTCTTGCTTCCAAACTCTATCAAGCATGCAGTGCCACCCTCCCTGTCTCAGATGCAAAACTCGAAGCCTGGGAGGCAGACTTGGAGCAACCTCTATCTGAGAAAATGTGGGTAGAGTGCTGCGCCCAAAGTCGATTTGTGTCTTTTAACCACTGCCACAAATTAATACACTTTAAATTCCTGCAAAGAGCGTATATTACAAGTGCCATAGCCTGTATTGATCCTTCCCGTTCCCCCACCTGCCTCAAATGCTGTGTGCCCCTTGCTGACTTTGCGCATATGACAATGGCGTGCCATCAGTTGCTTTTGGTGCAATGAGTTTGGACGGTTATCACAGATGGTGGGCTTGGCACTCCATCCTGATCTGCTAATGGCCCTCTTGGGATACATGGGAGACATACCCAAACCTATAAGACGCTTCACTGCTATCACGCTCTTATTGGCCAAACGTGAGATAGAACTTCTTTGGGGCACCAAGTGTGTGCGCGCATCACTACGAACTGGCTAACAAGCCTTACATATTGCGATAATACTAGCGAAGGATAGGCTTCGCTACAGCCCCCAACATCTAGAATTAAGAATATCTGGCGGCCGTTGAGGGATTATCTGCACATATTTTATGCCACTCCCCCAAACTCTCAACACCTCACAGATGTATGATACACATGTGGCCTCGCTCTCATTTTGAAAGCTGTGCCTGGATGTACTTGAGGGCATTCGTTTTGAGCTACTGTTTATGTTCCTGTTATCCATCAGCATATTTGTATGATTAGCATTTCTGTCATGATTTTACTATCAAAGGATATACCTGTGTTCCATTGCACTGCACATCCATTCCCACAAGATTTATTTTGCCTTGCTTGCATTGCTGTATATTATTTTGAAAATGATAAAGTTGGAAAGAAAAAAAAAAGACTGATGTCTATACAGAGGTGCTCAGGCAGGGAGTTACCTCCTCAGAACCTCTTCTCCCGTTTAATGAAGCCCTCAGAGATGTCCTGCTCCGGGCTTGGTCCAAGCCCTGGTCAGGGGCTCATGTGAACAGGACAACTGCCCACTGTCATCGTCCCACCTCAGGGGACCCCAATTTCCTCACTCAACACCCTATCCCAGACAGCATGGTAGTCCAAGCCTCCATTTCTTGAGTAAATCCTGGTGCATACCCTACCACCCTACTGGACAGGGAATCCAAAAGGATGTACACATTGGGCAAGAAAATGCTTTCTTCTGCCAGTCTGGCACTGCAGTCAGTGAACACTGGGTGCCCTTTGGGCCGTTAATCTCATTCACTCTGGGATTCATTTGCACAGGTGCCATCTGTGGTCCAAGAGGAGGCCTGGGCCATACTCTCCAAAGCTATTGCTGATGGGAGATACGCAGCTAAGTTCATCATCTGATGTGGGCTGGACATGACCGACAAGCTAGGCAGAGCTGATTTCGTCAGTGGCCTTATAGCACTGTGCCTGGCTGAAGATGTCTGCATTTTCAGGGGACGTCCAAGAATGACTCAGCGCTGGAGCGCCTCAAGGATTGCAGAGCTATGGTCAGGTCGTTGGGCCTTTCCATGGCCACTCGCCAACCCCAGTCCGCCTTTCACTCCTTTCATGGCCACAGAAGGGGCTTCCAGCCATGTCTCTACTAGCCCAACCACCATGGCATGGCAGCTCTCCAGCCTCTGTGTGGCCGAAGACGTGGTACCCACAGAGCCCATGGATTGGGCATCCAGAGGTCAGGCCAGTCCACCCCCCCCCCCCTCCCCCCCCAGCATCCACAGCCTCCAAGACTCTTTAGTATGCCCTCTGAACAGCATGGGCAACCAGTGGGAGGCAGGAAACGCCATCACCTGCATCACTGGAGGTTGATCACATCCAACCGCTGGGTTCTCCAGATTGTCCAAAGGGGCTACTCCCTCCCCTTCATGACCACCCATCCACCCATGCCACCAACTTGCGACAGACTGACGGAGGACCATCTCTCCTTACTCTGACAGGAAGTGACGGTTCTCTTGGCCAAGGGAGTCACAGAGAGGGTGCTGACATTAGAAGTAGATTGTAGTTGTTATTTGTGATACTTTCTGGTGCCCAAGAAGGACTGAGGCCTTTGTCCTATACTAGACCTGCGCCCTCTGAATTTCTTCCAAAAAAAGGAGAAATTCAAAATGCTGGCGCTCACTCAATTTTTGTCTGATCTCGACCCGGAAGGATGGGTGGTAGCGTTGGACTTGCAGGACACATACTTCCAAATTCCCATCCTGCCTGCCCACAGATATTATCTGCAGTTTACGGTGGGCCACAAGCACTTTGTTTACTGTGCTCCCTTTTGGCTTTACCAGCAACCCTCGGGTGTTCACCAAGGTAATGGTGGTGGTAACAGCTCTTCTGCACAAGGGTGCCAGTCTTCACCTATCTCAGCAACTGGCTGTTGAAGGCAGGCTCATCCCACACAGTAATCTCCCATCTCCAGAATACGGCAGACCTCCTACGCTCGCAGGGGGTTCACTATCAATGTGCCAAAAGTCACACATGACTCGCTCTCAGATGCTACCCTTCATCTGAGCTGTTCTGGAGATGGTACAGTTTTGGGCTTATCCTCCCCAACGGTGAGTCCAGGATTCAGGATATGATACGGATATTTCAGCATCTATCCTGGACTTCAGTGAAACTGACTTTTAGGCTGCTGGGCCTCATGGCCTCCTGCATCCTGCTTGTGACACATGCCTACTGGTATATGCGGGATCTACGGTGGGACCTGAAGTTCCAGTGGGAGCAGCATCAAGGAAATCTCTCCAACATGGTCCAGATCTCAGAAAGTGCTGCAAAAGATGTGCAGTGCTGGTTAATGAACTGCAATTAGGTCAGCGGCAGACGCCTCTCCCTACCCCAACCAGGTCTGACAGTAATGACAGATGAGTCACTCCTGGGATGGGGTGGACATCTGGGAGAGGTGGAAATCTGAGACCTCTGGTCTTTGGCAGAAAAGGGACTGCACATCAATTTACTGGAGCTCTGAGCGATTTGGCTGGCATTGAAAGCCTTTGTACCCTTCATCAAGGGAAAGCTGCTGCAGGGGTCCACAGACAATTCTGCCACCATGTGGTACTGCAACAAGCAGAGAGGGATGAGTTCATGGACCCTTTGTCAAGAGTTCCTGCGTCTCTGGCCATGGCTGGAACATCAGGGCATAACACTGGTGGTTCAAACCCCTTTGGGCTCTCTGAATGCCAGGGTGGACAAACTCACTTGCAGATACCTCGCAGATCACAAATGGCATCTCTATCTGGTGGTGGTGCAAGGTCTTTTTTTAGCAGTGAGGAAAGCTGTGGTTAGATCTGTCCACCACTGCTGAGAACGTGCAATGTCCGTGATTTTGCACGCTGGAGTTTTCAAAGCAGCTCTTGCTTAGAGATGCTTTTTGTCCCAAGTGGAGTTCAGGTCTCCTATTTGCCTTTCTGCCAAGACCACTCCTGCCCAGAGTTCACAAGAAGATCAGAAATGACCGGGCCCAAGTCATACTTGTGGCTCTGGACTGGGCTCAGAGAGTTTAGTATCCTAAGCTGTTGAGCATGGCCACCGGTCCCTCAATCAGGCTGCCCCTTTGGGATGAGCTTCTGCCCCAGGAACAGGGAAAGGTTCTCAACTCAAACCTGTCAAAGCTACGCCTTCATGTGTGGAGATTAAGCAGCGACAGTTCACAACTATCGACCTTCTGCCCAACGTCTGTCATGTCATCTGGGCAGCCAGACGTCCCTCCACCAAGATGGTATACGCCTGCCATTGGAGCTAGTTTGTGAAAGGATGTTCAGAAAAACAGGCTGACCCCCTTTCTACTCTCCTCTCTCAGGTACTTCTGTTTATTCTTTCTTTTGCCCAAGAGGGCCCTGCTTTGGACACCTTAAAAGCCTAACTTTCTGCCATCACTTCATTTTTGCAGTTGCTAGATCAAGCAATCCTTGTTCAAATCCCCTTTTATACGTACATAGGTTTTTGGAAGGTCTACAACACGTCCCTCCTTTACCCTTTATCATGCCTTAGTAGTACATAAATGTAATACTCACCTTTCTCATGTGCGCTCCCTTTGAGCTGCTACACAACTGTCCTATCAGGCTCCTTACCATCAAAACTGCCTTTTTGGTGGCCATAACATTTGTCTGGAGGGTCAGTGAGCTCCAGTCTTCATAACCTAACCTTTCATACCTCAACATCTTCCTGGATAAGCTTGTTCTTCACAGTAAGGCTTCCTTCCGAAGGTGGTCACTCCCTTTCAGTAGGACACTCCATCACTTTGCCTCCCTTTTTGCCTCAGCTGCATCCCTCCAAAGAAGAGGAGTGACTCCGACTGGATCCAAAAAGAGCATTATAGTTCTAACTTGATCACACAAAAGAGCTCTGGGTGGACGACCAACTCTTCTTGGGATATGTCAGAGCCAAGAAAGGGAAGTCTGTGGAGGAACGGATCATCTCCCTGATGGATCGTGCTCTGTATTACAATCTGCTGTGGACTGACCAAGAAGCAACCCGCTGAGGGTTTGCATGCTCATTCTACCAGAGCAAAGGCTGCGACCACTGCATTAGGACATCTACCAGGCAGAAACGTTGGCTTTTCTGCACACATTCACAAAGCACTACTGCCTGGATAGTCAGGCCCATCAGGATGAAAACTTTGCCCATTCGGTCCTGCAGGATTTTTTGGGTGTGAAATTGTTTCGCAGACCAACCTTCAGGTAAGTATTGCTTGTGTATCTATTCTAAGGTGAGCAATCTGCAGCTATAAGTATCTATCAGATGAACAAGTCACTTATCTTTGGTAACGTCTTAGCTGGTAGAGACTCTATTTAGCCACAGATTCCTTACCAACCCACTCATCCGCTCTCCAAACAGATTTCTAGGCACAGGGTTTTCCCCCCTTTCAAGACTCTAGTTTTACACACCAATGATGAGTGTTCTTTGTGGCCCCCCCGCTCCTGGTGTGGAATGTTGCGAAAAGAAACTGATGTCAGCGCATTGGGGTGGAGCCTATATAAGCACCACACACATCACCTCCGGCGAGGATGACGCCACTCAGAATTGAATGAAACCACAACACAAGAGTATGAAACATTTGCCGGACACCCCAGCATGGACTGCTAGGTTGCACTTTCTCTTACAGAAAACACAGGCAAACCCTAGATGCATTTTTACCATTATCGAGCCTCAGAGTGGCACAGCTTGTGCTGCAATGAGAAAGCAAGAAAAGGGTTTAGCATCTTGGCATTCCTGTGCCAATTAAGGAGACTCACTGGCGCTGCAGTTCATGCTGTACAGTCCAGTTCTGAGGAGAAGCCATTTGAGGGACAGGGCTATATGTTGGGTCCAAACACAATCGCCAGGTGCCATGATTCTGTTAATCTGACCAAGAAGAATGTGCAATGATTTCCTGTAGAAAGGACTTGTGTCACAAAAGAGGAGTGGGTACACCCCTGATAGAAGTTGCCAATCTGCCTCTTGTTTGACTAACTTGTTCTCATTTTACTTTTCTCTCCATCTCATTTTCATTGTTTTTCCAAACAGGCAACAATTGGGATATTTATATAGCTGTGAAGCAGCCTAGGGGCAGCATTTTTGATCCATTGAGCCTCATCATGAGGCACTAATAAGATTGAAATACAATGCTTTGCAACGTACATTTTTAGGGACCACAGAGGCAATGAGATTATGAAGCTGGCAATAACATGTACAACAAGAGCCAAGGAAATAATGATAAAAAACTACTTTCGTACAGATATGTTAATCAATTTAAACCTAGAGTTATGACTGAGAGAGTTACAGCCTTCTGACTGAAAAGGCAATCCAGACAACAGCGGCTGACCTTAAACAGAGCCTGATTATATCATTTTGGCTTTGAAACAGTTTAATTTGTCAGTAGTTGCTCACCTAATTCAGGAATGGAAGGATTACAATCTTAGTCTCTGGGCCCTCTTTGTCAAATGAAGCAACATATCTGCTATCAGTAAGTCCACCATTAAACATAGTCACTGTGGTCAGTAGTGCTGAATGCCGAGGACAAATGCAACAGAGCCTGTGCCATTAAGTTGCCATTTTACAGGACACAACTACCACTGAGTGGCCCTGTCCACATCAACAAGATTAGACTACTTTAGATGTCTGCCCTAAACAGCTTATTACTTCTCCAGGACCTTTGTCTCAGACTGTATTAAGGCTTTGTCTACAGTTTAAAACAAGAAAAGTCAGTTTCTTTAAGAGGAGAAAACGCACCCTGGTTGAGGATAATTATATTCACACTGAGTAACTCGAACAAGACTTGACAATATGCTCCCAAAAATACTGCCAGGCTAAACGAATTTCAGCAGCAGATAGGATTGTTTGGATTCCACTTAATTTATCAATGTTTATATAGCTTTATGGACCAATACGAGTCTGTAGAGCAAACAGACAAACTATGGACATACATTATTATTGCTCCATGACATCTGCTCATCCAAAAGCTTCAACTGTATACTGTGGTATAATCATGCGACCATAAACAGTGCACTAAACGAGTCTCTCGTGCAGAGCGGGAAAGAGAGGTGCACTCATGGGTGTGCTCCTACTACTTATACATACATTTTGGACAATACAACAAGAGGAAGGTGGAAGATTCCAATTACTGAAATCGATTTCTGACTAATTAAGTACGTACAAAAGGCTCTGTGATATACACGAGAACAGCAAAAGACTATCTGCATGGCATTTTGTATTGTCTGCAGAACTTTGCAGTAAGCCACTGATTACTTTTTTCGACCTATAATTAGATAAATAACCCAATATTAGTGATGGAATAAGGATAGAGGAATGTTCAAGACATCTTCTTATCTTTGATGGTTCTCCCCCAAAACAGATAGATACGCACTACTAAATAGACAGTGAATGGTGTAATGCCATGGAGGGTTACAGTAAAAACAAATGCAATGTTTTTCACTGAGACATGAGCACAATTAGGGTACACTGAGGCCTAAGCAAATGTGATTCTTTTCAGCTCGAAAGATGGATGCTGGTGTTCTGACAATGCAATATGGGCTATCATATATGGACTATAAACATTGAGATACATGTGTTATTTCATTTTTGTTAAACAGAAGATGATAAATTCATCAACCTTTCTCTTAACACCCCTTGAGTAAGTAAATGAAATAGGCATACAACTGCAATGTTCAAAGCCTTTGGCTTAAAAATAAATCACAAAGTAATAAAACGCAATACACAAACCAAAAAAGTGCATGTTGATTTAAATTCTTAATGTTTTTAAGTGACAGTGCTTAGGTCATCATTGCTAATAACTATAATGAGTAAATCTCTTCACAATAAATGCAAGAAAATGGATCTTGGTTGCAAAACCTTTTGCCTGTAGTGAGAAGGTACTTGTCTTTGGTGTAGGCAAACTACTTCTGCAACCTTGTTGCAACAGCAAAGGTTGTCTGTGAAAGTTGTCCTCTTGGTATAGACCTAGCCTCTTCTTGTGGACCCAGCAAGGACTAAAACTCAGTCCTGTTCATTAAGAAGGAATAATTCATCCATTACCATCAGTAGCCACCAGAAACCATTACATTTGTCACTTCTCAAAACCTTCAGGTGGTACCGAAGATGGGATTGATCTTAGGTTTAATGTACTCATAACACAACAAAATACTCCTAGCTAGCACAAGGTTATGGCTTTGTGGATGTGATGGCAATTCAGAATGCTAGAACAACGAAATTATGCCACATGCAGGAATCTCAACACTGATCAACCGAAGAGGAAAGATGGGCTGTTTAGGCAAACGTAATACGATTTGTACAGAAGAAGTAAATGGTAGAAATCCAGGCCATTACTCACATTGTATGGCTAACAGTATGGTACATCTGACACATACATATCTTGGCATTAATTTAACTAAACAAATGACACTCAACACAGAATACTGTTAAACCAGTTATTTTGTTATATTTTGAGCTCTTATATGGATTATATACTCTCCTCTTCCCTTAAAGAGAGCATGCTTCAGAAAAATAGGGATTCAATTCCTTGACCAAAGTTCTTATTTTATAGCTACTAAGAAATGTCAACTAGGTTAAAGTGTACTTCAGTACACTTGCATTTAGCCCTGCAAAAGGGAAATGACTCACCACTGGTAAACAAACAAACTTAACACACACAGTACATTTAACAACTTAATTTAGATTTATGCATTTTTAGTAGGATTTTGTAAGGAGAATCATAAGCTACTTACAACGGATAGACAGCTTCTTGAGTGCAGTGCACAGTGGTGATGTAATCAGGGCTTGGATTGTAGAGCATTGTATACCAATCAGACAACATCTTTACTCTGCAGGATTGGATGTTCAGTCTCCCCACTGGATCACTGACAAGCAAAGTAACTATGGCAGCAACACTACATTCAAATAAAGCAGTGGCATGCTGGAACAATGCACTGGAACTGCAGGGGAAAAGAAAATATGATTATGGATGAAACGAACATTCACCTCAAATAAAGTGTAGATGTGCATGGGGGTACAAGTGGATTAACATCACAATGCAAAAGAAGATTCCACTGTTGCAACATGAAAGATAAAATTGGATAAATCTGATTAACATTTTAATTTGCTTTCATCATCCATTTTTTCAGTCTTTGGCTGTTGCCCCCGTTCATATGACACACCTTATACCAGGATCTACTTCGACCATCAGCAGTATTTGATCAGTATCACCCCTCTACTTGAAACCTGGCCAGGAATGGGCAAATCTGCAGCAACAGACGGGCAGAAATATCAAATGCCATGGAACCCTTTCTGGTAGCTACTCATATGGCTATTTGTCAGACACGAAAGGAGGTGTGCCAGAGAATAATCTATCCTGGACAAGACTGCAAAGGCAATATCATCTCTGGACCTTTTATCAGAGCAGATATTTCTCTGAAATGACTGTGTTTATGCCCCTCTTCAAGGGTCGTAGGAGCTGCCTACTATTGTAACATCTACTCAATTAAAATGGTTGTTAATCTGATTGCATTCATGGAGGAAATCAGTCTTACCACAGATCTAATGCAAGGATATTTCAAACGCATTACATCCTTGAAGCATTTAAACTGCATGTGCTAGTACATACATAGTTAAAAGATTTATAGGAAGGCAAAAATGAAAACTTTGTTTGTGTTGATTTATGCGGTAGTGGCTCGGGTGAAATTGACAAAAGCCTTTAGTAAATGTGAAAGATGCACAAGACTATTTACAGGAAACTATCAATGTTCCTTCCTTTTTTCTTTTACAAATGGTAATTCGCCCAGACTATAACTGAAGAAACTAGAGTGGTTGATTCTTTAAGAATCTTCTCCACATTAGTATTTAACAAGGTCGTAACAGCTAGGCATTCAAGAATGCTTGGTTGGAAAATCAGTTGGACTGTTTTCACGTTACGTAAAACCTGATAAAACCTTCAAAACGAAAGAAGGAAAACAGCGTATTCTCAGTGATAAACAATTTATGGTTGTTTGAACGTCGAGATTCTAAGCTCACTGACCTACTTGGCAGAAATAATGGCAATGAGAAATGCTGAGCTCAATTTTAGGATTCAACCAAGATGCAAGTTCTCCAAAGTAAAGATTCTTATCCAAATCTAAAAAGCAGAGATGAATCCATTTGCTTTTCAGCTGCTTTTTGGTGAAATCCTTTTAGCAGCACCTCGAATTTCTACTTTGCTCTCTGAAACTGTACTGTGAACAGAAGTTTAGGAACCATGATTTCAGATTAAACAATGGAAGGGATTGGTGGGGAAAGTATCTAGGAAAGAGTTTGTGTATTTGTTGCATTCTGTAATCTCCTGGGTTACAATCAACACTGTATACACACAGCTAGTCAATGGGACAGACTTGCGAGTCCAAATACAACAGATTATCAAGATGGTATGATCTGCTCTGATTTGTCAGCAGCACCAGGGTGTAATACTGGGCTAGTCAAGTCCTAGTTACAAAACTCCCCGTACCCCAAGTTGCTATACAAAAGAATAGGGTGTTACCCAATGCCTAAAAGGAAAAAATTGTCATCCACTGTAATTTTTTTAGCGATCAACATAGGAAGCTAATTGACAGTAGGATTAAGATACTACCCTAACTTCCTTGCTTGAGGATGCTAAACCTTTAGGGGCCATCATCTCAAAACTATCTGGCCATTGTCAGGTCAAGATTTTTTGGCTGGCAACAGTTCTCATAAGATAGCTCCTTGCCCCACTGCACAGTGTCTGCAGTGGGGGGTCAGGGATTTAAGTTTGGGTCTGATTGCAGCTTCAAAGGCTATGCATAATGCCCTGAACAATGAATCTGACAAAGACTTCTATCTGCAGATTCCTTACCTATCAATTACCCAGGATCCGGAAACTTTTGTGTGAGCAGTACCCCAGCGTGCCACCAGGTGGCTTCGTTCTGGCTGGCACCAGAAGTGACATCAAAGTCACCTTCAGAGGTACCACTCAGGCGCACGGACGTCAGTTCTTTTCTGTCCGCACCAGTTAGCGCTGATTCGGAGAAGAGCTTTCCCTCTATCTCTTTTTGACAGGTTTTTTCAACTTTTTTTGGGCTATTTTATGAAGTGTGTCGAAGGATGTCTTCCAGGAAGGCAGCTTTCAAGCCGTTTGGTGCCTGTCACCGCTTCATGTCTGTAACAGACCCGCACTTGATGTACTAGGATGTCTTGAGCACGACTCAAAAGTCATGTTCAGACTGCCAGGCCATGGTGCTGAAAACTTTGAAGCAGTCCCTAAACTTGCAGCCCGGCGGTCGACTCCAGTTAGCGAGACTCCTAGGATGTCTTGGTCCTGCTCGAGAAGGTGGTCACGGGACTACTCCAGGAGCCCCAAGTCCTCTTCCTCTCACTCTAGGTCCTCGGGACACTTGGGGAAGAGGCACAAGAAAAAAAGAAGTTGAAACAGTCTTTGACTTCACCTTGTCCGTCGACTGACATGACGAGTGAGGAACACTGGGTTTCCAGGCACAGTCCTGCGAAGCCCTCGCCAGATCAGACTCCACAGCTCCCTCTGTTTCCGGGACCCTCGGGACCCTCGCTCAAGTAAAGGACTTTTACGAGGCCAGGTACTGCATATTCCATTAGGCCACCCCCTCGGAGAGCCTTCTGGCCCCGTGGGGTCGGAGGAGACCCCATCAATTCCACGCCAGTGACTTTGGCCTCGGCTCCGATAGGGTCTTATGGATCCAATCTAGGATCTGGATCAGCACCGGTCGTACCAACACAACCTTCTCCGGCGCCGGTCCAGACGCCGATGCTCCCGATGCCATCGGCACACATCGACGGCGCCAGTTCCATTCTGATCACAGACGACTGAGGCGGAACGGCATCGCTCAAGGCAGGTTCCAGCGCCGGCAGGACCCATTGGTCCTAGGTTATTGCCTGAGTGTTTTCTGAAGCAGCCAGGCATGTGTGGAAGAGTGGGAGGGGTCACTGGACCGGACCCTTTAGAATACCAATTAAAGACCCCAACTCAATTGGACTGGTATGAGAAGCTAGGAGATGCCAGTGGATTGGACACCTCTCGAGAAACTGGATTGCCATCTCCACCCACCGTGGCTACAGAAGAGGGAGCATCTTATGTAATGGTGGTGAAGAGGACAGCGGAGGTCCTTGACCTCAAACTTCCCTCAGTGATGGTCAACAATAAACTCTTGACTGAGGTGCTTCAGCCTGGGGCTTCCTCATCTGAACCCCTGTTGCCCTTCAATGAAGCACCTACAGATGTCCTACTGGGAACTTCGCCCAAGTCCAGCAAAGGAGCTCCTGTGAACAGGACAATTGTCTATCGCCATCTCCCTGCCCCGGGTGGTCCTAGTTTCCTTAGCCAACACCCCCACCCCTGAGATCTTGGTAGTCCAATCCTCAACTTCCCTTGGAGAGCTCCCTGCTGCTCCTCCGGACAGAGAATCCAAGATGCTGGGAAGAAGATGTTTTCTTCCGCCAGCCTGGCATTGCAGTCAGTGAACACCACATGCCTTTTGGGTCATTATTCCCATACCCTAAAGGAGTTGGTTGTACAAGTGCTGCCACAGGTTCCAGACGACACCATGCCATTCTTTCCCAAGCAGTCAAAGACGGGGCGGTTGCAGCAAAGTTCACCATTAGGTGTGGTTTGGATAAGACTGACTCACTGGGCAGAGCGATTTTATCGACAGTGGCCTTATGGCACCATGCCTGGCTGAGAACATCTAGCTTTTTGGGTGATGTCCAGGCCAACCTCATGGACATACTCTTCAAAAGGACTCGTCTCTTTGGAGAAAAGACAGACTCGGCGCTGGAGAACATCAAGGATTCACAGGCTAGGGCTAAGTCCTTGGGCCTCTCAGTGACACCTCGCTCCCAGTCTGCCTTTCGCGGCTACGGAAGGGGCGTGCCACTGCACCAACTATATCCCAGTCACTGTCCTGTGCAAACTTCCCAATCTGTGCAAGCACGTTGATGTATTGCATTCCGACCCTGTGGGTGTGGCAGCCAGAAGTCTTTGCCACCAACCACCCAGCAGCTGCAGCCTCTAAGCCCTCCTAGTTTGGTTCTGCAAGACCATGGGTGCCCAGTTGGAGAAAGAATCCAACATCATCTCCTCCACTGGCAGTCTATAACATCGGGCAAATGAGTGTTGAAGATCATTCGGAGGGGCTACTCCCTACCTTTCCATTCTCCTAGCCCCAATTACTGCCAACTCAAGAACAGTTGGTGCAGGATCATCTATCTCTGCTCCGAAAGGAAGTGACAGTCCAAGGGAGCTATAGAAAGGGTTCCAATATCAAAAGTAGACCATGGTTATTATTCCCACTACTTTCTGATTCCCAAAATAACAAAGGTTTTCACCCTATTCGATTCCTGCAAACCGTAAATCTCTTCCTCAAAAAGGAGAAATGTAAGATGCTCACTTTGGCTCAGGTCTTGTCTGCCCTAGACCAAGGAGACTGGTTGCTAGTGTTGTACTTGCAAAATGCATATATTCACATTCCCATCCTACATGCCCACAGATATCACCTACTTGCACTTCATTGTGTTCCCCTTTGGCCTTACTCATGCCCCTCGGGTGTTTACCAAGGTAATGGCAGTGTTCGCAGGTCATCTGCGCGAGTTAGGGGTGTCAGTCCTGCCCTACCTCAATGAGTGGCTGTTGAAGGCAAGCTCAACCCAGGCTGTTGTTTCCCACCTCCAGACTACGGCGGACTTCCTGCATTTGCTGGGGTTCACTATAAATGTGCCGAAGTCACACATGACTCCTTCTCAGACGCTCCCCTTCAAGAAAGCTGTTCTGAACAAAGAGCAGTTCCAGGCTTATCCTCCAGAGCAGCGAGTCCAGGGTATTCAGGTTATGATACCGATGACTTCGCCTCCATCCTGGATTTCGGTGAGAATGACTCTAAGGCTGCTTGGCCTAATGGCTTTCTGCATCCTTTTAATGAATCATGCCAGATGGCATATGTGGACTCTGCAATGGGATCTGAAGTTCCAGTGGATGCAGCATCAGGGGAATCTCTCTGACATGGTCCAGATCTCAGATGTAACTGCAAGAGACCTGCAGTGGTGGCTTACGAACTGCGATTGGGTTACAGGCAGCCTCCTCTTCCTTCCCCAACCAGATCTGACAGTAGTGACAGATGCGTCACTCCTTGGATGGGGTGGCCATTTGTGAGAGGTGGAGATAGGAGGACTCTGGTCTCGGGAAGAATCCAGATTCCACATCAACCTGCTGGAGCTTTGTTTGACTCAGCTAGCACTGAAAGCATGTCTTCCCTCTGTCAAGGGGAAGTTAGTGCAAGTGTTCACGGACACCACCACCTCCCATGTGGTAGTGCAACAAGCAGGGTGTGGTGCGATTGTGGACCCTTTGTCAAGAGGCCTTGCTTCTCTGGACATGGCTGGAACAGCAGGGCATAACCCTGGTGGTTTAACACCTGGCAAGTTCTCTGAACACAAAAACAGTATACACCTGCCATTAGCAAAAGTATGTCAAATATTGCACGGAAAAGTCTATTGATCCTCTCTCTGTTTCTATTTCTATTTCTGATATTGGTCTCTTCATTTTTACCCTTGCCCAGCAGGGCTCTGCTCTTGACATTCTTAAGGGTTCTCCCTCTGCTCTGTCTGCCTTCCTGCAGCTGCCTGACCAACCCTCTTTATTCCTGAAAGGGCTTATACATAAGTTTCCCCCTTCGCCCATCATCATGCCTCAGTGGGACCTGAACTTGGTTCTCACTTACCTAATGTGTGCTCCTTTCGAGACACTACACAATTGTCCCCTCCAGCTGCTTACTATCAAGACAGCCTCCTTAAAGGCCATAACATCTGCCCGGAGGGTGAGTGAGCTGCAGGCTTTATCATCCAAACCCCCTATCTTACTGTATTACCAGACAAGGTGGCACTTCGCACAAGGGCCTCTCCTCTCGAAAGTGGGGACCCCATTCCATTCTGGACAGTGTGTCACCTTGCCCACCTTTTATGCTCTTCGAAATCCCCCTAAAGATGAGCAGCGAATTCACCGGGTGGACAACCAACTCTTTCTGGGCTATGTAGAAGCAAAAAAAAAAGTCAGGCAGTACAGAAACTAACTATTTCACATTAGGTTGTTCTCTGTAACAAGATCTTTGGCTAAAAAGGAGCCTCCTGAGGGCTTCAGGGCCTATTCCACGAGAGGAAAAGCTGCGACCACTGCATTCGCTTGTGGAGTTCCAGTCCCGGACATCTGCCAGGCAGCAACATGGGCGTCCCTGCACATGTTTGCCAAAATTTACTGCCTAAACAGTCAGGTCCGCTGACAGGAATTTCGCCCATTTGGTCCTGCAGGAATTCTTAATCTAGGTAAATTTGTCCACACCCACTGCCAGGATGGTATGGATTAGGTATCTATTCAAAGTTAAGGAATCTGCAGCTAGAAATCTCTATCAGGTGAAAAAGTTACTTACCTTTGATAACGCATAATTTGGTAGATACTATATCTAGCTGCAGATTCTTTCCACCCACCCATGCCTCCCCGCTATAAGGAAAGATTTTTAGGGTTAAGGATGGTCTCTTTCAGGGTTCTAGTTTGGACACACATTCATCAGTTCACTTCATGGCTCTGCGCTCCTGGCGTGGAAAGTCATGAACAGTAACTGACCTCCACGTGCTTGGGTGGCGCCTATATAGGTGACCTCAACGTCCTTTTCGGCGCCGCCGCGCAGAACAGAACAAAGCCATCTGATGGCACGCAGGGGTATTGCTCACGCAAAAGTTTCCGGATCCTGTCTGATGCCTGGGAAATTCAAAGGTAAGGGTATAGTGTTTCCTAGAAAATGTGTTACCAAAAGTAAGTAACTTGTTCTTTATGCCTCCTTTTGGCATGGTTACCCCCACTTTTTGCCTGATGGCAATATGTTTTGTCTGTGTTCACTGGGATCCTGCTATCCAGGGCCCCAGTGACTGTGCTCTCTCCCTCTAAATTTGGTTGATTGGGACTTTACACACCCCACAAAATGGTGCCCTCATATAAGTTCCTAGTATATGGCATTCGGTACCCAGGGCACTGGGGCACCAGGGGTTCCCCACTGGCTGCAGCATGTATTGTGCCACCCATGGGAGCCAATACAAAATGGGTCTGCAAGCCTGCCATTGCAGCCTGCATGAAAAGGTGCATGCACCCTTTCACTACAGGTCACTGCACCAGGTCACTGTAAGTCACCCCTATGGCAGGCCCTCCTAGCCCAGAGGGCAGGGTGCAGGTACCTGTGTGTGAGGGCACCCCTGCATTAGCAGAGGTGCCCTTACGAACTCCAGCTCCATTATACTGGACTTCGTAAGTGCAGGGAAGCCATTTTACCAGTTTAATGGGCACTACCTGTATCCAGCTACATAATGGTAACTCCGAACCTAGGCATATTTGGTATCAAACATGTTGGAATCATACTCCCAATACTGTTGCCAGTATTGGGTGTATGATTCCATGCACTCTGGGGGCTCCTTAAAGGACCCCCAGTATTGCTCCTACCAGTTTTCTGGAGTTTTCCAGGCAGCCCTCACTGCTGCCACCCCTTAGGCAGGTTTCTGCCCTCCAGCTGCTTGACCAGTTCAGGCAGAACAAAGGATTTCCCTTGGGAGAGAGAGGCAACACCCTCTCCCTTTGGAAATAGGTGTTACGTGGTTTGGGAGGGGTAGCCTCCCCAAGCCACCATTATGCCTTGAAGGGCACATTTGGTGCCCTCCTTGCAGAAACCAGTTTTCACTAGTCTAGGGACCCGAGTCCCTGCTCTGGCGCGAAACTGGACAATGGAAAGGTGAGTCATTACTCCCCTGTCCAACACCACCCCAGGGGCGGTGACCAGAGCTCTTCCAGGTGGCCATCTTGAATCCAAGGAGGGCAGAGGCCTCTGGGAACATCTGAGTGGCAAGGTCCGGCAGGTGACGTCACAGCCCTCTCCTGATAGGTGGTCACTCTGCTAGGTGACCAATGCCCCTTCCTGGGCTATTTAGGGTCTCTCTCATGGGTGGGTCCTCAGGTTTGAGGTGTAAGATTCCAGCAGAACTCCTCTGCATTGTTTACTTCACCTTCTGGCCACGGGAACTGCAACTGAACCCTCCAGGAACCACCGACAATCTGCAACTACAGCGACAACTCTGCTCTGCAACATTGTTTCTCCAGCTCCTTCCAGCAACTGCAACATTTCCTCAGCTGTGCATCTTCTGAGGGCGACGAGTCTTCAGCCTGCACAAGAAGCAAGAAGGAATCTCCCTTGGAGTGAAAGAGTCACTCCCTTGCATCCGCAGGCACCAACTGGAACAATGACTGGCTCCGTGGATCTTCTCTCCTCTGGAGCTGCGTAGATCCTGCATCACGGGTGGTGGTCTGGAGTGGTTCCTTGGTCCCCTCTCCCAGCTGTCCAACTTGGGAGACAGTAAGCCCTTGCCTCTCCATGCAGGATAGTACCCCTGTGCACTGAGACTCTTGCAGCTGCCAAGGCTTGTTTCCTCCTCCTCCAAGGGATCATAAGGTTCCTTGTAGCCCCAGCAGTCTTACTTGCAATGCAGTCTCCTGCTTGCTGCTCTAGCGACGTGGTACTCCTTTCCAGGCGTGCTGCGTGGGCCTCATCGCGACTCCTGTGCCTGCTGCCTGTGGGGGCTACCTCCTCTTCCTGTGACTCTCAGCTACTGAGGCCCTGGGCCTTGCTGGTCCTCTTCAGCCTTGCAAAACCGTCTACATCGTTTCTTGCATTTACCAAGGCTTGTTGGTGGTTTCCCAACACCACTGACGGAGTGCAACCAGACTGCCAACGTGGGACATCGACTGCATCACTTCTGGAACTCTTCTCCTGCTCCGGTGCTGCACTGCTGACCTTCTTCGTTCACCATCAATCTGGTCCTGCATCCACAGAAGGGTGGGTACTGGCTCCTGCCACAACCAGACACTCCAACTCAAATTGGACTTGGTCCCCTTCTTTTGCAGGTCTTTTTCTGTCAGGATCCACCTTTGGTTCCTCGCAGTCTTGTCTGGATCTTGCATAGTCTTTTCCTAAAGTCCTCTTGCTGGGTTTTGGGAAAATCAGGTACTTACCTCTTTCCTCCTGGTCGCTGGGGGGGGGGGGGGGGAGGGGGCACTCTAGTACTTACTTTTTGGGGTTCCTAGGCACCTTTCACATTCCACTTACTTAGTATATGGTTTGGTCTTCCCCTAGGGCCTTCACAATTTGCTATTGTGTTTACCGTTTGCTATTGCTTTCTATTCTAATCACGGACTTCTAATGTGTATATCTAGAATAGTGTGTTTACTTACCTCCAGTTGGGGTACTGCCTATTCAGTATTTTAGTATTTGTGTTACTATACTAAAGTACCTTTACTTTTGTAACACTGTGTGGTTCTTTCATGTGTGTAAGTGCTGTGTGAGTGTAGTGGTATTGCATAAGCTTTGCATGTCTCCTAGATAAGTCTTGGCTGCTCATCCACAGCTACCTCTAGAGAGCCCTGGCTTCCTAGACACTGCCTACACCTCACTAATAGGGGATACCTGGAATAAGGTGATAAAACCATAGGTGCTCACCACACAACAGGCCAGCTTCCTACAATGCACAACTAATATCAAGGTGACTTGACACAGCCAACGAGTACTACTCCAGGCCCTCTTCTGAAAAGAGAGATCTCCATGCCTTCTGGTGCTGAAGGCAAAGAAAGGCAGGTTACCACAAGTCAGAGGCTAGTATCTGGTAGGACAGGGACTACCCAATCAAGCTCAGAGAGGTATTCCCAGAATGCTTCTCTGCTACTTCCACATCTGTTCCGACACTACTCTCTGAGCTGGTTTTGGACTGGTGGGCTGCAAGATATGTGCACTTCTTGCAATGCTCGATCCCTGGAGATAACCTTCAAAAAGAACTCAGTCATCTGGCCTTTGGTCTTAGTCCTTCTCATGTAGCTGCTCTTCTCCCATCAGGCAGTGCGGCTTCTCCTTTTTCCATGGAAGGCTGCAGCAAAAGGACATATCCAGAGTCATTGGGGTCCTTCAGGGCAGATGAAACAGTGACTAGTGTGGTCCTTTTTCAGGTGAATGTCTCTTTCTGAGCTTGAGCTACAGTCTCCTTCAAAGTATTAGAATATATACAGCTACTGGCTGGATAGCGACAATATTTATCTCATCAGAATCCAAGGCCAACTGTGAGAGGTACACTGTGTAAAAAGTCCAGGCAACCCTTATTGGTTTACAGAGGCACAAATGATAACACCAAATGCTCTATTTAGTGGGAATGTAGGTGAGCAGTTTAGGCTTATCAGAGGGTAGGTATAAGCACTTGTTTTACTCACAGAGGCAATAAATGAGACACGCACTCAAGAATAAATCAGAGACCAATTTAGAAAAATAACACATTTTTATATACATTTTGAGACCAAGAACTTTGTTATCAAGTATTTTTTTTTAAATATCAATTTTTACAGGTTAGTAAAATGTTCATTTAAATGCGTCTTTATGCAGCAATGCTTTCCTAAGGGGGAAAAAGGCATATATTGTATACTGTTACTTATGGTCAGTTTCTGGGGGGGGGGGGTCTCATTTGGGACTTAGGGTCGGTGGGGGCCAAGGCACAAAGTTATGTGTTACCTTCCCTGGGGCGTCTGGGTGCAGAGGTGCTTGTCAGGTTGGTAGCTATGCCCGCTAGGCCGGGGGAAACAAGGGGAGCCACACATTGGGGAACAAGTCCGGGAGCTACCAAAGGAGGTTTGGGTCACAAGGATCCTGGGAGAAAGAAAGCACAGTCGATTCTCAGGTACCCAGGCTGGGGGGCTCGGATACAGAGTAGACAGGCTGGCTGGGTGTGTCAAAGGCCCTTAAGATTGACGGTCTCACCAGTAGATGTTAACATAACCATTGTATCCGATTGCGGCACATACATAGAAACATAGGGAAATGAGAGATAAATTCACGGGCAGTGTGGCACAGTTTCCAAATGGATACATTTGTCTCCCTGTCCCTACACAGGCCTTTTGATATTTATCTTTGGTGTGGTTTTAGCGAAATTGGGCAAGAGCGAGATGTGAATCCTGAACTTTGTGATAAATGTGTAAATTTGGCTCCTCTTCCAAATGGTATGTTCTGGCACATCAAATGCTTGCAGAGCTTTCCCCACTGCAGGTTGTAGGTGTTCATGTCACTTTTGGAATTTGGATAAGCCTAAGATCATTTATTTTGTGGGAGTACACGCATTGGGAGTTACTGTGAAGGATAAAGAAGCTACATAAAAAACACACTCAACAATTTTTCTCAGTATACAGAAAGCTGAATTCTTATGCGGCTGGGCAGTGATCTTCCACCATTTGAAATGATCCAGAAAAAACATGCAAAAATCCCAGAATTGTTTTTACACAACAATATTTTTTTTAAATAAATTAATAATAAATGTTTAACATATCTCCATGCCGAAAAGATCCAAAATATCCATCTGTAAGGCAAAAAAGTTTACCTGTCTTTACTTTTCAGTAGTAGATCTGGTGTACACATGACATATACCAAGAATAGGTCCACAACACTTGGAGAACACTTTGTATTGTAGACACAAGTTATTCCCTTCACAGAATATGTACCTATGAAAGTGGGGATTATTTATAACATATCTGCACCATACGCAAGCTGCACTGCTGTATTTATGGATTACTCCAGAGCATTTTCAACACTTACTAAAAATAACTGAAGCCAAATTAAACATAAGCATCTTGTATAGAGAAACTGAAAAAATTGTATAAGCTCTTGCTGAAAAGATTTGAAAGCTTTAAAAACAAGGATTCGAAAGGTGTGCATGATGTCCACCACATTTGCACACACACAAAGGAATGTCTACAGATGGAAGGATAATATTAAGAGGAAGTGGGAGGGTGTTGCAACTGTCTTTTTTCATCTCATGCATGTGAATTCTCTGGTAGTGTGACTTGCGCCTCCTTAAAGGATTCTGCATTGTCTTACGTCTGTACACTGAAAACAACGCTGCCACCACTTAAGTGACTCGCTGAAAACAGACTGTGAGTTAATGTAAACCTCTGTGTCAGATTAGATAATTCGTTAACTTTTGGGGGTTAGGGCCAGCCATGTGTTTATGGCTAGGGGAAAGTCCATTTCAAGTCTTTCACTTTAAAAGTAGTTTTGCTTTAGGTAATTTAGGTGACCCTCTAAAATGAGCAATAACTCTAATTTGGCACAGCACTGAACGAAAATAACGAAAGAAGAGGCAAACTTTGTATCTTTTTTTAATACTCTCATCAACAATTGCTATGAAAAAGTACCCGAGTACATTTAAATGTTCCACCTCACTTTATGAGCACAAACTAAGTGGAAAACTTTCTAAGGTGCACCAATTAATCAGCAAAAAATGTAAGCCATTTAAAATATAATTTCCATATTGACTGAAAGTGTATGTTATGGAAAATAATACAAACCTCTTTTTCCCGGAATACCATTCGATGAAGAACCAATGTAAAACCAACGGAAGCATGGCCATAAAACCAAGAAATAGCCAGTCGTACAGCTCGGGAGATTCTGTGCAAGGTCGACAAATTTTCTGATGATCAGTAGTCCTTTGTCCTCTGGGACAAACCTACAAATAAACAAAAAACATTTTAACAGATGGATTTTTATTGAAACAATCTATTAAGATACGGTATAGTATGTTGATAAAACATGCTTTTCGCAGAAACATCTCTATTCAGCTAAAGAAGAATGCCGTATTGGCTCATACTACTTGGCCACTGTTTAAAAATGATAAAACATTTTTAACATTGGTTAGTTGTTAAATGGACGATTCTTCACAACAATAGATTTGATTCTGCAGGCCACCAACCACTAGGCCTTTATTTTAAACATAAGCATAAATACATATTGCACCACTGTCTGCCAATTATGTATTTACTGGGCTATCTTTAAAGTACTGCAAAGACTTCGTATGGGATATGTCAAATATGACAAATAGAAATGAGGGAAAACATTCCCACTTTTATCACTCAGGTTTTACCTCCCTCATACCTGTATTCAAAATTCCTTCGACTAAGTCTTAGTTTCCACAGAACAGGCCATAATTTCCAGACTCATAACATTGACGCCATTTGACGAATTGGCAAAAAAAAAGTCAAATGTAATAGTGCATACTGGCATAATTGTGGCACGTCAAGGATTCTTTGGCTATGCTTGATGGTATGGGAGAATGGAGTCAGGGGTGGGGCAAAAAAGTGTATGTTAACTCTTAAAAGAGACTTTACTCTCCACTGCAACAAAACCAATTAAAACAGGTTTACGCCCAACTTGGGGTACAATTTAAATATTGGTGGGCGACCAGTTTCTTCATCAGGGTGATGGAGCTAATTACTCGGCTGCCCTGACTGAGGAGCTGCTCGCCAAATTTAGAAATGTCCTCTGGCCCAGCAGACATTTCTAGCATTGGCAGGCGCCACAGTACTTCCTGTCAATACAGTATCAGTTTGGCAGACAGCTCCACCAACATGAAAGTGTCATACAGCAAACGTACACTGTTATTTTATTTTCAAATTCTCTTGTTGAAAATAGAAGAAAAACAAGCATTTACAATGCAAAGGGTCTCGCATTTCGCCGAGTTAGAGCTATTAGCGTTGTAAACTCATAACCAGACTTTTCTTGCCACACTAAATGGGGAAAAAAACGAGCGTGATTGCGCTATGTAAAACACAGTGCGATCGCGCTGCTAAATAAAGAGTAAAAGTAGCCCAGAAACCATACGGAAAACATGGAGCCTCGTATGTTTCCAGTAGTTGGTCGGTGCGCTCGAGGAGGGCTAAAAACCAGAAAAGGCATGACGTATCCATGCCTTCAACAAATGAAAGCATGCCGATTTTAAAAGGCAAGACCACCAACCAATGTAAGGGACTGACGTGACATGGGTGTGGTTAGAAGTCCAAAGAGAGATTACATCAGGGGACGGAGAGTTTTGAGCTCGCCCCTAAAAACAATGCCCTCCCCCCACCATGGGAGTCTGCTCTCCTGGTGAGGTGAGCATTGACCACTTTTCAATGACCTTACCGTCAGTTTTTCCTGGTGACGAAAGGCAGTGAAAATCAGCAGTATGTCTGCCCATCTAAATTAGGTGGCGGGACATAAGCCAAGCCTCCGACAGCCCTTACTCCATCGGACGGTCAGACAGGTTTGACCATGGTGGCAGCCAAGTAGTCTCCACCCTCTTCAAACCTAAGGCCCGCCCAATTCTAAATCAGGCAGGCAGACCATAATACAGGTGGGGAGGGAACTCCGTCACAAAGGAGTTCCCCTCCCACCAACAGTTAAATCAGGCCCCTGGTCTGAAACTAGAACATTACTCAGAGGCATACCTTTGGGTAAATCTGTTCAGTTGTTTTTGAGAAATCTGTGTTACAAAAAGGAAAAAGGCAGGCTTCAAAGAGTTAACATTAGTGTTGTCTAGACCATTAGTTTATGTATCCTTTGCCAATACAGATCCTTGAGGATAACACATTTGAAAATGAAACACCTCTCATTAGAAAAGGGGGGATTTTTCAAGTCATCCAATGTGGGATTTGTAAATACCTGGAGATAAGGATTTGGGCGATCTACTCATCTTGCACCAGTTGAAGAAATGTTGATGCAGAGGCCTCTGCAGGACAGCAGGAACCAAAGCCATAGTGCTCAGAAAATTGACAAATGGTGCATAATAGAACATTCCTTTAACCCAGGTAGCATGTTTTAGGGAAGAGAGGTTGCAAGAAGGAAATATGCCAGCAACCTTTGTTTTTTTTTTTTTTTTAAATGACCATTTGTTTGCAGGTTTTGCCGTTCAAAATCCAAGTCTGTGTGTCACCAAATTATCTCGAAATTAGATTTAATTTTTCTTGCAAAGACTGGTGAAAAAGTAAAAAAAAAAAAAAAAAAATCAACAGTAAAGACCTATGTGCAGGCAACACCGTAGAACCTTGGATAGCTCAGGGCATGTAATAGGCTAGGTCTCACAGCCTGCTGTGTGTGGTCAAATGTTGTGCACTGATGATTAAGATGCTCAGAGAAGGTCCTGGTATATTGTCAAACCCTACTCCTGAGCCCACTATACATGGCCAAATGCCCAGCACAACTGGTTCTCTGGCAGGGCACCATAGGTCTTGCCTTATCGTTAGACCCTGCTCCCTGAACACCCTAAAAATGGCCAAATGCCCTTCATAACTAGCTTGCTGGCAGACAGCCTTCGCTGGAGCATTATGCACATTGACAAATGCTGCACACAAGTGGTTCACTGCAGGGGCATTGTCAACCACCTGCTTTCGCAGCTACAACAGAGGTGGAGTTCTTGATGGATGCAAGGGTGGTTAGATGGGTGAAAGGGTGGATAGATCATAAAAGGATAGATGACTGCAATGGTGGATGGATGGGAGCCTGGAGTGAAAGGGTGGATGGATGGACGGAATAAAAAGGGTAGGTAGATGGATGAGCGAAAGGGTGAATGGACGGATGAGCAAAAGAATGGGTGGACAAGTGAAAGAATGAATGAGTAAATGGATGGATTCATGAAAGGAAGGGCAGATAAATGAAAGGGTGGGTGATGGATGGATGAGTGAAAGAATGGATGATGAGTGAAAGAGGGTGAATGGATGGATGAGTGAGTGGATATGGATGAGTGGGTGGATGGATGAGTGAAAGGGAGGATGGATTAATAGAGTGGAAGGGTAGAAGGATGGCGTGAAAGGGTGAGTGGATGGATGATGAGTGGAGAGGTGAAAGAGGATGGGTGACAGATGGATGGATAGGTTTGATGGGTAGGTTTAGACATGGATGGGCAGACGGAATCGTGAAAGAGAATGATAGATGAAGAAAGAATAGATGACAGACAGAATGCAAAGGTGAAATTATGAATATCAGTAGATAGATGGAAAGAAGAAATTATGAATGGAGAGATGCTTGAATGGAAGAGGCAACAGAGCTGTGAAGGATGATGATGACTTGCTTCCCTGGCTTGTTGCCATAACAGGTTTGGTGTGAAGTGGGGGGTATTTTGATTTTCTGGCTACTCCTTTGGTTTAGTGTTATGGGGTAGATTCAGGGCATCCACCCACAAAAAGCTACAAATAAACACATATCTGCTAAGTAGTGCACTGGGGGCTGGGTGAATAGGAGCTTGGATGTAAGAGAAGTTGGGTCAGGGCCTGGACGAACTTAAGCCCTACAGTGAACTCCAGTCCTGCAACACATGGCCAGAAATGTGCACAGGTGTAGTAGGATGCACAGGAGGTTGGGCAAACATCTGAAGGCAGTACAGGAACTCTCCATGAAGCACTGTAAAGCACATTTCTCCTATCTTGAGGGTTCTTAATGATAGATTTTTCTATTCCTGATGGCAAGCTTTTTTGTTTTTAACTCAAAATGATTTTGTTGATTTTTCAGAAGATGTGAACATTGAGTAAACATAACGGGTTGCATACACCATGATTTACATAACAGTTCAGATATATTATAGGTATCATAAGGAAGCAGCAAAGTGTTACCCATAAATGACAAGTAACAAAGAAAAGCTGAAAACTCAATATTGTTTGATAAAGGAGATGAAAAACAATATACATTTTAGCATTGGAGGTGAAAGGTTTTAAGAATACTGTCATTTTTGCATCCAGGCAAGAAAAACAGTTTGCTCCAAAGAATATCCATTGAACGACACACTATAGAAGGATCAGTATCCAGAATCTGTGTAAACTGAGTACAGTTCCTTTTCCATAAATGTATAGTATTCATTTGCAATAGCTTATTCGTTTGTATAAACAAATCAATTTTTAAGTGGTCCTCAACACAGCACACGTGGTTCATTTAATACAGTGTTGTCTGCTCAGCAAGAAAAACTGAGCTAGAGCCACTTGGTGTGGATGAAAATGCACTTGCTACTTATAAGTCAATTATGAGTAATGTAGGCATCTCTAAATCTAGGTGGAGTTCTGCAGTGAAAATGCCAAATACGGCTGTGAGGAAGTCAAAGCTAGGTAGGACATGCAACATATTAGCCGTGTATGTTTGTATTTCAGACCATAATGGGAAAACCAAATATGCAGTGGAACAACATGGGGTTCAGATCATCTTTACACTATTTGCTAGTATGTATCTTGTCTGATTTAAACAATCTGTCATGGGTCGAAGTATTCTCTATGAATGAAACAGGCTTACATTGTGCCAAGGAGGGAGTATTGTTGGCTGAGCAACAGTAGCCCACGAATAGACACATTTCTCTTTGTACAGTAAAGTCTCTTTGCCACAGAACACACATTATTCCATTACTTCTGAGTGTTGAAGTTAAATTTTGACTTTTGGGGCCAAGTTACAGACTTTGGAAGCTAGGTGCCCCAAACTACGCAACTCGTTAATGATGACAGGTAAGTTTGAGGTGTGTATCTGACCCACCTTAGAGATTTACACCATCAGTTTCAGGAAGTTATACAAGTCTACATTTTGATGACTGATTTATGCTGTATTTCTGCAAAACTTTGGAGTGTGTTGAAATGCTCCAGATCTCCAACCGTGGAGACCTCTAGCTGTTCGTTCCTCCCAAAAAATGGTTCTACCATCTATTTTGATGTTAGTATTATGCCAGATTGACAAGCAAGAAGATTTGGTGATTTTAGAATTTACGTCTTTATCTAACTGCAGTAGGGTGTATAGAGTATCCCTTAATATGGATCTGGAGTGTGCGACTTTGATGTTTGATGGCAAGGGTTGCCTAGATGTAGAAGGGAACCTTTTTCAATGGTTAGTCGGAGGTGCAAGACAGAAGTCATTCTAGTGACCAAATGAATGCAATAATGACTAGGGAACCAAGTTTGGCATGTGTAAAAGGTGGCATCAAGCTGATTCTTTGAGCTTAATGGTGTAACAGACACCGTGGTCCTCTAAATTCTCTGAAAGATTTGACTTTTAGCATTACATATCCTGAGACCCCTTATTCAACTTCTTACTTTTGATCCATAAGGGTATTGCTGACACTCTTTGCTGAAAAGCTCCCATACAGTAGAAAGTCAACCCTCTACCATCTACCCCAAGTGTGGTAGTTTAAGGCATGTGATTGTTCCAATGTAACCTCTGTTCAACTTCAGGTGCTCCTGTCTTCGCTGCAAACCTTCCTCCCACTTCCCACAAAATACATTAGTCACAAGCTAAAGCAATCCTTTCTATGTAAGGCTTCTGAAGGGGTGGGGGGATACGAGGTAACAAAACCTATTTCTGTAATGAAGTAATGTTAGTATTAATCATTATTTTCTAATTAAGTGCAAATACCTCCTTGGTATATGACATGGAAGTCTCTTATTGCTGTTCTATTACTGAATCATTGCATCCAATGAGGAGCACAGCAGAGCTATTTTCAATGTTGTGGTAGAGTGGCTGTTGGGAGTAATGAGTAAGGCTCTTGGTCTGGTGGGTCTTTGCTGCCTGCAGAAAACCAAAACGGTGGCTCCAGAACTGTCAATGCAACCCAGCTTGGAAAACAAAGGACTTCAATGTGATTTCTCCCAATCTGGAGAGGAAAATGCTTCATAATTTTCTACAAAGAACAGGTACATTTTCTTCTACCATGGAGAACACTACACCATATATCTTCAGTCAATCTTTATTCCCCTGAATGTCACTATATTTCAGCATGGCCGTGGTTATGCATCAAATGATCCGAGCTATAGCCTTGGAAAAATGTAATGGATGCCGACCACTGCCACTATTAACTCGCACCTCCCTGTTGTCGATCCAGACTATTGTGGAGGTAGAGAGAAATGTCTGCTGACTTGCTAATGTCACAACTGCTTAACTGAGAGGCATAACCAACAATAAGATGATTTGTTTCCTAGCGGAATGAACAACCTTAAGCCCACCTCTAACATTTTCATGTTTTCAAAGACACAAGATAAAAGTCCTTTGGCAAAACCCACCCCAGGGCCAGAATATTTAAAATATTTCAGCAATTATCAACCACTCCAAGCCCTGCACCAGAAAAACAAAAATATTACAAAGTTGGTTTCCTGGAAAATTATAACCAGTTCGGCATATGAAAACCATCCCCACTGGCCAGCTCCAAGCCCCCAGAGTTCCAGCAATAAGAAAAAGAATAGGAAGTGACTAGGATGGCGGTCCAAATTGGAATAATAAAATGCAACCCTACGCCTTTAGAAACAAGACACACACAAAACGCATATTTGACATGCACACTCGTTTTCAGAAACCCTGCCATTCAGTCTTTCAAACATAAATTATGAAGTGTTGAGCTAACTGACCTAGAACCCAAAAGGAAGTGTTAGACATTGGGGGCGAAGGAAGATAACATTGTGCACTGCAAAATCCCTAGAATCAGCTATTACTGTATGTTATACATGGAAATACTTAATACTCACTGCAGTCACCAAAGCATTTGTATAGGCTGAGTAATCATTACATTATTATCGGCCCTAGGAGACTGATTTTCCTAAGTGCAAAAGATCTGCTCTTACCAAGGTAAAAATGTATCATATCAGTCTTAGCCACAGTGAGTTCTCTCTTTAGTGGAATTACCACTCTAATTGTCAAGAGCAAGCTCTGTTTTCCAACCAGCAACTTACAGTGGTTTTAATTATGAAGTTGGAGAGACTATACTGAGTGAAGTATCACAATCTTATAGTTCTACATCATAGAGCTTAGGCTAACTGCTTTACACAGCAATCATTGTTTTCTGTTCTTTTCAACAAAACCACAAAAAATAACTACTGGAAAGAGTGTCTTGATTAAAAAGTGTGTGATGACATTAAAGTGTAACCTTAAACAGCCATTGACTAAGACTCTTTCCAAGACAGTACAAACTTGATTTAAGGAAATTAAGCATGAATGTGGAGTATTGAAATGGTCAGAATTCAACTGAAGACACATAATGTGATAGAAGACTCTTACTGAGTGCAAAAAAGCTGCTCTTAGCAAGGTAAAAAAAAATGTGTGAAAAACAAAAAAATGCTAGATACCCATAGGCTGAAGGAATTCTCATGCCAGTCTTAGCCACAGTGAGTTCTCTCTTTAGTGGAATTATCCCTTTAATTGCCAAGTGCAAACTCTGTTTTCCAACCAGTAACTTGTAGTGGTTTTCATTATGAAGTAGAAGAGGCCGTTCTAAGTGAAGTATCCCAATCTCATAGTTCTACATCATAGAGCTTAGGCTAATTGCTTTACACAGCAATCATTGGTTTGTTTAAAAACACACACACACACACACACACACACAACTAACTACTGGAAATCAAGTGTCTTGATTAACAAATGTGTCATGACCTGAAAGTGTAACCTCTTATTAACACTCTTTACAAGACAGTACAGACTTGATTAAAAAATAAAGTATGAATTTGGAGTATTGAAATGGTTCGAATTCAGATGAAGACATGATGTGAATGAAGATTAACAGCTTTTGATACAGATGAGGCTTGTGTTTCCTACAAAATACACTGCTTGGTACTTTGTTCAAATACAAGAAGCAGGAGAAACAAATATGAACTCCTCTAGTAAAGTGAATTTGGCGTCCTATCTAGTTTTATGAACTACATATTTCACAAGAGGTGTTTGGAAAGGACGTCCCCATACATGGTAAACAGGTGTGTACTCCTGCTGCCTGAGTGCCTGATTACATGTGAAACTAGTATCCTGACTTTTTGTTTGCCCCCCCTGAAATCATGTTAATCTAGCATGTGTGCAGATGCCTAGAACTGTCCATAGTAAGGCCAAGTCAAGAACTAGTTCTGTACCCTCATGAACGAGAAGGGACTAAAATCCATGCCTTGGAGTAGGTACATAAGTTGTGGTGGTAGTGTACTAGGTTTCTATGAATCACTAGTGTGACCAGACCTTTTTTCTGTATCAAGAAGAGTGTGATTTACTGCCCCCCTCATAAAAATGTCCACTTTTTTTGTGCTGACATCCTATGCGCATGTTGGGTGCATGCGATTGGTAGCATATGTTAAAACACTGTGTGAGGTAAAAGTCAGAGTACTGAGAGCAGTCGGATACAATTTAACTTTGATAGCCCCTGGATTAGCCTGCCAAACAATGGAGGGCACGTGCAACTTCGCCAGATATTGGGAAGAATATTGACTGCAATCGTGTGGCTACAAGGGTAGACCTAGACACTGAAGTGAAGGATGATGGAGACAGTGTTACCCTTAGAAATTTCAGGAGGCCCTTGCTAGTAGATAGCTGTTGATTAGTTCTTTATGGGAACTCCTATTTGGTAGATGGCAGGGGTGAGAGGTTAGAATGCAGTTTCTGTTGCTAAAGGAGAGGATATTTCTAAGCCAGGCCTTCTCTTTTGCCTGTCCTTGATTAAAGCTTCAGGCAAATTGATGATAGCCAAGTGCAGAGACCTCTCACTTCATTGTGCCATTGTGTTGAATACTCTCGAGATTAAGCCAGACCTATTGCAACCTGCTGTGAGAGTCATCACCTTGCACAAAGTCTTAGTCTGCACTGCAAACAGAAAATAGTATTTGAAAGAGAAACACCTCAAAATGGTTCCTGAACCACAGAAAATGGATCCACATCATCTGTCAGGAAAATAGGCATTAATGTACAAACATGGGACATAAGCCAGCCAGTTGTGACCACGTTTCAAGTTATTTATGACCAAGGAGGGTAGTTTTCTGCAGAGTACTCAAATGACTTCCGAGTGACTGCTGTCTGCAGTGAGGGGGACACCATTTAAAGTCTACGTTTACTGGCTGGAGGAACAGAGACGTCTGCTCATCTCCAAGAAGCCTGCTGAGAGAGAATAGGAGAGTGCCCGTCCCTGGAGGAGGAATAAATGTCCAGGAGGAGAGGCAGAGTGTGTTTTTGATGTGAGGAATACCCAGAGGAAATTGATGGGAGGGAACGCAACGCCAAAGATGGCCAGTTTTGTGAAGGCTTCCCTGCTGTCCCAAGAGGCTCCTGTTGTAAACTGCAACTAGAGCGAATCAACAATGTGTTGTCTGGCACCCCTCTGTGTGCCCGAGAGATTGATGCTGCCACTGCTTAATGAGCCCAGATTCTGAAACAGCCAGAGACGCACACCTGCTGAAGAACTAAGCGCCTGTCTGCATTTGGCCTGGGAGGCAGCAACTGCCAAAAACTAGGCCCACTGCTCGGAATTGCCATGTTCATCCCACCCAACTGCTAGTGTTTGAATGATCACTGCTGCGGCCCCAGCACAATGAATCTGCCTCAGCAGCACCTGGTACACTGAACACACAGGCAATGCGACAAAAGATGCATTCCCATTGAGCAAGTAAAAATGGGGCCTTGCAGAGAACAAAAACATGAGTATGCACATGCAGAATAATCTGCCACATGAATTTAAGACTTTTGCTTGGGTGAACTCAAATCAGAAAAAGCCACTAAAGTGATTTATTCATGTAGCCAGTGGGGTATTCAACAGTGAACTGCACCTGTGCCTAATTGAAGCCTGTACCCATTCCACATACTAGAGACAGTAGACATCAGCGCACTCCTACAGTGGAGAGAGGGCACTGGCAGGGGTGTAGTGCCTGAGGATCATAAATAAGATTGCAATGCTGTACCTGAAATATGTAGTATTTTGTTATGAGATCAAAGTATTTCTTCTAGCTAAAAGATAGGCACAGAACTGCTCAATATGTTATTGTGTCTCATGGTTGATTGTTGGGTTCTGCGCTCTTACCAGCCACACTAACTTCCTAAGAAGCCAGGTATGCATGATCTCTAAAGTGAAAGGGTGGTCCTCCCCCAATTGAATGAAGGCCATTGATTTCACTGACCTGTTGGCCCAGAAAGCCACCCGCCATGTTCTAAAAGGCCCTCCTGCTGTTCTTGAATGGACCTTGTCCTTGTGACGGGGTGTCCCTGCAGACCTTGTCCCATTTTACATTATTCTGTGTCTTTTATGCACCTTTTAGAAGTCGTTTTTTATTACCCTTGTTGAGGCCCAAGGGTTTTGTGCAATATCGTCCTGCTTTTATGTGTCTGCAAATGGCTTCAGATGCATTGGTGTGGAGGGGATTGGGATTGTTCTTGAGGGGAGTCATTACTTGGCGCAGTAATTTAGAGATTTTTTAAGAATCTTTTATATTGTTATCCTTGGTAATGAGGCTTTTATTTGTTTTTAATCTTATGATTATTGCTATATTATTGTATTATTGCTATCTCGGTTTATATATTGTTGTTTATGTGATCTAAGGGTTGAATCATTTCATACCGAATAAAGTCTTTATTATTAGAATGTAGCAAAATCGCTTTGACTATAGATAGGACTTTAAGAATCTTTAGCTAATCATTAATTTATATTTTCTTTTATACAGTTTCTGATTAGGCCTCAACATCAAGAGAAATCATTCACAACATGACCTTGGAGAGGTAGGCATTTTCCCTGCTGCATTGTGTGCATTTTCACACTTTAGAAACACGTTTGACATAAGTCACATTAGTGTTAGATATTGTAAAACAGTGTACTCACCCCACATTCTCCATAGATTTCTGTTGTATCATTCATGTAAATCACTGTCTTTCCACAGTAGAGTCCAAAGCATGCTGGATAAATATTGACGGCTAACAGAGGGGAGGAAATATGAATCTGATCATTAAATACAAAAACAAGCACCTGGGAGCAATCAAGAGATATTGTTTGAGCCAAATTGAGCGAAAGCCAATGAAAGCAGCAGTACTATCAAAATAACATTTCACTGACAATATTTAGCTTCAGTGGTACTACATCCAGGCAAACTGGTCTCACGTCATTACTCAATTGTTAATGCATTGCACTAAAAATTGGCATTACAACAGACAAAAGTAGTCACTACAAATAACATGGTCTGACAGAAATATGCCTTTATCTTACCGACAGGAACCAGACTAGGGAAATGCCTCAGAAAGTTGAGTAAGTGTGTTGCATGGAAGGATGACTGTATGAATGCAAAATGAACATAGACAAGATCAATATGATCACAAGTCAGATTTAACTAGTAGTAGGCACCTTAATATTGGTGGTCCTGAAGAAAGCGAAAATGACCCATTGAAGGTACACTAGGGCTGAAACATTTAGACCACAGTTAATGAAGAGTACACAATGTAAACTCTGAAGGAATCAACAACCTGTTTTTATCCTACTCTAGCGGCCTAGAAAAATAAAACTACAAAGACAGCCAGAGGACATTTTAACATTTAGAGCCAGGCCCTCACCTCTAAAAAAAAAAAAATAGGTGACACTCAAAGAGCATGGATTTCCCAAGGTTGACCCCGCCCAGGTATGATTTGAATATCTGTGGCAAGGACTCGTTTATGAAGCATGCCCACTGAAGTGAAAACACACTTAGTGAGAGTCCTTAAAATAAACTAGTAGGGTTGTAAGGGAGGGCTGTACTAGATGGAGAGTCCCCCAGAGGTCATGGGCACCCTCAAGAAACATCATCGCCAGTGGTCTGAAGCATCTGATTTGATGGCTTGCATACCAACTTGAGGCAGTGCTAATAGGTCAACCCTGGTGGTAGCTGCCTTCTATCCCAAAGCCCTGTATTAGTAGTCAACATATCATCTTCAAGCAGTCTTTGAACTTCAGGTTGTCACAGTGCTTTACTTTTCTCAGTGATGGCCATACCAACCGAAACAGGCAAATGCTCCTCTTTGTCCTGCTGAATAGAAGACCTAAATATACTCTCCATCCCCTGAAAAGACTGTAGTACTACGCATGGGTAGTCCTCACCACAACCCTCTTCAATCGTGTGAGATTTATAGGGCTCTCCCTGGACCCACTGCTTTAAATGGGCCAGTACTAAGTAACAGCACCTCTTCACCCCATCCCAAGAGTGCCGTAACCTCTAGGTTACTAAGGAGAGCAATGTAGGAAACCAGTTCTCTGGTTACAGTAACCCCCCCCCCCCCCCCAACCTCCACACCACAACCACCACCACACACAAACACACGCACACATTTTGCCTGGCTTTTGATGTGACTTTAACTGAATTGCACTGGGTTCTACTAACCAGGTTCCCAGTGCCAGTGTTCCTTCCACAAAACAAGACACCAGGTCACTTGATCCCCAAGTGGCCAGGCCCTTTAGAACCTCTGTGAGTACCTAGTAAGTGGTATCTCTCATACATGGTGCCTAGGTACTAAAAATGGTCCCTAAGAGCTGCAGCATAACTTGTACAGCCCTAAGGGGCCCAGCACCAACCTCATGCAGACTGCTATTGCAGGCTGCATGACAAGGTGCTCCCAAAAGTGAAAACACAACAAGGCACACAGGCTGTGTGCCATGTACCCTAAAAAACTGCATGTAATATTTGTAAGTCACCCCTACAGCAGGCCTTACAGCCCTAAGACAGGGTACATTATATACAAGAGCAGATATACCCTTGCTATGTCTTTGTCGAGTCTTGGACCTCATAAGTGTGCAGGGAAGCCATTTTAAATACATGTGCTGGGCACTGGTCAATACAAGTTCCACAGCAACATGATGAAACTAGGGATGTTTGGTATCAAACATCTCATATTAATAAAACCTCACTGATGGATTTATTAATACAGCACCCAGAGGGCACCTTAGAGGTGCCCCCTCAAATCCTACCAACTGCTGGTGGGCTCACTTGACTAGTTCTAGCCACGCTGCCACCAACAGAAGAGATTCTGACCCCCAAGGGTGAGAGCCTTTGCTCTCTGGAGGTCAGAAACAAAGCCTGGTCTGGCAGGGGTGTTACACACCTCTCCCAACAGGATGACCTGCAATCTGCATTCCAAGGCAGGAGGCATCAATGAAGCCCACCGCTTTTGGTATGCAAATGTGGCCTTCCTCAGAGAAATATGCCGCCCCTTGCCCCAGGGCCCATCTGGCACCTGGACAGGTGGCAAAATCAACTATGCAGGAGGTATGTTGCATTTTCAGCCTGGAGAGAACCCTAGGGTGACCAGCCTGAAAGTAACACAATTTTAGGAATTTTGCCATTGTGTGTGCCGTGGAATTAGGAATTCTGGGACAGGGTGATGCCTATTCCCCAAAGGAAGTGGTCATCTAGTGGGTGTAGTGACCCCAAGGGTAAGTAGCCCATGGCTACTACCCTTCACTCCTCGTAACACCCCAGAAATTGAGTATTTAGGTGACCCCCTGATCCCAGGACTTTAGATCTTCGCTAGACACAAAAGGAGTGGACAAAGAAGCCTGCTGACCTGAGAACTACGACTGACTTGAAGCCAACCCTGCCAGCCTGTCCCCTGCACCCGTCCCTTGAGGAGCAACAGACCTGTCCTGTGGCTGCAGCCTCCACGTAACTGGGAGGGCTGCCAGTGCTTTGCAAATTTTCAAAAAGAACTCCCTTGGAGCAGAGGAGCTGCTTTCCTGTATCTACAGGCAACTAAAGAAGAACTGTGAGGGCCCGGGACTGCTAAAACCCAATGCCGGACATCACCACTGCACCTGAGCCGCCTAAGTCAAACTGAAGTGGGCCAATGGTGTCAACGTGGTCCCAAGGCCCTCCAGACACGAAGCCCACCTTCAGTTCGCCCACTGTGGACTTCCCAACAGCGCTTGCAGCCTCTTTCTGCAGCCCCTCCAACCGCAAGTATCTCCTGCACCAGAACCCGACGCAGAAAGACACTACTATACCCGAGCCCCACAGCCCAAGGAGAAGTGGGCCAACGGTGTCCCCCTGTGCCGGAGGAGCTCAAGGGTTGAGCTCCCCCGTAGGTTCCCCCGGACTGGCCACCCAGTCCCTGCTTGCAGCCTCTTTCCGACCCGACCGATCTCTATTGAAGTGAATGGGACACTTCTGCACCCAGACGTTCCAGATGGTGTGGCCTTGTACCTTGCCCCATACTCACTTGAAGTCTAGAAGAACATTCCTATAAGTCGTTGCTAAGTACCCACATGCAGTGTCTGTTCCTTTCCTACACAATAACATTAGGGCACCCGAGGCTGAAAAGCCCCTCTGCACCCAGTCGCCTCAGTGCCTCTCAAAGTGACCTGTTGGTGCTGATTTGGACTTTGCCCCAATACTTACCTTAACTCCATAAGAACAGTCCTGTAGGTTGTTGCTAAGTGCCCGTGCACAGTTTAGATTTTTTTTCCCCCATAGGATAACATTACCGCTCTAAGAAATGAACTGTCAACTTTTGAAAACTGGTAAAATTCATAACTCAAAAAGTACTCAACCGATTCTGATGATTTTGGTATCAAAATTTAAAAGTATGAGTTAGTTTTATAAATTTGAGCCAGATTTCTTTACCAAGTGCGTCCTGCTTAATGCCTTTGTGTGTGCGCAATACATGCTTAGCACTACCCTCTGATATGCCTAACTGTTCGCCCAGACTACCACAATAGAGAGCGTTTGGGGTGTCATTTGGGCCTCTGTAATTCCTCTGGGGTTTGCTTTGACTCTTTACACAGTATACCTCCTTTTAGTCCACTATATAAAGAGCCAGCTTCCTACAAGCGCAGCATCAGTTCAGGATTTCAGGTCAGAAATAGTCATCATGTGAGCATGCACCATATTTCTACACTGCTACGCATGATGGCAATTTCACAATGATAGTGAGGAGCCATAGCAGAGCAATGTGTGATGTCGCCACCAGGTACCATGGTAAGGAAGGGAATCCCTTTAAAAAGCACAATTTGCTATGGCTTTACCTTTCTTCTTTGCCAGTGCAGCAGGAAGGCAACAAAAAAACATTGAGGTCCACTGATAAGGAGGCAGAGATGAGCACCTACAAGAAGCAGGTTTGCCATCAGCACCAGTCAGGTTTAGGACTTGGCGAGCAGGACCATTTTCACAGAGGACAGGATTCCTAGAGGACTCAGCTATCCCCTTATTCAGTGCCAACAAGAAAGTCAAGGGAGTCCCAACAACTGGACCATCTAACCATTCAGTGCCATCTAGGACCCAGGACCAGATTGCTGCAGAACCTGGACTCTCCACCACATAGAGGATGCCAAATCAGGCAAGTCTCTAACAGTATCGAAGAACTGAGCTTGGCAGGCATGAGGCAGTTCTTAAATGCCTGGCATCATTGATGCTAACTTTTCCAGGTCCACGAGTGATGTTTCTGCTCCAGTTCAGTGTTTTTTATTTGAACTGTGGGGCTTGTAATTCTGCTTTATAATGGAATAAACAAAACAACAAGTCCCATTATTCAAAGAAAAATCTGGCATGGAGCAGCACATCATCCGTGGACCTCAGAAACATGGCAGGGCTGATACTAGTGAAAATAATACTATGCCAGTGTATGTAAGTTCCCTGTAAAGTATGTGCATCCTTCATCCAGCACTCAGGGTCTCTTTGGGAGTGTGCCCTCCACTCCACGCAACAAGAGAATTAACAGCTGCTCTTGCTCAATTAAAAGTAAAAGCACCTGCAGTGCTGAAGTTTTACTCATGAGGCAAGGAAGGGCTGAAGGCTCAAAGCAAGAAAGCAGTGGGAAAGTGAGTGGCCTCATTAGAGGAAGGTGATAAATAGCCTCTCAGCAGTAGCGTCGTTTCTCTAAGGCATCTCTCATTCATTCCCTTATATTCTCTTCACCATCCCCACCAAGGTACATTCTACTCTATCCTTACTCTTGCATTCTGTATCAGGTCTTTCTCATAACCCACTAGCCTCCATTTCCTATACGGTTTATCCATCACATTCTCTCAGGTGCTTTCCTGTACCTCACCAGAGGGTATGCTTCCTTTTCAGGTTCTTTGCCCCATCTATCAGATATACTGCACCCCATGCAGGTAACTTAAATACGTGTCTGGTACCATCCACTGCAACTACAGGTATCTTCAACTCCTTTTACGATCCTTTCATTTCCCTCAGGTACTCTTCCCCATGTAAAATGTCCCCTCTCAATTACACCTCTCAACCACCTCAGTCTGAAACTCGCGTGTGCCAGCCATCATAAAAAAGTACCTTCTTTATGGTGTGGGCATGGTAAACAACCAAATGTGAATACCCCGAAATTTAAATCAATCACTTGCCCACAGAACGAATGATTCGGAAACACCGCTAGCCCTCAAATTCATGAGGCACTGTGTCCATGAGGTAAAGGCACCTCCATATACAACAAAAATACAATAAATTAAGTAAAGGCCCACTCAATAATTGAGTTCTAGAGCAGCAGAGTAAGGCTACTGCAAGATCAGAATTATTTTAAGTCCCAAATGAGCCGCAAAATCAATACAGAAACGCACATCTCCCGTAGTAGAACTGGAAAGTCTTTTGGCTCATCCTCAAAGTCAGGGGGTTATGTATGAAACGGTCTGATAAAACAGAATAGAAACTGCAGCTTCATCATGGTGTGAGTAAAACTATCATCTTAACTTCTTAGCAAATTAGAGCCCAGTTTTATTAAACCTCGTATTGCCTCTGCTCGTTGTTAATGCACAAAAATATAGATGCACAAAAACCTTAAAGGTACACTTTATTCCTCTTCAGCGAAGCTCCTTTGACCTGTGCCTCTGTGATATTTAGATATCTTTATAGCTCGATTAATAAAAACCATTGCAATATAGTGCACACTAAAACGCCAATATTGGACGAATTAAATCAACTACAAAAGTCAAAAAGTGAAGACCTTAAAATACATAAAAACAGTAAGGGCAGAAATTATGTCAAAGACTAATTAGGGGCCCAAGTCCAATATGGCCGGTGATACACCTTCATATTCAAACTCAGTAAAAAAACACAATCATATGCAATGTCATAAATACATTTTAAAAGTCTGATTTCGTGAGAAGGTGATGCTGCCTTAAACGTGGTCCATCATTTACAAGTCTCCAGCCGGGGCACTCTGCATTCTGGTTACTGCTACTCAAACAATTACCCCTAGTCAGCCATAGCCAGCTTCTTATGAAACAGCTGTAAAAACTTCACCCCGCTGCAACAGTATGGAATCGAATCGCCCTTGAGCCAACCTATTACAGCCAATCTGCAGGAACGGACATTATGAAGTAAAAAATGCTGTTTTAACAGATTTCTTCATTCCAGAGACAGGCAGGTACAGAGGGCGTGCAACAACATTTCTCGGTTATCCCACATAAAACAACAACATTGGTCGGGATACTGTTTTTTTCCAAGAGGGGCGAGCGACTTGGGTATAGAAGAACCCCATTCAAAAGAACAAGAACTGATGTTTTACGTAGATAGAAAAGTGTTCTGCGAGATATCCTTGTGGGGACAGAGTCGAATAAGACCCCAGAACTGCCCAGGCGTGCCATCTTTTAGCCAAGGAGGCCTTGTCTGTGATAAGCGATAGGGAGTGGACAGAGATATTAATGAATATCTTGAATGCAGACTTCTCCATGCGACACTTCTTCCATGCCCAAGCCTTGGATGACTTGATTTTGGTAGCTTCCCCAAGTTCCTTTTCTATTACTGGTTTGTTGAGCCTGCACTTCTTGCCAACAGGAATAATTTATGGAGGTATTCTCCGCGGCCTATAGCCTCCAGGATGCTTTAAGAAAGGATCCCTTATGCTCAAAGACCTGATTTTTTTAGGCCAAACTTCAGCCTGACCAGGGCCGGGGAAGCACTTTTTGGAATGTTGAAAACAGCCTTATATACTTTAATTTGGCTGTTATATAATAGAAGTATCTCTGGCCATGCAAACCTTCGGTCCCGTAGGAAATGGATAGGAGCAACTGAACTGACATGACTTTTAGAAGGTGAGACAGATTAGGACAGTCCAACTTCTTCTTTTTAAGCAGCTTGAAGCTATATGTTAATAATGTGTGGACCTTTGCCTGAATCGACAGCAGGTGACGCTTCCATTTCAATCAGTGTATGCATCAAGATAGTTTGTCGTCTCCCCAGCCTCCAATCAAAATTATGGAGTGGCAGATGGTACAAGTTTTGGTAGCTTGCATGTCTAACATGCTTCAATATTTGTCCATTGCAGGTCTTTGTGAAATGTAGCCTTGGCTGTAGTGCACAGAGACCCATCATTATTGCACACACATGAACACAAATTAAACAAAATTAGAGAGTACATTGGTGCCAGTCACGTTCACCATTGGTGCCAGACACGTTCAAGAAATGAGGAAAACATTGACATTTTAAAGATCTGCATAGTAATTATCAATAAGGACAAATGTGACTGCAAATCTGTTAATTGACCGCGTCTCTATTAGATGCAGCAGGTGCACTTGGCACTTAATCCATCATCTGCTGCATAATCTGCAGATTTTAACGGAAAATACTTTCTACCTCAAACAGATAAAAAGTTCCCAATAACGCTTCTACTAAAGTTGCTACACAATGGTAGGCCTTTTGCAAAGGTTAACTGGTCACCTTTCAGCTGACTGCAATTTTTAGGTATTAAATCATAATCATAAAAACTTTATTCGGTCCAATTATCGACCACAAAAGCACGTACAATAATACATCTTCACAATAAATAATAAAATTAGATCAAAACAATATTTATATAACAAGAGGGTTGGCCAAACGAGCTACAATTTCAACTCCCCTGCCAAGCACTGGTAAATATACCTCAGATTATCTTAATAACACATCATATTAAAAGTATCCTTAATAGTTGATTTAAATACAATATTTTTTCCGTAGTTTTATAGCAGCACTGATGTAGCGCATGACAGAAAAACAAATTTCCGGAGTAGCAACAGTTTTCCATCTCTAGATGACGTATAGTGCTCATGCTTCAAAATGGGACAAAAAAAACTGAGCCCTAAACAAAGAATACAATTTGCAGAGAAGTATAAAATGCATAGTTGATTGTAGCGAAACATCACATCATCACATGGGCAACGGGAGAAGGAAGTTACTCTCGAGCCAGCTCCGGGAAAGGCAACTAAATGACTAACTGTGTTGAGCCTTAACCTTATCAGGTAAAATCTATATTGAGTATTAGTTAACCATGATGAATAAGAATTCATACCAGAGGTATTTAAGAACAGCATACAGCTCAGCATAGAATCCTTATTGCGAAACCTTACAATTCGCCCTTCCTCTCTATGAGACAGAAAACACTTTTTCCTGTATTTGGGGCAGATCTCTTCAGGGGAAATCAAAAAGTGAACATATATGAGGACAGGGACGGTCTGCGCACCAACACTTGGGGAATCTTTACTATAGGACTCTAGAAAAAAAAACTAAAGAAATAGTATATAATAAAAACAAATAGGGGCTAAAATACAGCTGTCTCACACCACTGGAAACCCCAATTGGTCTTGTGCATTCACCAAATAATGTGTAGAGCACCTTTGTGATTGTAGCCGTATGAAGATGCTGTACTTGATCCAACAATGTATGATCAACTCACGCCTGGACTATAAAATCCCATAATATTTCCTGATCCACTAAGTCAAGGTACAGGAGAGATCCATGAAGGCCATATGAAGGGCACCTCTCCTGGCTTTGATGTACTTTCCCTAAATAGGAGTTGGGTTCAGAGCCTGCTCTACTGTCCCCAAACAAGGACTGAAACCATATTGTAATGGCGAGAAAAAAAAAAAGAGGATGACTCAGCACAGGTCGATAATTTATCTAAAATTACCCGCCCAAGAATCTTTACTGTGGAATCTAGGAAAGAAATTGAGCGGTAACAAGAGGGAAAATTCTGATTGCCCTTTTTAGGAATGAGCGCGCAAAGGGCTCCGTCCCTGTTATCATCTCGCTGCGGGCTTGTAACCATGCCCATCAGTTTGGCTGGTTCGTGGGCTTGCCTTTTAAAATTTACTTGATTTGTTTCGTGAAAGGCATGCATAAGTCATGCCTTTTCTGGGATTTAGCCCTCCTTGAGCGCACCGGCCAAGTACTGAAAACATACGATGCTCTGTGTTTTCGAATGGATTATGGACTACTTTATCTCTTTGCTTCGTAGGTAGCGCGATTTAGCTGGCCAGTAGTCGAACGCTTTGCATGACACTGATTCTGTTACATAGATAACTGCACTTTTGCCGGTAACATGGATAATTGCACTTTTGCAGATACGTTTTACTGCGAGCTGACTTCTGTTTCCTTTCGTGTGTATGCTTCGCAGCCATCTGTTCACTTATTTGAAACTGTTTATCTTTTCATTTTCAGTTTATTTGGCAAGAAAAGTCCGGTAAGGAGTTTACAACGCTAATAGCTCTAACTCGAGCAAATGCAAGGCCCATTGCATTGCAAATGCTTGTTAAATATTGGGACTAGAATGGCTTCTCGCCATAAGTCCATAAGATTTCCTTTGACTGTTGCCCTCCGAACATTGGCCAGCAATGGGGCCCAAATATCAATGTTATATTTGAAAAGATCCATTGGGACCCCATCTGGACCTGGGGCCTTACCGTTGGCTGCACACTGAATCGCTTTGACAACTGATGCATAGTCGATAAAAATCAACTAGCCAATCCTCACTTTCCACAGTAGTGGATGGCCCAGTATCTTTCCTTCAATTTACTGGAATTACATGCTACGGCGCTGCTAATTTTATTAAAACTCTCCAAAATATCTTCAGCAGACCTATCTAATGACAGACAGCAAACAATATCATTAGGCGTGGTAGTAATTAGTTAATTAAAAAACTCTTTTGGACTAATATTATTCCACTTTTAGCGAACATCCTTTATTTGCCAGCTAATGGGCAGGTTAATTACCTCTGCCGGGTCAAGACAGTGGTTAATGGCCAAACGTATACTAATAGGATTGTGGTCACTAAAGGGTTGAGGGTGCACTTTTAAATATCCCAGACTGAGTGCTAATTCAGAAGATAAAAGCTATGGTACTACCTTACCTATGCCTGTAAAAGTAGGGGGGTATATCATTCTGGCCTTGTATATCTGATGCATCGGCTAAATTATAAGACAGAATTAATGTATTTATGGCTTCACCACAAGTAGGTTGTGAAAATGACCACTACTAACCCCCTGTGCATCAGCGAGCCCACAAATAAGTTTACCACTATAACAGCATTTTGTGGTATTGAAATCATCAGCCCACATGAAAGAGGAGGGGGCTTTCTCTTGTCTATTACAAAACAAGGAGGGTGACTTCTCTAATTCTTCAATTATCTCTGCAGATTGTGAAACAAAATGATTATAATAAAAATGTATTAAACTCATATTTAACACATTTGCCTTTTATAAGTATAAGATTTGAAAATATGGAGAGGATGCAAAAAATTTAGCCTTTAGATTTCCTATTGCAAGGGATACAAAAATGGCCAAACCCCACTTCCCTCTCCCAGCCGTTGACGTGTTGCAGCTGAACAAGAAGATTTGTATCCACTTAATGCAACAGGGTTAATGGCCCAAGTTTCCTGGCAGCAAATAGTATCAAATTTAACAACGTAAGTTATCCAATCTTCATTAAGAAGTTTTATAGCGGAATCCTACAATGTTCAACGATAAAAAATGCAAACCATATTTAACCGTATTTGTGTCAGGGTTTACATCTAAAGTCACTTTACAAGGTTCTTGAGGAAATCAATCAATCAGGGAATTTGTAAAGAGCACTACTCACCCGTGAGGGTTTCAAGGCACTGAGAGAGACGTGGGGGGAGGGGGGCTGCTACTGCTCGAACAGCCATGTCTTGAGAAATCTCCTGAAGGTAAGGAGGTCCTTGGTCTGACGCAGGTAGGTGGGAAGAGTGTTCCACGTCTTGGTGGCGAGGTGCGAGAACGGTCTGCCACCGCTGGTTGTTCTGCGGATGCGTGGGACAGTGACAAGGGCAAGGTTGGCTGAGCGAAGCTGTCGGGTCGGGGTGTAGAAGGAGAGCCGTCTGTTGAGGTATTCTGGTCCGGTGTTCTGCAGTGCCTTATGAGCGCGGGTGAGGAGTTTGAATGTGATTCTCTTGTTGACGGGGAGCCAATGTAGGTCTCTCAGGTGGGCTGTGATGTGGCGGGGGATGTCCAGGATGAGCCATGCGGAGGCGTTCAAGATGCGTTGCAGTCTTTTCTGGAGTTTGGCCCTGGTTCCTGCGCAGAGGGCACTGCCTTAGTCCAGTTTGCTGCTTGCGAGGGCTTGGGTGACTGTTCTTCTGGTTTCAGTGAGGATCCATTTGTAGATCTTCCGAAGAATGCGGAGGGTGTTGAAGCAGGAGGAGGAGATGGCGTAGACTTGCTGGGTCATAGACAGTGAATAGTCCAGGATGAATCCCAGGTTGCGTGCGTGGTCGGTGGGTGCTGGTGCGATTCCCAGTGTGGCAGGCCATCAGGAGTCGTCTCATGTGGAGGGGGTAGAGCTGAAGATGAGGACCTCAGTCTTGCCGGAATTCAGTTTCAGGCAGCTGTTCTTCATCCATTCGGCACTGGCCTTTATTCCTTCATGGAGGTTGGACTTGGCGGTGTCCTTGGTGAGGGAGAGGATCAGCTGGGTGTCATAGGCGTATGAGGTGATATTAAGGTTGAGAGATCGGGCGATGTTAGCGAGCGGAGCCATGTAGACGTTGAAGAGGGTCAGGCTGAGGGACAAACCCTGGGGTAATTAGGAAAATTAAGGGTAATTAAGGAAAATCTACCATTGGATTGGCAAGGACCATTGTTTCCTGGGTCAATGACAACGCTGGGCGTTAATCAGTGTCTGACAGACCTGATAAAGCCTCAAACGATTGGGGTGAGCACATAATACTGGAGATACTGGCCTTTGTAATGGTCTGTACGGCTTATGAGGCCTACCTTGCATTACTTTGCAAGATTCACCCAATAGTGTGGGATAAAAGAAGCCTAGCGGTCATGCTTTTATTTTGCTATAGTTTGTATTTGCAAAACTCAAACATAAAAATAGAAAATGAACACACTCAGAATCTTTAAAATTTAGCACAACACAATCCCCTTCAGTGGATTTTGATGTGGGTCCAACCCATCTAACTCTACAAGCCATTAGGGGTTTGTTAGTTACTGCAGGATGGCAGTCAGCATTCTTTGTGCACCAAAAGGCAGTGTTGTTCATCAAACTCAGGCAATCTTCATGTGTATCATCTGCCTGGGGTGGGATACCAACTAGTACCAGTGTGTATGGGGTGCTCTCAGGAGGGAGGTGTAGACAATCAGAGGCACTTTAGGTTTAGTCAAAGGGATAGGTAGCTGATAGTTCAGTGAAGTCTTAGTCCAAGTCAGTGGATTGTGTTGCACCCTCTGTGGCAGGGCCCAAAAAAAAATCAAAGTCCCTGCCTCCTGAATTGGTGGTAATCACAGAGCTGCTAAAACTATGATGAATGTGGTGCACATGTACTACATGATCATTTGACGACAGACCTGCGTCACAGCCGGCATCTGTTTGTACCTGAACACAGTTGAATTCATACAGCCCACTCGAATTGGCTTTGATGGTTGACCCTTATTAGTAGCATTTATCAAGTGCTAAAGTTGATTCTCAATCTCCCGCAAACTGATCAATATCTGTTTCAAAGTGTAATTAATTTATTTTCCTGTATTAGAATAGAGCTCCTCCTGTGAAAATGACACCCTCCCTCCAGCTTGCTGGAAATCCCCAGAAAACGCCTCCTGGCTAGAGCTGTGCGAGCTTTTATGGGCGATGAGCTTTTGTTTCTTTGATCTTGTAACGATCTCAGCTCTTTTTCTTTACCCACCATTAGCTTTAGGGATCACTTCCTCAACCTTTTTTTTTTTGAGCCAACGATCGGGGGCAACTGGAGTGATCTTTGAGAGGGCCATCACAATGACAATGGGGGAGAGTGGGACTATACGTAAAACTACCTGCGCTTCCTGCCATGCATCTTCAAGACCCCCCAGCTCCTGTGTCATATCTGTAACTGTCACAGGCTCTGGGGAGGATGGAGACAGTCTTCTCTCTGCAAGTTCAATCTCTTTTGTAGGTACACCCAATGCTCTCTTTAGAAAGCCATCCGGCGTAGTATTGGAGGAGGATGCAACCATTGTTTTAAGTTTACCCATGTTTGCTCCCTGTGAAAAAAAGGCTCCAAGCAAGTAGTCAAATGCTACGGAGCAACTTCACGCAATTTCATACAGTAGGGCAGGAAAGGCTGCCAGAAATGCCCTCACTTAAAGAAACGTAAATCTTCCAAGGGAAAAAAACAATAGGCCAAGAGGGACCGACCTCATCCAGCTGCGAACGGGACCCTGGGTTGCAATTTCAATGCACTTCCAGGTGGGGGGATGATGATGATGTCTGTGCCCCACCTGCTGCAGCCCCAGCTGGTCCTGGTAGTCCACAAGGTCTTCTCTCTCCTTGTCTGCTCCCAGCCAATCCCGCACTGCAATTTCAATGCGCCTGCAGGCTCATGGAAGATGATGTCAGCTGCCTTCCTGCTGCAGCCCTGGCTAGTCCCGGTACGCCGCAGGGTCTCCTCTCTCCCTGCCTGCTATCAGCGTGTCCCAGTATTAAATTAATAAGGTGAGGTGAAACAGATGCCCAGGCAGAGTTTTTAAAAAATGACTAACAGTAAAGCGAGGCTATCACAAACCGTGGTGCATTACAATGAAGATGTCTTTTTTGATGCATAATTGTCTTTTCTTAATACAAAACATGCCATGTAATTTAATCATCCCTGTCTCATACCCTAGTGGTTCTCATAAGGAACCTCACATCTGTAAGCAACTGCTTTTGCTAATGCAATGCCATATGACAGGGACAGGATTATTCATCTTTTGGTAAAACCAGTGTAAGCAACTTTTAATGTTTTAGATTACTAGTGCTGTGTAAGGTAGCACAGCATGATCATGGTCAGTGGAATAGGTCTTTATGCACGATGCAAGTCAAGCTTTGGTTATGGGAAGCTATGTCATCCTTCAAAGCAAGTGTTCCGATATAACCAAATTGTGTGATCCTGAACAAATTACCTCCTCTCCCTTTAACTCACTTGACTTATGGACTGAGACTGCCAGCGAGAATATCTCAGGATTCGCCTTGGCGTGCCAGCTTTTCCCTTCGACATTATTAATTTGTGCAAGCTTTCACCTTGACAAGTCAGTTTACATCATTTGTGCCTTATCTCTGTATTGTCGTTACAGATCAAAGCTAATATTTTTTTCTTCATATGTTTCAGTTTCATTGCATTGGGCTTCGTAAGACATTGTGAATGGGGAGAGTTGCTGGTGTCAGACATTAGGTTGCTACAGATCCAAATTCAGTCTATGTGGTGAAAATGAGTTTGCTGGAGTGGTTCCAAAAGTATGGTCCCTCCCAACGCACTAAAAGGAAGCAAATGGAGCCAGAGTGTGCTGGCGACATTGAATCTACTCTATGTGAAGGTGGTAATGCAGGTGATTATAGTTCTGCAGACACTACAGAGCATCATTGTAGTGAGAGTTTGCACTGTTGGCCAAACGATACACTGCTTAATACTCCTACAAATGAGTTCATCGAGATGGACAGCCCAGACTGATGGAATACTGAGCAAATGCAATATTTCTGCAAAAAATATAGCTGGGTAATGACTGAAAATAACAAACAAAAAAAAGATATTGCTTGATCAACATGTAGATCGCTTAGAACACTGGGTGAAAATAAAACACTGGGCTTAAGAGTTGCACTAGAATGGTCAGATTGCAATGTAACTCATCACTGAAATGAGAAATGTAACCTGCAGATGTATCCTATGAAGAAAAGAAAAAAACAGAGCATAAATTTTCAACTGCTCACGTCTGTAGAAAAAATTGCACACGAGTCCCTGAGGCTCAGAATGGAAAATCATGCACATTTAATGTACATTGCAGAACAGGAAACAACAAGCTACATGTTTCGTACAACGTACAAAAGAGAGAAACATGAGCCGCAATGTAGATGTGCAACAATTGAAGGGATTAAATATGGGCCGTATTCTTCATACTAACTATTCATGTGATGATATTTTAGACCGTAAAGCTTCAGGCATGAGGAAAATCTTACAATGAACATATTGGGTGGAAAAGGTAAAATATGCTTATTAATTGGTGAATCAACTACATTTAGGGGAAATTCTATGCTTATCCTTTGCTTATGTGCTGTCACAAATTATTCCAACATGCCGGGTTTTTTTTGTTTTGTTTTTTATAATTGGAACTTGATGGCACCACAGCTAATGATATCATTGCTACTGTGACGGAGTGTCTGCAAACCATGGCTTTCATGAGGACCTTCTTTGAAACTGTTTGATTGCTTTGGCCTGCGATTGTGCATCAGTTATGCTTGGGAAGCCGTCTGGAGTTGCAATGCAGCCTCAGGTTCGCTATCCAGGTTTTTTGTTTGTGGCACTATAGCAATCATCGGTTGGAGCTAGCTAAGGGAGACATTACGAAGAAAATTTCAGACATAAATCAGTTTCAGATTTTCTTTGATAAACTATATTCTTTGTACTAGCCTCACCTAAAACAATTAAAGAGAACTGAGGCAGCGTGCAAGGAAAATTGAGCAGTGTTTTCTTGTCATGGGATGGATTCTTTCCATTAGCTGGGTTGCTTCCAGTGAAAGGAAGGTAAAGGCTGTTTGGCAAAGCTTTCTTCAATACACCAGCTTTTTTCAAAATCTGTTGCTGACCAAAAACATAATGCCAGAGACAGAGCGGAATCTACTGACCTTCACAATAGTCTCCTCTTTTTTAAAGAATGTTGGTGTTAGATTGAATGCTCTAGTAGAATTCAGTGACTTTTCTCACCAGCTTCAGTGCCATGATAGAACTCTACCAGATGCTGAAAAATTGCTGATAAGAGCACTCAGGATTTTTGAATCGATGATTAACACCCTGATCCATACACTGAAGATGCCATGGAAGCCTGCAGCAACCTTACATTCAAGGATGTAGATCTGCATGAGAAGAACAAATGTCCAACGAAAAATCCAGCTCAATTCTGTAGGAGCCTAGCTAAAAACAAGATTTTCCACAGCAAAATCTTCCCATGTCAGCAATAAAATGGCAGACACTCCTCAAGCAGACAACATGAAATTATTTATGCAGCACAATAAACTGCTTTATCACAAAAACTGTCCTAGTCTCACCAAGTTTGCCGTCCACGGAGCCAGGGCACATTCAAAGAAACCTCTACAGCGGACTCCATCAACGTTCCTGATGCAACCCTGTTTCAACACCAACACCATGAGAGCAGGCAGGACTGGCCGACCGTACATGTGTGAACTGTAACCCAGCCGACAAGCAGTCGAAGTATCCGGCCTCCATCCACGCTGTGTTTGTGCCCAGAATCATCAGGTTAAATTACGGATAGGTGCAGTGATGACTGGGTTCTCCCTGATACACCTGTCCAGTGATCATGTACTGTCCCTGGAGACTGCCTGATGAGACGGAGAGACTCAGTGGTGTTTTGTTTGTCATTTATTCTTTCCCACAGGTTGTACTTGTTTGTTTCTTTCCAATAAAATTTGGGAGGGATGGCATGCCCTGCTAGACACATTCTATTGGTTTCACCAGCCACTCTGTGAGGGCTGGCTTTCACACTCACCCCACACCCATCCATCGCAGGTGTCACCGGTCAGGTGACCCTGCCAATAAAATGGGTCGGGAGCACGTGCCTGGGGCCAGTTACCAGTATCCCAACTATGTGTCTGTGTGCATGATTTACGTAGCATGTGGGCTCAAGGCCTACAACTTTACATAAACAGCAATAACCACTAATAGCACAAAAGTAAAAACAAAAGAACTCTTTGAGAAGAGCACAGTGATCATACACATAACGCAATATAACTGTTTATCATCATCAATCTGCAGAGGCCGGGATACTTCAAAGACAACAGGGTCCACCTGTCTACAGAAGGGAAGGAGGTCTTCTGGGCCAATCTTTGGGCAGCCATGAGGAACAGGCTGTGAGTAAAAGGATCAATTATGGGGGGAGCCACCTCTGGGCAGTAACCCAAAGGCGACATGGCAGAAAGGAGCGTAAGAAAGATGGGGAGGCCACACCTGACACAGCGGGGTGGCAGGATTACTTACCTTGGAATGCCTTATAGCAGGGTAAGGCAGTCGGTGGTGGGGGTACATGAAACCTGATGCTCACAGCCAGAGGGCAGGATGCAAGGAGTGACCTAAGGTAGTGTTAAGCCTAAAAGGAGTACCACCCTCACAGGAAAGGACAAATGCCAGCGCCAAGATGCAATGTACTCAAAGGGCTAACCATTTGATTGATTTAAGGCTAGGTGATTTAGAGTCATGTGATAATACAAATGTCAGAATGATGGATGGTAGGCCTGTCAACAACGATTTATGACCTGCAATTTGCATATATGTCAAAAGTGATTTATGACAGGGAGAAATTATTTATGGTCCCATTAAAGACTATAAGGGTGCTATTGCTATAAATCAATGTTAATAAACCGTGGCCAATAATTTTCCAAACCATATCAAGGCTTCATGTATTGTTTCCTGTTTGGGAATAGGCCACATCCACGGGTTTAGGGCAAACACCTGCAACCGAAGGGGGCTAGAGGGGCCTGAGCAGAAACCTACTAAGGCCCAGGAGAAAGCACGGCGGGTCTACAAGCATGGGTGCACAGAGGTGCCAAGAGGAAGGAAGTGGCACCCCCCTCCCCTTTTTCTTTACAGGTCGGAAGTTCATGGGAGAGGAGGTGCACAGCAGAAAAGGGTGCAAACCCCTGGGCCAATAGGAGCCCTTGTGGTGATCTGAATTCACCCCCAAACACCCTTGGTGCTCGTGGGGGGAGGTGCATAAAAATGGTCTGCCCTGGTTGGAACCCCTCTTGTCATATGGGTGGCCTGGCAGCAATCTGCAAAGGAAATCCATCTGTACCAATCAGGGGACACCCAGGAAGTCGTAGGCTGGGGAAAAGTGGGTGCAAAGGAAAGAGGCGTAAGAAAGATGGGGAGGCCACACCTTACATGGCAGGGTGGCGGGACTACTTATTTTGGGATGCCTTACGGCACTGTAAGGCAGTCGGTGGTGGGGGTACATGAAACACGGCACTCTAAGCCCAGGTTCGCCGGAAGGCATGACACAAGGAGTAACCAAATGTAGCAGGATAGGATTAAAAAGAGCACCCCCCCAAATAGGAAAGGTCAAACGTAAGCAGCAACAAGCAATGTATTCAAAGGACTAACCGTTAGGTTTATGGCCAGCTGACTTATGGCCATGTGATAATACAAATGTCGGATTGATTGATAGCCCTGTCAACAAAGAGTTAGGAACCATAATTTATAAATATGTCAAAAGTGATTTATGACAGGCAGAAATTATTTATGGCCCTAATAAAGACTATAAGGGTGCTATTGCTATAAATCAATGTTAATAAACTGCAGCAAATACTTTCCCAAACCATATAAAGGCTTCACGGAATGTTTCTTGTCCGGGAGTAAACCGCATGTAAGGGTTTGGTTTATCAATGTGGTCGTAACACACTTCTCTAAACAGCGACACCAAACATAACATTCAAAAGTGCACTTGGAACAGAACATTTTGCATACACCTAGCACAGCACATTTACGCTACAGTTAGCGCATCCTCACAAGGAGAATCAGACTCCGATCTGCGATGGATTCTCTCCAAGCCAAGTCTGGGAGGCACCAGTGCTCGCTTCCCGTTGCAAGACCCCACAATTAACAAATAATGCTTGCCGCACGCCTGCATCTAACAACGCCTTTAAAACACGGCAACAAATGTGATGCATTTCCACATGCCAACCCCCAGACATCTACTCAAATAAGGCTATCTCTGGCCTCAAACGTGGAAGGGTACTGAAGTAAACAACAATATGAGGAACGCACCCATGGTCAGCGCGTCTCCCAGCAGCACGGAACTCTGAGCCGTAGCAGGAAGATCCTATCAACAGAAGCCTCTCAGTAGCTGCAGCCAAACCTTTACACGTCATCACTGCGCGACGACTAGCGAGAGTGCACGGCTGCGACGTCTCAGCTGCTGTTCGGGACAGACTCTTCTGGGTTGTGATTGGACAGCGTGTATGAGCGTGCCCCGCTGTAGGAGTTGGTAACAAGTATCATGTTACAAGACAGTTGGTTGTGTGGTTACGTTTGGGAAACTAAACGATGTGGCTATAAAGTAATACAACAGACTTGGATTTACTGCGTGTGCCAGGGTATAAAGAACTTAGTCTTCGACAGTATCACAGTAAAAGTATTAATTGGCTTTGACTCTGTAAGTAGGAAAATGGCCAGACTGTCACAGATTTTCGTAGACTTTGTATACTAACAACAGTCTGTCACTGACATTCTGCAGACGTCGTTTGGGATGTACATTATATGACCTGTGACATTTTGGAAGGTATTTCCACAAAAACTGTGCCGCGTAGTATATTGTATACACGAATATACTATAATAACTGCGCATATTGGCCAAGTGAGATAAATGTTCAGAAAGTGTTTGTATTTTTCTGGTAGAGTGCAGCTATAACTCATAAACATAATTTCATGGTTAATCCTGATTGTACGTGCTATGGTGACTGATACACTTGGCTTTTATATATAAGGGCACACCGTTTAATTGATGCATCTTTACGTTTTTTAGGGGAACCCAAAAATACACTTTTGTAAATTATGTTAGTATTAGTTACACGACATATTATGGGCTGCATATTCTCGTAGGCTTATGCTGTTAAACTAGGAATTTAAGAACTGGCATTTTGTACTAACCATAATCAAATTATCCTGGTACTGACAGTGAAGAGATCCCTTGCATTAATTTTAGAAACCATGGTAAAATGACACTCGCTGCCTGCGTGGTACACAAAAAAACAGAAACCTCCTTCTGTGTGCGGCCATGAACTCCTGGAAATGACACCACCGCTGACAAGTAAATGCATTCTTTCAGTCACTGTGTGATATTTTATATGGAAAAATAGAAGTGCAGGTACTCACTATTCAGAGTAACGTTTTGGTCCTGAGAAGTGCTGGTAGTCTCCCATGAAATGTATGACAGCAGTGCTGAGAAGTACGGGTACTCTCCCTGTCAAATTAAAGAAGTGCTGGTACTCAGCACCGGACAATACCTGCCCATTTAAAGTATTGGTGATATTGGTGGTCGTGTATAATGATTGAAGAGGATGGTTTCGGAGGAAGTCACCCTCCTCCACCTCTTAGTAATTCCTTTGCTCCTCCCCACCGTTCCTGAAAGAGCCAGCTTGTTCGTTATTTACTCCCGGATCATGGCGACCCCAGCCCTTCCTCCCCACGACGGGACGGTGTTGTCTGTTGTGGACATGCACACAGGCGGGGAGCCCGTGCGGATCGTAGCAGACGGCCTGCCGCCAGTGCGGGGCTCCAGCCTGCTCGCCAAGCGCCGCTTTCTGCAGGAGCAGCTGGACTCGGTGCGTCGCCTGCTCATGTGGGAGCCCCGCGGGCACCGGGATATGTACGGGGCGCTGCTGGTGCCCAGCGAGCTGCCTGAGGCCCATCTGGGAGTACTGTTCATGCACAACGAGGGCTACAGCACCATGTGCGGCCACGCCGTGCTGGCCCTGGCCCGCTACGCTGTAGACTACGGGCTGGTGCCGGAGATCCAGAGTCCCGAGACCCAGGTGAACATTCACTGTCCCTGCGGGCTGGTGACGGCCTATGTGGAGACCGAGGGGGGCAGGAGTGGTAGGGCCCGATTCCAAAGTGTGCCCGCATTCGCCTTCTCCACAGGTAATAATAAGCCGCATATCTATTTTAATTCAGACTAGCAACCAGCTCCAGTCTAGGTTTTTTCCTTCCATTCGGGGGTCTCGTAATTCTCATTTTATTACAGGATGATAGTTCTCAAAATGTAAACAAAAACTCGACTGAATGAACTGCTGGTACACTAGGAAACTTGGTAGTTCATCAACACCGCAGGGCTGACAGATTCATAATTCACCGTAACTTCCCTGGAGTGTCAGTGGCTATAAAGTAGCCTCATGTCACACCATACCTTCACACAGTGCTGGCCTTTTGAAAGACTACCTCTTGTTATATTCTGGGACCAGTATCTGTGAACAGTACTTTAAATGGAACTATAGAGTACCTGTTTGCTTCTGAGGTGATGGTACTCCACCATTAATCGCATTGTACCACTGCTGAGAAGTGCTGGTACTCTCTCTCTTTCAGATTAAAGTGCAGTTATGCAGTACCCAATAATTTTAAGCAATAGTTAGAGGTAGGGCCACTCTGGTTACAGACGAGGACCAACTTATGCGGCAGGGTGACTGAGTTATGCAGCAAGAAATGGCTAATTCTGCACTCCAGTGCTGCACATTTCATGATGATATTTCTTCATAATAGTTTTCATTTTTCACATGTTAACACAGTGCAAAAGGTTCATCTCATTATTACCAGTTTAAATCCAAATAGGGTAATAAGCAAATGAAAACTTACTAGTCAACCTTTGCATGGGGCCTTCCACTGCATGGCAACACAGGCAATTTTAGTAACTTCTGAGCCATTTGAGCTAGAAACAACATTATTGTTAAAATCTGCATATTATGCAGCAGATGATAGATTATCTTGCATAATTTGTTTAATGCATACTTATAATGGCATGCACTGTAAAACAGTTTGCACAATTTTCATTTAAATACTTCTAGCATATTGCTTTTGCACACAGACCTACACAATACAAATGTTTGCATAAGACAATTCAAACTATGTAAATGAACCCTCAAATGCCATTTACTCATGGCCATCCCAGAGTGATAAATAACAACTCTAGGGGTAAAACATTATACATTTAAAAGCATTTCACAACTGCATTAAAACAACCTACCTTGGCCTCAGCATCACATTTCCGTCAGGCAGTGGAAATATGAGACTAGAAGGGGGCATTGTACAGCGTACATTAGGCAGAATAAATGACTTATTTATTACATAAAGGCTCTTTCTTACCTTATGGAAGGAGCACCACAGAATGTCCGAGGTGACATGAATGAATGTCCTGAAAATACGTTTAATACAAGTCAACGTAAACAAATAGTCCAGGTAGCACAAATGGTTTATGCCATGCTGTAACAATTTTGACAAGGGCTTCAGCACTACTGATAAACATTTTAAACTATTCATTGTAGCCCAAGGCTAGTAGATGCGTGTTTATTTTAAGTAGGGAAAGAAGCAAAGACAGTAAACATATAGGACCTCATTACAACCCTGTTTCGTCGTATTTCACCACCAACAGGCTGGCAGTGAAATCCAGGGTATGACGACCGCGGCGGAAGCGCGCGGTCGCACCGCCGGGACTGGCGGTTTTCTGCCACTTTTGTCCCGGCGGGAGTAATCCTCGCCCAGGGGATTACGAGTCCCCCTCCGCCAGCCTTTTCATGGCGGTTTGAACCGCCATGAAAAGGCTGGTGGAAAGGGGAGTCGCAGGGCCCCTGCACTGCCCATGCCACTGGCATGGGAAGTGCAGGGGCCCCCTGCCACGGCCCGTGCAGCTTTTCACTGTCTGCTGTGTAGACAGTGAAAAGCGCGACGGGTGCAACTGCACCCGTCGCACAGCCGCAACACCGACGGCTCCATTTGGAGCCGGCTCCCGTGTTGCGGCCGTGATCTCCGCTGGGCCGGCGGGCAGGAACCAGGTTTCCGCCCGCCGGCCCAGCGGGGATCTCCTAATGCCCGCGGTTGTAATGACCCCATAATGTTCTGTGGTACTTTCAAAGTGAACTTACACAACAGAATTGTCTGTTGCCTTTAAAATTGCACTAAAACATTAATATTTACTGAGACATTTAAACCAGAAAGAACATAGTCTTAAGTTTGTGGGCCAGTATTTATTTTTTTATCCAATTGATAAGTAAGATTAGAGAGTGCAGAGCGTAGGGTAGGAGATCATTAACGTTATAAGAGCCCCAAAGGAAAAACTCTTGCTTTGGCTTTTCCTGAATTTGGCCATTCCATGAAAATAAGCTATATATAGAGTGAGTTCATATCTGGAGGTGCTGCAGGCCCTGTTTATCATGGGTGATGCAAAATGACTTAAATCATCCACCTTACCAAAAGTGAGCCAGTGGAATGACTTGAGAGCTGGCATTACATTGTGCCCGAGCCTCTCCAGAGAATTGAGCAGCCAAGTTTTGTGGATGAGGAAGGCATCCGATAAAGTAGCTTGAGGTGTCCGTAATCCTGTTTGCTCAGTGAAGGTCAGGAGAAACTATTCTAGTCCCCTTGGTGGATGCAAGAGATGGGAAAATACACCAGCATCATGTGATGGTAAAATTCAGCCTCTATTATTCCTGAGATGTGTGAGTTTAGTGAAACAAAATACTGATCATACCCAAGATATCGTTGCAAGTGGCAGCGATGGGCAATGTCCCAGACCTGCTAACCAGACAAGCTGTAACCGCCATGCGGCCGCCAATGCGGCCGCATTCCCGCGGTGCCCATTACAACATCCCCGCTGGGCCGGCGGGCGCAAACCTAGTTTACGCCCGCCGGCGCAGCGGGGATGCGGCCGTAACATAGGAGCCGGCTCCTAATGGAGCCGGCGGTGTTGCGGCCGTGCGACAGTTGCAGTTGCACCCGTCGCGCTTAGTGAAAAGCTGCACAGGGCCCTGTTAGGGGGCCCCTGCACTGCCCATGCCAGTGGCATGGGCAGTGCAGGGGCCCCCAGGGGCCCCAGGACTCCCCTTACCGCCAGCCTCTTCCTGGCGGTGCAAACTGCCAGAAACAGGCTGGCGGTAGGGGGGTCATAATCCCCAGGGCAGCGCTGCTTGCAGCGCTGCCCTGGCGGATTATCACCGCCGGGGATAAAACGGCGGGAAACCACCGGGGATAAAACGGCAGGAAACCGCCGGCCCCGGCGGTGCGACCGCAGCGCTACTGCCGCAGTCATTATACGGGTCTCCGTACCGCCAGCCTGTTTGCGGTACGGATGCCACATTACCCCTGGCGGTCTCCGACCACCAGGGTCGTAATGACCCCCAAAGTGTAGGATACTGGTGCTTTTCACAAAACTAAAATACAAGCTATGATAAGCCCTCATAACAAGTTTGTCAGAATAAGGTGGCGTAGTTACCACACATAGTAAATACCATTACTCAGGGTGAGATATTTACCATGTGTGGTAAATGCCGCATATTCCAAGTTTTCAACAGGAAAATGAGGCATAACATGTAGAATTGGTTTTTAACACACCAAATTCCACATATTTTGCCTGTGTTCTAGGTCTTTTCCGCTGATACATTTTGGCAGGATTGACAGGAGAACATTGTGAGGGTGTGATAGCTATCACCTAAGTAATAATTCCTATCATTGTATAAACACATGCTTTCACAAGGATCTGATCAGAATTTAGCCATTAACTCGTAATGTGGGCCAAAGTTTTTAACCGTAAAGTGGAGGTGCACATCTGGAAGTCAGTCCCTAGCCTGCTGAAGGTGGAGTCTGTGAAAAGGAAGGCCTGTGGAAAAGTGTGTGCCATCAGGATGGTCGTAGAATACAAACCTATGTGATCCAGTCATAGGAGCCGTAGAGAAACGCTAAACCATAACATCAGTGGAGAAGGTGCTCTGCTTTGAGGCTTTCAATGGATTACTTGATGGAACTGTAACATCCGCTTAAACTAGGCAGGGTGTAACACCAAATGGAAAATCTACTGGTCACCCAGCATTACAAACTGTGGGCCTAAATCCCAACCACCTCAGCATGTAGTCCTGTTTTTATTCTCTCTGCTAGTATTTCAGAAGTTGCTGTAGAAGAAGCAAAGTGTAGTGAAGAAGCTACACGTGAAAATACAGGTACGTCTTTTACTTGCGACTAGGCAGATCACACTCCAATGCCTCACTCAGCTTCCACTACATTCCGAAGCTGATATAACTTCCAAAACATAACCACATTCCAAGCTGCCACGAAACAGTTCCTTGGATACTACACCCCTTAGATAACAAAAGAAAAAAAATGAAAGAAAAAAACAATAAACAATGCATAACTAAAAGTAGCATACACACCACTAACAAAATACAACTAAATAACTAGTTAAATCCAAAAATCAAAGCAGTGCTCAAAGTAATGAAGTATACTTACAGATGTATGCAATGTGATCAATTAGTCACACTCAGTCATCTCGTGCCCTTGTTTACCTAGTGTCTTTGGTCATTTAGTTTTCGGTCATACTAGGAGATCATTAGACATAACCTCTCCCTCTTTGTTAATGGCAGATTCACCAGAGATAAATCTCTGGGGTGTGTTCCTAGAACCAGAGGTCACAGATTTCAGACAATTACTATATACAACACTGTTTGACACAATAGTTAACAGACTCTTGGAGCCTGAAGACACATCACTGAGCTCATTAGTGGCTCAGACCTTGTCCTCACCACCTTCTGAAACTGCAGGTTGTAATGATTTACCGTCCCCTAAATCATCTTCCAAAATGTTCATTTTTTTTCCTTGCCAATACTAATGATTTACTTGAAGATAGAGTGGGACATGGAATTACTCTACTTCTGTGCCAACACCGTTCATCCTCAACCAGTATATCATGTTTTAATACCTGAACAACATTCTGGGGTTCAAAAAATGTGCTACCCCTCCTTTGATATTTTGCCAGGTTTCTCGATTCTTATCTACTGTCCAACTTTAATTCCTTTATATCTAGCTCCATGTTCTTTTGTTATAATACTTCCTTTATGCCTTGTGTTTATTCATTACATTTCCCTTGATTAATTCTGAAGACCATAAAATATCTCTGGGAGTGACTAATCAAAAAGGATTGTCTTTTGATCTGGATTTTCTTCCCTGCATAATTTCAAAGGGGAAAATCCAGTGGCTACAACTCAAGTAATTCTGTGAGACCAAAGAGCTTTAAATACTTAGACTTCCCAATTGGAATTCGTCTTGCACGCTAAAAGTATGTCCGCCTTCAGTATCTATTAAATCATTCCACTATCCCATTACCACTGGGTCAAACAGCAAAGTGATCCTGTGGAAAATCCCACAACAGTCCATGTTTTGTTCACTTTATCATAAGTAAATTGTATTCCACTTTTCACTAATGGGAAAGGCAGGTGTGCCTTCATTCTGGCTATTTCATCAAAAAGCTTAAGAACAGCTTTGGTATCTAAACTATTGATGAGTTTAATGTGTGGCGATCTTCAAAATATACCCATTAAGAATATTACATATTTCCCAGAGAGCCTTACTCCTCCGAATATGTCTACAGCCACTCTATCCCATGGGGATTATGGACATTCATAATTACACATGTGAAGGGTTAATGTTTCCTGAGTTTTGTCCACTGACAAACACTCACTGCATTTTCTTACTACTCTTTCTACATCTATATTGACGTCAGACCACCACTAGATGTTTTTTTACAGTAGCTTTAGTCTTTTTTAAACCCTAGCTGTCCTTCATGGTACATAGAAATTATTTTTTCTCTCAATGAATTTGGGGGATCTAACTTATCTCTCCTCAGTAACGAGAACACATGACAGCATCAATTATTACGTACTTTCCAGAAAGGTTATATATAGTTGCATTAGCTTACTCAGCCCAACCATTTTTTACAATACTATGTACAGTAGTAGGAACCTATGTGCATGCATACACAATTTGTTTTCTCCCAAATACAAGACTACTTGGTATAGGCCTCCATTTAAATATACAAAGTACATGTAAATAAAAAGTCCACAGCACAAAGCTATACTATTTTGCGCTCATACACTTGTGAATTACAGCTAGATTTATTATATTCTCAAGCACAAAATCCTATATTCTTCTCTACTTTATATTCAGTTGAAAGTTCTCTTTCACCCATACAGCCACAGCCAACACATGGTAGGAAGCTGCTTCATCAGGGCATCTAAAGTAATGTGGATGTATATTTGTCCAACTTGTCAATATAGTCACCAATAAATATCATACATTCTCACACACAGCCAGTATTGTGTAAAGTGCTCCCGATAGCTGGCACCTACCTAGCATCTGTGATATGAATTGTACTAGCATTCCATGTGAGCATGTGTGATCCCAGAGTGGTATGCCCTCATTTGCATGGGGGCGCAGCACTATGTAAATGAAGGAATCATTTGCTGTTTCAGCTCTCTCCATATAATAAGTGTGGACACAAAGGCAAAGAGGCTGTCAGGAGTCCCCGTGGCTGTGCATGACACAGAAATGTGCATAGTCAGTTGGGAGGAGTGCAAGTCAGTTCCTGGAATAGTCATCTCCCTACAGGGAAAAATAGTCATTCACCGCACCCTTCTGCCGGAGGATCTCTGCCCCCACTTTAACACATATTCCAGATCACACAGTGACAAGAGGATAGGCGACTTCAAACAGCTGTTCAACGTTTCACTCACTCGCTGTTGCCCTTGCATGCGAGGGTTCATGTCTGCACTGGAACAGTGCATTTATTATAATAGTGTGCACTGAGTTTACAATGCACCGGAGCGCAGACCAGGTCTTTGCATTCTTTAGGCACTGCAGCTCTTAGTTTCTTTTTTAATTATTATTCATTATTATTCTTTAGGTTTCAACAGAGTAAATACGGCATTGTACACATAGATTCTGTCGGGAGTGAAGTGGACATGGTGTTCTGCAGGTTCAAAACACTTCATATAGATGGGGATTCATCAGTTGTTGCTATTTTACGTGTCACACGTTACTTTTATTTAGGCTATGCACAAAATTCACCTTTATATACAGCCTAATGCCTTTGATGCTTATAGGTCTGCTGTGGCGTTTAGGTCTCTTATGATGCCTTCTTAACGGACTTTGATAAACGTGCAGGAATTGATTGGTTCAGTTCAAAGTGAATTTAGACACTAGAAAGGTCAGACACCCTGCTTTACTTCCTCAACAGCTCTTTGTTGCCCAGGTGTTTCACGGTTTATCCTATTCAGTATCTATCTTAAACCCCTCTGTGCCACCTTTCATAAGTTCTGCATACCCAGATCTACAAGACTTTACCTCCTCTTTAGCCAGTACAGTGTGGGTATAATTTGAAGGAGAGTGGTTATGAAAAGTCCTCCAATGTGTGGAGAAAGTACTACATTCTCACATTCTAGAGACTCCCTGGTTAAAGGAACAACCAACAGAGTTACGCTAATTCTATTATTCTTACTTCAGAGGTAATTCAGTCTGGGAATTCTCCCCTGGAATATAGTCCTTCAAATGGCGATGAAGTCTATCTGCCACAAAACAGAGGACTTTCTGTTACCACTCAGATCTGCCTCACTCCCCATGGCCCTGATCCCACAATTGTCAGAATCCAAGTGCTTTCATCCCATCAGATAATGATAGCTTCGGGCACGTTATTTATTGGGTGTGATAAATAGCACCTATCACGGGCTTCTGGGGAATAACATGCAGAGGGTGGTACGTCTTCTCCTTTATGTTGAACTTGAAAACATGTACCTGTATTTAAAAGGAGTTGGTTGTCTCACAAGTTGAAGCATCCGGGTTCACGTGTGCCGACATCACAACATGTACCATTACTTCTTTTACTGTTGTTTGTTTTTGTTTTTTGTTTTTTTTGTGGAAGCTGGATTAATAGTCACTATACGGTATTTTTCCCACTGTATGCAAAGTTTCTTTCTGCTTTGCTCTTTAAAGAAAGGTGGCATGATTATATATTCTTGTTTAAAGTTAACGGTAATGCTCAGCAGTATTCTTCGTGTTCTGTTTATTTGCAGCTCTTCATTTTCATTTCCACCCGGCATCTTAAGGTTTGTTAACCCTTCCGTCCGTAAAGCAGATAATATAGTTTATCCTGATATTCAAATTAGTAATGGAACAATCCTCCGACTTGACCCAATTCAAGGTTTCAAACCATTGATTTGCATCTTTCGTTTAAGTAGTAGTGAGCTTGTTTTATTTGGAGTAGTTTATCAATTTTTTTCTACCCTTTTAAGTAATTTGTTTGGTAGGTAAACAGATGGATGGTCAGAGACAAACTGTGTGTATGATTTTGAGGTCACAGCCCCCACTTCCTGCCAGAAAACATCAATCCTTAAATATTTGTGAAATGGCGTCCAACTAAATTCAGTGGCGGCCGGCAGCTTTAGGAGGGAGGGGGGCGGGCGGGAGACACACACACACACACACACACTCATTCTTTCACACACAGACACACACGCACATCCATTAACAACACTCATACCATTCAAACATGCACGCATGCACCAAACATTCATTTTAAAACATCACACACACTCATTCTTTCACACACGCACATCCATTAACAACATTCATACCATTCAAACATGCACGCACGCACCAAACATTCATTTTAAAAGATCGCACACACTCATTCTTTCACACACACACGCACGCACCCATTAACAACACTCATAACACTCAAACATGCATGCAGGCACCAAACAATCAATTTAAAACATCACACACACACACACTTACCTTCAGCCTCCAGGTCCCAGGAGGGTTGGGACTTGCTGCCTTCCCTCATTGGCCGACCCTAGGTCAGCCAATGAGGGAAGGTAGCAGTCCCAGCCTCCTCACAGAGTGGAAAGGGGTCAGTGAGACTGCTGACCCCACCCCACTTTGTGACGAAGTGTCACTGATTGACACTCGCCCTGGGCACTTCAGTGCTTAAACCTGAAGCGCCCAGGGAGAGTGTCAATGGGTGACACTTTCCTCATCACCCAGGGGAGGGCCTCGAGGCACCTTTGCTGAGCCGAGGAGGTCACGCCCATAGGAGCTGTGACCTTCTCAGCCCAGCAAAGTTCAGCTCAGGCAGCAAGGAGTCTGCGCAAATCGCGCATGTCTGCTCCTGGCTGCCTGAGCTGAACATGGAGAGTGTCTGTCAGGCTGACCTTTGTTCAGCCTGACAGACACTCTTCATGAGGGGCCAAAGGTGGGGGGGCGTGGCCCCTCTGCCCTAAAGGACGGGCCACCACTGACTAAATTACTGGAATTTGTAAACAGGAGCCCCCTTTCACCGTGCTTTTGTTTGAATGCTTTCACATCCCTTTCCATTTCACATGAAGGCAGAATATCTCTGCAGTTGTATTGTGTGACTTCTGGTTTTATTTTCATATTCGATGTACTGCGACTCTTAATCGTAACAGAAGGTGAATAAAAGTTATGTGTATATCCATCTTATTGGGTGTTTGCTGCTTGTAGAAGTCAAATAAGCATGCCATTCTGTAGTTGGATGCACTTTCACTGACAAGCTATTTTCTTTGTATTTTTCATATGTAGTGTGTTCTTGTGTGAATTCATAGCTTATTGATTGTGACTGATATAGCTACCTATGTTGGAAATATGATTTAATCAGTGTGATCATTAACTTGAACCATAAGGTTGAGCTGCAGTTCAACATGCCGTAAAGTAAAAAAAAAAAAAAAAAAACGCTATAACGGAGCCAGCGTTGTCTGTATCAGACTTTTTTGTAACTTTAAGCCATGTTGCACAGCAACTCAAATAGTATGCAACATGTAAAAGAAACATTGACAAATCCAATAAATTTCAGATAAGGGAAACCCATTGGCTTTGCTAATGATTGTTTTTTTGTTTTCTCAAAGCTTCCTAGCTCAGTCTTTTGTGGTGGTCGCAGCATCCCAAAAGGGCAAGGCTTGTCTATTCATATTGACATGGAAGCAAAATGGTTGTGGTTGAGTGGTGGTGCTGTCACTCGGACAGGCTAATGCCGTCATGACACAATAGTTAACAGACTCCTGGAGCCTGAAGACACTTCACTGAGCTCATTAGTGGCACAGTCCTTGTCCCCACCACCTTCTGAAACTGTAGGTTGTAATAATTTACCGTCACCTAAATCATCTTCCAAAATTTTCAGTTTTTTCCTTGCCAATACTAGTGATTTACTTGAAGATAGAGTGGGACATGGAGTTACTCTACTTCTGTGCCAACACCTTCCATCCTCAACCAGTACAGATTTTGTAAATACCTGAACAACAATCTGGGGTTCAAAACATGTGCTACCCCTCCTTTGATATTTTGCCAGATTTCTCGATTCTTATCTACTGCCCAACTTTAATTGCTTTAGATTTAGTTCCATGTTCTTTTGTCATAATACTTCTTTTATGCCTTGTGTTTATTAATTACATTTTCCTTGAATAATTTTGAAGACCATAAAATATCACTGGGAGTGACTAGTCAACAAGGATTGTCGTTTGATCTGGATTTCCTTCCCTGCATAATTTCAAAGGGGAAAATCCAGTGGCTACAACTCGAGTAATTCTGTGAGACCAAAGACCTGTAAATACTTAGACTTCCCAATTGGAATTGGTCTTGCACGCTAAAAGTATGTCCGCCTTCAGAATTTATTAAATCGTTCCATTATCTCATTTCCACTGGGTTAAACAGCAAAGTGATCCTGTGGAAAATCCCACAACAGTCCATGTTTTGTTCACTTTCTCATAAGTACATTGTACTCCATTGTCACTAATGGGAAAGGCAGGTGTACCTTAATTCTGGCTATTTCATCAAAAAGCTTAAGAACATCTTTGGTGTCTAAACTATTGCTGACTTTAATGTGTGGCAATCTTGAAAATATACCCGTTATGGATATTCTATATTTCCCAGGGAGCCTTACTCCTCCCAATATGTCTACAGCCACTCTATCCCATCGAGATTACAGACATTCATAATTACACATGTGCAGGGTTCATGTTTTCTGAGTTTTGTCCACTGACAAACACTCACTGCATTTTCTTACTACTCTTTCTACATCTATATTGACGTCAGACCACCACTAGATGTTTTTTACAGTAGCTTTAGTCTTTTTTAATCCCTAGATGTCCTTAATGGCACATAAAAAATATTTTTTCTCTCAATGAATTTGGGGGATCTAATTGATCTCTCCTAGTAACGAGAACACATGACAGCATCAATTATTACGTACTTTCCAGAAAGGTTATATATAGTTGCCTTAGCTTACTCAGGCCAACCATTTTTTACAATACTATGTACAGTAGTAGGGACCTATGTGCATGCAGCCACAATTTTTTTTCTCCCAAAATACAAGACTACTTGGTATAGGCCTCCATTTAAATAAACAAAGTACATGTAAATAAAAAGTCCACAGCACAAAGCTATCCTATATTGCGCCCATACACTTGTGAATTACAGCTGGATTTCTTATATTCTCAAGCACAAAATCCTATATTCTTCTTTACTATATATTCAGGTGAAAGTTCTCTTTCACCCATACAGCCACAGCCAACACATGGTAGGAAGCTCCTTCATCAGGGCATCTAAAGTAATGTGGATGTATATTTGTCCAACTTGTCAATATAGTCACCAATAATTATCATACATTCTCACACACAGACAGTATTGTGTAAAGTGCTCCCGATAGCTGGTACCTACCTAGCATCTGTGATATGAATTGTACTAGCATTCCATGTGAGCATGTGTGATCCCAAAGTGGCATGTCCTCATTTGCATGGGGGCGTGGCACTATGCAAATGAAGGAATCATTTGCTGTTTCAGCCCTCTCCATATAAGTGTGGACACAAAGGCAAAGAGGCTGTCAGGAGTCCCCGTGGCTGTGCATGACACAGAAATGTGCATAGTCAGTTGGAAGGGGTGCAAGTCAGTGCCCCCACTTTAACACATATGCCAGGTCACCACTTCCAGTGACAGGAGGATAGGCGACTTCAAACAGCTGTTCAACCTTTCACTCACTCACTGTTCCCCTTGCATGCGAGGGTTCATGTATGCACTGGAACAGTGCATTTGTTATAATAGTGTGCACTGAGTTTACAATGCACCGGAGCGCAGACCAGGTAATTGCATTATTTAGGTAATGCAGCTCATAGCTTCTTTAAAAAAAAATATTTATTGTTATTCGTTAGGTTTCAACAGAATAAATACGGCATTGTACACATAGATTCTGTCAGGAGTGAAGTGGACATGGTGTTCTGCAGGTTCAAAACACTTCATATAGATGGGGATTCATCAGTTGTTGCTATTTTACGTGTCACACGTTACTTTTATTTAGGCTATGCACAAAATTCACCTTTATATACAGCCTAATGCCTTTGATGCTTATAGGTCTGCTGTGGCGTTTAGGTCTCTTATGATGCCTTCTTAACGGACTTTGATAAACGTGCAGGAATTGATTGGTTCAGTTCAAAGTGAATTTAGACACTAGAAAGGTCAGACGCCCTGCTTTACTTCCTCAACAGCTCTTTGTTGCCCAGGTGTTTCACGGTTTATCCTATTCAGTATCTATCTTAAACCCCTCTGTGCCAACTTTCATAAGTTCTGCATACCTAGATCTACAAGACTTTACCGCCCCCCCTTTAGCCAGTACAGTGTGGGTATAATTTGAAGGAGAGTGGTTATGAAATGTCCTCCAATGTGTGCGAAAGTACTACATTCTCACATTCTAGAGACTCCCTGGTTAAAGGAACAACCAACAGAGTTACGCTAATTCTATTATTCTTACTTCAGAGGTAATACAGTCTGGGAATTCTCCCCTGGAATATAGTCCTTCAAATGGCGATGAAGTCTATCTGCCACAAAACAGAGGACTTTCTGTTACCACTCAGATCTGCCTCACTCCCCATGGCCCTGATCCCACAATTGTCAGAATCCAAGTGCTTTCATCCCATCAGATAATGATAGCTTCGGGCACGTTATTTATTGGGTGTGATAAATAGCACCTATGACGGGTTTCTGGGGAATAACATGAGATGGTGGTACTTATTGTATTACAATCGTCTTGGTACGGTTAATACCATAACATTTCACTGTTAAATTCCAGCAGGTTCGACCTGCCGAAATTTAATGAGGGGTGAGATCTTTAACGCACTCTGTAATTACCGGATGAGGTAAATGCCACCTAACTTGTAATTCCGACCCTACACAAACAGGAGTTTACACCGAGGCTTGAAAACATCAACCCACTGGTAATCAGTGCCAACATCCCTTCTTTTTCAGAATTGAAGTTTCTTAGTGACTGTCAACTTATACAAGTTACTGAAAATTACCATTAGACAGAAGCTTTGGGAAAAACTGAATCAATACTGATGAAGATTTCAATATTTGTAATTAGTTTTAGTTTGAATCATTTTAATTTCAGTGTTCAAAACTGTATGTAAAAATGGCACATCAATAGGTTCAAAACAAAGCATCATATTGTGCCTGTAATAACATGACAGACCCTATGAAGGTCACAATCTTCCTTGTTAACAAAATTAACAAACTGTGACATATTCGATAGATTTGGCGTTTGTATGGTGCATGCATACAGTGTTCATGCTTATTTCAACATAGATTACGCTCCCATGAACATACAAATCAACACACTTACAGGCACCCGTATACACATACTGTCAGACCTATATATACCTCTACCCTCAGACCAACAGACATACATGCACCCCTTCACACAATCCAACAGGCATGCAAGCACCCATGTCTAGAGGCCAGCACCAGATTCCACATGCAGTCCTACAAATCACATACGCAGTTAAGTCGCACACAGACCAGTACACAGAAGGAGGGTACAAGTAGGTGGACAGAGGGATGAACATACAGTTGGAGAAACAGATCGCTACTTAGGTGAAGCAGGGGAGATTCGGGCTCCATGTTCTCTTGATATATAACCATTCTGCAGAAGAAGCCATATTCGATGTTCAGAAAAGTTTGGAGCGGTCACACGTACTCAATCCTTAGTCTCTCTTTGGAAAAATCACTTCTGTGTTTGTTGGCACACTCCAGTTTCCATGACCATCCGTACTCTGCTTTCTTTCCAGTGACCGCCTGTTGCAACACTAGCTTCTTCCATACTCGAATGGGGTTCTTTCTACCAGTGCAGCATATGAAAACTACGGATACAACATTATTTTAAGCATGAGGCTTGCAGTTCTCTTTATTTCGGTCAATCACAACGCCTGGACTTATTTATCATAACTATAGAAAGACTTGGCATATGAATGAGGTGAGCAGCATTAATGGAGCTAAACCTGCAAAACCTGTGTCTTAAATGTCAGTCAAAACGCCCTCAATGACATCACCTATCTGCCCCTTGCACCCCATGGGTTCTTGCCTCCACTGCAATGAAGATAAGTGATTACTAAGGAGGTTTTTTTCTATATTTCTTAGAGGTCGTTTTCATGGAGTGAATCTAACTCCTGTCACTCATGGGTAACTTGCAGTCCTTAGCAGCACTACATCAGATCACAGAATGCACGTCAAAACATATACAAGGCATGAATTGGCATTAGTCTCATCCACGGTTCGCAAACAGAAAAGCTATGTAATGTATGTCCTGTGGAAACACCGAACTAATTGGGTGTTCCTCGTCTGTGTCAAAAGGGAGTTGTAAATCTTAGCTAATGTACAGTAGTAATAGCCCTTACACACTGCTACAGAAGTGTATAGGTTTGAGTCTGGGGTTATGGTTTCTACAGGCACTGAATCAGAAAGCACCCTTCCTTGTTGTGAGAAAAACAAAAATCTATATTTGTATTAATCCTAAATCATGTCTGTCTCCCATTCTCAACTTGTGGGCGTGGAAGGACCAGAAACTGCCTCTAAACCTGTTAAATAAGAGTATCTGTGTGTATGGTACCTTGGACTTGGGAAAGGTCAAACAAGGGCACATTCCCACCATTTCCAGTTGTGCTCACTTACAAAATCACCCCTTTTTCATCCATCAGCATATTCTGAACTGTCTTCTCGCACAATCCGCAAGTTGCTACATGGGGCACTCAAGCTTCCAGTCTACTCTCAGACACCTAGCTTGGTATCCTTCTCACACAAGATCACACTTGGGGAATCCAGACAAAGGCACTGATTCCAATACCACTGAATATGCTTGTTTTGCACTCTAGTGGAAATAGGTGGCACCCTTGATGCCGTGTTGATGGAGATACAGGTGCCACTGCAGACGCTAAGAACATTTACATGTTGGTGGTAGCCTTCTCTCCACCATTGAACCCAGCACTTATCAAATCCGATGTTTGAGAGAAGTCAGTGTTCCCAAAGTCTATAGACAACAAATACAGGAACCCAAAGGCATTTTCTTTTTTAGGTTTGGCCTCCACACACACTCTTGCGAAATCTTTTGTAGACAGAAAAAACAATTAAAAGGGGCTTAGAAACCAACCACTCCTTGCTTACCTGAACATATCATTGGCTTGTTCCAACATCACTCTAATTTTGCTTCTGATTGGCCAGCACATCGTCTGCACGTTGTCTACTTCACTTCCTGCTCTCTTCTTTGCCGTCCATGCCATTGTTTTGCCTCGGGACCAAGTATTCCTTCCGGTCACTTGCCTCTGGCCACTGGTCAGTGTCCTTCCTCTGGCTATGAAAGTGAAGCTACTTTTTTTCTTTTTGCATGCCGTCTTCTTTCTTCACTGCCATCTTCTTTCTTCACTGCCATCTTCTTTCTTCGCTGTCTTCTTTCTTCTTGACCGCTTGCCGTCGTCTTTCTTCGCTGCATGCAGTCTTCTTTCTTTGCTGTCTTCTTTCTATGCTGTCTTCTTTCTTCGCTGTGTGGTTAATGGGCAATCCTTCCTCTTTGTCCCTCAAGTCAGAGGCAAGCTTTGGTGACCAGGGACAAACGTTCTGCTGGGGGCGTTCCACGGGAAGGCGTGAGGCCTTTTTGTGGTGGCATACATAACAAAGGACGTGATTTTCTTTACAACCTGGGATAAAATGGATTCCAGCACACAGGTTTCATCTCATTATGCATTATACAGTAAGCCACCACGGCACCTGACTCTGCGGCTAGCATAATTAAACCTAATTTGCTTCTAATGGTGTCTTCATAACTCAAACACTCATGTAGGATTAGCATCAAACACCCAAGAGCTGTCACACACAGACAGAAGGCTGACCAACAGCAGAAGATAAATGTCTGTCATGAACAGTGAATGAGATGGATTGTTTTTAGGCGCTAGGTTTCTCCTCACATTTTGTTTTCATTTAGCTAGCTGCGCCCGAGGCAGTGTTTTTCCCCAACTAAGCACCCTGTAATAAATAAGTCTTCTACTTCTTCCCCTTTGTGTTGAATTTGAAAACATGTAACTATATTTGAAAGGAGTTGGTTGTCTCACCAGTTGAAGCATCCGGGTTCATGTGTGCCGACATCACAACATGTACCATTACGTCTTTTGCAGTGTGATCTTGTGTGGATTCATAGCTTATTGATTGTGACTGATATAGCTACCTATGTTGGAAATATTATTTAATCAGTGTGATCATTAACTTGAATAACCATAAGGTTGAGCTGCAGTGCAACATGCCGTAAAGTAAAAAACTAAAAAAATGCTATAACGCGGCCAGCATTGACCGCATCAGACTTTTTTGTAACTTTAAGCCATGTTGCACAGCAACTCAAATGGTATGCAACATGTAAAAGAAACATTGACAAATCCAATAGATTTCAGATAAGTGAAACCCATTGGCTTTGCTAATGATTGTTTGTTCTTTCTTTCTCAAAGCTTCCTAGCTCAGTCTTTTGTGGTGGTGGCAGCATCCCAAAAGGACAACGCTTGCCTATTCATATTGACATGGAAGCAAAATGATTGGATTTGAGTGGTCGTGCTGTCACTCAGACAAGCTAATGCCATCATGACAAGTTATTGTCTTAAGTTTGACAGTTACACCTCCCAGCTTTCAGACTATGCCAAGCAAAAATATAAGTTCATGCTGAGCTACATGTAGGCAGAGGCACTTACGTAGTTGGTTATGAAGCCTGAGGTCCAGGAGCAAATCATTGTCTTCCAGTTTAATGAGAATAACCCGTTGAGCTCCTCCAGTGATAGTCTCCTCAAGTAGTACAAAGTGGACACAGTCAAGTCCAAATACCTGAGAACTACCATCTAGTCCAAAGTGATCCTACAGCCTCTTCTATTTCATCTGCTTCTCAGTCGAAGAAGAGGCACTTCAGTGGAAAGATCAAGATTGCTTCTACGATTTCCAAATATTTCCTCATGGCTCTACCTCTTTCCTTGGCTACATCTCCAAAGGGAGACTTCCTTCCACAGTGGTGCAGAATTTGGAGAAGGGGATGTTTGCACAAAAGTGCCTGGGCCTCAGCTGTCTGATCTTACCTTCTTTTTCTTCTTTCTGTTCTCTTTGATGAAAAAGCTATTCACAGGTTTAGAATGAAAAAAGAGCTATACATAGGGGTTGGGCAAAGTTACCTCTTGATAACTGTATTACTCCTAGGTCCTAACCTGGTAATACCCTCCTACCAACCTCCCAACAATCAGTCATAGTCAGCTCTGAATTTTAACAAGGGAATTGAATTGAGCACCCATGTGAGTAATGATAGGAAGTGTGCACACCTTTGACATACTATGTGCATAATTCTGTGCTCAAACAAACTGTAACTAAATGTCTAGAGAAGCAGTTTCAGCTCCCCCCACTGTATATCATTGCATCCACAGATGGCTAATCGGAGAGCTACGAGGACTAGGAGCAACAGATTCAGACTACAGGTTGGTTTGCCCTTCTTCATTCCCTAATGATCCCATGAACGTGCATTAGAACCACTGCACCCCCACTACCCTCTGAAGGGTGGCCAGATGACCTTGCCCAAAATTGGCATTTGAAGTTTTGGGTACAATTTCTCCTCTCTATCCTAACACACAATTTGTTTTTAATAATTATGGAAATAATATACAAGTATGGGTCTGGAAAGGATGAGTGGGCCACATAAGCAAAACCTGTGTCTGCCTTCTCATGTAAAAAAAACTCGAGGAACTTGATTTTAGATTAAGCAATTCGCACGTCTGTGATCTCAGATGTATTAACAAATATTCCTGTCAGGTACCTAGAGGGTAGAATTCTAGGCATTTGCAACACTGTATCATGAATGCGTCTGCAACAGGTACTCTAACTTGGAGGAGAACATTAATGCAATAATTATTGAAAAATAGAGTAGAGCTACAAGTGACTCATAAGCCAGAGCCTCAAGTCTTCGGTTACAATTTGTAGGAGTTACCACTACTAAATAAACTTAGAACTTTAAAGTCCATCTTTAATTATTTAACCAAATCGTTTCTCACATCATGGAACAAAAGAAACAGGTTTCAGCTCACTTTTGTGTTGTGTATTTGCAATTCAAACAAAATATTCGAGACAAGTGACATGTTTTATGGCTATTTGTCAACTGCTGCATACTTAATATTCAACTTGTATACATATGTATGTTTTATGTTACTGAGCCTGTGTATCTCAAGCCTCCTATGATTGTATTCTTTTGGTGCTTATGGCATCTCTAAGTTGTGTGTTGATAACAGGCTGTAGTGGTTACAGGACATGTTTCCGGTAAATTATGTTTCCCACTTAGGGTTCAGGCTATAGCATATGTAGGAAGTGCCCCTTTTGGCATGGTTAAACCACCACACACTTTTTGCCTGATGTAGAGGCTAACTTGACTGAGTGTGTGCTGGGCCCCAGGATCAGCGTTCTTTCCCTAACCTTTACTGTTGTTTCCAAAATTGGCACATCCCTTGCACACAGCTAAGTCCCTTGTAAAAGGTACCAGTGGTACCAAGGGCTCTGTGGCCAGGGAGGGCATGTAGCATGTATTGTGCCACCCCAAGGGACTCCTCACCAAACACATGCACACTGCCATTGCAGATTGTGTGTGTTGGCGGGGAGAAAAAGGTAAAGTCAACATGGCATCCCTCTCAGGTTGCCATGCCAAAAACTACTGCCTGTGGCATAGGTGAGTCACCCCTCTAACAGGCCTTACAGCCCTAAGGCAGGGTGCAACTATATCACAGGTGAGGGCATAGCTGCCTCTACAGTGTCTAAGTTAATTCTTAGACATTGTAAGTGCATCGTGGCCATATTGAGTTCATGGGCTGGGAGTCATTATGAACTCCACAGCTCCATGATGGTTTCACAGAGGACTGGTAAGTTTGGTATCAAACTTCTCAGTACAATAAACCTACACTGATACATGTGTTGGATTTATTGTAAAATGCACACAGAGGGCATCTTAGAGATGCCCCCTGTATTTTACCCAACCTTCTAGTGTAGGGCTGACCGGTCTGTGTCCACCTGCCACTAACAGATAAGTTTCTGACCCCATGGGGTGAGAGCCTTTGTGCTCTCTGGGCTCAGGAATAAAGCCTGCTCTGGGTGGCGGCGCTTCACACCTCCCCCTGCAGGAACTGCAACACTTAGCGGAGAGCCTCCAAAGCTCAGGCCTCCTGTTACCCTGCCCCAGGACACTCCAACTAGTGGAGATGCCCGCTCCGGACCAAGCCCTACTTTTGGCGGCAGGTCCAGCAGGAAAATTAGGAAAAACAAGGAGTAGTGACCACTTCAGATGGGACCACCCTAGGGTGCCTAGAGCTGAAGTGACCACCGTCTTGCAGAAACCTCCAGCTTGCTTTGGGGGAGAGTAACCAGTAGGGATAGGATAGGAATGTGCCCCCCTCTCCAAAGGAAGTGGGCACAGGAAGGGTGTAGCCACCCTCAGGAACAGTAGCCATCGGCTACTGCCCTCTGACCCCTGTAACACCCTTAAATCTAGTATTTAGGGGCACCCCTGAACCTTGCTCTTCTAATTCCTGGCGACCTCAAGAAGAAGAAGAAGGACTGAGGAGCCGACCCCAGCAGTTAAGACTCCAGATGACAACTGATTTGGCCCTAGCCCTACAGGCGTGTCTGCAGCATCAAGACTCTTGCTACAAAAGGTGACGCATCCTGCAGGACCAGCGACCTCTGCAAAGCCAGAGAGGACTTCCCACCCACCAGAGGACCAAGAACTCTTGAGGACAGCAACCCTGTCCCCAAAGAAACATCCAAGAAGGACTCCAGACCTTCCCCAGATCCACGAGCCCTGCCCACTTTGCTCCAGACACCGATGGCCCATGTCCAGGTGGCTCACCTGTTGAGAGAAGGTCCCCAGGTGATTCCAACCTTGGGTCTAACCTGGGTTAACACCTCCTGGCCAACACAATAATGCCTGCAGCCTAAATACGGAGGACCCCCCTGACTGCGACCGGATCTGATGAAGATTTCTAACACCTAAAGGTACCCCTGCACCTGCTTGTGCCATGGTCTTGGGAAATCCGACCAACGATCCAGGAACGTCCGGTGTGCACCTCTCCTACTTGTCCACCCTTTGGTTTTCCACAACCGACTCCCTGGACCAAGCCTACAGCATCTTTGTGACCCCATGGGGTTCCCACATTGAAAAGCATTGGGCGCCCAATGCTGTGTTTGCACCCTGCACCCTGTCGCCCCTGTGCCCATGAGGGTGTGTGTTTAGTACTGACCTGTGGCTCTCCGGTGCTCATCTAAACCAGGGGTGTGGAATTTAATAAAATGTCTGCGTGTCATTGGGACAGGTTGCTTCATTAATCTAATTGTCCTGTAAAAATTCTACTTGTCCCTTTGGTGCCATGTAGTGTGACAACAGATTATGGCAGCAATCTCATTACAGAAGAGCTTTGGTAATAGCCTCTCTGAATATGGCAGGGCTAATACTATAGTAGGGCTTAAATACTAACAATTTCCTTGTTATTGCACCTATTCACAGATCTACATACTGAGCCTGGAGGTAGCGGTAAGCAATAATTTAAGAGTTGGAATGCACTTTTGAGTCTGTGCAAACCTACTCACTTGCATGTTTTAAGGGGTTTCACCAGCTCTTCTCTAATCTTTTCCTACACTGAGAAAGGTTGGAAATTTACTCCTGACAAGAGCAGAAGTAAAACGTCTTCCAAGGTTGGGGTAAAAGTGGTTGGAGGGAAGGTGAACTTGTAAATGCTCAACAAATTTTTGCATGAGCAAACTACACATGCATATTTGTTCATGTTAAAATACAGTTCACAAATATTTCAAGGAGTACGATTTCGTGGTCTACTTCTGTAAATTGTTTTGATATTTATGAAATACGTAAATGTGCACTAATGCAAAGATGTATACCATGGGTGCGCTTTTGTGACTTTTAAAAATTGGGTCCCTAATTAAGTATGGCTTTACCAAAGACCTTTTATTTTTATTAAAACTCTATTTCTCTCTCTATTCATTTATCAGCTGACATCAGTGTGAGGGACAGCATTCTACTCTTTCACAAAGAGCATATTGGCACACAAAGTAGTTTTGTTCAGTGCCAGGAACTACTGTGGCAATGTGTGCTTTTTGAGACCGAAAAATATCTTTGCTTTTTCCCAGTGTTTGTTGAAAATGTGAGGGCCCAGCAACTCCCACAACAAAAAAGTTTTTACAGAAGCCATGTCAAAACAAGATACACATTGACAAAAACAAAATTACTGACTACCAATGTCAAACCTATTGGCTTTGCCAATGCTTGTTTATTTTCGTGTTTCCCATAATCTTGCTGAATGTGGTTACACTGCTTTTCCATTATGAATTTTTCTTAACGTAAATACTAGCATGCACCAACACAATAGACTAAATGATGTTTCAAAAAAATGGTTCTTAAAATTTCACAATAGTTTAACAAAACATTTTTTTCCTTGGTTGCAATTTTTGTGAACGTTATATTTTGAAAGCAAAGAATTATCCAATCTTGCTTTCAAGCTTCTGCAAATTTGCATCTAATCAGATAGCATTCTGGGAGTATTATGCATATGCTCATATTGTTAAGCTCTGCAAACATGTGTACACATGTCTTACTGTAACCACTGTCAGTAGTGCAGTCCAAGCTTACAACATTTATTTAGAGCACTCACCCTAATAATAAAGTATTTGAATTAATGAATCATAAACACAAGTTTGACCAGCATTAATGTATAGACTCAAGCATTACCCAAACTGCAGACAACATTCCCTTCCATGATCTGTAATGTGGTACTGTAAACTGGCAGTGAAAGAGTCTGTGCTACAGGAGGTTGGGCATACTTGTCCCAAGGAAAAAATAATCATGACAAATTGTTGTCCAAACAATATGTCCTGGACATAAGGCTATAGGAATTCCACACTCCTGTCTAAACCCCCAGGTCTGTGCCCTGATGTCGCGGGTACTTACCTACAACCTGTTTCTTTCGAAGTGTCACCAGTCTCCATAGGATTCCAATAAAAACTCGACACCGACTTTGACCTCTGCACCCGGCCGGCCCTGTGTTGCTGGTGATACACTCCTGAGGTTAACTTGAACTTTGACCTGTGGACATCCTAACTCCAGAAGACTGAGGCTGTAAGTCGAGTACTTACCTGTAAACTGTGCTAACATTTTCCTCCAATACGACTGCATTGGTTCCTATTAGAAATGGCACTGTCTACTTTTGAAATTGTAAAGCGTTACTTACTTGTAAACTGTTTTATCTGCAGAACCTAAACAAAGTACATTTGATATACATTGATACAAACTTACAACTGTACTTACCTGCAACAAAGATCCTTTTGGTTCTAGAAATAAAGTAACAAAGTATATTTTTACTATATAAAAACATTGGCCTGGAGTTAGTCATTAAGTGTGTGCCTCATTTCTTGACTGTGTGTGTACAACAAATGCTTTGCACTACCCTCTGAAAAGCCTAACTGCTCGACCACACTATCACAAAAGAGAGCATTAGTATTATCTACGTTAGTCTCTGTTAAGCCTCTGGGGATCCACTGGACTCTGTGCACACTATACCTTATTTTGGTATAGTTCATACAGAGCCAGCTTCCTGCAGGATATTATTGCAATTTACACTGAATGCCCCTTGATTACATTTAGTTGGCCCTAGAAATCAAATGTTGCTAATTGGGCCTTGGCTTTCTCTCCAAAATAGAGTGGCCAAGCAGTCCAGGCTTATTTTTTTAGATGAAGAGGGTTTGGAATGCACGTGCATTACTGCACAAAGTAATAGTACTCTTTGAAGGAAGTTGCCAAGTGTCTTCTTTTACATCTGCACTAGGCAGAACATAAAAAGTGGAGGTAAATAAAAATGTGAAGTTCTTAGCTCCTCCAGGAGTTTGAGATACTGCCCGATGCTTATGTCTAGCTCTTTTGTTTCTAGGTGGTATACTTAAACTTATAGGCAGATTTGGAGGGGTAGTGATGAACTGCCTGGAAGTATAGGCAGATCGAATTGGGTCTTTTTGTTTTACTATAGATTTCAGTACCATGATAAAGTAACTGGAGTAAATGTTTCAAACATGTTTATAGTCTGTCATGCTATTTATTATCTACCCTTTGTCAATGTTTTGCTGAAGATCGGCGTTTAGTGAAGTCCTCTCTGAGTCTGCTCTAAAACTGTAGTTCCCACACCGAATCTCAATAATGAGTCGGACAAAAAATTAATCTGTAGAACCCAACCTGGTAGGAAGGATGCTTCTAACGCAAAAATATGAAAATGCCCAAGTCTCAGGTCATTGAGGTGTCCGGTATATTTGGCTGTAGGGATCCAGTACTCACAATGAAGTAGGGGGTTACTGGAGTAAGTTCAGGGGACCAAACAATACTCCTAACTTGTCCCACAAAAGTTGAGAGGGCTAAAGCGCTTGGAGGGAAAAGCATGGCACTGAGTGGTTGGCACCCAGTGCTGTACAACTCTTTGCTGGCACTTGTCTAAGGAGTCACTGGTTGTGTTTATGATTTTCTGGTGACTGGGGCACCAACATATCTGGGGGAACACTCCAGACAGTTCAGTGCAATTTGAGAAGAAAGGGGGTACCTGATTTACATGTATGATGTGCCCAAACCTACAACCATGATTAGTCGTTATACAATAATAGGTTAAGTGGTTCAGTACTACCAGTACTAACACACCACAGCTGTCTGGGAGAAAGAGGAAAGTTCCTCTCAGGCAAACAATGTGGGGCCATATGCCTCCCAGTTAATCGAATAGGATTTCTGTGACCACTTTCATGCCACATATCCTATCTAACAAGTGTTATAGACTCATGTGCTAACTGCCTCCCTGGTGGACAGGCTTACAGATTGGCAGGTTGAGGAGGCAGTGCAACTCACTAGCCGACACAGCCCTTTGGTGTCTTCACCAGATCTCTGAAGAAGGTTTCTCATTGAGTCATCCCCTATGTAGGTCTCAGCCATCAGGGCCTTGTGCTTGCAATCAAGGTTAGGGTAGCTGATCTGCTCACTGGCTGTCCAGCTACTCGTCCAGAAAAATACAGCAGTAAGGCCATCGCCACTTGTCCTAGCATCTTCCCAGTGAGGGTTGGAAAGAGGGACCATAGCAATACTCATTCCTGAAATATTGTTATCATCTCAACTAATGCTGAAAAACTTCACGGTGACGTCAGGTAAAATACAAAGATTTGGCAACAAGGGTCAAGTACTTATCTAAAGCTGATGTGTGCTGGCAGTAGTCGGAGTGTGTGACACCTTTACATGTCACAACCATAGCCAATCAAAGCAAATTCAGGGGCATTTTCCTAGATTTCTTACAGTGAATATACTAAGCACAATAAATATTTGAGGTATGTGTATGGGGATGTCACAGATCATACATCTCAAATAGGCATAAGCTTTTGTTAAGTAGATCAAGAAGCTGAGATGCATTGACAGCAAATCCAGGTAATACCCGGTGGCTAATCAGGGGCAGGGGTAAACACCGCTGGCAACATGCACTGTTCGGAGGAGTTAAAAAGTCAAGACTGCAGTAACGCTCATGTGAAGAATCACCATCTTGTGTAACATGCATACCACATGAAATAAAGTCACATAACATGCACGCAAGGTGTAGTGAAGGACCCTGATTAAGGCATATTTTTCTACAAGGGTTGCCAGACACTTACAGCTAAACAACCTGTGCCCATGTATACTCCATTTTACTCCTACCGCCAACCGCCTTTCTCACAATTGTCTCTGTAACGGGTTTGTATCTCCTTCCACTATAGCTGAAGACTTCACCTTGTCCCCACAGTTCAGCATAACTTTTTATCTCTGTTTTCTCTGAAGCAATTGCTTTTTTTGTTCTGAGCTTTGGTGAAATAAGAGATACACTGTTAACAACACTGAGGCAGTTCCTTAAACCTAAATGGGAAGCCCTTCATGCAGTTTAAGAAAGTAGAGTAATACTTGACAATCTTCAAACTTTGTACCTGTTACAGCCTGTTTGAGGTCTCGCTCATGCTGTGGACCATACATTATAGTTCATAATTATTTCGATAATTTTCTGTCTAAAGGTTGTGAGCTTCATACATCTTGGAGCAATCACCTTGCCTATGCACGTGGCAGCATTTACCTTCACTCAGTTTCTTTGTTGGCCTCAGCTATGTTAGTGAGCCTCAAAAATGAAAAATACTAAATCATATATGATTGATCCGGCACACACTTTTGACCATAAACATTGCATGCATACTACTTCATGGTTTAAAGAGGATTTCCATGTATGTGTATATATATATATATATATATAAATATATATATTCACTGAAAAAAACAAAATTACAGGGACGTTATAGTTAGGTTCTAAATTTCCTCGCACAAAACCATAGAAATTCAGCAGCAGCAGTTACAGTTATGGTTAACTCAATTAATTATAACTTGCGCCCTACGGTAACTATTGAAAATACCTTGAAAATAGTATCTTATACCTTCAGTGGTTCCCAAACTGGGAGCCGCGGCTCTCTGGTGCACCATCAAAACTAGCCAGGGGCGCCGCACACAGTTTGGGAACCACTGAGCTATTCCCGGATCGGACACAATAAAACTACAGCCAGTGGCGCCCCTGGTTAGTTTTGATGGTGCACCAGGGAGCCTTAGGCCAGAAATGATACTATGAGGAGGTATATGAAAACACAAATAAGACATTCAGTACAAAAACTGTGCACTTCTATAGATGAAAGCCTATTGATAGCTACAACATTTAGACAATAGGATGTAGAGAAAAAGAGAGAAAATAGTTTTGGTATGTAAAAAAAGCTATTTCCAGACAAATCCGCAACAGAAATATTTGCTTATCAATAAGATTATAATCACACTGTTCTCCCCATAGATATCAAAATGTTGGACTGGTTGGTTCAATATGAAAACTATTTTCATCTTGCTTTTGTCGATGAACTGCCATTTTTGTAGTGGGCTGTATATAGGTAGCCTCACAATTTGGACAAAAGGGAGTAGAGATAAAGAAAGAGGATGGGAGAGAAAGGTGGATATGCAAGACGAATGATGGAAGTGGTGAGGAAGGGAGACAGTGCTTTTGTAAGTGTCAGAGAGCACGACAGACAAAAAAAAGGGAGAGAGAGAAGTGTGCAGTGGATATGTGAGGAAAATCGTGGTAAGGGTAATAAAGAGGGGTCATTGTCTGAACCTTTGAAATTAGATAGTTGTAAGAAGTGATAGTGACAAAACTGTTTAAGAAAGATTGTAGAAGAAAGTATTTAGAGATGGCAGCTGCAATAGGATTACAGGAAGCATGGTCTCCAAAGGACTGAGAGTAGAAAAACAAGAATTGGCAAAGCCAATAGGTTTCACCTTTGTTTTTTCTTGTGCATTCTGTCTTACTAACTGGATAATAAATAGTGGGAAAAGGTTATAATAATGTCTGTTTTAAATTTGATAAACTATTAAAAGCTGTTTATGCTGTGATGTATGTTGAATTAATATCCCAAGGTTCCAAACTAGTAATTTGTACCTTATTTAATAAGGCATCATATTAGAGTACAGTAATGTGTAGTTAGTAAAGTGCCACTGCACCATTCAAATCATGCTCCTTTTAACTGCAAAGTAACCACAATTGTGACTGCCTGCTTAGTAGTAAAATATAGCAATATTTGGTGTTTAGAGGAGCTATGACACCTTGTGGCCCTGGTGCCACTGCACCTGCTGCACAATTGAAATCATGACCCTAGTGCCTGCAAGATAACTGCATTTGTGACTGCCTGTTTAGTAGTAAAATATTGCAATATTTGGTGTTTAGAGGAGTTATGACGTTTGTCTCGGTGGGGCTTGTAGAGCTTTTGGCCCTGGTGCTACTACACCTGCTGCACCATTCAAATCGTGACCCCAGTGCCTGCAAGATAACTGCACTTGTGACTGCCTGTTTAGTAGTAAAATATTGCATGTTTGTTGTTTAGAGGAGTTCTAACTACTTTTGGCCCTGGTGCCAGTGCACCTGCTGCACCAAATCACAACCCTAGTGCCTGCAAGATAACTGCACTTGTGACTGCCTGTTAATAAGTCACTGAGAGAATAACAATTCAAAATAAAATGTCGCCCAATTATACAAATGACTTTTCTTTAAAAATGAGCGAGTGGTAATTTAAGAAACAAACACACAAATAATTTTACAACTGTTATTTATCAGAAATGTAATTATTAGTTAATGAAAAACATAACTTAATGAGCCCATTCACTTGCTTTAAACCTGCACTCAATACTTCATTGCAAGATGGGCAACATCTTTGCACATATTTCAATGGGAATTGACTTGCGTTCAGTTCATCTTTTTGCATACAAACATTAACAAGTAACCAATGAACAAAAACCGGAAGGTGTACTTCAGGCACACTCCACCCAACGGCAAAAGCAGAACAGAAGAGCAGGAAGTGACCTGCTAACCAGTAAAGCAAGTAAAGTCAAGAGACGTTGGAGCGACATTTGAATGAACAAACTGGAAGTTCAGGTAGGTAAGGGGCAAAGTAGGGGTGCGTTCTGAGTCCCCCTAAGGATTTTTTTTAGTAACATAAGACTTGCGAAGCGCTGTGCAGGTGAAACCTAAAAATAGTTCCATAAAGTAACAGGACTGTGATGGTAAATAACTACATATCTTTTATTTTTATGGATCTTTTCGTTGTCTTTTTAGAAAGCCTTTTGTGTTTCTGTAACACCAAATATCTTATGTGAAGAGTGATTTGTGTAACCTCTCCATCATTGTCTTGTGACAATATATATATACATATTTCAGAATTCTGCACCTTTGAATTCCTGTTCAGGTCTGACATTCCCTTCTGTGTTATTACTCAGTGGCCTCTCGAGGTCAGGATTTGTGTCCCGAGTAAACAAATTATTGAATAAAGCATCAAAGAATGTGATGTTATAATAGACACTTTCAATAGCACCCTCATAAGGTTAGTCCAAGTGTAATAAGACCTACCCGATTGCCTTAGTTTTTATTTCCCTTTGCATAATTTTGCATGGTTTACTGAACAGGTGTGCACCACTCTACTGCAAAATGACATCTTTCCAGAGGAAATCACAATAGCATGTGGTAATGAATACATTTCATTGATTTAACCTTGTGCGTGTTCTGTTTAGATGTTACAGTTGATCTTCCTGTGTATGGCGAAGTGACGGTCGACATTGGGTATGGAGGAGCTTTTTATGCTTTCATCAGTAGCGAGAAATTTGGACTGGATATTTGTTCCTCAAAGACCAGGGATCTTGTTGATGCTGCAACTGCAGTGACTGAAGCAGTAAAAGCCCAGGTACGACTACCTCCTTTAACAATCATGTCCAGTAACTACTGCATAATTACACTATAGAAATTAGAGCTTTCATAAAACGTGAAACAGTTGTAAAGATTTGCGAAAAGTGCCCTAGTACATCGCTCCTTGCAGCTCACTGGCTTCAAATAAATAAAGGTTAAGAGTGATCAAAAAGCAATATTAACACCCTGTTCGGAATGTTGAGATTGTCTCAGCCAAGCAGAATGCTTGAGATGCTTGCCTTAACTACTGCTGTTTGCCTGCATTCCAGCTTCAGTGATAGTGATAGTGATAGTGAGCTTGCACAAAAGAGACAGGGACAGTTCTCCTATTGGTCAGCCTGTGTTGGTTGAAATTGGGTAGCAAAAGCCTATTAACCCGCAAGTTGTACAGATGTAACTTGTGGGCTAGGCAATTAACAGTAGTTAAGGCATTCTAGAGTTGGTGTTAACCTCTTAACAGTGAGTATTAAATGTCAATTACCTGCTTGTCTCCTTTTTCCCTCCAAGGCATTTATACGATATTAGAACACTGAAATGTTGCAAGCTCCATTGACGACAGTGGAGTAGCTCAGGGCCAATAAAGCGAGGCTCCAACATCCAAAGTTTTTCTTTCATTTTCTCCCTGTTTAATGTAGAAGACTCTACCCTCAGTGGGTGGAATGTTAGAATTGCCTTTCTCCCTCGGGCTATACCAGCTGGTAAAAACCCTCATGTCCCTGATAGGCCCTTACCAGTATAGCCTTCAAAAGCATTCTGTGTGAAACAAGCATGTGTTTTATAGCAGAGCATAGCATCATAGTCTACTAAAGCAGTTATGGTCACTGTATGAGCACTGACCACAGTACAGAAATGTCCTTCCCCACAAAAAGACTCGGAGGTACAGTGGAATGACATGGTATTTATCAGCAGTTAAGACAGAAGAAATCTGCAATGCAGTTGTGAACTGAAAGAACAGTCCAGTTAATTTTTTGACCATACCTCATCCAACACCCTGGAGAGACAAAATCCACAAGTGAGAGCTCTTGAATACTTTAGTGTGTCTGAGGTTGCAGTAAATATGATTATAGAACAGAAAAGTGCATTTCCAAGTTAAGATCAAATCTGCCATACATGACACATTGGGAGGGGGGTGGGGGAGCTGAATCTTTATTCTTCACTGGACTCTAGAAAGTGGAGGCATGGGCTCACAGGCATTGGTAAAACTAATGGTATTGCACCGACTGTGCCAAATAACAGTCTTTTGGCCTTATGGAGTTTGTCTGAATTGGTTGCTTTCCTTCAGTGAAGACCCAGCATATAGAATTAAACATGAGAGAGACTGAGAGGGTCACTGTTACCACTTTAGTCACTCACTGGCATTCTCCATTGAGACCACAAAGGGACAGAAGCCCTCCACTACAACTACTGTGGATCCTTCACTCAGGACAGGATTTAATTCTGTTTAGAAACTAAATAAAGAAGCACTAAATGGGAGCCAGTGAGTGGAAGAGGCATTGGAGGGACTGTTGAAAGGTTATTGAGCTGAACAGAAAATCAAGCCTAGCGCGGTCTAATGCAGTGCCGAGATGACATCCCCTGCCTGACACCATTCTCCATAAAATACAGACATTTCTTTTGAAATTAGTGAAACCAGAAGTGACTTTGAGCAAATCTACTTCTAAGCTGTGTGACTAGCCATATTGTTAATGGAGAAGAAACGCCCTAGATGTGAATGTACTTTACATGTTTCCCAGTCCTTGATCTCCTATCCTCTCAAGAAGAGCTCTCTAGTCCCTCATTAATTATATGGTCAAGGTACATGTGCTAGTCCTAGAAAGATGACTATCCCAGGAGACGAGACACAATTTAAAGGTTTCACATCTGAATTGTATTAAATATATCTGCTCGGGTTCCAGAAGCTAAATTTGGTTTATGGGAGAAACACAGATTTCCAGGGGAGTTTTAGCATCAACTGTAAAAGGCTAGGAGAACATGATGCACCTTTCAAAATAGGGAGGAAGGGGCAGGTTAGAAAGGCAGTTTAGAACTGCCTGTCATTTGCTGTCTCCCTGTACTGGTAAATAAGCAGTATTTCTACATCTGGATAGATCTGAAGTTATTTGAAGATGTATAAATAGGAGCTAGGCTTAGGCCTCATCCTTTCATCCCGCCTACGGTGAACTATATTTGTTTACCTTTGCCCTGCTTCTGCTGCTTGCGGAGTTTGAGCGGGGATGGTGAGAGGATCATAGTGTGCCTCAAGGTTAGGAGTGGAAAAGCCAGGGGCTGTGTAGTTGTCCAAATTAATAATCTGAGGGAGCACCATTGTTTCTTTACATTTCGTGTTTGACTTTAACTTCTTAAGTCACACCAGCTGTTGTCTCTGGAGTTTTCTGTTGTAGGCCAAACGCTTTGACATCTGTTCTGTAACCTACATGCTGCTACCCTACCCCTTGAGCTTTGGACCACAAAGAAATATCTGTGGAATATGCATCCCTTTCCTGTTGGGCCCACAAACTCTGCCCATCCACAATACTTATGCTTTCGTGTACCAGTGTGTTGTGTTGTGTCTGACCAGAGGCAACACGCTGAGTACATACAAGATTTCGTACATGACAGCCAATACCTGTTTCGAGGCAAATGCCTTTTCTCAAGGCATACATTTATTAAAGGCATGCAATATGAATCTTGGTGTTCAAAAGGAACTACTTATCTGTTTGATCCTTTTCACCCACAACCAATAATATCCCAATCACACAATTGTTTGGGACTTTCTTCCCAAATTTGTTAATAAAACGTTGCTTGTGAATCTGTAATTTTTAAATCCTCCCCCACACTAAAGGTATTAGGAATGCAGGCGTTTTTTCTTTTATCTTGGTTAAATTACTTGGTGCGTCTTCAACTAATTAAACCAAGATAAAAGAAAACGCTTTGTTGTATCCTTGAAGGGCTCAGTTAGAAGAACTGCACGGTCAGTGATCTGACACTAGGAGCAACATTGATAACCAGTGTGCTTCCTGTTTGGATGGGCACCACTGAGGTTCTGTTATACTTTCCCTTGGTCACTGTGGATATTTGAGAGTGAAAGAACATGTCCTGAAACCCACTCTTAAATTAGTTGGATTTTGCGTCTGAGATGGGCAGTAATGACAGGAAGATACCCTCTCGATGGGTCTCTGGCTTCCAAAGGATCAGAATGGATTTGGCCTAGCTTCATTCCAGAGAGATAATCCCTAATTTCAAGTGATATGGTCTTGTTGCCAATGGGCAAAATATTAATTACACCCCGGATAGGAACATGTTGGAAGACAACATCAAGACTGCAATTGTGAATGGAGAAGTTTTGAAAAGCAAAACGATACTACCTCAGTAGTAAGCTAACCAATCAGGGTTGGTTCCAGGGCCTGAAACCTACAATGCATGGGTGTCTGCAGCTGTGTATATCCAGGCACAAGTTGCATGTCTGCCAAGAGATCCCTCCAGAAAGGAAAGCTAGAATAGGAGTAGGCCGAAATGGAATCTAAGGGCATACACTGAATATGCACCATTCCAGATGCACATTATTCCTACTCCAGTCAGAGATGAGGACAAGTTCCCAGAGGCAGGCTTTATATTGAAGTCTTGGCCCCTATCGGAGGTACATGAGTTGTTAGTTGCTGGGGAACCATCTAGGGAGGAAATTGTGCAAGACAATGATGGAATGTCCTGTGCTGGTGTGCCTCTGGAAGGTAGTTCAGTAAGTATGGCTGGGGAAAATGAAAGAGGCTGGTAGTCTCTCAATACCACATTTGTTTACTGTTGCAGCTAGCCCACATAGTACCTTTGGTGTGACATCTGGGCATCAAGAAAACTAAAGATCCGCTGTCAACTCTGAACTACTGGCCAAGTATGGGTCATGACTTGGAAAGTTTCTGTTGAACTATCCTGGCTTTTCAAGGTCCACAAACCATACCTGGGGCCTGATTTAGAGTTTGGCGGATGGGATACTCTGTCACAAGAGTGACGGGTATCCCATCCGCTGTATTACGATTCTCACACGGTATAATGGGATTGTAATACGCCGGATAGTAACCATATCCCCCAAACTCTTAATCAGGCCTTAATTCATAATTGGCACCTTTGCTGATGGTTACTGTACCATATGAGCAAGCAGGAATCAACTTTGTTGGTTCCTTTGATATGCCTCCTCCACCGGCAACAAGCACATACTTGTAGTGGCTCATGCAACCAGGTATCCAGAGACAGTGCATTTGAGGAGCACTGCTTATTTTGTCAGACGGAGTGAGAGTGGCCTATCACTTTCTCCTACAACTCACCTCCTCAGATAAAAAGTCTATTTGAGTAATTCAACAAGACCCAGAAGAGTATGATGGGAACTCTATTTAAGCATCTCACAAGGAAGTGGTATCTCCTCTTGCTGTGCCTTCGATTTGCTTATAGAGAAATACTACAAAATGTTGTGGGATTTAGCTCTGTGAAGCTGCTCTTTTGGCATCCAGTCCGAGGACACTGACATTGATCAGAGAGGGCTTGCAGAGAAACCCCTTTAACGGTTATCTACAATGTAGTGGGTTATGCTTTGGATCTCCAGAGACTAATGGCAAAAAGTAAATGAAAGCCTTCAGGTCTAGCAAGAATTGATAAGGTAGTGTGGCGAGAAAGCTCTGCTGACTTTCTAACAGGAGGGTAAGGACTTTAGATCCTGAAGCCGATTTGCCCTCAAGCTCTGGAGGACAAATTTCAGGGCATTTAAACAGTTGTGAGGAAGCTTTCTGATATTATCTATTTGGTAATACAAATACCACATGGAAACCCCAATGGGTGTTCAGTGTGAGTCTGGTGAAACCATGCGTCTGCGAGGTTACAGATTTTCCATCCTCACAGTGGCAAAATAAGTCGGAGGACAGTGAGCCCCTCCCTTACTTGCTTCATCGGAATGAGAAGGGTGACTAAGTAGAGGGAGTCATGCTTGCCTCTAACCCAACACCAGGGTGCAAGGAAGTGTTGTGCTACTTTGTTCACCTCCTTTCACTCACCCTAGAATGAACGCCAATTGGTGTCCGTGACTTATCTTGCTGGGATAGCCTGTCTATACAGAGCCAAACGTAATTGGTCCAGGACTGCATCAAGACCAAGGTGGCCAGGATGATGGACCATGGTGTGGCTGTGTGCTTCCACATTCCATGGGAGAGTCCAGTTGTATTGGTACCCATAAATGCCTCAACTGACCTGCATTTCTGTATGGGCTAGCCAAGCTTTCCCAATACCGTAAGCTAGGTAAGAGTCTTCCTAGCCCTCAGAGGATAGTAGTGTAACTTTGTGTCCAATTATGAGGAAATAGTTGTATCCCTGAAAGCCCGGACCTCCAGAAAGCAAACCTGAAAGGTTACCTGGACGATGGAGTGTCAGATGCTTTTTTATTATTTTTTTAAAGCTGCACTGTGCAATTTGCCACTGCTTATGGTTTTTGACTGTGGCCATCTCCTCAATGTACAGATAGATACTTCTGATAAGGGTGATAGAGGAGTTCTTGTCTAGTTCAGTAGGAAGGAGGAGGACCATCCATCTGCCTTTATCATCCACAGATGTATTCCTCACCGTTTGAAACTGGGGGTGCTTTAAAAGAAGAATACTTTGCAGTTGGTGGCTACTTTCAAGATATACTAGTATGGGGCAAATTTGTCCATTGTCTCCAGGGTGTTGGCAGGAGCCAATGAAGTAGGTCGCAATCTCCAGAGTTCTTGCCCGGCTATTCCGTTTCCTCCAAATATCCTTACACCCATGTTACCTGAAGTATGAGTGGCTAATGGCATCACCAGGCCATTGACTTTACGGGGCATACAGCCATTTAGAGTACCTGATCTGCTTCAGTACAGGACTGCTGGAAGCAATCTTGTGAACGCTGGGTGTTAGCGGTCAATACCAGATTAAATCATAATCCACTAGTTCTCACCCTTAAAGCTTCTGAATACAGAGGTCAATAACTGACTAGCCTGCCACCAAAGTAGAGGAGGGGATTTTGACATCTCTTCAATATATTCCCCTCTCTTCCTTCCTCCCTCCCTCTGGCGCAGAAAACAGCAACCTGTAATGCGTGAACACTGTGAGGTGTATTACACATTGAAGCAACCCCAGGCCAGGAGGTGCAACTTGGGCATCAGCTTTGAGTAGTAGGTGTGAAGCAGGTTCAGAAGACTCACATCAATAATACAGAAAACCCACTCTAACAAGTGCCAAACCCATAGGTCATCTGCAATCATTGATAAATGAAAGGCTGCCAAAGATTGTACAGATGGCGGAGACACTAACTCATTGAGTCAATCGTGCATTGTTGACACCGCCAGCTAACCTTACTAAATCCAGCATGGTACACAACCCATACAGCAGGAAATGCTCGTCAAGATGAGGGAATCAATTAGGACCACCGGAGAGGCACTGGTCGCATAAAATGACATGGTAGAAATGGACATAACAATATCAAGAGAAGGCCAAAGTAAGCTCTTGGACTGCATTAACAAGTAAAATACATATTGGCAGAGTTACTAGCAAACACCAACATCCTACAAAACAGGTCCTGGATAAACCCACTTAAAAGGTGATAATCCTGGAATGCAGAGCTTGAGAGTCTGAAGGGAGGTCCTGGTACAGAAACACTTGAGTGGTGGGTCTCCAGGAGGGAGTGGAGGGTATGGACATAGGCACTTACGTAGAACAAAGTTGACTGAAGTGGCACCCCACTATGTACTGGAGAACATTCATCAGATCCCAGGGTGATGTATGTCACTGGGCTCCCCTCCAAGACTGGTGGTCGCCTGCCTACTCCCCTACTGGGCCAGAGATGTCATACTTCAGATGGCCCTTAAACTCGGACAAATAAGAGTGATTTTTACTAGAACACTCTGCAGTAGCACAATGCAAGCTGTCATTGTTCCTGGACACTTTGGATTCTTCTATATTTTACTGTTCTCCACATAGCTGAAAGTCATAACCGGCTAACAAGGCCAGTTCTTCACACGCTCCAGGAGGTGCAGGACTGGCTTGATTTAAACACTGCAGGCACAGAGAGAGAAATGAATTTTACCCACCACTTCCAAAACGTCAGAGACAAAGTAGACCTTCTGACACAATGTGAAAAAAACCAGTGCAGAGGCAGACAGCAGTGGTGGAGGCAATGAGCAGCCTCCAGGTGTGGTGTTCACCATAAATGACCCAAAAGTCTACGTCAAGCAGTGCAGCCTCTAGTCAGAAGTTTCCCTGAATGGTGATCCAGGACTGCTGGTCGTGATGCCAAAGACAGCAGATGAGCTGTGACATCTCCCCTCAGTACACCCATCAGATGGTGGGCAATATGAATACACTCGAAGGGAAGTAACTATTTCATGGGGGTGGGGACAGCGGACGGAAGGGAGAAAAAAATCTAGAGTGCAGACTTTCCTCTCTAGATTTTTCCTCTCACTTTTGAGGTGGGGACTAAAGGTTTATTTTGGTTTATATAGGACGGAGTATGTTCCTTTCTCTATTCTTGGGTTGGGGTTTTGTTTGGTGCGGATTCTAAGGTGCTACAGAGGTAAGGGGCTTCCCAGACATGGAGAAACCTGGGACAACCCACGATGAACTGTGTGCTAATCAGAGTTAGGAACAGAATATGCTTCAGTAACTACATGTTCTAAAGCATCTCACACAAACATATGCAGATGACAGAGGTGAATAAGTACAGTTTTTTCACATAAAATGTCTGAGGTATAGATTCAGCAATGAAATGGTTTAAGATTCACTATTATCTCAAATACAAGGATGCCCAATTGGGGTTCCTGCAAGAGAGCAATCTTATGAGGCAGAAAATTTGTAAATTGTAACACAGTTGGAGGGGGCAGACCTTTGTCACAATGTATTCAGTATAGTTGAGAGAACTCTAATCTGGATGAAACATGGAATACAGTTCACAGTCAAAGAGGTACTCCTTGATGCACTGTAGATGGGTGGTTTGCCCTCGTTAGAGTTTAACTGGTACTATGTTGCACTTATGCCTGAATTCAGACCAGTCTCATTTTTTGGCATTGATATTTAAGATAGTTAGCAAGGTGGTCTGACCACCCAATGTTCATCTGAGTGAACTGCAACTGTGTACTTGATATAAATCTAGATAATTCACATCAAGCATTGAATGAGGCATATGTGAGGAAGATGGCCAAGTGATTCATCTCATGGATGGGTAATTTGGATTTCTGGACACTTGGAGATTGCTGCACTGGGGAAAGAGGCTACTCCCTTTCTTGTCTGTCCATGGTATACATGTCAGACGTGATCACAATTTGTGTTCCGCTTCACTACCATCTGAGATAAAACAATCTGAACACATAAGTATCACCATAATCCACAACTCAGTGTATTTATGTGGGGCAGACACACCCCACTCATCCCAACATGAAAATTCCAGGGTGTTGTGTTAGAGGATTGGTCATTCAGGGAATCTAGAGGCAAACAAATGCAGTGCTACTTCTAGGAGCATGAAGGCTCTGCCTCTAATAATATGGTTGAATAGGAGGCACTTAAGGTGGTAGCCAGGTGGCACTGCATTAGTGATGAGTGTCCAAAAGAAGCAAAGAGAACTTTACACTAAATACCACAGTATGCTGCGTAGAGCAGGAGGTAGCCATAGTATCTCGAACCAACATAAATTAAACGAGGTGGGGAAGAAGCATGCCTCCCTGATTGAAAAACTATGATGCCACAATCACACCAGCTATATCACTAGGACACTTGTAGAGTGTGCCAAATGTGGGTCGACACTTAGCCTTGTTAATTAAATCTGAGATGGAGAGATCACTAAAACACATGGGCATGTGTATCTGGAGAGTGAAATACTCCCTTAGCTTCCCTCAAAAAATTGGGAAACATTACAATCCCTGATAACTGCCAACAAAGTGAAAGCAGCGATTAGGGTTTTGTCCCTTAGGAAGAGGTCACATTTGCATTGCTTTCCAATAGAATTGACAGCGTGTTCACTGACTTGGTGGCAACTTACTTGGTACTAATGTATATGGCTGCATATGGACCAGTATGTAGTGACGATGGAGGTGTTATTGACGTCACTACTGAACCCCTGCAGAAATCACATGGATATGGCCACCTGCCAAGCACTATCTATGCTGAACACTGGCTACAAAATTTGGAGCAGAATCTTTGTGACAGACTATATCACATACAGCCTTTCTGGCCCACCCATAGGAAAATGGGTTTACTCCCAAATAAACACCGCCCAGAACATTAGGGGTTTGTTCGAAGTGATTGAATGAGCATCCGCACAAACCCCTTATACAATGGTAATTTTTACTGTTTTAGAAAAAGCATTTAAAAGGTTGAGTTAGCAGTACTTGTTTGCGGTACTCAGGCACCCTTTCAGGGGGAGGTGGACCAATGGATTTCACACTTGTATACTAACCCTAGAGCTAGAGTTAAGACCGGAAAGATGATATACATGCTGTTTGAAATACACTGCAGCACTAGACAGTGGTGTCCGCTCTTGCCAATGCTATTCGCGCTGGCACTAGAATCCTTTGAAAACATTGCCCGAAGAGAGGAACAAGTGAAGCGTTCCAAACCAGGATGGGGTACACACCATATTGTTTTATGCCAGTGACTAAGGATTGGCGGGGTGGCCCAGTCCCTGCAGTGCCCTCCCTTGAAGACTTAAGATGTTTAGTAGGTTGTAGGGTGATTTGGGCAAAGATGTAAGCCTTTCCCATGGGGACGTACTTGCTGAGTATATTACCACAATTGGGCTTCACATGGGAGTCAACCACATTCCTCTATATAGAGATCCAAATGTATCAATCTGAGTATAATTTCGTGGACGGGACTGTAAAGGGTTGTGCGTAATTCTGAAAGATACTACCCATAAATGTTATGTAAAGGAAACCTCTTACCAAGATGGTAATGTTACCATGCCTCCTGTACCACTTTACTAACCTCCAAATATCGGTTCTCTGTTACTACCTCTAGGAGTTTGAACACACTTGGGTGAAAACAGACTGCTAATGCAGAAAATACTAGGTGGTATCTTACCAACCTCTCCATGAGAGACAGGGCAGAAGTGTGAACCCACTCCCTCGGCTGCTGGAAATAGTGTAAAAATAGGACCTGATTAACACGACTGTATGTTCCTGCCATGCCACTAGTGGGACTGTCAAAGCCCACCAAGTTATTTCACAGCTAAACAGATGGTGGAGCCTTGGACCGACATGGAGACGTTAGGCAACTGCTTCTCAGTACAGGAAATAAAATTATGGTCAGACTTAGCGGAGGGTGGCACGCTTCATGTAGGCCAGTTCCTTCCATATGGTGTAATTAGGGAGGCAATATTTGATAAATGGGAAGCTGCGGATGTCGAACCCTGATGCACGACCCAAGACAGCCACTGTTCGCCTCAGATAAAAGCAGAGAATACTCGTCCCTGTTGGACACGACAAAAGGGTACCTGACCAGCATTAAATGGTAAACAGACGACTAAAGGGACTGGAAGAAAGCCTTGAAGTATAGAGGTAGTTTCCAGGAACACAGGGTTTAACTATATCCATATTATTTCCTACACAGAGGATATCTAACTCAAAAAGAATTACCAAAATGTATAGGATAGATAACAGAAGCTGCACCTAGTGCACACAACAAGATGCGGGCTTCATACATATGGTATGGGAAAGTCCCAGACTTACTCAATTCAGAGAGAAAGTCCACAACCAGTAAGCAATTTTGTCTCAGGCAGCCCTCCCATGCAGCACAAACAGCAGAACTGCACCACAAGTTTTCACTTTACTTATTATTTCCATTATGACCTTATCCATGCATAAAATTATTGTTAGCCACCAGAACGTATGTATTGGGAGGATAACTTACTATTCAAGTATTTGAACGCTAGGACTACTGATCATTGAACACAGTGTGTGGAGCACTTGAACCCGTCGTGTGCCCCTGCTCTGCTTTGTTGGATGAGCGTAAAATCAGGCTAGGACGCGAGTGGAACAGTCTGGCAGTCAGTTTGTGTCGGCAGGATATCATTGCTTCCCTCAACCTGGATAATACCTCTTTAAACATCCTGCTGACCAAATTTGTCTCCCTTGCAATCAACAGGCTCAGTCGCCCAAGGGCACTACGGGGTGGAGGGGGTGTTGGGAACGGGAGGGCTCTGCTTCCTCCTCCGGCATTCCCTCGCAGGCCTGGGCCAGCATCCGGGAGAGTCCCCTGGCACGTAGAGCCACTGCATGCAATCGCCTGTCCAGAGCTCTAGTGCATCCACAAATATGATCCCTGACCACTCCCACTGTCACAGTAGCCCCTTTACCCTTGGACTCTAGTACATCCATTAGCATGAGTGTTTGTCCCCTCTGCCTTGAACACTGTGAGATTGCATTTTCTCCTCCCAGCTGTCATTGTTTCACCCCTGCCACCAACATGAGGTGTTTATTCTTTTGTCATCGGATGTTGCGAGATAGTTTCTCTCATTCAAAATACAGTTGCCACCCATGGAACACTGTGGGGGTCATTCTTACTTTGGCGGGCGGCGGAGGCCGCCCGCCAAAGTAACCCCGTCAGAACACCGCACCGCGGTCGAAAGACCGCTGCAGTGATTCTGAGATTTGCCCTGGGCTGGCGGGCGGCCGCCAAAAGGCCGCCCGCCAGCCCAGGGCAAATCAACCTTCCCACGAGGACGCCGGCTCAGAATTGAGCCGGCGTAGTGGGAAGGTGCGACGGGTGCAGTGGCACCCGTCGCGTATTTCTGAAATACTTTGTGGGGCCCCGAGGGGCCCCGCGGCACCCCCTACCGCCATCCTGTTCATGGCGGGTTTCCCGCCATGAACAGGATGGCGGTAGGGGGTGTCTGAATCCCCATGGCGGCGGAGCGCGCTCCGCCGCCATGGAGGATTCAGAAGGGCAGCGGTAAACCGGCGGGTGACCGCCGGTTTACTCTTTCTGACCGCGGCTGAACCGCCGCGGTCAGAATGCCCTTCGGAGCACCGCCGGTCTGTCGCCGGTGCTCCCGTGGCCAGTGACCCTGGCGGTCACCGGCCGCCAGGGTCAGAATCAGGCCCTGTGTGTTTTTTATTTCGTGTCAGTGACATCAGTGTTATGTATTCTTGTTAGATGGCATTTTTTAGTGAACGATCCGCCGGTATTATCCATTGCACCAGCACTTTATACGAGAGTTCTGGAGATCAGTATTCATTTACCGACTCCGGTACGTTTTTTTTAATGTGTCAGATGATCATTGTGTTAGGTAATCCTGCAGTACTGCACTTTTTTTACCCAACGAATTGATGCCCTTATTGGATCTGGCACCAGCACCTTGGCGCAGGCTCGGGTGTCCTCTTGTCATTTTCTCCTTCCAATCAGACGACCGTCCAATTTGCCCATTAATTCCATCTGAACAGCTTCGCCTGATTGTGCTGCTTATTAGGTTTTTGACCTACTACGTTAAATTGACCAGGCATCAAAAGGACTGCCTTTGCTTGTTTTGACGTTTTAACCTGCGTGTGTTCTTCTCTACAACTCAAGATCCTTTTTATTCTGTATGTGTTTCTCAACAATTGTAATGGGTTTAATTAACTACATACAATAAACATATATATATATTTTTTTTTAAAGTAAATAAAATAAATAAACAGTGTGTGCCCTGCACAGGAGATTGTGTTTATGGACACTGGGACCAACTGCGGCCCCCCTTCTGTTTATTTACCCTGTGGACTAGTGGCCTCCCAGGGACTGTGACCAGGCACCTGGCACTGAATGTTGCCCCATCATCCCTTTATTGTCTTAACGTTTGCCACTATTGAGTAAGCCCTTCTTACCATTTTTGGTGGTTTGTGTGGTTTCATGGCAGGTGCAGTGAAACTTTGTAAAGAAACTTTGTAAAACTTATGGTAACAGTAAAAGAACCACAAATCACTGCTGTTGATACAGGCAGACACATTTTTTTATTTGAAGAGTAGTAACGTGTTTTTAGTCTGTAAAACCAGCTACTGTTTGGCTTGTGCATTCCCCAGCGAATTGCTTGGGCTGATTAAGATACCCCACGCTCACAGCCACACCGTTAAGATCATCTCCATTGAAGTCATCAGTAATTAGTGAGTCTTGGCCCAGTGACTACTCAATGGGCAGGTGACCTTTGGCTGTACTGATAACATGAAATATAGCGCTGAACATGTGCTATAGCGGAGTTTGAGGTCATTCGTCAGGTTAGAAATGAGCAAGAGATTTCTGGTATTCTTTGTTCATCATTTTGTCTTAAGTGCTTTCTTTTTAAGCATCTTTAGAAACAAATCCTTATTGAGTAATAGTACTGAGTTCTGTGTATCTAACTCTTATCTTCTTGAACAAGCCTTGCCATGCTGTGCCTCAGTACCATTGAGAGTCCAGTGTTAAAGGGGATTATATATATATAAGATATATATATATCACTTTTATATGTGGGTCTGGTTTTCCTGGGGGCCGATTGCAGCCCCCAGGGAAACCAAACATGCACTGACAAAAGTGATCTATATATATATCTTATATATATATATATAATATAGATCTCTATATAGCTATATCTATCTACATGGATATATCTATATATATATATATATATATATATATATATATATATATATATACCTATATATATACATAGATCTATCTATAGATATATCCATGTAGATAGATATATCTATCTACATGGATTGGTATATCTATATATAAATATATATATATATATATATATATATATAGATCAGTATTTGTTTTTGGTAGTTGTAGGGTTTCCTTGGGGGCCAAAATGGCCCCCAGGGAAACCCTACAACTACTAAAAAAAAGATTGCCCCCACAGGGGGTCGCCCGTTTTCCGAGGGGGGCCGACACCCCAAGTGAAATCCCTGGTGTCTAGTGGCGTTTCCTGGCCCTCGATCGCAGCTGTGCTGCGATCGAGGGCCAGGAAACACGTTCAGGAAGGCCTCGTATGAAAGGGGAGAGCCTCCCCTTTCATACAAGCCCTTCCCGAACGTGGGGAAGGCCGTTTGGGGCCGTTTTCCCCATTGGAGCAGGAAGCGTCCGGAAAAAAAACAACACTGTGACATCAGCGCCGTCACAAAGGGGCGGGTGGGGGGCGGGGGAGACACGGAAGCTCTTCCGTGTCTCCCAGGGCTTTAAAAAAAAAAAAGAAAATCCTCGGGTGCGACACACCCGAGGATTTTCAAACCCCCTCCCTGGTGTTGGCCACTGCTTGTGACCCGCACCAGGGAGGTAGTGCGGGCGTAGGCCAGTGGCCGACGCCCGCACTAAAGGGGTTAATGAGGTAGGTCGCAAATTGCAACTCACTACGATTCACTGCCTTTAGAGGGATAGTCGGCTTCTGGGTCAGCAGACTATCATTGCAGTGATTAAATTTAAAAAAGCAATCTTTATTTATTTTTTTAAAACTAGCCCGTTTTCCGTTAAGAAAAAGGGGATGTGTTTACAAAAAAATAGATACATTTGTAAAACATTGTTTTTAAATAGGCCGGGTCCCACAGGCCACTGCCTACTCCTAAAAATGTTTTTTGACCATTCACTAAGAGAACAGGGTCCCCTGATGATATTTCCCCATTTGCAAATGAGTTACCACCATCTTTGACATGTTAGCAAAACTTTAATGTTTTGCAACCACAGTTCATTTGCAAAGCATTAATACTTACCATAAGGAATCACTATTTGGAAGGAATGCCCTAAACATACCCCTTCAATAACGATTCCCTATGTTTTCCTAAACCATTTAGTGATTTGGTAACGTATTACAAAATTGCCAAATGAGTTTAGTACATTCAGAAACCACATTTCCTTGATGCAAAAAATGTGATTCACTGAAACACAGAGTTTGCTACAAGAAAATGCATTAGTACATCTTTCCGTAAGAGCTTTAAAGCATGTAAATGTAGTAAATACGACATACATTTCAGAATTATTCAGTTATATCAGTTTTGCAGCTTAACATGTAATACTGTTCCAATTGTGATGTTCCTGTCTACTTTTTTTCTGTTGTAGGTTAAACTGCACCATCCAGACAGTGAAGATCTTGCATTTCTCTATGGCACTATATTAACAGATGGCAACGATGCATTTAGTGAACAACCAACTTCCAACATATGTGTTTTTGCTGATGCACAGGTAATGTCACTTTAATTTTCGTGCATTCTCTCTACTGGCTAATACCTTTCTTTGTATCCTCTTCAGGAACATGTTATTTTAATGTTTTATTTAAAAGTTTTTGTCCACTACTGTCCATTCAAGGGACAAGCAAAAAAATATGTTTTTCAAAGCAGGAAGGATCAGATATTTCTCCAAGCTTAACGCTGATTTTAACTTTTTGCATGACATCTGAATTAAGTACCCTGAAGTAATTTGTAAGTTGGGGGATAGTGGCGTTGATGATGTTGGCCTTCATCAACTTCGGGAAGCTTTTATTATAAAGTTTGTCAATTTTGAGAAATTCTGTTTGTTCATGACATTTAAAAAATTATAAAAATGTTCAGCAAAGGTGTGCAACGGTGAGTGGGAAGAGGGAATGAGTGTAGTTGCATGCCAGGTGCTCTCACATTTTCCAGTGTTTTGTGACATAGATACTCTGGATTTGGACAATCTTCATTGGATATGGAAGATGATTGTAATCTGGTGATAGTCCTGCTAGGTGACCTTGTTAAAAGGCACATAGGCATACAGTCCCAGTCTGAAGTCTCACCCTGATATTTATTGAATGGATCTCGGCTAAGGATAGGAGCAAATTCCTCTCAGGACTCTACTCATTAGATTCTGTATTGGGTGACTTAAGGAGGCATGAGAGCATGTGAGGCCTATGAAGTTTGAACGCCCCTTTCGAAGGTAGATATAGTGCATTAGTTTGCAAAGGTGTGTATCTTCTAATACAGGACCTTTAATGGCAGAGAAGGAAATGTGTGGTCTCAAGAGCCCTTTCATTTATTCATTTAGCAGCCCTATCATTTCAGAAAGGAAAAACGTTGCACAAGAGGTCAATTTTTGTACACAGCACAGTGTTTGAAAGGGGTGGCAAATGTAGATGCTTTGTTTAAAGTCATTGCTTGGTGTGAGTTTGTTTTCTCTTAACAAAAAAAACCAAATGGCTCCAACAGTGAAGAAACCTTGTTCCAGTGCATGCTTTTTCTGCATTTTTCTTTCCGGGATCTGCCTTGCACCGCATGGCAAACATAGTCCGGGAAAATTACCCCTATTAACACTCTACAGCAGCACCCCTGGACCTGTCAATACAGAAGATTAAAATTTTGTTAATCACAGGGGCTGCAGAAAAGCATAAAGCTGTCAGCCTTATATTACAACAATGGCACCACAGACTCCACAAATCCAAGGAATTTGGTTCTACAGCCAGCTATATAAAACAATGTATAACAATGACCTTTCTGGACCTGTTAATACATAAGATAAAAGTTATGTAATCACAGGAGGCCAGAAAAGATGTATGTATGGTTTGATTTTATGTGCCCTCATGTTGTAGCAATGTCTCTGTGATATTCATAAATTTTATAAATTTAGTTACGACTTGTGGCTGTTCACTCTTTAAGCAGAATGTTATTGCTTGGCAACAGCTGTGACAACTATCAACTGTGAATATTACATTTGTTACCACAATCTATAGGAAATATATTTGCAAGGCATTTTGTTTTTAGGTTTTCCTTTGTGTAAGCAAATTTGTTTTGTGGCTTTACCATTGCTTTCAGGCTTTGTAAAAAACAGTAGACATTTCCGGATCTCATAGAGGCCAAGAGAGACTAAGGCAAAATGTAAATAATGACTCCAGTACAGAATGCAGAATAACGCACCTTGAAGTACTGAAGCCATTATTTGCATTTTACCTTAGTCTCTCTGGACCTCTATGAGATACGGAAATGTCTACTGTTGTTTACAAAGCCTGAAAGCAATGGTAAAGCCACAAAACAAAGTTGCTTACACAGAGGAAAACCTGCCTTTAGGAAAAGACTTCATGCTTGAACAGTCATCAACTCATATAAATACGCACATCCCAAAAAAACAAAATGCCTTGCAAATATATTTCCTACAGATTATAAACAAAACCAAATACACCTGAGAAGCATAAGAACCTGTAGACTTTGCGATCACGGATTATTATAATTTGTTCACATATTATGCATTTGCCCCTTTAGAGCTTGAGAAAAAGAATGTGGGAGCCTAAACTGAGATCTATAGGTGTTACACTGCATGAGATTAAGAAACCTTGCACGTTTTTCTGGGAATGCTTCTGTACAATAAACCAGTGAAGGGATTAGTATGTATTTGTGACTGCAAGGTAAGGTAAGTTTATTTTTGCTTATTTAAAACCATTGCAAACCGCTAAAACACATACTACTTCATCATTGAAATAGGCAAAAAGTGAAAACTAGGCATACTGTGGAAGACAGCATTGATAAAACCTGTCACCTGGCCCTTGAATCAAATCAGCGGCCTAGAAATTAAAATTAATAGTAAAAGTACAATTCTGCAATGTCACATATAAGAAAAGGCAAAAGTTATAAAGCCAGCAACATTTGTTTTAAATAGTTGTGCGAATTGACAGTTGAGCAACTGATCGGTCTCTGCCATTGTAGATCTGTACCTTATTTGCTTGATTTAGCTGATTAGTGCAAGATTAGGAAGGATTTTAAGACCTATCTACTAGCCTTGAAAAAAGGTGCCTAGGATTTACATTTATAGGAAAGAAAGAGGATAGTCACTGAAAGTAGTATCTATACGATTCCACAGTGCTATGTACAATAAGAGGACTAAGGTGGAAAGACAGACACCTTATATGATTGATTGTGCAAATTAGCAATTAGGTATTTGATTGCTTTGTACAATTAATGAGCTCGTTCCTTGTTAGCTGAATTTAATAGGCAATAATTTGTTAAAGTCTCACAGTGGCATAAGCCGGTGTATTTCCCTGGTATGTCATTGCAGGGTAGAGCCATTTGGGCAGTCACTCAATGTTGTAAAAGAGTCTGACGCCCTTGACTAGAGTGTGTGTGTGCTTAAGCCCCATCACTAGCTGGAGCAGATCAGTACTGCCGGCTGTTGTTCAGGTCCTCCAGTGTCCCACCACAGCCTTTCAGGTTGTTATCGACAACACTCAAAAATCTCACAAGGTGGCAGGTTAGCTGAACTCCACTGTCCGCGAAGCATTCTTTCACTGCCTGTCTGCTTGACCTTATTCCCCGGATGTTAGAGATGGGCCTCAATAGCTGTCTATGGTCTTGCATCAGATTAGGACATCAGTACAGCAAGTGTATCATGTCCTCCTTTGCTGCCCCACACAGGCAGCAGTTGAATGTGTGTTTTGGGTGCTTCCAAGGCAGTAGGTGCAGCAGGGAAGGTAGGACGCTAAGACGATGCCATAGAGATGTTTCCTTGCTTGCTCTAGAGAATCCTGTCCCTAGATAGAGTTGTGGGGATGCCGTAAAATATGTAAGGAGTATGAGCCATCCATGCGCCCTTCTCAACGGTAGTGCTCTATCTCTAAATTCTATCTTTAAATTCTAAAGAATTTTGCTTTAACAGTCTTGTTGACCTATTGCTTGAAGCTATTATAAAGCCCTGACGCCTCCCAAGTTTCATGGAAGCCTAATAGTTCAATGGATTCTTGAAGGTATACCCTCGCTGCAGTGCTCTTTTGGGCTGCAGTTCATTCCACAGATATGTATTAAGGGTGCCAGGCTCCCCTTTCTTTATCTTAAACCAGCTCTTGATGTATGCTCCTCTGCGTAGTCCGAATTCTTATCTTGCATTTGCCGCCATAAGTGATCATAGGAATGAGTTTAGCTCGTATTACCTGGATCAGAATAGTCAGGCTTGGACCGGCTGTTTTATTCTTAAGATTTTTTAAGGCCACTTCTGCTGCGATTCCTCATCTTTTCAGGGCCTCTTCCTGTGGAATGTACGTGCCTTTAGAGTCTATTGTGACCCCCAGATATTTGTACTTGTTTGCTGTCTCTAGTCGTGATCCTCCAAGAGGCCAGTGATATTTTATTACGTGATACCCTTATTTGATTTATTTGCATGATTTTGATTTCTCAAGATTTATATTCAAGCCATTTTTAAGGGACAAGTTGTAAGTGGCATCTAGTGAACGTTGGAGGCCGACTGGGGTTTGGCTGATTATCAAAAGATCATCTGCATATCATAAATTCGAGAGTGTATAACCGCTCATCATTGGACTGTGAGAGTTGCAATGATCCAGTTCAGAAGGCAAATGCGCCATAAAAAGATTGAATAGAGTTGGATCCAATGCGCAGTCTTGCTTAAGACATTTTGAAGTTGAAATTCTTTATGACAGATGATCACCTTAACTCAGTTTGATTTGGACCCAAGTATCAGTATGTAGAATAATCAATTGAGTCAAGAGAGCAGTCTGAATATCTCTTTTAACAAGCTCAATGTGATCAAATGCTGAGGAGTAATCAATTAAACAAACATATCATGGTGAGTGGCAGCATCTGTGGCATCTATCAATAGGGAGAGTGTCAAAATGTTTGTGGTTGTGCCCACATGCTTACTGAACCCAGTTTGATTGTGCGTGATAACTGCATTGTCCTTCACCCAGTCTAGCAGCTCTTCTAAAATAAGGGCAGCATAATACTTTGCATCATTATCAATTAAGGCAACCGACCTGTAATATTTTGCTTCATTTTTGTTGCCTTTTTTATATATGGGTGAAATTATCAACCCCCTCCAAGATGCTGGAATGCAACAGGTTTGTTTAAAGACTGGTTTAAGGGCATCTGCCCAGTAATCGAAGTCCAGTTTGAAGAGGAGCAGTGGGAATCCATTTGGGCCTGGTGCTCTCTACCTGCCTGCCTTTTGCAATCCTGTTTTTAATCTGCTTGCTTGTAGTTGCCATTATGAAGCGTGGCTGGTCACTTTTTTGACCTCAGTTTCCCCAGTCTCTGTATAAACAGTTCTCTCCTCCTTCTTCTTTAGCCCTGTCCGGTGGTTCTATGTTGAAATGTTTTGTGAGATAACTAACCCAATCGTCCTCTGTCACAAGTGAGTTGCCCCCATGACCTGTTGTATTTTGTTGTATTTTGTAGGCTGTTGATCGTATGCCAGAATCTGGCACTGTTATTACTTTTGATAAGATTAAATAGTTTGGCCCAGAGCAGATCTTTGGAGTCCCTTTTCAGGTGCCATAAAAGCTTTCTTTTGGTAGCCTTTAGTTGCCGTAATTCGTTTAAGGTGTTCATATCTAGGCCAACTGACCGAAGCCTCCGTAGGGATTTGTTTATTGCTGTTTTGAGGCGCTGAATTTGCGGATCATGTATCATAGTAGGTTGCTTGCCTGTCAGGTTTTGCAGTTTTTTACCTATCGTCAGTCGGGGTCTATCTCTGGTTGAGTAAGAAATCCCTAGGGCTTTGATAAAACTTTCCCAGCCGGCGATGATATCAGAGCTTGTTTCTCCCCTCACAAAGACTTTGCCACCGACAGCAGCCACTCTGGATTATCATTCCTGCATTTTATCCCTTTGCTGTTAACGATATATAAAGAGATAGGCTCTCCTACTGACTTATTTATGGTTACACCTCATACTCTCTTTGTAGTTTCTTGTGGCAGGTGGTCACTGCAGTTGTTTGCTCCCAAGCAGTAGTCACCTATTTTCCCGATCATTGGTAGAGATACAAAGGTGTAATCTATTAAGGTGCTACCTATTGCATTGTGGAACGATGCTATGGGGGATTGGCCCCGGGAAAGCGGCCATTCGGTGCACATAGATTTAGATGTTCAATGTCCGTTGTTTAAGTTTTTCCCTGTTGTGTTAAGTCTTCCCCAGCTATCACGTTCTTGCACTGGGATGTTCCATGCCGACCAGTGTTCATCCAGAAAATGATCCTTTTCGGGCAGGCCTGACAAATACATGTTGAAATCCCCTGATAATAAAAAGCTGGGTGTAAATTCCATCGTTATTAGCTTTATTAGTTCTCTCAGAAGTATTGCACCATTGACCTTGTCGTGCAGGTGCAAGTACACATTTACAATTATCAGCAGCCCATTGCTGTTGTCACTCCTTAGGTCCACTTTAAGTGCTTGCATAGCATTTGTAGTTGTGGATTTAGTATCAAGTAGTTTTGAAGCATTCATGGTCTTTATAGCAGTGTAGATTGCCAATCCTCCTTTTTGATGCCCAAATTTGGCACCTTTCACCACAGAAAGCAGATGCGTTTTAAATCCTTGTAAATGAGGTGTTGATCCAACCATGTTTCCGGCAGTAGGATAAGGTCGAAGGTTTGAAGGTAAGGCAATAGCTGCATGTCCGCTAGTTTATTTCTCAGGCTGTTTATATTCCAAGAACCGATTCTTAAGTGCATGTTAGCCTTTGAATATGTTTCTGGACCAAGGAAGGGGTGTGCCGGTTGTTTATTGTTCTAGCTAGCCAATGCCAATCCTCTGGCAGCCAAGCAGCTGTGTTGACATATTTAACCCCCCAGACTCCGATATTTCCCTTACGCTCAGGGGATGAACTCCGTGCTCCTTTCAGGACGGACTGAGGCTTCTCACTTGTACAGGGGGTTGGTGGGCCAATTGATCTTTTTGCTTTGATATTAATGGTTCCAGATAGCCTGTTTTTCGATGGAACGGTAACTTAATCCCCCAGGATTCCAATTGCCAGTGTTCATCCATGACCCTCTTTGCTTTTCCCAGTGTAGTGAAGGTAACTTTTGTCACCTCATGTGCAAAGATGTTCTTTTACTCTTTAAACTTAATGAATTCAAGGTTGCATGATCTTATGTTCTCCAGGCTTCTAATTGCTTTTAGTAGTCTGAGGATATTTCCTCTGCTGAGGATGTCCTCCCTACCTCTGGATTTATATTCTGGGATGAACAGGATTGTACGGGTTCCCTGTTGTTCTTGCACAGTTTTTGGGCTATTGGGTTGTCCATCTGATGTTCCCGACTTCTGTTTTGCTTCCTGAAGACCTTCAGAGGTTATAGTTTGTATTTACACTAGCATTGGACAGGCCTCGTTTAACCAAACTGGCACACCCTTTGCAGCACTTGTTGTCAATGTTTCCTGCTCGGTGCAATCCCTGCCCTTCTCAATTTCTTCAGCCGTGCTTGTGGACGTACTTGTAGTCATGCCTGATTGTCGCAAGTTATTTCCTAAGTTCATTATTTCTGGTGTTCTCGCCAGAGGGCAGTTTACCTCTAGAGTACTTGTGTGACTGCAAGCACTAGCTCAAGAGAACAATTGTTAATTGACCATACCAAGGCGCTCAGAGTAAAACTTGATGATTTTGCCCTTTGGTTTTAGAGATGAGAAGTGCTGAAGTAAGCTCTTGCTTTTATTCACTGAACCAACTACCTAGATATTTGAAGTGTGTAGCTCCATCGACTAAATTTTCGTTTAACTATCAGAAGCCATTTTTGCCTAGTTTTCTGCCAGGTATTTCAACTTAAAGCTTATTATATAATGGCCGTATAATCCGTTTTACAAAAAGTGTTTGAGACCTTGATTAACATCTTGCGTCCGAGTATAGTGTTATTTACAAGAACAACATTGTTATCATACTACAGATAAGTTACGTGCTTATTACCAATTATAGGAAGATGAGAGTTCACTGTATTAAGGTTTCCACTTAAGTCAGCTGTATATGAATTGAAAGACAAAAGGGTAAGCACATGTGCTTGGTTGAAGCCTCCACTCATGCAGATGTTTAACGAGGCATTCCTGTTTAAGTCTAACTTAACCATGACCCAGGAGTTTCTGTAGAGCATCTGGATGGCACGCCGTACTATTGAAGGAGAGGCTTGTTGCTTTAGTTTTTGCCATAGATGGTTTGTGTCTACTTAACGAAATGCTGCTTTAAAATCAACAGAATATGAATATAAGAGAGTTTTGCTTCATGTAGCTTTTTAAACCATAATGGAGAGATACAAAACAATTTGCAAATGTGTTGGAGGCTATTTGAAAATCAGTCTGGTTAAATGGAATTAACTTTGAAGTCTGCTAACTCTTTCAACAAAATGTTTGTCAAATACTTAGCCTTAACGTTCAGTAGAGCTACATCTATAGTTTTCAGGATCCGAAGTTAGTCCTTTTTTTATATATCAGCTGTAGTATCGAAGCCTGCCATGGCTCAGGTTTGATCTTTCTAAACAATGCGAAAAGAAAGGAGGGGGAAAATAAGTGGCAGCAGGCAGACTGTTTGGACCAAGGGCCTCATCAGATCTACTATGTTGAGTAATTTCCTTAACCAACCAAAGTGAGCAAGGGCTGGGGCTTTCAGGTAGCCCCTTGTTTGCTGGTAAGAGCACTTACTGGCAGTTTGATGCATTCCTTGTTTAACAAATTTGGAACCACCTGACTAAAATTGAGATCTAATCATGACTATGCACGGCACTGGTACTTTAACGCTCAAGAGACTGTATTGATGTCCCATACTGAGACTGATCGGATGTTTCATGATTTTTTGTGAGAAACAGTCTCAGCTCCTGACTTTATAAATATATCTAGTCCCTCCTGAATGGTCTGAGCAGAAATAGCTTTGTTTAACTGTCCTTATGTCATCCCTGTCACAAACTAGACTTTAGGATCAAAATTTCACACTTCTTTGTGTGCAACAGATTATATATATTACCAAAGATTATATATATTTTTTTATATGAATAAACATAATAGAATATTCCCCCTTGCTTATTTCACCCTTCCCTTTATCACTTGTTTGTGTATACCTACAATTGAGCAATGCAGCCTCCCTTAAAATGTTGTGTTCTGGAGGTTTTACTCTGTCAAGCAGGTAATAGAGAGCAGAGATGTCAGTGGAAAGAGAAGACACATAATAAAGACCTCTGTTTTATGACTCATTGCCCTGTCTTCTTTATTACACTGGCGATGAGTAGTCTGCATAAAGGGTGACTGCTCGCCTAAACACTTTCAGTGTCTGGAATTTGTATGGGCACTATGTTTTATCATAATTGTACACTTTGTCTGTTCCATTCATGTAGTACTATGACTGTACCATATGAGTCCAGGAGTATATTATCCTAGTAATTCAGTGATCTAGTTATTATCAAAGCATATTTTAAAGTATTTGTGCAACCTCCCTATAGTAATCACAAGTAGAACACAACAAAAAGACTCCACACTGTATTAGGAAAATAGATACTCTTTTATCTGATGAGACCAGAGTAAGAAAAATCGATTTAAAGTATCCCACTCTTCAAAGTTAATAAAAGCAGTATTTGTAGTAGATTATGTGGTAAAAACAATTATGCAGTGCACTCTTTAATGCAAGTGCGCTTTGGTTAGGTACAGTACGGTAATATTCCGGTTGTGCTCTTCGCCAAAAGTGGCCAAACACTATGATCTTGAGGGAATCTCTTCCTCGTGGTAGCAAGGAAGCTGTCAAGACCAGCTGCACCAGGGAAATCACTGCCGTGGCCTCAAGTTAAGAGTTAAGGAGGGAGTGCATCAGTTGGTCGAACTGAAGCCCCTCTCCGGTCCTTGGCAAAGCGGGCGGCAGGTTGCAGGGAAGCCGCTCTGCGATCCCTGATAAAAGCGGGCAGAGAGCTGCAGGAAAGCTGCTCAGCAATCCTTGATAACACGGGTGGTGAGCTGCAGGGTAAGCCACTCTGCGATCCTTGGCAAAGCAGGCAGCAAGCTGCAGGGAAGCCGCTATGCAATCCTTAGCAAAGCGGCTGGCGAGCTGCAGGGAAGACGTTCTGCGATCCTTGGCAAATTGAGAGGCGAGCTTCTGGGAAGCTGGTCTGTGATCCCTAGCAAAGTGGACAGCGAGCTGCAGGGAAGACGCTCTGCGGTCCCTGGCAAAGTGGGCGGCGAGCTGCAGGGAAGCCACTCTGAGATCTTTGATAAAGGCAGGCAGCAGGTTGCAGGGAAGCTGCTCGGGAGTCTTTGATGTCCCAAGACCCTTAGTAGAACCGGAGGAAGGTCAGCAAGCCTTTGGAGTCACTCTGGGGTTATCTGTTGATTCTTGGGCTGCAGGAAAGAGATCAGGCAGGATAGCAGGACAACGAGGCAGTGCATCAGTTCCTGGGAACAGTAAATCCTGGCAAGGTGGTGAACATGGCACACAGCAGTCTTTACTCCAGCAGACCTTCCTTGAGCCCAGAAGTGTACTGATTTTTTGGGGCGAGAAACCAAGTACTTATACTAAAAAGTGTCTTTGATATGGGGGATTACTTTAGAAGTTTCTGTAAAGTGCATTGGTCCCTCCTTCAGCCCAGCCCCGGCTCCAGACTATCAGTGGGAGGTAATCAGTCTCTTTGTGTGGGCTCTGGCTCCTACCTTTTGAAATGTAAGTAGGAGCCCTTCCTAACCTCCTCCCGAGGAGGACCCATTAGTATGCAGATGCAGTTGAGTATCCTATGTTGTGGGCATCTGAAGGGACTGCACAATTGTAGCTGTCACCTAACCCAGGCCAGATGTGTTTTCGATACAGGCTATAGGCACATAGGACAGTGAGGGCAGAGAAATGCCCGCTTTCTAAAAGTGCAATTTCTAAAATAGTAATAATTAATCCTGCTTCACCAGTAAAGAGGATTTATTATTACCATTCCAGTGATTCTAAACATGATGCAGCTACTCTTCTCTGATCAGGAATTATAGCCTAAAAGTATTTTAAGAAATTCCCAGTGCTTGCCTATTAGGGGAGCAGGCTCATAGTAATGAAAAACAACTTTGGGAGTGTTTCATTACCAGGACATGTAAAACTGAGAAATACATGTCCTGCCTTTTACTTACATAGTACCCTGCCCTATGGGCTATCTAGGGCCTACCTTAGGGGTGACATATGTAAGTAAAGGGGAGTCTGAGGCTTTGCAAGAGGTTTTGGATGCCAAGTTGAGGTGCCAGGGAGACTGCATACACAGGCTCTGCAGTGGCAGGCCTGAGACGGGTTTACATCGCTACTTAAGTAGGTGGCACAAACAGTGCTCCAGGCCCACTAGTAGCATTTAAGTTACAGGCCCAGGGTATATGGTAAACCACTTTACAAGGGACTTACATATAAACTAAAAATGCCAGTTCTGTCAATGTTACCAGATTAGGGGAGAAGCACTTGCACTTTAGCACTGGCTAGTATTGGTAAAGTTCTCAGAGTCCCAAGGCCAACAAGAAGTTATAGCAACAAAACAGGAGATAAAGGCAAAATGTCTGGGGTAAGACCACACTAAGGATGCCAGGTCTAACAGTGACCAATTATGTGGCGGTACTTCGAGGGTTAAGCAAGCTGTGTGAATTTGGGAATTTGAACAACTCTCTAATAAGGGATCAACTAGTGCAATGAACAAACAACACCAAGATACAAGACAAATCATTAAAAAAACAACCTAACTTACATGAAGCTATTGAGATTAAGTCCATAGAGCACACAACCTTGTGTTTATAGTTCAACTCTGTTTATTAGTTTTCAGTTCACACATACTCCCACTTACATCCCATGTCTGGTGGGGGTTGAAGTATCAATATTCATACATCTGCAGTGTTAGTAACTTGTCCCCCAACTCATCCACTTTACCCCCTCCTTTCAGGAGTACTCTAACAATGGTAATTTGGGTATTTTCAGTCCTTGTCAGAGGTCCATCATGTAACGTGACATCCCTAGTATGCGCCACAATTTAGGGAGCCACAGTTGGTGTGTTGGAAGTTTATCTGTGCCCCAGTGCGAGAGAATAGTCTAATGGGCAGCACCCAGTGCGAGTCATATCTGCCGGCCTTTGCGGGACTTAAGTGGATAAGTAAACTGGTTAGGAAAGCCCAATAGTGTATTTGCTGGAAACTGAGGTAGGGCGTGTCAGAGGAATTGTCTATGTCATTTAGGACTGTGGTCCAGAACAAGGTTACTTTAGGGCAGTCCCAGACTATGTGAAGCAGTGTCCCCTGGTGGCCACACTGTTGCTGACACAACGGACTACGAGCTGGCTTACCTCTATGTGGTCGATGTGGTGTCATGTACCAGTATGTGACTAGATTTGTGACTGTTTCAATGTCTGCTGTGTTAGTGGTTACATGTTTAGCTCTGAAGTAAATGTCACCCCACTTCTCTAGAGAAAGTGGTCTACCGATCTCCCATTCCCAACGTAGTTGGCTACGGGCCTTGTGTAGTGGAGGTGCTGGTAAAAGGAATCAGTATAGTTCGGATATCAGGCAGCGATCGCCGGTTTTTGTTACAAGCCATTTCTCGAACCTTGTCAGGGGGCGGCTTGCCCCAGCCCACATGGTGTGGTGGGTTAGCCCAGTGTCTGACCTGAAGGTAGCGGAGTCGTTCCGACTTGGGGAGGTAATATATACATCTCAGTTGGTCAAATGGGATGATGCCATCCTCATTAAAAAGGAGCCAGATAGAGCAGCATTTTGCCTCTTGCCAGTGGTGAAATGCATGCTAGTCTAGGCTGGGGGAGAATTCTGAATTCCCCAGGAGTAGGGTCAAGGGTGACGGTAAAGATGTCAGTTGTTTATGCACAGCAACTCTGTCCCACACTTTCAGTGTTGCACTTGCTATCAGGGATGAGTAGAGGCCCCATGCTCGCTGTGATTGTTTAAGGAATGGGACTTTCCATAAATGAGCACCTGCTATGGCCCGATCCATATAGAGCCAAAGCTTCTCTGACACTGGTTTCAACCATTCTGTCAGGTAGCGGAGTTGTGCCATTTGGAAGTAGCTCGGTAGATACCCAGCGCGCCCTCCGTGGGGGGGGGAGGGCGGTAGCTCCTGTCCCTTCTCATTCGAGGTCACTTTCCCGCCCACATGAAGCCATGAATGGCCGACTGAAGTGACTTAAGAGCCCCCGGGGAGGCTCAATCGGGAGTGCCTGAAAAAGATATAGTATCTTCGGCAGGATCATCATCTTGACAGCGGCAATTCTGCTTAATCAGGAAAGACTGTACAAGTGCCACATGGCTAAGTCCCTAGTGACGAGTTACAGAGCCTTAGCGTAGTTAAGGATCGCTGTGGTCCACACCGCAGTGGTTAATTGAATCCCAAAATAGGAAATAGATGACCTTGCCCATTTTATTGGGAAGCTCCTGGCCAGGTGTAATTCAATGGCCGGAGGTACCGTCAGGTTGAGGGCTTGTGACTTACCTACATTTATATAGAAGCTCGATGCTGCCCTGAGCGCCTCTTTCTGTAAGGAACGCCAGTAAGGCCAGTAACAGGTTGTCTAGAGCCATGATAACCTCGTCCGCATATAGACTGATTATGTGTCCCTCCCCGCCAAAGCTAACTCCTGTGATGTTGAGGTTGTCACATACTCTTTGCGCAAAGGTCTCTTTGCATAGCGCAAGCAGTATGGGTGTTTGGGGACAACCCTGTCTGGTCCCTCTACCGATGATAAACAGGCCAGATGTTATGCCATTCACGCAGACTGTCGCCCTAGGTTGGCCCTAATTGCTTAGGATCCATGAATGGTTCCCCGAAGTCAGAGATGGTTAGTACTTTTTCCAGGTAGGGCCAATGTATTCAATCAAATGCCTTTTTGGCATCAACTGAGAGGAGCATGATCTGTCTCGACAGGGATGCTTTGCCGATAATATGGAGGAGCCGCCTAATGTTGTCACTGCACTGCCTGGATTGTATGAAACTGGCCTAGGCAGCGCCAGTAAGACCAGCAGTCACCACAAATAAAGGTGTACTATCACACAGGTGACTGACTAGGTGTTTTTATACCTTCCATAGCACAACTGGATCCCTTGTTTATCCAGATAACTCTAATCTCAGCACTCCCTCTGAGTTCTTTTAGCGGTGAGGTTAAGTCCGTCCAGGTGGCATTGTCCTACCCGGATGGGGCTAGGTTATCATATGATGAAGCAAGACACTATATAGTGTGTGAGACCACCTAGTCCGTAAAGGAAAATTCCTTTCCCCCTACACAGCACCGTTTGACACACTACCAAGTCTCAAAGTCTGAGATCTAATGGCCAAGGGCAATTTCTTTGACACTGGTCCCCAAATCACACCCCATACTCCTTGTGTATATGGTGCAAAAATAATAAGCCAAGATGTTATCTCTGTGGAGCAACAATCATATAACTAATTACTCCAATTGTCAAGTTAGGACTGCCACTTGCAGGAAATGTAATAAGAAAGGCCACTTTGCCAGGGTGCGCACACACAATCAAATGTGACTGCTACAGCAGAGAAACCCAAATGTAGTGGATCAATTTTGCCTTTCTAGGTTCTCACTCGTTAGCGGCTGTAGAACTGCATTGTTATATCTGTGGACTATGAACACTGTGCAATATCAGGCAATATTGTTTGTACTATTACCATCGAATGGTGCTATATATTGCTGGGGGGATGAAAACATGGCGACTCACCCGGGGGCTTTATCCAGGACTGATGAGCGTGGGATGTCTTATCTGATTTAGAAGTCTTATGTGGTTGTGAGTATTTACATTCCAGACTCCCTCGGCCTGTCACCTAGACCTGGGGCCCTGACTCACATGTAATATAAGTTATGGACTTTACTCAATACCTCAGGGGGCACTATTCCTTTATTGTGGCACTTGTTATGGTGCATAACAGAGCGGACAAATGGGTTAGGTGCTCCCACCCCTAAAAAGAACTGTAGCTGTGATTCACTAAAGACTGATTGAATATGATGGCATAGAAAAAAAATGGGAAATAGCATAATTAACACATCTGGTGTAATGTTGTCCTATTGAGGCCTGTCTCTGTCTTGTGTTTTGTTTTCTCGGTCTTAGAGTGAGACTACAAGGGGTGCTGCCCCTCTACCTGACCAGGAAGCTTGAGGCCCCTAAATTTAGGGTAAAGGTGACCAGCCTGTGAATATTCACTGTTGTAGCTAAGGGTATTAGATCTAGTAGTAGGAGAGATAGTATACCTCCTTTGATAAGGAATCTAATTAATACCGGTGCTAGAATGAGGAGGGGATTTTTTTGCATGAGTTGGGTCACTTATCACCAGTGGTTGAAGTGAAGTGTGCAGTGTCTCGTGTGATCACTGAGTTGTTTTGAGATTATCTTACTAGTAAAAAGAGATGGCTATTCCAACTTGGTTCTCGTTTTCTATGTTCCTACAGGTGGAATGAAAACTTTATAGTATGATCTGAGGTATGATTTCCTGCATGAGTTTCCCTTGCTATCCTGAGTGGGAAAGTATTAGACCAGGCAGCAAGGTAAAGTAGGGATCCATGGCCCTGATGAGTGCCGAGACCCGCTAAGGCTTTTAAATATGAGCAGAAACATGTTGGCCTTCCAATAGGTGACTCAAAACATAATAGATGAGATAGCACCTTCCTCTGTTTTTAACAATACCTGTGTTCCACACTAATAAAGGTGAAAGGCCGGGGTAGCACAAGGTACTTTTAGTTTAGTTGTCTGGATGCCTGTTTTTATCTAGTAGTTATTTACATTTGGGTTTTATGCTGTAGCAGTCGCATTTGATTGTGTGTGTTCTTATATATAAGGGGTTTTGTGACTGCCCTCTATTTTCCCCTTCCTCTCTACTTTTATGTGATTGAAGAAAAATTCCCCAGGGTGTGCAGAGAAATAATTAGAAATGGGAAAAGAAGTGAAAATAGAATATCTGAAGAAGGATCCCAAGCAGTAAAGAAAGTATTTCTCCAAATCAAAGATGGGAGCTCTATCAGTCTGATCGGATAGTGTGAGTGCAATGTTTATTTAGACGGTAAACCTATAGAAATGTTTGCAGATTCATGTTCCCCGTTCACACTGATCAACATTTCAGATTTAAAATCTATGACAAACAGTGAAGGTATAAATCTTCAAACTCCTGATATATCACCTAGTGGATATACCAAAGACCCCATTCCCCTCAAATGTATGATTGAAACAGCTATCACCTTCAAAAATCATTCAACAGTGGGAAAAGTATATGTAGTGGAGGAAGGTTCCAATCTCCTGGGATGGCAACATCAAAAGGAATTAGGTATCAAACTGGCTTCCAATAACCCAGAACAGGTCTTGACGGTAAACCAGTCTATCACAGGCAACCAAATATGTGACAAATTACCAGAAATATTTTCAGAGAAATTTAGAGTCCTAAAACATTTCCAGAATAAAATCAAATTGAAAGCTAACACAAGGCCTGTTGTGCACAAAACAAGACCTATACCACACACCTTCTGAGGGAACCTTTGGAGAGAGAAATCAGCAGATTAAAAGATTTAGGCATCATACAACCTATAGATTGTTCGGGTTGGTTAGCCCCTGTCGTTTTAGCCAAGAAAGCTCTTGGGGATGGCATTAGGTTATGCATAGATTTATGTGATCTTAATGATAATATATGGATTGAAAGGCACCCTTTACCCCGATTCCACAAAATGCTGCACACTGTGGAGGAAGCATCATGGGTTACTGTTCTGGACTTATCCATGGCCTACCTCCAAGTGGAATTGCACCCAGAGTCTAGGTGGGTAACATCATTTACTATAACTATGGGCACATTCATGTTCCGCAGGATGCCGTTTAGACTAGCATCAGCGGCCGTGATTTTCCAAAAGATAATGCAGCAGATCTTGAAAGGAGTACCTAAAACATTATGTTTGCAAGAGGACACCCTTATATACAGTGCCAAGGTTGAGGAGCACAAGTTGTTAAGAACTGTCAATACCGAAACTCAGGGATGCAGGGCTAACTTTTTAAAAGAGACAAATGTCGAATTGGCGTTAGTGCAGTGGAGTACCTGGGAGACACTATGGGGGTCATTCTGACCCTGGCGGTAATTACCGCCATGGCGGAGGTCGGCGGTAGCACCGCCAACAGGCTGGCGGTGCACCGCTGGGCATTCTGACCGCTGCGGTTCAGCCGCGGCCAGAAACGGAAAGTCGGCGGTGTACCGCCGACTTCCCGCTGCCCTTGAGAATCCTCCATGGCTGCGGAGCGCGCTCCGCCGCCATGGGGATTCTGACACCCCCTACCGCCATCCGGTTCCTGGCGGTTCTCCGCCATGGCATGGGCACTGCAGGGGCCCCCGTAAGAGGGCCCCACGAAGAATTTCAGTGTCTGCTTTGCAGGCACTGAAATTCGCGACGGGTGCAACTGCACCCGTCGCACCTTCCCACTCCGCCGGCTCCATTCTGAGCCGGCGTCCTCGTGGGAAGGGTGTTTCCCGCTGGGCTGGCGGGCGGACTTTCGGCGGTCGCCCGCCGGCCCAGTGGGAAAGCCAGAATGACCGCCGCGGTCTTTTGACCGCGGAGTGGTCTTTCGGCGGGAACCGCTTGGCGGGCGGCGACCGCCGTCCGCCGCGGTCAGAATGACCCCCTATATCTAAAGAAGGATTCAAATCCAAAATGTGCCTACTAGAAACCATTAAAAAAGCATCTGCCCCAGAAACCAAAGATAAGTTCAGGTCATTCTTAGGACTTGCTGAGTATATGGCAAAATATGTTAAGAATTTTGCCAGCTTAACATTTAGTCTTAGATAACTTTTGAAAAACCACACACCATACAAATGGAAAAAGAACACCAGCTTTAATTTGAGAAACTCAAAGAAGCGATACTGACAGCCCAATACTTATGTAATTTTGAACCCAGTAGAAAAATTACTGACGCCGATAACAAAGGACTAGGCACCACTCTATCTCAAATAATTGATGAATAAGAAAGGATTGTTGCTTTTGCCTCACATTCTCTCACAAAGTCTGGAACAAATTACTCTGTGATTGAAAAAGAAGGCCTTCCATGCTTCTGGGCTTTCAACCATTTTACATTCTTTTTTTGGGACTAACAAGTCAGTATACGGAAAGATAATAAACCTCTCACATATATGTTTATATCCGAAGGGTTTTCCAACAGCACATCCCGCATAGCTAGATGGGTGTTAGGCTTAGAAAGCATCTGCTTCAAAACAGAATATGTTACAGGAAACATAACCACAGCAGCTGACTTTTTTTCCAGAGCCCCTTTGAAGAAAGAAAAAGAATACAAAACTATATAGTACCCCATACTAGAAATCAGTTCCCCGGCCATCACTTCTAAAGAGTGGGAGGAATGTACTTCAAATGATGGAACTTTACAACAACTGAGAACCTACATATTATAAGGTTGGCCCAAGTCTAGCAAAGAGGTAAATGAAGAGATCAAAAGGTTTTGGGAAATACACCATGCAATCAACATTGATAAGAACTTTATATTGAGAAATGATCAAATAATACCGCCTGAAGACTCAAGAAATAAAGTAATTGATCTAGTACATGAAGGCCACTTAGGGAAGAATTTAACCAAATCAAGACTTAAGGAACGTTATTTGTTTCCCAACATGGATTCCATAGTTGAGTCAGAAGTAAAAAAGTGTACCATATGCACCTATACCAACAAATCTCAATCTGTTCACAACGTTCCTTTATCTAGTGTCATAACTGTTCATGACCACAACTTAATACCTCCCAGAATGCTTATGTAATCCCTTCATTGAGTGTGCTCCGGGTCACAGGGTCCTAATGCTCACAGTTCTAAGACACTACAACATGTAGGTAACACTTCCTGCCTGCGAGTGTAGCATGTATTAATGCTAGGGATTACAAACAACATTTATACCAGGGAATTTACTTAACATTTCACCAGCAACGAAAATGCTACTTTCATAATAGGTTTTGGGCAATGGGGAGGCCTACTTTCCTGTACTACATAATTTCTCAGTGTGCTTTGACACAATTGACCTAGCGTGGCATATCATAATCCTTGACACTTGCTTGGACTCGAAAAACATGTTTCTGATCTGACGTATCTTACACCTCCACAACCACAAGCAATTGGTGAGAATGAGGAGTACCGGCTTTTACCCTGAAGTAGGGTTCAACATGTGGACTTTCACAGGACTGTATTTTCAGCTCTACGTGGTTTAGTCAGTACAATGAGCATCTTGATTGAGAGGTCGGGTGTGTCTATTCACTAATACATGGATGGGTGACACACTACTAAATATATTTTTGGTTTTCTAATAACTGGTGTCTTTAGGTGAATCTTCATGAAACTTTCTTAAATAAAAAGCTCATCCATCTCAGCACATTCCTTGAACATTTCAAAGAGGGTGCTAAAAAAAAAAAAGGGGGGGTCCCAAAACTTAGTTTCACCAGGCTATTTCCATAGGGATTTGAACAGCACTACAGCTATATCAGACTTACATCAAATTTGGCAGAAAGCTAGATCTTCTTTGGTGTAAATCTATTCGGTAGTTTTTGAGAAATTAAGGTTCAAAAACTTTGTATATCTGGATGGTTGGGTTCATGGTAGTCTTGTGAGTGTCCCGTAGTCTTAAAAAGTCATAAAATGGAGTGATCTCCCTGTTGGCTGTCTTTCTCCTGCGTACTCCTGTGGTAGTTTGCACTCTAATTCATTGGCCACAAAATGAAGAAAATTGTTGTGGTCACTGTTTCAGGGCATGGGGACTCAGTCCCTGTGCCCTAAAAAATAAAACAAATAAGGTATTAGGGGGCAAGGTAGGAATACACTGACAGCCTGGACATTGTGTTGGGGTGCCAGAGGGACCTCCTGAGGCCAAATTTGTTTACAAAATTGAGGGGGTTTCCATGATTGCTTGTGTGTCCCATGTAAGTGCACAGGGCCATGCTGGCTGCTGCAAGAGTATTGCGGGAGCAGAAAATGTCAAAAGAAAATAAACAATGGGGTGGGGCCTGAGTGTCTACGGTAGGTTGTCACTAACAGGCGGTTTGTTCCTGCTGCAGGAAAGTTGGCTGCCTACAGAGAGCTGGATGCGGCCAGGCCCGGCAGCCAACCACATGCCTCGCACAACTGAAAGCCATGCATGGCAGGAGGTTGGCTGTCTGTGGTCAGTTTTGGCACCGGGACTGTCTGCAGGCAGTGCCCTGCAGGCAACTCCATCAAGTGAAAGACCAAAGTCTCTGCGCAGTAGGGGTTAGGCCTTAAATATGGTAATAAAATATTATTTTACCCTTGAAAAAAACTTGAAATTCTCTGAAAAAATTCAATATCTTACTTTGCAATAAAAAAACTCAAAAATTCACTGAATAAACCAAAGTTTAAAGTGACATTATAGTTAGGTAAAATGTCAGTTTAAATGTAACTTGTTAAGCTAAGAAACACTGAAATTCAACTGTTCTAGTTCTTTCAACTAACTGTAACTTGCACCTCACTCAGCACTGCTTATTACCTCAAATATTACAACACTCATGACATGTTCTGTGACATCATTGATAACATTACTGATGACAACTGAAAAGGCATTGTTGTGAATGGCGTCAGTGCATGGTGTATTTGCTTGAAATGGCTATAACTGTTGAATTTCAGTGGGTTACTTTTGGTTTAAAACTTTGTTTAAACTGACATTTTCACCTAACTAAAATCTTACTTTAACCTTTTTTTAGTAGAAAAAATTATATATATATATATATATATATATATATATATATCACGCAAAACCTACGGAGGCACAGGTCGCGGCAGTCCGTGTCTGGTCCCAGAACCCAAATATTTCACTAACTCGTAACCATAAATAGAGTAAGCCATGGACACCACCAGATGCAATAAGTGATTTATTCACCAAGATTATCCAAACCAACGCGTTTCGGCCGTAGCCTTGATCACAATAATTGACAAAAGGAACTGACATGGATTTAACACACTTATTTTCATGAATATCAACAACGGACAAAATGTGAAAGTGTAAACACTCCTGGAGGCCGCCGCCATGTTTGCCTGGTTAACACATACAGATGTTATAATAGCCACATAAAATACATATTGCGCTATTATTACATTAATGAGCTGAAAATCTAAGCACAGGTGCAAAAATAAAATTGAAAATGTGTGCAAACTAAACAGGTCAACAAAGAACCACTATACTATAATACTGAAAAAAATTGCGAAGTCACCACAACCAAAATTATATAAACCATTGTTGAAAAAATAAAGCAGGCGCTCAGTGTATAGGTCCTCATTAGTGCTGTGACCACGGGAAAATAATCTGCATGCCGGGTAAGGTCCAACCTAAATGAGTAAAACAGGTGGGGCTCAGTACGGTCCACCGTCTAAAATGAATATAGTTCCTGGAATATATGGGACACCTAGTTGTCCTACCACATTGATGATTGGTATGTCGATGTGGTACTGTACCAAAGGCAGCACAACAACACACACAGATATATAAACTAATTTAAAGTCCAACTACAGTAGAAAGTGGTACTGCATGAGTGGCAGATGCGCCACTGGTGTACACCATGCTACGATCATTAGTTCACCTTTGTCGGCCATAACTAAAGTGACCAATGTTGAAAAGAAAGAGGAACTGTTCCTATGATCTAATTTGTGACCAGCGTCTATAATGCCCATAGGTGTCTAATAGTCCATGCTCCATACCTCATGAGCCAAAACAAGCAAATAGTCATGCTTAAGTGCAGCTAAACGAATACTTCGGAAGTGGTGACAAAATAGTGAGTCTCACCAATGTGGGATAGTGATCAAAGTTCTATAAGTGGCATAATGCACTGCTGTGCAGTGTTCGGCAGCTCTCCAGAACGTGTAGTGCAAAACACCCTGTGTGAAAACAAAATAAACAAAATTTAACATTAAAAACCGTTCTTATTACCGATCCAGCCTTAGAAGACTACTGTAACTTTTGCACAACTCCATTGTTTACATTAAAACGAATGTACTGACATTTCCTCACTGGAATTGAGGCCTGCTGGAGCTAAAGTATCGAAATCCAAAATATATTTTGATTCTAGTACTCTCAGCTTATGTTATTTGTTACCACCTCTGAGATCAGGAGTGGTAGCATCAATCACCTTTGCTTAGATTTTCAGCTCATTAATATAATAATATTGCAGCATGTATTTTATGTGGATATTATAACATCTGTATTTGTTAACTAGGCAAACATGGCAGCAGCCTTCAGGGGTGTTAACACTTTCACATTTTGTCCGTTGTTGATATTCATGAATGTAAGTGTGTTGAAACCACAGCAGTACCTTTTGTCAATTACCGTGATCAAGGCTATGGCCGAAATGCATTGGTTTGGATAATCTTGGTGATTACTCACTTATTGCATCTGGTGGTGTCCATTGCTTCCTTGATTTATGGATGCGAGTTGGTGAAATATATATATATATATATATATATATATATATACATATATATATATATATATATATATATATATATATATATATATATATATATATATATATATATATATATATATATATGTATATATATCACCATCTTCAACAACATCACACTAAAAGTGTAAAATCATTCCAAAATGGAAGTCATCAAACGTCTTGATGTTAAACCCAGAACCGGACCATTATAATGCCCAAGGACATCTAATAAAACTTTATACAAACTGGATTTGGAACTAAACAAATAGACAGCTTTTCTCCCAAATTGGCCCAAGAAGTGTATTCACTTGGTTTTTGGGTTGGATAAAACCTCTCCCCGAAAACACACATCGAGCGCACAGTGAATTCTGCCAGAGCCTCACTCTACAGCTTAACAAAATGTCAAACCTTAACAAAATGTCAAACCTTCATTAAAACAGTCTGCCTTTTGTGATGAAATTCAAGCTATTGTCAGAATAGACAATGGAAAGGCCCTTTGCATGAGAGCTTCCAAAAACTCCATTCCACCTATGAAAGATGTGTTATGCTACGTTGCCAAATTGTGCGCTAGCTCCAAAAAGTATGACCATGTAACTCCATGATTGAGAGATCTTTTCTGACTATGTCTGAATGCAGGATTTAACAGACAATAACATGCATGTCACCATTCCGCCCAAAACATTTTTAAAGGAGTTGAAACATCATACCTAAAGAAGTTCTTTCACTAAAATCAAAAAGATTTAAACCCCAGTAGTCTCCAACAACATAGTTTTCTGTGGATGCTCCCTCAGTGAGAAACTCCCTCCATGAAAACCTGAGATGCCAGGAAAGCATTGTGCCATTTCGAAAAAAGTGAAACTCTACCATTCAGTTCTCACCTAAATGTTTGCCTCATTTTTTCCTCTTCTACCAACACACGAAGAACAGTTTCCATCCTTTTAAAAGGTCGTCTATCCCATCTGCCTTCCCTGCTTAATTCCACATGCTATTATACTTCGAATTTTAAAATCTGCCTTGATGTGTTATGTTTTTATGTAGTTTTCTAACGCATTTTGTATATTTTGTGAACTGTAAAGCACACCGACACCCCTTGGAAGAAAAATCTTAAATAATAATTCTATTACTTTTTGTGAACCCTTTCTTGCCATAAGGTTCTAAGTGTCCCGTCAAAGGCTTGTAAGAACCTGTTGCAGGCAAATTTAAGAGCAGAGCGCAAGCTTCAACTTCTTGGCTTGCAGAATTTTTTTCATGAAACAAAGTTGAAGTATGGAGAATAAATTTATGGGCTAAGTCAAAGCAGGTGGAAGGAACGTAAATGCATAACTGTGCTCACTACTTGAAGCTTGTTTACAGGCTCAGGGCACGATTATATAACAGGTTTTGGGAGTGCAGGTTGGAAAATTGTGTTAATGAAAATGGAATTCAACATGTTGGAGAACAATTCTTTTTTAGTAAAGCTTTGACATATGTAATTCATGCTGTTTTGTGGTGCTATTTTGTATTCCACTTCTAGAGTATGTGTTTTTTTTGCTGTTCCTTCCTGTCATCCATGTTCTGTGTTTTATCGTGCCTTTTAGTACTTTGTTATTATTCAGAAACACTACCAGTGTGAAGGCAAAGCCATTTCTGGTTCTAATGATCTTACGTGCTACAATTGTTATTGCTGATAAATAGAACAATTACTTCAAAACTGTAATTTGTTTGTACTTCTTTTAAATTAGGTTGACCGAAGTCCTACCGGCTCAGGAGTGACAGCGCGCATTGCTCTGCAGTACCACAAAGGCCTTATTCAGTTGAACCAGTCTAGAAGGTTCAAGAGTGGTGCCACTGGGTCACTCTTCACAGGGAAAGCAGTAAAGGTAATAACATTTTATCCTTTCCAAAAGTCAGACTTTTATATCTGGTTTAAGGGGTGATGGATGCTTCTACAATTACTTGTATGGTCTTCATCTTTTCAGACAATTTGGGGATTTTTGGGCCAGATGTACAAAGCATTTTTGCCTTTGCAAATGGCCAATTTGCAGAATCGGGCCATTCGAGACCGAAAAAATTCATTTTTTTTAATGTTGGTATAAATACCAAGTTGGTATTTAGAAGGGTTGTTTTTAGGGTGTCTCATCCAAATACCAATTCAGTATCAAATGTATTAATGTTTGACAACTGAAATCCGGTCACAAAATGTTAATATTTTACCACCTCCTAAAAGAGTTAAAGGGACCTCTTCCTATTTGTGAATGCTAACAAACCCATTTTTTAAGAGAAGCTAGTGATTCCAAGGAGAAAAATATTACTTACTCTTTTTCTTGTTTTAATGCATTCTGTTTTCCAGTTGCGATTCATAGTGGGTCTTAATTTGTGACCTACCTCATTATACATGAGGTAAGTCTATTTGTGATTTGTGGACCGACCTATTAATACTTAGCTAGGTTCATAAAAACCAAGTAGATTTGGTAAAAGTCTGTGTGCAATTTGTGTCAAATTTCACCAAATCCACTGTTTGTACACTTGCTCCCTTCCTTGGTATCCTTACAACACTGCCAGATGCTTACCCACCCTCAGCCTCTAAAGATCGCAGAAACCCAGTGGGACTACAGCAAAAATGTTATCCACCCAGCTAAAACAGCCTGTTCTTACAAAGAAGAATTGACATAAATCTGCATGTATGACATCTACACCCATGCAGCACCTATCACTCTTCACAAGTGGGTGACCGATCCCCCTAATACAGCAAATCAATCTATGCACCATGGATAGTTATCTTCAACTCACAAGAATCAGGAAACACAAGGTGTGGGCCAAATATTAGCCTTGATCCCCCAATTTTTCACCTTGGACTAACGTGCAAATGAAGTCAGTGTTTCACAGAATCAGAACACTCCAGATTTTAAAATCAGCCCCTGAAGAACAGTTGTGTCCACCCTCTTTCCCCACAGCACTTATGATAAGCCTTGTCTATGCCTACTCAGCAGCCAGGCACAGGACATAATATGTAATTGTGGGACTGCTTTATCCTGCCTTCAGGCTTGACCCCACATTCATTGCGCTGTAATCCTCTGCAGGCCTGGGTACAACTCCTCTTTCCTGGAGAAGATCTTCTCTGTAGTAATGCTTATTGAGTCTTTCATGCAAAATATCATCCTAGTGGGTGATTCCAACTTATGGGGCGATAGATCTGACCACAAACTTGTTGTGGGGTTGTTGTACTTGGCCCTCTCTGCAGGGTCACCCCCAATTATTTTGCCTTCGACTCTCTTGCTTAGTGAATTTCATCTTTGTTGGCATTAGCACTCTGTGCATTTTACTACTGCCAATTAGTGCAAAAGTGTTTGTGCTTGCTCCTTAAAACATGGTAAAATTGGCTTACAACCGTTGACATTTAATTTACTTATAAGTCCCACTTAAAGTGGTACTAAATGTACCCAGGACCTGTAAATTAAATGCTACTAGCGGGCCTGCAGCACTTTTTTCCACCCACTTAAGTAGTCTTTTAAAACGCATCTTAGACCTACCATTGCAGTTTTTGTGCAGTTTTAAACTGCCAACTGGACCTGGCTAAATAAACCTTTTGCTAGGCATAAACCTCCATTTTTAATACATAAGTCTCCCTTACAGTATGCCATAAACAGCCCAGAGGGCAGGGTGCAGGGTATTTAAAAAGTTGGGCATGTACTTTTAAGTTGTACAAGTCCTGCTAGTAAAAAATCTCCCAGATTCTTTTTTCACAACTGTGAGGCCTACATCTCCCAATAGGATAACACTGAGTTACCTTATTACATTTAATAAGTGATATTTTTTGTTTGGGAACAGGTAGAAAAGTCATGTTTGCTCTCAAAAGAATTGTAATATAAAATCTTTCTTAATGGTAAAGTTGGATTTTAAGTCACAATTCTAGAAATGCCACTTTTAGAAAGTTGGCATTTTCTTGCCTTAACCACCTCATGTTTATAGCTTGTGTCCTGGGTCACATAACTGTGAATAAGGTGGCAGTTGGCCTTTTTGTTTTCCTCCCAGACAGTGAGACAAAGGTGGACTAAGTGTTGGCAGGATGAACCATCCTGCGGCATTGGAAGGGGCGGAGCTGTTCCCTGCCACACTCAAAGGGGCTGCTGCTTGAGGCCTGCTTTGTACTTGAGAGGAATGCCCTGCTATGTGAAGCCTGCCTTGTGTCCTCAGAAGATTACTCTGCTGCTTGAGGCCTGCCTTGCTGCTTGAACCAAGGAATAGCAGAGTGGCTCCAAGTGGTCGGGCTTCCTGTTCTGAGCTACCGGGACACAAAAAGCTCCAGCAGGGAAGTCCTGCCCTCCAAATGATCCCCCTTCCCCACCCAAAAGACCTGGCCCCTTTGCAATAGTGCTAAAGGTGCCTCAAAGCCAAAAAACAAAACATGGGGTTTAAAAACATTTCCACTAAAAAGTGGCCTGAGAACTGACAGGAGACTGGGAACTAATTTCTGACCAATCCGCCTGAGGTGCATCACCTGTAGGCCTCAATTTGCGGTCACTCCTGCTACGTTCTTTGCCACCGCAGCTAATCCTGTTCAGCGGCTCCTCCCATAAGGGGTGTCTGGCCCCTTGGAACCCTCAACGGCAACAGCATACAGCTTTATCCTGCTGGAGATTTTTTACTCCCCAAAAAGTTACAAAGTCAGCATGTAGAAATCTTCACCGCAACTTTATCCAGCAGCTCAACGACGCCTCTTCCTCATACACCATCAGATGCCTTACCCAGCTGAACCTTAACTTCTCAGACATTTTTCTTCTAAATTTCTTCTGAATCCAAAGCTAAGCAAAGACCGGGTCCAATCCACTTCTTGTGTCTGAACCAGGCTCCATTGCGTTCGGCCATAACTAATGCTCCCTGTTTTCCATTTTACTGATTTTTACTGGTAAATACTGACAGAAAACAAAGTGTTTGCTGTCTTCATTTATTTTTAAAAATGCAAAAATACAGAAAATGTTGTCTTCTTTTGAGTGACTTTCCATACTGATTTCATCAGGTCCAAGCCAACCGCAGGGCAGAGAAATGGCATGAGGATTTAAAAACATGATGAGATTTTCTTACATATGTCAACATCCATTTGTAATGTAATGCTAATATTTACTCTTGGGTGTATTGTTATGCTAGATTTGGCAGTTTAATTGTCTAAAACACGGCAGGCATGCACATGCATTTATTAGTTAAATAAATATGGAAAGATATTATTTTACAACTTCGTTTATTCACAGGACACAAAATAAATATGGATAAATACTGATAAGACGGCCACAAAATAAATGTGGATGAATACAGATGGAAATGTTAAAAAAACATAAATACCATAAAACCGTGAGCCTTAGCCATAATTTTAAACGTTGCCCCGGTTTTGCGCAAATAGATGCCGACAGTTGGCGCGTTGATATTCAAAAATTAATAATATCAGTTCTACTGATTGGCTTTTTGTCTTTCTGGTGTCAAAATATTGGTTAAACCTTTCTCTATTTTTCTATACTGGTGTGGGATTTTTCTTGTTGTTGTGTTTTCACTTTATTACTGTTAGAGTGCTGCATAAATACCTAATACCTTGCCTTTAAGCTTAGCCTGACTGCTTTCGTTCCAAGCTACCAGAGTGTTCCAGATAGGTTAATTTTGTGACTTTTTATGCTTCACCCTGACTTGGATTGTGGTTGCTGCTTAAGAAGGGTTCACGCCCTCTCAACCAAAAAACCTAATTTCCTACAGAGGGTAAATAAACATATTGGGAGCTCTAAGGTTCAACCAACTACTCAAGTCCCATAACCACAGAGTGGAAAACACAATTTGGCATTATGTGACTGAGACTGATCATCATATCATAAACCACATGTGACCACTTAGTAATTCCCATTATGCCAAGAACTGAGCCCAATCGTGTATAGTTGTTCCTCCTGCCATAACTTCCCTAGACTAGTGCAGAGTCCTGAGAAATGGAACAAAATAATATGTCCTGTCTCTAACGGTCTTGTTTACTGTCCTACTATCATGATGCCAGTGTGCAGTTCTGTGCACAATGTGAGAAGGAATGTTTCAATGTGTGTGTGGATATTCCACTGGTGTCTGCTGGAGATCTCAGATGAGGATGGACTCTTCCAAAGTGAGCTTGTGAAGGGGTGCTATGCTGTGTACTCATGCTTATCCTGTAACTGAACGTATGATTGTGTAATAAACCTTCTTAAAGGGCTTCACATGTGGGAGCATCCATGTATCATAACATCAGTGATCGGCTGGTCTTGAGCTGAATACAGGTGTACACAGGAGTGACAGCAGATAACAGAAGATGCCACCATGGTAAAAAAAATTGGCTTGCAGTTCACAAGATATTTGAAATGCACCAAAGTTATACATGTTATTATTTCACAGAGTGCTGAGCCTTCCTGGGGGAGACAGTTAACATTTCTTGCTAGCAAAATGTTTAATGAAGTATGCTGAAGAATAAACAAGAAACCAAAAATACAGGTTTGTAGATAGCCCATTCATCACACTTTCTACTGAACACAAAAGATTTCAAAAAGCTATTCCACGTGTATGGTGTATTTTTCACGTATAACTTTATAGATATGTATAAGAACATTGACCCGTTATGCTGCAGGATACTGTGGCGGGGAGAGGAGGATCAAGGACCCATGCAGACAAGCAGTCTCTGATCCTGTTCCTCAGTTTCATGCATCTGCCACATACACACCTACAGTTTATGAAAAGCAAAGCTTATGTAGTTCTAGGTACATAGCGAATAATAAAAGAGAGATGTGACTGCCCAGGTGCATACCCCAGCTAATAAGTACATGATCTGAAAGCTTCACAGTTATGACAATCCTGGCAACTGTTCTAACATATAGCACCTTAATACGTTGAATATCTTTATCACTAAATCCCATTTTAGCCATTAGCCATAAGGAAATACCATGAAACACAGTTGGATGCCTTTTCTGCGTCAACTGGAATAAAACCAGCTCTCTTTGACAAAACATTGACTGCATCAAATAGGGCAATGGCATTATTTATATATATATATATATATATATATATATATATATATATATATATATATATATATATGTATATATATGTATATATATATATATGTGTGTGTGTGTGTGTGTATATATATATATATATATATATATATATATATATATAGTACTGGTATCACATCTGGGTAGAAATCCATGTTGTTGTGGACTAACTAACTACATGCTGTATAATACTTGTAAGCTGGTTAGCCAATATTTTTTAGAATATTTCTGCATCTATGTTAATGACTGAACTTGGCCCATATGATCCACACTCTTCTCTGCTAGCATGCATTTCTTTAAAAAATACAGCAGTATTAACGGAAACTCATGATCATGGTTTTTTTGTGCCTCCTGCATGTAAACTATGAATGTTCTGTAAAAATACAGGGGCCAAAATCTCAGAACAGGTGTTCCAGAATTCTAAAGATATAGGGCCTCATTCTGACTTTGGCGGGCGGCAGAGTCCGCCCGCCAAAGTCCCGCCGTCAGAATACCGCTGCGCGGTCAAAAGACCGCCGCGGTAATTCTGAGTTTCCCGCTGGGCTGGCGGGCGACCGCCAGAAGGCCGCCCGCCAGCCCAGCGGGAAACCCCCTTCCATGAGGATGCCGGCTCCGAATGGAGCCGGCGGAGTGGAAGGGGTGCGACGGGTGCAGTTGCACCCGTCGCGATTCTCAGTGTCTGCTTGGCAGACACTGAAAATCTTGGTGGGGCCCTGTTAGGGGGCCCCTGCAGTGCCCATGCCATTGGCATGGGCACTGCAGGGGCCCCCAGGGGCCCCACGACACCCGTTACCGCCATCCTGTTCCAGGATGGCGGTAAGGGGGTCGGAATCCCCATGGCGGCGCTGCAAGCAGCGCCGCCATGGAGGATTCCACAGGGCAGCGGGAAACCGGCGGGACACCGCCGGTTTCCCGTTTCTGACCACGGCTGTACCGCCGCGGTCAGAATGCCCATGGATGCACCGCCAGCCTGTTGGCGGTGCATCCGCGGCCCCGGCCCTCGGAATGACCCCCATAGCATCCTCACCAGTGGTTTGCCCATTAGGTATATATTCAATAGCATTAATCACCATGTGAAGTGAAATGTCAGCCTCTAACATAGTTTTTTGAGTAATATTAAGCTTAGAATAATGTATTTGGGATAGAAAATGGTCTATCTCATCTACTGAACAGGTCGTGTACTTCATGTTCAAATCTTGATAGAACTGTGGACATCGTTTCCTAGTATCCCCAGTCTGTGCTTTTTTTAAGACAATGGTCATTCATAACTATACTTCTTAGGTGCAAAATGAGTTTGTTTTTTTAAATTTTATAAGGCAATATTTTGCACATGGAATCAGGATATTTTTGTTCATACCCTTTAGCATCGAAAATACAGCATTGGCTTTCTCTTTAATACTACGACCAAAATGCTCACACATTGCCTCCATTTGTTAAAATAGTTCCCGCTTCTCCTGCCGTCTATATCTAATTGCTTCAGCATTTGCAAAGTCAAATGCTAGTTTTATCCCACTTTTTATGTACAACATAATTAGTTACAGAGCCACTTACAGTGATTTTGAATGTATGCAGGGCCACATGGAAAGGATAAAAACCTGAAATAATTGCAGAAACTTCCCTTGTATGCACTTGGCTCCAGAACTCGGATTCCAGTAAAAGTTATGTTCTAAAGTCCATCGTTTTGCGAATGATTCAAACTTTTGTGTATCTTATTGGAATTATCAGTGGATTTTTATCTGGTGTAATCATTAGACCAATATTCAAAAGAGTCCTAGGTAAACAATTTGAGATAAATGCCACATCAGTTTGTGAAAATTCACGGCACGCTGGGGAATAATAAGTGTAATCTGGCTAGGGACATTTTGATTTTGGGGCCTGGGGCAGAATGTATTGCTGGGGGGCTGTTCAGAATAGCTTTGAATTTATGATCCAATTTTAGCTCTTTCGTGTCCTTTTTGTCCCAGCCACTGACAGTACACAGACAGACCGTCCAAATTATAAAGGTGTTACATCTAATATTCAGGGATAGTAATGTGTTTCTGATAGAGGAACACAGCGTCAGCTCACTAACATCATTCCAGTTTCTCATATGTCCTGATTTGATCTGAAAGAAAACAAATGTATTGACGTTGCATGAAACAAACACAACATTTCTATGCACAGTTAAGTGCCTGCAGTATATTCTCACATATCACTCGCATTAAAAATAAATTAAAGGGAAACGGAATTCAAAGCAATCTGTTTGACAATTATTCAAGGTCATCAGGGCAGGACTCTCTGCAGAACAGAGCTGGCGTGATCAGAGGGCCCTCTGAAGGGCCGGGGCCTGGGCCAGTGCTCAAATTGCCCATGCCTTAAAACGTCTCTGAACCTGCCTCTTGTCCGTTCATTGCCTTCAATAGATTTGTGAACTCAGTGCACCTGAATTACTTTAAGGAAATGTACCTAACTTTCTGTATCCTAGGGCACAGCATGTTGGTGTATAGATTCATTTTTATAATCAATGGCACAATTATAAATGCCACTACTAGGTGGTTGATCCCTCACCTGAAGGGCTAAGTTATCAAAATTGTGTGGGTCGTTGACATTTCGGCCGTGTATAGCATCGACTACAAAGCGTCCCCTTCAACGCCAACTTGAATCAGGGCTCAGCATTCATGATTATCTACGGCTGATTTAATTATATTAGATTGATTTGTGTTGTTTATTTGAATCAAATCAGCGACCCCTTAACATGAGTCTGCTGTGTAGCGCAAACAATTAAATCACATCCTGACTGCTTGTGGAATGTGTGTGCTTACAAGCCTCATGTGTTTCGAGTAAACAAACGATGTTAGCTAATTTCTAATAATTGAACTTGTTTTGCTGTTATTCAAACCTCGAATATTCCAACTAGTAATACTTATAGTCATCATTCTGATATTAAAATATCATTGTTTTCTTATCTACCTGGCAGGTTGCATCTCGTGTTTGTTTAGCCATAACATGTCGAAGGAACACACAATTCAGTGGCACCTTTCCAATGCAAGTTGAGCTATTGACCCTATAATTGAAAATCATCTCTCTCTTCCTTACCATTTTGCAGGTTATTTACCCATATTGACCTATTCGTACCATTGCCCCATCCCTTCAAGTACACCCATAAATATGCTGTTCCCTCGCAATACCCGTCGCTCTCTGTGCCGTGGTACTTTATCTCCTTTTGAGCTGCCAAATGTATTGCCAGCATTGCAAGATGACACCTGGTTGACTTGAGCCCAACCCCAACTAAAAATAATATGAAGGGGTAACTGCAAATAGAATGTGATTGTTAGTGTATGGGACTTAAAGCCCAATTAAATGTGCATCAAAATATTGGAATTAGCCCGTATCCACATTAGAAAAATTAAAAGGTGATTTTTTACTAGTTTTTCTATTTGGACTACTTATGTCATGACCCAGTGTATGCATAACTAGAGTAAACACAGACCCTGAAACAATTGTTAACTCTCCCATTCAACATCAATAAGAACACAGGCCTGTCTAGTGCTTCCTGTTTCTATCATTTTTACAGAATATCATTAGGAGCCTTGAACGAATTGCTTAAATAATTCGACCCATTCAAAATAATCATCAGGCATTCGTGGTTCTTATAAAAATACGAGTGCATTTACTTTGAGCAGAAAATGATAGGAGAAGCCACATTTGTTGCCGATTCTCTACAGTTAGGTAGTTAAAATATGAGTGTAAAAAAAGTAATATTCCAGACTGACACATGGGTACTTGGACGAGCCTTTGAAAATATTAATTGTTGTAGCAAAAAGGTGCATATGTATGCCAATGTATACCATATTTGAGAACCAGTTTTCTCATTTCTGCAAAACGGGTGTCTATGTGCCCTTTGTGCTTGTAAATCAAAATCCCAATCCCCAAATCCGGAAAGGCTGTCTGAAGAAATTTACGTGGTCAACCCTCATCTGATCGTTCTTTAATTACAGGCACTCAGAGGTTGTTCGTGTGCTGGCGATTTTCCTTGTTTTCTATTTCGGACCTCACTTCCTTAGTGGTATTCTCATGTCCATCAACCAGATTAACGATTCGTGCTATTGCTTCCTCTGTTTCAGCAGTATACCATATATTATTTCTATGCTTAGGAAACTCTTAATCATTCCTACTTTACACCGTGGCTAAAATTATCTGCATATGCTGACGATATAGCTGTGTATTTGCAAATGCTATATTGATGATTGATACAGTAGAGACAGCAGCTAAAACAATTGGCAAAGTCAGCAGCTACTGACTTTGCAAATTATTTTTAGCGATGCTGTACAGCATCCCGGTGCTATGCAGCATGGCTAAACAGCAGTAAGAACAAACAACGTGGTCAGCCGCACCATTTTAGAGGCACATGCACCATGTTTTTTACTTTTAATTTACCGATCCAAGTTGGATTAGTAAATTAAAAAAAAAAGTGTCAAAGCGTTTTTTGAAAGTGATTGGTAGGAAGCAAAACCAGGAGTTGAGGGGAGTTGGCACAAAATCAGCATGGGGTTGGAAGCTACATGGAGGCTCATGTGGGGGAAGCATCCTGGAGGGCACAGGTGAGCAATGTAGAGCCCGGGGAAAGAAGTATAAAAAGAGTGTAATGTTGGGGGTGGGGCGGGGTCTCACAGCTAACTGCATCATGGAGTGGGTGGGGGAAAGCACATGGGTAAGGTAGACCAGCATGGAGCAAGGAGAAGAGACGTACACAAAGGAGACAGCTGGAAAACACATGCACTGTCACAGCTTAAATTAAAAAGTGGTGCCTGAAATTGACCAGTAGAAGATCAACTCATTTTGCTTTCAGTATCACAAATTTTCATAAATGTTGTATTACCAAAATTCCAGAACCATGGGCATGCAAAGCATAGCCTAGTACTTCTCTGTGTTGTCTGTTGCTTCTCTGTGTTGTAGTAGGAGGGAAATATTTTGAAGATGGTTGGCTTAGGATAAAGGCTTCAAAATGCAATGTTTAGCAAAGGAGAAGTAGTGCCCTGCAAATGTGTAAACAATCATATTAAGGTTTTACTATTAATTATGACATTTTTTTCATTCTAGGAAACCAAATGTGGAGATTTCAGCGCTGTAATAGTTGAGGTATCGGGACATGCCTATTATACTGGGACTGCAAATTTTGTTCAGGAAAATGAAGATACACTGAAGAATGGATTTCTGCTCAAATAGCACTTCTGCTGCTGCTGCTGCTTCGGTTTGCAGGCTAACTTGAAGGACCGTAGTGGGTCCCCAGTATACAATTGCAAAAACCCATATAGTAACAGAGCTTGATCTTTTGAACAACTTAATTTCTTGTGCTGACTCTGTGGATGGTCTGATCTCACAGTGCCTAATAAATCAATGTGAAATTCTGGTTGTCCACTGCCTGCTCGCTGTCACCTTTGCTTTGATTTATGAGACCTTCAGTTATATGCCAGTTTCATCTTTTTATTTGTTTCCTTGTTCTCCTTTCTCCACTTCAATCAGATGTTCCACTCTGGGATCATGATTAAATTCCCTTTTTGAGATTCAAAACATACTTATTTCAAAGAGAATCCTATCTTGTAACAAGAAAGAAAGATTTCCTGATTTACAGAACACCTATAGATCCAAATAAACAAATATATGAAAATAAGATTGCACATATGACCAGAATTAATCCCGGGCATTTACTGGTTACAAAACCTTTTAATTCTCTTATATAAAATAAAATGCAGAAATTGGGTCAGGTAGACTTTAGCCCTATTAAAGATGGATTTGATATTGTCCTTAAGAGCAGCAGGCTACTAAGGAATAAGATCCTAAATATTGGCTCTCTGGACCATCGTCGGTTTTTAGTTCAGAACATTTTCCTTCTGAAATAGTAACTTTGATTCACTCGGCATTATTCATCAGCAGCTGTATATCAAAGCTTTCTCCAAAAGGGGCATTATATGTTTGCCGATTTTCTCCTCACAGAGTTAAGCCACTAAAGTCTGAGAGCACACTGTGCTCCAGGGCAGATTACTGGATTTTGGATAATAAGCAGTGTGCCCCATATAATATTGTTTGGACTTTTAGGACTGTACATGAATGTCAAAGGCCAGTGTCATGTAGCATTGATGGTAAGAGAGAGATCAGTCTCTGGGAAGACACTTGGGACAGAGGCTATGTAGACTTAGTGGGATGACTCCACTAATGATTAACTTTTGTCTTGTCGCATTGCACAGGTACTGAAAATAGTTTTGTAAGAACAGCACAGAATAGCAAATACGAGGGAAAATCCACACCCAAAAGCGTAAGGGAATGGCCCATTCAACCTGGATTTATAGCAGTTGATCATTGTTTGAAATAGGATGATTAATGCGAAAATAGTCAATGTCTACAATTTGAAATACTGATTATGTAGGAATCATGTTCATTTGCTGGGCCTTCCGAAGGGTGGCAGTGAGGCTACACAGATGATTTCCTGGAAACGTTCACACCCACCTTTGATGCCAGGTGAAGAAACATTTTGTCATAAAGTACACTGGGCTTTTAGGGGCCAAGCTTCACCTAACCTAGAAAAAACGTGCTGGGGCCTTGTGGTAAATTAACTGTATTTTGAGTCACTATAGTGGCTTTTGTGGTTCAATCCCGAAAGTAGGATTAAGCAACCCACGTTAGGTAAAGGGGCTTGCAACGGTGGGGTTAAGAGGTTAAACGGAGAGGAATATGTAATTTGTTAATTAGGAATCTGATGGGTTTGTGCTGGTGGCATTGATTCCATATAGGTTGAGACGACACAAGCTTCCTTAAAATATTGTCAGCATCTTGAGAGCAAAATACTTTCATACAATGTAAATGAGTATGGAATAGTAGCAGAGTCTAGCAAGGCATCTGTGGGAACGCAATAACGACTACCACACTACTTGGGTCCCACCTGTATAAGGAGCAACATGAAACATTGAGGCAGTAGTTGATGGTCACCTATGGTGATCGTTGTTCTCATTAGTTCTATAGATCGTTATTTTCTTCGGCACCTTCCTGCTCTTTAAGACTAGTATGGGTGTCTCAGCTGAAAAAGGCATCTTGGCAACCTTGCTTTATTGCAGTAATTTATTGCATGAATGTAGATGACCCGGTGGCAACAGATCTGATACATTTGTTTTCCTACCTTAAGTACAACTCTGACTCTTACAATTATTTTTGGGATAGTCAGAAAAAAACGTGTTTATATATTTAATTTAATAGGCCAAATATATTGATAGGGGGGTTTTCAGTGACACACTATAATGATTAGGTCTAGACTAAAAGGTAACATTCTTCTGAAAGCTACTGACCAATATCCTAGGGTGCTCTCAGATGAAGTGTTCCAGGTCACCATTTGCACGCTATATAAGTACTACCTCAGAACAAAAGGTGACTCATGGAGGAGCTTAAGGTCCTAATTGGAGAAGTTCAATGTGGTCTTGAGAGGAATAGGGACAATCGTCCAGGCGTAGCAGTAAGTTTGACTTTTCATGTCCTGCAATGTGTTTCTCTCAATGATGATCATGCCCACTGACGATGCTTAATTTGTTTGTTCTTTCAACCCTCAGAACCCCAGGATCTACTAGAAAGGTGGTTTTGAATAACCACTTTTGTACATATTACCCAGCAGTAGCCACTCCCACCCTAGAGGGTGATTATTACAGTTCAGCAGCAGAAGCAGTTTCCCAGTTCCCATGATGGAAAGGTTGTCCATTGGTCGTCACTGGTAAAATCCACTCAGTCCCCAATAACTGAAGTCCTTAACTTCACTCTGCTTGAATGTAGTGAGTTGCAAGAAAGATATGAATGTAATGAATGGTGTATTTGTGTGCTGTGAGGATGGTGCCCTTCTCTAAGACACTCTGGCCCTCATTACGAGTGTGGCGACCTTAAGACCGCAATACGGCCGGTGGCAGTGTTACTGCAGCGGATCCAGCGGTAAAGACCGCTGCATTACAAGTAGGCCCCCTCTCCCAACCGCACACATCCATACTAACACCCCCACTGGCTCTCACACTGACACACACCCCCCACTCACATATACACCCCTCCTCCGCATTCATGCACACCTCCTCCACGCATGCATACATTCACCCACCCCCATCCACACGCTTCTATGCAAACACCCCCAAATCCGCACACTTCCATACAAACACCCCATCATGACCACACACATACACACCACACACTCACTCGCATGCATACACACTGACGCCCCCACTCACTCGCACACATACACATAGACACCCCCACTCACTCGCAGACTTCCACACATGCACCCCTACTCGCATGCATCCCAATACACACAGCTGACTCACACCCCTCCCCTCTGCATACATGCAAACACACACACCCTCCACGCACACGTATATAACACACTCACGCACATCCATTCCACGACACATGCACGCACACACCACACACATGCTCCCAACACCCCCTCTTTCGGATGGTCCACTTATCTGTTTCGTCGAGTTGGTTATCCGGGAGGGGTGGCGTCTGCCACCGCCAGCACCGCACCACCGTACAGGACAATGCAAAGTCCTGTTTGCATGGTGGTGTTGGCGGTGGAACCGCCTCTCTTCTTCCATCGGCCAAGCCGACTGGGTCGTATTTCTGCTCATAAACGGGCGGAAATCCTAAGCAACTCCTAATATGATAGTCTGTTGGTGGTAGCAGTAATGAGGGCCTGAATGTAGCACAAGGTATATGCTCCCTTCTATGTTTTGAGTATGCATATTTCTTGTGTAGTTTCTACTTCCATTGGCCTGCAGCTAGAGAGGTCTGCGGAAACCATGCTCACTGCCCGCCAGGTGTGAACTCAAGTGGGTGGACATAAGACTGAGTAAAACCTATTTTTCTGCTTTTGGCAGCTCTGGTTGGAGGCCTGCCAAGCAACAAGCTTCAAAGTCCCCATATTGTAATGCTTTGGGATCCTTCTTGATATTGCAGAGACACCACTCTTAGGTAGTCTACACTTTTTCTGTTTTGAATATGCAATTAAGTAACTGTAGCTGACTGATTGCACCCACTATGTGTGGAAAAGGCCCAGGAACATTTACCCTGCTCTGGTTGACCAAGGTTACAGATTTTAAACATTGCACGCTGTTAACATAGGAATGCCCCTTACGTGATAAACGGACACGACTTAATTTGAAACGGATATCCTGTTATTTTGCTTTCAGAATCACACTAATCCAATGTGTATACAGGCTTAGGCCTTTTCTTGACAATAATTGATCAAGGACCTGTTGAGTGACCTTAAGGGGCGCACCAAGTGTACCCTCATATAAGGCAGTAGATACATTGCCTTGGATACATTATGTAAAGCAGTGATAACAGTGTACCATCTTTTTGAATTTACAGTTTGACCAATTTTTTTTTCCTGTCAGTGAGAGTGAAGTGTCCTGACCCATTTAATTTAAAGTTCTGCTTAATGTGAAACCCAGAATTTTGCACTCATGAGTCTGTATATAGATGTATTGTGTATGTAGCACATGTATGGTAGAAGGACTCTTTTTGTTGTACGATTTTGGTTGCCGCAGGTTTAGCATAGCACAAGATTGAGCGTTCCCAGACAGTGGAATTGTATTGCCTGTGTTCCTGTGGCTGGAGCTTGGAGACCCAGACACTGAAGTAAGGAGGATGGCAGTAGGAATAATGTAGGACATCCCCCTTTTCTGTACGGTCAACCTGATTTTTTGCCCTTTACTAGACTATATTTTAATGCTGGTTTTTGGACTCTGCATTCTGTGGCACTGCTGTCCAGTGTATGTGCTCGGACCCCTAAAACATGGACAATTGCCTATTCCCTGACTGGCCTATTGAACTTTTTTATAAGGCTGAAGTACACCTATGTCATAAAAGTTAACTTTCTCCTGTGGACTGCAGCACTTGTTGTGCTATACACTAATGTCACAAAAGAAAACATGGCTTCGTGCCTACCACTGTAGACTGACTACTGCAGTGTAAAACCTGCAGTGTGACCTGTTAAAAGAACTCTTTTCAACAGCTAAAAACCTCTCTTTTAAATATTAGTAAGTCATCCCTATGTAAGCCTCATTCCTACAGGGACAAGTCCCAAATACTATGTTGACTGTGGTAGACGTAGCTGTCAGATGCAGAAAACCAGAGTGCAGAATAAAATACTAATATTGCTAATTTTGGCACTGCTAGAAAATTGGCTAGAAAAATAACAGCTAGAAAACAGCTAGAAAAATAATTTAACTACTGTTTTGAATTCGCAGTAAAAATTCAATTTAATAGTATGAAGTATGACTTTTAATAAATATTAATGAAAAGTAACTTTTAGGAAGTTAAGTTTTCCCTGCCTAACGTTAGTGGGGTCAGCACAAACCACAGCAGTGAAATCTTAGCCATTGGGAAGGAAGTCACCAATCCCGCAGTCACTGAGAACAACATCACTCTCTGGCAGGAACTGTGCGACAACGTTGCTGACTTCTTCCATGACAAGATCTCGCCTATCAATGAAAACGTTGAACACCAACCCTCGGCTGCAGTCAGCATCAATCACCTCACATGCACAAACATGAACCCCAAACACCTTCTCACCCACTGGGAACTCCTCACCACGCAAGACACTATCTCCATAATGAACTCCGTACATTTGGAAGCACCCACAGACCCTTGCCCCCACCACATCTTCAACCTCAGAAGCAAGGCAATTGTCGATGAGCTCAGGAAAGTCCTGAATACCTCTATCACGGTGACCTCCTTCCCAGAGGTCTGGAAACACTTTGAAGTGAGGCCCCTCCTGAAAAAAACATCTGCCGAACCAGCCAAATTGAAGAACTACCAACCCATCTCTCTGCTTCCCTATCCAGCAAAAGTACTTGAGAAACCAATCAACCACCAACTCACTCAACACCTAGAAGACCACAAACTCCTGGACCCCACCCAATCTGGATTTTGAGCTAACTACAGCACCAGGACAGCCCTTATTGCAGCCACAGATGACACCAAAGCCCTCCTGGACCGTGGGAAAACAGCAGCCCTCATCCTTCTGGACCTGTCCACCGTGTTTGACACCATCTCCCACCACATACTGATCAACAGACTCCACCACATCGGGATTCAAGGAAATGCCCTCAAATGGATCGCCTCATAACTCACCAGCAGAAGCCAAAGGATCAGTCTCCGACCGTTCACTTCAGAGTGCAAGAAGATCATCGGTGGAGTCCCCCAAGGATCTTCCCCCAGTCCGACCCTTTTCAACACCAACATGACCCCCCTGGTCATCACCGTCAGATCACATGGACTCCACATCATCTCCTACGCCGATGACACACAGCTCATCCTCTCACTGTCCCAAGATCCCTTCACCACAAAAGCTAACTTCCACAGATGCATGATGAATTTAGCAAACTGGATGAAGGACAACTGTCTCAAACTCAACACTGAAAAAATGGAAGTCCTCATCTTTGGGAATAACACCTTGCCATGGACAGACACATGGTGCCTGCAGAGCTCTGCGCACCCCAACAGACCACACCCACAACCTTGGCATCATTCTGGATAGCAAGCTATCCATGAAGAAATAAGTCGACGCAGTCTTATCTGCCTGCTTCCACACCCTTTGCATGCTCCGCAAGAGCTTCAGGTGGCTCCCAGCAGACATCAAAAGGACTGTCACACAGGCCCTGATCACCAGCAGATTGGACTACAGAAACACGCTCTACGTAGGAATCACAGCATGCCTCCTGAAGAGACTCCACACAACACAGAACTCAGCGGCAAGACTCATACTCGACCTCCCCAGAAAGACCGACAGCACATCCCCTACACTGGCTCTCAATTCAAGAGAGACACCAGTTCAAGATGCTGGCCCACATCAGCTTCCCTCTCCCTCGCAGACACCCCCACTGATCTGTCAAGCCAACATCGGAGGACGGTCTATCCCACACCTGCCAGCCAAGGCTTGGAACAACCTACCCCTGCACCTCAGGACCGCAGTCACTCCAGAGATTCAGAAGAGAACTAAAGACCTGGATGTTCAAATGATCATTCCTCAATGCAGTAGCTCGCAGCTCCAGCACCTCAAGACCATTGCAGGTGATTTGCCACGCTCCATAAATGTTTGATTGGGGTCTAATTTGTATTAACTCTAAAGAAACTCCCAGGTTGAACTTAGCCTTGGAATAGATGTAAAAGAGGTGTGAAATGCCTGCTAGGAGCAAACAATAGGCTCAATTGAATGGACAAAGATGACTATGAACCCAAAAGAATAGCCAGAGTGGGGGCTGTGGGCATCTTGTTACACAAAAAAGTTAAATCCTACTTAACAGGTCTGTTGAGCCACATGTAACACTAGGGGTGCATTTGAAAGGGAGAGAACAACATTCCAAGATAATTTTTGTGTATCCCCTGTCTGGTGCTTGAAGACACGGCTTTTGTCCTGAAGAAGCTCAGTAGAGAACTGAACTTCAGAGGAGCCCTGAAATGCTTGACCTGTTCCCACTCACACCCAAGCAGAAACATTTTAAGGTGTGGGCAAAGTGAACAGTTTCCAAGGGCCCCCACCTTCTGAGAGCCCACTGAGAAAGTAAACGGTTTCTCTATTTTACTTTTGTCTATTTCTCTTTCACAATCTTTATCATGTAATACAATTGTGTTTGTGATCATAAGCCTTGAATTAGCAGAAAATGGGTAAGAAAATTAAAAGTTGTTCGAAAGAGGGTCCCCCCAATTAGTTTTTACTCCCCCCCAGAAATGTTTAAGACAACATTTCACCCAAGACAAAGAAGTGGACTCTAAGAGTCAGCTGGCTGACATCCTATGTGGCTACAGGAAGACCTTAAGCTGCAAGAGTCCTTTAAGTACCAAGCTGACCAGTGGCAACGGGTGCTAGGCTCGATCCTGCTGTTGGCCTCTGCCTGACATCCTGTGTTTCTCTAAGTGCCTCCTCTGAGGTCCAGGGAGCTTTAAAGGTGCACTCCTATGGTTTGGCATAAGAACAGACTTTGTAAACTTGTGAAAACATTTCCTCCAGACCAATGGGACTTCTTCAAACTTTCGGACTTTCACCAGGACCAATCCTTTTGGTGTATCCTACCAAGGTTCCAAATTGGTTGGCATGAATTTGCACCTTGGTCTCGTTCTACCACAGCCATTAACTATCATTGATTTATTTACATTTGCTTGGCTCAGTTTCTACTTACAACTTTAAAATGTATATCTCTACTTCCCCTTATTGAATTGGTCTCATTTATTCTATTTTTCTACTTTGGTTTGGGATTTTTATTGTTTATTATTTTGACTTTATTACTGTTTTAGTATTGCATGAATACTTTACACATAGCCCTAAGCTTGCTCTTTTCCGTAGCTATCTGGGCACTGACCTCAGATCAATTTAGTGACTTGGAGAGTTCACCCTGACAAGGGTTGTAATTATTCCTTGAAATCGGCAGTTTCCCACCTCAAATAACAATCCAGCTAACAAGTAGAAATTCCATGAGAATTTTGTTACAAAAAGGCTGCTGATTAGTTCTTTCTGACACAACGATTTTGTTGATGATAGAGGTGAGAGGAGAACTGCAGTTTCTGTTGCTCACAGTTAAGAAGTTTCTATACAAAGCCTCTACTTTGTCAGTCTCTGACTACTGCATCAGGAAGGCAGATGACAACCATGTGCAGTGATCTCACACTTCACTGTGCAACTGCTGTGTTACTCTTGCTTTGAGCCAGCCCCTCTGCTTTTTTTTTTTGTAAACAAAGTTTATTGCAATTTCGATCAACCAGTGAGCAGGTAAGCATAGTATAAGAGAACATACAGTGATCTACATAGACTCTGAGGGCAAGAGCTTTTTCAATCTACACATCTCTGCACTAACAGCAATCTAATGTTGCAACATCTACCCTACCCCCCCATCCCACAACCTCCCCAACAGTGCCCCACCCCCCAGTGATGATACTGGTAGCGTATCTGGACAGTTGTATTGTATGTAGGTGTGCTATGAAGGAGTCAACCCTCCGCTCACTATGTGAGAGTGTTTCCCCCGTCTAATCCAACCGTAGGATCCTGCCCGGGGTCATCCGTAATGGCACCCATGGATTGGGTCTATTGGTAACTTCACAAAGCATCCAATCATCATTCAATCAGGGGATTGGACCCAATCGACATTCCTCCTTAAAGGAGTCTAATATCGCATCCCAACCTTGCGCCGCCTCCAGGGGCCGCCAACCCCTTCTGGCCTCACCATGTAGAACAGCGCTCTCGCACCCAGCCCACCTAGTTAATTCTCTGGTCCATTGGGACAGTCTCGGCCCAACTGGATTCTTCCAGGACATCGCTATTTCCCTCTTGGCCAGTACGTAGGCCAAGTCCCGGAACCTGTTGGTTATTTTGTACTTAGCCGTGCGTGGAAACCAGCCAAGCAGACAATGACCTATTGTGCAGGGGACTTCCCTTCCTATCGCTCCAGCCACCAGTCGGCTCACCTCCGTCCAATACACCTCCGCCGTAGGGCAGCTCCAGAACATATGCCTAAATTCCGCCTTCTCTAGCCCGCACCTCGGGCAATGTACTCCTTCCACTCCAAAGTACCTGCTGATCCGTTCAGGGGTGAGATATGCCCTATGTAGTACATAAAAATTAATCAGCTTAAATCTGGCATTGCGAGTCATTTTGGGGAAGCCCCCCAGAATACGCTCCCAGTCCACATCAGATATAGTTGTGCCCAGGTCTACTTCCCAGGACGATTTGAGCTGAGTCAAAGGTATGGTCCTATCCGCCTGAACCCTGCTGTAGAGATTAGAAACTGCCTTAAAGGTGCCAGAAGAAGTCGCCAAATATGTACAGGTTGTTTGTGCAGTGAGCTCTCCTGTCCGTCTCAGCCAGTGTTTCCTGATACTAGCCACTACTGAGCCATATAATAAGAAGTGCCCTCCCTGTAGACCGAATTGTGTCCGAAGGACTTCAAACGGCATCAGCGTCCCTTCCTTAAATAGTGCTCCTACCGTCTGTATCCCGGCCTCCACCCAGGACTGGAGTCCACCCCAGTCACCCCGATGGGGCAAAGCTCTTAGGGACAAGAGGGGTAGGTCAGGGGAGTAAGGGGCCTTTACTTTAAGTTTACGTAAAAAGCTCCTCCAACAGCGCGCAAGGACTTTAAATTCAAGGGAATCATGCGTCCCAGTACCCGGACACCCCAACAACAGTTCGTATAATCTAGTCTCTGGGGGAGTAAATGCCTTTACCCCCAACCCTGTCGCTGCTCTGTTGGCAATCCATTGCGCCAACCACTGGAGCTGCGCTGCCAAGTAGTAAGCCTCAAAGTCTGGGACTGCTAGGCCTCCGTCTGGGGACCGCCTCTGAAGTTTGGCCAGAGCCACTCGCTTCCGTACACTCCCCCAGATAAAGGCTATGACCATGGACTCCAGTTCTGCAAATATGGCCTTAGGAATCCATACTGGCAGGACCGTGAAGTGATACAGGAGGCGAGGCAACACCACCATTTTAAAGATGGCTACCCTCCCCGCTACAGATAGAGGTAAGGTTTGCCAGAAAGCCATGTTGGAACGGAGGGAACGCAATGAGCCTCCAAAATTCCTGTCTATTATATCCTGTGGGTCATGGAAAATCCTGACCCCCAAGTATGAGAGGCATCTTGGAACCCACTGGACATTTCCCAACTCCAATGGTGGGGTTACAGTAGCGTTCAAAGGAAACAGGCCGGTCTTGCCCCAATTCACCCGAAGTCCAGAAAGCTCACCAAACTGCGAAAGCATCTGTTGGGTTCGGGGAAGGTCTCTGTGTACATCGTCTAAGAAGATCAACAAGTCATCCGCATACAACGCTATCTGATGTCTCTTGCCCCCCGCCCTATGCCGGGACCCCCACCACCACGCGCGCTGCGGCTGCCAGTGGCTCGATAGCCAGTGCAAACAGCAGCGGTGATAGGGGACACCCCTGTCTGGTACCCCGCTCAACGGCATAAGGTCTGGATATAGTCCGTCCTGTCCGTACCCTAGCAGTGGGCTCAGTATACAACAATCTGACCCAGGCAATGTATTCAGGTCCGAAACGAAGGCGGGACATTACTGTATAAAGGAAAGGCCACTCCAAGCTATCAAAGGCCTTTTCTATATCGACTGCGAGCACTCCAGGGGCTGGGCTAGTCGAATTCTGATCATTCATGACCGCTATAAATCTGCGTATGTTATCCGCTGTGTTGCGCCCCGGGATGAACCCTGCCTGGTCAGTATGTATTAGTGTTGCCATGTGGGGGAGCAGCCTAGAGGCCAGTACCTTGCTGAGGATCTTGTAATCCAGGTTCAGCATGGATAAAGGTCTGTATGACCCGGCTTCTGCAGGATTTTTCCCAGGTTTAAGCAAGGGCTCTATTACCGCCTCCCTCGCTGTTGCTGGCAAAATTCCTCGGTCTCTGGCGGATTGATATAGAATCTCAAGCCTAGGAGCTAACAAATCTATATACATGGCATAGAATTCGATAGGGAGACCATCTGTCCCCGGAATCTTTCCCCTCGATAGTTCACTAATGGCCCTCAGAATCTCTGGTTGTGTAATGGCGCCCTCAAGTTGTGTCGCAGCGTCCGGTGGTAGTGCCTGCAACTGCAGTCTTGATACATAACTATCGGTGGAGTTACCGTCAGGACGAAGAGTGCTTTTATATAATCGTTCGTAAAAGGTCATGAGGTGAGAGTTAATTTGCTCCTGCCCGTGAAGGGGATTCCCCCACTCCGATATCATTTCCAGAATAGGTGATGTCTTATGCGTTTGCGATACTACCCATGCTAACATCCGACCCGCTTTGTCTCTCTACCCGTGTGCTCGTGTGATATAGTTTTGGTAGTCGAAGCATGGAAGGCGCTCCACACAGTCAGCGACCGTTGCTCTAAGCTCTAAGATAGCAGGTTGAAGGAGCGGATTTTCAGGTCTTTTTTTCTCCACCTCTCGCAGCTCACTCTCCGCTTGTTCAGTGTCCCTGAGTAGAGTCCTTCGGACCCCCACCGCTCCCGCAATACAGCGCCCACGCATTACCACTTTAAAAGCGTCCCATTCAATCAAGGGGTTATTGGTCGAAGCCTCGTTATCTACAAAGTAGTGGGTAATATGTTGTCTCAGCTCCTCCCGAAAGGGTGGGTCTTCTAGGGACTCAGTCTTCAGCCGCCAGGTGGGGATGCGGGAAGGGGGTGAACCCCAGCGTAACTCTAATAATAGAGGGTTATGATCAGAGATTGTGCGGGTCAGGTATTCAACATTATGCACCTGAGGGAAAATGTCTGGGGAGCAGAAAAACACATCTAAGCGGACATGGAGCTCGTGCCAGGGAGAGAAGTAGGAATAGTCTCTGGTCTCAGGGTGTAGCCGTCTCCAGACATCCACCAGCCCCCAACCCGCCTGCCAGGAGGAGAATAGCCTTGCTACTCTCATGAGAGGGGAATCATGTAACGGAGGGTGGGAGCAATCCCTGGAGGGATTGGCCACACAATTAAAGTCGCCCCCCATCACTAGGGGGAACTGCAAATAGGTGGCTAGGAGGCCCGATAAGCGTGCAAAGAACTCACCCTGTTCGGGGCATAGACATTGATCAACGCTATATCTCTTCCATCCAGTCGACCCCGGATTGCTACAAAACGTCCCTCAGGGTCTATGAGCTTGTCCAATAATTGGAATGGAGCCCCGGTTCTGATCCATATCAAGGCACCCCTGGCGAATGCGGAATAAGAGGTATAGTATGCCTGGCCTCTCCACCGTTTCTGCAGTGCTAGCCCTTCAGCCTGGGTTAAATGTGTTTCTTGGAGCAACGCAATCTGAATCCCTCTCCGCTGTAAATGTGAGAATACCTTATATCTCTTAGACATTGTGTGCATGCCCGTACATTCAATGAGAGAAATTTATAAGCGCCTAACGTCGCCATAACTGTATTTCAGTCCCCATCTGTGACATGCCCCAAGCAGGGCTAGCAGATACCACGAAGATCCCTACTCTCACATTATACAACACCAGCAGCCCAATGTTAAACATCCACCACTCCCCTTAAACAAGCCCCAACAATTAACATCCCAACCCCCCTTCCCCAGGACAAAAGTTTGAACGTCTCTCATCCAAACTTCGTGAAATGTCAACTAGTTTATCGAAAGTGGGCGAACTCCTAGATCACAAAAGGAGTGGGCCATCGCTCTGATCCCCACTACCGGATTGCAAGATATAGTAGTACTTGTGGACCCAGATCTCATCCATCTGGCGGGTACGACCGCCATAGTGACAGCTAGTGCGCCCACCTCATCGGCCACTACGGTGTCTGCCACAGGAGGCTCTCATTACCAGGGCAACTGGTGCAAGTGTAGTTCGATGGGAGGACTCTCATATGATACAGTCAGAAGTGCCTAGTGTTATGGCCGGGCCCGATCTGTCGGATACATGGGAGGTCTCGGATTCATGGTCTGAATCAGATGGTTCATCGTCCGCAGCGGTCTGTACTTGGGATCCGCGATCAGAGCCGCTCAATGAAGCTGCTGCCTCCATGGCTTTTCGTCTCTCAGTTTGCATCTCCACAGTGGAAGGACTATTTACTATACGGGTCGTGTTGCGTTTAGCCCCTCTCCTCTGTCCATGCTCAGGGCCCTGTGTCGGAGGACCATTCCCCTCATGTGGCAATAGATCAAGCCATTGCCATACCTCCTCCGCCATAGTGAAAAACTGTGTACTGTCTTTGGTCACTACCCTAAGCTTCGCCGGGAACAGCATGCCATATTGTAGACCCAATTGGCGCAGTTTCTGTTTGCATCCCTGAAGGTGGCCCGTTGTTTCTGTACTTCCCGGGAGAAGTCTGGGAAGATACGTACCGTGTGATTGTCCATTGTGCGATCTCCTTTGGTCCTGCTTTCATGCAACAGGTAATCCCTATCTCGGTAATGAAGAAGCCTGGCTATTATAGGTCGCGGGGGGGCTCCCGGAGGGGGAGAACGCGTCGGAACTCTATGTGCCCTCTCAATCGCAAAAAAAGGAGAAAGTCCATTGCCCGCTAAGTCCTCTCGGAGCCACCGCTCGAGGAACTCCGCCAGGCCAGTTTGTGGAACACTTTCAGGCATACCAATCACCCGTATGTTATTGTGTCGCGATCTATTTTCCGCATCTTCGGCCCTTAATTCCAGGGCCCTGATCCGGGTCTCCAGCTGCTTTGTAGACTTAGTGGCATCCTTGACCTCCGGAAGAAGCTCTTTAAGTTGTCTATCGGTGGTGGACACTTTTTCGGCCAGGCGACGGTGATCATCTCGTAGTACTGTGAGATCCGTGGCCAAAGCTTGATTTTCTCCTCCAGTGCTACACGGGAAGCCGTTATAGCTTGTAGGACATCTTGAAGTGTGGGGTCGTCGCGTCCCTCTCCTGAAGCGCCATTCCTGGGGTCAGGCGGGTCTGCCTGTGTCTCAGCTGAGGACCCACCTTTTTGTTCCATGTCCCTCCGGCGACCGACTTTACCCATTTTCTGGGGTATGGCTCCAACTCCGTCTGGTCGGTGGGCTCTGGACATCAACTCTCCCACCTCAGCGCTGTATACTGCACTGCCAGAGAGATCGCCGAACTGTTATTAGAGATTTGCTGTTTCCGGTGCTCGTTACTCGTGTAAGAGGCTTATCGCCTTCCAGTGCCAGCCGCACTCCGCATTCTGGGCTGCCAAGAACCCCTGGGGACACCACACGCCAGGTAGTCAGGACTCTCTCACTCCTCTCAGTCAGGGTGTGGACCTGTCGAGCCAAGCAGCCTCGCCGTTCGTGGAGGGCGCCCTCAAGCATCCATGTCTCCCATCCAGTGTCAGGGGGCCCCCTGCACTCTCTTGTAGGTAGCACTGCGCATCTAGGGGGACCCCTGTAGAGGGGGGCCGTATGCACCGTGCCTCAGTGCAGGCCAGGTTCGCCCTATCAAGCCACCGACTTCGTCCCCCTCGTTCCAGCTCACCTCAGGAGGTCCATGGAGTCAAGCCTCCCCAGAAGTACCACCCGGCGTTGCCGTGCAGACTGCGATCAGTCGTCCTCAGAGGGGAGCTGCCAAAGGAGCTCCGGGGGAACCCCGGAATTATCGCCTCTAACCGTGAACCACTGGATCCTTCCCTCGGGTGCCGGCCGCCATGTTAAGTGTGCTCCGCAGTCCTCAGCCGAGCACTGTTGCAGTGCTGGGCCCCACTGTTCGTCGGCGTGGGTCCCCGGAGGGAACCGCCAGGTCCCCTTGTAATTCTTGTCTCACAGAGGGGTGAGCTGGATAGGATCAGGGAGTTGCTGTAGTGGATCGTCTGCCGCCGGGAACGTCGGTCAGATCGTGGCCGCCATCTTTTTTTTTTTCGCGGCACTCCGTTGGCCGCAAATTCGGCCCCAAAACTCTCTTCCCTTCGGGATCGGGCCCCTCAAAATGAACCTCGGGACCCCTTCGCACTTTAAGCTAGGCAATGGGGCGGGTTGGGGATCCACTGCATTTCAGGCTGGACCGGAGTGGGGATTGCTAGCAGGAGCCTCACGGAGAGGCTTCCTCTGCCATCGGCGTCAGGCCACGCCCCCTAAGCCAGCCCCTCTGCTACCTGCTGTGAGAACTATCACTTGGGGCAAAGGCTGTTTCTTGAGAGGAGCATGAAAATTACATTAGACATAGGATTAACCGGACCAGCTCTTAAGCCTTAAGACAGTAGATCCACATCCCTTGCCTATAAAATGTATATGAAAATGGGCTCAACACAACCCCACTTTGTTCCAGTCCCATGTTCTTCCTGACCAAGGAGCACTTGAAGATCTGATGTGTGACTTTTCCTGGACCAAGAGGAAACTGTATTACTGTTTGTGGAGAACAGCTGAATCATGACCAAAAGGAAAAGACAAGACCCAGATGCCCGAATCCTGAGAGGAAGTTATCTCATGGAAGTGAGCTGCCTTGGAGTCCCTATGACAGTGCAGCAAAGAAGACCACCACCAACCAAAGACAGCTGCTTCGTGACAGGGTAGATGACCTGAAGGAGATATTCCAAGGCTATCAGTGGGTGACAGTGCATTGCCCTGACCCATCAATAACATCCTTGACTTATAGAAAACCCTAACACCTCTTTTCCAGTCTGTGAGGGACACAGGGAATTTTTCTTTTACCATAGGTCATAGGCGCTGGACAAGGCTGTTGCTGTGATTCTGGGACTGTTTGAACCACCTTTCTGCCCCTTATGTTTCCAGAGGTATTGCAGTTTCCATGTAAAACTGGACCCTAATCCTATATCTCAGTTTCTCAGTTGCAAGTGGAAATTGGTGATGCCACCACTAGAAGGCTTTGACCAGCAACGTTGAAGGTATGGGCCTCTAACGTTTGGTAACTATTTTCGGTACTAGTCCAATACCTGGTGTCCCTATCCCCCCCGCCCTCCTCCTCCTGAACAAATCCTCCTTACCCCATTTGGAACATATGACTTTGGAGAATATTGTGGATGCAACAGGTCTCCATCTTAGGGTGTGCTATGGCTTCACCAATTGACACTGGAGCCACATGGCCCTTTTAAATCTACATTGGAACATTACTTTAAGGCCCAGTACTTTGAAACCTAAAACCAAAAAAAAACTGTTTTGGCAGCCCCTGTTCACTTTCATTGTTGGGCTTTTTGGTGTCAAAATTATGTTTGTGGTATTTCCTATAGATTCTCAACAGTCTGTATTCAAACCCACAGAGTTGTGTAAAATGTTGGGCCTGGGCAGTTGTGAAATTAGTACAAAGGGATGAAGTAACATCCCTAACATTTTGCCTGGCACATTTGTCCTATTGAGTGGAAATTCTAAATATTGTCACCATCGGATAACATTGCCGTAGGAAAGATGCTCCTTCATTTGTATCACTACACTGCTTGAGCCCATAAAGATTTTGGGTTGTATCTCAGCCCCATAAGATATTACAAACCTAATAGTCTTGTTTTGTTGGTCAATATTAGCTGATATTTTATTTTCTATATTTAAGTAAACCTATTAGTTTTAAAACATATATTTCTGACTAGAAGTTGAGTTTATTGTATGGGACTGCTGTAGTATACTATTTGTGAGTTACAAGCCCAGTACAACTTCCCAGAGTAAGCCTTGAGTGGTTGGTCTAGCTGCCTTGGTACAAATCAAGTACCTTGGTTGGCCAAAACTGAAGTGCAATACCTAGGCTATGGGACACCAGTGGTAAAAAGGAGTAGCCACCATGGATACTGCCCCAAGACACACATAAAAGGCCTCCATGGACTGCATGGCTGTTTCGTTTGGTATCAGGTATATGGTAATGTGTGAAGTTGGAGGAAAAGAAGAAAGCAAAGGAGGAGAATTAGCAGCAGTGTCTCGAACAGCTGCGTAAGAAAAGGCTGGGAATAACTGCTAGAGAATGGTGGTGCATTTTTTAAACATTCAAGTGAGAGGCAGCCCCTGCTCCTGTAGCACCCTGAGAGCCCATAACACACCACAAGGCCTCTGGGAGCAGGCAGTACAGAACGCTCCATTTGCAGCCCTGTAACAGTATCTTTAGCCTGCAAAGGAAGCATTCTGATTTGCATACCAGCTTCCAACATTCCATCCATAGTACTAAAATGTATTTACTTCTACTACCCAATCAAAATCATTTAATCAAGCTTAAAAATCAAAAATTGACTCAAAACCTGAAAAGATTCAAAGTATGCTTTATAGCTTAAATGCACATGTTAGCCTTTGGTGCATAAACAGTTAGGTATTTCACCAGAATTAAACTTGTGACCTGCAAGTTAAATAATGATTGTAGGAAGCTGGCTCGGTGTATATACCATACCAAAATGAGGTATAGTGTGCCCAGAGTCCAGGGGTTCCCCAGAAGCTTAACAGAAGTAAAAGTAGTTAGAGCAGTTAGGCTTATCAGAGAGTAGTGCAAAGCATTTGTTGTACACACACAGTCAAGAAATGAGGCACACACTCAATGACTAACTTCAGGCCAATGGCTTTATTTAGCAAAAATATATTTTGTTACTTTATTTCTAGAACCAGAAGGTCTTTGTTGCAGGTAAGTACAGTTGTCAATAGGTCTCGAGCATATGTATCAAATGTACATTGTTAGTTTTTTGCAGGTAAAGCAGTTTACAAGAAAGTAACATTTTTCTATGTCAAAAGTTGACAGTTCCATTTTTTATAGGAGTCAATAGAGTCCTGGGGGAGGAACATGTTAGCACTGTTCACAGGTAAGTACATGACTTACGAATCCAGTCTTTAAGAGTTAGGATGTCCACAGGTCAAAGTTTAGGCTAACCCCAAAAGTGCACCACCAGCGACACAGGGCCGGCTGGGTGCAGAGGTCAAAGTTGGCATCAGGTTTACAATGGAGTCCAGTGAGCACTGGGGGTGCTCAATAGAAAGCAGATTGCAGGTAAGTACCCATGGTTCCAGGACAGAGGCCTGGGGGGATTTAGGTCACACAAAATGCACACCCTCAGCAGCTCAGGGGCGGCCGGGAGCTGGGTGCAAACACAGAGCTGGGCGCACAATGCTTTTCAAAAGGAGGGGGGCCACAAAAGATGCTGCAAGCTGGGCCCAGGGGGTCGTTTCTGGGAAACCAAAGGCTGGACAGGTAAAGGAGGCGCCAGCTGGATGTTGCTGGGCCCTTGGTCAGATGCCCCAAGGCCAGTGGGCTGAAGGTGCAGGTGTCTTCTTGGGTGTCGGTTATCTTCGTCTGATCCGGTTGCAGTCGGGAAGGGTCCTCTGGATTCAGGCTGGAGGCGTCATCGTGTTGGCCAGGAGGGGTCTACCCAGGGTGGACTCTAGGTCAGAATCGCCTGGGGTACCTTCTCTGCCAGTGGGCCACTGGGACTCGGGCTGTGGGTGTTGGGTGCAGAGTGGGCAGGGCTCACAGATCCGGAGCGGTTCTGGAGTCCTTTTGGAGGGTTTCTTCTGGACAGGGCCGCTGTCCTTGGGAGTTCCTGATCCTCTGCTGGGTAGGCAGTCCTCTGGGGGTTTGTAGAGGTCGCTGGTCCTGCAGGATGAGTTGCCTTCTTGGAGCAGGGGTCTTTGAAGCTGCAGACAGGCCAGTAGGGCTGGGGCCAAGTCAGTTGTCATCTGGAGTCTTCACTGCCGGGGTCTGCTTGGCAGTCCTTCTTCTTTCTTCTGGTGGTCGCCAGGAATCTGGTGAGCAAGGTTCAGGAGTGCCTCTAAATACTAGATTTAGGGGCATTACAGGGGTCAGAGGGCAATAGCCAATGGCTACTGTCCCTGAGGGTGGCTACACCCTTCCTGTTCCCACTCCCTTTGGGGGGGACACACAGTCTTATCCCTTATGGTCCCTTTCCTCCACGCCAAGAAGGAGGATTCTGCAAGGAGGGGTCACTTCAACTCTGGACACCTTAGGGGTGGTCCCAGTTGAAGTAGTCACTTCTCCTTATTTTTCCTAATTTGCCCACAGGACCTGCCACAAAAGGTGGGGCTTGGTCCGGGAGGAGGGCATCTCCACTAGCTGGAGTGCCCTGGGGCACTGTAATAGGAGGCCTGCACCTTTGGGGTTCACTGCCAAGTGTTACAGCTCCTGCAGAGGGGAGGTGTGAAGCACCTTCACCCAGAGTGGGTTTTGTTCCTGACCCCAGAGAGCACAAAGGCTCTCATCCCATGGGGTCAGAAACATTTATGTTAGTGGCAGGCTGGTCAGCCTTACACTAAAGGGTTGGGTAAAATACAGGGGGTATTTCTAAGATGCCCTCAGTGTGCATTGTACAGTAAATCCAACACTGGAATCAGTGTGGGTTTATTGTGCTGAGAAGTTTGATAGCAAACTTCTCAGCCTTCAGTGAAGCCATCATGGGGCTGTGGAGTTTATGACAAACTCCCAGCCTGTGTACTTAATATGGCCACAATGCACTCAGGCCCATATTTAAACTTTTTCACACAAAACTGAGCTAACACAGTTTTGCATGAAAAAGTTTACCGCTGGCTAGCACCATTCCGGAGCGCCAGCTGGGCACCACATTTAAGGAATGGCGCAAGCCGGTGCTAAGGGTGGGTTAACGTCAAGGAAAATTATGCTACCCAGGTGGGGTGGCGGTATGGGGAAAAGGGGGTTGCACTGAAAAATTACGTTAGGCTGTTTAGAGTTAAAAAAAAAAAGACTCTAACCAGCCTGGCGTCATTTCTCATCGCAAAACCTACCATACCACATGATTCCTGTCTTAGAAAAGACAGGAGTCATGCCCACCACCCGAGTGGCCAGCACATGGGACAAGGGTCCCCTGGGCATGGCCACTGCACCCAGTGGCATGTGGGGGGGACATTTCAGGGCCCCACAATGGTACTTTTAAAAATTAAACCCTATACTTACCTGGTGCCCCATGCTCTGCTGTCCCTCTGGTGTGGGGGTGTGTCCCAGGGGCCTCGGGAGGGCATCTGTGGGCTTATTCCATGGTGTTCCACCATAGATATAGACCCACAGGTCCCCTAATGCCTGCCCTAACCCAGGCATTTAATAATGGCGCTAACCAAGCTTAATGCCATTATTTAAGTCTGCTTCCCTCCTGTGCACCATTTTTGCACAGGAGGATAAATGAGGCGTTAGGGCCTTAGAGTCATTTTTTGCCTGGGAACCTCATCGACACAAGGTAGCTTCCCGCTAGCAAAAAATGACTTTAACTCTGATATTTTGACTTTAGACTAGTCTAGCGTCAAAATATAAGTATGGAGTTAGGGTTGCGCTGAATTAGCGTTAAAAAAAGTGACACTAATTCAGCGCAGAGTATAAATCTGGGCCTTAGAATGTCTAAGAATGGACTTAGACACTGTAGGGGCATATTGCTCATGCAGCTATGCCCTTACCTGTGGTATAGTGCACCCTGCCTTAGAGTTCTAGGGCCTGCTACAGGGGTGACTTACCTATGCCACAGGCAGTGGTTTGTGGGCATTGCAACCTGGGAGAAGTGCCATGTCGACTTTACGTTTTTCTCCTCACCAGCCCACACAATATGCAATGGCAGTGTGCATGTGCTTGGTGAGAGGTCCCTTAGGGTGGCACAATACATGCTGCGGCCCTTAGGGACCCTGCCTAGTCACAGAGCCCTTGGTACCACTAGTTCTCTTTACAAGGGACTTAGCTGTGTGCCAGGGGTGTGCCAATTGTGGGAAAGAACACTGGGGCTGGGGCCTGGTTAGCAGGATCCCAGCACAAACTCAGCCAAGTTAGCATCAATATCAGGCAAAACGTGGGGGGAGATGGAGGGGGGGTAACCATGCCAAAATGAACACTTTCCTACAATGATCTCAACTACAGCATTAACCTATTGAGCCACCATACATAAAATAGAAAATTGTGATTACACTTTTCAAACAAAGGCATAATGCAAAAAGATGGGGCACTCCTACAGAACGTGATGAGCAGCCCTTGAGTTTCCCATATCTCCCAAATATTCAGGATTCCTCGGAATGGCTGGGGTCTCCACGGAGGCCCAAGGTCTTTGGTTATAACCCTGTTTACAAGTATTTCTCTGCAACAGGGACAATTAACCCTTTGGGATATTGTGGGATTCAAACCATTGACCAGAGATTACTTGTGTATTTCTCCAACAAGTTCATTAACCATTCTGCTTATTTTAGCAGTGTACAGGGTTGACCTTTACCATGTACGAGGTAGGAACATGCCCAGGGCACCCTTTAAGGAGGTGCACGAGCTGCCTGTAGCAATCTTCTTCCAACATGGTGTAGGAAAGTACCATCTTGCCTGGCATGTTACCCCCATTTTTCACTGTATATATGTTGTTTTAGTTGTATGTGTCACTGGGACCCTGTTCACCAGGGCCCCAGTGCTCATAAGTGTGCCTGAATGTGTTACCTGTATAGTGACTAACTGTCTCACTGAGGCTCTGCTAATCAGAACCTCAGTGGTTATGCTCTCTCATTTCTTTCAAATTGTCACTGACAGGCTAGTGACCAATTTTACCAATTTACATTGGCTTACTGGAACACCCTTATAATTCCCTAGTATATGGTACTGAGGTACCCAGGGTATTGGGGTTCCAGGAGATCCCTGTGGGCTGCAGCATTTCTTTTGCCACCCACAGGGAGCTCTGACAATTCTTACACAGGCCTGCCACTGCAGCCTGAGTGAAATAACGCACACGTTATTTCACAGCCATTTTACACTGCACTTAAGTAACTTATAAGTCACCTATATGTCTAACCTTTACCTGGTAAAGGTTGGGTGCTAAGTTACTTAGTGTGAGGGCACCCTGGCACTAGCCAAGGTGCCCCCACATTGTTCAGGGCCAATTCCCCGGACTTTGTGAGTGCGGGGACACCATTACACGCGTGCACTACATATAGGTCACTACCTATATGTAGCTTCACAATTGTAACTCCGAATATGGCCATGTAATATGTCTATGATCATGGAATTGCCCCCTCTATACCATCCTGGCATAGTTGGCACAATCCCATGATCCCAGTGGTCTGTAGCACAGACCCTGGTACTGCCAAACTGCTTTTCCCGGGGTTTCACTGCAGCTGCTGCTGCTGCCAACCCCTCAGACAGGCAGCTGCCCTCATGGGGTCCAGGCAGGCCTGGCCCAGGATGGCAGAACAAAGGACTTCCTCTGAGAGAGGGTGTTACACCCTCTCCCTTTGGAAAATGGTGTGAAGGCAGGGGAGGAGTAGCCTCCCCCAGCCTCTGGAAATGCTTTCTTGGGCACAGATGTGCCCAATTCTGCATAAGCCAGTCTACACCGGTTCAGGGGACCCCTTAGCCCTGCTCTGGCGCGAAACTGGACAAAGGAAAGGGGAGTGACCACTCCCCTGACCTGCACCTCCCCTGGGAGGTGTCCAGAGCTCCTCCAGTGTGCTCCAGACCTCTGCCATCTTGGAAACAGAGGTGCTGCTGGCACACTGGACTGCTTTGAGTGTCCAGTGCCACCAGGTGACGTCAGAGACTCCTTGTGATAGGCTCCTTCAGGTGTTGCTAGCCTATCCTCTCTCCTAGGTACCCAAACCCTCTTTTCTGGCTATTTAGGGTCTCTGTCTCTTGGGATTCCTTAGATAACGAATGCAAGAGCTCATCCGAGTTCCTCTGCATCTCTCTCTTCACCTTCTACCAAGGAATCGACTGCTGACCGCGCTGGAAGCCTGCAAAACTGCAACATAGTAGCTAAGACGACTACTGCAACTCTGTAACGCTGATCCTGCCGCCTTCTCGACTGTTTTCCTGGTGGTGCATGCTGTGGGGGTAGTCTGCCTCCTCTCTGCACTAGAAGCTCTGAAGAAATCTCCCGTGGGTCGACGGAATCGTCCCCCTGCAACCGCAGGCACCAAAAAGCTGCATTACCGGTCCCTTGGGTCTCCTCTCAGCACGACGAGCGAGGTCTCTCGAATCCAGCAACTCTGTCCAAGTGACTCCCACAGTCCAGTGACTCTTCAGTCCAAGTTTGGTGGAGGTAAGTCCTTGCCTCACCTCGCTAGACTGCATTGCTGGGAACCGCGACTTTTGCAGCTACTCCGGCCCCTGTGCACTTCCGGCGGAAATCCTTCATGCACAGCCAAGCCTGGGTCCACGGCACTCTAACCTGCATTGCACGACTTTCTAAGTTGGTCTCTGGCGACGTGGGACTCCTTTGTGTAACTTCGGGTGAGCACCGTTTCACGCATCCTCGTAGTGCCTGTTTCTGGCACTTCTCTGGGTGCTACCTGCTGCTAAGAGGGCTCCTTGTCTTGCTTGACGTCCCCTCTACCTCCTGGTCCAATTTGCGACCTCCTGGTCCCTCCTGGGCCGCAGCAGCGTCCAAAAACGCTAACGCACGATTTGCAGCTAGCAAGGCTTGTTGGCGTTCTTTCGGCGGGAAAACACTTCTGCACGACTCTACAAGGCGAGAGGGACCCGTCCTCCAAAGGGGAAGTCTCTAGCCCTTTGCGTTCCTGCAGAAACCGCAGCTTCTTCAGTCCAGTCGAAGCTTCTTTGCACCCGCAGCTGGCATTTCCTGGTCATCTGCCCATCTCCGACTTGCTTGTGACTTTTGGACTTGGTCCCCTTGTTCCACAGGTACCCCAGATTGGAAATCCAGCGTTGTTGCATTGTTGGTTTGTGTCTTTCCTGCCTTATTCCCCTTTCACGACTTCTTTGTCCTTTGGGGAACTTTAGTGCACTTTGCACTCACTTTTCAGGGTCTTGGGGTGGGCTATTTTTCTAACCCTCACTATTTTCTAATAGTCCCAGCGACCCTCTACAAGGTCACATAGGTTTGGGGTCCATTCGTGGTTCGCATTCCACTTCTGGAGTATATGGTTTGTGTTGCCCCTATCCCTATGTGTCTCCATTGCATCCTATTGTAACTATACATTGTTTGCACTGTTTTCTAAGACTATACTGCATATTTTTGGTATTGTGTATATATATCTTGTGTATATTTCCTATCCTCTCACTGAGGGTACACTCTGAGATACTTTGGCATATTGTCATAAAAATAAAGTACCTTTATTTTTAGTATAACTGTGTATTGTGTTTTCTTATGATATTGTGCATATGACACTAAGTGGTACTGTAGTAGCTTCACACGTCTCCTAGTTCAGCCTAAGCTGCTCTGCTAAGCTACCATTATCTATCAGCCTAAGCTGCTAGACACCCTATACACTAATAAGGGATAACTGGGCCTGGTGCAAGGTGCAAGTACCCCTAGGTACTCACTACAAGCCAGTCCAGCCTCCTACATTGGTTGTGCAGCGGTGGGATAAGTGCTTTGAGACTACTTACCACTCTTGTCATTGTACTTTTCATAAGAGAAAAATATACAAAACAAGTTCAGTGTATATACACATTGCCAAACAGTTTTGCATTTCCTCTTTTCACTCTATTCTAAGTGCTGAAAAGTACTTCTAACCTTTCTAAAAAGTTCTAAAAAGTTTTTAAAGTTTTTTTTTCTCTGTCTTTCTAAAAGCTCTGACAAACTTTTTTCTCTTTTTCTATCACTTTAACTCTCTCTAAAATGTCTGGCACAGGCCAAAATGTTGACCTGTCTAAGATTGCATATGATCACCTTAGCTGGAAAGGAGCAAGGAGTCTCTGCATAGAGAGAGGTTTGAGTGTAGGGAAGAATCCTTCCTTGGAACTGTTACTTAATATGCTTAGAGAACAGGATAAGGTTAAAGGTGCCCCATCTGTTGAAAAAGTAGCTAATGGTTCTCAATCTGATCCAGGGACTCCCCCAGGAAAAGGTTCAGGAAAGAAACTTCTTAGCCTTCCCATTACAAGACAGTCTAGCATAGTTGTTACTGAGGTGGAGTCACATCAAACAGATGATGTGCTCTCACATTACACTGTCAGCCAAGCTGTTAGGGTGCCCTCTGTAAGGGACAGGTCTCCTTCTGTCCATTCTCACCATACTTCTGTTTCAAGGCATGTCTCTCCCACCCACCCTGATGACAGATTGTTAGAAAGGGAACTCAATAGATTGAGAGTGGAACAAACCAGACTGAAGCTCAAGAAGCAACAGCTGGATTTGGATAGACAGACTTTAGAAGTAGAGAAGGAGAGACAGAAACTGGGTTTAGAAACCCATGGTGGCAGCAGCAGTATTCCCCATAGTCATCCTGCAAAAGAGCATGATTCCAGGAATCTGCTCAAGATAGTTCCCCCTTATAAGGAGGGGGATGACATTAACAAGTGGTTTGCTGCACTTGAGAGGGCCTGTGCTGTACAGGATGTCCCTCAAAGGCAGTGGGCTGCTATCCTATGGCTATCATTTAGTGGAAAAGGTAGGGATAGGCTCCTTACTGTAAAAGAAAATGAAGCTAATGATTACAAAGTTCTTAAGAATGCACTCCTGGATGGTTATGGCTTAACCACTGAACAATACAGGATAAAGTTCAGAGAGACCAAAAAGGAGTCTTCACAAGACTGGGTTGATTTCATTGACCATTCAGTGAAGGCCTTGGAGGGGTGGTTACATGGCAGTAAAGTTACTGATTATGACAGCCTGTATAACTTGATCCTGAGAGAGCATATTCTTAATAATTGTGTGTCTGATTTGTTGCACCAGTACTTGGTGGACTCTGATCTGACCTCTCCCCAAGAATTGGGAAAGAAGGCAGACAAATGGGTCAGAACAAGGGTGAACAGAAAAGTTCATAGAGGGGGTGACAAAGATGGCAACAAGAAGAAGGATGGTAAGTCTTCTGACAAGGGTGGGGACAAATCTAAAAATGAGTCTTCATCAGGCCCACAAAAACACTCTGGTGGGGGTGGTGGGCCCAAATCCTCTTCTAATCAAAACAAGGAAAAGAAACCATGGTGCTATTTATGTAAAATAAAAGGCCATTGGACAACAGATCCCAGTTGTCCAAAGAAAAGCACCAAGCCTCCTACCACTACAACCCCTACTGCTACACCTAGTGTCCCTACTAATAGCAGTGGTGGTGGGAGCAAACCTACTAATAGCCAATCCAAGGGAGTAGCTGGGCTCACTATTGGTAACTTAGTTGGGGTTGGTCTTGTTAGGGAGACCACAGAGGCTGTGTTAGTCTCTGAGGGGGCTATTGATTTAGCCACCTTAGTTGCTTGTCCCCTTAATATGGATAAGTACAAGCAGCTACCCCTAATAAATGGTGTTGAGGTTCAGGCCTACAGGGACACTGGAGCCAGTGTGACTATGGTCATAGAGAAACTGGTCCACCCTGAACAACACCTACTTGGTCACCAGTACCAAGTAACCGATGCTCACAACAACACACTTAGCCACCCCATGGCTGTTGTAAATCTCAACTGGGGGGGGGGTTACTGGTCCAAAGAAAGTTGTGGTAGCTTCAGATTTACCTGTAGACTGTCTATTAGGGAATGATTTGGAGACATCAGCTTGGTCAGATGTGGAGTTGGAGGCCCATGCAGCAATGCTGGGCATCCCAGGGCATATATTTGCTTTGACAAGGGCTCAGGCCAAAAAGCAAAAAGGACAGGGAAGCTTGGATCCTGGAACAATGGACCAAGTGCTCCCTAGAGCTAGGGCTAGTAGAAGCAAACCACTTCCTACTATCCCTCCCTCTACAGTGGATTCAACTTCAGAGGAAGAAGAATTCCCTCCCTGTGCAGAACCTACACCAGAGGAGCTTCAAGCAGACACTGCTGAGCTTTTGGGTGAAGGGGGGCCTGCCAGGGAGGAGATGAGTGTGGCACAGCAAACCTGTCCCACATTAGAGGGTCTAAGACAGCAAGCTGTCAAACAGGCTAATGGGGATGTCAGTGACTCTCACAGAGTTTACTGGGAGGACAACCTCTTGTACACTGAGGCAAGGGATCCTAAACCTGGAACTGCCAGGAGATTAGTGATCCCTCAGGAGTACAGAAAGTTCCTCCTAACTCTTGCACACGACATTCCCCTAGCTGGGCACCTAGGACAAATGAAAACTTGGGACAGATTGGTTCCCTTGTTTCATTGGCCTAGGATGTCTGAGGACACAAAAGATTTTTGTAAGTCCTGTGAAACCTGTCAAGCCAGTGGCAAAACAGGTGGCACTCCAAAGGCACCCCTTATTCCACTGCCTGTGGTTGGGGTACCCTTTGAAAGGGTAGGGGTTGACATAGTTGGCCCCCTTGACCCTCCTACTGCTTCAGGCAATAGGTTTATCTTGGTGGTAGTGGACCATGCCACAAGATATCCTGAAGCAATTCCTTTAAGGACCACTACAGCTCCTGCAGTGGCAAAGGCCCTCCTGGGAATATTTTCCAGGGTGGGCTTCCCAAAGGAAGTAGTATCAGACAGAGGAGGCAATTTCATGTCTGCATACTTAAAGGCCATGTGGAAGGAGTGTGGTGTAACTTACAAGTTCACTACACCCTATCATCCACAAACAAATGGACTGGTGGAGAGATTTAATAAAACTCTCAAAGGCATGATTATGGGTCTCCCTGAAAAACTCCGCAGGAGATGGGATATCCTGTTACCATGCCTCCTTTTTGCCTACAGGGAGGTACCCCAGAAAGGAGTGGGCTTCAGCCCCTTTGAACTTCTTTTTGGACACCTTGTTAGGGGTCCACTCACACTTGTAAAGGAGGGTTGGGAACAACCTTTAAAAGCTCCTAAGCAAGATATTGTGGATTATGTACTTGGCCTCAGATCAAGGATGGCTGAGTATATGAAAAAGGCCAGTAAAAACCTTCAGGCCAGCCAAGAGCTCCAGAAGCAATGGCATGATCAGAAGGCTGTTTTGGTTCAGTACCAACCAGGGCAGAAAGTGTGGGTCTTGGAGCCTGTGGCCCCAAGAGCACTCCAAGATAAATGGAGTGGACCCCACATAATTGTTGAAAAGAAGGGTGAAGTCACCTACTTAGTTGACTTAGGCACTGCCAGGAGAGTCCCCTTAGGGTGCTCCATGTCAATCGCCTGAAACCCTACTATGACAGGGCTGATCTCACCCTGCTCATGGCAACTGATGAGGGACAGGAAGAAGACAGTGATCCTCTACCTGATCTCTTCTCTTCCACAGAACAAGATGCTCTTGTGGAAGGGGTAGTTTTGGCTGATTGTCTTACTGCTGAGCAGAAAGACCATTGCATAAACCTCCTAGATCAATTCTCTGAACTCTTCTCTACTGTGCCAGGTACCACTTCTTGGTGTGAGCACACTATAGATACTGGAGACAGTTTACCTGTCAAAAGTAAGATCTATAGGCAGCCTGACCATGTCAGGGACTGCATAAAGCAAGAGGTGCAGAAAATGTTAGAGCTGGGAGTGGTTGAGCACTCTGAAAGTCCATGGGCTTCTCCTGTGGTACTTGTACCAAAACCCCATTCCAAAGATGGAAAGACGGAAATGCGGTTTTGTGTAGACTATAGAGGTCTCAACCTTGTAACCAAAACTGATGCTCACCCTATACCCAGGGCAGATGAGCTCATAGATACACTGGCATCTGCCAAGTATCTAAGCACTTTTGATTTGACTGCAGGGTATTGGCAGATCAAATTGTCAGAAGATGCTAAACCTAAAACTGCATTTTCAACCATTGGAGGCCATTACCAGTTTACTGTAATGCCTTTTGGATTGAAAAATGCACCTGCTGCTTTTCAGAGGTTGGTGAACACAGTCCTACAAGGGCTGGAAGCTTTCAGTGCAGCATATTTGGATGATATAGCTGTCTTTAGCTCCAGCTGGGATGATCACCTGGTCCACCTATGGAAAGTTTTGGAGGCCCTGCAAAAGGCAGGCCTCACTATCAAGGCTTCAAAGTGCCAGATAGGGCAGGGGAAGGTGGTTTATCTGGGACACCTTGTTGGTGGGGAACAGATTCCACCACTACAGGGGAAAATCCAAACTATTATAGATTGGGTTCCCCCTACCACTCAGACTCAGGTGAGAGCCTTCCTAGGCCTCACTGGGTATTACAGGAGGTTCATTAAGAACTATGGCTCCATTGCAGCCCCTCTTAATGACCTCACATCCAAAAAGATGCCTAAAAAGGTATTGTGGACAGCTAGCTGTCAGAAAGCTTTTGAGGAGCTGAAGCAGGCCATGTGCTCTGCACCTGTCCTGAAAAGCCCTTGTTACTCTAAAAAATTCTATGTCCAAACTGATGCATCTGAATTAGGAGTAGGGGCAGTCCTATCACAACTTAATTCTGAGGGCCAGGATCAACCTGTTGCTTTTATTAGTAGGAGGTTGACCCCTAGAGAAAAGCGTTGGTCTGCCATTGAGAGGGAGGCCTTTGCTGTGGTCTGGGCTCTGAAGAAGTTGAGGCCATACCTGTTTGGCACTCACTTCATTGTTCAGACAGACCACAAACCTCTACTTTGGCTAAATCAAATGAAAGGTGAAAATCCTAAATTGTTGAGGTGGTCCATATCCCTACAGGGAATGGACTATACAGTGGAACATAGACCTGGGAGTAGCCACTCCAATGCAGATGGACTCTCCAGATATTTCCACTTAGACAATGAAGACTCATCAGGTCATGGCTAGTCTTATTGTCCTTCGTTTGGGGGGGGGGTTGTGTAGGAAAGTACCATCTTGCCTGGCATGTTACCCCCATTTTTCACTGTATATATGTTGTTTTAGTTGTATGTGTCACTGGGACCCTGTTCACCAGGGCCCCAGTGCTCATAAGTGTGCCTGAATGTGTTACCTGTGTAGTGACTAACTGTCTCACTGAGGCTCTGCTAATCCGAACCTCAGTGGTTATGCTCTCTCATTTCTTTCAAATTGTCACTGACAGGCTAGTGACCAATTTGACCAATTTACATTGGCTTACTGGAACACCCTTATAATTCCCTAGTATATGGTACTGAGGTACCCAGGGTATTGGGGTTCCAGGAGATCCCTATGGGCTGCAGCATTTCTTTTGCCACCCATAGGGAGCTCTGACAATTCTTACACAGGCCTGCCACTGCAGCCTGAGTGAAATAACGCACACGTTATTTCACAGCCATTTTACACTGCACTTAAGTAACTTATAAGTCACCTATATGTCTAACCTTTACCTGGTAAAGGTTGGGTGCTAAGTTACTTAGTGTGAGGGCACCCTGGCACTAGCCAAGGTGCCCCCACATTGTTCAGGGCCAATTCCCCGGACTTTGTGAGTGCGGGGACACCATTACACGCGTGCACTACATATAGGTCACTACCTATATGTAGCTTCACAATGGTAACTCCGAATATGGCCATGTAATATGTCTATGATCATGGAATTGCCCCCTCTATACCATCCTGGCATAGTTGGCACAATCCCATGATCCCAGTGGTCTGTAGCACAGACCCTGGTACTGCCAAACTGCTTTTCCCGGGGTTTCACTGCAGCTGCTGCTGCTGCCAACCCCTCAGACAGGCAGCTGCCCTCCTGGGGTCCAGCCAGGCCTGGCCCAGGATGGCAGAACAAAGGACTTCCTCTGAGAGAGGGTGTTACACCCTCTCCCTTTGGAAAATGGTGTGAAGGCAGGGGAGGAGTAGCCTCCCCCAGCCTCTGGAAATGCTTTCTTGGGCACAGATGTGCCCAATTCTGCATAAGCCAGTCTACACCGGTTCAGGGGACCCCTTAGCCCTGCTCTGGCGCGAAACTGGACAAAGGAAAGGGGAGTGACCACTCCCCTGACCTGCACCTCCCCTGGGAGGTGTCCAGAGCTCCTCCAGTGTGCTCCAGACCTCTGCCATCTTGGAAACAGAGGTGCTGCTGGCACACTGGACTGCTCTGAGTGTCGGGTGCCACCAGGTGACGTCAGAGACTCCTTGTGATAGGCTCCTTCAGGTGTTGCTAGCCTATCCTCTCTCCTAGGTAGCCAAACCCTCTTTTCTGGCTATTTAGGGTCTCTGTCTCTTGGGATTCCTTAGATAACGAATGCAAGAGCTCATCCGAGTTCCTCTGCATCTCTCTCTTCACCTTCTACCAAGGAATCGACTGCTGACCGCCTGGAAGCCTGCAAAACTGCAACATAGTAGCTAAGACGACTACTGCAACTCTGTAACGCTGATCCTGCCGCCTTCTCGACTGTTTTCCTGGTGGTGCATGCTGTGGGGGTAGTCTGCCTCCTCTCTGCACTAGAAGCTCCGAAGAAATCTCCCGTGGGTCGACGGAATCGTCCCCCTGCAACCGCAGGCACCAAAAAGCTGCATTACCGGTCCCTTGGGTCTCCTCTCAGCACGACGAGCGAGGTCCCTCGAATCCAGCAACTCTGTCCAAGTGACTCCCACAGTCCAGTGACTCTTCAGTCCAAGTTTGGTGGAGGTAAGTCCTTGCCTCACCTCGCTAGACTGCATTGCTGGGAACCGCGACTTTTGCAGCTACTCCGGCCCCTGTGCACTTCCGGCGGAAATCCTTCGTGCACAGCCAAGCCTGGGTCCACGGCACTCTAACCTGCATTGCACGACTTTCTAAGTTGGTCTCCGGCGACGTGGGACTCCTTTGTGTGACTTCGGGTGAGCACCGTTTCACGCATCCTCGTAGTGCTTGTTTCTGGCACTTCTCTGGGAGCTACCTGCTGCTAAGAGGGCTCCTTGTCTTGCTCGACGTCCCCTCTACCTCCTGGTCCAATTTGCGACCTCCTGGTCCCTCCTGGGCCGCAGCAGCATCCAAAAACGCTAACCGCACAATTTGCAGCTAGCAAGGCTTGTTGGCGTTCTTTCGGCGGGAAAACACTTCTGCACAACTCTACAAGGCGAGAGGGACCCGTCCTCCAAAGGGGAAGTCTCTAGCCCTTTGCGTTCCTGCAGAAACTGCAGCTTCTTCAGTCCAGTTGAAGCTTCTTTGCACCCGCAGCTGGCATTTCCTGGTCATCTGCCCATCTCCGACTTGCTTGTGACTTTTGGACTTGGTCCCCTTGTTCCACAGGTACCCCAGATTGGAAATCCAGCGTTGTTGCATTGTTGGTTTGTGTCTTTCCTGCCTTATTCCCCTATCACGACTTCTTTGTCCTTTGGGGAACTTTAGTGCACTTTGCACTCACTTTTCAGGGTCTTGGGGTGGGCTATTTTTCTAACCCTCACTATTTTCTAATAGTCCCAGCGACCCTCTACAAGGTCACATAGGTTTGGGGTCCATTCGTGGTTCGCATTCCACTTCTGGAGTATATGGTTTGTGTTGCCCCTATCCCTATGTGTCTCCATTGCATCCTATTGTAACTATACATTGTTTGCACTGTTTTATAAGACTATACTGCATATTTTTGGTATTGTGTATATATATCTTGTGTATATTTCCTATCCTCTCACTGAGGGTACACTCTGAGATACTTTGGCATATTGTCATAAAAATAAAGTACCTTTATTTTTAGTATAACTGTGTATTGTGTTTTCTTATGATATTGTGCATATGACACTAAGTGGTACTGTAGTAGCTTCACACGTCTCCTAGTTCAGCCTAAGCTGCTCTGCTAAGCTACCATTATCTATCAGCCTAAGCTGCTAGACACCCTATACACTAATAAGGGATAACTGGGCCTGGTGCAAGGTGCAAGTACCCCTAGGTACTCACTACTAGCCAGTCCAGCCTCCTACACATGGCACCAAAGAAAAATGTATTTAGACACCTGATCTGAGGTCTTCTCATGGCCCTGTCTGCATTTTTGACTGTTTTTTTCCTCATGAGTCTCATTTCTCTTGCCCTCCCCCTCCCCTTCTCCCTACCTTTCCCATTTTTTTTAACACACGTTAAAGAGGATGAATGAGAGGGGTGCAAAATTTGGTTATTCCCAAGTTGCGCTCTAGGCAAAGGCCAACTTACCAGTACAATACCTTGCAACCTATCTCTATGCAGCAGGTGCTTTAACAGCCTGTGCCATCTTTAAATGCAGTTGATTTGTGACTAATAGAGACAGAGTAACTTTATCATGACTTTTTATCTTTTTCCAGTTTATGTGGGTAAGAGTTGATAGAAAAAAATAATGCTTACATGGTTGCCACTGAATATCTCCAGGCAGTATCTTAAATGAGCTGGGACTTGTAGGAAAGTACCCTCTCTTTGGCATGGTTATCCCCACTTGTTGTCTGCTATCACTGTGCTTAGACTGTTTTCACTGGGATCCTGCTAACCAGGACCCCATTGATTGTGCTCTCTCCCTGCAGATTTGGTTGCCTCAGACCTTTCTGCACTCCACAATTGGCATACTGGTGTCCCCTTGTAAGTCCCTAGTATATGGTACTTAGGTACCCATGGCATTGGGACACCAGGGGTCCCCCATTGGCTGCAGCATGTATTGTGCCACTCATGAAAGCCCATGCAAAATGTGTCTGCTGGTCTGCCATTGCAGTCTGCATGAAAATGTGAAGCACCCTTTCACCACAGGTCACTGCACCAGCTCACTGTAAGCCACCCCTATAGTAGGCCCTCCTAGACCAGAGGACACGGTGCACGGCCCTGTGTGTGAGGGGACCCCTGCATGAGCAGCGGTGCCCCTGCGAACTCCAGTTGCATTGCACTGGACTTCGTAAGTGCAGGGAAGCCATTGCACCTATATACTGGACACACTACCTGTGTCTAGCTACATAATGGTAACTCTGAACCTGGGCATGTTTGGTATCAAACATGTCAGAATCATATCCCCAATACTAATGCCAGTATTGGTTGTGTGATTCCATACACTCTGGGGGCTCCTTAAAGGACCCCCAGTATTGCTCCTACCAGTCTTTTAGGGTTTTCCAGAAAGCCTGGCCTTCTGCCACCCCTCAGACAGGTTTCTGCCCTCTTGCTGCTTGTCCAGCTCAAGCAGGGGAAGGCAGAACAAAGGATTTCCTGTGGGAGAGGGAGGCAACACCCTCTCTCTTGGAAATATGTGTTACAAGGCTGGGGAAGGATGCTACCTGCTGCTAAGAGGGCTCCTTGTCTTGCTCGACGTCCCCTCTACCTCCTGGTCCAATTTGCGACCTCCTGGTCCCTCCTGGGCCGCAGCAGCGTCCAAAAACGCTAACCGCACAATTTGCAGCTAGCAAGGCTTGTTGGCGTTCTTTCGGCGGGAAAACACTTCTGCACGACTCTACAAGGCGAGAGGGACCCGTCCTCCAAAGGGGAAGTCTCTAGCCCTTTGCGTTCCTGCAGAAACCGCAGCTTCTTCAGTCCAGTTGAAGCTTCTTTGCACCCGCAGCTGGCATTTCCTGGGCATCTGCCCATCTCCGACTTGCTTGTGACTTTTGGACTTGGTCCCCTTGTTCCTCAGGTACCCCAGATTGGAAATCCAGCGTTGTTGCATTGTTGGTTTGTGTCTTTCCTGCCTTATTCCCCTATCACGACTTCTTTGTCCTTTGGGGAACTTTAGTGCACTTTGCACTCACTTTTCAGGGTCTTGGGGTGGGCTATTTTTCTAACCCTCACTATTTTCTAATAGTCCCAGCGACCCTCTACAAGGTCACATAGGTTTGGGGTCCATTCGTGGTTCGCATTCCACTTCTGGAGTATATGGTTTGTGTTGCCCCTATCCCTATGTGTCTCCATTGCATCCTATTGTAACTATACATTGTTTGCACTGTTTTATAAGACTATACTGCATATTTGTGGTATTGTGTATATATATCTTGTGTATATTTCCTATCCTCTCACTGAGGGTACACTCTGAGATACTTTGGCATATTGTCATAAAAATAAAGTACCTTTATTTTTAGTATAACTGTGTATTGTGTTTTCTTATGATATTGTGCATATGACACTAAGTGGTACTGTAGTAGCTTCACACGTCTCCTAGTTCAGCCTAAGCTGCTCTGCTAAGCTACCATTATCTATCAGCCTAAGCTGCTAGACACCCTATACACTAATAAGGGATAACTGGGCCTGGTGCAAGGTGCAAGTACCCCTAGGTGCTCACTACAAGCCAGTCCAGCCTCCTACACATGGCACCAAAGAAAAATGTATTTAAACACCTGATCTGAGGTCTTCTCATGGCCCTGTCTGCATTTTTGACAGTTTTTTTCCTCATGAGTCTCATTTCTCTTGCCCTCCCCCTCCCCCTCCCCTTCTCCCTACCTTTCCCATTTTTTTTAACACACGTTAAAGAGGATGAATGAGAGGGGTGCAAAATTTGGTTATTCCCAAGTTGCGCTCTAGGCAAAGGCCAACTTACCAGTACAATACCTTGCAACCTATCTCTATGCAGCAGGTGCTTTAACAGCCTGTGCCATCTTTAAATGCAGTTGATTTGTGACTAATAGAGACAGAGTAACTTTATCATGACTTTTTATCTTTTGCCAGTTTATGTGGGTAAAAGTTGATAGAAAAAAATAATGCTTACATGGTTGCCACTGAATATCTCCAGGCAGTATCTTAAATGAGCTGGGACTTGTAGGAAAGTACCCTCTCTTTGGCATGGTTATCCCCACTTGTTGTCTGCTATCACTGTGCTTAGACTGTTTTCACTGGGATCCTGCTAACCAGGACCCCATTGATTGTGCTCTCTCCCTGCAGATTTGGTTGCCTCAGACCTTTCTGCACTCCACAATTGGCATACTGGTGTCCCCTTATAAGTCCCTAGTATATGGTACTTAGGTACCCATGGCATTGGGACACCAGGGGTCCCCCATTGGCTGCAGCATGTATTGTGCCACTCATGAAAGCCCATGCAAAATGTGTCTGCTGGTCTGCCATTGCAGTCTGCATGAAAATGTGAAGCACCCTTTCACCTGCACCAGCTCACTGTAAGCCACCCCTATGGTAGGCCCTCCTAGCCCAGAGGACACGGTGCAGGGCCCTGTGTGTGAGGGGACCCCTGCATGAGCAGCGGTGCCCCTGCGAACTCCAGTTGCATTGCACTGGACTTCGTAAGTGCAGGGAAGCCATTGCACCTATATACTGGACACACTACCTGTGTCTAGCTACATAATGGTAACTCTGAACCTGGGCATGTTTGGTATCAAACATGTCAGAATCATATCCCCAATACTAATGCCAGTATTGGTTGTGTGATTCCATACACTCTGGGGGCTCCTTAAAGGACCCCCCAGTATTGCTCCTACCAGTCTTTTAGGGTTTTCCAGGAAGCCTGGCCTTCTGCCACCCCTCAGACAGGTTTCTGCCCTCTTGCTGCTTGTCCAGCTCAAGCAGGGGAAGGCAGAACAAAGGATTTCCTGTGGGAGAGGGAGGCAACACCCTCTCTCTTGGAAATATGTGTTACAAGGCTGGGGAAGGATGCTACCTGCTGCTAAGAGGGCTCCTTGTCTTGCTCGACGTCCCCTCTACCTCCTGGTCCAATTTGCGACCTCCTGGTCCCTCCTGGGCCGCAGCAGCGTCCAAAAACGCTAACCGCACAATTTGCAGCTAGCAAGGCTTGTTGGCGTTCTTTCGGCGGGAAAACACTTCTGCACGACTCTACAAGGCGAGAGGGATCCGTCCTCCAAAGGGGAAGTCTCTAGCCCTTTGCGTTCCTGCAGAAACCGCAGCTTCTTCAGTCCAGTTGAAGCTTCTTTGCACCCGCAGCTGGCATTTCCTGGGCATCTGCCCATCTCCGACTTGCTTGTGACTTTTGGACTTGGTCCCCTTGTTCCACAGGTACCCCAGATTGGAAATCCAGCGTTGTTGCATTGTTGGTTTGTGTCTTTCCTGCCTTATTCCCCTATCACGACTTCTTTGTCCTTTGGGGAACTTTAGTGCACTTTGCACTCACTTTTCAGGGTCTTGGGGTGGGCTATTTTTCTAACCCTCACTATTTTCTAATAGTCCCAGCGACCCTCTACAAGGTCACATAGGTTTGGGGTCCATTCGTGGTTCGCATTCCACTTCTGGAGTATATGGTTTGTGTTGCCCCTATCCCTATGTGTCTCCATTGCATCCTATTGTAACTATACATTGTTTGCACTGTTTTATAAGACTATACTGCATATTTTTGGTATTGTGTATATATATCTTGTGTATATTTCCTATCCTCTCACTGAGGGTACACTCTGAGATACTTTGGCATATTGTCATAAAAATAAAGTACCTTTATTTTTAGTATAACTGTGTATTGTGTTTTCTTATGATATTGTGCATATGACACTAAGTGGTACTGTAGTAGCTTCACACATCTCCTAGTTCAGCCTAAGCTGCTCTGCTAAGCTACCATTATCTATCAGCCTAAGCTGCTAGACACCCTATACACTAATAAGGGATAACTGGGCCTGGTGCAAGGTGCAAGTACCCCTAGGTACTCACTACAAGCCAGTCCAGCCTCCTACACATGGCACCAAAGAAAAATGTATTTAAACACCTGATCTGAGGTCTTCTCATGGCCCTGTCTGCATTTTTGACTGTTTTTTTCCTCATGAGTCTCATTTCTCTTGCCCTCCCCCTCCCCCTCCCCTTCTCCCTACCTTTCCCATTTTTTTTAACACACGTTAAAGAGGATGAATGAGAGGGGTGCAAAATTTGGTTATTCCCAAGTTGCGCTCTAGGCAAAGGCCAACTTACCAGTACAATACCTTGCAACCTATCTCTATGCAGCAGGTGCTTTAACAGCCTGTGCCATCTTTAAATGCAGTTGATTTGTGACTAATAGAGACAGAGTAACTTTATCATGACTTTTTATCTTTTGCCAGTTTATGTGGGTAAGAGTTGATAGAAAAAAATAATGCTTACATGGTTGCCACTGAATATCTCCAGGCAGTATCTTAAATGAGCTGGGACTTGTAGGAAAGTACCCTCTCTTTGGCATGGTTATCCCCACTTGTTGTCTGCTATCACTGTGCTTAGACTGTTTTCACTGGGATCCTGCTAACCAGGACCCCATTGATTGTGCTCTCTCCCTGCAGATTTGGTTGCCTCAGACCTTTCTGCACTCCACAATTGGCATACTGGTGTCCCCTTATAAGTCCCTAGTATATGGTACTTAGGTACCCATGGCATTGGGACACCAGGGGTCCCCCATTGGCTGCAGCATGTATTGTGCCACTCATGAAAGCCCATGCAAAATGTGTCTGCTGGTCTGCCATTGCAGTCTGCATGAAAATGTGAAGCACCCTTTCACCACAGGTCACTGCACCAGCTCACTGTAAGCCACCCCTATGGTAGGCCCTCCTAGCCCAGAGGACACGGTGCAGGGCCCTGCGTGTGAGGGGACCCCTGCATGAGCAGCGGTGCCCCTGCGAACTCCAGTTGCATTGCACTGGACTTCGTAAGTGCAGGGAAGCCATTGCACCTATATACTGGACACACTACCTGTGTCTAGCTACATAATGGTAACTCTGAACCTGGGCATGTTTGGTATCAAACATGTCAGAATCATATCCCCAATACTAATGCCAGTATTGGTTGTGTGATTCCATACACTCTGGGGGCTCCTTAAAGGACCCCCCAGTATTGCTCCTACCAGTCTTTTAGGGTTTTCCAGGAAGCCTGGCCTTCTGCCACCCCTCAGACAGGTTTCTGCCCTCTTGCTGCTTGTCCAGCTCAAGCAGGGGAAGGCAGAACAAAGGATTTTCTGTGGGAGAGGGAGGCAACACCCTCTCTCTTGGAAATATGTGTTACAAGGCTGGGGAAGGATAGTCTCCCCAAGCCACCAGTTTGACTGACGGGCACTTTTGGTTCCCTCCTTGCATAAACTTGTTTGCACCAGCCCTTGGACCCCAGGCGCCTGCTCTGGTGTGAAACTGGACAAAGGAAAGGGGAGTGGCCACTCCCCTGTCCATCACCAACCCAGGGGTGGTGCCCAGAGTTCCACCAGGTGGCCACTCGATTCTTCCATCTTGAAACCAAGATGTGCAGAGGCCCCTGGGAGCATCTGAGCAGGCAGGTGATGTCAGAGACCCCTCCTGATAGATGGTCACCATGCAAAGTGACCAAGTCCCCATTTAGGACTATTTAAGGACTCCCTTGCAGGTGGGTCCCCAGATTTGACATGCAAGACTCCACCAGGACTCCTCTGCATCGTTTACTTTTACTTCTGGCCACTAGAACCGCAACTGGACTCTTCAGGAACCGACAATACTGCAACTCCTGAGAAGACCTTGCCTTGCAACATTGTTTCTCCGGCTCCTTCTAGCAATTGCAACATTTCTCCAGTTGTGCATCCTCTGGGGTCGGTGAGACTTCACCCTGCACCAAGAAGCAAGAAGGAATTTCCCTTGGAGTGAAGGAGTCACTCCTCTTCACCTGCAGGCACCTACAGCAATGATGACCGGCTGCGTGGATCTGCTCTCCTCTGGAACAGCGTGGCTCCTGCATCACTGGTGGCAGTCTGGAGTAGTCCCCTTGGTCCTCCCTGCTGGCTGTCCAACTTGGGAGACAGTGAGCCCTTGTCTGTCCTTTGCAGGACAGTACCCCTGTGCACCGCGACTCTTGCAGCAACCAAGGCTTGTTGACTCCTGTTCCAAGGAATCTTCAGGCTTCGAGAAGCCCCAGCCTCCAGGACTTCACCTTGCCAGGAACAGTCTCCTCTCTCCTGCTCCAGCGATGTGGGAATCCTCTCCAGGTGGGCTGATTGGGTCTCACTGTAACCTACTGTGCCTGCTGTCAGTGGGTTGTCTGGGGGCTGTGACTGCTGGCTCTCTCAACTGCTGAGGATCAGCTGAACTCCCCTACAAGGGTCGAGTCCCCTGGGCCTTGCTGGTTCTCTTCAGCCTTGCAACTCTTCTTTTGCTTCTACTTACATTTGCCAAGGGTTGTTAGTGGTTCTCCTATACTGCTGACCATCTGCGACCCAACACCGATGTGGGACACCATTGCACCACTCCAAGGACTCCTCTTCAGCTCCTGGGCTCCACATCTGGGCTTCTTCTTCCCCCGTCGACCTGGATCTTCATCCACGGAATGGTGGGTAGTAGCCCCTGCCCCCACTCCAACACTTCATCATGGACTGGATTCTGTCCCCTTCTTTTGCAGGTCCTCTTCTACTGGAATCCACCTTTTGGTTTCTTCTAGTCTGGTCCTGTTCTTGCAAAATCCTTTTTCTAAGTCCTCTTGTTAGTTCTTGGGAAGACCAGGTGCTTATCTCTGCTCTCCTGGTCGCTGGGGGTCACTTAGGTACTCACCTCCTGGGGCCCCTAGTTCTTCCAGCTTCCTTTTAAAAACTCCATATCCTTGGGTGGGGGACTTCACTTCGCATTCCACTATTTTAGTATATGGTTTGGTCCCCTCCTATGGTCCGAACTATATTTCACAAATTTGTGCTAATGCTTGTTGTTTCTTGTGCTAACTCATTATTACTGTGTGTGTGTGTATACAGTGTGTACTTACCTCCAGTTAGGGGACTGCCTATAAGTAATCAAGTGTTGTGTTACTATAATAAAGTAACTTTGTTTTTGTAAAACTGTGGTTCTTTCCTGTGTGTTAAGTTGCTGTATGACTATTGTGGTACGGATAAGCTTTGCATGTCTTGTAGATAAGTCTTGGCTGCTCATCCACAGCTACCTCTAAAGAGCCCTGTCTTCCTAAGCACTGCCTACATTCACTAATAAGTGTTGCCTGGACCTGGTATTAGGTGCCAACACCATGGGCGTAGGAAGTGTGGGGGACGCGGGGGATGTATTCCCCCAGATTTTGGAGGGTGGGGGACACGGGGGACGAAGGTGGGGGGGACAAGGGGACACAATAATTTCCCCTCACATCTATTATTCAGAGGGCCATTAGCGCACAAAAGCGCTACTTATAATAACCCTGTACCGACCATCCTCCGATCTGATGGTAACAGAATGAAGGTGAGTCAGGAGGCCCCCTGCGCCCTCTGCCCTTTTATTTGTCCTGTTAACAGCTGTGGGCATGAAGGGTGCTCATAAGAACAAAGGGCACGAGGAGGAGAAAAGAGTTTTGGATGATTACTGTCTGCATCACCTGCTGCGTCTTGAAGAGGACACTGCAGGAGGCCTTCAAGAGGAGCTGCACGACAATGAGGAAGATCTAAAGAGAGAACAGAGTCCCACTCAGCCTGACACCTGCAGGCTAGAAAGGAGACTCTGTGAAAGACAATTTTTGTATTTGCCCAAGATCACACCAGTTGGTGAAACAGTGAAGTCGAGATTGAGCCCAGATTTTACCTTTTCACACAACAATTTAGCTATTAGAAGGGTATATATTTCTAACATTTATGTTTAATGTTTTGTTTTCTAGGTAATGAAGCGCTTGATTACAGCGTGGCTAACAGGGAGAAGCCATATTTCATTTTGGGCTGTTATGCCTAGCGTTATTATTTATGTTGTTGTTATCGTTACATGCTTAAGCATATTGAAGTATATTATATTTTCGCTATCTTTTCTTCACTCTACTCTGAAACAATCTACCCTATGCCACTGCACCCTACACCACTTTTCTCCACTCTGTGCAACTCTACGCCACTGCAATCTATGCTGTACCACTCCACTCTACACCACGCCACTGCAATCTATGCTATTCTACTCTAACCATTGTACACTACGCCCCTGCATGTGCACTGTTCACCACTTTACTCAAAACCAATGCACTCCATCCCACTGCACTCTATGCCAATCTACTCTGCACCACAGCACTCTATTCCACTGCTTTCAATGCCACAGCACTCTATGCCACTGCACTCTGTCACTCTACAATACACCACTGTACTCTGCGACCCTCTAATCCGCAACAGTGCACTTTATGCCACTGAACTCCACGCCACTCTACTCTGCACCACTGCATTCAATGCCACTGTACTCTGTCCCACTGCACTCTTTTCTGCACCACTGCACTCTAATCTACTCTACACCACTCCACTGTAGGACACCTCACTCTTCTTTAAAATCAGCTCCTCTATGCCACTGCAATCTACGCAACTCTACTCTATGCTATGCCAGTCTAATCTATCCTGCACCACGCCAATGTACCCTGCGCCACTCCAATCTGCTCTGCACCGCTCTATGCTACTGCACTCTACATCACTATGCCCCACTCTGCAACAATCTACCCTCCACCACTATACTGTACTCTGCAGCAATCCACTCAATGCCACTGCACTCAATGCCACTCTATTGTACTCTGCACCACTGTACTCTACGCCACTATTCTCTACTCTGCATCACTCTACATCACTGCCCTCTACACCAATGCATTCTATGCCACTCTACTCAACAGCACTGCCCTTTATGACACTTTACTCTGCAACAATGCACTCTGCCTCTGAACTATACTCCTCTCTACTCTGCACCGCTCAACTATATGCCACTCTACTGCACTCTACACCAATGTACTATATGCCACTACACTCTATGCCACTCTACTCAACACCACTGTCCTTTATGACACTGTACTCTGCAACACTGTACTCTGCCACTGAACTATACTCCTCTCTACTCTGCACCACGGCACTCTACTCTGCACCGCTCAACTATATGCCACTCTACTGCACTCTAGACCAATGTACTATATGCCGCTACACTCTATGCCACTCTACTCTGCATCACTACACTCCACCACTGCACTCTACACCAGTCTACTCTACCTTGCACCACTCCACTCTACCATGCAACGCATCACTCTATGACACAGCACTCTGAACCACTGCAATCTATGCTGTGCCACTCCACTCTGCTCCCCTCTACTCTTCACCACTCTACGCTACTGCACTGTACGCTAAACCAGTGCAGTACTCGCCAATGCACTCTACACCACTTTACTCAAAACCAATGCACTCTATACCACTACACTCTACAGCAATCTACTTTGCACCACTGTACTCTATGCCACTTCACTCTAGACCACCCAACTCCACTCTATGACACTTCACTCTGACATTACACTCCATGATACTAGACTCTGACACTCTATTCCATTAAACTAACACTTTCTCCACTCTGTAACTCCCTACACAACTCCCTCTACGCCACTCCATTCCACTTTACTCCACTGTATGCCACTCCACACCACTCTATGCCACTTCAATCTACGATACTATACTCAACACCACTGCACAACCCTCTATGCCACTCCACTATACAACAATGTACTATGTTCACTGTAACACTCTACCCAACTTTCTCTATGCCACTTCACATTACTTACCTTCACTCTACTCCAGTTCACTCTTCCTTATGCCTTTCCACTCTATGACACTCTATTACACTGTGACACTAATCCACTCTACTACTACTTTATGGCATTGGCGCTTGATTAGAGATTCAGATCTCCATTGATTGCCTTCTCACTCATATGAGAAGTGAGTCCGATTTATTTTCGCCGTTTTGGTTACAAGCACTCTGTAACCCTTTTAACTCAAGCTTAATGAAGGCTTAGGATGATCCTGATACTTGTCTAGGGGATCGAAATATCTTCGGCCAAAGTACCTTGACTTGAATTTGTGATATTGTACATAAGTTGGCATAAGCATAGGTACTATGAGCTAATGACTTCTTGATTCACTATTTGAGTCATTCATGTAAAAGTCGGTGTATAAAAGCTTTTAAATCATTATTGTGGATGCTAATCTTGTAGGAAAGTAGCCTCTTTCTAGCTTGGTTACCCCCACATTTGGCCTGTTTGCCAGTTTGTTTGAGTGTGTCTACTGGGATCCTGCTAATCAGGACCCCAGTAGTTATGCTCTCTCCTTTAAATTATGGTTGTTGCATACTGGTAACCCAGTATTTCACCCAAAATTGGCATACTGGTGCCCCCTTATAAGTCCCTAGTATATGGTACTTAGGTACCCAGGGCATTGGGGTTCCAGGAGCTCCCTATGGGCTGCAGCATTTCTTTTGCCACCGATAGGGAGCCCATGCAAAGGCTTCTGCAGGACTGCCATTGCAGCCTGCGTGAAAAGGTGCATGCACCCTTTCACTGCCAGTTACACTGCACCAGGTCACTTATAAGTCACCCCTATAGCAGGCCCTCCAGCCCTGAGGGCAGGGTGCAGAGTAACTGTGTGTGAGGGCACCCCTGCACTAGCAGAGGTGCCCCCACGACCTCCAGGACCATTTTCCCAGACTTCCTGAGTGTGGGGATGCCATTTTACACGTGTACTTGAAATAGGTCACTACCTATTCCCAGCTACATAATGGTAACTCCGAACATCGGTATGTTTAGTATCAAACATGTTGGAATCATAATCCAAGGCTTTTGCAAGCATTGGTTGTGTGATTTCATGCACTCTCGGGGCTCTTTAGAGGACCCCCAGTACTGCCATTCCATCCTTCTGAGGTTTTACAGACAGCCCCAGCTGCTGCCACCTCTCAGACAGGTTTCTGCCCTCCTGTTGCTTGAGAAGCTCAAGCCCAGGAAGGTAGAACAAAGGATTTCCTTTGGGAGAGAGGTGTTACACCCTCTCCCTTTGGAAATAGGAGTTACAGGCTTGGGAGGAGTAGCTTCCTTCCCCAGGCCACTGGAAATGCTTTGAAGGGCACATTTGGTGCCCTCCTTGCATAATCCAGTCTACACCGGTTCAGGTACCCCCAGTCCCTGCTCTGGCACGAAACTGGACAAAGGAAAGGGGAGTGACCACTCCCCTGTCCATCACCACCCCAGGTGTGGTGCTCAGAGCTCCTCCAGAGGGTCCCTGTGTTTTGCCATCTTGGATTCCTAGTTGGCAGCGAACTCTGGGAGCATCTGAGTGGCCAGTGCCAGCAGGTGGTGTCAGAGCCGTCCCCTGATAGGTGCTTACCTGTTTAGCTGACCAATCCCCCTTTCATGGCTATTTAGGGTCTCTTCTTTGGGAGGTTCTTCAGATTCGGATTGCAAGACTCCAGCAGAAATCCTCTGCATCCTTTACTTCACCTTCTCACTGAAGAAACTGCATCTGGACCCTCCAGGAACTCCACAAACTGCAACAACGAAGCAAAGACAACTTCTGCAACATTGTATCTTCAGCTCTTACCAGGAAATGCAACTGTTTCCCGGTCGTGCATCCTCACAGGACAGCCTGTCTTCAGCCTGCACCAGAAGAATGAACGAATCTCCCTTGGAGTGAAGGAGTCACTCCCCTGCTTCAGCAGGCACCTCTCTGCAACGACGACCATCTGCTTGGGTCCCCTCTCCTGTTGAGTTGCATGGATCCTACATCACGGGTGGTGGACTGAAGTGGTCCCGATGGTCTGGCCGTCCTACTGTTCAACTTTGGTGGAGGTAAGAGCTTGCCTTCCCACGCAAGACAGTAACCCTGTTCACCACGTGTTTTTCAGTTGCCAAGGCTTGTTGGCATTCCTCTATGAAATTCTTTGTGCACAATGTAACTCTGGCCCCCAGCACTCCTTCCTGCAATGCACAGCTTCCTGAGTGGTTCTCTGGCGGTGTGGGATCCTTTGTTTTTGTGCTGCATGGGCCTCCTTTTGCAACTCATTTGTCCCTGTGCTGGAGGACTCCTGTGTGCATTGGCTGGTCTTCTCTGGGCTCTATGAGTTGCTGAGAGCCCCCTCTGACTCCTCCTCCTGGGTAGAGTCAACCAGGTCCCTCCTGGTCCCAGGCACTGCCATTTTTCTAATCGTGAGCTTTGCGTGTGCCAAGGTTTGTTGGTGGAATCCAGCAACGCAAACCAGACTGCAATCATCCATCCAGTGTGGGATATCATCTGCACCAACCAGGAACCCGCATCCATCTTCTTGGGTTCAGTACTGACTGTTGTTCTTCACCAGTGGTTCTTCTTTTGCACCTTGATTCGGGTTATCAGGGGCTCCTGTCCTCCCTGTACTCTTCTGTGCTTCTTGGACCTAATCCCATTCTTCCACAGGTCTTTAGGTCCAGGAATCCACCCTTTGTGTCTTGAAGTATCTTCTGGTTCTTGCATTATCTTCTTTCTCGTGTTCTTGTGTGTTCTAGGAAAGTTACTGTGATTTACTCTTGCTTTCCTGGGCTCTGAGGTGGGTTCTATTACTTACCTTTGGTGTTTTCGAATACTCCCAGCGCCCCTCTACACGCCACACTTGCCTAGGTGGAAAACCGACATTCGCATTCTACTTTCTTAGTATATGGTTTGTGTTTCCCCTATGCCCATTTCTAACCATTGTGATTTTCACTAATTGCACTTTTCTAACTGGTTTTATTGCTATTGCTGCATACTTGTGTATATAATTGGTGTATTACTTACCTCCTAAGGGAGTATAGTTTCTATGGTATTTTTGGCATTTGTGTCACTAAAATAAAGTACCTTTATTTTTGTAACACTCAGTATTTTCTTTCATGTGTGTGAGTGCTGTGTGACTACAGCGGTATTGCATTAGCTTTGCATGTCTCCTAGATAAGCCTTGGCTACAGCTACCCCTAGAGAGCCTGGCTTCTAGACACTGCCTACATTTCACTAATAAGGGATAACTGGGCCTGGTATAAGGTGTAAGTACCATAGGTACCCAATACAAACCAGGCCAGCCTCCTCTAAACCCCTGTACTATATAGGTTACTTTTTAAATTTTTCTTGTAATTGGTGACATTGGGTCATCCAGATAACTTGTGTAATGCCCGAATACCAGTCTTTCTCGATTTCCCCTGTTGATGGTTTCCCAGTACATTTGATCTTTTATATTTTGATTGAATAAATGTATGAAACATTCCATTTGCATACTACTTTAATATCATTGTTTATGGGAGTGGTGTTGCATTTTATTCAAGGGACCCCTGTTCCTTTAAAGTTAGTTTACTGCTCCATTTTAGGACACTCTACTTACTACATGACACTACGCCACACCAGTCGATGACACATCATTCTCCTTTATGCCATTAAATTTGAGCCATGCTGAATAGTAGTCTCACTAGTGTACAGCATGGCTAAAACACATTGGCAAAGGCAATAGAACTTGCATAGGCGAGACCTATTGGCTTTGCCAATGCTTGTTTATAATGTATGATCTTCAAGGTGACTTGCAATATCCTTATGTATGCCAGGGGTATTTTACCCAATATAATACATGGTCACACTACCAACTTTCCTTAAAACCTTAGTGCATAGCTTCTGTCATTCCAAGCTATTAAAGTAGAGCAGAAGAAAGAAAAGCAACATTCAATTTTTTGCTTTAAACAGCTGCATTAATTATGCTCTGTGACCTGATCTGCCTTTTACCTTGGCTGCTAGCTCTGGCAGAAGGCACTGTAATGTCAGAACTCGACTGTAATAACCCTATCATAGTCATTTTCCGATGTCTTTTCTTCGGTGCCTTGGTGCATCACAAACAGCCGTTTCTAAAGAAATTAATGACTGCAGTTTATACAGAGATTAGAGAATCCATGTTCATATAGCCTTTAACTGCAAGAGCTTCTTCAGTTGAAATGCTTCTAGTTATGACTGATGTGGAGCTGAGCTGCCCAAGATCACACACAGGAGTAGAAGTGTTATTAGAACTATGGTTTCCGAGCACAGTTTACAACTCTTGTACATAATCGCTTTTGATATCTCCAGTGCGGTTCCAATTGGCATGAGGCGAAGGGCATGGTGGGTGTGGGGCGCAAAGGGCATGTTCTTCCTTTTTACCCTCCTGCCTTTATTTGCTTGGTGCATGAAGATGCAAGGTTAATCAACATGTTATTTTCACATTTGAGCTAATTACTTTGTGAATGTAAATAACAATTAAAGATACTTTCAGACTGTGAAAACATGCCTTCCTTTCTCCCTATTTCACTTCCAGTATATATGATTGTGTATATTTATCGGAGCCTGCAGTTCGTAAACAACGAGCGATTTGTATAGGGTTGATTGAAAGTCCCCAAGGCTGTCCCTGTCCCCCCCAGAAATTTACTGTCTCCTACGCCCCTGGCCAACACCATAGGTGTCCACCACACACCAGGCCAGCTTCCTACAGTACTCACGTGTACTAAGTACCTGCACTTTTTTATTGTAATAAGAGAGTACACTTTTCTGCGAGGGATGCACTACTTTAATTGGGAGTAGCACATGCAATTCTTAGACACAAACCGTTAAGTCTGGTCTAGTGAGTACCTGAACTTTTCTATTGCAAGCACTGCCTCCGGGTCACAATAATCCCGCATCCCCGCCCCCCTTTTGAGTTTTGGGATCACAATTTTGTTTACAGTTCCACAAAACTGTCTTTTCACCTAAACCGTTCACACGAGAACTGGATCTGAGTTAGATGAAACGTCGAGCAATACAAAATATATGATAGTTTTACTGACAGCCTTACTCCACAGGACGCGGTCCCTTCATCAACTGCACTTAATGTTGTTGTCACGGCTGATGGGCTGCGCGTGCACCGTCGCTGTCCGCACGGAATGCGTAACAACGTAGCCCCGAATCGGTTGCCTTGGAGACAGATGTGCACGTCACCAAGCTGCTCCGTCAGTCCCCGGAACGCCATCAACTGAACAGCTGCGAAGGGTCCGGAGGGTGTCAACGGGCGGCCCCCACTGTCCTCAACGACAGTCTTCGTCCACCCCCCAAGGCCACCCGCGCAACTCTGAGGGATGCCCGCGCCCGCCCATGGAGCCGGCCCCGCCCCTGTCTCTGCTCACCAACCTGACAGCTGCGCTTACAGTGGGTCCCCCAACCGGGGCGACAGGGGCAGGGAACCGGAGCGCGACCGGGCCTGGCAGACTGGCGGGGGCGGGTGCGCTGGTACATGGACTGGCCATAGCTGCTCAGGCGCTGGTGCTGCTTCTCATCTTCTTGCTGTCCAGCCTGGGGAACTGCGCCGTGATCCTGGTGATCGCCAAGCACCGGCAGCTGCGCACCGTCACCAACGCCTTCATCCTTTCCCTGTCCCTGTCCGACTGCCTCACCGCCCTCCTCTGCCTGCCTGTTGCCTTTGTCATGCTCTTTAGCCGCGATGGCACGTGGCCTTTTGGTGACCGCTTCTGCTTCGCCAATGGCTTTTTCAACTCCTGCTTTGGCATAGTGTCCACTCTTACTATGACCCTCATCTCTTTTGACCGCTACTATGCCATCGTACGCCAGCCGCAGGAAAAGATGGGGCGCAGGCGTGCAGCACAGCTTCTAGTCGCTGTATGGTTGATTGCCCTGGGCTTCTCCTTTCCCTGGTACCTGGTCGCCTTGCCGGGACGGCGGCGGCCCATTGTGGTCCACAAAAAGGGATTCTACCATTGCATGTACGTGTTCCATTCGACCTCTTCTCGCATGGGCGCTTCCTACAGCCTTGCACTCATTGGCCTCTGCTACCTGTTGCCCTTTGCCCTCATGTGTTTCTGCCACTACAACATCTGTAAAACAGTGCGGCTATCCGAGATCCGGGTGCGGCCAGTTACAACCTATGCACACCTGCTACGCTTCTACAGCGAGATGCGCACGGCCACAACCGTGCTTGTCATGATAGTTTTTATCATCTGCTGCTGGGGCCCCTACTGTATTATGGGTATCGTGGCTGCAGCAGGTGGTCACCCCTTCACTCCACTTATGGACACTGTGGCCATCTGGATGGCCTGGGCCAATGGTGCCATCAACCCACTTATCTACGCCATTAGAAATCCCAATATATCTGTGTTGTTGGGGCGCAACAGAGAGGAAGGATATAGGACTAGGAATATTGCTGCTTACCTATCCACACAGAGCCAAAGCCGAGAGGCCAGGGGTCGTGCTGACAGGCTCCGAGATCGCTATGTCAACCGTCACGGAGACGACAGCAGAATGTCCTCCTCCAGTCCTGCCAATGGAGGAGATATTGCAATGTGGGCATGCAAGAATCCTGCTGTGCTCTTCTGCCGAGAGGGTTATCCAGATACTGTCTCAGAACCAACAGTGCCAAAATCTGAAACTGTAGACACCAGCCTTTGACCAGAACCACTTGCAGTCCATACCCAGAAGACAGATTAATTTCAGGTTAAAGCACTCTTGGTTGGCCCTCAGCCATTTTAACAGGGTATCAAGAATGCTAGTAATACCAACAAGTAATGGTAGTTGATTTTAAGCAGGAAATGAAGGATATACTAGGAAGAACTGAGATTGGAGTTTAACACTGGGTGTTAGACTTGAGGACTTGCCCTGTGCCATTATCTTCTAAAAGTGACAGCGATATTAAGATGCAAAAAAATGAAACTGAATTGCCAAAAGTAAATGAAAAGCCAATCACTGACATATAAAACAACACTGTGAAGAGTCTCTGCCTTTTTAGGCACTTTTGTATTGATGAAGAAAGATTCACACATAAGTTAGTAAATTTTCACATTCACGGAGATGAATAAAGTATTTTACATTTCCTGGCCAGTCAAAGAGAAAATGTAGGAACCACACAGCCGAAGTTCAATATTTTCGCACATTGATCAGTATTATATTAAGTCGTTTTCAATTTATTTTATTTTTTGTGTAATTTTATCCAATCAAGATTTTAGCAGATTAAAAATAAACCTACGTCTGTAACCAACTTGTATTAAGGAGCATGATAACATTTGATTGCTTATTGCACACTTTTATTTATATGTCAGTAAAACTTAACTGGAAAAACACTTCCAAATTACTGTTTTGATAGCATGCTTTTTGTAGGTGATATGACTTGGAAAGACAGATCAAAATCTATGTTGAGTTTGAGATAGATGGGCAAACTGTACCTTCTCTGCTAAATTCATGCAACTTCCAGAAGCATGGAATGTCTTTTGACAGTACTCTGGTTTTGAACATTTCAGTTGGGTTCTTTCTTCAAGTGTCAGCTGTGCGTTTGTTTTCCACAACTTGATTGGTGCAAAGAGAAGACGTGTAGCGCTGCATCACTTCTCAAGTGTTAAAAACTTGGTAACATGCTAAGAACAATCAAATGGCTTTTCACAGATGTAGCATTTTTGGAGGGCTTTGATACAGTGTTTGCTTGTATAATTTTGGATTTTCATTCTGTCAAATTTTGCACCACGTAAAGTGGAGTAAAGATTTCGGATATTATATGCTGCTTCCTTAATGAAGCCTGGAGTATGCCAGTTTTGTTGTACATTTCCTGTGTTTTTTATTGTGAAAAATGTATGAACATTGTTTTTTCATTTCTCATACTGCAAACGCTTTGCCTTGGTGTAAACTATTTATACACTGCATATATATTAGTATATTCTGCTTTTACGTTATTATGCTGGAAAACTATCCACAACTTGAATTTCTGTTAAACATCTCAGTGTGGAATGCTTAAACATGCAGCTCCTCATCTTTTTCGGTTGCTTTGCATTTAAAAAAACCTTTTTGTAAAAATGTCCACAGCTGTGTGTAAATTGTATATTTGCAGCTGAGCACCGTCCCATCTCTGGAAAACCACATCACAAATTTAAGTATGCAAAAAGTGACAAACATTGTTGGCCTCATTTACTAATTATTTAAAATTTTCAAAAGTTCCTCATATTTTTGAAGGGGTTTGAAGTTACTGTTCTCTGATTGCAGCCCACACTTGTGTAAACCCATTCACATCTTATATGTTTAGAGGAATTGCTGCATAATTTGCCAATTTTTCATGGAATCTGAGTTTTTTTCCAAATGTTGATGGCATACATAGCTGTTTTGCAACAGCAAATTGAAGCTGTCATAATAGACGGAAAGGGACAAGCTTTTTACCAGATGATAATGCTCTCGCCCTCTGTATTAGATTTTTAGGCATATTAACAGTCACAGTCTAGTTTATTATATATTTTCTGTTATTATTACAGGAATGTATTAAGCATCATCCTATCAAATCCATATTGCCAACTTTTACCTCCAAACTGCACACACAAAATTGGACGTGATTGTAGGCTGGATGCTAATTTAAAGCTCTAAGGCCCACTAAATCTCAGGTGCACAGACACAAACTATGAAAAAAGAATATTTGAAATTGCTGAAGTGATAAAACATTAATATTCTGAACTGCTAATTAATTAGAAGACATTGGTAAATTGCTCTTTTTTTCTCTGGTATTTTCCTTTTTGGATCCCAAAAAAGTCACGTGTATGGTAGCTCTCCTGCAGTAAAATCTACCACTTCAAATAAATTATCTTAATGAGAGGGGAATAAATTATAAAGGCATTTTCCGGAAAAGTAATATCAGGTGGACCTACTTGTTTCGGAGTCAATTAATGAGCTGAAAGATATTTTTCAAGTGATGCATTTATACTTGCTCTTTCTCTTCTGTTATTGGCCATGTCTATTCTTTAACCTTCTATTGGACTTTGCATCTTGCTGCTTTTGATCTTAGTACTGTATAAAACAGTTTCTTAAGTTTACAGTAATAGGATATTTCTCTACCTGAACTAATTTCCAGTACTTACATAAGTATTTTTGTAGACTGCCACTGTTTCAGATTATATTGGGACAGATGTTCTAAATATAAATTCTAGTATGTTTCCTATTGAAGCATGACTATCTGGTTTCTTAAATTTTGTACTTCGCTAAATTGATTAACCTTTTCATTCATAAATGCTTGCAGTAGTTTTTCTTAGTCCAAACAGTATAATTATGTCACCCTCATTTAAACTCTGTTAAAAGATGACCGTGGTGAAGAATCTAATCTCATGTCGAAAGTGATGGCAAAGGTAGAAGTAGAGAAATTGCAGAGTGATAAGGAGTCTAGCAGATAGGCTGCCTCCTTTCCTAAACATAAATGAATGTCAGCTTAATGTCAAGGATGATATTCTGGAGTACCAGAACAATGGTTTCTCTGCTCTCCTTATTCTTCTGGCTATGTCATTAGTGAAGTACAGAGTAAACTAGAAAATTCTGCAGAATGGCCTTGGCTTGTTCGCTTTATTCCAAGAAGTAGTATTGGTCCTCCTTGAAAAACTGACCTCAATTTGTCAAACTGGGGCTTCATCTAGGAGAAATTTACGCGCAGCTAGGTGATTGCATCATCTTATATTTATTGTTTATTTCACATTCCTATTAATCCTGACATGTGAATAAGGGATTCGTCTTACTTTTGTAAAGATGACTCCCACATTATTTAAGGCTCTGGCTCCTCATCACTTAAGCCTGGTACCAACTGAAAATTGATAGTTGGATAGCTATTAAATTTTTTAAATGCATTTAAAACAGGGTGCTTGTTTTTGCAGCAAATAAATAGTTTGATGTCTGGTCTACTTTCCAGTAATGTAGAAGGTTTATGAAGGTAATGTTATACCCATGTTGGAATTAGCGTTATCAGTCATCTTTTAGAATACCTTACATATTAAAAAGCAAATCATGGCAATAATTTATTCTTCTTCTAGTCAAAAATAAATCTACGGTCAGTTACCGCCTATCAGGTGGTCATACCCAAATACTATATTTATTTCTATTTTTAATGGGTGTTACATGTTTTTAGTTGATTGTTCTCTGCCCCTTAATTTAAGAGGGACATACAAAGACAGTGGTTCCTTGCGTCAAACACTGATGGATAATTTTGAGGACTATTCCAAATTGTTTGACCTCCTTGTACACACACTTAAATTTATCACTTCATTTAAATTATAGTTAGCTTGGTGGTGAAACAAAGAGGCATATTTAAGAAAAGTGGCACTGCACCCAGTGCAGCGCCACTTTCCTTGCACCCCTTAGTGCCTCCCTGCCGCCACCATGTGTGTTCCATATTCAAAATACAGCTCACCATGGCGCAGGGTAGGGGCAACAGCATCAGAATTTGTGACGCTATTGATGTACTGTTCAGGGTTAGCACCAAAACTTGGCGCTAACTCTGAACAGTACATAGGGGCCTATTGTAAGCATGGCTTGCCCCATTTTAACGCCTGCTCTGCGCAGGCATTAAAAATGCTGAAAAAAATGTTTTGTCCCCCCTAATGGGAGAACACCCCCTTGCATACATTATGCCTGGCGCAGGCATAATGTGGATCAAGGAGTTACAAAGTGGTGCAATGCATGCATTGCGTCACTCTGTAAATCTGGCGCTGCAATTTTGGCTTGTTGCGTCACATTAGCATAAAAAAATGACGCTAATGTGTGCAAAGAGGTGCTAGGTCCTCTTAAATCTGGGCCAAAGTCTCTTCGGACTAAGGCTATATGATTCCTACCTATATCACTAAATCTAAACAGATCTGTATGTTTTCCACACAACTTACATGTTGTGGTATGAGCAACAGTTTCTTTCACAATTCTGAATAATCTTATGGACATTATACACTTTGTGTCCCATCTTATTTGTTACAAAGCATTTATCTACATTGGTGTTTTGGAAAAATAGGCTTAGAAATGCGATGCCCAGTGTGTTTAGGAGCATCCCATCATTGTGGCACATGTGCCAATTAAAAATGAGCTACTCATGTAGAGAAGTAAAGAAAGTCCATTAAACCAAAAAATGAAGAGAAATGATTCACATTAATGAGGTGTCTTATGCATAATTCACATTTGATTCTATTTCTGCTTTTCAACTGTAAATGCATTGAACACATTTTTAAGGGTAGTGCATACTAATCGCTAATTAAACCAGTGTCATTTTTACATACTTTAAAGTGGTTACAAAAATCAAACATGTAATCTGTAGGTATCTGGACAATGTATTGCTGTGTAGAACAATTAATTAGATCCTGCATGACTTCTAAAAAAAAACAATGGCCTAGGGACTCAGTTGCATAATTCTGCTCCTTTTTACAAAAGTGTGTTGTAAATTTCCTGCCATTGCGAACAAGCAAAGTTCAGAGTCACAGTTCAATATTAAAAATGACCACGTACTTGATGAGTCAGCAAAACTGGAGGTATGTTGTGGCATGAGTGGACTCATTTTCTTAATCTCACTTTTCTTCATAAACCTTAGGGGTCAAGTGCAATCCTGTGAATATGGTTCAGTTGCTTAGCTGAAGACCTATGTCGAAATGTTGACAAAAATATCTACTTTGGACTGCATCTAATTACTAGAACTCATTTAATCCAGAGTTCCATGCACCCTTGAACATATGAGATTTTGTATGCATTTCTTTTCTGAGGAAACTATTTGTGTCTGGTCTTCCTCATTTTTGTCACACAAACCGCATGCTTGCACTCTTGAGCACTGCACCAGTTCACTTATGTTTGGTTTTCGTAGCACCCTCTATGACTATAATATATGAGTTATCATAATATATGTAATGGATACCAGTTTTTCTTGGGTTCCTTTTTTAATGATATCATTTTATTTTGATATACTCATCTTGGAATTATGTCCTTTAACAGGTCCCTTTATGGCATGGCGGTCTTGTTTGTCATGTCTTAAAATTATCCAGCAATGTTTGGCCTAAGTAAACCAGTGTCTTTGCATTTCCATGCAACTTACACAGGCTTTCAGGGATATTGGTGTGCTCCTTGTTTCTTATTAGTCCTTAATTTAAGGTATCACAGAGATTACAACAAGTTCTTGTTGTTACTCATTATATGCACGTTCTGGTCTGTACTCCAAAACATTGTTTTGTCCCTCTACCTTGGTAATTGCACAGACATTTTCTTTTGCTATATGTACTAAAGAAAATTCAGATGCTTTTATGAGAAGATAAGTGTTAAAACGTATCCTCTTGATATGATAGCACCAGACATGGTTGCATTGTAACATTTGCTACCTGACAGTACAAATCACTCTAATTTAAGGTTGCATCAAGATGGCTCTAGAGGCCTCTCTTTTTTTTACTCCTGAACTTCTACTTGACATGCAGCACCTTGAAGCCTTAATTGAATTAGAATTGGAGCCAAAACATGCCTTTTAAAAAATACAAAAGTGAACAAATCAGCTAGAAACTTATTGTAAGTATTTAAAAGATATATATATATATACATATTAATGTGTTATTGACATTGCTTTTCAACTGTTTGTGTTAGAATTCTTGTGTGTCTGTGTGTACATACATAAAAATACTATTTTGTAAGTTAGTTTTTGTAGTGAATACATATGTTTCTGTTCATTAACAAACGTTTTTTAAACATTTCGGTATCCTTTTATTGTTTCTAAATTTCAGCGAGTAGCATTCCTTTAATTTAACCTATTGCACCACATAAATTAGACACACATTAATCCATTGATCCCAAATCAGAAAGTACTTGAAAGAAATAAAATGTATTTTCCGTAAACAAATATAATTTTGATGTGTTTTAATCGAAATTAAAATTAAGGACATTTTACCTCTATGAGGTCAGAAGCAACATCATAGACTAAGAGAGTAAATTTTGACAAAAAATTCACACAATTTATCTTGTGCAGTGCCAGAACTTTATCACAGTGTGGGAAGTATGGTCACATTAAAACATATTTACTGGCATGCTTTGATAAGCATCTAGGTTTTTCCCGTCACCATATTGATACATTGGGGTCAAGTCAAAGAATGAAGACGTATTTTAGTCTTAAGGCAGCTCAGAAGAATTCTGCTGCTTATTGAACCCCAGCAAAATATTATAAATCTTTGAGCTGAAAGAGCCCTGACATAACAAATACTGTGGCCTAGTTTAGGGTAGAAAGCTACCCTAATTTCATAGACTAAGTCCCTCTTTTTTGGCCTCCTATAGATCTTGTTTCTGATATACAATGCATCAATGAAAAGCCTGGTGGCGTAGGTAATACTAATTTCCTTAATTTCCACAAAGGACTGAAAACCACCTGTTAATGACTACCTTTGCCACCCTTGTTCCCAAAAACAACACATCTAATTTAATTTACTTCCTGCCTTCCTTCCTTCATTTCCTTTCTTCCCTTCCTTCCTGTCTGAATATTTCTACCCTTCCTCTCTAGCCTTGCTAAGGCACCCTGAAAACACTGCAGTTGTAAGAGCACTTTCATACAAATAAATTTATATATTGCTTCAGCTTATATTGTCTCCAGTTTTACATGCTTACCAAACATCAGCAGGAATCCAGAACCCATTGTAAATGGTATCACTCTAGTCCATGACTTAAGTCGAGCAATGGGAAAAAAGTGATGAACTTAGAAAGCCCGTATATTTTTCGGGCTGTCTTTGCAGTCACTTTCTGGTAACTACTATCAAAACTGTGTTTTTGGAGGCTGTCAAATTGCCCTGCACATATATAGCATTTTTGTACTTGTGTTTGTGTGAGGTTGGGTAGAGGGTGTGGCATGGAGGCCTGAGTTGCTGTCCCCAAGGCTGAGGGAACCAGGTTCGAGTCTCGGCGTGGGCTCAACATCCTGTGATTCTGGGCAAATCAATTGATCTGCCCGTGCCTACATTTCAGTGCCTTGAGACCCTCCCGGGTGATTTGCAGATCCTGGATTTATTTAAAAGGTTGGTGCTGTGATTCCCTCTGTACTTTTAAAAACATATACACAGAAAAATTATACAACCTACATACATATAATTTAAAAAATATACAGGAACCCTATGCTCGCCCTTTGCATTTGCATTACGAAAAAAAGTTGAAGGTGGGTTTGCAGTATTTTCTTTAAAGTAGAATTAGGTACTGGCGCTGCTGCAGTGTTATCGCAGAGATGGAACAGGAATGGGCCACATCTGGTCATGTCTGCTGTGGATGAGCTTGATCTTGTTCCAAGCTCTCCTGTGACCCAATCTTTTAGTTTCAAGACCCTGCATTTAGATATTTGTGTGGGAGGAACCCCTGCTGGGCCAGTGATGGAAATTCAGGGGCAAAACTCTCCCACTGATGCTCAGTGAAACTTGTGCCTCACAGGAATCATTCAGGTGTTTAGCTTAAAAACTCATCCGTAGCTGGTAATAAGTGTGGGGACAGACACCACCAGTGGGGGTTCCTCCGCTAAGGCCGAGGAACAGCAGCTCCTCCGCTAAGGCAGAGGAGCGTCGCCCCACTACTTTGTGCATTGAAGAAAAAGAAAAAAGAAAATGATAGTAACACAACGTTATTATCACTTTATTTTTCCTCTGGGAGCTAAGTTAGGGTGGGGCTAGGCTGGGCTGGAGGAGGAGTGGTGAGTGCACAATAAGTGTGCATGACCGTTTGGCTGGCCCTAGATGGTCGGCCAAAGTCATGCGCACTTAGCATTTCTCTACCAAGCTGTATTGCACAGCTGGGAGAAGAAAGTGCACAGGGTCCCACTCCCTGTCTGAGCACCGAAGCAGGCTGCTCAGATGAATCACAATGCTGCTGTCATGCTGGTGACAGCAGCGTTGTGATTGGAGGGGAGTCTGGAAGCCTGTGTGCTTCGGGGAATCTGGGAAGAGAAGAGGAAGAAGGAGAGACGGAACCTCCTCTCCCCACGTAAAAGGTGTTTTAAAAAATGTTTTTTTATTTTTTTATACCCCTCACCCTACCACCCCGTTGAGAAGTAGCCGCCACTTGACACCACTAGGGTCTTTGAGGGTAATTCTAGGATACTAAGCCCTCCAGTGTGGCCTAATGATACCTGCAACTTTCAGAAAGTCCACAATCATTTTAGCTACAAGATGTTGTGGCTAGTTGGCCATTAGTCAGTGGAGCAAACACTACTGGGCCTTTGACAAGTTTCTAGTTTAGGAAGCCCCCTCATGCTGGTCAGTTTCATTTGTTTCTCACTGAGCACCTGCTGGCCATTCAGAACCCTGCACATCACCGATAACCTGAGTGTGGAGGAAAATACCTGATGGGAAATCCATGAGCAAGAAGCCCTCATACTGCTGAAGCCTGACCTCTGATGATTGCTAAGCTGCCTTGGTGCTCACAGCGTGGTGGGAAGGCTGGGGTCATGGGGTGCAGCTTTCAGTGTTATCTTGTTATCATGAAGCAGACCAGGCCTGAACAGCTTGGAAGTGGTAGAAAGTTTAGTGGTATTAAGAAGTGTGAGTAGAATCAAGGATAGGTTATGAGTTATGTGGAATGTCGGGTGCGGCAAGTGAGAGGAGGATGATGTGGTAATGATCTGAAGGATTGTGCAATGCTTGGAGAACATTATCGCATGGCGGAGTATGCTGTTGGTTGGAGCGGTTGGAGTAAAAGGAGTTGCCTGGTTCCTCAGGAAAATCCTGTATATATTTTTCTTAACTTGAATAAGAACTGAAAAACTCTGTTGTGTGCAGCCTTCCCTACAAGACTGGTGACAAGTGGGCACCAGGTGGAATAATTAGGTTGTCCTTCAGTGACAGTGGAGATCGATTCTACTAAGCCTCAATGAAACTGTGTAGGGCAATGCATTTGTGGGAGTTTCACCCATGAAGGTGGCACATTCAAGGGGAACTGCTGAATGCCACCATGCTAGGCAATATGCATGTTGCTTGAAGAGGCCATTACATTTGGCCTACAAGTCCCATTGTGTGATCTGAAACTGTGGCCCAATATTCAGGCCTTAATCTGCGTCACCCAATAATGCAGCTGTGTGTCTATTATGCAGACATATTTGATTAGGACATACCTGCAATTCACATTTTGTTGTAGCATTGTACATATGTGTGAAAGGGCCAAACTTCACTATAAAGGTGTCAGCTGCACAGTTTGTGTGCAATGTGTGTTATGGCCGTCATGGTTATACATCAGGAAAACATTATTGGTGTTCCATCCGTATTTCAAGTGTGACTTATTTTTTTCTTGCCAACCACATTATTCTGTTATGGGTGCACTCTGGCAAATTGTACAGTGAAAAAAAAAAAAAAAAAAAAGTTACTCCAAATCCAATATTAAGAAACATAAAGAAGAGGGACAAGGAAATCTCCAGTTATACTTAAGCAGTGACTAGTGCCCTGCTGAACCAACCATTGAGAGGGCTAAGTGGCTGGACTTGTTTGAACATTTTTTGTGTTGTAGTACTAGATGGCTCAACTGAGATTCACAAAGGAAATTCTCTTGAATTTACATCTAGGAGCTGAAGATCTCAAAGAGTTTTAATATATGCTTTGTTTAGGTGATGCTCTTATAGACCTGGGTGTGTATAATTTCACAGTTTAACAAATGCAAGAGATGTTTGGTTAAAAGACGAACACTGTTAGAACATTACAAGTTCTGTTCTTGAGCTCAAACTGGTGTAACTGGTGAAGGCATTGATCCTCCTAAGGGAATTTGCAGCCCTATGTTATTTCAGTAATACAAGGTATGAAGAGATTATTAGATATCAAATCCTGATGAACGCAAGCGCAAGAAAGTTAAAGAGAAATTGTGGCTTTGGACAGGAATCATGCTGAACGTTATTATAAACATGGCAAAAAAATAACACAATCTGAGAAACTAGGAAATGGGAGCCAAGAGTAGTTGAAATCTTAGTGCAGGGTCGCAAACATTTTCCATGAAGGGCAGGGAACAGATGAACTAAGGAAAATATTATGTCTTAAGAAATACAAAAAATAGACTTGTTTCTGTAGTGGAAGTCAATCATATTTAACCAGTTAGACGTTTTTTCTGCAATAGACAAGCTGTGTGACAAACACAGATTTCAGGGACATTTTGGAAGGGGGTGCTTGGATACAAAGAAAATGGTAGTAAACTGTATTGATACTCCCCCCCACAGCGCCTTGAGACCCTAACGGGTGAGTAGTGCGCTTAATACATTTTTTGATTGATTGATTGATTAAGTAGAATAAGGGGTTTGAAGACAGCTTGTCAAATAGCAACGTGTATTGGTGAAAGATTATTCCCATCAATCTCTACAAAATACTGAAGTAAAGTGGAAGTCATAGCAGACTCGGGGGCTTTAGAACTCTACCTTGTAGAAAAATACTGTGGGAGTTACACAGGACGAAAATGAGATTGTATTGGTTACTTTTGCCTGATTTATCATTTCAAGGGAGAAGAACCAAAGTGAATGTTGGTATTGTGAAGAAGGTGCAGCATTGCTGTAATTAATTGAGTATAGAACATGAATTTGCTTTTTAATAAATTAGAAGTTAAATATAAAAAAGTAATAGGAAGGCACTAGGCATGTTTGACGGATTCTGACATTGAATAATTTTTAAATGTGATGCCACCCCAGTGAGACATCATGAAAGTAATGTGCCATTAACCTATAGAGCCAAAGTGAAAGCGCTGGTAGATAATTTGTGCACAAAAGGTATAATTGAACCTATTTAATCCCCTTATTGCTTTCCCCTATTATAATTTCCCTCACAACCACAGGTGAATCAAGACAATTACTTGTTTTAAAAAGCTTGAATGAATGTAAATAGGTTGATAGTCATCCATTGCTGGTCATTCACAAACTCCTCATGTCTCGCTGATGCTACTGTTTTCTCTACTCTAGATCATTTTAATACTTAACATTAGGTGGAATTAGAGGAGGAGTCAAAGCATCTTATAGCCTTTATAACACTGGAAGGTTCAATGCAAATAGATGCCTTTTGGGGTAGGCAGTGCTGCGTCCATATTTTAAAGAATTATAAACATATTGTTAAATAAAAACGATCCGAAGCCTTTCAAAATGACACTCTTCTTTTTGGAAAAGGTTAGAAAGAGGCTGATGACACTTTAGAATCTATGTTAATTATCCTAAAGTTGAATGGTATTACCCAAAGAATTAGGGTAGATTCAGCCAAAGTTCAGTTGAATATTTGAGGCATACATCATCAGGTAAAGGGATTGAGCCCAAGAAGTTTCTGGATGCTAATTTAAAAGCAAAAGAACCCAATTCTAAGGAACAGCTAGTTTCTTTTTTAGGTTTCGTAGAATTTTATACTAAAGCAACATATTTATGACAGGCTTGTGCCACCGGAACATCACTTTTTTTGACGCTCCAGTGGCACAAACCTCTCAACCATATCTATGAGGCCAAGCAAAGCCACTTTGCATGGCTTCGAATGGCCTCATAGATATGGAGTAAGGCAAGGCAGCGCAAGTTGCTGCATTGCCTTACTGTGCCAGGAAAGTGTTCCATGGGCGTTGCAGTGCGCTTTCCAACCAACATCCATGGATTTTGACGCTGCCCCAGATTTTCAACATCACATATTCCTGAGGAAACGCCAAAACCTTACTTTTTCCAAGGTGAGGCATAACAAGGAGAAATATTTGTATTTCTCCTTGTTTTTTCCTCTTTCCGTGTGTGCTGCGTTCTGCAGCACACATAGAAAGAGGAAAACGCTTCTTGGGATTATTTTTGTGCAGAAAGGTGTCCCGTTATGCACTAATACAATCCTGCATGGAACGTAGGTACCCTTGCAACTTGGTGCAATGGCGCCTGTGTTAGCAGTAGGCTGTCGAAACAGCGACAGTGCAGGGGAAAAGGACAGGAATACACCATATTGCATGAACGTGGTGCATTCCTGCCCTAGGCCAAATCCCCATACATATGCCCCTAAGTTTGTAGTAGACTTTATAAGCCACACAAAACCTTTTAGACCTTTACTTAATGTTACGAGGTGAACAGAAATGTGCTAGAGAGTGAAAAATGACCACAAAGATTCTTCTTGGTAATCCAAAGACAGTATTTACTAACTGTCGCAAAATGGACAAAAACACTGCGGACTGCACCTCAGCCCTGCAGGACCTGCCTCTATGGTTTTTCTCAAATGCCTGTTCACAGACAGGTTCTTTATACACATTAGTACAATACTTTATTACACATGATCGATAATAAATAACTTGGAAGTTTACAGATTAAAATGGAAAAACACTCAAAAACGTGTGACCCCCATAACACCGAATTCCTATTCTAAGTCTTACTCGCTCTTCATTATATGTTCGGCAAAGGTTTATGACCGAGCATTCATTGACCTATGAATGTGTATGTGCTGTTATGTAAATGTAATTTATCTGAAGTGTGTGCTGACAACATTGTGGGTCCGGGACTTCCGAGTGTTCGAAATTTGGCTTCTTCCCTGCACCCATTGTAAGTCATGCAGCTGTGGGCTTTGGGCTAATTCAATTATGTACCCATTGTGTAAAAAGTCTGCAATCTGTTTGTAGGCATGGAGTGTATGCCGGGGACTCGTGTGCTGATGTAAACACTTTCAGGTTGGTTAGACATGAGTTGGCCCTTATCATATGACCCTTTCATGTTCCTTATTCCACTACATCCTTGAATTAACTTTTCACCTCGCTCCTGTCAGTGTGGCGATTAGGCCTAAACTGGTTTTACATGTTGCCTTGGGAATCCATTACTTGTGTTGGTTTCCTAATTGAAAATATCCCTCCCCCTTAGTGCCTATTCTCCTCACACATGCTAGTATTGCCTGCATTACACAGTATATTAGTAGTAAGATCGCAGTCATTGGTAACAGAGCCCCCAACAGTCCCGACATCCAGGTTGGCAGTGATGAAAACCAGCCACTGAATCAACTATCCAGGGCACCTCTTTCATCTATCATTTTAGTTTGTAAATTATGCAGTGTCTATATTACTACTAACAAAGTTTCACTCTCTGCATCATTTACTGGAATAAACCTGCAGCATATGGTACCTATGTTCTTACAAACACCCCCTTGCATGGCCGTCATAAGGTCCAGTACATAACAGTGTTGCAGCACCATTATCCTTAGGGCATGCAGTTCTTCCTTCAAAGCTTAGAAGCCCTTACTTGTGGTGTTAATGACCTTGAGGAGTACCCACCTTGTGATCTGGAGCAAATGAGCTGTTGCCTTAGCTTGGACAAATGGCAAGATGCTCCCTAAGAAAAGTTCAGCATCATTGAACAAGCAGTACACTTGAGGGATTTATTTTCAGGTGTTTGTGCAATAGTTTTCTGCAGTTCTGTTCCTTCAACTGTGATGTAGCGAGGTTGATGGAGGCATGGGGTGCTTACGCAAAGCAGATATTTTTATTCCAGATATTACTAAAACTGGAGCATGCAAAGTTAATATGGAACAAATTCCTCCCCAGTTAGATGCTAACTGGGCATACAGTAGTTCTACACACTGCCAGAAAAAAATCCATAAGACTGGAGGTGCACCCCCATGCATGTTGGCGTGGAAGACTGTGACCCTGGAACCAATATGCCAACCTACGTCAACGGTCCCATTTTCCCTTAAACATAAGGAGACAGAAGTTAGTTTCATGACAGTCTGAGGATTTACAACGCTATATACCCAGGTATAGTGTGTAATATTTCTGCCCCAGATGGGTGTACACTCCTTCCCCCACTTTTCTTTAATATATATAAATTTTTATTTTGTAACAAAACTAAAAAAGGGACCAATACAGTCAAGGGCTCATCACATCTTAATCATATACATGGTGTTTCAGAAACAGAGCATGGCATATTAGGCACAGTGCCTCGTATCATATTTACAACACATGACCTCAGAGCGCATCAGCGTAGGGGCATATTGTCTATGGCCCGGAGCACAGTTTTATGTATTAACAGCCTGATCATGGTGAGTATCTTGAGTATATGGCATTGTTCCCAACCCATAGTATGTCCTCCACCAACCCACATTCTTTCAAACTTACGAGGACAACTCCTGTTGTGGTAGACAACCTTTTCTGCAGCCACGTACGTAACCATACCTGTCCACTACTCATGTAGGTTAGGTGCCTCTGTCACTCCACAGTGTCTGGCTATGTCTCCTTTGGCCACTACTAGTCCCAATGTACAAAATAGGAGCTTGAATGATGGGATATGCACGTTGTTAGGGATTCCCTACCGAACAAATCTCTGCTCTAGTGGAATCTGCACATTGAGTATTGTAGTGATTTCCTGTATTACTGCCTCCCAGTAGGTCTGACTATTAGGGCATTTCCAAAGTGTGTGCATGAAGGAGCCATTTTCCTCCATACATCTCAAACACAGCGGTGAGGGAACCCTCCCCATGTAGTGTAGTTTTTGTCTGTCATAATAAATCCTTTGGAGGCTCTTAAATTGGATCAAGCGTAAGCAGGATTTAATGGCTGCTTCTCGGGGATGCATAAGTGCTGCTTTCCAGTCTGGGTCTTCTAGTTCTCCTAGGCCATGTCCCCATCTAGTTCTCAGTGTGCCTAGGTTATCTGGCATATTGTTATTGATCATTTTGTACATGCAGGAGACAGCTCCCCTTCCTAGCTTTTCCATTAGGAGCCTTACCTGAAGGGGGACATACTCTGGAATTTCAATTTCTCTCAGCCCCTTGGCATGCCATGCATGGCTCATCTGTGCATACTTCAGAAATTGGTTCTGGTGCATATTGTACTCTTGTTGTAGAGACAAGAAGGGCATGTTGTCTCCTTTTTCAAGGATATCTTCTACTGTAGAGATGCCTATTGTGTCCCACACCTCGAAGCCCCATAACTTTGCCATTTCTTTCAGCCACGCCCCTCTCCATAGGGGTGTCTCTCTGGTGATCTTGTAAGCCCAGGCTAATGTTTTGGTGGCTTTATGCCATGCCATAATTGTGACTTTGTAGCCGGAGGAAGATTGTTTAAACCTGGTCCCCCGCATAGATAATGTAGATGCGATTTCTGACCCAGTAGTTCACGCTCTAGACGGTATGTCGGATGATCTTGGGTGGCATGGATCCAGCAATTTATGCCTATCAAGTGTGTTGCTCAGTAGTAACCTTCCACATCCGGAAGGGCAAACCCCCGTTGTATGGGTTACACTGTAGTGTCCTAGTTGCAATCTTTGGGTGACCACCTGCCCACAGTAAAGTTTGCAATGCTGTATTTATTGTGGCAAATGTCGTCTGGGGAATTGGGTAATATGTGTTCTGTAGTACATATAACAGTTTGGGCAGGGTAATCATTTTAAAGTTGGCCAATCACAAGTGTAAGAGAGAACCCCCCGCCCCCAGCGCACCACATCACCTTGAAAATTTGAGATGACTCTGCGTACATTCTGAGTGGCACATAGTTCTTTCTTAGTCATCAGGAAGATTCTGGGGTACTTGAAGCCCCCTGTTGCATGCCTAAGGCCCTGTGGCATCTGTGGGGGTTCTTGCAACTTCCTTGTGGAATTTAACACCGATTTATCCTACTTGATTTTATAGCCTGAATGGGCCCCGTATTCCTGTAAGGTGCGGAAGAACAGTGGGCTAGTGTTTGCAGGGTCAGTGATATAGAGGAGTATATCGTCTACATAGAGTGATATTCTTTTCTCACATTCATCCTCATTAGAGGTCTGGAATCCGTGTATGTTGGGGTTATGTCTCATCTTACTTGCTAGTGACTCGATTGTGAGGACAAACAGAAGAGGTGATAGGGGGCATCCCTGTCTGGTACCCTTGGCTATCCGGAATGCACTAGAGGTCAGTCTATTGTCTCTAACCGACACCACTGGATTGTAGTATAGAAGCACTATCCATTGTCTAAATTTGGGTCGAAATCCAAATTTGCACAGTGTCTGCTCTAAGAAGGGCCAGTGAACAGCGTTAAAGGCCTTTTTGGCATCAAGGGACAGGAAGATATGTGGTGTGTCTCACGACTGTACTGTGGTAAACCAGTTATGCACCCTCTGAAGATTAAGTTGTGTCGATCTGCCCAGCACAAAGCCAGATTGATCCTGATGTATCAGTTTGGTTATGACCCGTAAGAGACAAGTGGCCAGAATCTCTGCTAATTCCTGTTTACTTTTCTCCTTTTCCTGCTTCTGCTTGCAAAAAAGGATGATGTGTGCTTGAATTCCGGTACAGGGCTTGGCTTTCAGTGCCACTATGTTATCTAAGCTGTCCTGTACGTCAGGAGGCAATCCTTTCTTAACTACATCATAGAACAATACATCATTACCTCCTGTTGTTTCCCATCCCTGGCCCACTTCCTGGGTCAATTTTCGTTTTATTTTATTGATGTATTGTGCAGGATCCTCACTTGGTTGCATAGACTGAGTCATGAGAGATCCGATGTCGGTCTGTCGGAGTACATTTTTCTCAGCTGAGTCCATACTACAGATCTGACCAGATTAAATGGTGATGCATGCCACGTGGTCTCAGTGTGGGTCACATTTCTAACTCCAGTGTTTTGAAATAATGTGTCTGTTTCGTCCTCTAGGAGGGAACTAAGCAGGCTTTTTACATCCCCTACTGCCAGGGTGATACCTGCAGTTTGCTACTCAATTGCCCTGATCTATTCCCAAGCTCCCTCAGTATCCAGTGGCAATTGTTTTCTGAGGTTTCGCTTGTCCATTTGTGGCCAAAGAACATAGGCACTCATTATTACTGTGGAGGTCTTTTCCCAAGACCACCACAGCCACTGGAAAACTGCCAGTGCTGGAGCATTTTCCGACTGCCACCGGATAGCCGCACTGCCGGCGGTCAGATATCCAGAGGCATTCACTACGTCTGCCTTAGGCGGCTCCACTGCCCACACCGCCATGCCAGAAAAAGGCCGCCCACAGAAGTCCTGCCAGTAATTCTGTGTGGCGGTCTTTTGCTGGTGTGGCATTGCCGGCGGTGGGAGTGCTGGGTCCCGTCTCCTCACGGAGGAGCACCTCGTCGGACAAGGTAAGTGTCATCTGCAAGGGGAGAGGGGCAGGGGTGTATGAATGGGTGTGTGTGTGAGTGTGTGTATGCATGTCATGAATGTGGGGCGGAGTGGGGGAATGACTGCACGCATGTGTGTCTGTGTGTAAATGTGGTGATGCGTGTGTGTATGCATGTGGATGGGGTGGGGTGTGTGCATGGATGAATGTGTAAGGGGTAAAGGTGTGTGTGAGTGAGTGAGTGCATGCAGGTGCGTGTATGTATGTGTATATGGTGTGTGTGCATGCGATGAGGTACGATCGGGGGTGGGGGGTGGTTGTGTGAAGATGAGTGGGTGGATGGGGATTGTGTATGTATGTATGTAGTTGAAGGGAGGGGGTGGGGGATGAAGAGTGCGTGCGTGTATGATGTGTATGGGTATGTATGTGTATCTATGGGGTGAATGTTGTGAGTGCGTGAGTGAGTCAGGAGGTGTGATTGTGTGGGTGCATGCATGCGTGCAAGTGTGCGAAGGTGTTTGGGGGGTATCCCGGTGACAGGAACACAAGTTCCTGTCAGGATACCTTTCCGCCAGCATTTCCGTAGCGGTGAGACTGCCAGGAAAATGATGAGCCTATAAGTCTGCATGCCTGCTCAGACGGAGATGGAGAGCCCGGCCCCGCAAGAGCAGAGTTCCAGTATGTTCCTGTGGTGTCGGCACCAAAAGCAGGTTTGACCCAAAGTCCCTTGGTCTCTTACTGTTAGCTGTTTTAGTAGTAATTACTTTATTTCGGTTAGAAAACCATAAAGTATACATAAATAAATTAAAATACAAATCCATTCCCAGTACAATCAGGGCATAGTTATATATAATACCATCAAGGGAAAAACATGCACTATGTAAACATCCAATAAAATCTTAAAATGCATGTACAGACATATAGGGAAAAAATACAGCCTTAGGGAGCAAAATGCTCAAATTGAGTCCACAAGCTGACTGCCCGGGCCACATCACCAACCCAGGACATAATTTAAGCAGCCAATATTAACTTAAAGTGCATGTGTAGACGTGGATATATATATATATATATATATATATCCACGTCTGCACATGCATATATATATAAAACAGGTACTCAAATTAGGTCCACAAACTGCCCGGGCCGCAATCGCCCACCCAGTACATAATTTAAACAGCCAGTTCATCCCAAAAGTGCATGTGCAAACATGTGCGGACATATGAACAACAAGTGTGAGCTTAAAGGGCAACATGCTCAATTAAGATCCACAGACAGCTTGGGCCATAATCACCACACAGGACAAATGCCTGGCAGTGGCTGAGTTAATTCCTTCCATTATGCCACACTTAAACAGCCCGTGGTCCTTCCAAGGGTATGCGGCCTCAAGTGGACGGTGTGTAAAATCAATCCGCTTCCTCATAAAATATCACCTACCCTGGGTAAAGAAATAATGAAAATGTTCTCCCATCTCAGGGAGCATCAATCGGGGAGACAATTGAGAGAAATTGTAATCATTTTTCCCAACTATTCAAATTAAAATAATAAAGTAATATACAAAATTTCACATGGCCAGTCCTATTTTTATCCATGTGAGGCACTGAGACAGGATTGCATTTAAAAAGAGGTGTAATATATAGCCTTGTTACTCACCCCTGCAGTCTCTAAGGTCACAACCTGTACAGTCAGCATGACATCTTAACATGGATAAGTCCTAACCTTATCGATGTAAGTCATAAGGGCAGGAATGCATCGATAAAAAAGTATAACATGAAGCATTATTACCCAACCCAGTAATCTCTAGGATTGCAGCAAATACAAATCAGCATAGTTTAAATTAAAATTTCCTTTAAGTCATAACCCTCTATCTGATGCACCATTGCTCTAAATATTTGGCTAATGCAAAAACTATCACTGCCTTTGAGTCAAATTTGAAGATTCCCAAAGCCTCCCAGTAATGTCCAACACCCAGAAGCTTATAAACAGCAATTATCCATTTCCTGCATGGTTGTGAATATTAAGGACAAAAAAAGGGAAATGCTCTTTTGTTTGAAGTGTTTCTTTTTCCAGGAGCACAAATAGCAAACAATTGAGGAGCCAAGCTTATCCCATTTAGCCATTAGATGTCTTAATGGTAAGGAACCGTACCTGAATTGAAGATGCAGGCGCTTAGCAGTGGGCGGATAGATTTCATCCCTAAAATCTTCATAAAGAGAGAGAACATTTAACATAAAAAATTTGCCCACTCGGGTCCTCATAATCATTATTCAACCCAATCTGTTCCTAAGCATAAGTCCAGTAAGCCCTTTTCACTGTTTGTCTGCACCCTTGGCAGCCACTGCTAGCGAGATCCAGAGGTCCATCATTTTCAGTTTCTGACACTGCATCTTAATATTTTTCAACAGGGCGAGATTACGCGTGAGTCACTGGACATTAGATCAGTTTAAGAATCCCTAAATGGTGTCAACTCCTGAGTTGTCCACAGCTTCACCCAGTACAACAGGGATTTTAACACCGCTACCGAATTTATAGGGTTAAGTGCTAAATCCAGCCTCAATGGAACAAGAGTCGTGCCCTTAGGTAACCTGAGGAAGTCCCTGATAAAATTGTTCTCAGCCGTTAAAAGTGCGGTAGCATCAGCAAAACCCCATATCTCTGCCCCATAAGTGGCTGCCGACAGGGCAGTAGCTTTATAAATCTGAAGAACAGGTACACTACACCACCACCAGTTTTCTATTTTCCTACTGATTTGGTATGCTCTCTGGTTAAGAAGATTTTTACTCTTCCCCATCTGGTGAGCCCAAGTCATTGTATCAGACAACCGGACCCCTACGTAATCAAAATATTTAACCTATTCAATTATGGACCCATCAATTACCATTCTCCCCTTAAACGACTTATGGGTATTTATCCCCATAAATTTTGTTTTTGTTGGATTGATTTCAAGGCCCCTCTTCTCGCAAAAGGCCAAGAAGGAATCCAATTCTGCCCGAAGGCCCATAGGTGTTCTAGAGATAAGCAGGGTGTCACTCGCAAACATTAACATCAGAAGCGCCGTTCCAGCTAACTTAAGGGCATCATGCATACACTGGAAGAGATATTTAACAGCCCCATTGATATTGAGGCTGAAGAGTGCCAGGACCAATAGCAGCCTTGCTTTACCCCCGACATATAGGAATCAAGTCTGTTAAGTCCCCTCCCATATTCCACCTCACTTTAGCATAGGTATTTGTGTGAAGAACTCTCAAAATCCATATAAGGTCACATGACACCCCATAATCTGCAAGTATCTTTCACAAATTGTCTCTTGGGACCAGGTCAAAAGCCGACCTAAGGTCTATAAAGGCAGCATTATGATCCCTCTTCAGGGTGACATACTTCCAACAAAGCAACATAAAATGGAAGACCTGGTCAAGGGTACTGACCTTACACCTAAATCCTGCCTGGCATCCACAAGGATATGGTTGTCTATAACCCAAGATTGTAGCTTAAACAAAACCTGTCTGCAAAAAGTTTTGGGGGAATTGTCCAACAGACTTATAGGTCTATAATTAGAGGGTAGGTCCCTTCTTCCTTTTTTGAAGATAGGTCTTATAACAGCTTCCAGTCAGGTAGGTGGAATTGTCTTGCTCCTCATGATAGCATTGCTCAGTTCATTAAGATATGGAATCCACACATCTAGATGGGATAGGAAGAGATCACCAGGAATGCCTTCCAACCGAGGAGCCTTCTCCTTCTTCATTAGCATTAAGGCTACCCTTGTTTTGGCCTGGGAAAAATATGGGCACTCTGTCTCTACATTAGCCACCTTCTCTGGAGGATTAAAAAGGCCACAAAACCTGCTGAGCAGTTCCCCTCACGGAACTTCTCTGTTACGCTCCCAACATGTTCTTGCCCCCTCTCACTATGCAAAGACCTGAAATGTTCAACCCAATCTCCAGGTTGCACTACCGTTTCAAGGTGATTATCCATTTACTTTGAGCTAGATGCAACCAGTTTCCAAAACGCCTTCAAGTTCTTACTCTTGGGTGCATTAGTAAGCGCTGCCCATTGGTCCATCTCCCAGCTCTGTTTGGCCTTAATTAGACTGGCCCTATAGTTATTCTTTGCAGAAGTTATTCACAACTTAATTCCAAGCTTCAGAGCATCTAAAAGACAAATCTTTGCCATCCGGCATTCCTTGGAAAACCATCCTGGAGCAATTTTGGTGGAGGCCCCTCTTTTCCTGACTTTAGTGAACAAAGGCCCTAATTGTTCCATTAGCTGACAGTGCACAAGGACCATATCAGGCTTATATCCTCTTGAGTATGTTACATCAGCTAAGTTATCCACAAATAGTTCATAGATTTGAGTTTGGATTTCTGTATTATCCACAACTTCTGCCCATTTAACATTCCTCCTACTGTTGACTGTCTCTAAGAGACTCATGTTAAAAACTAGTGGTAAATTGCAACTTGTAAACATAGCAGGTGCAAATACAGCACTTAAGGCATCATGGTCACTATCTACACTAAGGACAACTGCCACGCCGGCCAAAAAAGGCCACATATCCTGATCCACTAAAAGTTCTCACAAGGCCTCTTTTAAAGGCCAGTTGTTGGGGAATATCAGAACTAGTATTGCCATTAGCAATTCTTAAGCCGTTCTCTGTGATCAGATCTTTCAGCTGGCCTGTAACTACACTTGATTTTTCTTTGGTTTCTCAGGTACCCAACCGAAGAGCCAAGGGATACATCGGATTATCTGACACCTTCTGCCCTTTTTTAAGAGTCATGTTACAATCACCAGCAATACGTTTTAACACTGTAAAATATTAGTGAGTTGGGCCACTGTGGAGGAGAATAAATTTAGGGGAACAGATCTCATATAAACATTAATTATGGCAATATATATCTCACCCCTGTGGAAGTTTTAACTTTTACTTCTACCCCTAACAAATCGTTGCCCCCCATTGAGACTACTTTCACTGGCGGAAAAAGATCTAATTTCAGCCAAATAAGAAGACCCCAGAAGCTCTACCCGAAGTGGATGGGGCAGCATTCGCAACAAAATTGATGTAACCACTTCTGTAAACTGGAGCCACTGCCCACGTCTCCTGCAGGAGTATAATCTGATGATAATTAATAAACTCACCCCTGCTACATTCCAAGATAGTACTCTAATGAAGCTTTGGCCGCTTGGCCTGCTATCGATCCTCAGTCCTACACTAGTGCCTCCCTGACCATCCATAATAGAGTTCATCTCGATCTGTGTGGCTGTGCAACTAATATCATCTCTCAAAACACTCACCTCTGAGTCCTGGGGAATAAGTGCTCCACTTCACCCAATCAAGTCACCCCATAGTATAGAATTAGAAGCAGGACATGGCCTTATACCCCCCTGTTGTCAATCAACCTCTGCTAAATTGGAGCATTTATCCACAGGGGAAGTACGATGTAGTTGAGCTAAGGAATTGCACGCTACTTTAGTCAGAGGTTCTCCCAAGGGGTTGGGGGAATTGAGTTTAAGTCTTATGTGTGAACTAGTGTTGGGCCTGAATCTTCGCTCCATAGCTATCAACTCATCCACCAGCTTATGGTTCTTGAGTTTCAGTACTATATAATCCTGTTGAAATCCAGTAAGGCTACAGCGGGAGGCATGTAGGATATCGTCTTTAATTATAGATGTATATCCCCTAGTATGGCGAAGCCAATGAATTACTTTATTGACATAGGAATCTTCGGTTTCTCTAACTCCACACAGGAGTCTAGGGACATTTATCAAGTAGATGTCACAAGGCAAGTGTGTAACCTCGTTGTTATTATTTGTGTCTTGGTTCCCACTGGGTTTCTGGGCTCTCTGACTGTATCCAATTGGACTGTGCACTATGTTGCTTAAGGGTGTATCTTCCCTCAACTAGTCTGTCTCTTTCCAAGCTGGAAGGGATTGCAGATACTTCACTAAGGGAACCACCCTTGCCAAAGACTAAACCTGTGCCCTTTCTGCACTGGGGTTTTGAAAAAGGAGCTTGGCTACAATACTGGGCTGTTGATTTAGCACCACCTACTTTGATGCCTGGATTTTCTACCAATACAGGTAGTTTAGCCACCTTCTTGCCCAATTTGATAGCCAGCTTGCTTATACACTAACACAGGCCCTGTATCTCTCCTCTTATTATCTGGAACTGTACCAGAGGTTAACCATTCTAAGTCTGTTTTGGATCTACTGAGTCTACAAGCTTTATTAGGGCATTTAGATCTTGAGTAACTACTAGTGTTGATTCTTCAGTGGCTAGAGGAGCAAATTGGTTGGAACAATCCATATTAATTACAGATGTACTTCTGACCTGTGTTTGCTCCTACAAATGTCCTGGTTAGCTACTGATATACTTTCTATTAGTAGCTCTTCACAAGGAGTGGGGCTAACTTTATGCCTTGAACTGGCCACAGTGCCACAACCATGGGTAGTTAAAAAAATAAATAAGTTTGAATGCCCTTGGGTGGCGAGCCTCGTTTCCCCTTAGACTGGGGCAAATCAGAGTTATTCGTTGCCAGGAAGCCCTCCACTTCCACTATTAAATCATTTATTTAGTTCAGGGTGCAATTCTCTGCAGAATGCCTAGGGATCTTACTTGTGCCTGCTGCTCCCAGAGGTTTCGCAGTAGCTTTACGGTTGCCCGTGATAAATTATTTGGCTCCAGACATCAGTAAGAAACCTTCTCGCCTCAATAATAATCCAGTAGTTTGGCAATGTAGTACTGTGTCAATAATAGTCAACTAACCTCGTACATGTTACAATTACCCTCGAAGAGGACCACCCTCTACCACACAGCAAAATTCCAACGAGTGTATCTAAGCGACCAGCGCCCAATACCAAGTCAGTGACAGCCCTGATATACACCTTTATAATCTCATTACTTCTCCTTCTTCAACCCAGCATAAAAGCACACATTCAAGGCCAAGCCAAGCGCAGGATGGGCCCGCCCTCTGCCCGGGTTCGTCCTGCACCGCAGGTGGATCAAAGCGCTTTAGTAGCATAAGGTCAGGTGACTAGTTGGGCAAAGGGCTGCCTCCTGGGACCCAGTGCCTACTGAATAACAAAGTCCATACATAGGTCAAGGTGTAGGGCGTCCCGCTCATCCGATGAATCAAAGCACTTTAGTAGAGCGAGGTCAGGTGATCAGTTGGGTAAAGGGCCACCTCCAGGAACCCAGTGCCTCCTGGATAATAGAGTCCAGACAAAGTGCAAGGTGTAGCACATCCCGCATCGCATGTGGATCAAAGAGATTCAGTAGTGTGAGGTCAGGTGATCAGTTGGGCAAAGGGCCTCCTCCTGAGACCCAATGCCTGCTGAATAACGGAGTCCAGACAAAGTGCAAGGTGTAGCGCGTCCCACGCCGTGCGTGGACCAAAGCAGTTTAGTAGCGTGAAGTCAGGTGATCAGTTGGGCAAAGGGCTGCCTCTTGAGACTCAGTGCCTGCTGGATAATGAAGTCCAGACACAGTGCAAGGTGAAGTGCGTCCCTCCACTGTTAGCTGTACTAAGAAGAAGTATTCTCCAGGTTGTCACTGTGCAGCCTGGTGTTCCCAACATCAACTGCGAGGGCCTAGTGCTGCCACTGCCACCTGAGGTACCAGCCATAGAGAAGCTACTGCTTCAACCTCAAGGGTCACAGCTCCCAAACACAAGCAGCAGCCTGCATCTGCTTCTGGGGACACAATTCTCAAAGACAAGCCCAAGGGGTGCAGTGACCAAAGAAGAACGCCCACCTGTGCTTGCCCAAAGGCCACAACTGCCAACAAGTATGCTGAGCTTGCTGCATAGTACCTGTGATCCTGAAGGTGGCTAAACTGCCATCCATGCATACTGCCACAGCACCAGAGCCCAAGGCTGTGAAGATACTGATTGCACCAAGCCTATTTCCGGCACTCACCAGTGTTACTGAGCAGGTTTTTGAAAAACCAGAGAGAATGTGCCTGAAAGTGAGCAGGAGACTGTTGCTGCTAAAGGTATCCTTTGTTAGCATGAACTTTTTTGGCTAAAAAAACATTGAGCTGTCATAGGTACTAAGCTCTGAAGTATATCAGTAGTGATTGTACCTGTGCCTAGCTTATGCCTGTATCCATATCTTTTCATTTCACATGAGAAAGAATGAGGAAAGAAACAGGCACCAAAGGGATATCTGAATTTCATTTGCTCTCATACGGGTTATGCAATCCTGTAGATTAACCTTCATTGGAAGGTTTAGTATTTAGTGAAGCTATGTAATTAAAGTACTTGACGACTAGCATTGAGCTGTACAGTACGTTATTATGCCTGTTGAGTTCTGAGGTCTTGCTCCCCACAACACTACCTCCCTGAGAAGCTAAACATTGCTCACCCTGTTACTCTGACTGTCACGTGCAGAAAGGGTTGTACTTGACCCAGTTTGCAGAATCATAGCAGGATGGCCCCCAGGACACCAGTGTCAAACAACCTCAATAACTACAGTTGGGGCTTAGTGTTATTCTTTTTCAACACTGGTTCAGTATTCAGGATCAAAATTGTTCTTAACAGCAGATAGATGGAAATCATGGAAAAGTCATTGTGTGACCGCAATAGTCTTTGTCTTCCTGGAATGTCATTTAATCTATCAGATGAGTATGGAATATTCCATGTGTTGTTTGGTCCAGTGCTGGAATGAAGGAGGAACCAGCCAGATCCTGGATCCAGCAGTTGTGATTGAGCTAGATCAGGGATCCATCTGCCTCCATTGAAATGTGCTCAATTTGGCCCTGTGTAATCTGCCAGCATGGGGGCACAATACAGCAGCGCTCGCACATTGTCTGTTCGGAGTAGCACTGTGCAGATGGCAAGGGGAATGTATTATTTTTACCTCCAGATGGGCCTACAACAAAGACTGAGGGGGTCATTATGATCCCCGGCGGTTCAGCCCGCCATGCCGGCGGCGGGTGAAAAGACTGCCACCGGCATGGCGGGCTGATCCGCCATATAATGTACGCATGAAGGGCCACCTTTCACTGCCAGGCTGCCTCCGACAGGCAGCCAGAGGGTGGAAGGAATCATTATCCAACAGGGCAGCGCTGCTGCCCCTCGGATAATGATCCCTACTGCCAACACCCTTTCCCTGGCTGGTTCCCTGCCAGGGAATGGCTGGCAGAAGGGGTGCTCCTGGCCCCCCTGGGGGCCACTGCACTGCCCATGCACTTGGCATGGGCAGTGCAGGGGCCCCTGTGCAGTGCCCCATCGCGCAGGTTACTGCCGATTTACAGGCAGTGATCTGCGCGACGGTGCAGCTACACCTGCCACACAGAGGGATGGAGCCGCCAGCAATGTCCTGGCCATGCACTCTGCTGGGCAGGCGGGCGGAAACAATGTTTTCTCCCGCCGGCCCAGCAGAATGTGCATAATACATCCGGCAGGGTCCCAGGGGGGCTGGCGGTCAGTTAACACAGCTGTGTTCATAATGAGGGCCTAAATTTAAAGGGCCATCTGCCCTCTTTTTGTTTGAGTATGATCCTGACTCAGAGCTACCTGGAATGTAAAACCTAGATGCAACTGCAATGGAGGTGAACAAAAGCAAACAGCTTGTCATCACTTCATAAGTACTTAAGAGAAACTACGAGTTAGAAGCAAACTTTTTTATCTTTGTTCAATCTCTGTATGTAAGAGAAATGCATGCACTGTAAGAATTTCATATGTTTCAGTTTGTACAAGCTTTTACACGAATAACAATTTAAATAACCCTTTTAAAATACATTTTCTATTGTATAGCACTACTTATCCTAAAGTAGGGTGTCAAGGTGCTTTAGATCACATGCACACATTATTCATTGGCAATAAGTCCTACAAGCGTGTAAATCAATGTAGTGGATGTTACATAAGCAAAGCAAAACTCAACGCTGTGGGATAGCGTAACTGGATGGACGGAATGCGGAACCAATCAAACATTCACCCCCAGTCACAGATCTGGGTTTAATCCATCCATTATTTTGCTCACCATGCCACCCCAGTTTGAACCCAGCCATATGCAAATCAGTCTTGACCCTGTTCCTCATGGGAACAGTCCAGCCCGAACTGCCAGGCCAGGTTCTCCCTGGACCGGAAACAAGCATCCTGGGACCGGTTTCGGGGTTTCACCCCTCATCAGCCAGGCTAGCTTGAATCCAGTGGCACAGTGAGCCCGGGACCCACGTCTGGGCATTCCCGGCGCACTTAGGGCGGCAAAAGCAAAGCAACGTAACTGGATGGACGGAATGCGGAACCAATCAAACATTCACCCCCAGTCACAGATCTGGGTTTAATCCATCCATTATTTTGCTCACCATGCCACCCCAATTTGAACCCAGCCATATGCAAATCAGTCTTGACCCTGTTCCTCATGGGAACAGTCCAGCCCGAACTGCCAGGCCAGGTTCTCCCTGAACCGGAAACAAGCATCCTGGGACCGGTTTCGGGGTTTCACCCCTCATCAGCCAGGCTAGCTTGAATCCAGTGGCACAGTGAGCCCGGGACCAATGTCTGGGCATTCCCGGCGCACTTAGGGCGGCAAAAGCAAAGCAAAACTCAACGCTGTGGGATAGCGTAACTGGATGGACGGAATGCGGAACCAATCAAACATTCACCCCCAGTCACAGATCTGGGTTTAATCCATCCATTATTTTGCTCACCATGCCACCCCAGTTTGAACCCAGCCATATGCAAATCAGTCTTGACCCTGTTCCTCATGGGAACAGTCCAGCCCGAACTGCCAGGCCAGGTTCTCCCTGAACCGGAAACAAGCATCCTGGGACCGGTTTCGGGGTTTCACCCCTCATCAGCCAGGCTAGCTTGAATCCAGTGGCACAGTGAGCCCGGGACCCATGTCTGGGCATTCCCGGCGCACTTAGGGCGGCAAAAGCAAAGCAAAACTCAACGCTGTGGGATAGCGTAACTGGATGGACGGAATGCAGAACCAATCAAACATTCACCCCCAGTCACAGATCTGGGTTTAATTCATCCATTATTTTGCTCACCATGCCACCCCAGTTTGAACCCAGCCATATGCAAATCAGTCTTGACCCTGTTCCTCATGGGAACAGTCCAGCCCGAACTGCCAGGCCAGGTTCTCCCTGGACAGGAAACAAGCATCCTGGGACCGGTTTCGGGGTTTCACCCCTCATCAGCCAGGCTAGCTTGAATCCAGTGGCACAGTGAGCCCGGGACCCACGTCTGGGCATTCCCGGCGCACAGTGAATGTTTGACAATGTTCAACATTCCGTCCATCACTTGTTGTTTTTGCTTTGTCGCCCTAAGTGGGAAGGGTATGCCCAGACGTGGGTCCCGTGCTTCCCATGCCACTGGATTCAAGCTAGCCTGGCTGATGAGGGGTGAAACCCCAAAACCGGTCCCAGGATGCTTGTTTCCAGTCCAGGGAAGACCTGGCCTAGCAGTTCGGGCTGGACTGTTCCCATGGGGAACAGGGTCAAGACTGATTTGCATATGGCTGGGTCCAAACTGGAATGGCATGGGCAGCAAAAAAACGATGGATTTAGGCCCAGATCACTGTACTGGGGGTGAATGTTTGACAATGTTCAACATTCCGTCCATCACTTGTTGTTTTTGCGTGGATTTTACATAAGACAATGAAGGTGTCAAGGTGTAGAAATCACACATGATCTGTACTGGTAGGCATCATACACTAGTAGTGAGTGGATGGGAAAAACACAAAGTCACAATTTAAAACGTAAAGCAGTGGATGGGGTTGTCTGTATTCATAAAAGGATCTCTGTGTCAAAAGCAGTAACTCACTCACCTATCTACAAAAACGAAAAATCGACATAAAATAAAAATCCGTCATCTGCATTTTATACTATGTGCTTGCCAGGAGACACATTAACCCTCTATGCTACTTTATGAGTCAAAACACAGATCTCTCCAACACGTGCATTAACCTCTGGAGTTACCTTACCATTATTATTATCCATGAGATTTGCTGAGCACACAAAGGGGGTCATTACGACCCTGGCGGAAGGCGGAGAAGCGGCGGTAAGACCGCCAACAGGCTGGCGGTCTTTTTTTTTTTATTATGACCATGGCAGTTACCGCCATGGTCATCCGCCGCTTCTCCGTTCCACCCGCCAGGGCGGAGACGACCGCTGGGCTGGAGACCAGGGTCTCCAGCCCGGCGGTCATCACTATACCGCTGGCGGTATTTTGACCCGGCTGACAGCCATGGATTTCATGCGGTTTGGAACCACCATGAAATCCATGGCGGTAAGCACTATCAGTGCCAGGGAATTCCTTCCCTGCCACTGATAGGGGTCTCCCCCACCCTTATCCCCTCCCCTACACCTCCCACCACCCCTGCCACCCCCCAAAGGTGGCAGGACCCCCCCTCCCCACCCCGACCCCCATCATCACATCACTCATACACACACGACACGCACTCAGGCACCACCAACACACATACACGCACACACACCGACATACATGCCAACATCCACACACAGAGTCAGACACGCTCACCCACATTCAAACATACACGCACACAACCATATAGACATACCTACAGTCATACACACACTCATTCCCAACCTCACAACACCACCGCAAGCATACACGCACTCACACACCCCCACTACATACACGCAAGCACACCCCCATGCACCCACACAACACACAACACCCCCCAACCCCCCTCCCCTAACGGACGATCCACTTACCTGGTCCATCGATCCTCCGGGAGGGGACGGGATCCATGGGGACTGCTCCGCCGACACCACACCGTCAACAGAACACCGCCACGCCGGAGCACAGGACGTGATTCGGTGGGCGGTGTTCTGTTGACGTGGCGGTGGAGCAACCTCCACTTCCCCGCCACCCGCCAGTATGGCTGTTGGCGGCTCTCCGTCCGAAAAAGGACGGAGAGCTGCCAACGGTCATAATACGCTGAGCGGCAAACCCCCACCACTGGCGGTCTTCCGTACGCCGGTCCCTCAGCGGTCTTGGCAAAAGACCGCCGAGGTCAAAATGACCCCCTTTGTTCTCTACAGTAGGTGCTTTATACCTATAAAATATTTTTTAAAGCGGCCTTTGCAATCAATTAAGACAGAAAAGATTTAGGGGGTTATTCCAACTTTGGAGGAGGTGGTAATCCGTCCCAAATGTGACGGATTTACCACCAGCCGTATTACGAGTTCCATAGGATATAATGGACTCGTAATACGGCTGGTGGTATATCCGTCACTTTACCGTCACTTTTGGGACGGATTACCACTTCCTCCAAAGTTGGAATAACCCCCACACTGTCACATTTCTCCTTTTTGCTAATATTGTCTTTGCAAAGCTTTTTGCAGAAAATAACTGCATAAGTTGATTATGAGACTGCTTTTCATGACTTTATTCCTCTTGGCTCCACTTTTTTTTGTTGCCACACCTTGACACCCAATTTATAGGTTTCTGGAGTGATGATTTTCGAATTCTAGCACTAGTCTGGCCTAGGGTAACATTTAGTAACCTTAAGGGTGTTCTGGGATTTAAAAAAAATCAAGTCACAAAAGAATTATTGAATTGCTTGAGAAATTACCATCCATATTGTGGAAGAGAATGCTTACAGCCTTACTAATATTGCAATTTGCAAGCCTACAGATCTTCACACATATTCATGGGGTTAATACAGCAAAAGTGTACTGCAAGGTTGTGAAAAATATTCCAGATGGAACTTAAACCAAGGGCATATTTCTACTAGTTACATGGTCTGTGATGTCTAAGCATGCCTCTTAATATTAGGTGTTGATCACCCAGATCTTCAGTCTACTATCATAAAAAATGGAGTGACCATCCATAGCAAAGTCGTTCTTTATACAAAGAAGCATTGAATACTTCTTTTCTGTTGCTGTAGTGGTCCATGAAACATTACTTTTGGTGCTACTGAACGTGGTAACTAATGTGGTGTCCTGAGTGTGAGGCAGCTCTTCTGGGTTTGTACAGTATATGTAATTAAGTGTTTACTCATTGTAAATAAAAACAGAAATGTAAACACAATTAAATACAAATGCAGCTGTATAAATGAAGAAATATCACTGTATGCCTTTCATCTCTATCTCAGATGCCTTTTATTTTTATACTTGCAGGCAAACGAATATAGTTTTCTCGATCCCCTGCCTGGGTAAATATCCCACATCCCTCAGGGTCATGTATCTGGCTTATAGATCCTGAGAGATGGAAAAATGGCATGTCTAATCAATCTTTCTGTGGAAATAGTTCACAGTGATAGTAAAGTATGAAGACTACCTGATACTTGATGTGGACTCAGCAGATCCCTAATTTGCTCAGAAAAGTCAAAGGCAACCACAACTATAGATATTTTACAATTTATAATTTAGCTGTAATCTAGATCAAACTGAATGCAAGGGAATTATATTGAATATTACAAACATATTAGCAAAGTAAGTATTAAAAAATGAAAAAATAAAGGACTCCTAACACTTTATTAAGAGCGAACAAGAGTCAGTATTTGAATTTCAGCTGAGATGATGGAATTGTAACCCCTCTATTCCTGTCATACCTCTTCCTACGTCAACAATGATGAGCATATCCTGTGTTGCTCTGCTTTCCTGGGACAAGGTACTAAGATGACTAACACAGAGCCCTCCAGAATTTCAGAAACTCCTCCACATGCCACCAAAACAGAGGGCTTTCCTAAACTATTTCACTCTAAAAACATCAATGTTTCTTTGTTACTTATCTTGCCGTACATCATATCACCACGTGAAAATGAAATGCTATTGTTGCACGAGGTAATGAGAATCAAGGCACAAACAAATGTACACATGAAAATACACCATAACAGGTTTTCTTGTGATATTGATGGTTGGGAGCAGTAATAAAACATTAATAAGTGTAACAAATTCCTGTATCATCCATACAAGAAATTCAAAATCATCATGGCACAACAAAAATGTTCGCCGTAAGAATTAATTGGTATATAACTATTTCCTGTTACCCCACCTGTCATAACCCTTTAAGGATCACTCTGTCTGGAAAGCTACTGTTTTGAGACTTTTACATATTATCCTTTTATGGAGTGTCTGCCTATCCTCCAGTTGCCAAGGGTTTGTGGGAGAGAGGATGGACCGCAGCAGTTATACCCCAGCAGTCACATAGGTTTTGGCAGTCTCTGGAAAATAGAAGCATTGCAGTATATGTGGTGCCAACATCTCACAAGAGCACCACAATCTCAGTGGCCATTTTGGAATTTAATGGTTTGTAACCCAGTTACTGAACGCATGTCTAAGAAATGGGGTTCTGTCAGGAGGGTGCCACACACCTTCCAGCAGAACCATACTCCTTCCCAGAGAAGATTGCAATCCAGTCTGCAGCCTTACCTGCTCTTCATGATCTAGACATCATCGTCAAAGAAAAAAATGTAATCTGGATCGCATGCAACTCATAGTAATGAATCCAAACAAGTAGCCAACACATTTAAAGATATGTCTAACAGCCATATTCTTAAAAAGAACTCTTGCTGCATATTTAAAAGACTAACTCTGAAAGAAAGACCACCAGTGTAAATCACCAGGGTGCAGAAACACCAAGGAAATCCAAACAATCCTCATTGAACTTTAATTAAGTATAAACCAAGAACACACAAATAAGGTCCGATGACATTCCAGCTCAAGCTCTCCTTCGTAATCTCATATTCTGATTCTCTTCTCAACAACATTCCATCATTATTTTATTGATCTACCTTCAATTTCCAAGACATCAAATAGATGGGTGTGTGAAAGGTTCAGACTCTTGAGTTGTCGCATTGCTCTGGGCAGAAAGAAATCAATCTAGAAAAGGAAATCCAGGAAATGCAATGCTCAGGTTTTAATCTCAGCAAAGTACTTTAAAGAAGGAAAGGTGAAATAACAGTGAATTCTTGCTAAACGTTATTTCTGTTTCTTGCATAGAAGACTCAAAGATAACCAATCCGTTTTCTGAGAGATAGGGGGCCAGTAACATTAGAAAGACATGATTTAGAGTCAGGACTTAGAACAGTCTGCATGAAGTTGCCTCTACTTGATGTAAATCAGACATTAAATTGTTCTTTGTATGTTGAGGTGTGCATCTGTCGTCGGAAGAGACCTGATTTTAAGAGATATCAAGTACACCTACTGATAGACAGAAAACCTCTTTTCCATTCCCTTTTCCTCTTGAGTTAAGCCATGCCCTACCTGTTGACTTCAGGAGTTGGAGGTGGTGCTCAGGATGTGAGGTCAAACTTCGGTTGGCATCCATCACCCCTGGTGGAAGTAAGGTTAGAGAGTTTGACACCACCAGAAAGAAGGACTCACATATATTGTGATAAATATGAAAGTGTTTTGCAGCTGGTTGATACCATGCTGATCAATGTTGGCGAGGACACATGTGGTCAAGTACCAAACCTGCTATTATTATTGGATGGGAATTTGGTCAGTGAGGATGCCATCTAGAGAACTAGAATACTTCAAGGTAAACACAAATTGTATTGTTTTTCAAACAGTACGATTTTCAGTGCAAACTTTGCCTTCATATGATAGTTATGAGCCAATTTAGTATTGATGGACCATTACCTATATTAACAAAAAAACAACAACAAGCATTAGCAAAGTCAATAGATCAAGCTATATGCAAACTCAGGCTTTCACAAATTCTGGTTCCATGAATTGCATGTACAAATACTGTTTATCACATTAAAGATTCCCAGTGGCTTTGCTAGTGCAGATTAAAATGTAACAAAATTTTTTTTTTTCTGAACAGAATACTTATTGCAATTAAAAAAAAAAAATGAATGTCACAAAGAACGTAATGAATAATTGTACTTTTCAGATGTAAAATAGTCTCTCATGCATTCCAATGAAGCAGTTCCTGTAAGGGGGGAAATGATACACCAAATAGTCAAAAGCATAGGGTGTGAGGGTATTACTCCTCCGAATGGAACCAAAGCTCACTCTATATAGATGTATATTTTAAAGATTAGCAATAATACGCCTTTTAGACAGCTGCGCTGTCAAGCCAGAGCTATTTGTGGGCATTTCCGAGTGCAGTATCCCAGCTGATGTTCACCTACTGGACTACACAATACTAAACAGTGTAAGTAAGGGCATGGCATTCAGTAATTCTGAATTCTCAATGCATATGGGTGGTGTGTCCTTTTTCACCTTGAAAACGATGTCAGTGATACTGTTCGTTAATAAAATGTGTTTTTTTTAGTTATGCCAGTAAGCCCGCTGTATTTTGTGCGGTGTTCACACTTTTATGTTAGTAGTGTATAGTAAATAATTATTAGGTACTGAAGACAAAGTTATATTTGTTTGATTAGATAAGTGAAGCTTACTAGCCAGCTGTGTCTTTGTTATCATGCATAAGAGTTTGAAAGGAGAGATTAACAAGGTAAAAAACACTTTGGGCATACCAAGCAGCAGATTGCACCTGTGAAGTCTTTAAAGATATGCCGTTTCATGAATATGACATCTTTATTAGTTGTTTGACATGAATTGTATAAATATTTTATTTTTCTTTCACAAAGCTGTCCGCTTGAAGTGCACTAAGAATAAAGTGCATTTCTTAGTATTGTATTCAAAGAAAAATTCGTCCTTTTTGGAGCAATGATGTGAAGCATGGACTGCATCATGCAACAAATATATGAGCACAAAACACCTTGTACAGTTAACAAGAAGTTTGAATGACATTGGCAACTGCTGTACTCCTTCATTCTGCAAATGCAGAAAAGTTGGCATTGCCAAAGAAACTTGTGGCTTGATGAGTCCAGCCACTAGACAAGTGGTTATCGACTAGAACTCCATTTTCAGCTACATCTTTTATCATATCCATGATGCGTGAGAGAGGGTCCACCAGTCCAATAGCTCACCCTGGTAAGCCTCCAAGGCACAATCCATAGAACACACAGGTCATTTCCTACCAAATCTATAATATTAAACAGATCTTGGTTCGTCTAAGGTGTAGCACAGGTCTTACTGACTATTAAAGGTTTTAGCATTTCACTTGTAGAACATTCTTGGTAACAGAGTTGAACAGGCTTTCTAAGTCATTACTTAGTGTATTCTGCAAGTGACCTGTAGCCAGTGCTTAATTTGTGCTTGTTGTTTCCGGTGCTGAGCACCAGCACTTATTTTTGAGGGGTTATTCTTGTGGCTCAAGCATTTGCTGCGAGTACAAGACACATATGGGAAAGACGGAGGAAGTGAAAAACGAAAAAGTGCCACAAAGGGAGAAAGTAGAAAGCTGCTAGAGTGAGCTGAAGAGGCAGGGAGTGGTTTTAAATGGATTGAAGAGGCCGGAGGTAGCTTCAGGATTACGCTGCCTCAGTATTCCCTGTTCACACATTTAATTGCAGCAGCCACGTGTTTAAGAGGAGGGCTTTGAGCACCGGCACCATTTTCATTTACAAATTAAGCACTACCTGTAGGCCACCACTTCATACATCTAAGGGGCTTAGGGCCATATGTACGAACACATTTTCCCATTGACACAGAATGGGAAAAACCCTTTGCTACATCTGGCCCTAAATCTTTTTCGGAGAGGAACATGCTCCTCTGAGGGTCCAGAAACCAATTGTCTGAAGATCGACTTTGCATTGACATTGAATGGTGCAGAGCCCACTTCCATGCCACCTAATACTTCTCAGTTTTAATGGACTTCTGCAGAGGATATGAAACTAAACCAACATTTGTGCCTCTTCTTAAATTCGTTTATTAGCCAATCTGCTGGGTCTCAATTGAAAGTACACTGATTCATCACTACTGGGGCCTATTTTCTGATTGTGACCTTTTACGGTTTCATTTTAGTCAGGACTTTTCCACCTCAGGCCTGTTGTTACATTCTGACATGTGAATTGGCCCAGACACATGATCCTGTTTTTTTGCATTGCCATCAGCCACTTTGCCCCTTCAAAAGTACCTTCACTACACTTTGAACTGTCACCTCAAGTTGGTTGTTTAATACTCATCTAGAGATGTTCCCTGAAGAGGGAGTATGCTGTTTGTCCCCTACTGTACTAGCTTGTGAGCTGCCCATGAAACCTATCATGCAATTGAACTTTTTTTTCTTTTTCAAAAATGCAAAACATACTGCCATGAATAAACAAAACTGCTTTGCATAAAACTAACTGCCAGTGGCTAGATTAACCACAGAGAGATGACTTCTAGCTTGCTGTCGACTCTCACTATGTATCTAAAATTGTGAAACAGTGGCTCTAACCTTCCTATACATTACTACCAGCACATACTTAGACAACAGGACAGTGAGAAGGATTTGGTGATATTAAGAATGTTGGCACCGATAGTGAGGATATTTTTTAATGAGCACCAATCATATTTCCAGGTCTCCTTTATCACAGAGCAGAACAGGCACTGAAGGAGGACCCTCTGCGGAGAGTTGCATGGCATATGGGAACAGCATTGATGGAGGATTAAATACAGAATGTTAATGGTGGTTTGTGGTGGCTGGATCACATTGAGGCATGCTGTGAGCAAGGCTTTTGCAGGGGTTATTCAATGTAGTAAGAAGCGGATGCCAGTACAGAACAATAGAAGACAGTTGGTATGTGTTCACAGGAGAGCAGACTGCGGTTGTGTGTATGTGTGTGGCGGCAGTGTCTTTGCAGTTAGGATCATAGCAAAGGCCAAGCTGAACCGATGTATTGTGCTGTGTTTAGACACCTTTTTTGCTGTAAGGTACATCTCTTATTCCGGATGATTTCTGCTCAAGTCCCTGGGCAGAAAAGATATGTATGTTTTGAGGATATTATCTAAAGAAGGATATTGTGGCTCAATGTAGGTATCTAGACAATTTGAATAATGAGGCAATAATTTTCTCCCTGTGATATTCAAGTGGTTGACATCTGAAAATGAAAGTATTGAAGATGACAAATCAGTAGTGAGGTCCATTCTGAGTATATTTGTTTGTGTCTCACCTAAATGTTCAAGTCCACATATCGTGCATAAGGATGCTAGATCCTGAGGCGTGGGTGTTGGATGCCTTTCAACAGAGTTGGAGAGCGTTACAACTCCATATGTTTCCTCTATTCTCAATATCTCTGGTATTGGTTCACATGAGGGGTTTTGAAGAGGATTTGGTAGCTGAGCCTTCAATTATGGAATTCCAGGCGTTGTTTCTAGTGCTTATTGAAATGTATCCAGGTTTGCTGGTAGGACCAAGAAGCAAGGTTCACATACTGATCATTCAAAGTTATGATCCATTTTCAACTTTGAGGATTTTAGTCTCTATTAACAAGTGGCAGGACTTTCAGAATAGGCTGATTATGAGTCCTTGGCCAAAGGAAAACTACAGGGATTTATCTGGGTTTCGGGGGAATGGCTAAACATTTGTGTTAACCAGAGTTTGGATCCCAATATGGTGGCACTGATGGAAGTAGTGTGTTTTTAGCAGCTCAGTTAGAGAAGTATTTGACATGCAGAGATAGCGCTATGCTAACACAGTCAGCAGAATATGTCAGTAATGCGATGGAGGTGAGCCAATATTCCTTTGTGTACCGTTTGTTGAAGAGTATATGTTTTGATGAGCCCTCCTAAACCAGCAAAGTGATCAGTGCTTTGGGATGTGAACAAGGTCTTCATAAAGAGCTTGCTGTAGAAAGGCAGGAAAAGAAAGTAACCCTTTTCATTTATTTAATTGTGAACACCACAGTCACTGTAAAACACTGTTCACAATGTGAATTTCTTGCATAAGAAGCAATTGATTACTATTATAGAGGCCATACACTATTATATGGAAAATTATCTTAATCTTGAACTATCAGCCAAGAGCTGTGTGACTTCATCTATGAAGTATTCCATCACTAGGTTAAATTATAACAAACATAAATTGACAGGTGTCATCATCTTTTCAGTCATACTTTCCTAACAAATAAAATGGCCCCACTGACATTTATGTGGTTGCCTTCTTTTCAAGCCGATATCCCCCAAAAGCTGTTCATTTTCCATTTACCCTAATGGGATTACCCTTTTAAATATCTGACTTCACCCTGATTGGAGAGTCACAACAGTTTGACAGGTATGATGGCATTCTTATTAGTATAGCTTTAAAATATGAGCGCGTATGACTACAAAGCAATGAGTGTCTTCTTGTATCACTGTAAGGTGTGAAAAGAGATTAAGGCTTGGCTCTTCTGAGAAAGAATTCTGTGGTGGCTGTCAACAGGATGGTAATGGTAATTCAGTGCAACAAAAGAGATTTCTATTCAGAATAAGCTCACTATAAATGACTGGACCACATCTTACTCATAAATCTGGAAATGAGTTTTAAGTCCCGCTACAAGGTTCCATTATTCAATTTCTACGGAAAGGGCATGGCTCATTTTCCACACTTTTTTGTTCAGTAATACAATATACGGCCACCTATATTCACATTCTCAAGACAAAATTTAGTTTTCTGAGGGATACAACTACCTGTGGATTCCTCACCTTATGAATTCGATCCTTGCGCCAGCATCCAACGGAAAGTCTTCTTCCTAGCTGTCTACGTCGACGAGGACGTCATAATGGCACGTTGATGTCAGACGGAGTCACGTGGAGCCGTGCCATTATGACGTCCTCGTCGGCGTACTGACGTCAGTTTTTCCTTTTTCCGTGCCTTCGACGCCAACGGTTTGTCTTCCTGACTCATTGATAACTGTAACGATTTTTGAAGGTTACAATGTCGCCTCCGAAGAAGTCTGGTTTGAAGCCGTGTAGAGAATGCGGGGTCGGATGTCAGTGACCGACCCCCACTCGGACTGTATTTGGTGTCCATGGCCCATGCTGGTGCACCGACGGGTCCCACGGGGCCATTGGCATTCAATTTGGGCTCACCGGCGTCGTACAGGGCTGCTCCATTCATGCCCTTCTGCCCTACAGAGACTGGCGGTTCGGCGCCTAGGGTCTCCCCTGGCAGGAGTCCTCCACCTGTGAATGTGGATCCGCCTGCACGTCAACCGACTCCTTCTCCGCGCCATCCGGCATCGTTGTTGTCTCCATCCAGACCGGCTCCATCACCTTCCGGCCATTCGACTTCGAGAAGGTCATCAGCCGACTTCGTGTCGGCGCTGGCACCGGCGCCGGTGGAGCCTAGGAGCCTTCCTGGCCCTGTTCAGGGTTCGAGATCGTCGGCGTCGATGGATTCTATGTCGACACCGGCCTTGGAAACACATCTTAGATCTCAGAGGAAGGCATTGAGACTTCTGGAGGAATACAGGCAGCTTGAGGAAGGCGAGATCGAGCCTTCTGATGACTTCCAGGGTCTTGCCACTGCAAGTGGTTTGGATACTTCCCCGGAGTGGGTTATTGCGTCTCTGGGGGAGTTTACTGAAGAGGCCGCTTCCTTCCATGCAGTGATGAGAAAGGCAGCTGAGTATCTGGATTTGCCTTTGTCCGTGGCAGAAGTAAAAACTAACCTGCTCACAGAGGTACTTCATCCCTCTTCGTCCAGTGCTGACCCTTTGCTGCCTTTCAATGAGGCTTTGACTGAGCCTATTTTGGACTTGTGGAAAAGGCCAGTGTCATCTCCTGCTGTAAATAGAGCAGTGGCGAGGAGACATAGAAGTGCCCCAGGAGATCCGGTTTTTCTATCTCGTCACCCGACTCCGGAGAGCTTGGTAGTTCAGGCGTCATGTTCTGCAAAGACTGCACCTGAAACATTCCCTGGAGTTCCGACTGATAGGGAATCCAAGAGAATGGAACAATCTTCAAAGAAGATTTTTTCTTCTTGCAACATGGCACTTAAAGCGACTAATTCCACCTGTGTGCTAGGCAGATACATCCATGCCCTAATGGACTGTGCTAAGGAAATGGCGAGGGATCTGCCTCAGGAGATGCAGAATTCGTTTGGGTCCCTTTTCTTGGATGCTCAAGCTGCTGCACAGCAGATTATACAATCTGGTCTGTATCCCTCGGATTCCATTGCCAGGGCCATGGGAACATCGGTGGCTACAAGGAGGCATGCCTGGTTAAGGTCCTCTGGTTTCTCATCAGATGTATAATCCACCTTGATGGACCTTCCTTTTGACGGGGAAAAGCTGTTTGGGGACAAGGCAGACTCTGCTCTTGAATGGTTTAAGGACTGTCGGGCTACAGCTAAGTCCCTGGGGTTACAGGCCTCTACTACAATGCCTTATAGACCTTTTCGTAGGTTTCGAGGGTTCATTCGAGGTTCTGCCTTTCGAAGGTCACAGTCTTATGCCCACCAACCTGCCAATCTGCCCTATCGTGCCTTTAGAGGGCGGAGTAGGGGTAGGGCTAGAGGTCCAGCCCAGCAGCTCTCTTCTTCTTCATCCTCCTCTGGTGGACAACAGCAGAAGCAGCCCTAGTTTTCCCCACTTTATCGTCCATACTTCTCCTGTAGGGGGAAGATTGAGTCTTTTTCTGCAGAAATGGAGGTCAATTACAACGGACTCGTGGGTGCTAGGAATTGTAGAAAAGGGCTATGCTCTCCCCTTTCAGGAGTTCCCTCCTCCCTTTCCCCCCCGTCCCTCCTTTTGTTCAGAAGACCATCTTCTGTTGTTGCAACAGGAGGTTGTCACCATGTTGGCAAAGGGCGCTATAGAGTCGGTGCCGTTGCAGGAAAGGGGTCAGGGGTGTTATTCAAGTTATTTCCTGATTCCCAAAGTGGACGGTCGGTTGCGGCCGATTCTAGACTTGAGGATTTTGAATTTGTTCCTCAAGCAGGAAAAATTCAAAATGCTGACCCTAGCGCAGGTGCTATTGGCGTTGAACGAAGGAGACTGGATGGTGTCTGTCGACTTGCAGGACGCGTACTTTCATGTTCCCATAATCAAGTCGCACAGGAAGTATCTCCGTTTTGTGGTCGGATCACAACACTACCAGTTTGCTGTCCTTCCTTTTGGACTTCAGCACCTCGGGTTTTCACGAAGGTGATGTCAGTTGTTGCAGCACATCTCAGAAGGAGGGAGGTAGCAGTTTTTCCCTACCTGGACGATTGGTTGATCAAAGCCAAGTCTCCAGAGCTTGTGTTGTCTCATCTGCAAATGACAACCCAGTTGTTGTTCGATCTGGGTTTTTCTGTAAATGTGCCCAAATCTCACCTAGAGCCCTCTCAACGCCTCCTGTTCATAGGAGCAGTACTGGACACAACAAAGTTTCGGGCCTACCGCCCCCTCAGCGGGTTCGGAACATTCAGGCGCTGATTTCATTGTTTCAAAGTGGAGCGGCAGTTCCAGTCCTCAAGGTCTTAGGCCTGCTAGGTCTGTTTGCTTCTTGCATTCTGTTGGTCACTCATGCTCGCTGGCATATGAGGGCTCTTCAGTGGTGCCTCCGCAGGCAGTGGTTCCAGCACAAGGGGGATCTCAGGGATTCAATAAAGATCTCCAAGGATGCTGTAGCGGATCTTCTTTGGTGGGCAGAGGACGGCAACCTTTCCCAAGGGAAACCGTTTTCACTGCCTCCTCCAGTGACCACAGTGATTTCGGATGCTTCCACTCTAGGGTGGGGAGATCATCTGGGGGACCTGGAGATCAAGGGTCATTGGTCTCCAGCGGAACAGATGTTGCATATCAATCTGTTGGAGTTGCGGGTGGTACGTTTGGCGCTCAAAGCCTTCCTCCCTTCCCTTTGCGGTCGATCAGTTCAGATCTTAACAGACAACACTACCGCGATGTGGTATATAAACAAGCAGGGTGGAGTAGGGTCGTATCTTCTCTGCAGAGAAGCTCTGCGACTCTGGTCCTGGGCTCAGAACCATCAGATTTGCTTGATAGCAAATCATTTGGCCGGGGTGCTGAATGTACGAGCGGACGGTCTCAGTCGTCACTTCTCAGTAGATCACGAGTGGCGTCTCCATCCGGATCTAGTCCTCCACATCTTCGGGATGTGGGGTACTCCTCAGGTGGATTTATTCGCCACTCGGGAGAACGCGCATTGCCCGTTATTCTGCAGTCTCCAGTATCCGATGCCAGGGACGTTGGGGGATGCGTTTTTAGATGTCCTGGAGCGGCCAGTTGCTTTACGCGTTTCCCCCCATACCCTTGATTCCTCGGGTTTTGAGGAAGGTTCGTCAAGACCGGGCCCAAGTCATCTTGGTGGCACCGGACTGGCCGAGAAGGGTATGGTATACAGACCTGCTTCAACTCTCTCAGTGCCCTCCGCTCCGTCTCCCGCTCAGGGCAGACCTCCTCTCGCAGTCGCAGGGGCAGGTTCTACACTCCCACCTCCAGAGCCTGCACCTTCATGCCTGGAGATTGAACAGGGCAACCTGAGTTCCTTTTCTCTCCCACCGGATGTAGTGGATGTTATACTATCGTCCAGGCAAAACTCCACTAAATCGATTTATGCCGGTAGATGGGCAAAATTTGTGCTTTGGTGTGGAGAGAACCAAAAAGATCCCTTAAAAGCCCACCTTTCAGATGTACTTTTGTTTGCTCTTAGTCTGGCTAAGAAAGGTTGTGTGATAGCTACAGTTGAGGGTTAATTGGCGGCTCTGTCGGCGTTTCTTTGCCTTCCAGACCAGCCATCTTTATTTAAGTCTCCAGTTGTAAACAGGTTCCTTAAGGGTTTGGTGAATAGATTATCTCCTACTCCCTTTCACATGCCTCAGTGGGACTTAAATCTTGTTTTGACATTCTTAATGGGATTTTTAGTCTTTAAGACCGTTTTCTTAATAGCAATCACTTCTGCCAGGAGGACTGGAGAGCTTCAGGCACTTTCCGTTAAGCCTCCTTTTACCATGTTTTCCCTGATAAAGTGGTTCTAAAAACCAGGGCTGCTTTTCTGCCGAAAGTTGTCACCCCTTTTCATATAGGGCAAACTATCACTCTACCAGCGTTTTACCCTCCTCCCCACCCGTCTAAAGAGGAAGAGAGGCTCCATAGGATAGACCCTAAGAGGGCACTGAGTTTTTACCTAGAGAGGACTAAGGACTTTCACTTAGATGATCAACTGTTTGTTGGGTATGCTGGACAGCGAAAGGGCAGAGCGGTCCAGAAAAGAACACTCTCCAAGTGGGTCATCTTGTGTATTAAGATTTGTTACTCTCTGGCGAAAAAAGTCCCTCCTGAAGGTATCAGGGCCCACTCTACTAGGGCTAAGTCTGCATCCTCGTCCCTAGCGAGAGGAGTTCTGTTAATAGACATATGTAAAGCGGCAACTTGGGCGTCCCTCCATACTTTCGTGAAACAGTATTGTTTAGACTCTGAGATGAGGAGGGACGGTCATTTTGCTCGCTCAGTATTGCAAGATTTCCTAGTGTAATCAGGCGGGCACCCACCACCGAGTGTGGTACTGCTTGGGACTCTATTCATAAGGTGAGGAATCCACAGGTAGTTGTATCCATCAGAAGAACAAGTTACTTACCTTCGGTAACGCTTTTTCTGGTGGATACACTAACTACCTGTGGATTCCTCACGGTCCCCTCCGCCTCCCCGTTGCCTGCCTGGTTACACTCTTATCTTGCAGTTTTTGGATTAATATTTCTTCTTATATATTTTTGTATATTCATGTATTTAAGGTGATAATGTAAATATATGGTTTCAATGGACAAGATTTTTGTGTTCGTATATATTTATATATATCAATTTTCATGGTCGGTTTACACCAGCTAGCCGTAAAGGCACGAAAAAAATGAGGTGAAACTGACGTCGGTACGCCGACGAGGACCTCTTATTGGCACGTTGACGTCAGACGGAGTCACGTGGAGCCGTGCCATTATGACGTCCTCATCGACGTAGACAGCTAGGAAGAAGACTTTCCGTCAGATGCTGGCGCAAGGATCGAATTCATAAGGTGAGGAATCCACAGGTAGTTAGTGTATCCACCAGAAAAAACGTTACCGAAGGTAAGTAACTTGTTCTTCTAGGCTGTCTCGTTGAATGTTAGCTCAGAACCTAGGCACAGCGCAGAAGGAACTGTATAAAATAATGACCATAGCTCCCTTTTATTGCTCTCTCCAGGGCTGAAACAATATTCTACGGATTTGACGTTTCAGTAGCAGACAGTAAATGCTAGATGGCAGCACCACTTCAGCTAATATGTTGCATAAGACATGAAGAGTAACCTTGAAAAATATAAAAATATTTTGATAAATAATTAAAGGTGCACTTTTTCTGGGCATTTGTGAACCTGAATTATTTTTTCTTCAAAAACAGCATTCTACCTTGGGATGACCGGCAAGTGAGAATGTTTTTTTTCTCTACAATGCATACTGCCACGTCTAACCAAATTTGGCAGATAATATGAAATTACATACAGGGAAGAAAAAGCTCTGGCAATGCCAATCGGTCTCACTTATCTTTACATACAAGCGAGGCCGTTTGATATTGTCATTGTTTCTAGAAATCTTCAGTGTTTGTTAATATCAATCTTGTAGCTTCCATATTTCTGCTTTAGTTTTTGTTGTTACCACTAGGTGGCACTGAAATGCAACAAAGTACTTTGTTAAACTTAGCTTTGGCCACAGTGCTGACTTAGTAGTTGGACAAATACCAATCCAGTGACAGTGAAACTTGTGGATTGGTCAAAAACAGAAAGGAAAGCCACAAAATAAAAGCAAGGCAACTTAGACTGACATGAAAGCAATCCAATCTTTAGCAAGGATTGTCTCTGTGAAGTATGGCATACGATGCTGTCTATGACAGACAGCCGGAGCTGTCTCTAGTTGAACCGCTAAAATGCTTTCCACATGGTCAAATCAGATAGAAGAGGGGCATCTTTCCATCATCAATGTGCAGGAATCTTTGCTTGTGCGGCGACACAATGTGCGCACTCAAACACTTTGTTCAGAGACACTTAAGGGCTTATTTATGAGAGGCTTGAGCGTCCGAAGAGTCACTTTTTGTGAAACTCCGGCAGTACAAACCTCTCAACCATATCTATGAGGCCACGCAAAGCCACTTGGCGTGGTTTTGAATGGCCTTATAGAAATGGAGTAAGGCAAAGCAGTGCAAGTCACTGTGTTGCCTTACTCTAAGCCAGGGAGGCATTTCATGAGCACTATGTTGGGTTTTCTCACACAACATCCATGGATTTTGCTGCTGCCCCAGATTTACTTAATCATGTAAACCTAGGGAAGCGCCAAAACCTTATGCCTCCCCAGAGCAGGCATAATGAGAAGAAATACTTTTATTTCTCCCCTTTTTTTTCTCTCTCCATATGTGCTGCATTCTGCAGCACAGATAGAAAGAGGAGAACGCCTCCGTATTGTTTTTGTGCAGGAGGGAGCCCCTTCCTGCACAAAAACAATCCAGCATGTAACACAGACCATGGTGCCTGCATTGGTGCTGGGAAGCCAAAACAGGAAAAAAGACAGGAATGTTTTTGCATTATACTGTGCTTTTCTGCCCTTTCCCATTGGGGTAGGGCAGTGCGGCAAGAAGACATGCAGCGCTCCCATACGCCAATTCCCGATAAATAAGGGCCTTAGGGTGGGGACTTAATTATAATCTCCCTCCTCTAAATCAGGCCACTTTAGAAGCTTGGATTGAGTTTATGGAGTTTGATTCATATTCCTAGCGTATTTGTATTTACATTTCTTTACCACCCTGCTTGAACCTTGACTGCTCTTGTTTGCAAATGTTGAGAAACAAGTTTAGAAAAAGAACTCTGGTAGCCAAATGGAATCAAATAGTATTAAGCTTTGAAACACAATGGTAAATGTGTGTGTAACCCTGGCAACCCCAAAAAGGTATGCCTCCACAGGAAAGGCGTAACAAAGAGAAATATCCTTATTTCTCCTCATTGTTTTCCTCTTTCAATGTGTGCTGCATTTGCAGCACACATTGAAAGAGGAAAAAGCCTCTCAGGATTGTTTTTGTGCAGGAGGGTGTCCCTTCCTGCACAAAAACAATCCTGCATACAACACAGGCGCCCTTGCACCATGGTGCAAGGGTGCCTGCACTAGGCTGCCAAAAGGGCACATACATGCCAACATTTTCAAACGAGAAAAAAAAGTTAGTGAAAAAATAGGGGTCATTTATTTTCTCCGTTGAGTAACATTGAAACAGAGTCAATATAAGGTGTAGACAGCTAACATAAAGATATTTTTGCTTTTAAAGAGATTGTGAGTCTCCTGTCTGAATCTGGTCTGTTGGCATGTGCATGTGCATATTACCAGGAGAAGGGGAGAAATGCCAGCTGTATGGCATATTCACCAAAACTCAATTCATTGGTAAATGTGTAGCATTTGCAGCAAGTAAAAGTATGTTGCAGTCTTACATCTACTACCTTAACAAGCTGTTTGTTCCTGGGAAATTCATATTTTCCCTGTGCCCCTGTTCACTAATCTTACAATATGTCAGGCCCTTGAAATGGGTTTAATGGAAGAAATAAACATCAAGGGTATACTCCTAGGATAGGTGTCCATCATGGGTTTCATTTACACAGTCACAACTGTTTATTGGTAGGTGGATGGATTTGCAGCAGGAACGACAAATGTGCTTCAGAAGTTGTATTGTACAGGACCCCTCCTGTGCTCTAGCCATTTCCTCAGACAGGCACCTTTTACAGTTCTTATATGACTGAAAGAATGAGAATTCCTTGTCCTATGAGAATGTTAGAAGTGACAGGAGAAATCGAAATGCTAGACAATAGGCATCCAATGCTGCCTATATGCAGGCAGCAGGACAGGAGCCATGACTGCAGGAGAGACATTCAAAATGTGCAATGTTTTTCCATTCTACCAGGTAGTAACATGCGGCTTCAGGAATAAGAACCCAGGTCGCTTGCTCTAACTATCGCAGCTTCCTCAGTAGACGTGTGCACTGATCAGGTGACTTTACTGTCAGTTCTTCTATATGTGCCTTCATGTTACTGCTGTCCTTTGACAAAGTACTTTTACAATGCTAATTCAGTATCCATAGTATCAGCTGTTGACTTTGAGCCTCAAATGAAGAAGACAGGTGGCAAATATCCTACCAGTCTGTGTCCCTACTTTCTATCCAAATTTACCTTAAATGGGTCTCATCCCATTCATTAACAAATGTAAGGCTGTAGCTGGTTGACAACAGGGTAATTCTAAGTATTGGGGTCATCGTACACTATATCATTTCACCTGGTAAAATTAATCTAGTAGTGGGCTTGGAGCTTCCTGCCTGGGTGTTAGCAGAGAAAAACAAAAAAGTGATGAGTGGAATACTTCAATTAATTTCAGCCTTTGGTTATTACTCTTGGCCACATTCAGGTCCACCACATTTTTTCGCTAACTGTGCCACTTTAGATAGTCACCAACCTAATGCATATTAGCCTTTGCCCAGCATTAATAAGAACAGTGTAGCCAAAACTACAGAGCCACTTCTCTTCTTAATTGCAGTACAAGCAAATCCAGGCAGGTTTTGGCCTTTTAAGTTCTATAACACAATGAGCACATGACCCACATGTATGCTTATTTTCGCATGCAGGGCAACTCACTAAGAAGAACAAATAGGTGGAATGCCACTGAAATGACTTTTGGCTGAGTTCCAGTCCAACATTTTGTTTTGTAGGTGTACAAACCTGTGATGTCACATTCTTAGGGAGCAACAGATAACCTGCCTATGCCACTGGCATGTTTGTTTACTTCAAATATTGCACAAACTTAGGGGCATATTTACAAGAAATGAAGCATCGCTGCATTGTGTCAGGGATGCATCAAAATAACTTGCACTTCGGTACGACAGAATCCTATGTCATGGATGTATCATATTTAAAATATGGCGCACCATGGCGTAGAATCTCAGGATGTCAGAAATTCTGATTCATCCAAGGGAAGGATGGCGCAACACATCTACTCAAAAAGTGATGCATTGCTGAAGTTGGCACCAGAAGTGACGCAACTTCAACAATGCATCAAATTCTGAGACAATGCATCATTACAGATTGACGTAAGGTGCCTAATGTGTGAGGCCCAATGGAAAAGACTGTACAATGTGGAATATCACCTTCTACTCTTTTACATTGGTCCTGGATGTAAGAGATAATGTATGCTATGTGTCACATTACAGTTGGAATAGTCTACTTATCTGTAAGTAGAGATCTGAGTATGTGTGACATAGTGAGTGACAGTGTAATGTAAGTGAATACAAAAATATGTTGGAATGTGAAGTGGCAATACATGTTTTATCTAGCTTATGTGTGTACTTACCTGTTGTCCTTTGCAGTACACAGGCCTGGGCATGGGGACCCTGTCCTCCATGCCAATCCTGCAACACAAAATGATGATGGACGGAGTGCTGAAACTTTTCAAACACTCACCCCCAGTCACAGATCTGGGTTAAATCCATCTTCCTTTTGCTCACCATGCCACCGCAGTTTGGACCCAGCCATATGCAAATCAGTCTTAACCCTGCTCCCCATGGAAAACTCCATCCAGAACTGCCAGAGTAGGTTCTCCCTGGACTGGAAACAAGCATCCTGGGAATGGTTTCAGGGTATCACCCCTCATCAGCCAGGCCAGCTTGAATCCAGTGGCACAATGAGCCAGGGACCCACGTATGGGCATGACCTGGCCACTACGGGAGACTTTAGCAACACAAAACAATGATGGACAGAGTGCTGAAACATTTCAAACACTCACTCCCAGTCACAGATCTGGGCAAAATCATCATTTTTTTGCCCACCATGCCACCCCGGTTTGGACCCAGCCATATGCAAATCATTCTCAACCCTGCTCCCCATGGGAGCAGTTGAGCCCCAACTGCCAGGCCAGGTCCTCCCTAGACCAGAAACAAGCATCCTGTGACCATTTTTGGGGTATCACCCCTCATCAGCCAGGCTAGCTTGAATCTGGAAGCATTGCGAGCACAGGACCTACATCTGGGCATACCCTTCCCACTTAGGGTGACGAATGCAAAAAGAACAAAGGATGGATGGAAAACGGAACAAATCAAACGTTCAGCCCCAGTCACATGCAAATCAGTCTTGACCCGGTTTCCCATGGGAACTCTGAAACTGGTCCCAGGATGCTTGTTTTTCAGTCTAGGAAGAACCTGGTCTGGCAGTTCGGATTGGACTGTTAACATGGGGAACAGGGTCAAAACTGATTTGCATATGGCTGGGTCCAAACTGGGGTGGCATGGTGAGCAAAGGAACAATAGTTTTAATCCAGATCTGTGACTAAGGGTGAGTGTTTGAAAAAAAAAAAGATTCCTACTTTACAAGCCACTGCACCATTTCCTATGCTTGTGCTAAGAAGGTGTAGGCATTTTGAAGCATTCCAGGCTAAAAGTGATGCATCTCAAAGACATGTCAAACAGTGGAAACTTGTAAATATCACTGTGTCAGTCCTAAGTGAGATTTTACTAAGGAAGGCCTACTCTGCATAAATTATGAACTGCGTGGCACAGGTATTTTTTTTATCCCGTCTGTCAAAAACTGATGCATTAGGCCCAATATGTAATTTTGTAAATATTAGGCAACATGGAGCAGAGAATGTGCCGCAGATGCGTCACAAAAATGACACAATGGTGACGCAAGTTCCTTGAAAATATCCCCCTTAATTTTTAGGTCAATGAGGAAAAGGTACACCTGTATCTTGAGTGTAGGATATGGAGTTTTGAAACAGGCCCCAGTGGGGCCATCTATTTGTTTTGTTTGATGGCTGAATAAAAAAAAATTATACCTAGGTGACAATTACACACACTGGAGTAGCAACGCAATGCCACTGGTGCCTTTTATGACACAGGGATGAAGCAATACAGTTAATACTGTTTTTTAGCCTTGGTGTCTGAAGCCTTCAAATACTATTTCAGGCCAATAGAATAAGCAAGTTATTGACTCTTACTTTTAAATGTACCTTCATAAATGTTTTATCATTTATGTCCAAAGATCACCGTGCTATATAAATTGCTAAATAAATATCTCGTTGTCTAATGGTTTAATTATTTTTTTAATCCAGTAAAATTCTATTTATAAATTTGGTAAGCATAGGATTCTATATCTCAACTATTAGGACACACTTTCATAATTTGGTATATCATCCCGCCAACTTGTCAAGTGACACACAGAGTATATTTTTGTTTAATCTGATAGGTGTAAAATGTGGCAACATATAGCTGTGATACAATTGACGCCCGGTACCTGCTTCGAGCCAAGGTAGAAATCAAAGAAAATGAATTGCAAATAGTCCTTGAAATGAGGCATTTGGAGCTGTGTTCAGTGGCCCTGGGCAGGGGACTTTCAAGTTTGCGCCTACTTCGAGCCTGATAAACAGTACATCCACGTCCAACGCTGGATGTGTTTGGATTCCACTAGAGGTACATTTTGAGTATCTTGGTGTTCCTGAGTGGGATTTCACATCCGATGTTACTGGTGTCAGTAACTCCCGGAGCCGACATTCCCAGGTGATTACAAGTTGATTCCATATAGGCTCCTATTAAATTGGGCATAAGATGCAGTAATCAGTCCTAGTAATATTACAGTGATTCCTGTATGTGAACCTTTGATTTTGGGGGGGAAAAAATCGGGGTTACCACACTGCTAAAACTACACCACATGTAACCACATTTGAGCCAAAAACTAATTTTGACGAAAACTGTGATAACAGGCCACTCTTAATTATGGCCCTTGTGTTTCTGGATTACAACTTCGTTTTGGGGTCTAAACACCTATTAACTTAATCTCTTCAGATATACTCTTTAAAAATGATGCATCAACGCCGTTGCCATGCTACACAGGAGCACACAACACCAACATCTCCTGAGCAGTGAATGAGCCATTACAGCAGTGTTTTCAATTCCAGCTACAACTTCACAGGGTTGTAGCAAGCTGTGGTCACTGACTCATACAATACATCACATATTGCACAAAAATAATAATGCCTAAACCGATGACACCCTAAGCTGTTCAACAAGACACTGGCAGCATTTCAACCACAATGTCTTAGCAGTCCAATTAAAAAGACAAATTAGTTCCCGTCAAGAACAAATATTGTGACCTAAGACTCACGCCACCCATAACCTCTCTGCAAGTGGCATAGCAAGGTTGCTATGGGCCCTAGTGCAAATTAAAAAAATGGTCCTTTATTTCCAGGGGTCAAGGATACAGTGAACCACGTGCATCTCTGGGCACCACTGTACCTGCTGCACTGATTGCTATGACCCTGCTCCCCTGCATTACTACACTTCCCACCTATCCCTGCATAATTTCCTTAATATACACAGCCAGTAGCATAGTAAGGATGGCACGGGCCCTAATACAAGTAAGGAAAATGATCCATTTGGCTGCTGTTGTGGCAGTAAGATATAGCAATTATCAGTGTTCAATGGGCCCACTCAGGGCTCTGCACCAAGGTGGCACTGCACTTGCTGCACTAATGGTAGCTACCCTCTTGTCACTTCTCTCTCTTCCTTTTATGACATTACCTCACCCTTCCACTCTTCTGCACTCCCCTTATATCTCTCCATTTTCCCCTCGGTCCTGATGGTTACATTCTCAGTGGTTCCATCGCACCTTTTTTCCTGACTCTTTTTCACTCTGTCCACTGTATCCATCTTCATTTTCCACTACTCTTCCCCGTTCTTTACAAATTACTACAACCAGCCTTTTATATCCCACTCCAAATCTTCCTCTTGCTTCCTCTGTATCTTGCCTTTCCACACTCCATCATTATCATTTGCATCTCTCCACTAATGTTCCATTCTTCACTATATTTAACCCTTGACTGCCCTCATTTATCTTATATCACTTTTTTCCTTGTACTGTCTTTCCTTTCTCTTCACTCTCTTCTACTTTCTCTCATTCTCCTGTGTCTTTGAATCTCGCGACTTTACACATTCCACTCTCCTCCCATCCCTAGGTTCTCATAGCCCTGTTTTTTAAACTGCAGTTGATGCAGGGCAGGCTGGGCCTGATGTCACTGCACCAGCTGACTACTGATACACGCCCCTGTTTTCTACAGCTTGCTTACCCATCTAACCGATGCACGCGCCAGATCTCGCACCATAGCAACAAGGCTTCAAGGATTAGATCTTTTGCTGTGAAGGGCCTTAATTAAAGATTTCTAATTTATGTGTCATTTAATTTACTTACAGAATTTAACCCTCTATCACTATAAACTCAGCCTCATATCTACTTTGCTACCTGAGGGCCAAATTTATAAACGTTTGGATGGATGTTTTCGAATTTCTGAAGTAGTTCTGGCCCAGAATCCAGTGCAGAATGGAAAGGTAAGCAATACCCCCAAAGTTACGAATGAGGCTTTCATCATTGCGGATTGTGCCAAGCCTGGCCCAACAACCTAGATCAAATATTTAATATGCAAGCAGAATCAATAATCATTGCACACCAATGTGGGTTTCATAACTTGGATTATCAAGGGCCAGTTTCAATACGTCTGGTAATTATTCTTTGTATTACTAATAGGAGTGTATAGAGCTGACGTGTTTCACGGGGGAGGGAGGGACCAGCTCTTGAGCTTCCTCAGGCTGTGTACAGAAAAAATAGGCAACATATTGATTGCAAAGTACTCAAACATTTAGTATATTGAGCTACTAGCTCCTTTACCCTTTGAAATTATCACAAATATGCAACATTATGTTAAAAACAAAATTATTCGTTTATTGCGTGGAAAAGAGCCTTGAAACATGTTGATGTGTGATTGGGCAGTGCACTTTGCATTACGTCCCAGCAACATACGGAAAATGTATTTCTTAATGCTAGCAAGGTAAAGCTTATAAGTAAAGTTTAGTGGGCATGACTACCGTGATTACTCATGGTCTAATGTAGTCTGGAATTGCCAAAGTGTATGCAGTCTCAAAGTAAAGGATAATTTAAATTTGTGTCCACATACTGTGATAGTACAGGTGTATTGTCAATGTTGAAAAGTTTCGCTGTAGTTTAAGGTTCTATGAAACAATAGTTCCCTCAGAAGAAGTATTAAGCCTAAACTCCCTAAGCTTAAAAAAATCATCAATATCCAAATATATATCTATATATCAATAATATAAAATAGTCCTTAAAAATATAAGAATTAGTTATTTTATAGTTGCTCCAACAAACAGCGCAATGTAAGTAAGTAGTGACACAGGTGAAAAATGGTGCGCTTGTGCTGTATACAAAGCAAATATAACCAACACTATGGACTAGTTAATGATACAATTTTTTTCACCATGACTCAAATTTAAAGTACAATGCCCTCAACATTACAAAGAATGTCAGTTCACTGGTGAATAGTTTGATGTTTCATTCCCTATTGTTTTTATTCCAGGCTCTTTAACAGGACAAAAGTTGATAGCGTGAGTGCACCTGGCCTTATTTGGTCTTTTATAATTTATTTATAAGGGGACGCATTTGAGGTTTGATGGACCTTTTGACAATGCTTAGAGTGATTTCACCATATACACAATTTTTACACATGAACAAACCATCAACCAGATAACAGGTTCAACAAATCAATTATCGGAAACTTTGAGTCAGTAATTTTTACGTACCATGACCCATGTGGATCTGAATAACCACACCCTTTAGTAAAATTATAAAGTTTATTTCCCTATATTAACAATGGTAATATCACGTAAATTAGTCTCAAAACCAAATGATAAACATATACAAATAACACAGGCTGACCAAAGTGTTGAAAGAACCTAATGCATTGATGAATAAACATTCAAGAGTTATAGTACAAATTAGTAATATCAGTAACTGAACAAACGAGATAGCATACATCTAGATTTAACAGATGTTCAAAATCAATTCTTGGTTAACATTTGTCAACACATTTGGAATACTAACTAACCCTCCAATTAGAATAGCATATTTGGGCTTCATACAAAAGCAATTTAGTCAAAAGTTTATTTGGGAAACATCTAACTAGGGCTCTATCAAAATAGTGGTTGGTGCCTAAAAGAAAAGAACCAAACTATAACAGAAACAATAATATTTCATATACCTCTCCTCAATGGATCAGCAAGCTGCAACTTCTTCGTCAGTTGGACATCCGTCTGGTCAGCTTCAGCAATGGACAGTGAAATGGATTGGCTCAGCAATGGTTGGGCTCCAAGTAACATCAAACGGAGGAAACAGCACCCATAGCATGGAATACAATTACGCTATAAGGCTAAAGCTATGAAAAAAGTACATCAGGAACTGCTGTACCGTTCGCAAGGGACTGGCACAGCGACAGGATAGAAAAGAATGACTGTTTGCTCTGCAAAGTGTAGTCTGTAGTCTGTATATATGTATGGTCAGAAAATCATATGTTCATAGTAGGACCAATCAAAAACAAAATTCTAAATCTAAAATATAGCTAGACAGTCTTTCACACGTGGATGATTGGCTCCTTGTCTCCAGGTTCCTGTCGTCAGGTAACTCTTTTGTTGCAATCATAACTCCAGTCAGTGCGGCCAATGTCCAAGCCTGGGAACATCTCCTTCTCACACATCAAACCAACAAAGTATCAACTTCTAGTGCAGGACATTTCAACAAGCAGTTCTCATGAGAAAAGTTTAACACATGTACAAATCGCTTGGTCAGCTCCATGTGAACAATGAACAATATTAATTCACTGCTTTCACAAAACATTTACAAACATTTATTTATGCTATGAAACTTTGCATGAGGCTTTGTCAACTAGGCCCAAACTTTGTAATCAATCAATGCCTAATACTATTCAAGCAAATACATAACATTAAATCATTAGTATGATCCACTGATACATTTTAAATAATGTGCACATGTAAAATGAAATGTAAGTGTGAATTCATTATTTTCACACATGTTATGGTGGCCACTTAAGTGGACACATTATCCAAGACACACCATTTTCTCTATGTTATCCCAATTCATCTAAATTCTTAGCTATTAATCAATGCAAATTTATTAGAAATTAATTCACCTTTCACAGTAGCACCTCGAAAGAGTTGAAGAAAATCAATTAACATAATGCGTCCTGCTAGTTTATGCAGGGTAAGTAAAAAAACTGTGATTAAGGACCTACTAATGATATGTGACGCCTGAATCAAAACCTTCTTAAATTGTAGGTCCCCCAGTGACAAGCCACTGAATCAAATCTATGTGTACAAAAATGGCCCACTTTAGAAATTAAGGGGGATCAAAATCCCTTTTCGGGACAAAATCAAAAAAGAGAGGATGAGGTGTGAGAAAGAGTGGGGAGACAAAAGGGAGGACGGATGGGGCATTTTTGTTGGGGGGGGATCAAAAGACCGCCTTGAGGAACTGTACCACATTACGTCACCTTAGCATAGTTATTAAAGAACTTTGGTATAAAAAGCACAGTAAACATTGAAAAAAGAAGTAAGCTTTGTGGTAGCATAAGCAATTTTACTATGTGAATTAGTCCAATCAATGATAAGTATGTGCTTCCATTTTTTTATATCCTGCTCAATCATAGTCAAAAGCTTAAAATAGTTACGTGTATAGATATCTTCCACTCTGGTGCTCACTTTGATTCCTAGATACTTATCTGGTTTGGAGGTACACATTTCCCTTAACTCAGGAAGTACCTCTTCCTTTCTCACATTTACAACAACACATTTTGATTTGATCTTATTCATTCTGTATCCTGAGACAGAAATAATTGTTCAGTGATTGTGAAGACATTAATGAGCTATCAAATATGTAGATATAAAAATGGCATGTGCAAAAGTATCTTCTTGGAAGCCACAATGGTTTGGAGTCATATGATCAGTTCCAACGATTACCCTTACTAGTGGTTCATTTCAAATTGTGAAAAAACGAAGAGATATAGGGCAGCCCTGGATGGTCACACTCTGAACCTCAATCCAATCTGTTGTCATCTCCCAGAACCACCACTGAGGTTGATCCTTGATACAAATCTAAAATGGCCTCGATGAACTGCAGAGGAAAGCTCATGACTGCCATACAGACCAATAACCCTGTTAAATTCAGATTCTAAAATACTTCTGAAGATATTGACAAGAAGAACATCGAAAATATTTGATAAACTCACAGGTGTGAAACAGACAGGAATTACCCTAGACTGGATGCTGGCATCAAACATTCATTAGCACTTCAAAGCATTTGATGATAAAGAAGTTACCAAAGAGCCACTTGTGGAGTGGCTCCTTGATGACCTCAGGTCAAAAGCTTTTTTGAGGTCAAAAGCTTTTTTGAGGTCAAAATCTTTTTCAACCATCAAGGAACCACCCCACAAGTGGCTCTTTGGTAACATATTTTTTTATTAAAGAAGTATACCTTTTGTAAGTGACAGTGGGTATGCAGTTAGGCTTGGATCTTAACATCAAACATGCGTCAACAATCAACAAGCAAAAGAAAGTATAGAGCGACACACAGAATGACACTATCAATGGTAAACCCTACTTAAAGGCATTTTTTGTGTTACACACAAACGTGGAGAAGCAATGCAAAATTATCAAGAACGCCTCATGCAAAACTATCAGGTGTTGTGCCAAACTAAACAATATTGCAATAAGGAGAGGCCAACCAAAAGACCAGCATAAAGATTATTCAATTGATGGTAACCCCAAATCCCTCACAATGTACCCACTGACTGAGCCAATGAAGGTTAGGCATGACAGACAGATGTCACCAAAATTATTTTGAGGTCACTGTTCTACAATTAATGCTGCAATGTAAAAATAACAAGGTACAGTGTGTAAGTGATTATGGGGGTCATTCTGAGGCCAACGACTGCGGAAGCACCGCCAACAGGCTGGCGGTGCTTCCTGGGCCATTCTGACCGCGGCGGTAAAGCCGCGGTCAGAAAAGGGGAACCGGCGGTTTTCCGCCGGTTTACCCCTGGCCCAGGGAATCCTCCATGGCGGCGTTGCTTGCTTGCAGCGCCGCCATGGGGATTCCGACCCCCTTCCCGCCATCCTGTTCCTGGCGGTTTTTACCGCCAGGAATAGGATGGCGGGAACGGGTGTCGTGGGGCCACGGGTGCCAGTGGCATGGGCAGTGCAGGGGCCCCCTAACAGGGCCCCACAAAGATTTTCAGTGTCTGCTTTGCAGACACTGAAAATCGCGACGGGTGCCACTGCACCCGTCGCACCCCTGCAAATCTGCCGGCTCCATTCGGAGCCGGCTTCCTCTTTGCAGGGGCTTTCCCGCTGGGCCGGCGGTCGATCTTTTGGAGATCGCCCGCCGGCCCAGCGGGAAAGTCAGAATGACCGCCGCGGTCACTTGACCGCGGTGCGGTCTTTTGGCGGTCTCCGCCCGGCGGGCGGCGCCCTCCGGGGTCGACATGACCCCCTATATCTTTCTCCTGTTTATTCATAAGTACAACTTCAAACAGAACAAATAGAAATTCCATTAGAGTGATAGCAGAGTTCCACAACATCACACTCCCCTGCGTGTTGGAATGTGTTGACATTCCAAGGTTATGTCAGGTTTTCTGTATGAGTGGTGTGTCATGGTTATGGCATTTGTGAGTTGTGGTTCAACGCTGTAGCACAGTCTTGAAATAAAATTACTTGGAACAATTCCTATTGCTGTCCTTTATTTTATTGGTGATGTCAGGACAGGATGCTAAAGGAGTGCAAGTCATTTGTGATTGTCATGTGGAGAAGCGATTTATTATGACCCCTGCAAAGGTAAGGCAACTCTAGCTACATTGTTGTGTGCCATAAGGAAGGGGACCACCTTCCCCTGTGCAAGCACACCACAAGCTATTTCTGCTGTCTCCATTGCTGATCTTTCTTAATAGAAAACTGTGTGTGGTTGTGTAGCTCAAGACACAAAGTGGATTTTTTTTATTTCTTCTGGTTGGTGAGTTGCTAAGCTGTGGCCCTCCCAAGCAAGCATGGCTCCAACCAAGTCCATTCATGTTTGGTCCTTGTCCTGATGTAACAGGGGCCTTGTAGATCGTTGGTTGCCCAACACTGAACAGACAGGGGTGAAATCACCTTGTGGGTCCACAAGATTTTTTTCTTTGTATGAAGGGAGTGTACGCACGGATACTGCTGTGTGTGCCAGGTGGCATGCATCTGGCTAATACTGTCAAGTTGAAAAGAGCTGAGAAAGAAGTTCTGCCCATGTCGGGATAAAGACTGCAATGTGTAGGGCAAAGCCATTTCACAAGGGTATGTTGAAACAAACACACTCATACAATTACCATGGTAGCGGGCTCTGAGGAAATTGAAGAGAACTTTGATAACTTGGAATTAATGGTTAAATATAAAACATTAAGGATAAGCCAATGTGCATAATGAGCATACAGAACAGTAGCACTGAATGTATGGTAGATGCAGGATCACCAATTTCTATTATTGACAGATAAATCAATAGATAAAAAAAGTCCCACATTAAGCTCAGGGAAGCAGACATAAAGCAAGGAGCACATCAAAAACGAATATAATTTTTGATGGTTATTTTTCTGCTAGAATAGCCTTTACAGGATGTATGACTTATGGCAAAGTGTACTTAGCAAAAGATGGGGACAACATTATTGGAAGCCAACACCTTATGGCACTACTCATGAAGTTTGATCCTTGTGACTTTCAACAAATAACTAGTGCACAGATGCAAAGCTCTACTGTTATTTTTTTGGATAGTTAGATGGAGGTGTTTGGGAACAATCTAGGCAGACTTAAGAGATTCCACCCTGTTATAAAATGAAAACCAAATGCTGTACCTGTCAAACAAAATGTTTGGGTTGTACTTCTTTAGCTAAAAAGAAGGTTAGTCTTATATTAAGTGAGATGTGTCTGTACAGTGTTATTGGAGCCTTAGAGTCTTCCGTGTGGTTGTGGTGAAGAAAAGATCCAGTCAGCCAAGGTTATGTGTCAATCTGCACACCTTGAATAAGTATATATGGATTTATTGTCACTCCTTGCTCAAAATGAATGAGCCAGTCCCAACCTAATATGAGCTTGCATGTTTGGCACTTTGGATCTCAAAAATGTGCATCATCAGATTGATTTTGATGAAAAATCTAAGGATTTTACTGCCTTTATAACACCTGAAGGTTGATCTGTTTTAAATGGATGTCTTTTGCGTTGACTGCATCCATATTTCAAAGGCTTATGCATCAACTTTTAGGAAATTTAAAAGAATGATGGTATTCCAAGACAATATCTTAGTGTTTGGGTCCAGTGAGGATCTGTCTGAGGCCTTGAGAATCTTAAGGCATAGACGGTTGAAGTTGAGAAAGGACAAGGGCACCTTGAAGAGGAAGCAAGTTAAGTATTTTGGACATTTTTCGTGAAGGAGCATACCCCAAACTACCCTTGATGGATTTCATAACCAATGCTCCTACTCCGATTAACATAGAGCAGCCAATATCCTCAACAAATAGTATGCCAGGATTGTTCACAATTATGCTGATAAAACAGTCTTTAAAATAGTTCATATGAAAATTGTGTTTTCCAATGGGATGTCATAAGGCAGAGGGTTTTGTAGAGATTAAGGAGAATACTGCTTTGGCTAGGGCATTACAGTGCTTTGATTCTGCTTTGCATTATGTTATCACAATGGATGCTATCCAACATAGCCAAGGGACAGTTTTGTCACAAGTAGAGGGAACCGCTGAAAGGGCAGGGATGTTTGCATCTTGCACATAAACACCAGGTAAATGCAATTATGTTATAGAAAAGGAGACACTAGCCTGCTCATAGGAAAAAGAGAAGGTCTGCCTGTTTGTACGGGGTAATAGTTGCACAGAGCAAACAGATCACAAACCACTTGTCCATACTCTTTCGGATGACAAACAGTTAAAAGTGTATGCTGTACTAACCTAGATGGGTTTGTGATTTAATGATATTGGAGTAATACTGCTACATTCCAGGACATACAACTCCTTGTGTGGAATGTCTCTCCAAGTTGCCCTTGGAAGAAGTAGAAGTAGAAGGTTGGAAGAGGATGAATGTCAGGATTGTGTAGGGCCCAGAACTGGAAGCTGAAGGGGAAAATGACATTTGTGAAAAAGTGTATGTCTACAGATCCTGTTCTGTATCAAGTGGTCTCTTTACTAAAGAATGGCTGATGGGTAAGTGCTCTTTAGATGTTGCATTACATTTTCCGAAAGTATAAGATGAAATTTCTAATAACCATTGCAGGTATAAAAATAACCTACTTGTGTCATCCCCAAGATAACAGACAATCCGAAATAGCCAATCACATTTTGAAGGATATAGTGGGTGCTGGCTAACAGATGGGACTAACATGAAGCCTTGCAATCTATGACATGGGCACACAGAACACCACCTAATCCATTGACACATGCGACTCCTTTCTTCATGCGAAGGGCAAGACAAGCTTCCTCTTTTTATGTCTAGCTTGGACACTAATTTGGTATGAGAGACAACAAGGTTTTGATGAGCCACCTGAATTAAAGAGAAGGATCAGTTCTAATATCATAACTATTGAAGGAAAGGATAATTAGCATCATGATGTATGTAAAGCCTGGGCACAACCCAAAGGCTACAACAAAGGTGATTTTGTTAGATGAAAGAGTCCCAAACATTCAGTTAAAGGAGAAACTCAATTTACTAGGGCTTTTAAGGTCATTTGTTAGGGAAAATGTTGTCCAAACCCAAGATGTCAAGTGGTGGAGCTTCAATAGGCTTCGTAGGGTGCAGCAGAATTAATACACAGAAGTGAGATTAGGGAGGATGTTTTGGGGTAAGAAAGACAATGGATGCGTGTGAATCAAGTGTACTGGACTGTGACAATGAGACTTTTGTGCCCATGTTGTAGAATGAAGCTGGTGTCCGGCTATTAGAAATGGCCCTTTGGCAGGGTTACCCAAAACATTTTGCCTTCCTCTTTTTCTGACCTTATTTTTGTTGGCCTTAGGACTCTGAGCACTTTACTACCTCTAACCAGTGCTAAGGTGCGTGTGCTCTCCCCTCTAAACAGTGGTAACACTGGATTACACCTGTTAGGGATATTTAATTTACTTGTAAGTCCCTTGTAAAGTGATATACCATATACCCAGGGCATGTAAATTCAACGCTACAAGTGGGCCGCAGCACTGATTGTGCTACCTGCTTAAGTAAACCTGTGAACATGTCTCAGGCCAGCCATTGCGGGGCCTGTATGATTAGCTTCACTGCCATTTAAAACCTCTTGCCAAGCTTTCAATGCTCCTTTTATTACATTTTAGTCACCCCTAAGGTCGGCCCTAGGCAGCCCATAGGGAAGGGTTGCATGTAAGTAAAAGGCAGTACATGCACGTTTAAGTCTTACATGTCCTGGTAGTGAAAAACTCCCAAAGTTGTTTTTCACTACGGTGAGGCCTACTCCTCTAATAGGCCAGCATTGGGATTTCCTTAATAAACTTTTAAGCTGTATTTCCTGATCAGAAAGGAGTAGTTACATCATGTTTCATATCATTGGAATGGTAATGATAAATCCTCAATAATGGTAAAGTCGGATTTAACATTACTATTTTATAAGTGCCACTTTTAGAAAGTGGGCATTTCTCTGCTCTTACTGCTCTGTGTGCTTTGCAGCCTATCTCCAATACAGATCTGGGCTAAGTGACAGCTTCACTTTGTGAATTCCCTCTAGACAGCCACAAACACAGAAAGGGTGGGTGTGACAAAGGACTCATCTGTATTCTGATGGGCCTTCCAGGGCTGGGACAGTGGAGGGGAGCTAACACCCTTCAAAGGAGAAGGGGCTGTCCCTACACAAAGGTCTAAACCTGCTACTGGGAGTCTGGAGCCAGGGTTAGGAAGAAAGGATTTCTGTGCATTTCAAGGAGCTGCTTTGAAGTCACCTCCACTTCAAAGGCACATTTGGGTATAAGTACTGGTCCTCTGACCCCACCAAATCAGTACACATCTGGACTTGTTGAACTCTGCTGTACATGAAAACCTTGGGGTTCAGGTGTCATTGACACAGTTGAAGGAATTTTGCTCTCACGCATGTCTGGAATCTCAACTTCAGGTAATTGATCTCAAAAAGTAGAAAGATAGAAAATTATCTTAAGAAAAACACAGATACACCACTTACACATATAAAGAGGAAAAAGCAATCTTCCACCACGCCACACTTTCAATACAATCTCAGAAAAAGATTCCTTCCGCGTTATTGACGCAATTAGGCCATCAGGATCATCTTCAGACCCAGAACCTCCAAAGCACACAACCTGTGCAGGAGAGGTATCTAAATATTTACTCAACAAGTCCCTTGAACTTGGTTCATTCCCACCTGAGCAGAAAGCGTTCCACATTCGGTCATTCCTCAGAAGGAAAGTCCTTGACCCATCGGACCCAGCAAACTACAGGCCTTTATGAAATGAATCATCCTTAGGAAAAACATTTGAAAGAGCAGTGTTTATTCAACTCACAAACGTTACAGAAGAAAATAATGTCAAGCCAACAGTCCAGCTTCAGACCAAGCAAAGGCACAGTCAGCCATCATATCCATTTGAGATTACCTTAGTCTCTAAGGGGACAAGAACGGAGTGGCTGCTTAGTTGCTTCTGGGTTTATCAGCTGTATTTGACAGTGTCCACCACCACAAGCTACTATAAAAATATCATCATCTCAGAATACAGGAAAATTATCTAAAATGGATTCCTTACATTAGAGACAAGGCGTAGCTTACCTACCACCTTTCACAACAATCCCTCACACAAAACACTGTGGTGTCCGTTTAGGGCCCATCATATTCCTCTGCTATTCAATATCTACTTAACATCTTTACCAAACCTGACTAAATATTTCAACTTTACCTGTTACTATTATGCAGATGACACTTACATCATTCTAAATATGGATGGCCCAGAAAACCATTACGGAACAAAACTTGAAAGCTGCCTTTGTGAGATAAACATAAGGATGATCGAGTAACCACTTAAATCTCAACACTGCAATGACAGAAAGTATGGCCTAATGGTAATGGCAAAAATACCAACCTACTGCAACATGGCCTAATGAACTTATGGGGCCCTCTCACAACATCAATTGAAGAAACCTAGGGGTAACCATGAATTTAAACCTATACTTGACAGTACCAGTCAACAATGTCTCAAAGAATGCCTTCTACAAAATAAAAATCTTTTGTCACACATTCCCATACCTTGAATACCAACAAAAACTACAAACTATTCTCAATGCTGCAATCTCTGAGCTTGACTATGCCAGCACTTAAACCTTGGCACACCCAGATTCATTATACACAAAATACAACTAATCCAAAATTCTGCTGCAATAGTCCTCAGCCTTCTTTTGACGGCATGCATGTCTTCAGTCCTGCAATTACTCGACTTGATTCCTGTATCTAGAAGTGCAATGTTCAATACACTCTGCAATGTCTCCTTAGAGCCTACTAAGGAACATGCCAGTATATATAAAAGTTAAATTAAAGCAACCTTAGCATTAGAAATATAAAGGAGGCACTGCTTTCTCAGTACAAGCTGCCAAGCTCTGAAACCCGTTACTAGCCAAAAATGGAAGCATCAAGGAGAATATATATTTTAGAAGACAATTGAAAACATGTTTATTTCCAGAATAACTACATCATCCCACAACCCTAGAATTGAGCCCAGAAAGATAATTCCATCTTTAAGTTCAATCTACAGTTTACAACACACAAATATGGAACAACCCAGCAAATACACAACTTTCTTCATCCAGGTGAGCCGAGAAGGGCTGACCTGTGGTTAGCCTGGGTATTGGATAGTACAGTCAATTTATGTATACGAGTACCATAACACTCAGCGGTCAGCAGTCAACTACAGCTTCATCTTATATTCACATAAGACATATATGCTGTGGGTCTTTTCCACCACTGTGTGCTATTGCACCGTACACCACCCATCACCAACTGAAAAGGCATGGAATAACTGAAGAGATAGCAACAAAGCCCACCCCAGTAGGTCTCCTCATCATTTCTCTCTCCAACCTTGCCTGCTCAGGACCAAAAACTTTAAACACAATATCAGGTTGAACACCCCAGTGCAGTAACCAGCTAAGTAGACTATAATCAGAAGAAATACCATTAAGAATTTTGGTGGTCATCACGCACGACACGAATATGTTTCCCTCAAAGGATCAAAGGAAGACAACACCCTTCTAACAACGCACCCTACACAGCATAGCTTGCTGCCCATGTAAGCAATGACTTGAGTGCCCCACATAGACATAGTAAGAGCTATATAAATGCTTCAACAAATTGCAATGTAATGTAATGTTCCTGAGGGTGAGAAGTGATGTTTGTATGAGAATACAAAGTGTTGGTATACAGAGATATTATAATAAAGTATATGCCAATAAGTATGTTGTTGCTGCCATCAAGTATTGCAAAATGTCACCATACTAATTTTGTCTTACATGAATACACTTTACACAAATGTATCATGTGAGACAATTCTATAATAACTGTATAGAGTAAGGTTTGTGATTCAGTGAAAGTTAATCTTCCAGTTGTGCCCATTTCCACCTCACAGTCGTCACTTTCTCTTTGTGGTGAGACCTCATCTTGTACCATCATTTTTCAATTTCTTCTGTGCTGCAATGAAGGACACCCACCGCTTTAGTTCATTCCTGGAATCCAAGACATATGTTTTTTCATCTGTGGCCTATGGAACTGTCAGGAAATATTTTACAAATAATGTATCATTATTAGAGACACATTCCTCCACCAAAATCTCCAAAGCAGCATCAGAAAACTGTCGTTTACTTTTCCTGCCTCCATCAACTTTCTGTGAGTCTGAATTGTAATTTGCAAGCGGCCACCTTTTTATGTGCTTGCTCTCTTAAATCTCCTTCACCTTCAATGTACTTTAATGCTCCTGTTCCTTGGTTATGATTGTCATCAGTCGCTTCTAATACAGCATTCGCATTTTGTGACTCCAGATTTGAAAAATGCGTCTGCCTAGAAATCGTATTTTGCAAAAAAGAAATGTGAACAGCAATTGGAAATTTCTGGAAATCTCAAAATGTTCTTGAACAGTTTGTACAAATGGATTTGTCATCCCCAAACTATGTTTTTTTAACATTTGTAATTCGATAATCTCTAAATCCATTGTTAATACATCAGACCATAGATTTGCAGTTTTGCCACCAGGCAACAAGGATCATGCGAAGCTTTCCCCAAATGAGCAAATACCAGACTCACACCACTGGGGTGCAAGCCACCTTTGTGAATCTAAAGTTCAGTCTGTTCATGCCATCAGGGGCGAAGCTCCTATTCTCCACAAACTGAACTATGGGGAAATAGGCATTTTGGTTTCCATTAGATAATAGGGTGACCAGAGCTTGTATCAGTGCATCATACCAAACACTTCAATGTATGCGCATTGATTGGCATAATTTCAAATTGCTCAAAACAAATGAAACAAGGGCTGTCACACTATTAGGAATTGGATTGCTAGTTGGCAGATGTATGCACTCTGTTTGAGTAGGGCCCACAATCCTTGTCAGGGTAAGTCAGTCACACACCATACATTAACCTGCGCTCAATCCCCAGGTTGCTTGGCACACAGCAGGCAGGCTTAACTTAGGAAGCAATGTGTAAAGTATTTGTGCAACACTTAAAACAGTACAACATTGCAAACACCACAAAAATAATCTCGACTACGATAGAAAAATAGAGCTTAATTTCACAAACAAAACAAGACCAAAAAAACAAAAATCCAATAAGTAGAAGTTGAGATATGAACTTTTAAAGTATATCTGCAAGTGTAGTGCTTATAAGCTTAAAGTGCCAACCAGGGCTACCTGATCGCTCTAAACTGGGGTGAATCCAAAGGTTCAGGCCAGCTGTGATGGGGTGCAAGCCAGTTACAGAGACCAATCTTGCCACTGAAAACGTACCTTGTGTGGAGGGTTGCATCGACGTCGAAGATCCGATGCGAGGAGTGGAGGGGACAATGTGAAGGCGATGAGTCATTTCCGATCCACTCAGTCAGGGATGCGTCATCGTCGATATGTCCTCGAGCAGTGGTGCAGTTTCAAATCCCTTTGCGATGAAGGCAATGCGGCATTGTCGAGCCACGCAGTTGGCAATGCAATGTCTTTGTCCTCGGTGGAGTGAAGTGCCGGTATCATGGGAAGATGTATGGATTTTTGCAGAAAAAGCTGAAGACCCCACTTCCAGGGGCCCAGGGCTGAATTGGCACCACTTGGCATGGCTGGGTCACAGTTGCCAGAGTCCAGAGGCTGTAACAGGGTTGAGTGAAGTTTTTTATGTCCCTAACACTTCAGAACAGGAGGCAAGCCGGCAAGCCCTTGGAGTCACTTTGTTTCTGGGGCTGTGGAGATGCAGGTCCAGTTCTTCTGACTCCCAGTCAAGGAGGGAAGCAGGCATCAGGGCAGGGACAGCAATTTAGGAGTCCAGAAAAGTCCAGCAGAATTCCAGCAGATCGACAGACCCTTCAGCAGCACAGCAGTCCTTCTTCCTGGCAGAATGCCCTAAGTTCCAGAAGTGTACTGACTTGGTAGGGTCAGAAGTCCAGTTCTTATACCCACTGGTGCCTTTGAAATGGGGGAGACTTGAAAGAGAGGACTTTGAAGTGCACAAAGTCCCTGCCGTGGCTCAAGACACACTGGAGGAGGTTATGCAGCCCTTTGTGAGGGCTCAGGATACAGCCCATTTAGGTGTGTCAGCTCCTCCCTCCCACCCTGCCCAGGATGGCCCATCAACATGAGGAGGGCCACTCAGCCACACCTATGCTTCTTTGTGTGTTTGGCTGTCTGACAGGAATGCACAAGAGCCCAGTTGTTACCCACCCAGACATGTATTCAGATACAGGCAGAAGGCACTAGATGACTTAAAGTAAGAAAATGGCAACTTTCTAAAACTGCCATTTTTAGAATTACAATTTAAAATCCTATTTCACTATAAGCTGTGATTTTAAATTGTGATTCCAGAGACACCAAACATGGGGGTCCCATCTCTTCCCAATTGGAAATTATGTAAAACTTAAAAGTACATGCCCAACTTTTTAAATACACCACACCCTGCCTTTCGTGCTGTCCAGGGCTTACCTTAGAGGTAACATATATATTAAAATGATGGTTTGGGCCTGGAAAGAGGGTTAACTTACCAGGTCGACATGGCAGTTTAATACTGCACACACAGGCTCTGCAATGGCAAGCCTGAGGCATGTTTAGATGGCTACTGATTTGGGTGGCACAATCAGTGCTGCAGGCCCAACATTAGCATTTAATTTACAGGCCCTGAGCACATATAGTGCGTTTTACTAGGTACATATAAGTACATTAGATATGGCAATTGTAGCTAAGCCAATGGTATAATGCTTAGGGAAAGAGCATATGCACTTTAGCACTGGTCAGCAGTGATAAAGTGTCCAGAGTCTTAAATCCAGCAAAAATGAAGTCAGCATACAGGAGATCAGAAGGCAACATGGTTTGGGGAACCACACCAAGGATGCCACGTCTAACACACACCAATGCCCTCCAAATCCAGGAAAAACCCAAAGTCATTAGTAGGCATTTTGCTTGATTGCCCGACCTGCAACATGAAATCAAGAATTTGCGAACACAGGAGTAAGATACGCTGCAAACGTGGCACCACAACAACGACAGAACATTACATTTTCACTCGATGCACAGTAAAGGACCTCAAGTGAGTGGTGATCGAGCAGGTAGACAGGGATAGGAAAAACCTAAAAAGGATCCTTTTTGAAAAGGACTAAACAATGGATATATAGGTTGCCACCACACAAGCAGGGCCATACCATAGAGGCACAATACATTGATAAGAGTGCTAAGGTAACCTAATAAATTTATGGTCTGTAAAAACTAGTGTACATCTGATCTAGCACAAGATAAGTCAATGTCAATCCAGGATATTATGAGTACATTCTGTTTTGAGTCAGAGATATGTCAGTACACTTTACCAATGTAGAAGTAACCAATATAGATCACTGACTTGTAGACCATGTTATCATGAGGCCTTACAATCATGTCACTTTGTAGGCCACATTACCCATGATGGAACCTCCCCTTTTTAAATCTTCCTGCATTTTAAACAAACCCCAAATGTAAAATTCAAACATACTGGAGAATACAAACCATTCACTAAGTTAGATTAACACAATCTTGAAGATCATGAACATCTGCATTGGGAACTGTAAAGAAAACCCTCTGTATAGATTCTTATAAACAAAGGAACTACATCTCTCAGGCGTCCTGAGCCTACATGTCTAGTGTAGCAAGCAAAATCAGACACTATACGTGCATGGGACTCCATTTCCCAGACACATGCGGGGGTGACATGAAGACACGTGCATATGCGTCTAGAAGTGGGGGCATCTCAAGGCCCAAGGAACAATCACACGGTGCGATGATACATCGGCACATGCCTCACGGCCACTACACTTAAAACAGAAAGAAAAAACAGAGCCCATTAATATGCAAGGCTTGGTGGACAGAAATAGAAATAGCACAAAGCAGGAACTCTTGAGGAGATAAGCCTCAGGAGCATATCTCATGAGAGGGCTCCGTCTTCAACTTGGCAAGCAGATCACTTCCTGCTCTTGAGTGATTTAGTGATAAGATAAACTTAGGAGCATACTTATTTTTATCTTTCCACAGTGTTTGACTACAGCGTCCGCCCTCCCGAGGCCTTATTGAGCCAGAAAATGTATACGGGTAGTGTAGTTCTTAGTACTAACCCATCTTGCATGCAAGTGTGTACCCACTATTTACACTTCATTGTTTGTTTATAATGATATAGGAGTGCTCACGCAAGAGTGTTTTACTGCTTTATGTGGTGCAGTGATGGGTATTCACTAATGTGCATGACTTGATGCAAGTACACTGTATCGACAAAAGTAAGGAATACTGTGCAATATTACACACGTTTGTACAACTGTTCAGAGAATTATACATATATTTCTCTTTTTGTTCCAGACAAACATAGGTACATTCCCAAAGTATAGTTTGTACCTATATGCATGTTTTCTGAGTGTGTGAGTATTTCACAATGCCATACAATATCTTAGAACGGTAAAACATAATTGAAAATAGGGATCTAGAGAGAATCCGGTCCTGAAAAAAGCCTGGTGACCTAAAGGAGCAATAGATAGGGCTTAAACATGTCAACCTCTGATATTTGGGCCATAATACACCCAAACAACAACATCCTATAATTCTTTTTAACCTTGCCAAAGTTATCCGTAATAAAATATTGACCTAAATTTAATCAGGGAAACCTGCAGGCAATTCTAATTAGAGATCTCTCGATAGTAAGAGCTCCGCCTCACTAATCGCGTTGAGCCCACCCACGTACACTAGGTGCAGTGGGTGAGGATCCAATGATGAAGCATGCCATGCCATGCAATCCCAGATATTTGCGAAGGAGCCCATTTTAAACTAAAACAAGGAAATCTGATAAGGCCGGAAGGAATCCTAGTCTACGGCCCACGAGGTCCCAAGGAGACTTTCCTAGAGAACTGATCTCAAATCGCTGAGGGCCTCATCTCGCTCGAATGGTGTTTGATAACTGGAAATTTTAACTTCCACCTGGATGATAGAGAGGATAAGGACACTCTTTCCCTTCTGGATTTCATGTCCTGTTTTGGCTGGAGTCAATTGGTTACCTCTAGGCCATATGCGGCAGGTCATGTACTGGATGGGGTGTTCTCCGTACAGGAACTGGTCACAGTGGGCAATTGTCAGCAGCTAGAATGGTCGGATCCCCTTCAGAATTATACATAGAAGTTGTCCGCACCCCAAGAACAAATCTAATATTTTGAGTCGTAATTGGGGGAGAGTCAAAAAGGAAGACTTGCCTTACTGAGGCGTCAGGAGAGGTTTGAAGGGGGACAGGGTTCTCGGGAACAGAACTTTGACTCCTGGATAAGGGAAGCCATTGAGGAAATTGCATCAGCCCCCTGGTACACGAATGATCTCAAGGCCCTTCAAAGGCAATGTAGGAAACAAGAAAGAAAATGGAAATTAGATTCTGGGCTGTTGAAAAAAGCAAAGCTTAGGGAGCTTTGGAGAATTTAACACGGGGCCATTAAAACTGCCAAATCATGTTTTTATTCCCAGAAAATCAGATGTGCTTCCAACTCCCCTCAATAATTATTTAAAGTGGTTAGGGCACTTGCAATCCCCCTCCAGAACTAGACAACTCACAAATGTTCTGCAATAGATTGGCCGAGTTCTTTTGAGATAAAATCCTAAAAATGTATTCCTAATTTTCTCCCCAGGCATAGATAAGGGGACCTATTACCCCAGCACCGAGATGAAACTGATGGAGGCCCTATACTAACAAAATATGCTCCTCTAGGTGCCAAATTAATTCCCCTCTAGCTAGAATTAACTCGGGGTCCCCTACAGGCCCCTGCCTGCCAAAAGTACTTCAATTAGTAAGCAGCTCTATTGCTGTGCCTCTGGAGACAATTTTTGCAGAAGTTCTGGACTCAGGGGTGTTTCCACCCACTTGGAAGGAAACAATAATCATGCCCATTAAGAAAAAACCTGGAGGCAAACCTGACGATCTTAAAAACATATGCCCCATTGCCCTTTTGCCTATGCTTGCAAAAATTCTGGAGAAACGTATCAACCAAGAGCTGGCTACCTTCTTGCTTAATTACGACTATTTGGATGTATCCCAGCATGGGTTCCAGAAAAACCACAGCACGGAATCCGTTCTGATCGCCAACCACTGATTCCATTAGGAGGCAGGTTGACCAGGGAGGTGGTGCCATCCTGATACTATTAGACCTGTCGGCGGCATTCAATACTATCTCGCCCCAAATGTTGCTACACCTCCTACATCAGACAGGACTGAGGGGTCCGGCTAGGAGTACCCTGGAGTCTTTTCTCCAAAACAGGACAATGACAGCTGTGGCGACTACAGCTCAACCCCCTTTCAGCTTCCCCATGGAGTCCTCAGGGATCGTCATTTAGCCCCACCCTCTTTAATTTGTACATGACTATTCTGGCTAAAATCATCTGATCTTTTAACTTCCAGGTGTCTTCATATGCTGATGACACCCATATTATTGTCAATATTCATGAAAATATACAGATTATGGCAGACAGATTTCAATCCTGCATGAAAGAAGTCAGCAAATGGATGAACCATAATTAGCTGAAGATGAACGGAGATAAAATGGAGATCATCATATTTGGGGCAAACACCTCCATTTGGAATCATAGCTGGTGGCCTGAGATCTGTGGGACCCTTCCCGATCCTATTTCTGAAGTCGGGAACCTCGGGGTCATCTGCGATTCAGATCTGACTTTTAATTCACAGATAAATAAAATTGCCAATACCTGTCTTTGGATAATTAGAATTCTAAAAAAAGTTCTACCATTTATTCCTCCAGACCTCAGGGCGACAGTGGTGCTGGCCCTCATAATCTCTAGACTGGACTACTGTAATGCCCTTTATTTAAATATAAACCAATCATCCCTTCACAAGTTGCAGCTAATACAGAATGCTGTCGCTCGACTAGTGATTTGGCTGCTGAAATTCTCCTCCATTACAGAAGGTCTGAAGAAACTGCACTGGCTTCCCATCAGAGAACGCATTACCTTCAAGGCACTGTGCCTGACTCATAAGGCCCTTCACTCTCAAGGATCAGGATACCTACAATCGGACATTAATTGGTACACTCCCAACCGTCCTTTAAGATCGGCTGAGGTTGGGCTGGCACAGACAGAAAGAAGTAAAAAAAAAAAAGTTAAATGGGGAGACAAAGCCTTCTCAGTGGCAGCTGTCAGGCTCTGGAACTCGCTCCCTCCAAAAATTAGAGATATCGTCCCTCCTGCCATTTCACTTGGCTGTGCGCATTATAGGTGGCTGCTTCACTTCAGCCTTTTCACCTGCTTAGCGCTTCGATACCTCTAGTCTGAATTTTTTACAAATTACCAAAAATACAAATTGGTGGTACCTGTGGTTGAGGATCCTTTTATAAAATCTAAAAGATTCCAGGGTCCTAGTCTTCACCACCCAAATTTCCTGGGGACGAATAACATAGGTAAGCCCTCTCATCTTTATTGAATTTATTCTGACGGGGAAGCTGAGGGTATCCAGTATGTTTGCTTCTCACTCCCCTCATGATGTATAGTATTGGAAGCTTGCCCAACTCCATGCTGTGACATCTGCTCCTTGTATGATGAATGCGTAGTATTACTGCCGCCTACCCTGTATTCTCTGTGAACAGCAAAACAGTGACACTCGGAAGATCCTGGGACTTGACATACTCCAAAACGTCCGACTTAGTCAAAGTTTATATCTCCAGTATTACTACTCGGACCGCTATGCCACGAGTACTAGGAAAATTTCAGCAGAAAAAAGCAACCTCTTTTAGAGTGTTTATTTCAGGAATGAGAGTTTCTCCTTCATTTGCACCTCTCAGTGTACATGCGTTGGAATGTAACTGCCTCCACACACTGCATGTTGGTGCCCACCTCTGCGTGGTTTCTATGCAGGTCTGCAATGTCGCCTGCATTTGTATTGATTTCTTGTTTTTCTGGGTGCCAAATGGGGAGGCCTCCTATTTGAAAACCTGCATTTTTGTGTTAACCATGGCCACGCCCAAACAATAACAATGGCCTTCCTGCAAATACCATTTACAGCTCTAATTATGTAGATGTTCTGTGAAGGTCATACAACACTGACATCAGCTACTTCCAGATTTATCAGTATTTGACGCAACGCAGCAAGACAACTTACTGCAATGTGTCAAATAGAGAGGGCAGGAATGTGTCATATCTATCAAGATATGGTGCATTCCTGCTGTCTCCCTGTTCTGGTGCACTGTGTGCTGCCTATAGCCAACGTAGGCACCCTTAAACCAGGGTCTAAGGGTGCCTGCCTTGCAGGCAGGATTGTTTTTGTGCAGTTAGGGATCACTTCCTGCACAAAAACCATAGAGGTGTTTCCGTCTTTCTGAGTGTGAAACACACTTACAAAGAGGAAATAACAAGAAGAAATCAAGATATTCTCCTTGTTGAGCCTCTATCAGGAAGGCGTATAATTTTGACACATTCACAGGCTTACCAGTCTTGGAAAATCTGAGTATGCACTAGAAAGCAAGGGTGGATGCGTGGGAACTCCAATGTCCCAAGTATTGATGGCCAAGTGCAGCATAATGCAAGGCAGCAATTTGCGCTGCCTTGCGTTACTCCAGATTTACCAAGCAATGCAGGACCACGCAAGGTGGCCTTGCATGGCTTGATGAATATGACTTAAGGATTGCGTTGCCCTTGTGTGATGCAAGGGAATCGCAATCCTTAGATATATCTGGCTCTAAATTTTTTGAAAAGTTGTTGCTATTTTCTTTTTCACTTCGTTTTCACCGCTTCATGTTATTTGAGATAAGTAGAGGTGAGTAAAGGAGAGGAGTTAGTTCTCTTCCACATTTACTAAATCATGTATCTTGATCTCTAACTTTTCATTTAGTGGGTTTGCACCACTTGCATAAAACAATCCTGGTTCATTCTGTCCCATAGTTGCGTCTCTCCTCTTTACAACCCTGTGCAATTTGTCATGGACAACATGATACCAATGTATTTTTTAAACAAGCATTGGCAAAGCCAGTAGGTTTCACCTATGCAAGATCTATTGCTTTGACAATGTTTATTTTAAACATGTTGCATAGCAGCACAGGCTGCTGTGCAACAGGCTTAAAGTATAGATAAATAAAAATGCTATTACACAGCCAGCGTTTCATTTACTCTTTTTTTAATATCGTTTACTCCTGATGCAATATGTAAAAAGGGCTTACAATAAAGCATTGGGGACATCACAGGAAGGTACTGCAGACTGGTTTTCTTCAACATAAACAAAGCAAAGACTAAATAATGATTCAGAAAAAAACAACATCAAGCAACACACTGTTCATATCAAGTATGAGTCACTGTAACTAAAAATAAACTCCTTCCTGGGCTATGTGTTGAGTAATGCAAGAAACTTCACAAACGCCATAAAGGGGAAAACACTGAATTCGTTTTTATGCTCTGAATTCAGAATCATCAACATGAACCTACCTCTAAGACTATGGGGGCACCACTTTTTTTTTTGCAATCCTTAGCCCCCCCTACTGCCACCATGTATGCACCGTATTTAAAATACGGCGCACCATGGGGCAGGGTAGGGGGCAATAGCGTCAACATTTTTGACTCTATTGATGTACTGTTCAGGGTTAGCACCAAAATTTGGGCGCTAACTCTGAACAGTACATAGGGGCCCATTATAAATAATGATGTGCCACTTTTGATGCCTGCTCTGAGCAGGCGTTAACAATACCGCAAAAAATGTTGCAAAGAAATCTTTTAGATTTCTTTTTGCCGTTTTTTTTACCCTCCTAATTGGGAACACCTCCCTTTGCATATATTATGCCTGGTGCAGGTATCATGTGGCACAAGGGGTTACAAAGTGGCGCAATGCATGCTTTGCGCCACTTTGTAAATCTGATGTGGCAAATTTGGCCTTGTTGGACCACATTAGCGTAAAAAAGACACGCTAATGTGGTGCTAGGAGGCACTAGGCCCTCTTATATCTGGGCCTACGTTTTTAATTAACTAAATCATTAAACCAATTCTTCTGTAATAGCAAGACGTCTCAGAACCAAGGTCTTGTTAAGAGAGAGGCTGACTCGAGGCATTTTCCATTCTGTGAAAAGATAAAGCCCATAGAAAACGCCCCACTAATGCAAGCAATCGTGCACTGGCAGGTAGCTTGTACTGCTACCTATAGAAAATAATTATATGATTCAAGAGATCACTTAAGTGATATAACAGTACGTGTTTTTCATAACAATGCCTAAAATATGCAACAGCAAGGTAAAACTCGAGAAAATAACACTGCATCATCAACATCAACAAGTACTGGCAAAGCGAGATGTGAGATTTATTGCCTTTGTCACTCTTTTAAACATGTTGTATAGCAGCGGGAGTTGCTGCACAACTTGGCTGAAAGTAAAGAATAAACAAAGCACTATGATGCGTTCAACGCTGACCATGGAAACGTTTTTTATTTATCTTTACTTTAAGCTATGTTGCGCAGTAGCCCATGCTGCTATGCAACATGTTAAAAAAAATGTGTCAAAGCAATAAATCTTGCATAGGCGACACCTATTGGCTTTGACAATGCTTGTTCAAACAATACATTGTTATCATGTTGTCCATACCGATTTGCACAGAAAGGCTCTGCATTGGGGGCATGGGGTGCTGTGGTCAAGACAATGTGCTGGAAAAAATGCTTGCAGCATCAGTAGGTGATGGTGATAATTCTGCATGTCTCATACATTACTGATAGCCAAGACCCCAGAGAGGCCCCATATCAAAACCCAGAGTTGCCTATCACAACCTTGGGGCAGGAAAAGCCTAAATCTTTCTCCCACAAGCAGCTTGTCAACACACCCCATAACTGAAAATACACACACAAACACACACATTCAGGGAAAGCTGAAATTGTGAGTCAGTGTAAGATGGTAGAGGAATAGTTTGGTGAGGATATTTCTGAAAGTGGCTATTTTATTGGAGAAGTTTCAAGCAAAGTCTTTAGCAGATATTGAGGTGCTTTTGGTAGGTGAGTGGCTGAGAGAGAAAATTCTTGATTGCACATACATGTCTTGATGATGCTAAAGAAAGGTGATTAAATCTTGAAAATAAGAGGGCTTATTATTTTTTTTCCATTATAAAGTATGTCTAGACCTTATTTGTATGCCCTAAGATTTGTTGTGTGATTTACTTGAAAGTCTTTGGATATTTGTATTCCGGTTATAACTGGTAGGAGAAATCCAAGGTTTTGGACGGGAGGCACATCTGAGAAGATGCAGAGAGGATAATGAGAGTCAAAGGATTGTTTAAAGGCATTATTGATAAAACCAAAGTATGTCCTCTTTAGGACTGGGTTGTCCTTTTTGTGTATTTTGTTCGGGAATGCAGGGGGTTAAATCTGGAAAACGTTTCGAGGATAGTTAGAAGGAGGACTAAGTGCAGGGTGGATATGATGAGAATGTTTGCAGTGGCATGATCAGGGTGGTGTTTGACAGTAAGAAGAGAGTGGAATAGTGCGTTGGATAATAGAAAGAGAACTAGGGGTTTCACAAGGTGGTTGATGTGTTTGTGTTGATGTGTTTGTTGATTGATAAGCGAACAGAGACATTGTGAAAACAGAGTGCGTTATAGTGTATTATGGAACATAAGATTGCAATGATGGATAATTTAATTGCTGGGTACAAGTGAATCAAGGACAGTGTAAGGTTCGTCAAAGTGAAGGCCACTGGTGCCTGGTCGTCCATAGGTAGAATGTTTGCTTTGAATAGGGCAATTATTGACATGAATGGTTTTCGAAAGAAGATGGGAAGTGGGTGGTGTTATCAGTATGGATAATCTTAAGTAACTTGTTAAGGAGAATACTCACCTCCCCCTTCCTATGCAATTGTGGTGGGTGTGTAAGAAAAAAGCAGGATAGTGTGTGTTGTAGGACTTCTGATCTGACTGAGTCCTTGAGATCAATCGAGGTCTTGGGGGTAGCAGTGAAATGTAATTGGCAGTTGTGAGAGTCAAAGTGAATGGTAGCAAAGGAACTTTTGTTTCCTAGAGAATGGGTGTTGCATAGAAAGTGTGAAACAGGAACAATGTTTCAGTCTGGTGTGAGAGCTCTGAGTTGTGTCTAGTGATCAGTCCCAGGGGACATACCAGGTCATATATTGTTTGTATGCAGGGAATGTGATGTGGTATAGTATAGGCCTGAAGCTTTGGAGCAGGGCAAGCTAGAGAAGGAGGGGGTCGTGTTTTTTAGAGGTAGCATCGTAGAATGAGGTACACACAGGGTCCTTGCAGATCGGAAATCTGTTTCTGCATATCTTACAAGGACGTGAAGCCCAAGAAATAGGATATATTATTAGTAAAGGCACAGGTAAAACCATGGGATGCTCCTCCGGATCTCAAGTCTGTAGCGCACAATAAACAAGGAACCTGGGCAGTGACTTTATGATGTAGTACATCACTTCTGGCAGTGCAGAGTATTGCTCTGTTAACGAAGTTGCTTTAGCACAACATAAAACCCATCTAGGTGCACTGGGAAAGTTTTCGGATCCAGTCTGACACTTGGAGAAAATGTCAAAGATAAGGAATTGACTGAGAAATTATCAATCAGAAGAGCACATTTAAACGTTGCAATCACACACCTGCTGGAAAGTCGGCACTTACAATGACTACTAATGTATGGACATTAACTGTGTCATGTTTAGGAGCAATGAGAACTAATTTTCAGACTTTTCACTGTATCCTTTATGAGATATCTGAACTTCAACTTTAGTCTGGCCTAATTTATCTTTTAACAGGTCAGTAATCCACAGTCAACATTTCTTGGTTCTCCATTTTCCCACAGGACACTCTCCTTAACCAACATATTTTGCGTATTATGGTGCAGTATACTCTAAACAGAACCCCCACACTCAAAACAGAATTGTTATACCACATAACCAAGTAAAACAAGCAAGGCAAACAACAAACCTTTCTACAATAGAATGCTTAAGTGCAGAACTCTCACACATATATAGCCCAAATATGTAACTATTAAGCAGCTAGTAGAAGCAAATCCAGTTGGATGCCCTAAGAGCTAAGCAAACCTAAACATCTACCAGGTACATGGGCTGGCATACTAGTCAAGATGATTTGCATATGACCTGGTACAGTTCTCTGGCCTCACCCTTCAAATCAACAACTCAGAAAAGACCTCACCTAAACGAGGCACACTAATTGCGTTTACTGGCTGCACATCTCTACAAACCTGGGGCCAGGGCCAGATTTATCAAGAGTGTGCATTGTCCTTGCAAGGTGATACAAGGCAACGCAGACACAAGTCAGATTTACTATGCCATGCAGAGCCATCTTTCATGGCTTTGCATGGTGTAGTAAAACTAGAGTACCTCAAGGCAGCGCAAGTTGCTGCCTTGCATTATTGTGCACTGGGAAAGCATTCCATGGGTAGAGTGTGGATTCCCAGACATCTGCCTAAGGTTTCCAGATGTAATAACAGTAGCAAACCTGGGAATCCTTCAAAACGCTACACCTTCCCAGGTGAGGCTTAACAAGGGGAAATATGTTTACTTAGCCTCATTATTTGTTCTTTTTACATGTGCTGCATTCTGTAGCACACATAGAAAGAGGAGCATGCCTTTAAGGATTGTGGGATGTCCCTTTCCTGCACAAAAACAAAACTGCTTGTAACATAGGCACCTTGGCATAATGGCACAAGGGTGCCTGCATTGGAGCTTGGCAGCCACAAGTGTGTCAACGCAGAAAGAGAGGAGGAATTTGCCACATGTTAGTAATTATGGTGCATTCCTGCTCTCTCCATTTGAAGCAGTGCAGCAAGTTTGTCTTGTTGCATTGTGTAGCGCTAAATCTTAGTAAATATGGCCCAAGATTCTGGCTTATGATGGATACCTCCAAACCATTGGTAAAGACATTCCCAAACTACTGAAAATACTGCAGTGCCATTCTAATAGCAGATTGTGTGCTTAATTTATGCTGGTGGCTGCAGGAAGGGCCAACATGCACTCTTTTGTGGGGTCTGGCACTTATTTTTTTCTCATCAGACTTTGCCCCAAAGCAATAGAGAGAAAAACACACAAGGGAGAAGGACAGAGGAAGAGAAATACGGACAACAGGTCTGAAAGGGAGAAAGCACGAACCTGCAAAAGAGCAGGGAGTGTCTGTTAGTGCATTAGAGGGGCAATAGGTGGAATCAAGACTACTTAGCTCTGGTATTCGACAAGTTGAGCTTTCATAGCGCCGGCCAAATGCTTCTGAGCAAAACGTTAGGCACCGGCACTCATTCTTTTTACAAATTAAGCACTGTATATAAATGGCCCATATAAATAATTCCTGAACTACCAAGGCATCTTCTCATCACTTCGTGCAACTCAAAGTTTAGTCTCCAAAATGTTCACTTTCTGCAGAGCTCACTCTATATGATTAGGCTGCTTTATCACAGTTTGTCACCTTGTAGATTTCTGTATTTACTATTCTGCCCCCACCTCAGTTATCTGTGTTGCTAAATCATCATCTCTATCCTCCTCTAACCAACATATTTTGTTTTTGTAGCACAAGATTCAAGGACTTCCTAAATTTCAATTGCCGAGTGCTATTATTACTGATGCTGCGTCCTACAATGTGATATAGGTTGCTCCAGACACTAGGGGTTAAAAATTCTGACCTGATAAAATAAAGGGGTATATTTATACCCCATTTGCGCCGAATTTGTGTCATTTGTTTTCACGCAAATGTGGCGCAAAACTAACTCCATATTTATATTGTGACGTTAGATCCGTCTAATGTAAAAATATTGGAGTTTGCACCATTTTTTAGATACGTGAACGTATCTTGTGTCAATGAGGTGCAAGGTAGGCATTCCCATCTAAAAATGGTGCTAACCTCATAGCCGCATATTTATCCCCATGCTAAAATGACACACAGGTGGGAGGAGGGGCTAAATAATTGTGCAAACCTGGGTCTGACCAGGCGTTAGGTGATCTCTGGATCCATTTCCATGGTTAAACACCAAAGAATGGGTCCACAGGTGCCCTCATCAAGCCCCAGGAACACCCCCGCCCACACCAGAGGGACACCTGAGGATGGGGGACCCAATCCCAGGTAAGTATAGGTAAGTATTTTTTTTTATTAAAGTGCCATTGGGGGCCCAACATGGGGCTCCTGCATGGCACAGGGTGCAATGGCCATGCCCAGGGGACACTGTTCCCCTTGTTCTGCCCTTTTGGGCGGTGGACATGACTCCTGTCTTTTCTAAAACAGAAGTCATGTGGTATGGATGGTTTTGCGTCAGAAAATGACACTAGGCTGGTTAGAGGCATTTTTTTTTGCCTCTAACCAGCCTAATGTTATTTTTTGGAGCAAAACCCCCCTTCTCCCATACCACCACCCCCACCTGGCTAACGTCGATTTTTTACGTTAGCCCACCCTTTGCCCGGGCTTGCACCATTCCATTGCAAGCCAGTGCTAAACCTTCTGATGCAAAACTGCGTTAGTTCAGTTTTGCATCAAAAAGTATAAATATGCCCCAAAGTCTCATCTGGTTGTCTTTACCATTCCATTTACAGGGGCTAAAAAGTCTGGTGTGATAAAATACAGTACATCTGGTTGTCTTTACCATGCTATTTACAGGAGCTAAAAAAAAATCGACCTGATTACAAAAAAGTCTCATCTGGCTGGCTTTACCATTTATTTGCTCATTTTAACATCTCCTCGAAGGTGCTTTGCTCCTACATGGCACGGCTGCACTACAAGCCTTTAAAAGTTTCGCCCATGCCTTTAATATATACCAGCGCCCTAGTGCAAGTGAGCATCTCACATTCCTGCAAAGCAAGAACATTTCTAGCGTCTTGAAGGGAGGTGATGATGAAACATCTACTCCTGATTCATTCAGTTATTTATTGGGTAAACGAGAAGAGATGTTTTGCCCCCTGACTTAGGGTGCCTGTTAAACCACTGCATGCTCAAACAGAAGAGTCATTCTCTGTGGTGTGTGTAGACAGACAAAAACACAGAATTTCCACACAGGCTTAGTCCAACCACTCAACGTCTGACAAAGAATGTGTGCAATTATGAGTCTTACATTGAAGTACTCCAGTCCACCACACAAATGTTTGTACAACCACTAAGGCTTTGAGAAGGCACAGTAAATCTCTAGCCAAGAACGGGTATTTACTCTTCAGTAATAAAGTGAGAAATTGCAAAGTTCTTCGCAAACAAACGTACTTAAAATTATGCACCTTGAATAAAACATACGTGGCCGGTATCTCAATAGAAAAGACACTGTGGGGGCATAGCTGGGTGAAAAAACAGTCGCACAGGATATAGACAGGACACTGACATGAGCAGAAAACGTATCTCAGTCGAAGTTCTACAGTTCCATCAACATACTGGAAACAAATTGCGAGGTTTCGCCTGGCTAACAAAATTTTTGCCTAGGCCTACTTATATTAGACAATGCTTGTTGCACAATTTTAATTAAACACATAGGCCCATATTTATACTTTTTTAGTGCCGCATTTGCGCCGCTTTTTGACGCAAAAACGGCGCAAACTAACAACATACAATTACGCAAAAACGGCGCAAACTTGCAAAATACCATTGTATTTTGAAGGTTTGCGCCGTTTCGCGTAAAAAAGCGGCGCAAATGCGGCGCTAAAAAAAGTATAAATACGGCCTAATTGTATTTTGTAAGTTTGCGCCGATTTTGCGTCACAAAAACGACGCAAATGCGGTGCTAAAAAAGTATAAATATGGGCCATAATTTATTATACTTTTTTCAGACATAGGCACTTTTTATTCAAAATGTAAACCTCCATGCAGGATAAATAATGCACATTTAATTTCAGCATCTGCACCAGAGCCCTCAGCCACATTCAACCAATCTTATTGCTACTACTTCACTTCAACCTTCCAGAAAAAGTAGTTACCACCCAGTTAGAAAACTACTTAGAACATAACATGCTATTGGACGAAATTCAGATCTGGCTTCCACCCTGCTCACAGTACGGAAATGCCACTTCTTTCCCTTGTGGACGACTGTTGTTGGGTCCAGGAGACTGCTGCCTCCTTGGTCCTTTTAGATGTGTCCATAGTGTTTGATGTTGTGTCCACCACCTTGCTCTTCTCTAGTCTCTTCTGATTGAGCATCTTCCAATCTGCACTGAAATTGCTCGGTCTTCTTTCTCTTCTACATCACAATTAGTTTCTCTCCTTCCTTACCGTTCCTCCTAGGTTCCTGTCACAAGGTCCACCACTCTGTTTGCTGCATTGCATCTCCGCCTGTTCTTGGTCGAGCTCACAGTTTCAATATATCATACACTGTTGATACACAGATCACCATCTCTATTTGTGACAACATTGCGTGCAGAAAGGAAATATGTAATGCTTGCATTTGTCAAGGAGCCAAGTGGCTCAACAGAAACTGTTTAAAGCTAAAAGGGAAACACGATGGACATCTTTCTCTTTGGTAGGGACCCTTCCATCTGGCCATCAGCATGGTGGCCTACAAACCTTGTTCTTCACTTCACCACCTATCTTGTCTGTTAGCGATATTGATTGCATTGCTGACAAACTCATTTTTCAAATAAGGTCAGTCAAATTGTTGCCATCAATTTTAGCCAGGTCTGGTGGCTTAGTGGACTAAAGCGCCCACTGTAGGGGCCTATGTTTGACTTCATGGTCACAAGTTCAAATCCCAGTGGGCCCACTCAGACTTTCATCCTTCAGAGGTGGATAAAAGGAGTATAATTGACTTGGATAACGATAAACACCTGTTATCCTGCACCATGATACCTTTCTGGGTGAACATACGCTTTACAAATAGACATGTTATGTTTTTCTATGCTGAAAATACTCAGAAAAAGGTCTCCTTTGCTTCCAAGACACTTCTCAGAGTACTACTATAGAGGCTTTGATCAAATCGGGCCTTGAGTATAAGAATTTGCTTTATCTTAGGTTTTTGGCTTCCTTGCTTCAAAGACTTCAAACAATTTAAAACTCAGCTGCTCGCATAATTCCAACATTGCCAACTCATTATTCCATTTCCTCTTGGCTGAGAGATATTCATTGGCTCCCAATTTGAAACAGAATTATGTTTAAATCCCTCTATCATACACACTGCAATAAAGGCATCGGCCATATAAACAGAAATGTACTCATAAGTTCCTAGTGTATAGAACCGAGGGCATTTAAGACCGAGACCCTCATTACAAGTTTGGCGGGCGGCGGAGGCCGCCTGCCAAACTCGTTCCACCATCAGGCCGCCTGTGTGGCCTGAACTCCGCCAGCCCCATAAAGACTTCACCGCAGGGCCTTATCATTGACGCGGGATGCTAATGGAGCTGGCCCAAATGTGGTAGTGCGGCAGGTGCAGCTGCACCCATCGTGCTTTCCACTGCCCGTAATTCAGGCAGTGGAAAGCGCAACGGGGCTGTCCATGGGGGCCCCTGCACTACCCACGCCAAGTACATGGGCAGTGCAGGGGCCCCCGGTATCCCCTTTCTGCCAGTCTTTGCATGGTGCTGGAAAATGCTTTGGAAGCCAGGTAACTGTCCAAATATTACTCATTGGACCCCCAGAACCTCTCACTATCAGATTTGGTCATCCAAGTCGGGCCGGAGTTGCTGAGCTTAACTCTTACAAACTTTCCAAATGCTTACAAATGTTACAATTATCAGTGCTTGTTTACAGTTGGGTTAAAAATGAAGTTTTCTTTAAAAATCTGCATCTCCGGAACACTACGACGGATTTTGCTCATCAGACTCTAAAAACTGATAAAGATATCATTTATTTTTATAAGCTGGTGTTGGATTTTTTTTTGTGTTGTGTGGCTTTCCTACTTTTGTTGTTTGGTGCTGTTAAATGCTTTACACTAGTTCCATTGTTTAAACCTTGCTGTTTGAAGCCTAGCTACCCAGGGTTCAGATTAAGGTTTTACAAACAAGCCTGACTCGACCCAGGCCACACAGCCTTAACTTATAATACACCCAAATCCTCACAAATGTTTTATTCATTCATGTCTACTTATGAAAAAATGAATTTAAATCGAACTGTTTTGTTATGGACTGGTACCTACAGCACTTCAGGTACTCTGCTGAGTTGTATAAAGGAGCTTCAACATCGAACCTGAGACTTTTCCTTATTGCACAAGGTCACTGGCAGATAAAAACAGGCAATGGAGGTTGGTGACTATACATAGGCCACTTGGTGTTAACGAGGGCAATGAGGACATTGATATACCTGCTTCTGTGAGTGAAGAAAAGGCTTCTCCCACCACTGGTGGGTTCCTTTTCAACTAAATGGTTCTGCTGATGGGGCTAAAACTTTCAACTGCACAACACACACACTGTCTACACACACAAAACAATGTCACTGGGTTATTTTATGAAATATCCCTTCAGCCTCAATAAATGGTTGCTTTGTGTCTGCTGATGTTGAACATTACGCTTTATGAAATACTGGGGCAGGAGAACAGAAAATGACGGTATCTCAAATAGACAAATGCTTCTGTAGGTCGAGCATAGCAGTGCGCAAGCTCTACTTTTTCCAACGTGTTGGTATCTACGTGGGCTTTTAAACACGCTCACCTCACACACATCACTTTTGTGGGCTTGCCTTTAAAAAATCCTTGATGACATTGGTAAATGCTTTACGTTTGTCCCACCTTGGGGCAGTTTTGTTACTGCCTTGGGGACCGACCATGTTACAGAGATAATTGCATGTTTGGCAATATGTTTGATTGCGAGTGAACTTCTTTTTCCTTTTGTGTGTCTCCTTCGCACTCATGGCAGCCGTAGCACTTTGAATTGACTTGCTTATGTCAACTGTTTTACTTTACATTTTTAATTTATGTGGCAAGAGATGTCCAGTTAGGAATTTACAACGCTAAAAGCTCTAACTCGAGCAAACGTGAGACCCATTGCATTGCACATGCTTGATTTTATTCAAAATAACCACATTTTTAAGAATAACTTAAGCTCAAGTTTAAAAAGTGCGGAAAATGTCAAAATAGGAGCAAACAGTACAGAGCAGAATTGCACTTCTCTCTTTTATTTCAAACTACAAATCTGCATTTTTCCCACGTATAAATGAGTCTGTCAGTGTTAGTTGCCGCTTCTGCTCCCTCGTAGCGGACATAAATGCATGTCAAGTATGATGACAGCCCTGTCCCTTCCTTGACCTGTTCCAGGTCATGTCTCCAATCTTTTTTTAGGCAAATCTCAGATCTGGTCAGTGTCTTTTAGTACATTCGCTCTCAAGACGCTGACATTCTATTACTGGCCTATCCAACATAGGGCCACCGGGCCACAGTGGTCCCTCTCTCTGCAGAGGTGTTTTTTGATTAGCTATGTGGTTGGGTGAGATGGGGGGGGACTTGAGCGGGAGGCCCATGTAAAAAAAGACCCATAGGAGTCAAGTCCACAATGTAATTGGTGGGGTCCGGGTCACGGCCTAATTTTGAATATAAATTGGTAAGAAGTGCAGGTAGGGAAGGGTTGTGGCAATATGTATGTATGTATGGTATTTTTTATAGTGTGAACTAGCAAAAAGGCGTTGGAGATCTGTACGGGGTTAAAAGAAAAGTTGCAGTCAGTGAGATTGGAAAGATAGCTGTCTTGAGAGACTATAGGTCGACTGTTAATTTGCCATGATGTGGTGTTCTGCTCTTCCCCACATTGGAGCAGAATTCAGACTGTCCTGGGGGATAAGGAGACTTCCACTTGATAAATGTGAGCAATTTTATCCATAGACGGGAGAAAGCTTGTAACTTCATGTAACGGGAGTGCCGCCGAACGCAGCTCCCAAACACCTGTCGGGGGAGGAACACAATGGCCCGGGGGCACGAGAGGAAACCTCCCTGCCATGACGTATGACGCTGAGGGCGTCATAAACATCAGAAGAGAAGACGGACGAAGCAGATCGGGAGAAAAGAAGGAGGAGCCGAGAACGCGGGGAAGCCGGAGTGAGGAGATCGCCATCGGAGCATCGGAAAAAGAGAAAGAGACCGCCGTGACCGGAGAGCCAACAACGGAAAGGGAAACCGCCATCACCAGGGGGCCGGAGGAAGAGAAGGACACCGTCGAGGCCGGAGAGTCGGTTGCAGCGAGGGGAAGCACCGCCATCCGAGTGCCCGGGACGGAGGAAGAGACCCAGAAGTCAGGACGCCTCGAAGGAAGGAGGAACCACTGGGCAACTCCCGGCCCAGACGAAGAGAAATCGGGAGATCACCCACGTGCCGGCCGCGCCCCGGGAGGGACGTGGCCCTCCCAGGTACGTCTATACCCTGCCTGGCAGACTCTGTCAGGCTGGCTGACAGGGAAAAGAGGGAGGGGGGGGGAAGAAAGGGAGGACGGGAAGACCTCGTGAAAGAAGGGGACTTACCAGAAAAGGAGAGGGGGACCTAAACTGCTTTAACCCACGGACAGGGACACCACCCGAGAAACCCTAAGAAAAGGAAGAGAAAGGGGTTTTCTTGGAGTAAAAAGGAAATAAGGGCACAATAACCACAGAGTGATACCCACCACCAGCACCAGCCCTACCTAGTCCACACCACCCTACTAACCCCTGTTTGAACCCTTGTCTTACCCCTACTTTATTCACTTACCTGATTACTTTTATTTTTCTTTTTCTTTTGGGAATACGGGAGATCGGAGGACGGAAAAACCAGACCGCCTCAAGACGGAACCAAGACACCACCAGAGACTGTAAAACCCAAGAAGGGCTTTGGGGAAATAGAAAATAGGGCTAATCTTGTGGAAAGAAACAAGAGAGAATTGGCCAACTTTAAATAAAACAGTTATTATTCCCTCAAATAGTGGTGCCAGTCGCATTCTTCCAATATCTTACATCATTCCGATAACGAACCCATTTACAGTGGTGTCAGAAGTGGGATTATTGGAACAGGCGACAGGAGAACCCTAGAAAATGGAGGGGGTGCCCACAATGGCGGATATGATGCAGCAACTAGCTGAGGGGCAACGCCATCTGCAAATTGTATGGGAGGAGCAACAGAAGGCAGCCAAGGTGGAAAGGGAGGCTCTGCAAAACGCGCTTAAAAGTCAGGCTACTATCATGGCCAACAATCAGTTGGTACATGACAACGCGATAAAGACTTTGACGGATACCATTGCAGCAACTCGGGTACATCCAAATGTACCTAGTTCCGTTTTGCAGAGATATCAGGAAGGCGAAGACCCCGACGCCTTCTTTACTAACTTTGAACGCGTCGCCATTTCAGCCACCTGGCCGCAGGACAGATGGGGTCAATATATCGCTCCCTTATTAACCGGGACCCTCCAAGCAGCATATCAAGCGGTTAACCCGGGTGGGACAACACCCTATCCGGACATCAAGAAGAGCATCCTAGAAAGGGTCGGCTTTGACACAGAACACTATCGGGTTCGCTTCCGGAAGGCCAGGTGGGGCCCCTCTGAGAACCCTCGAGCTTTATATTTTAGGGTCAAAGATTTAGGTCTCAAATGGCTTGGACCCATAGGGACGAATAGGGAAGATGTTATTGAGGCCGTTCTCCTAGAACAATATCTAGACGCCCTACCCGCCAATACTCGCCATTGGATCAAGCAGCACCCTAACCCCGACACGAATACTACCATTGAGCTGGCCTGTGCTTTCCACCGCTCCCTCGAATTCAAAACACCCCTTCCGCGGTTGTTACCTCAACCAGTTAGGCAAAACACGGGACAATCCGCAGCCTCGGGAAAAAGGCCGATAGAGGAACCGGGAAGGTTACGAGGGATAGAGAAGCCCTATGGACAGCAGCCCCAGTGTTTTAGTTGTGGGGAATGGGGACACATTGCCCGATTTTGCCCGCTGAAGTCCGGCAAACCCGAACCCATGGAAATAGGGGTTACGAGAGGCTGGGTTTTCTACACCGGGGGGAAAGATACCCAATACAAAAAGATACTGTCCATTAATGGGAGGGACACAGTAGCGCTCATCGACTCCGGATGTAGTCAGTCCGTAATCAGAGCGGATCTGATTGCCGAGCATACACTTGACCCAGGTTTCACAGTATCCATATGTTGTATTCACGGGGAAACAAGAGAATATCCCCTAATATGGACTACCCTTTTTTGGGAAGGAACAAATACCCCCATACGGCTGGGGGTAGTTGAACGGTTGGTGGAAGAGGCCATCATAGGAACAGACTTTAAAGACTTTCCGATCCTTTTGGACAGCACACAGAGCGAGAAAGACCTGGATGCCTGGTTGGGAAGCGCCCCTTTTTCTGAATCACCCATAACAGCCCCGGTGACCCGCTATAAACCCACTAAAAGAGAAAAACGAGAAGCCAGGAAGTCCTATAGAAGAGAGGATACAAACCACGACAGAGATAACGCACAGGTATTCGCCCTCGTTGGTCTTCCGCCCTTCCGATGTAGTCAAAGGGACGATCCCAGTTTGATCAACGCCTGGAGAAGTGCCAAACCTCGAACCATAGATGATAAGGGTCCCTCCTTTGTGATCAATAAAAATCTGTTATATCGAATCACCAGTAACGAGAGAGGGGAAAAGAAACAGTTACTGATTCCCGAACCCTATAGGCAGCAGGTGTTGCATCTAGCCCATAATCAGCCGGGGGGGGGTCATTACGGGAGAGAAAAAACAGAGGAATACCTATTAAGGAAATTCTACTGGCCTGGGGTTTTTTTCCATATCAGAAAGTTCTGTCAGCAATGTCCTAGATGTCAGTTGATAGATCCCGGACCCAGGAAAAAAGCCCCCCTACATCCTCTTCCCATTATTGACGTACCGTTCTCTAGAGTAGGAATGGATCTAGTCGGGCCCCTCCTACCGTCTTCCAAGGGATACCGTTACATTCTAGTATTGGTCGATTACGCCTCTAGGTATCCGGAAGCTATCCCCCTAACTAGTATTAGCACTAAAAGTGTCGCCAACGCCATGATAGGTTTCTTCTCACGAATAGGGTTTCCCCGAGAAATATTGACGGACCAAGGGACCCAGTTTATGTCCAACTTGATGGTTCAGATTTGTCAATTATTAGGGATACGACAGATAAGGACAGCGGTTTATCATCCCCAGACAGACGGACTAGTAGAAAGGTATAATCGCACCCTGAAAACCCTTCTGAGGAAAGCGATCTCCGAGTCAGGTAAAGATTGGGACAAGAAACTTCCCCTAGTGTTATATGCCGTCAGAACCCATGAACAAGCATCTACAGGACATAGTTCATTCGAACTGCTGTTTGGGCGACAGCCTAGGACCCTATTAGACATGGCAGCTGAGTTATGGGAGGAAGACGAAAGCGGGGAAAAACCTCTCCTAGAGTACACCAGTGAGTTAAAGTCCCGACTACAAACGATATGGGAAGATGTGAGAGGGCACATGGAAAAAGCTCAGGAGAAACAAAAGCGTTATTACGATAGGAACACTCAAATGAGATCTTTTGTAGAGGGAGACCAAGTATTAGTGCTTTTACCCAGTTCAGACAATAAACTTTTGGCAAAATGGCAAGGCCCATATAAAATAATAAAAGCAGTAACTCCGGTTACCTATAAACTACAACTCGCGACTAATCCCAACCGATTTCAAATCTTTCATGTTAACTTACTAAAAAGATGGGAGGAATCTCAAGTAGACCAAAATATAAACTGTTTAGTTAACACAGTAAAAGAGCTAGAAATAGGGTGGTGCCCCACAGACCCCCCCTCAAAGGGCGATATACCCCTCCGAAATGCAGAGTTAACAGTGCAACAGAACCAACAACTAAACCAACTCCTTAATGCGCACCCCCACGTGTTTTCCCCTGTTCCAGGTAAAACAGAGCTAATCCACCACCAGATTATAACCCAACCAGGTAAAATAATCCGGTTACGTCCCTATCGCATTCCCGAAGCGAGGAAGGTCATAGTTGAAGAGGAGGTAAAAAGGATGTTAGATTTGGATATTATAGAGCCGTCCCAAAGCCCCTGGTGCTCCCCGGTGGTGTTAGTGCCAAAACCGGACGGATCCATACGCTTTTGTATCGACTTTAGACAAATCAATGCTGTGTCCCAATTTGATACGTATCCTCTTCCCAGGGTAGACAAACTTATAGAACGGCTCGGTAAAGCCAAATACATGTCTACCCTAGACCTAACAAAAGGATACTGGCAGATTCCTTTAGCTAAAGCCGATAAAGAAAAAACGGCGTTCTCCACCTCTTCCGGTCTATATCATTTTAAGGTACTCCCTTTTGGACTGCATGGAGCCCCCGCCACTTTTCAGAGACTCATCGATACTATATTACGACCACATACCAGATACGCGGCCGCCTATCTGGATGACATCGTTATTCATAGCGAAACCTGGGAAGACCATTTAAACCATGTAGGACAGATCTTTAAAGCACTGTCGGCGGCCGGATTGACCGCCAATCCTTCCAAGAGCCGACTGGCTTTCAATGAAATTCCCTATCTGGGTTATCATATTGGGAAGGGGAATATCAGGCCCCAAATGAGTAAAATAGAAGCCATTTTACGTATAAGCTCACCCACCACAAAGAAAGAGATCCGATCCTTCCTCGGACTAGTGGGGTATTATCGAAGATTCATACCCCACTACTCTACAGTGGCCGCCCCCCTCACTGACCTCTTGAGGAAGGGTCAACCCAAGAACATCACAAGTCTAACCATTCCACAATCACATAGCTACCGTACCTTGCAACGGTGTCTAACCACGCAACCCGTATTAAAATGCCCTGAATTCAGTCGTCCCTTCCATCTCCAAACGGATGCCTCGGACGTAGGCCTGGGGGCAGTACTGTTCCAAAAAGATGAAAATGAGATAAGCCATCCGGTGGTCTTCATTAGTCGTAAGTTATTTCCACGGGAACAGAACTATCCCATAATAGAGCGTGAGTGCCTGGCCATTAAATGGGCTGTTGAAAGCCTTCAATATTATCTCCTAGGGAGGTCCTTCCTTTTATATACCGACCACGCCCCTCTTACCTGGCTCTCGAGGTATAAGGACAGCAACGTTCGCATTTTAAGATGGTTTATGGAGCTACAACCTTTCTCCTTCCAGGTTTGCCATCTCCCTGGAGACCTTATGGGACAAGCAGACTATTTGTCTCGATTTCCGGGACCTGGGGGGCTCGAACAGCCCCATCCAAGGGAGGGGATGTGTAACGGGAGTGCCGCCGAATTCAGCTCCCAAACACCTGTCGGGGGAGGAACACAATGGCCCGGGGGCACGAGAGGAAACCTCCCTGCCATGACGTATGACGCTGAGGGCGTCATAAACATCAGAAGAGAAGACGGACGAAGCAGATCGGGAGAAAAGAAGGAGGAGCCGAGAACGCGGGGAAGCCGGAGTGAGGAGATCGCCATCGGAGCATCGGAAAAAGAGAAAGAGACCGCCGTGACCGGAGAGCCAACAACGGAAAGGGAAACCGCCATCACCAGGGGGCCGGAGGAAGAGAAGGACACCGTCGAGGCCGGAGAGTCGGTTGCAGCGAGGGGAAGCACCGCCATCCGAGTGCCCGGGACGGAGGAAGAGACCCAGAAGTCAGGACGCCTCGAAGGAAGGAGGAACCACTGGGCAACTCCCGGCCCAGACGAAGAGAAATCGGGAGATCACCCACGTGCCGGCCGCGCCCCGGGAGGGACGTGGCCCTCCCAGGTACGTCTATACCCTGCCTGGCAGACTCTGTCAGGCTGGCTGACAGGGAAAAGAGGGAGGGGGGGGAAGAAAGGGAGGACGGGAAGACCTCGTGAAAGAAGGGGACTTACCAGAAAAGGAGAGGGGGACCTAAACTGCTTTAACCCACGTACAGGGACACCACCCGAGAAACCCTAAGAAAAGGAAGAGAAAGGGGTTTTCTTGGAGAAAAAAGGAAATAAGGGCACAATAACCACAGAGTGATACCCACCACCAGCACCAGCCCTACCTAGTCCACACCACCCTACTAACCCCTGTTTGAACCCTTGTCTTACCCCTACTTTATTCACTTACCTGATTACTTTTATTTTTATTTTTCTTTTGGGAATACGGGAGATCGGAGGACGGAAAAACCAGACCGCCTCAAGACGGAACCAAGACACCACCAGAGACTGTAAAACCCAAGAAGGGCTTTGGGGAAATAGAAAATAGGGCTAATCTTGTGGAAAGAAACAAGAGAGAATTGGCCAACTTTAAATAAAACAGTTATTATTCCCTCAAATAGTGGTGCCAGTCGCATTCTTCCAATATCTTACATCATTCCGATAACGAACCCATTTACACTTCATTTGCAGATCACTGCTCCTCGCACACACTGTCCATATTCCAAATACACTGGTCTTTCTGGTTCCTCTTAGTACTGCTAAGCACAGTGGCGGGTGATCTTTGAACGTAGTTAGGAGTAACGTCCTGAAATCCAACAAGAGAGCGAATGGAGTGATCCAAACTTACTCTGGGGAAGTTTGCTTAGGGGGGCTTGGGAAATAGCATGGGGTACAGGGTGGGTGAGTTATCTTCCAATACATTTTTTGGATAAAACCAGTCACACAGAACAATTTTCACATACATTTACAAAAAAGCCCAAGGCTCTGAAAGGGCACTCAAGAAATATTTCAGTACTTACATGGTGTCCAAAGAAAGCTGGAATCTCTCCAGCACCTAACCACATTTTTAGGTCTCACTGACCAAACAGTCTAAACTACCTAGTTGGGGAACAAACTATTGTGAGCCTATCCAGGACTACCATTGGTTGGCTTTAGCGTCACTCTCATTTGCTTGCTACTTATCGGATGGCTTTCCTCATCCAATCAATTCTATCCTTTGTCCTTCCCCCTGGAGCATAGCCTCTTAACACAGTTTGGCTTAGCTGACTTGTACCTTCCACTGCTTACTTTTAGGGAATGACTTTTATTTTTTCCTTAAGCACTCCCATCCCAGGGCATAATGCAGGCTAATGTGGTCTGGAGGAGTGGAGGGGGGTGGGGCAACCCTTGATAGGTGACCCTTTGACCCAAAGATTATCTGTGAGATATAGAAGATTAAGGGGCAACTCTTCTTATTCTGTAGTAGGGCCTAATCATTTGGTGTTATGCCACTACTCCCATTAAATGCATGTGTTTTCCAGCTCTCTCCCTCATGTGCTGTCTAGCTTGTGTGCTTCTCCCCAACCCCCATGTTGCTCTCCCTCGTGTGCTGCTTTTTCACTCCCTCACCCACTCCTTGTTGCTTACCCCAGACCAACTTATCATTTATCGCCTACCCCAACCCCTTTGGTCTTTGGTATTTTATATATATATATATATATATATATATATACACACACGGACACACATATATATTTACTTTTTGAGGTGGACAAGGCATCAAATTACTGTCAGTCTCTGCGCCTTGGACAAGCACTTACATCCTAATTCTAGTTCATTTTTTTAAAACTTTCCATCTCGGATCTGTAAATAAAAAACGCCACCTATATATTTTTTTTAAGTGCGAACACACATGTGCCTACAGATTGATGCAGTTGCTGCTGCCAGTTCATCACACTTTTTTAAATTCTTTTGGCCATCTTGCCGACTGTACACATTGTCAAAAAGCATTTGCAGAGCCAATTGGTACAATACACAAGATCTACTGATCTTGCGAATGCTTGTTTGCAAACGTTGCCAATATCTTGCCAATCCTTGTTTTCACACGTTCACATCATACCTCGGGATTTACCTCCTGTATTGAAGGGGCCAGAATTTGCCATGGACTTCCACCATATGTCGAAAATTATCTCCACTATTAGGGCAAGCATTTGGTCCCCTCTTGCCAAGAACGTTACTCTTCTCTTGGATAGCAGCAGCAACAGCACCTGAAGCCTTCGGAATTGAGAACATAAAAATAATGCCATTCTGCCGTCGCCTATTGTGATACAAAAACAAAAATGCATAAAAAAAAAAAATGGGCTCACATTTACTAAAGAACAAAGGTGCCTGGAAGAACAGTGGGTAGCGGGCAGGCGGTGAGGGAGCCATATGTGATTTTAGGGTCATGAACTTTCTTTAATGTAATGGTATCTCAAAAAGAACGAATGGCCTAGCTGGCACAGGCACCTCTTCTCAGTTGAAAAGTGTCCCTTTAGAAACACCTCCAAATAAAAACCCACGACATCTTGATAAAATACCGATAAACTCCGGTTTTTGTACACTTTTACGAGCCCCTCAGCTGAAACATTGCAGGGCCTCGGGCCATAATGCTTACGACGGAAGATGGGGGGCCATGCAGATGGGCTATTCGTGCATTCACAAGTCATAAAATGCTTTGCCATTGGCTGTTGAAGCAAATCAAACAAGATAGTGCCCGCCTCCAGCTCACGTGGTACCTGTAACTCTGATTAAAGGTTCGAAACTTCACTGCCTCCTGTCGCCACATTGAGCATGGGAGCGAAACGCAGATTATATATCAGGACCAGAGGCTCAGATTATACTTCTCTTTCTTTACTGGCAGAAAAAAGCAGCCACTCATGTACACTATAAAAAAAAAACTTTAAATAACTACAAATTCCATAAACCTCATGAACATATGACCACACCCAATCTTATGTCAAACAATGTTGCTTCAAACTATAGGGCATGAGAGACACCATCTTTCTGCCTCTTTCTTTGCAGCCCAGCATGTATTATATGTAATTTGGTGTAGTTGATGCATTTCATTGTAATTCTTTTTGCTGTTGTTACGATTTAGTCCCCTCCTGAGTGCAGACCCTTGCGGTGGCGTGACAGAGGGCAGTGGTGGCTGGTGGCTGAAAGCAGTGGTGGGGCACAAATACAAGTCGGAATTGCACCTTGTGAGTGAGCCTCACTACCCACTTATTTCCATTCACCTACTCATTCACTGCCATTCACGCAACTCTTATACATAGACACCAACATTTTCTCAGCCAAGCCCTGCAAACACGTATTCAAACAAAAACACACAGTCTCACCCATGCAGTATCCAGCAGTTTCAGTGATACAAGCTACACTTTTATTTAGGTTGCAGATTACATCTGTTTATATGACATATCACATCATTAGTCTGCAGAAGAAATAAAACTAGCATAACTAGCCATGATAAATTGATGAAACTATTACTGCCCTCCAGAGACAAGCACCTAGAGAGGCAGGGAAGGAACGAGACAGCTGAGAGAACAGATTTTTTCTTATTTTCTGGAAAAAGATAGACTTTCTACTTACACAACTTACTTGTGTGCACTGTTGCCTTTGGCATATTTATGGCTTGAGGTCTGGTTAGGTCACACTAGTGTCTCCCTGAGAGCACTGGATGAAGTTATTTATTGTATTTATTCCAGTTCCTCTGCCACAGACTCCTTGCAATGTGCAAAAAGGGATTTCCTTTGAGGATGCCACATTCTCTTAACAAAATGTGACCTCTGGTAACATGCTTATCAACCGACCCTTACCTATTTCGTCATAGAGTGGGGTGGGTCAGTAAGGCCTTCTGATCACACCCCACAATTTGAGTATGTATGAAAGGGTGGAGTAATAGCATCTCAGTGGCGTGGCGTGGCGTGGCGTCTTTAGAAGCCCGGGCTGGACAGCAAAACGCTCCTGGCTGTTTTCGATCAGCAATCTTTGTGGAGGAGGAGATAACCCAGGGACGTCACTGCGTTCTAAGAAATTTAAGGGCTTTTCTTGGGCAAGCCCTGTCAGCCATACCTTGCAGCTTTCAGCCACATACTCACGCCGACGCAGTGGTGCTTTTGAAAGTGCACGACTTTCACTCAGAAAATGTTGTGAAGAAAAGGTTTGACTTCAAAAATATATTTAAATATATGCTTCACTAGAGAGGCCAGAAGAGGCAAGGGGCGCAGTCCCTTAGCCCTTGAACACCAGCTGACCCTGACAGGGCTTTTTTCACTCATCTCTGCCATTTACACTGATCGGAGCCACCCAAGTGTGAGAACTATAATTGCTCCCTAAAATGCCTTGAAGAGCAGAGTCTTACAGGGCTGCAATAATGCCCATACAGGAGTCCCTGAGACGCTGGCTTAAACCATTATTGTGGAAAAGGTATCTGGGTTGCTGCCTCTTGCAAACCTTCTGGGGAGACTTTGTGTCATACAACATCTATACTTGCCATAAAACATTAAGTTCAATGTTTCAGATTGAGAGCCATACAACTCCAGTGACTAAATTTATAGAAACCAGAGGAAAAATATGGATTTTGTTTTAAGGATGGGTTAGACAAGGCCTTAGACCAGTTAGTACGATGATCAGTTAATAAGGCTCTGGCAATGGGATTATAGCCTATTCAAAGGACACCTTGAGAGGTATGCCAAGGGATAGAAGAAAATCAATCCTTGACTTTGGCAGCTGTTAGACCTGGCATTATTGACAAGGTTTCCCCATGTCTTTTTGCCTCTGTCCCCTGTATTTTTGACTGTGTGCAGGATTTGTTTTCTTGTTTTGGTACTCTGTGCACAGTGCTAAAGTGAAAGTGTTCACTGTGTAAATTGTGATTTTGATGGGGTATCCATGATTGGCACATTTGATTTACTAGTAAGTCTCCAGTATAGTGCACCATGTGTGCCCAGGGCCTGTAATTGAAAGCTATTAGTGGGCCTGCAGCAAACCAAATCTTCCCTTTTAGTACCTGTAAGGCACCCCTAAAGTATGCCCAAGTTAGCCCCAAGAGCAGGGTGCACTGTATTTAAAGGGTAGGACATCTACTGGTGTGTTTTACATGTCCTGATAGTGAAATACTGCCAAATTCGGTTTTCACTATTGCAAGGCATGTCTCTCCCGCAGGGTAACAAAGGGATTGCCTTCCAATATATTTTAATTGTAATTTCCCACTGGGAGCAGACAGATATATGGAGTTTGGGGTCTCTGAACTCACAATTTAAAAATACATTTTTAGTGAAAGTGGTTTTTAAATTGCGTGTTTGAAAATGCCACTTTTAGAAAGTGGGCATTTACTTACTGAACCATTCTGTGCCTTTGCCTGGCTGTGGAATAAACATCTGGGTGACATTTGGGCTGGCTGTGAATTCTCACTAGACAGTCACACCAAGAACAGCTGAGGTGTGCTTTGCAAATCCTGATGGGTCTTCCTGGGCTAGAGTGGTGGGAGGAGCGGACACCTGCACCTGAATAGGGCTGTGTCTGTCCTTACACAATACAGTCTCCAACCCCTTAGAGTGTGTCTGGGACCAGGGCAGGAAAGTCGGGGCCTTGTACGCTACAAAGACTTTCCTTTGAAGCTTGCCTACTTCAAAGGCAAGAATTAATATAAGTATTAATAAGTAGTATATAAAACCCCAGACTTTCAGAACACTTCTGGTTCAAGAGGCGACTGCCACGGAGAAGAGCTGAAGAGCTGTGAAAAGGAGTACTGCCTCTTTGCTGTGTGTGATTTGCTGGGTTGGCCTGCAGATGCTGCTTCTGCTTTGGAGAGGACAAAGAATAGACTTTGCTGCGTATGATTTTCATGAAGCTACTCCAAGGGCTTGGACTGAGCTTGCCCCTGTTAAGAAGTCTCAGGCATATCAAAGACTTCACCTGCCAGCCCCTGTGTTCTCTTGCTGAGGGCCCTGACTTGCCAAGAGATGCCCACTCCAGTTCCTGGGCCCCTGGGTGTGACGCCTAGCAGAAAAACAAGAAGAACCAGGCAGATCTACTCTGGAGGAGTCCAGAACCGTACCACTGCCGACTATGCATCACTGCTTGCACCCGAATCGTTGTCCCTGCTTAAGTGCGACTGTCACCGCAGGCCTGACGCTGCTGCACGGCCTCTGACATCCTACAACATCGTGAGAGCCGTGTCACCAACGCCCACGACACCTGACTCCGCTGTGACGCCTGTGGCCAGTGGTGTGAAGTCTCTTCATCGCATCTTGACCTGCTGGACTGATCAACCCTCCCGGATTGTAAGTAACCAACTTCTCACTGCCTACGCCGCTTCACCTCCACTGCCTCCATAATGAACCAGTGCCTCACCTCCCCTGCGTAGCAGTAAGGAACTAGCGCCTCACCTCCTGTGCAGCAATTCGGAACCAACGCCGCACTGGATCTAGCGATGCCACACCTCCCCGACTCCATGCTACGTCTTTGACTTTGCCTCTTTTCTAAGGTACTGTAGATAGTGTCCGTGCGACTCTGTGACCGGCACTGTCCTCCCTTGCAAGAGGCATCCGACTGTTGGGAACTACACTGTCACAACGCCGTGGTAGCACCAGTTGGAGCTACTGTGTGTGGTTATAAATACTCAACACAATGCCTCTCAGATAATCCTGACTGCTTGTGCCACGCTACCAAAGGGGCAAGCAGGGGTTATCTTAGGAGTCTGACTCCCTTACCCTGACTAGAGTGAGGATCCCTATTTGGACAGGATGCAAGGTGACTGCCAACCAGAGACCCCATTTCTAATGGGAGCCTTACCACCTGATGGCGCACAACAGCAAAAAGAGAAAGTCAAGCCGCAAGAGTGGCCTCATGCTGAAACCCTAGCAAAGCTCTTTCAGGATTGGTTGGAAGACCATAGATCTAGTATATGTGATCCAGCTGAACCAGAGAGGCACACGTCCACTATAGCAGATTCAGATATCAACCCTGCTTCTTTAAATTTATTCCATTCTGGTCGGGATTATGTCCAATGGTTGCAAACGTAAGAGAGGTTGAGGTCCAACCTGTAGCATCCTCCTAAGCAGGGGGCACATAAATGACTACGCCACACACGGAGTTTGGTCTTACACATCTTAATTGCTCTGTGTATAACCGCAAACTCAGCATTCTGAATATGAAATCTATTCACCACACCCAAAAACTTACGTTACATTCCTACAGAGTCCATCACAAACCAAAAGGGTCTGTCGCTGCTAACTCCTAAGACAACTTCCTGAGGACTCTCTCTTTAGTAATGGGTGGGAGATCTTCTACTAATGGAAAATGGGAGCATTCATCGATAATCACCGTTAGGTGATGCCCATTGTCAAGAAGATCAAAAAAATAAACAGCAATTCTCTCCCTTACATGTTTTAAATCCAACATGTTCAAGGTATGTTGTGTGATTTTGGGAGACAAGCAATTGCACAAATGGCAGGCCTTCAACTCTCTTTCAACTCTCGACAAGATGAAGAAACCAAACTGTCTCATAGAGCTCCTTTAGTGGCAACAATTTCACACAATGTCCTTCATGGGCCACACTTCTATTACTTGTTGTCACAGACTCTCTGGTATGACAATTCTTGAACCTTGTAAGACAATACTTTCTTGAGTAATGGATAGCTCATCTTTCACTTTTTTGAACTTCTGATATTCACTGTCACATGTGAGAGGTCCATTGTGCTGTTTCCAGGACTGATGTGCAATAATGTCTTTTAGTATCAACATTTACGCATTGCAGTAATAATGTGTTCCAAAGAAATAGCTGCAGGAGTACTGGACTTTTCAATAAAGTTAATGTAGGCTTCAGCAGCTTTGGAATGGGTACAATGGCACTGGCACACGTGAAAAGTAGTCAGCAGGATTTTGATCCTTCTGTGGTCGGTGCATAATAGTGTAGTTGTATCCCTGTACTCGCAAACCCCAACGTTCAATTCTAGGAGGCATCTTGGCTTTTGGATTGACAAAGATGGTAATCAATGTTTGATTATCAGTTACAAGAGTAAAAGGTTTTCCATATAAGAATATGTGGAAATGTTCACAAGCCCACATCATGCTAAACTTTCTTTCTCAGGTTGTCAATATGCACCTTCAGTTTGTGACAAACATCTGCTTGCATATGCCACAATATGCCTTCAAACATTTGGGTGTCCACTATGTTGTGCCCAACCTTGGCTTGCGTCAACAACAGCCTCTATATGAAGCTTTGGATCAAAGTAGGCGATTTCAGTGACGTTCTCATTTGCAGGTTTGATTTTCTTAAAGCTTTGTTCACATTTGTGTGACCAGTAAAATGAAGCATTTCTTTTTATTAAGTCTCCTAAGGGAGCCCTTACTGTGGCAAAGTCATGCATGTATCTGGAACAGTAACTGGCCATGCTAAGGAATAAACGTAACGTGGTAACATCTTGTGGGGGATTGGTGACTGAAAATGATTGAACTTTAGCTGGATCTGGCATCAGACCCCTATTAGAACAGATATGGCCAAAGAATTTGAGTTTTGTTTTGTGAAACTCACATTTCTCAGCATTCAGAATTAAACTTGCATCAGCAATAAACAACACAGTTGTGTAAGAGTTTTATTATGTTCCTTTTGGGTGGCTCTGAAAACCAATGTCATCCGTGTAAATGAAAGCACTGATGGCAGGTTGTATGATACGTCGAATGACATCTTGAAAATGTTCTGCAGCTGATAGCACACCAAAACTTAGGCGTTTATATATGAACAAACCAATATAGTTTCGAAAAGGTGGTAATGTACCTGCAATTTTCTTTGAGTTCCAATTAATGATATCCTTTGTTCAGATCAAGGCGAGTAAAGACTTTGGCACCATTTAGCTGTGTTATCGTGTCAGCAATGTGTGTTCCAGGATGTTGTTCTCTTTCAATGGCCTTGTTAGCTTGATGCATATCAACACAGATGGGTACACAGCTCCTCCACTGTCCTTTTTGGACCAGTAGATCGCTCAATGATATGATGTTTTATTAATGTCTCAAGCTGTTTCTCAACAGCTTCTTGTAGATGAAATCCAATTTGTCTATGTCTTTGAGCAACAGGAAGAACATCCTCATTAATATGCAGTTTTATTTTCATGTTCTTAAGTTTTCCCAATCCATGAAGCAACAACAGGAACTTACTTATGCTTTTGTGATGAGCATTCATGTTGTAATTCACAGACCTCAGTCCCATATCCGCAGCAGTATTGAAAATGAGAAAACAGACACTTGACGTACATCCTTGAAGTACATGAATCGGTGCTTGTATTTTTGTCTTTTTGTGTCTCATGGTTGCTACGAATGAACAGTGACTCTAATGGTGTTGAGACGGGGTAATAGAGACAGTTCATTGTATTTCTCCTTATGCATAATATTTATTGACGCACCATTGTCAATAATAAAAGGTATATAGCAACCGTTTAATTTTAGTGTAATTTTCGGACAATGTTTAAATGACTTTTGTGATTTTACTCGTTGACTTTTCTTTGACTCAAATTCTTCTTTGCATGCGGCCAGTATGACATGCGCATGGTTTTCTAAGGTAAAGATAGACATGGCACATCCATCTTCCTCATTGTCATTTGACAATGAAACCGAAGAACTCTCGAGTGAAGATTTAGATGGTGATCAACTTTGTTTAGTGTTGGATTTGCTTCAGCTGATGCTGCTGCCAGCCTTGTGGGTGTGCATAGAACATCGCTTCTGGAACGTTCAGGAGTCCATTTTATTTTCTCATTGTGATGCACTGAGCTTTTCCTTCACCTTGCAAACTGTGAAAAAATGATTCGGTCTTTCCTATAGCCTTTTCAAACTTGTCCAAAGGTGGGACATTTAGCATCACGTGAAAAAATCCACATCTAAAACACAGATTCTTTTTCTTTAGAGGCATCACTTTGTGTCCTTCTGCTCACTTTTCATGTTCATGACTGACTCATTCTGGGCTCCTCCGTCCTCCATGTCAGCAGAATGAATCTGACAGGCATGATCAATAATTTGGAGACATATGGCTTCTTAATCATTGAATTAATTGAACTTACAGTGTTTGTCAGATGAGAGTGTATCAAGTCTCTCAACAAATTTGTTGATTGTTTCACCAACTTTCTGTCATTCCTAATTGAAAATGTCTCTTTTGTAATCGACATTCAGCATTGGATTGAACTTGAGATTTAACGCTTCTTTGATTTGACGTTATGTGACTTCTTCAGTTGGGGCAGTTTCTTTATTACACCTTTAATTCCTTCACCAGCAAGTGTTTTGAGGGATTTTACAATCTTTTTGTTGTCTGTTTCTTCCAATACATCGATGAACTCAAACATTTCTATCCAGGCAGTCCATCTGTAACCAATATTTTGCTTTTGGTGGTATCAAAGGGAGGCGGTGGTTTTAGGAATGCAACGGCATCATAACCTGTGGAACTTTCTGCTTTTGAGAGCAGAGCTTGCTCCAGCAGCATCTGCTACCTGCTTGTACTGGTACCTTCGTCAAGCACTAGCTTCGTGCTACCACATAGGTCGTCACGCCCGCTTTTGGTCTGTGAGGCACTGTCTTCTTCTTTAGCAGTGAGTAGCAGCTTTGTTTCCTGCACGGGTTTGTTACCCTTCTCGCCTCTACATTGTATTTGTTTTCTTCTGCCTTTAGTGTTTCTCTGTACCTTATTGCCACTGCTTTTAGCATTGTCGTACACTGTATGATTTATAGCTCTTTTACAGCCTTACTAGCAAGTTTCTGGCCAACGATGCCTAAACTTCTCAATGAGGCTTTTGTTCTCTTCAAAAGCTGCAGACTGGCTGGGCTGGCGCTTTCACTCCACATATGCCAAATGTCAATCTTTACTTCGACTAAGGCAAGCGTGGCACACATGAACAGTTCGCTGTACCATGGCAAACTCTCTGGAAGAGCACTGTCAATCTTTGGGTTACATATCCCCTATCTCGTCACCAGTTGTACAGTCCTCCCCAGCTGGGGTACTCATAAATGATTACACCACACACAGAGCTTGGTCTTACAGTCTTTATTGCTCTGCGTGTAACCGTGAACTCAACATTCTAACCATTAAACCTATCCACCACAACCTAGCGCTTACGTCACAGTTCTATGAAGTAGAATAATATTATAAGGAAACAGGTAGATCTAAAGGGATGCCCTATTCTGATTCTATTAGATCTGTCAGCTGCATTCGACACCATATCGCCCCAGATACTGATACATAACCTATCCCAGGCAGGTCTGAGGAGCTCGTTATTGAGAATTCTGGAGACGTTTTTCCAGGAGAGAATATTGTCGGTTAAGTGCAAGGATTTCTGCTCAGCCCCATATAGACTCCCTTGTGGGGTTCACCAGGGATCATCTCCGAGTCCGACCCTTTTAAATTTGTCTGTTGCCCCTCTGGCTAAATTGGTTCGATCTTTTGACTTCTAGTTGTCCTCATATGCTGATGACACCCAAATCATTGTTACCATGCAAGGCAGCGTTGCATGAGAGAAGTCAATAAGTGGATGAACCAGAATTGGTTAAAATTGAATGGGGACAAAACCGAAGTCATAGTCTTTGGAGTGGACCCCACCATTTGGAACCTCAACTGGTGGCCCGAGACTTGTGGAACCCTACCAACTTCAACAGCCACTGTCAGGAATCTTGGAGTTATCTGTGATTCAGCAGTAACCTTTGATACCCAGGTAAATAAAGTCACAAACACATGCATCTGACTAATTAAAATTCATAAGAAAATCCTGCCTTTCATCCCACAGGAACTTAGAGTGACAGTAGTCCTGGCCCTTATTGTGTCCAGACTGGACTATTGCAATGCCCTCTGCCGGAACATCAACCAACTTTCCCTGAATATGCTACAACTTAATCAAAACTCGGCTGCCCGATTGATGCTCAGTTTGCCCATGTCTTCCTCCATTAAAGAGGGCATGAGGAGACTGCATTGGCTTCCATTTAAGAAACGCATCACCTTCAAGACGCTGTGCTTGGCGCACAAAGCTCTTCACTCCCAGGGCTCTGAATACCTACAAACTGCTTGCATAAACCAAGTCACTCATTAAGATCATTAAACCCTAGATTAGCGAAGATTCCGAGGACCAATAAAGTAAAATGGGGGGGAAAGGGTCTTCTCAACAGCAGCCGCTAAATTATGGAACTCCCTTCCAAATGAGATCAGAGCAATCCCATCCCTGCTTCCATTTTGTAAGCAACTCAAGACGTGGCTATTTTCCCCTCTAGATCTAAGATAGTTCTGGCCCTCTTATCCACGTAGTGATTCAATACCTCTAGTCTGAATGCACTTTACAAGAAACACAAATACGAAGTCCATCAGGATTCAAAAGGGTCCCATCATCGCTAACTCACAAGGCACAACACCACCACCCCAACGCAACTTCTACCCTCCTCTAAACCCAGTGGCCTTCAACTCAGAGGAAATTGCTCATCAGAGATCTTCCATTGGACCCCAGCTCCAGCAGTGGCAAAATATATGCAAGCTTGCTTGTGTAAGAGCTTTGACACGGAGGTGAGAAACAGATCACGGGCTGAGTGTCCCAGACCGGATCTGCTGGGCAGAACTGCTGTCACCCGGAACATCAACCCCAGTATGTTGACTTTCCTGAAAAAGTATGCTAAAGACTCCCATGAAAGCTATTGATTGAGCCTGCTGGGCTTGACAAGACACTTTTGGATGTTTTTGGGCCCCTAGCAAAAATCCTGGAAATGGCCCTCAAGTGAAAAAAAAAAGGTGCTGAAATTGATGTGTTAGTTCTCGCCGGCTGGTCCCAAAGAGCAGTTTGTCTCCTTGGCAATGTAAATTGCAATATTTGCGAACACCGTTAATCAGTTGTTATGTAAACTGATGTGAAAATTGGTGGGTTTGGTCTCTTCGGAGGATGGCCAAATGGCAGAGTGAAAGTTATTTGGAGACAAATTTGTTAAGAACATAGATTCACTTTAAAGTGCTTGACAAGGTGCAGGTATCCCTCAGGAAAGTATTCCAGCCTAACCTTTTTGGTAGGGCCAGACATGGTTGAGAATGCTCGCTGGGCCTTAATTACTTCCAAGGTCCTCAGAAAGGTTACAGATTCTGTAGTGAGGAGGCTGGAAAGACAGCTCCAGAGGCTGAGTTTTTTTCCCCCACCAGAGCACAAAGTTCCGGGAGCCTTCAATAGAAGGGCATATCGAGGCACATAGCAGCTTGCTTCCAATGCACAGTTTACAGGTAAACATTATTCCCTCTTCCTAAGTTTAGCTGGGGAGTGGGGCAAAATACAGTACTTTATTCACAACTGGGCTTTGCTAACAAACAACACTTGGGTGTTAGATACTGTGCAACGTTTCAGGCTAGAGTTTCTTCAGGTACATTTTCAAGGGAGAGTTCCCAGGCAATTCCATTTTTTCCAACAAGAAGGGAACTTCACTGATTTCAAGATTCAGGATCTGCTACAGAAACAAGGTATTGGCACCCTTTCACCATTCAGGGTATTTTGCAGCACCATTTTCTTGGTGCAAAAGATGGGTGGAGTCACAGACTGGTGTTAAGTATCATGCAATTCAAACAATATACTACTGGCATTTCAAGATGAAGGTACATATGTTTTGAGAGATATGCTTCAAGGAGGGCGCTGAATTGTCCACTTGAGTCTCAAAAATGCATTTCTCACAGTCCCCGTATTTGCCCCTCACATATGCTTCCTTCAGTTTCAATGGTGTTCCCTTTGGTTCAAATATCTAGCCTTTCCATTCGGCCTGTCTTCAGAACCTCAGGCCTTTACCAAATTGAATTTACCAAACTAATGAAGCCAGTGGTCAAAAGGATAAAAGAACTGTGTGAGGTTAATTATCCATCTGGATGACATGATCCTTATGGTTCAAACCCAAGCCCTGTTGATTAAGCACCTCTTTTGAACAGTTCCACTTTTGCAAGATGTGGGATTTATTCTGAACCAAAAGAAATCAGCTTTGAATCCGACTCAACTGATAACATTTTTGGGTTTCCAGACAGATTCAATCAAGGCCCAATTAGCTTCCCAGCTAGAAGATCAAGAAGGAGTTGAAGTCTGCTTTGAACAAACATTTAATTTCATTGAGATCGGTGGCGAGTATGGTTGGTCTTTTAGCCTCCTCGATTTAAGAAAATTTTCAGGGCCTTCTGCACTACAGGGCCCTCCATGAGCTGAAACATCAACATCTGCAGAATGGATTGACATACACCAACCAAATTCCTCTGTTGGAAGAGGCAAAGGCAGAAATAAGCTGGTGGATAAGACACATGGAAGCCTGGAACAGCAGAGACATTTTCGGTTCTGGACCAGATATGGTCATCAAATCTGATGCTAGCATGTGGGGCCAGATGTGGAGATATCTGGTGGGAGGTGGGCACAACGCGAACTGGAGTTGCCCAACAATTGCCTGGAACTTCTAGCAGTATCATTCATTATATATACTATTGTCCAAAAAGAAAAACGGATGCATCTGTTGAGAATGGACAACATCCCGGCGGTCTGACATATAAACAAGCTGGGTGGAACCATTTCCCAGATGCTGTTGCAGATTGCCAAGGAGTTTTGCCATTTCCCCTGAAACACAAAATATTAGCGATTGCTGTGTACATTCTGGCCAAAGCAGTGTCATTGCGGACTGGAACTCCAGATTCCTTATAGACCTGCACTCTTGGAACCTTACCTCCTAGTTCTCCAAGAAGTTCAGAGATTACTGGGGCTTTGCAAGGTAGATTTATTTGCATCCACACTGAACAGCCAGTTGGAAGATTTCTACAGCTGGAGGCCGGATCCAGCCAGAAAGGCGATAGATGCCTTCTTTCAGGACTGATCAACCGAGATAAATTATGCATTCCTTTAATTTTCGATGATCGCTAGAGTGCCCGCTCAAGCAAGACAACAGAGGGAAAGTTGGTATCAACCAAGGGCCTCTGCAATGACCAGCCAATTTGCATTTGTTTATGAAACAATTATTGGTGAAACTGACCAGGCTGCTGTGTTTGGTTTCCTGCAGAAGGGTTTCTGGCATGAGGGCCTTGGATTTAGCCAGTAGAGTATACTCCCTTGAAGGAGTGCCATTTTCCATCTCAAGACACATTGAAACTTTTTCTTGAGCCATTGATTTGAGGCTCATTCCCCCACAAATGCTATGGCCTCAAAGGCTTACATGTTGGGTTCCAGGTTGGAAGATATACTATAAGAGCATCGGATTGGTCACCTGGTTCTACTTTCATACAATTCTAGTATAAACCTATGGACATGTAGATGCAACTGTACTGGCAAGCTCTAAACAAGTATAACCGAAGCCTCCAGTCCTGACATAGAAAACAAAAATCTAGCTTTCGCAACAATAATTTTTGATTCTGTTAAAGACACAGAGATGAGGATTATCCCGCCCAAACACTGATTGTAATGATTTCTTATGATATCATGAGCATGAAATTAAGTTGTGGTATATTATTATTTCCTATGATATCATGAGCATGAAATCATGTGGTGGTATAATGACAGTCATGTGAGATACATTTATTGTGTTTGTGAATATGTAGTTGCTCATGGAACGTTTTCATATGTATATTGTTGCTTCAGGTTTTGATAAAGAACAAGAGTGAAGAGCCATTCATCTGAAATGGAAAATCTGGAGTATGATAGTGACGTTCCATTTCAACTGATTGACTTGGATGGCTACAAGGAATAAACTTTGCTATTTGTTGGATGTTCGGACTTTGTTGCTTCACAAGCAAAAAGGCAGAAAGATGATGTCTCTCAGTTTTGATGGTTTGCAGCAACAGTGGTTGGTGGGCATAAGATGGGGGTGTGGTCATGCGTTCATGAGGATGATGGGATTTGTAGTTGTTTAAAGTTCTTTATTTTGTACATGATGGCTGCTGTTTTATGTCAGTAAAGAAAGAAGCATAATGCTCGTATCCATGTCCTTAATAAAATTGAAAATTGTTGTTGCGAAAGCTAGAAACCTTTTTATTCACACTTTAACCAAGAGATGATTTTCCTACTCTACTTTCCCCCACAGTACCACCCCACACACTTCTCTCTCCAGTCTGTATCTTTCAATTTTCAATTCTCCTTGACTTTTTAAAACCTCTGTAAAATCCTTGCATGAGCTTAGGCTTAGGAAAGGAGGTCTAACACTCCCCTGAAAATGTGATCTCTCATATGCAAAAACTGTGGATTTAGAAGGAATGTCAGACCCCAACATGGATTTGATTCAGGGTGGTGCTACAAACCACTTAGTCTTAATGCGGTCGGTGAATCCAAAAACATATATGAATCACAGCATTAGCAAACTGTGGCACTTAGCTCAGCAAAAACAGACAGGAATGTGCTCAGACTTGGTTTGTGAATGATTTACAAGAGCTTTTCTTCTAAAGGAGAGACAAAAAGACTTTCTTATGTACACCATCCCAAGTACTGCATTATGTGCTTCTCACCAAGTAAAAAAAAAAACACGTATTAGCAAAGCCAATGGGTCTATAATCGGTTGTCATTCTTACGGCTTTTCAGTGCTTGTTTTTTCATGTTTTATGAAAGAAAATATAGTTGAAGAAGCTGTTGGGCCCTCATCAATCTAAAGAAAAAAATATTGTCTAAAAACAAACATTTTGGCCTAAAAAATTACATTACCATAGTAGTCAATGACACAGAAGGGAAATATTTTGTGTCTAGATAGGCTCCTTGTGAAAGGGAAGAAAGCCATCACTCACCAAGAAGTTAGCCAATGGTTCAAATGGGCTGACCGAATGCCCCAGGCTATGCTGTTCGCGGCTGAAGAAAATATGAATGACAAAGTAACAGACTAATGGGAGAAGAGGGCTGAATGAACACCCTTATGAGAAACTAAATACATATAATTTTAGTAAAATCAAAAGGTCTCCGCAGAACAGAGTTCAAATCGCACTTTCAAACTGAAAGAGCCCATTATTTTTTTTAAATGTACCAGCTACGAGGGAGGGTGCAATCTATTTGCGTCCAGCAGGTGTGCTGAAGATGGGCTGTGAACAAAGTACCAACTTGATATACTTGTTTTTTTGCTGGACATCTGTTTATTAAAAAATGTGTTCATAAAACAAAAGGAAGTAAAACATATGACACTGATAGCCTCAAGAGGCAACATTAACACTACTACACAATATCATAAAAGTAGTCAATAAGTGAGGAACTAAACAAAAAACAAGCAAGTCTGCAGGTTTATATAGTGTTCAGAAAAGAATACATATAAAGTGTGGTCTCCATTGCTGTGCCTTCAAAAGAGTAGCGAGTACCAAAATAGAGAAACCGAGTGGCTTGAAAGATTGGAAGGAAGGGTTGCCTGACCACCAAAGCGTAAATAAGATAAGAAGCTCAGTGAAAAGGAGGAGTCTCAGACAAGGAGATGCCAAGGGAGGGAGAAGAGGTATCTGGTGTGTCGAAAGGCCTAGGGGGCAACGTTCCTGTGTCAAGCTATGTCAGTGGAACGTCTAGTAAAAGAGTTGAAGTGCCCTGAGCCTGCGAGAGAATTCCAAGCGGGTGAAATAACTGATCATTGGTTGCCAAAAACTAATTTAGTATTGGTATGTGCTATCTTGTGGGAAAGGAGCTCAATGACATGCCAAAGGCACGGGAAACACTGAGCAATAGGGGGACAGAAGTTTTTTTACCAATGCCGGGGCACGAGTTGTTTGGCGGCAGCCAGCATATGACTAATAAGGCACTAGCCGTTATGAGTTATCACCTCTAGTCGCAGAGGGTGAATGCCCAGGATGACCACACTGTAGGAATCGGGGAGTGGGAAACTCACTGTGCCTTTGATATGGCTAAGGATTTCCTTCCATTAGGTCGTGATTAAGGCACATAACCACCACATGTGGTGAAAGTCCCCAGGGGATATACTTGTTTTTGAGTATTATACTTTGATTGTACGTAGTTGAAAAACCTCAGATGTTATTGCTATGGTGCATAGAATAGGATTTAGAAAGAGAATGAAGAACAAGTTACTTACCTTCTGTAGCAATTCATCTGGTGAGACATATTCTAGTTATAGATTCCTTACCTTAGAATTTCCCCCAGGCGTCAGATTGGATCTGGAGATTTTTCTCCGAGCAGTACCCTTGTGCGCTGTCAGATGGCGTTGGTCGACTCCATGTGAGTCATTGGCGTTGTGGTCGCCATGATGATGTCTCTGTCGTATATAGGCGTCAACCCGATGTGCTGAATCAGTTTTTTTTTTTTTACGATAGTAGCATGGAGCCATGAAGAACACTGAGAATGGTGCGCTAGAACTAGGGCCCTGAAAAGGGAATCCCTGTCCCTAGAAATCAGTTCACAGTGAGGGGAGGATGGGCAGGTCGGTAAGGAATCTGCAACTAGAATTTGGGGGTCATTACAACCCTGGCAGTCTTTGACTGCCAAGGTTGTTTTGGCGGATTTCACCACCAACAGGTTGGCGGTGAAATCCTGCGGATTTCGCACCACCGGGACTGGCGGTATCCCGCCACTTTTGTCCCAGCAGGAGTAATCCGCCAGGGCAGCACTGCTTGCAGCGCTGCCAGGGGATTACGAGTCCCCCTCCCACCAGCCTTTTCAGGGCGGTTTGCACCGCCATGAAAAGACTGACAGAAAGGGAAGTCGCGGGCCCCTGGGGGACCCTGCACTGCCCATGCCACTGGCATGGGCCGTTCAGGAGCCCCCTGCCACGGCCCGTGCAGCTTTTCACTGTCTGCTGTGCAGACAGTAAAAAGCGCGACGGGCGCAACTGCACCCGTCGCACAGCCGCAACACTGCCGGCTCCATTTGGAGCCGGCTCCTGTATTGCGCCCAAGATCCCCGCTGGGCCGGCAGCCGTAAACCAGGTTTCCGCCCGCCGGCCCAGCGGGGATCTCATAATGCCTGTGGCGCGAGTGTGGCTGCATTGGCAGCCGCCAGGCGGTCAGACCTTGCCGCCCGCCAAGGTCGTAATGAGGGTCTATGTCTCTACCAGATAAATAATTACTGAAGGTAAGTAACTTGTTCATCTTCTAGAGACTTCTAGTTGCAGATTCCTTACCTTAGAAAAGCTATCCAAGCAATACCATCCTTGGCGGTGGGCTGCGAACCAGGATCATATAGAAAGTCCTGCAGGACCGAACGGCCAAAGTAGCTGTCTCTGCGGAGCTGACTGCCCAGATAGTAATGTTTAGTGGTCGTGCATCTCCAGAAGGGTGGGTAGTGGCTCCTGCCCCAACCGGACACTCCAACTGGAACTGGACTTCGTCTCCTTCATTTGCAGGTCCTCTTCTGAATGGATCCATCTTCTGTTTCTTGCAGTTTTGCTTGGGTCTTGCACAGTCTTTTTCCGTTTCTCTGTGGGTTTGGGAAAAAACAGGTACTTACCTTTTCTCTGCTGGTCGCTGGAGGGCACTTAGGTACTTACCATTTAGGGTTCCTAGTTCCTCTAGCTCCCCTCTACAGATTCCACTTAGCTGGGTGGTGGGTCCGTCATTCGCATTTCCATTTTTTTAGCATATGACTTAGTCTCTCCCTAGGGTCTCTATTACTACTATCATTTCACTGTTTTCTATGCCCATTCCTGATTACTAAGGTGTATATATTAGTGTGTTTACTCACCTGCTAGTAGAATAGTGCCTATAGAGTATTTTAGTATTTGTGTCACTAAAATAAAGTACCTTTATTTTTGTAACACTGTGTGGTTCTTTCATGTGTGTAAGTGATGTGTGACTATAAGTGGTATTGCATGAACTTTGCATGTCTCCTAGATAAGTGTTGGCTGCTCATCCACAGCTACCTCTAGAGAGCCTGGCTTCCTAGACACTGACTACACCTCACTAATCGGGGATACCTGGACCTGGTATAAGGTGACAACACCATAGGTGCTCACCACACACCAGGCAAGCTTCCTACACCACTGCAGACCCCGCAAACGCCATCTGGCATGTGTCACCAGCAGGATACAGGAGGCCATGAGGCCCAGCAGCCTCAGTCATTCTCACCGAAATCCAGGATAGAGGCTGAAACATTGGAATCATAAGCTGAATATCCTGGATTCGCTTTTCGGGAGGATAGGCCCAAAACTGCACTGTGTCCAGAACAGCTCCAATAAAAGGGAGTGTCTGAGAATGAGTCAGGTGTGACTTTGGCATGTTTACAGTGGACCCCAGCGAGTGCAGAAGGTTCACCGTAGCCTGAATGTGGGATACGACTTTCTGGGATGTGTTCACCTTCAACAGCCATTCGTCGATGTAGGGGAAGACTGAAACCCCTAACCTGTTCAGATGAGCTGCAACCACCGCCATCAATCTTGTGAACACCCGCAGGGGGCGGGTTAGGCAGAAGGGGAGCATGGTATATTGAAAGTGCTGGTGACCTACCCCGAATTGCAAGTAGCGGCTGTGGGCAGGCAATATGGGTATATGGAAGTAAGCATCCTGCAAATCCAACGCTACCATCAAGTCTCCTGGGTCCAAGGCAGACAGGACCTTAACCAGAGCGAGCATTTTGTTTTTCTTCATGAGGAAGAGCTTGAGGGCCCGAAGGTCTAGGAAAGGACGTAGGCCTTGTCCTTTTTGGGCCCCAGAAAGCAGCGGGAATAACAACCACAACCTACTTCTTGCGCAGGGACCCTCTCTGTGGCTCCCTTGGACAAGAAAGCTGCGACTTCCTCGCGGGGAAATGTCAGATGATCCTACGGTAAGCGTCTGCAAGATTTGGGCATGGCCGAAAGGGCAGTCTCAAAGGGGAGGAAGTAGCCCCATTGGACTATTTGCAAAAACCCACCTATCCGTCGTGATGGATTCCCGGTGGGGCAGGTGATGGCGGATCCTGCCCCCAACTGGGCAGACTTCTGGTTCCCTGTCCCACGAGCCCAAGGGATGCCATGTCCCCGGCCACGCAGTGGCTGAGTAGCATGTGCAGATCGGTAGCTGGCAGGGAAAGGACGCGACAGGGAGCCCCTTCCGTGACCACAAAAGGGGAAAAAAGTGGACTGTGTTGGGCGAGGGGCAGCCACAAGGCCAAGGGACCGAGCCATAGCCCGGGACTCCTTGAACTTCGAGCGCCGACTGCACTGTGTCTCCGAAGAGACAGTTACCATCGAAGGGCATGTTCATGAGAGACTTTTTTTCCCCGGAAAAACCAGACAACCTCAACGAGGCGTGACTGGAGGAAGAAAATATTTTCTTCTCAAGTTGATCCAGTCTTTTTGATTCCCTATCAGGAAAGCGGAGGTGAATGCGCAAAGGAAGAAGAAGCCTGGATGACAAGGCTCTCAGACGTGGGGTGCAGATCAGGAATTTAGGGTTGTTTGAGGTGAGCTGATGGCTGCGGGCAGTTGTCCTATTCACAGGGGCCACTGTGCTGGGTCTGGACCAAGTACCCAGAAAGACATCAGTGAGGACTTCCTTAAATGGAAGGAGAGGCTCCGAAGTGGAAGCCCCAGACTTAAGCACCTCTGTCAGGAGGTTAGTCCTGACTGCAAAGAAGGAAGCTAAAGGCCAGGAACCTCAACCACCCTACTGATCACCATGGAGTAAGAAACTCCCTCTGCCGTAGCCACGGTAGGAGGAGAAAGTATGCCAGTGTCTGGAGAAGTATCCAGACCACTAGCCTCGCCCAATTCCTGTGCCCAGTCCAAGTGAGGTTTGTCTAGCTGATATTCCAAAGTGTCTAGCGTCTCCTCCAATCCTTCCCCATATTCGTACCCATAATAAAAAGGGTCAGAATCCAACCTGGGGTGAGAAGACCCCATCAAAGTCAGATCTGGTGTTGAGTGACACAGTTTTGGCTCCGGGTCATCAGGGATGAGGTCGATGTCTATTGTGGGTCCAACTGGCATCAAAATCACTAATGTCTTTGCTGGCGTCATCACAAATCTGACAACGAATCCGGAGGGGCCCTCAGTAGCCAGAGGCGAAGCCGCCAGCACAGAACCTGAGTGGCCCCTATTCAAACTCCCGGGTCCTAAAGATGCTACGGGGGGGGTTGGTCTGCCCAAAGATGAGGCTTATGGCCTCGTAAAAGTCCTTCAGCTGGGTAGGGGGGCTCTGGCTCTCTGGAAGTCAGGGAGGCACAGAGCGGACCCAGAAGTAGGCTCCACGGACAGAGGCCTAGAGCGTTGATGCTCTTCCCGCGTCGCATCAGCCAAGCAACGGGACGAAGTCAAAGAACGTTTGGCATTTGTCTACTTTTTTTTCTTGTGACCGAGTGTCCTGAAGATTTAGAATGGTCCGACGAAGAGTGGTGATGACTCTTCAAGCGATCTCGTGACCTTTCTCTTGAACGAGACCGGGAGCGATGTGGAGGCGAGCGCCAGGCCGACAAGAGCTTCAGGGACCACTCCCTCAAAGCCTTCGGGTTCAACCGGCACTCGGAGCACGACTTCGAGTCGTGGTCGCGTTCCAGACACCACAAACACACACGGTGCAGATCCGTCACCGACATCATTCGGTGACAGGAGTCACACAGTTTGAATGCGGTCTTCCGTGACATCCCTTGATGCACCAAAAAAGTCAACAATAACGACAGATATGTCAAAGCTAGTCAAAAAATAACTAAGGGTAGCTCTTCTCCGAATCTGCACGTGGCCTGAAAAGAAAAGAATTAACGTCAGCATGCTGGGGTGGTGCCTATCTACAACTGTGACATCATCCCGGTGACCACTTCGCCAACGATGCACATGAAGTCGACCGACGCAACCTGACGGCACGCGAAGGCAATGCTCGAAGAAAAATCTCCAGATTCAGTCTGACAGGGGGAAATTCTAAGGTAGGGAGATTTGCGAGCAGTACCCCTGCAAGCTGTCAGGTGCCGCTGGTCAGCTCCACGTCCATTGTCTGTATCGTCCGCGCTGGATATGACATCACAATTGCTATGTAGGTGCCACCCTGGTGCAGTGACGTCAGTTCCTTTTCATGACTTTCCACACCAGAAGCCGTAAAGAAACTGATTACTGGTGCGTCAAAACCAAGGCTCTGAAAGGGGAGTCCCTGCCCCTAGAAATCAGTACATAGTGGGGAGGATAGGTGAGTCGGTAAGGAATCTGAAACTAGATATTGTCTTTAAAAGTTACCGAAGGTAAGTAACTAGTCCATCTGATAGACATCTAGTTGCAGATTCCTTACCACTGAATAGATACCCAAGCAATACCATCCCCAGAGGTGGGTCTGCAAAGCAAGTTAATACTAGAAAGTCCTGCAGGACTGAATGGGCAAAGTGCCCATCCGTATGGACCGACTGTCCAGGCAGTAGTGTTTGGTGAACCTGTGAAGATACCCTTGTTGCTGCCTGACAGATGTCAAGGACTGGAACTCCGAGTGCTAACACAGTGATCGCAGCTTCAACTCAGGTAGAATGAGATCGCAAACCCTAAAGGGGTTCCTTCTTGGCCAGTGCGTAGCAGATCTCAATGCAGAGAACAATCTGCTTCTGCACTGCCCAAACTTTCTTCACACCCGCATAACCGACAGAGTTGATCATCCACCTGGAACTCTTTTGTACAATGAGGATAGAACGACAACACTCTTTTTGAGTCCAGGCAGTGGGGTTTCTCCTCTTACAAAGATGTGGGTGTGTGTAAAAAGTAGGCAAAGTGATGGATTGGCCTACCTGAAAGGGCGCAACCACTTTTGGCAGAAAGGAAGCCGTAGTGCAAAGTACCACTTTTCGGGATAGATGGAAAAGTAAAGCAGCTTAGATGACAGTGTCTGCAGCTCACTCATCCTGCGGGCAGATGTAACCTTTGAGGAATAAAAGAAGGGTGATTAGGCAACCTCCAAAAAACAGAAACACCAGACAAATAACCTTTATGAGTGCCCATAGTAGAGCCCTGCTGGGCCAGGAAAAGAATAAACAACAGGACCGCAGAGGGAGGGGCAGAAAGGGGGTCGACAGACTTGTCTGTGCACCATGTCACAAATGTCTTCCAATGACAGGCATATACCATTTTGGTGAAGGGACGGTTGGCTGCCAAGATCACACTATGACATGACCAAATCCACTCACCTGAAATCCATGTTCCGTGGGAGCAAAGAGATAAAACCCTCACCCCTAAACACTATTCTCTTGTATCTGAAATGAACAGGGAACAAGCGAATAGCCTCCGGGGGGAGGGATAGGAAATAGGGAATTAGGAAGGGAAGAGAAACAAGACACTGGTTCTCAAAGGAGCATCACTATTGTTCTTCGAATTTTGCCTCACTTCTGGATACAGGATCTTTTGTTTTTAAAAATAAAAGAGCAACAAATATTTCCTGAGTCTTTTCAGTAAAATACGATAAGCATTTGCCCATTAATTTGAACTATCACAATATCTTTTAACAGAGACCTCAATAATAGTCGTCCCTCGATTGGACAATCATTAGAAACCTTTCATAATTCAAAGCAATGTTATACATCAAATCTAGAGATCAGACTCTTGCCATTAACTGTCACACCATGGTTAACTTCCAAACTAACTGCCTAGGAGGCTACAGCCAAACAAGATATCGAGCGATGCCTTTGAAAGTTCACAGCACTTAACTTCAATGTTGCGAGGTAAATCACTTTGTCTTTGTTGCGCGTTTCTCAGCATCGAAGACTGTCTGTAACAATATATCAAAAGGTCACTAACCTCAGAAGGTTGAAAGCGGGGAGATGAGCGGGGAATTACTCACGGACTGGCTTCTCCAGGAAAGTTGCGATTGTTTGCAGGAAGGCAGAAACGACTTTGAAAATCCTCCCGTCGTTGAGAAATGTGTCCGCTCCAGAGCAGAACACTCCGACAATGCTTTGCACGGAAAGGATGACTTCCTACAGAAACACGGAAATCCAGCTGCACCTGGGAAGCCTGACAGGGTGGGGAAATCTCGAAGCCTAGCATAGAAAACTCATTGGCAGTTCTGTTTATAGAGTGGTGTGCAACGTAAGTCACCAAGCATGTTGTCAGTCTAATGATTCATATAACAGAATACAATGTTTCAAGAAACAGTTCTGTACACAAAGTCACAACTGGAACAACTTGTGCTTTTATGAATATAAACAGACATGCAGTGCTTTTTTCGGTCTCCAGACGGGAGATAATTTCCCTTACAGGTTATAGGGAAACGCTGTAAACATATTAATGACATGTTTCATCAATTTCCATACCTAATGATTTATTTTGTAAGGATGTATCCAGAAGTGTGTGTGCGCAAGCATGAGTCCTAACACGCTGCTGCAACAGAAGATCCTCCCGAAGGAGCAGTCTGATAGGAGGACAGATGGACATGCTTAGCTGCTCAGGATTCCAGACTCTCTGTGTCTAGTCTGGAGCCACAAGGATTAGTTGGGCCTAGTCGTTCTTGATCTTCTTGAAAACTCAAGATGAAAACCGTCTCCAAGCGATTGCCACCTTGGAAACTCCAATGCGCAAAACTGCTGACATTGCGGGTTCTCTGCAGAGGCAAACAGATCTAACCAAAGCTCTCCATTTTACTGAAAAAGAGACCCTCAGCCCTCGCTCCCTGGTCGTCCTTCGGGGTTTGTCTCAGTCTCTGTGCAGCATGCCTCCAGGCCACACCCTGTTCCTCTTTTTCTGGGGCACCATATTGCGCCTCTGAACCATGTTGGTGGAGTGCCGGCAGTCTTCACTTCTCATTGCAGAGAGGGGCACATCTCTTTGCTGGGGGCTCTCTTCCAATGCTCAGTCAGCTGACTGAAAACCCTTTTGATCAGGTATCATCAGGATAAATGGCCTCCCATAAGCTGCGGCTTGCCAGAGCTCAGCGGTTACATTGCTGTCTCCATGCTCCGCAAGTCACACCCCTAATTTGTGTGCTATTTTTAATCTTCACATGGGCTGAACCTATTTAACTCAGTTGACAGTGCCTCAGTCTCAGACGTTGAAGGCCTGGGTTCGAGTACAATAATACTCTTAGATGTATCTACTGTGATTAATAGTGCCAATTCTATTAATTGTTAATTGTGAACAGGTTTTGCTGCATCGTTTTTAGAGTCGAGCCTGTGAATGCATGCGCTAGCGCATACGTCTCGCTTGCAAGAATCTGTTATGTACAGCAAAGGCCTTGGAGCCTGCCTGTCGCTCACAATTTGATGGCTTGATTGACACTCTTCTTTACAGCCTCATAACTCGTCACTTCAGGCCTGCCATCATTTTCGTTCCTCTGTGCGGAGTGGGGACCAAGCACTGATTCAACTTAATCAGTGCGCTTCCACTGCTCCCGATGTGATCGAGGTACTATTTTGTTATTTTTAACTTCTAGTGCCCTACAAATAGAAGGCTTGTGACTGGCAAAAATGTGCCCAGCAGGACAAACAAAATTGCAACGTTTTATTTTTTTATAGCTAATATTCTTTTATTTTGCTAAGTCATCCTTTCTCACTTTTCACTCATGTTTTTTTTGTTTTTGCTAGTTGGCAATCTTGTCAAAAGATGAGGATTATCTAGTCGAAATTTTGGAAAGCAACATTGTTTATGTGTAATTTATGAAATGATACTTTAACACAATCATGCAGTTCTCCACAATCCACCCCAACTTCAATGTGCCCCACAATTCACCCCACACCAATCCACCCACTACAATGCAAACCACTCACCCTAATCCCATCCACCCCACTCCACTCCACTCCACTCCACTCCACTCCAATCCTCCCAACCCAATCTGCCCTACTCCAATTTGTCCCACTCCAATTCAAAACAATCTGCCCCGCCCCACTCCAAAACAATCTGCCCCACTCCAATCCAAAACAATCTGTGCCACTCCAAAACAAAATGCATACACTCCCATCTGGCCCACTGCAATCTGCTGCACTTCAATCCAAAACAATCTGCCCCACTCCAATATGCCCCACTGCAATCCAAAACATTGGCCCTACTCCAGTCCACCTCACTCCTATCTGCCTTACTCCAATACATAAACAATATGCCTCATTCCAATCCAATCCACTACACTCCATCACAATTCACCCCACTTCAATCTACCTCACTCTCATCCACCCCACTCCCACCCAATCCACCCTAATACAATCTACCACTCCAGCCTGCCCCACTCTGATCCAAAGTAATCTGTCCCACTCCAATCTACCCACTTCAATCCAAAACAATCTACCCCACTTGAATCTGCCCCACTTTAATCCAAAACAATCTGCCCCACTAAAATCCAAAACAATTTGCTTCACTCCAATCTAAAACAATCTGCCCCACCCCATGCCCAAACAACCCACTCCAACCCAAACCAATCTACCCTAATCCAATCCACGCCACTCAATCCCAGTTCCTCCCAATTCATCCCTCTCCAATCCACCACAATCCACCCCTCCACAATCCAGTCCATCCCAACCCACTCCAATCCAATCCAACCAGTCCTACGCAGTCCAACCCACTCCAATCCCACCTGCCCTACTCCAATCCCACCTGCCCTACTGAAATCCAACCCACCCCACTCCAATCAAGTCCACCACTACCCAATCCAATCCATACAACCCCAATTCATCTCACTCCAATACAATCCACATTAATCCACCCTACTCAATCCAATCCACCCCACTCCAAACCACCTTAATCTACCCCCACTTTAATCCAGCCCTCCTCCAATCAATCCACCCCACACTAATCCAGTCCACCCACTACAATCCACTCCCAGTCCAACCCACCATAATCCACTCCAATCAACTCCACCCCAATCCACCATAATCCAATCCACCCCACCATAATCCAATTCACCCCACTTAATCCAATCCTCCCTAATCCACCCCACTCAATCCAATCCTCTCCACCCCAATCTGATACACCCTCAATCCGATCCACCCCAATCCAATCCACCTCACCCCCCTCCAATTCACCCCTTCAATCCACCCCACCTCAATTAATGCCGCCCCATTTCAATCCAGTACACCCCACTCTACTCCAATCCACCCTACTCTAACCTAATCCATCCAAACCCATCCCAGTCCACTGCACTCCAATCCATCCAGCCTATCCTACCCCACTCCAGTCCACTCCACTCCAATCCAACCCACCCCTCTCGAATACAATTAATCCACCCCTCTCAAATCCAATTATTCCACCCCACCGCACTCATATCCACCCCACCTCAATACAATCCACCCCAATCCAATCTAACACACCTCAACCCAATCCATCCCGCCCCAATCCAATCCATCCCACTGCAGCACACCACGATCCAATCCACCCCGATCCCTCGCATCCCATTTCAATCTACCCCACTCACTCCAAACTACCACACTCTACTTGAATCCACCCACTATCCCAACTCAATCCACCCCACTCCAATCCATCCAGCCCACCCCAATCTACCCCACTGCACTCCAATCCACCCCACCTCTATCATTCCAGTCCAAACAACCCACCTCAATCCAATCTAATCCACCCTACTCAAATCCACTCCAATTCCATCCACCTCACCCCATTTCAATCCACCCCACTCTTCCACAATCCAGTCCACCCCACTCTACTCCAACCCAACCCACCCCACCCCACTACCTCAATCCACTCACCCCATTCCATCACACTCTACGACACTCTGCCACTAAACCTCTGAAATCTACTCCCTCTATGACACTATAGTCCACCAACTCCACTCTACGACAATTCAACAGATCTACTATGACACTCTACTCCCCCACCCAACTCTGGCACTACACGCCACTACGTTTTACCCATGCTGAACAGCAGCTACACACACTGGTGTATAACATGGCAAACACACAGCCAACGCCAATAGCTCTTGTATATGCGAGACCTATTGGCTTTGTCAATGCTTGTTAATTTTGACACCAAGGCATTTTGAAAAAAGCTACTTTGATTCAAACTGTGAATTAATTGTTCTGTGCGTACTGAGCCCGTTTTTTGAGTCAGTGAAACTCAAATATCCTGCTACCAAAACAAATCGAGCAAGGCTAATGGGAAGGATGCAGAAATGGTCCTTGTTATGGGCCGCTTGAACTCTATAGAGGGGTTGCTGGTCCTCTTGCAGCCCACATTACGGTGGGGATGCAGGGGAATTACAGAGCAGCCTAGTGAGCAAGTATTCTCACACAACCATTCTTAATTCAAACTACCCTGATGAAAAGCCAGTATTCCCTCCCACACCCAATGTAACAAAGAAAAGTGGCGTTATAGGGGGGTTAAAGATGTCTATGGGGCCCACCACAACAGCAGCAATAATGGGTCTGCTTGTCAACACAGGTGGGGGTGGTCAATCTAGCTCTGGTCCAGTAATTGTAACTGAGGAGCACGCAGCTGGGCCTGCTTGATGCACGGGGGTAAGGAGGCGCAAAGTGGGGCCAACAATAGGGATCTGGTGGAGAGTTTGGCTCGGGTACTGCCATGACTTTCAAAACAGGGGGCGAATGGGGTTAACCTTGTGTATAATGAAAGGAAATCCATAGCTGCTGCAAAAAGACCGACTTGCCATCATCAGAGAAGCAACAGAACAAAGCATCAGTGTCATTTCCCCCAACCCTATATTCACCCCCAACAGCAGCAACAAGGTTGTTATAACTACACCACCCATGCTGCTTGCAGTCCTCACTGGTTGCTGCAGGGGATAAAGACAAAAGAAGTGAAGGGGGCAAGAGTTATGGATCATGACCTAGTTTTGGCTCCTAGGGATCACCTTAGATTACACTTAATCAAGGAAGTAAAAGAAAAGATTATGAAAGGGAGTTACGTCGATAATTTTGAATTGGTCATTGAGAAATAAGTCGTAAACTAAGGTCTCAAGAGAGTTTAAGGAAATGTTCCCACATGCAAAAGAAACCCAAGATTGAGTAAACATTCATAAACTGCTTAAAGACTTTCACAATTTACCAATCTGTTGTGTTCGATAAATGGCCTGCAATGAACCTCCAGGTGGCCATTAACCAGATCACTTGTGCAGTTGAAGAATTTTGTGGGACTTTACTAGAAAGGTAAGGCCTTGAGGTTAAAAAAGGCAGCACATCCTAGCATGCTTGGATCAAAAGGATTAATTGTTAGGTTGCTTTATGCTGAAGAAACTAGAAAGTATCATCCAGCCATTTTGGTCCACAACACCAGTCGGGGTAAGAAAGGCACATGTTGGCCTTTCAATACGAAAACTTGTAGCCAGCCATTGTTGCGATTCAATCTTAACTGCTCATTCTGTGGGAACGCCAGGCACCCCGAAATCAAATAGTTCAAGGAATCAAGACATAAGGGGAGACAGAGTAGGTTGCAACATGAATTGGTTGTTTGGGGCTCCTTTTCTTGCCTCATTACAGGCTTTAACTCCTTGACTAAATGCATATTCTAAACTAGATATCCCCAGACAACTATGCTGTTGTTTCCACCATAGTATCAGAAAACCATCAGCCGGGGTCCATGAGTACAGATTTCACAAGAATCTTTATTATTCAACAAAGAATTTTCCTGCAAGAAGTTCGAGAATGAAAACGGTTTAGATACAGTTGCAGTTCCTTTCAAGGTGACTCCGTTCAATGATTTTGTATGCTCACCCTCAGAGTTGGCTCCCAAGAATGATGGTGACAAACTCAGGCTAATTTACAACTTCTTTGCCCAAAAAGGTAACTCAGCTAATGATGGTAATGAGCCGGCACCGTGTTAAGTAAAATATGCTTCTTTGGATCAGGCATTACCAAAGTTGAGGTCTATAGGTAAAAGAGCCCTTATGGGGTGGAGGGGGGCGCGTGGTCAGGCCGCGGAAAGAATGGCCGCCTGAAGCTGGTGCTCTGTAGGGCAGGCCATGCCAGCGGGTGATGGAGGGAGTGGAGACCCACTGAGAGGGCTTTACCACCCTCAGCACACTCCCCAGGCCGGTCGGGCCGAAGCGGTCCCAGAACCACAACGTGTTTTCGAGCCTGTAGCCCTGAGGAGATCCGCAGTCTAATTTCAAAGGGCAGCTGGGTGCGGTTGCACGCGTTTTAGGCCGAGGACCGGCCCCGCGTGCAGCTGTTGTTAAACGCTACAGGCCCCCCCGCCGGGACAGTCTCTCCCAATGCTTCTCCCCTCCACCCCTTATAGATCGAGGACTGGCAAGAGGGGAGAGAATGTTGGTTGCCCCCCCGCCTGAGGCCATTGGATGGCTCCATTGGACCACAACGGACGGCCTACTTGAGGTGAGAGGGACACATAGGCAGCCCAATACAATATTGGGGACGACGAGGTGCAGACACCCCACTTTGTAATTGTGGGCAGGGGGGTGCCCAAGAACTATCAGGGATTAATTCTCTCTAAGGCCCTAGTAGTAGTAGCCCGCATAGCCCTACTACCGGACGTCAGCCCAACATTCCCGGGGGCCCGACGTTGAAGTGAAGCATGAAAGGTCCTAGAAGATGACAGAAGTGCAGATATCTAGGACAGAAGCGTCCATACGCCAGAATCCCATGACGTCACAAGGCCCGAAGAGCGGGTGCACCTAGTTGGAGCATTCGGGCGCCCTGGGCTACCCTCCCCAGTTTGATTACAGCCCGCCATCCCTCACTCCCTGTTGGGGAGTGCTTGTCTCTGCCATACACTTCAAGGGCCAGATTCTGGTTCACTTGTGACCCCCATCCACCTCCTCAAATCATATTGTGCCATTCATTGCGATAAGACTGCAGATTACGGAGCTGTGACAGGATCCTATGAGAGTGGACTGCTATATATATATATAGGATATCGCCCCTTCAGCAGAACAGACCCAGACCCTAATGTGCAGGGGTGAACCCTGAGACTTGGGTTATATCCCCGTGACTCGCAGCTCTGTGTGGAGACGCAGAAGGTCATATCAGCTTGCCGTTCCACTGCTCGTTATCGAAGAGGTGCCCCGGGGGCCACCTGGTTCTCCTCCTGCTAGGAGATGCCCAACGATAAGACAGCGGGGAAACACACCCGTCAACTACTGTTTTCAGAAGCTATCTCCCAACCTCGCCCCATGGCCTCACCTGCAGCCCCTGTGGCCTTTGGCACCACGCCCTCCACCAATGATGCACATTCAGACAATGCCAAGGGGCGCATACTACAGGACAATGCAGCAGTGGGCCGCTGCCTGGAAGCCATCTACTCAAAGATCAGAGACCTCTCCATGGCATCTCACTCAATACATTCAGACATTGCCAGCTATCATGATAAGGTCATGAACCTCAACCACTGTCTCACAGAAGTCGAAAGCCAACTTGCAGTGCTCCCGTTGCGCGATTCAGAGTAACAGTTCTTCCATGCTAAACTTACGGACCTGGAGGACAGGAGCCAAAGAGACAATGTTAGTTTTTTTCAGTATTCCGGAACGCATAGAGAGCACAGACGTAAGAGCGTATCTCAAGGATCTTCTACTGGAGCTCACAGGCCTTACCTTCTCCCCAGCCTTGGAGTTCCAATGCGTCCACAGTATTGGCCCCATCCATAAAGTACTCTGGAAAGCCCCTCCCCATCCTCGCTTGTTCCCGACGGCTCAAGCAGGCACGCCAGGTCATTACGGCAGCAAGGGCACATGGCCCATATAGGATAGAAGGGTCTGATGTTCGAATGGCCGCAGACTTCTCCCACGAAACCAACGAGAAGAGGCGAGGGTTCCTGGCCCTCCACCTGCAGCTAAGAGACATGAATATCAAATTTGGCCTCTTCAAACCAGCTCGCATGTGGATTACACAAGATGGCAGATCTTTGAACCGGCAGCCCTCAGTTCCTTCTTGACTACTATTGCCACACAACCCATGGACAATACCTCCACGTCTATGCAGCCAAACTCTTCCTCTTTAGAAGGACCTTCTACGCACTCAGACCCCGATAAGCGTGAGGTCCATTCGGCGAAGCAGAAACGGGGAAGGACTTATGATCACACACAGAGATCCAAGGAAGGCAGAGAACACGCACTCCAAGCCGCGATTGCTCTTACTCAAGACCTTAACAGAGACCAATCCCAATCTCCCTTGAAACCACCACCCTCTGCTACCTGACTGTCCCATACACTGGGAGATAATCGTAACAGCAGAGATTCACTGTACAGCTGCTAAGGATGTACACTCGTCGGACGGCTAAGTACCCAACACTTCTTTACCTGCTGCTGTCACATATGCTATTGTCATAGATCTTGTTGTTGTTCTTCTCATTCTTGTTTATATGGTTGACACTAAGCGAGACTTTCACTGCCTATTCCTATATCCTGCCCATGAGGATCCTGCCTGTTGATTGGAGGGGTGGGAACTATGGGGTCCACCACTGCAACCGATTACGGGTTCTCCACTAGCTACTATGCTCTGTTACCTTCCTGGGGTACAACATGATCTGAGGGCATAGGGGGTACTTCTTCCCCCATGGACATGCAATTTCAGACAACTATGGACCCCTTTACACCCCTCCCCTAACTCTTCCGGATCCCTATGTTGTTCTGCCGCTTCAGATAACCATGGCTGCTCCCATGCGGGATGGCTCCTCACAGCCCTCTTCCTCTTCCCAGTTAGTGTTCCCATAACTCTCCCGAGGGTAGCTTCTGGGGTACACGCCTACCTTCAACGGGGACCCGGGCAGGGGTGTAGAGGAACTGCCCAATTCTAGAGCTGATGGCTTTGATGAGATGTTGAACCCATGATGACGAGTGGGCACATCTGGCATTCACGGTCCTCATCTGGGGGATACGGATGCCAGGACCATCCCTCCATTAAAAATACATCACTGGCCCCAGAGTTCCGTCACCTGAACCCCCTCCCCCCCCCAACCTATCCCCATGTTAGGCAGGTTTGGGGAATTCCTTGAGGAAGTACTCACTATTAGCCCCAACCTCTTTGGCCCCCCTATTGGAAATAGGCTGTCCCCCCCTCCCCCTCTTTCCTCCACAGTGCACGGCCCCCTCCCTCCATCATTGTCCCCTTTCCCTGCTGCCTCCCCCTTCACAACGCCCCCCAGCTATGGAGGCACGCACTGTTACATCCTCTTTACGTCGACAGCCCTAGCCCGCTTCTCACCTCCGTGCGTGAGCCTGGCTTGTGGGTCACACAAGTTTTGACCTGCAGTTCTACAGCACTTATATATTGCGAGGTGCTCATCTCGGCTCACAAAATATCACACTCACTTCCTTATATAGTAGCTGCATTCCTTCTCTTTTTTGTTCCTTTTCTCTATGCATCACTAGGCTCTTCTTCCCCCTTTCTATCCTATTCACCTTTATCTTTCTCATCACTTCCACATCCCACCCTTCCTGCCTCTCCCCTTTTCTTCCCACTCTTGATTTGGTCCCTTCTTTCCCTTACATCGACCAGGGGTTCCTACACACCCCACCAGCTCTCTCCTGTACTTTGACCTATCCCCTGCCTCCCCTTTGGTTCGTGTAGTTACCGGCCGCATCTGCTTAGCAAGGGATCACTGTGTGCAACAAAATACCTCGCCTGGCACTAGTATGGGATCTCCCCTTCCGCTCACAGTTCTCTCCTGGAACGTTCATGGTCTCACACTTCAAGAGAAAGGCGGTTCTATCATATCTGCAATCTAAGCGTGCAGATATTGCCCTATTGAAAGAAACACACCTTTCCCCACTGGAATCCGAGAAACTACGCAGAGACTGGGTGGGTCGAGTACTCTATAGCAGGATTGTGACAGCTCGGACCGGGGAACCCGGCACTGGCAGAAAAAGCAGCGTGGCAATCCTTCTACGCCGGTCCTTGCAGTCCAAAGTACGTAAGACATGGACCGATTTGGAAGGTTGGTATGTCCTTACCAAACGTAGAATAGGTACACATACTATATGTGTAGGAACCATCTATGCTACGGGCAACAAACGCCCCTTCTTTCTCTCTCTCAATCGTCTTAATAGAGATTGGGGCCTCGCAATATGTCCTGGGAGGTGACTGGAACCTGGCATGCAATGCGGAGCTCGATCGTATGGGCAGTCTGGGTGTGTTTAACAATGCGGATAGAGCCCTCTTCTGGGACATACACTCAGACCTGGGTTTGGCGGATCACTTGCGTCTTTCCCATTCGCTTGATCGCGAATACACCTACATCTCACCGATCCATGGTACACAATCTAGACTAGATTATTTCCTTATCACGCCCAACCTGGTCCAGCAGAGAAGGGACACCCAGATCCTTGCGGCGGCACTATCGGACCCCGGTGCTCGTGGCACTAGACCTGGGCTTAATTACCCCTGAACGCAAACCATGGCGTCTAACCACCTCACACTATCGTACTCCACAGGGGAAAAAGCAACTCAGCTCTCATGTACTAATTATCTGGCCGACAATAAAGGCTCAGTTCCGTCTCCACAGACCTTATGGGCAACAGCAAAAGCAACAATAAGGGGACAACTCATGAGGGACGATGCCACTGGCAACGCTCAGAGACGTTCCCATCAAAGAGCCTTGGAGGACCGAATAGCGTTGTGTACCCGTGAATATACCACGTCTCCGGCCTCCCCCACCCGCAGTAGTCTCGAACAGGCCTAAATGGAATTGAATGCCCTATATACCTCCAAGGCGGAATACGCTTTGCAGCGGATGAAAGGGCACCACTATGAGCACGGAGAGAAGGCAGGATGATAACTAGCAGCCCAACTCCGTCAACGGGAGGCAGCGCTGGCTATACCAGCTAGACGAGATTTTTGATGATACAATCCTTACTCACCCACAGGACATCGCTAATGCATTCAGTAGATTTTACCAGACCCTATATACTCATGAGATGGTAGAGGACCATGTGAAATTATCCGCATTCTTCAACAAGGCACGGGTTCCCAGACTTACAGAGGAAGGCAAGGCACTCCTAGAAGTAGAGATCAGCAAGCTGGAGACTGAGCAGGCTATAGCTAAACTCCCCTATCATAAGTCCCCAGGCAATGACGGGTTCCCGGCAGAATTTCACAAATGGACGGGAGAGAAGACTGTGGACTCCCTGTACGATGCCTATTGCGGTACGGATCGCAAAGGATCGCTGAACCCTATTTCCAGTAGGGCTTCTATAGCAGTCTTACCCAAACCTGGGAAAGTCCCTCTTTTATGTGGCAGCTACTGCCCCATCTCCCTCCTAAATGGGGATATAAAGATTCTGGCAGGTTTTCGGGCGACCTGTCTCAAGAAAGTGCTACCGTCCCTTATTCACCATACACAAGTGGGTTTCGTGCCTGGCCGCTCCTCCAGAAACCATCTCCGCACTCTCTGGCATGCCCTTGGACCGCCTGTAATTCTCGGGAGGAGGCCCTCCCCTAGTCTTTGATGCCAAAAAGGCATTCAATAGGATAGAATGGTGGTATCCCTTCAAAACCCTAAAACGGTTCGGGTTAGGGATTGGATTCATCACAAAGTCCACTTGCTATATGACACACCAACAGCACAAGTAAATTGTAGAGGATTCCTTTCTGATGTTTTCCCAGTTAGGAGAGTTACCCAACAGGGTTTCCCATTGTCCCCATTGCTATTTCTCTTAGCTGTGGAGCCATTAGCCGCTCTCATCGTAGATCCAACCTCATCTCTGGCGTACCCATCCCTGGCGGTTGCTCCACCATTTACCTATATATGCCATTGACATATTGTTGATGCTCACAGACCTCACCCGCTCCCTTCCAGCGCTCTGGACGATCCTAGTTGAATTTGAAGCACTATCAGGGTACAAAATAAATTGGGACAAAAGTGAGGTGCTCCCTATGTCTCATGTGACAGTCTGCTCTGCAGTACAGGACTTCCCGGTTCACTGGAAACAGTCCTGTCTTAAGTACCTTGGTATATTTATTAATAAGGGCCTGGAACGCATGGTGGCAGACAATCTAGACCCACTGCTCCTCAACATGAAGCGAGACTGACAAATGGTCCCACTTAGGCCTCTCTTTGTGGAGGAGGGTGCAGAGAGTCCGCATAGTGACCCTACCAGTTTCCATATGCTCTTGGAATGTTACCCTTACACATCCCTCTGCCTCTGCTTCGTGAGGTGGATAGACGAATATGGGCATTTGTATGGGGGTCAATGCGCCCCAGGTTATCCAAGACCACACTCTTAGCAAGTCGTGAGTGCGGAGGGTTGGGCCTACCCGCAATAGAACATTAAGCCCTAGCGTTACAGCTATCACAATTTATGTTCCTGCTCCAAGACGTCCCCAACCCACCATTGTGAGTCACAGTGGGACGTACGATTTCACACTCCCTGCCTGGCCTCAACATGCTCTACAGTGCGGGTGCTACCCTGCCCAGATCCACTAACCCCCATGCTCCAAGCCATGCTAAATTCCTGGAGAAGAGCACGCCACTTGTTATGAGTGGATCCAAGGATTCATGACCAGGCCCCCATCTGGGATAATGCAGGCTTGCTAATTGGGGGGGGGGGGGGGGGGGGGGGGGAGGGGATTGATCATCTGGGAGGCTTGGCGGATCAAAGACCTCTTACATGTTAGTCAACTTATGGCCAATGGGAATTTGGAACCATTTACAACCCTCCGGGAAGAATTTGCACTGCCCGACCATCATGGATGGCGCTTTCTTCAGCTCAAACACTGTCTCTATCGCTGCATGGGAGCTTGCCCGTGGGTGCTTCACTGCTCTCCAGTACTTCACTACCTTAAAACATGGGGCTCCTTTCTGGGAGTAGTATCAGGCATGCATAACACGATAAACCGTCATCTGTTCTCCTTGCCCCTATGGAAACGCTCAAAACCAAATGGCAGGCGTATCTACAACAGGCTCATGAGTTAGATGATTGGGTTGACCTACTAGAAGCAAGAGAACATAGTGCCCGTGAGGCCCGCCTGAAGTTCTGTCTCTTTAAAACGTTGCATGAATGGTACTGGACGCCCCAGAAACGTAGAGCCGCGGGGCTCCTACCCCATGCGACCTGTTGGTGTTGTCCCCACCCCAGATGGGACTTGATACATGTACTTACTAACTGCCCAATCATCCAACCTTACTGGAAGGCAGTGGGGACTACATTAAGGGAAGTTCTGCCATTACCACCCTCCCTTACCTGCCCCCTCCTCCTTTTGCATGATGCAGGTGAGCTGCAAATTATTTCTCACCTGCAATCACGTCTCCTGTACACTGGGCTAGCAACAGCAAAACTTTGCATCCTTAGACACTGGTGATACAACTCCCCCCTCCCATGAGCAATGCCTGGCAGCTATGTACCAAGCCGCCTTCCATGAGCAACTTATCTACAATTTACAAGACAAGGCATGTAATCCGCCAGACCTGGGCACCCTTTTTGAACGCCACAGAAGACGACTTGTCCGTGAGACCTTGTGCCTGGGGGTATGGACCCAACCTCCAACTCAGAAAGCGTTGGTTTCCCCCCGGTCCCCCACCCCTTCCACTAACCCTGAAAGCGCTCCCTACCCTTCCCCCCTCCTCTCCCACCATCATACTGTTCTTATACCCGGATCGTCCCGCTCACTCCTCTCCCCTTCCATTCCCTTTCCTTCCTCTCCCTCCCCACCTTGGTCGGTGCTGGTGTTACTGTTATTTATGATATTCGTTCTATTGTTATGGTTAGTTTTGCTATACCGGCTATCATCAACCTCTTTCCCACTCTCACGGACCCATCTCTTGATCTCCCCCCCATCCCTTCTTTATTCTCTTTCTGTCCTTCCTAGGCATCTATTTTCCCTTCTTCCGGTCTTTTTTCCCCACCCTTTTTCTCATATGCTGCCTTCTCTCTCTTCCTATCAATGTCTTCAAGTCCTTTTAGCATGATCTGTAGCACCACACACATTATTGCCTACCTCCCCTCCAGTTCCCACACTAATGATACCCATTTACCCATATTCGCATCCTCCATATGGCCCTTCTCACATTGTGCCTCAAGGACTGGAGTTGGAGTCCCATCATCACTGACTGCCCATATATCTATCTAATCTCTTCTCAACCTCTCCTGCCATATTACTGCAGGTCTCAATACATAGACAATGCAGCAGTCGTAGTTTATATACCGCTCCATTACTAGGCTCTCCCCTCCCCTAGACTCTTTTTAAAAATTATCTGTTAGGGATATGGTTGAGTTTACAGATACCTACTTCTAGATGGTCTTTGCCGCTATACCTGATACCAAGATTGTAACTATTGTCTTATTCAATACTGTATGATGTTATTGTTGCTTGAATGTCTGATCTTGGGGACATTCTTTCCTGCTCATCTGTAGTTGGGAATGTATATCTTGGTGTAAGACTCTGCTGTATGTTTTCATGATTTCTCAAAGAATTGAAAAGCAAAAAAACAAACAAAAAAAACAAGGCAAGATGGACATCAAGTCTGCTTTTTGCATCCAGAGGACTTTCACCTTTTGGGGATTCAGTGGAGTTTCAGTTTGAGGGCAATTTGGTATTTGAAAAATGCATACCTAAGGAGTGTTCAGTGTCTTGCACCTATTTACAACATTTTGGCTCATTCCTGGAATGGGTTGGAGGCAAATCACTGGGACAAACATGGTCATACATTATCTAGACAATTTCTTGTTTTGGACCCAAAAAACACCAGGAGATTTGCAAACTCACTGGACTCATTTATAAAACTTGTGAACATGTTTCGGTGTACCGCTGGCAGCAGAAAAACTTCTGGCCTAGACGCATACCTAGTTGGGCAGTGTTGGTTATCACGGGGGAAGGTATACACCAGTGATTCTTAACACTTTGACGTCTTTAGACCCCAAATTGTATCATTACTGGAACCCCAGGGACCCCCACTGAGTCATTTGGGGAATCTGGGTATGTCCCACAGAGTCGCTACTGAAAGCCAGGGACCCTGGCCTAAACATTGTTGATGCTTTGAACCACAAAACAATACACAAAAAATACTGAAACCAGCATTCATCAAACGCATACACAAATGATAACACATTTTATTTAATTTACAAATATAAATAAAAATAACAAAAAAAATTCATTTTAATAGGAAGGTTGGAGCTTTTCTAAATTGAATTGCAGCCACACATCGTCCATACTGTATTCTGTTTGATGCACCTGCACTTCTCACACTAATGAATCTGAAGATACTGATTTATTAGCCCCCTAATTCATATTTCTTGACTTTTACAGTACGTTTTAAAATTTTCAATTCTACAATTAGCCATTTTATTTATATATATTTTAATAATCTGTTAATATTATTTAATTTTTTGAGCAGTCATGGACACCCTGAGGAGGCTTTGCATGCCAGAGGTGTCCCCGGACCACAGGTTGCAAACCATTGGTCCAGGTCCAAGACTCATTACAATCTTGTTAAAGACAAAAGGTGACACTGCTAAACTACTGATGTTAGTGGACCAACTTTATTTTATCTTGAGGATTATTCTGATCGGACAGCCCTTTTTCGAGTTAATCGCTCAGGCGATGCTAAGATTAAGAATAAAACACAGCAGAATTCGCCTATGCAGGATTTTAATATATGGTTGTCAATTTCTTGAGAACTTCAATGGAAGTAGTCAGGAGATTGGCCTTTTTACAGAAGCTGCTGCCAGTGCTGGTTTTGGTGTAATTCTAGGGGTTGAATGGCACGTTTAACCATGGCTGTAGCAGTGGTCTGAAAGTGTAACCTTCCTCAAGCGGCTTCCTAGGCTTGTGGCCTGGCAAATATGGTCAAGGCAATTTGCAGTCAATCGGTCATATTCTTGTCAGACAGCAGGTCTGTCTTTGAATTCATTAATTCACAGCATGGCAAGTGTAAGATGGTATTGAGACAGCTCAAAAAGATTGATTTGCTTGAAGAATAATGTTTGATTTAAAGCAAAGCATGCCCTAATGTTTTGAATAATGCGGCTGATACCCTATTTCATTTCATTTAAAGTTTCATGCATTCAGGTGCTTCCATACTAATGCAGTAGACAAGGCCACGCCCTTTACCAAACATCTATGGAAACTTGGTGTCCAGTTCTAACTGACCTTATTGTAGCCAGCTTAGCACCACACACAAAGGAGAGTTTATGATGGTGCATTTCATGCCTTTTCATTTGCAGCACCTTATGTTCAGGCTGACTGTTCATCACTTCAGTCTTGGGTGGGGTATTTCAAATATATGCAGCAAGTAGGCAGATTGGTAACATTCATGTACTGTCACATTACTGCCTTGGCTTTTTTCCTCAAGATGGCAAAGACCACAGACCGTTTACATTCATCATTCATTCCTCTTAAAGAAACCATTAGCCAAACTTGGAAAGTCTTTGTGCCCTTCCAATGGTATGTAGCCAAGACTAGGAGGCGATTTTATGCGCTGCGGCCTTCTAGATAGCATTCTATGGGGCTTTCAGGATTTCCGAGTTGATAGCCTGATCCAAAACTCATCTGCATGATGGTCTGTACATGACTCATTTGTCCTGCTGATCACCCTACTATTCTCAAAAATGGATCAGTCTAGAACAGACAAGCACGCAATATTGAAAAGACCAAGTGTGCACAGTGGGTTGTCTGGTGTCAGTCCTGAGATCTTTCATGCTCATACGGCCACACTGCCAAGCTACATCCACTCTGGTCCATTGTAACGGGATGCTGCTCACTAGGTTCCACTTCAGTATTATACAGGTCACTGAGGGCTACTGAGATAAACTATATAATTTGCAAATCACACTCTTTCAGGATTGGGGCTGCAACCTCAATGGTGGATTTTCGACTGGACTTGGTAAGAAGGATTGGGGAGTAGAAGACTGCTCTAAGCGTAACGTCTCCTTTAACCTTGTCTGGCAGCACTCACTCCGGGGGTTGGCCTGATCCTTCTAAGCCATCAGAAAGCAGTTGGCCCAAAGGGCTTGCACTTCCTGCTGTAAGACAGACATTCCTCCGTTGGTCGTTATGTGAAAAGTGGGAGGTGAGGCAGAGTGGCAATGAAGGGCAAACTGTACCCCTTTCAGACTATCTGCAGTGTACCTGTCCAATGTTATTGTCTGCCAACCCGGGAAGAATTGTCTGATCTTGCTTCCAACCTGCTGGCTGTGATCCACTATGGGTATGCTAAGGGGATTTGTTATATGGGGCTGCAGGTGGGGTTGGCAGTGGACTATGTGGCTCACTGATCCTGATCGGGAGGGGCAGGTGGGCAGCGCAGCCTTAGGCGCAAAACTATAGGGCACCTTGACGAGGTTGCTGGTATGGAGCAACTCTGCCGAAGCTGCACAACGAACGGCAGGGCTAATGAGGCTGGGTAAGGAAGGGCAGGGCAGATAAGTTCAGGGAGCATGCTGTGGTCCTGCACTCCTTCATCCTCTCCAGAGCGGAATCTACCTTTTACCCAAACAGGCGAGTCCAATCAAATGGCATATCGATAAGAGACGATTGGACATCACCTGAAAAAGCTGTTGACCATAGCCAGATGTGGTGGTGAATGGAGACTCTAATGCCAATGGCTCACCCGGTTTGAATAAGTGCCAGTATTCAAACCACCAGAAATTAGGAACTTGGACGCATCACAACTATCCTGTATGTCTTGGGTTAGCACAGGTCAGAAGTCTTCCTGGACACCTGGGAGGACTTGAGCCACAGAATTCCAAAGAGCATGAAAGTAACAGGTCAGCAGGAAACCGGCATTCACAGAAGTCAGGTTCAAGCTGGTTGAAGAAAATACCCTCATATCAAAGGTCCTGATTCGTTTGCCCTCCATTTTTTGGGGGGGAGGGGTCAGTAGTTGGAAGAGTAGGTGGAAAAGTATTCGGGTTTGTTCACTGGTAGACGTCTGCAACACCACGCTGTCCAGGAAGGATTCTGAAACAAATATATAGGGTCACTCTGGCATGGCAGAGGTGTCTTGCTATTTGGCTATTGACTGATTTGCCAAAGTAAGGTTTGACCCTGAAAGAGTGTCTGTAAGTGCCTCACTGAAAGGTAGGAGGGGCTTACATGATTGCCCCAGCTGAAGCACTTCTATCAAGACATTGGTTTTGACCTATAAGGTGGGCAGCTAGAGGTGAAGTACTTGGGCTGCCCTACGTATGACTATTGTGTAATATACACTCTCCTCAATTGCAGGATCAGGAGTCCTGACTCAGGGAAATGTCAAGGCCACCCGCTTCTTGGGAGTCATACCAATTTTCCTCTTGGTTTGGTTACCTATCACCCGCTTTATAATCGATGCTCGAATCCATTCCAAATAAGTAATGCAACATAGTTACATGTTCTTCATTATGGAGGTGGTAAGTCAAGTGGGGGGATGGGTGGCACTTTGATGGAAATCGAGCGTGACCTTGGTCAGGGTTAGCTGTGCCAACTAGGAGTCAGAGAGAACAATGGCCACCTCATCCTCCAGAATCAAAGGAGTATGCATTTAGGCTCCGTGAACCGGTGAAGATCATGGTGCCAGAGGCAAAGGCAGAGTGGATGCAAGGGTTGAGGGAGGCTCAGTGGTGGATCGAGGTGGGTCCAACTAGAGCCAAGGGCGAACCTGCCAGTGGTATCCCAGATGGAGGGTTCCTCAGCTCCTTCACTCCCATAGGCATGCCAGAGGAAGTCTGGTAAGGATCTGAAGAGTCGAGCATGGCCTTGTGGGACTCAGATCTAGCTCGGTGTCGCCGATGGCCCCAAGAACTCAAGATGTTCCAGGACAAGTTGCAGTATGGGCTATGTGTTCAGTCAATATAGGAGCGAGATTGAGAGGCATGGCAATGCCCTTGCACCTTCTCAGGAGAATGTTATTGGCGGGAAGTCTTACTTTGAGTTTTTATGTTTTTTTTTTCTCCAACTTACTGGAAGACCTGTAGCATGACGACTGACCTCGGGAATACCTCCTGCGAGTTCTGGACGTGGACGGTCCTCTGACTTACACCAGTTTCACAGCAGAGTCTTTAGGTGCTTGGCGACAGTTTAGTCTCACAGTCTCATTAAGCATTTGGGTTTATAGACTTTCACTCACTGCAGGCCTTAGAGTTATGGCTCGACCCCAAGCACCACAGGCAAAACTGATGAGGATCTGCCGCAGACATCTATTTGAGGCAGTCATTAAAACCTGTCATTTTGAGGTCAAATTTCCCTTTCAAACAGAAAAATGTTGAGGTAAATTGTCTAAAGGAACGATCCGTAGCTCCAGATCTGCGTCTAGTGGTGTGGAAAAAAAGAAACTGGCATCAGGCCACAGGAGTGGGGCTGTTATGGGTCATGCGTATCATTTCCAGAGATGAACAGCACCACTGATAAGGTGCAGGGCGCCACCTACCAGCAGGCAAAGGTACTTATAAAATACTCTGCATCCAGTTTGAACCTGGGGAATATTCAAAAGGTGAGGAATCTGCATTTAGAAGTCTGAAAGAGGTAGTGTGTAATGGTTTGTGTTTGGATGTGCAGGCAGTTCAGTGGTTGGAGATCCCTATCCTGGTTTGGAATATTTTGGTAAGTAAAAAAAGCTTTACCTTGAGACAACACTCTTGGTTCATTTACAATGGAACACCAAAATAATGTTGAGGTTATTTTAAATACAGCTGAAGAGTCACCAAAGGCTTTTCAGCATGGGTCAGGTTCCACAGCTGCTGCTCAGGCCTTGAATAGTATTGCTAACTTTACTGATATGACTGCACAGCTACACAAAGCGGCTCAGACATGCATGACCTATCATGATTCATCCTGTGTTATCATTGGGTTTGTTGACTTGATTCCCATGCAATAAAGCCTATAAAGCCCACGTGACTAATACGTGCACAAGTGCCAATCCAAGACAATCAGTCTTTTGCTACTGCATATAAATAAGGAGCGAGAAAACATTAGAGGGTAATAGATTTTTAAACTTGCCATAAAACGCAAACTGATTCCCCCAAGGACAGAACTCTTGTTTTAAAACTTGCAATTCACCAACCAAATAATTTCTTTCAATGACAGCCCAAAATGTATTATATTTACAGGAACTATACAGACATATACTCTGAATTGAATCATGTTTCTTTATTGCATATTGCCATTTTTAAACTGTACAGTCCCATAAAATACACATTTCCTGTTGGCTATACTAACAACAACCTTGCTTCTAATACCTACACTTTTCAACTACAAAGCTCATGGGCCCATGACATATAGTTTAGTTTACAAAGTATTGTCGTCCTTTTTGGCATTATTACAAATGTGAAAATACACATCCAAGAGAAAAGAGCCACCAGTTACACCTGCACCCATCAAACATACATTTCTTTCTACAATGGCACATGGAATTTCTAGCACACAATCTTTTTGGAGAAAATAACAAAATGGCAAAACGAGCCTCAGGGGGAGGCTATTATAAAAAGTAAAGGGACCTTGGAAGAGAAAAAAAAGGACAATTCAACAAATGTATCCAAATGGAATTGCTGTGTAGGATTAATCATCCTATAACGCAAGGAATACATAAATTATGCAGTAATAATTGTTCTCCCCATGATGTATTCTACATGGATGCACACTCTTGAATTAAGTGCTCTCCAGGTGCAAGATGTTGAAAGCCTTAGAAAAAGGTGATAAGATTAATAGATGGTGTCATCAATAGCTGGATCCTGTATGGGTTACTATGTCCTGTTGCCCATTACCACATTTCTATTTATGGTTTATGTCTAGAACAACAGGGATGAGTTTTGTCTAGAATTAGACGGAGTATATGCCACCACGGAGAACAGATCTTACAGCGATAACTACTGCTCCTTTAAAAGTAACTTTTTATTGCCCCTGATGTAATGTCCCTGGATATAGATTCTTGCATAGAATGACAAGCTGTACCCACTGGAGAGATAAGGTCCAGTCAAAACGTTAACTTGGTAAAGTGATTCTACAACAAGGCCTCAGTTCTGCAACCTACTCTATCAGAGTTAGTTTCCTTTTCAGAGGTAGGTAACTATACATTTATTTGCAGAAAGTATCAAAAGAAGATGAAGTTGCAGTTCTGCTTTTCTCTACCACTGACCCAATTAAACTGTCTCGTGGAAACCTTCATAGCACTGGCTTACACAATACAAGCTAACATTCAATAAAACAGCTACCTGCCCTATGCAGCCTTAAGTTAAGTTAACCATCCCACATACCCCAAGAACAGAAACCAAAGCTGAAACAGGAAGCTGACACACACCGCCGTTCACAGCCCAAGGGCTTCGAAATCTAAATGACTGGCCTAATTGGAAGCACCTTTACAGTTAAGGAAGTCTTTCAAAACATGTTTGCAGGACCAAAGAGGTAGCTTGGCACCCAGTGACCACAGGTGCTGAAAGGAAGTGTAATAGTGCAGGAATCTGAACAGTTAAAAACAGGGCATGCTCAATTAAGTACTACTTGCCCCTAAAACGGTTTCAGCAGGAATAAGGCATGATACTGTGGTTTAAATAGCGGGTTTAAGCAATCCTCCTCGTAAACCCATATTTCACCCATCTTCTCTGCAGCTGTGTCATCAGACTTCAAGAAAATGAATGCCAGTGAAGTAATCGATTTGGGTTGGGCCATGACTATAGGACCGACACACATTCGGAAAGACAAACAAAAGCTGAAAGTTTCACAGTCTGGTACTCTACTCACTGGCCCCTGTGGCTGGATGTAGGATGCAAGGATGCTACCATTAGTCAGACTTTACTGGCAACAAAGCACCCAAGAGTTCAGCATCCTACTTCTATGTGAGCTGAACTGTGTCAAAACCAATCACAAGACCACATAGTGTTCGGTAAAAAGATAGATCATCTACTTTGGCGGTGGGTGTGACAAACAAGAATGTATTATAATCACAGGACAGTTGCAAACTAGACACCTGTAGAATAATTTTAGGCAAATGCAAAATTACTTTAAAAAGCAAACAATGTGTAAATCGTAAACGTGGTGGTGGGGGACATCTGCGTGGGAAAGACATTTACAAGATAGAAATAAACTTTGAACACCGATATAGACAAACAAAAGTCACAACATTTCTTAGTAGTTAGCTATAGGACCATCCGGAGTATGAGGAGCAAAGTCTGAAGATCCTTCTTCGCTGGCAAAATATTGAACAAATTGAGTTGAGGTGGGATGGTAAGGCATAACATTTTTTGTGCAAGAAAGGCTGTAAGACTTTTCAGTGATACTTTTAACATTATTGTCTTTCTCAAAAGGTGTTGAGGGTCCAGCCACTGATGGGGGTAGATTCAAGAGCCTCTCTCCATGGACAAAACATCATAGCAGAAGACTGTCAATTTCAAACACAGTTACTTAAGTCCCTGGTTTATTCCCACCCCATGTCATAATACATAAATTAAAAAAACAAAATATAAATATAGGCACTTTAGATAAGGAAGAGAACCATCAACTTTATACAAAGTTCACTCAGCATCTTTGTAATTTTACCCAGCTGTTTGGATTCCAGAGGGTCTGCTGTTTCAGTATTTTACTTTCATTAGTTTCTGTTTTTAACAGGTCCAGCTGCTTTCACGTCGCATGTTGCAAAGTTGAAACATGTAAAAACATAGCTTGCAACTTTTTTAGAGCAGATTTTCACAGCTTTTGAAGAGCACCGATCTCCTCTTGAATGTGCCCTCTATTTAAACATTTACTTAAAATGTACAGCATTCAAAAATCACATCACAGACTTTTTTTTTTTTTTACATCCACGCAATGAAAAATGATTAATTCAGTGTTGAAAGGGAACACTGCCATCTCCACAGGGGAAAAACATTTAGACCACAGTATTGGTTCTAAGATTAAAATAATAATAATAAATAAAACGGAGATTATATAACAGTCCATGTTCTGCACTGTATAATTTGCGGATAACAACCTGCGCTTTTTCTAGACCTTTCTTTGCCAATTGTTTCTTTTTGCAGTGTGTTTCCCTGAGAGCCTTCTAATTTGGAATGCAATTGTGCAGTTTGTTTCTTAACTACAGTACATAAATAGTAAACCATTTGAGAACACCACCTTCTAGACAAAGGGCTTCTTGGCATCTTTTTACAGCCACTGAAAAGTCTCTGCATTTATTTACATGGCCTTCAGTTTAGGAACTCATTTATGGAAAATGCAGTGTTTTAGTGCGCTTGAAAAGACTAAACTTAAAATAATAAAAATATATGTAATTAAATACCTGAGAAATTTACGTACTGGGCACAAAAAATAAGAAGGTGCAATTAACGATAAAGTCGTCTCAAAATCTCAATTTTACTAAAAGCTTTGCTCATTTTAAACAGTCTCCCCATCCCAATGCCCTTCTAAAGGGATTTTAAGACTGATAACTCTTTACGTTTTTGACTTTAGCTGCACAAATAGGGCATGCCCTTAACTCAGCTTTCATACTTTGTTTTTAAAACTATGCAACCACCATTTTTTAGACTCGCTCTTTGTGAAGAAAAACAATTCCAGGCCAAGAAAACTCTAATCACCTTTAACAGTATCGGTAAGGCCCAGGGTCTCCCTCCATTTTGATCATTCATGAACCAAGATACAGATTACACGTGCACTTCAAAGGCTCACAACAGAGGCTTTTCCATGTGCTTTATAAACTGCGCAGGGAAATCTCCGTTGCGCTACAGCCTGTTGCTTTTACATGTATTCCAAAGGAGCTATGGTAGGTAGGGATCGATATCTTACTGACGCCTCAAAAAGGTAAGGGCAATGGGTGTGCCATATTTTTGGCTTTTATGTTTTTTCCATTGAAAAATAATTTTAAAATTGAATGCGAGAAGCTTATTACTATTAAACAGTGCAGGCTAAGCTTCCAGGGAGCTCGTTGTCAAGAAGCTACAATGGCCATGAAGGGTGACCATTTCATTTTAACTCCATCTTTTTGAAGAAACCTATTCTTATACTAAGGCCATGTGAACGATGCAGGTCCAGCGAGCTATGTATGATGCTCCAGCGCCAACCGTCAACATTTTATAACTACTCTGTCGATGCATTTATGTAATGAACTCAAACCTTCTACAACTTCGCCACTTTCTTTTATTATGTGAATGCACATTTTTGTCACCTCTGTGAGGGCAGATACAATGAGTGCTTGAGCACCAGAAAATAATCCTTTAGGTTTAGGAAGAAAACAAATCATACATAGCTTGTATGCATACATGTGTCTAGTTTCTGTACACATATATACAAATGACTCCATACATGACACGCACACCTATCCATTTACTCTCTGGATTCTCAAACGAATGAGTACTCAGACACATTAGGCATTCATTCAATCTCACGTTCTTTTATATACAAAACATATATATATACATTCGTCTTCTCACACTGATACCTAGACAAAGGGAAATACAAGTAGACAGCCAATGTTCGACTACAAGGCAGTGCGATGAAGTTCACATGGATTCTAGTCACTTCAGACTGCTGCTAAAGTCTCTGCTAGATTTCGCTGTAGGTTAGTTAAAAGTTGAGTTTCGTGATAGGTCGTTCCCGGTTTCCCTCCGTTATCTGGTTGCTGATACGTTTACGATTCCGCTGCATTTTGGACAGGTCTTTGTCAAAAACTTCCCCTGAACGTAAAGCTGACACAAGGTCATCGAATTCACCTCCTTCTTCTCCATTTTCTTTTGCTTTTCTGGCCTTGCGTTCCTTCTCACGCTGCTCTTTCAGCTGAGGGAAAAAAACGAGCAAAGGGATATTAGGTAAGCATGGCCTGTCCCCGACACAAACATAGCGATCGTCGAGCTGGACAAGTTGGTGAGAAGAGCAGCCTATTCTTTTCAGTTGGTTTCAACCAAAAAAAACTCCCTAAAGCAAGTCTGCAGTCTGTTAATGGCATAAGGAATATTAGGGGTGTACAGCTGAACCCTGCTGAGCAGGGGAGACCTTCAATCCTTCAGGGGCCCTCCTAGCCTTCAGGAGGTCCCCCATTTAGCCCAAGGCCAGTGATTATCTGTGATGTATGGGAGATTCGGGCCCCCTCTTCATATTCTGCATGGTGGGCCCCATCATTTTCTGTTACACCACTGAGGACTGTCTGTATACCTGATGTAATATTAAAATGCAATGTGATACCATATAGTGGGTCCATCCATACGTTTTAGTGCAGACATTCTGCCTTCCCAACTATTAGCAAAAAAATCTTCTTTCATTCTCCATTTTCTTCAAATCAGCAAACAACTTATACTGAGCCACTTGCTAACTTCTGGTTTTCAGCCAACTTAAATAATGTACCTTTTTTTCCATTTACTGAGGTTTTTTGGGGGTCTTTTTTACAGTCAGATTTAATGTCTTTTAGTAGGCAGTTACAAGCTAATTTTTAAATCTGGACCGACAGTGCAGCTGTTGTAAATCCTATGCAGTGCTTGCACTGAAATGAACTAAAGAACTATTTTACATCTCTAAAGTACACTGAATCATCACAAATTAAAATCTTTCTCTCACAGGTGTGTGTGTATATAGAAAGCAATAGCTTGTGTTTTTTTCCCCATTGCAGACGTTTTAATGTTTAGTCAGGACACAAAATTCAAGCCTGGCCTCTTGGCTTTTCATGTTTCATCCAGATGTCTCATGAATGGCGTAATGAACTAAATTTTCACAAAAAAAAAAAAAAAAAACGATCACCATTTTAGAGACTTATTCAATGTAGATGTGTGAAACAGGCATAGATTATTTATCTGGAACAGAGAGAATCTATCAATAATGTACTGTTTTGAGTCTTCTTTTAACCCTACCTGTGAAGAAGATTCAAATGGCAGGGAAGCACTGCAAAGACTAAGCTCTGTGCTTTTAACCACAGATTTTTGCAATCCGAGGATTTTTTAGAGGAAAAAAAGTAAACCTGTCTACCTGGGCAGCCTTGCAGCACGTGCCGATCTATTTTACTCCATTAATACGGTTGTGGCTGCAGTTAGTAAAGCAAAACTGGCAAGTATTTAAACTCCGAGTCAATGAGGTCCAACAAATACACCTGCGGTTTTAAGTGCAGATCAGAGTAAGCCCTATTCACAACTGGTAAAGCACTGACCAGACAATTCACTGGTAGAAACACAACCACAGCCATCACATGCAGATAATGTATTTTCTTCCAGAAGCATTTTTGAAACAGTCCTACAGAACAAGCTACTTATCTTTGGTAATGCCTTATCTGGCAGAGCTGTATCCTAGTTCCAGATTCCTTACCTTGAATCTCCGCAGGCGTCGATCTGGAGATTTTTCTCGAGCAGTACCCCTCTGTGCTGTTAGGTGGCGTAGGTTGGCTCTGCATCCGTCGTTGGAGTCATGTGCACCTGATGTGACATTGCCCGACCTATACAGGCACCAACCCAGCGTGCGGACGTCAGTTTCTTTTCACAACCTTTAATACCAGAGGGGCGGAGCCATGAAGAACACTAACCACAAGTGCATAAGAACAAGGGCTCGGAAAGGGAAGTCCCTGTCCCTAGAAATCAGTTTGTATAGTGGGCAGGATGGGTGGGTCAGTAAAGAATCTGCAACTAAAATGTGTCTCTACCAGATAAGGCATTATCAAAGGTAAATAACTTGTTCATCTAATAGAGACTTCTAGTTGCAGATTCTTTACCTTAGAATAGATGCCCAAGCAATAGCATCCCCGGAGGAGTGTCGGTGAACCAAGATCATACTAGGAAGTCCTACAGGACAAAATGGGCAAAGTACCGGTCCCTACGGACCGGACTGCAAGGCAGTATTTTTGGTAAACGTGTGCAGGGATGCCCATGTTGCTGCCTGACCGATGTCAAGGACTGGAACTCTGCATGCTAACGCAGTGGCTACAGCTGTTGCTCTGGTAGGATGAGAGCACAAACCTGCCAGACATGGTTCTCCTCTGTACTGCCAGACCTTTCTTAGCACCCACATACCAAAGAGTTGACCTTCCACCGGGAACTCTTTGATACAATCAAGATAGAACGACAATGCGCTTTTTGGGATTAGGAGGTGGAGTCTCTCCTCTTCCTTAGCATGATGAGGGTGTGTGTAAAAAGTAGGCAATATGAAGGATTGGCCTACATGAAAGGGCGTGACCACTTTTGGAAAGAAGGAAGCCCTAGTGCAAAGCACCACTTTGTCAGGATAGATGGAGAGGTAGGGTGGCTTAGTTGCCAATGCACACTAAGAAATTCCAATTCCAATGTGGCACTATGATTGGATATGGAGGAAACATATGGGTAAGACTCTTAACAAATTTAAACAACAAGGGTTGGTCAGGGAATCTCAGAAAAGTAGAGATATCAGACAACCTTTGAGGATGCCCAAAGTAGAGCCCTCATGGGCCAAAGAAAGTATAAACAAAAGGACCTCAGAAAGAGTGACAGGGGGGGAAGGGGGTCAACAGACATGTCTATTCACCATGCCACAAATTCTTCCAACAACAGGTGTACACTGTTTTGGTAAAGGGACGCTTGACTGCCAAGTTCACATTACAGACATCAAGAAGAAGGTCAAAGACTGTTAAATACCGCCACTCAATCTCCGTGCTGTAAGGTGGATAGTGGAAAGGTTCAGGTGAAGAACCCTCCCCTGCTGCTGTGACAGAAGATCCTCCCGAAAGGGAAGTCTGATCAAATTATCAATGGACATGCTAAGCAGCTCGGATATTAGATTCTCTGTGCCCCATCCAGAGCCATGAGGATTACTTGGGACCTGCCATTCCTAATCTTCTTGAGAGCTCTGGGCAGGAGCGATATGGGAGGAAAGGAGTACAGGAGGCCTGAACTCCACTCAAGCAATTGCTGCCTTGGAAAATCCAACAGGCAAAACTGCTGACATTGCACATTCTCAGCAGAAGCAAACAGATCTAACCAAGGCTCTCTCCACTGCTGAAAGAAACCTTGTGCCACCTCCGGATGGAGACATAATTCGTGATCCATTAGGCATTTTTAGCTGAGTTCATATGCTTTGGCATTCACAAAGCCCGCCAGATGTTTTACCACCAGGGATACCGTGCTGCTCCAGCCATGTCCAGAGGTGCAGAGATCCTCCTAACAAAGGGTCCAAGACCCCACCCGACCTGCTAGTTGAAGTACCACATGGCGGTGGTGTTGTCTGTGAAGACCTGCACCATATGTCCTTTGATAGAGGGAAGAAAGGCCTTTAATGCCAGCCAGATCGCACGGAGTTCCCGCATGTTGACGTGGAGTGTTGTTTCCACCGGAGACCAGAAGCCTCTGCTCTGCACCTCTACCAGATGGCTTCCCCCATCCCAGGAGTGAGGCATCTGTCACTACTGTCAGTTCTAGTTTGGGAAGGGAGAGTGATATGCTTCTGGCCTAATCGTGGCTCGTTAACCACCATTGCAGATCTTTCGCAGTTCTCTCCGATATCTGGACCATGTTGGAGAGATTCTCCTGATGTTGCACCCACTGGATCATCAGGTCCCGCTCCAGAGCTAGCATATGCCATCTGGCATGCGTCATCAGCAGGATACAGGAGGCCATGAGGCCCAGAAGCTCCAGAGTCATTCTCTTTGAAAATCCAGGACAGAGACTGAAACATCGGTATCAGAGCCTGAATATCCTGGATGTACCACTCAGAAGGATAAGCCCAAAACGACACTGTGTCCAGAACAGCTCCAATGAAAGGGAGCATCTGAGGGGGGTGTCAGGTATGACTTAGGCATGTTTATAGTGAACCTCAGCGAATGCAGGAGGTCTGCCGCAGTCTGGAGGCGGGAGACGACAGCCTGCGGTGTGCTTGCCTTCAAAAGCCAGTCGTCGAGGTATGGGAAACCCCTGAGCTCTGCAGGTGTGCTGCAACCACTGCCATCACCTCGGTGAACACCCAAGGGGGGGCTGGTAAGACCAAAGGTGAGCACGGTGAACTGAAAGTGCTTGTGGCGTACTGTGAACAGCAAGTCTAACTCTACCAACCACAGTCTCTGGAGACCAGGGCAGACGAGAACCAACATGAGCATCTTGAACTTCTTTTTGAGGAAGAGCTAGAGGGAATCGAAGGTATAGGATAGGGCAAAGACCCTTGGCATTTTTAGGGACTAAAAAGTAGCAGGAAAAGCAACCACAGCCAACGTCTGACACTGGAACCCTCTTCTAAGGCTCCCTTGGTCAAGAGAGCCACAGCTTCCTTGCGAAGAAGGGACAAACGACCCTCTGTCATCCGATCGGAAGACTGGGGCATGAATGGAGGGGTAGTCTCAAAAGGAAGGGAGTAGCCCCTTCGGACTATCTGCAAAACCCACCTTTCTGGAGTGATGGATTGCTAGTGGGGCAGGTGATGACAAATCCTGCCGCCAACTGGTCCTTGTTTTGGGAGAAGGGTGGAGGGGGTGGGGGGGGGGGGGAAGGGGAGGGGGGGGACTGGGGACTAGGTGTAGCCACTAAAGGGGCTAAAGGCAGACTGTGAGGTGCGGGGGGATGGGACGACGAGACAAGAGGTTGCCGTTATTCAAAAACCTGGTTGTAGCACATGAATCCTTGTAGTGCTCTGAAGAGACGGGTGCCATTGAAGGGCATGTCCATCTAAAAAGCCTGAACATCCCCCAAAAAGCCAGACACCCTCAGTCAGACTTGGTGCCTCAAGGCCACTGTCGTAGAAACCTCTCTGCTTAGCTAGTTGGTGATGTCAAGTCTGCAATGAATTTTTAACTTTGCTGAGTCTCTCCCACTGGCAACAGCCTGAGAGCGTACACCCTGGGCCTCCTCCGAGACCTATGGCAGCACTTGTGGAACTGTATCCCACAGCGTGTGGGAGTAACAGCCCAAAAGGCATGCGGTGTTCATGGACGGCAATGCAAGGCTCGCAGAAGAAAACATCTTCTTTACAAATTAATCCAACCTTTTGGATTCCCTAACTGGAGAGAGGTACGGAAAGCGCCTTGGGAGGTAAAAGCTTGAACCACCAAGCTCTCAGAGGTGGGGTGTTGCACTAGGAAACTTGGGTCCCCAGGTGCAGTGTGATGGCGGCAGGCAATTGTCCTGTTCACAGGAGCCCATGAGTAGGAAAATGGCTCCTTGTTGCAGTTACCCCCCACTTTTTGCCTGATATTGATGCTGACGTGACAGAGTGTGCTGGCACCCTGCTAACCAGGCCCCAGCATCAGTGTTCTTTCACTAAAAATGTACCATTGTTTCCACAATTGGCACAACCCTGGCACACATTTAAGTCCCTTGTAAAAGGTACCAGTGGTACCAAGGGCCCAGTGACCAGGGAAGGTCTCTAGGGGCTGCAGCATGTGTTGTGCCACCCTAAGGGACCTCTCACCTAACATGCACACTGCCACTGCAGATTGTTTGTGTTGGTGGGGAGAAAAAGGCAAAGTCGACATGGCATCCCACTCAGGGTGCCATGCACACAAAACACTGAACGTGGCATAGGTAAGTCATCCCTCTAGCAGGCCTTAAAGCCCTAAGGCAGGGTGCACTATACCACAAGTGAGGGCATAGCTGCATGAGCAATATGCCCCTACAGTGTCTAAGTCCTTCTTAGACATTTTTTAGTACAGTGTGGTCATATTAAGTATATGGTCTGGGAGTTTGTCATTACGAACTCAACAGTTCCATAATGGCTACACTGAATACTGGGATGTTTGGTATCAAACTTCTCATAATAATAATCCCACACCAATGCCAGTGTTGGATTTATTAAAAATGCACACAGAGGACATCTTAGAGATGCCCCCTGCATTTTACTCAATCCTTCAGTGGAGGACTGACTGGTCTGTGCCAGCCTGCCACTGAGGAACAAGTTTCTAACCCCGTGGGGTGAGAGCCTTTGTGCTCTCTGGGGCAAGAAACAAAGCCTGCACTGGGTGGAGGTGCTTCACACTTCCCCCCTGCAGGAACTCTAACACCTAGCGGTGAGCCTCAAAGGCTCAGGCCTGGTGTTACAATGCCCCCAGGGCACTCCAGCCAGTGGAGATGCCCGCCCCCCAGGACGAGCCCCCACTTTTGGCGGCAACTCCAGAGGGATAATGAGAAAAACAAGGAGGAGTCACCCCTCCAGCCAGGTCCACCCCTAAGGTGACCAGAGCTGAAGTGACCCCCCTCCATGAGAAATCCTCCATCTTGCTTTGGAGGAGTAGGACCAATAGGGGTAGAAATGTGCTCCCCTCTCCAGAGGGAGTGGGCGCAAGGAGGGTGTAGCCACCCTCAGGGACAGTAGCCATTGGCTACTGCCCCTGACCCTAACACACCCCTAAATTTAGTATTTAGGGGCGACCCTGAACCCAGATCATCAGATTCCTGATGACCTCAAGAAAGGACTGCTGAGCTGAAAACTCGCAGAGAAGAGAAGGAGATACCAACTGACTCGTCCCCAGCCCTACCGGCCCGTCTCCTGCTTTGAAAAGCTGCAAGAAAAGAAGCAACGCGTTCTGCAGGACCAGTGACCCCTGAAAAGCCTCCAGGGGACTGTCTGTGTCACCAAGGACCAAGAAACTCCAGTGGACAGCGGACCTGTCCAAAGAAAAGACCAAGAGACCAACTTTAAAGGGACTCTCACCTCACTCCAGAAACGGGAGTCCAACTACTCTGCACCCGAAGCCCCCTGCCCAGAGAAACCAACTATCCAGAGAGGACCCCCAGGTGACTCAGACGACGTGTCCACCCTGGGCTGACCTCTCTGCACCCCCACGACAACACCTGCAGAGGGAATCCCGAGGACCCCCCTGACTGCGACTGCCTGGGACGAAGATATCCGTTGCCTGGAGAAGCACTGCACCGGCAGCCCCCAGGCCCATTAGAAACCAACCACCGGTGCAGCAACGGCCAGCAGGCTGCCCTTGCCCAGTCGGTGCCTTGCCCAAGAGGCCCCCCTCCGCCCTGCCCGCAGCACCTAAGTGACACCCGGGCCCCTCCATAGAGTTCTATTGAGAACCCGATGCCCTGTTGGCACACTGCACCCGGCCGCCCCGTGCCGCTGTGGGTGTGGGTTTTGTGCCTACTTGGGGCCCCTCTAGTACTCCTCCAAACCCCTGTGGTCTGCCCTCTGACAACACGGGTACTTACCTGCAAGCAGACTGGAACTGGAGTACTCCCTGTCTCCATAGGCGTCCACGTTATTTTGGCTCCTCTTTGACCTCTGCACCTGACCAGCCCTGTGTCGCTGGGTGTTTGGGGTTACCTTGAACCCCCAATGGTGGGCTACCTATTCCCTGGAGATGGAACCCGTAAGTATGGTGCTTACCTCAGAAACTGTACTTTACTTACCTCCCCCCAGGAACTGTTGAAAATTGCAGTGTGTCCACTTTTAAAATAGCTTTTTGCTATTTAAAAAAAACCTGTGTATAATATTGAATCTATTCAAAGTCCTAAGTATTACTATGCAAAGTACCTTTCATTTAATGTACTTACATGCTAAATGAATCTTGTGGTTCTAAAAATAAACACAATAATATTTTTCTATATAAAAACCTATAGGCCTGCAGTTAAGTCATTGAGTGTGTGTTTTCACTTATTGCTTGTGTGTGTACAACAAATGCTTAACACTACCCTCTGATAAGCCTAACTGCTCGACTACACTACCACAAATAGAGCATTAGTATTATCTATTATTGCCTTTGTCAAGCCTATTGGGGAACCCCTGGACTCTGTGGACACTATGGGCCTGATTCCAACTTTGGAGGACGGTGTTAAACCGTCCCAAAAGTGGCGGATATACCACCTACCGTATTACGAGTCCATTATATCCTATGGAACTCGTAATACGGTAGGTGGTATATCCGTCACTTTTGGGACGGTTTAACACCGTCCTCCAAAGTTGGAATCAGGCCCTATATCTCATTTTGATATAGTAAATACAGAGCCAGCTTCCTACACCATGTGCTGGGTTTGAACCAGGTACCCAGTAGAACGTCAGTGAAGGCATCACTGAACAAGAGCAAGGGTAGCTCCTGGCTGCAGAGTGTCTGTCAAAAGATTAGTCTTGACGGCCACTGAGGGCAGTTGAAGGTCTAGGACTTCAGCCACCCTCCTCACCACCATAGCATGGAAAGCACCCTCTTCTGTAGCTATGGTAGGGGGAGAAAGCATGCCAGTATGAAGGGTCCAGTCCACTGGCTTCACCCAAGTTCTCACACTAGTCCAGTTCAGATTCATAGTCTGGTATACTAAAGATTCAAGGGACCCCTCCCATTCATCCCGAGGCCTATCCCAGAGAAATAGGGCTCAGGATTTGAGTGAGGAGGCGAAGCTCCTGCTAATGCCCATCTGGCTCTGTGCCGGAATCGGGGATTAGAATGGGGACGGCGCCGTCGGCTTGGCGTGGGTGGTGCCAGGAGCACTGAGACCGGCACTGGGGAAAGTCGAGGTGCTACTACCAGCGCTGGTCTGGATCCAGGAATGGAACCTTGGGAGCTACTCGGTGCCGGGGCCAGAGCCACCAGTGTGGAACCTTAAGGAGGCCCCCTTCGTCCCCACAGGGGACAACGATGCTTCAGCAGGGCCATACTGCCCCAAAATGAGGCGCATGGCATCATAAAACTAAGTTAGGCAGGGGTTACTCTGGCTCCCGGAAATTCAGGGAGGCACAGAGTCGACACAGGCACAGGTTACGCAGAACGAGGCCTACAGTGTTGACACTCATTTCATTGGCCGACAGACAAGGAGAAGTTAAAGAGCGCTTCCACTCCTTGGATTTTTTTCTTCTGCCTCAACTTACCTTAGCACCCCAAGGACTTAGAATGGGATGACGACTTCGGACTTTGACTTCCTTCTCAACCAAGACCCCAACCTGTGTGGAGTTGGGTGCCAGCCTGCTATCAGCTTCAGGGACCAATTCCTCAAAGACTTCAGATACATAGCCGGGCACTTGGAGTACGACTTTGGTTGAGGTCACGCTCCAAACACCAGAAACACACCAAGTGCAGATCTGTCATGTACACTGCCTGATGACGGGATCCACAAAGCTTGAAATCTGTCTTTCTAGAAGACATCCATCAAAACCGGGAGAAAATTCTCAAAAAAATCTCGACAAAAAGACAAAAGGGACCAGTCAAATATTGTCTGAGGGGTAGCTCTCTTTGGATCAGCACTAGCTGGCACGAAAAGAACTGACGTCAGCGACCATGGGTATGCCTATTTAGGACCCGCAATGTCATTTCCAATGCAGTTGACGGACACAGAGCCAATTGATGACACCTATCACTCGTAGGGGTACTGTTCACGAATGTCTTCCAGATCCAGTCTGACACCTGGGAAGAATTCAAAGGTAAAGAATCTGCAGCTAGAAGTCTGTCAGTTAATAAATATTTTGAGTAAGAAATGCCATTGTTCACAATACTGGCTCTTTTAAAATACCCTTTTGACTCCATTTAAAACTTAGTATGTCGACCATACCCTATTTTGATAGATAATTCACTGAAAATTGTGAAACACCCTGTGATTAATGCTCTCATTAAGATAATGCTTGACGGAAAGAACGTGTTAAGTTTCTCTAATTCATTTGTTATATTACTGCTCCTGCAGCACAAAGCAGACATTAATTGTCGATTGTCAAATACAATAACTTGGGATATTTTTAAATTACTAAAGTCATCTACTAAATCAAAAAGTCTTCATGTAATCATGGACTGACGTATCAGCTGAATTTTTACTAACACCCTCTTGGTGATGACATCTTTGGATCGACATACTGTAAAGGATCTCACAACACTAACACACTAACAGCATCCCTGCCACCTCACTGAGACCTGTGAAAGACGTACTTCATGCTTGGGAACATCTCAGTAAAGGCCTGTAGATGTTTGATCACATCTCCCCAGTGCAGAAGAAACTACACAGACCCTCGCTCCAGGCTCACAACATTTTCAAAACCAAAAAGAAAAGATGATGGACAGAATGCTGAACAATGCAATCATTCACTGGGTTTAACCCATTGTTTTCTTGCTCACCATGCCACCCCAATTTGGACCCAGTCATATGCAAATCGGTCTTCACCCTGCTCCCCATGTGACTAGTCCAGCCTGAAGTGCCAGGCCAGGTCCCTCCTTGGGCCAGAAACAAGTATCCTGGGACTGGTTTTGCGGTATCACCACTCATTAGCCAGGCTGGCTTGAATCTAGTGGCACAGTGAGCACGGGACCTGCGTCTGGTAATACCCTTCAAACTTAGGGTGACAAAAGCAAAAAGAACAGATGATGGATGAATGATAAACAATTGAAATGTTCGCCCCCAGTCACAGACCTGGGTTTAATCAATCTTTTTTGCTCACCAAGCCACCCCAGTTTGGATCCAGCCATATGCAAATCAGTCTTCACCCTGCTCACCATGAGAACCATCTCACGCGTGGAACACTTGTGCCAGATATCTACCCCTCAACCGAAAAGTGTAGAAAACACTCATAAATTATTATGATGCTAGATGAATGACAAATAATATTGAACAGTCTTAATGTATTAGTGCATTACAGGGGGAGTGAACTCATACTTGCTTTAGGAACTCCTGCAGTAAGAGGCTTTGAGACTGCTTCACAGTATGTAACTGACATCAATGTAATGTAGGTCTATTCCGACTTTTCTGACTTTTCCTACATTTCTTCCACCCTTCTATTAATCCATCCCTCCTTCCGGGTCCAAAGGAATCTTAAGGCAGTTTCATGATTGCAGTGCTTCGATCTGCAGGCACTAATACTGTCTCGCACAGGACTGGACGTCTCTCACCTCCATCACAGCATTCTAAATGGGTCTTATGAATGAGACAGAGGGCGTACAATACAGGGTCCCACCCCACCTCAGCCACAAAGGGAAGATCCACCAAAGCCAGCATTTGAATAACTAATTTTGACATTGGAGACGCTGGATTATTATACATTTTGTAAATAATTACAATAGGCTAGAGTGTCTCATCTGCCCTGTGTCCTCCACACACACACCATCTGTTGTATATACTATTGTGTCAGCATGTGCTTGAGTACCGCATTTCAGAGGGGGGATGTCATGAATAAAAGGATTATATAATACAATTCCACACGTGGAAAACAATCTAATATGCATTTGTATAAATTAAGAAAGTTGTTATGCAATCCTCAAATAAAAAGACCAAAGCTACAATTAATGCAAGCCTGAAACCAGAAAAAAGTGCAACACACACCAGTATAAATGCATGCAATAAAGTAGGCTGCAATTAACTTTTTTTTATGCTAACCTGTGCTTCCATTCGTGTTCGACGTTCTTCTTCCTCTTTCCGTTTCTTGATTTTTTCATTTTCCAGTTTAGCTTCCGAAAAAGCCTGGAGAAACTGGTCGAAAATTCCATAAAACTCATCAGGCTGGATCTTGCCTGTGTCTTCTCCGAAGTGTCTAACAGACTTAGTGAACTGGGGAAAATATGGGAAACGCCATTTATTATGATTCTGACTATTATTCAGCTTTACTCCCTGTGATGCCATGTGAAAAAGCAAACAGTTCAAATGTGCATTCTCCAGGGGCATTACTGTTTTTAGTAACCATTTTGTGATTCATAACATGCAATAATATCAGACATAAATATAGCTTGCTACCTCCCTACACAGTATGAACAAAACAGTATGAACAAAACAGTTCAACCATGACATTATTACGTACTCAGGGAAGCACTAATATCAATACCTGAGCTAACATGACATGGCACCCCCCTCCGTGCAGCGCCTTCCTCCCTGATTCTCATGTCTATGTAGACACTGAATATGATGAACATTTTCCTTTTGTGATTTAAGGATATGAACAAAGGTGGAAAGATATCACTTATGTTTTACTTTTAAAAATGTAGGGGAGAAATATATCAATGCATTTCACACTACAGTCTAGACCTAATCATATATGAGGGTCTGGCAGGCCTGGAATAAGAAAGTTACTTACCTGTAACAATCAGTTTGAATCGTGTAGTGTTGAGATATTCACATGTGCTCGCTGCTGTTTTTTGCTAGGAATGTCAGAAATAGTTTTTCTTCGAAGGAGTTTGATTTCGAGGTGACTTAACCCTATAAAGAATGTAGCAAGATAGAGAATCAGGTGCTCTTCAGAACGCGGAACGAGTATTTTGCACTGAGCCACGACTTCAGAGCAGCCATGCAAAATTACAACCCTTTTTTCAAAATACTTTTAAAATATTGATCTTTGCCCGAAATAGTGTAAAGCTCGCATCAGAATAGTAAATTTGTCCTTCTAATGTCCAGAAAACTCTATGGTGCTCTTCAGGTGCAAGTGAACACTGCTGTCAAGAAGAATTGCTGGCAGGCACCGTGGCAGTCATGCCCCTAGGAATAAAATCCATATGTACCACAGCTTGAACCTACAAACCGCTCTCAAAGTTTATAGTCCCCCCAGCAAGCAACTAGCACCCTCACTTTATTCATTCTTCCTATCTTTCTTTCATTCATTGGATGATGTATAAAACATCTCAAATTCAACAAAATATTTTAAACAGATATGGTTTGATAATTTGTGTACATCTGGTCAAATGGCCTATAATGAAATGAAAATGTCACTTACCCAGTGTACATCTGTTCGTGGCATCAGTCGCTGAAGATTCACATGTTGTGCATAGCCCGCCATCTGGTGTTGGGTCGGAGTGTTACAAGTTGTTTTTCTTCGAAGAAGTCTTTCGAGTCACGGGACCGAGGGACTCCTCCTCTTTGTCTCCATTGCACATGGGCGTCGACTCCATCTTTGATTGTTTTCCCCGCAGAGGGTGAGGTAGGAGTTGTTTGTTAGTAATAGTGCCCATGCAATGGAGTGAATAAGTATGTACCTAACTAAGATTGAATATATTTACAAATGTACAAAGTTGAAGCTAACTTCCAAACGGCTACAGGCTCCCGGGGAGGTGGGTGGGCACATGTGAATCTTCAGCGACTGATGCCACGAACAGATGTACACTGGGTAAGTGACATTTTCAGTTCGATGGCATCTGTCGCTGTAGATACACATGTTGTGCATAGACTAGGAAGCAGTTATCTCCCCAAAAGCGGTGGCTCAGCCTGTAGGAGTGGAAGTAGTCTGAAATAAGGTTCTTAGTACGGCTTGACCTACTGTGGCTTGTTGTGCGGATAGCACGTCTACACAGTAGTGCTTGGTAAATGTGTGAGGCGTAGACCATGTGGCTGCCTTACATATTTCGTGCATTGGAATATTCCCTAGGAAGGCCATGGTAGCGCCTTTCTTTCTGGTTGAGTGTGCCCTTGGTGTAATGGGCAGTTGTCTTTTTGCTTTAAGGTAGCAGATTTGGATGCACTTAACTATCCATCTGGCTATACCCTGTTTCAAGATTGGGTTTCCTGCGTGAGGTTTTTGAAATGCAATAAACAGTTGTTTAGTTTTTCTGAAGTTTTTAGTTCTGTCGATGTAGTACATTAGTGCTCTTTTGACGTCTAATGTATGTAGTGCCCTTTCAGCTATGGAATCTGGCTGTGGGAAGAACACTGGTAGCTCTACCGTTTGATTTAGGTGGAACGGTGAAATAACCTTTGGCAAAAATTTAGGATTGGTCCTTAGGACTACTTTATTTTTGTGTAGTTGGATAAAAGGTTCTTGTATTGTAAACGCCTGAATTTCACTTACTCTTCTTAGAGATGTGATGGCGATGAGAAATGCAACTTTCCAGGTTAGGAATTGTATTTCGCAAGAGTGCATAGGTTTAAAGGGTGGACCCATGAGTCTGGTTAAGACGATGTTAAGGTTCCATGAAGGAACGGGTGGTGTCCTTGGTGGTATAATTCTTTTGAGGCCTTCCATAAATGCTTTAATGACAGGTATCCTAAATAGTGAAGTTGAATGGGTAATCTGCAGGTATGCAGATATTGCTGCTAGGTGTATCTTAATGGAAGAGAAGGCCAGGTTCGTTTTTTGTAAGTGTAGTAAGTAACCCACTACATCTTTTGGAGATGCGTGTAATGGTTGAATTTGATTATGATGGCAATAGCAAACAAATCTTTTCCATTTGCTGGCATAGCAGTGTCTAGTGGATGGTCTTCTGGCTTGCTTTATGACTTCCATACATTCTTGTGTGAGGTTTAAGTGTCCGAATTCTAGGATTTCAGGAGCCAGATTGCTAGATTCAGCGATGCTGGGTTTGGATGCCTGATCTGTTGGTTGTGTTGCGTTAACAGATCTGGCCAGTTGGGCAACTTGACGTGGGGTACTACTGATAGGTCTAGCAGTGTTGTGTACCATGGTTGCCTTGCCCATGTTGGTGCTATCAGTATGAGTTTGAGTTTGTTTTGACTCAATTTGTTTACTAGATATGGAAGGAGAGGGAGAGGGGGGAAAAGCGTACGCAAATATCCCTGACCAGTTCATCCATAGGGCATTGCCTTGAGACTGCCTGTGTGGGTATCTGGATGCGAAGTTTTGGCATTTTGCGTTCTCCTTCGTTGCAAATAAGTCTATTTGAGGTGTTCCCCAACGTTTGAAGTAAGTGTTTAGAATTTGGGGGTGAATTTCCCACTCGTGGACCTGTTGGTGATCTCGCGAGAGATTGTCTGCAAGCTGATTCTGGATCCCTGGAATAAACTGTGCTATTAGGCGAATGTGGTTGTGAATTGCCCATTGCCATATTTTTTGTGCCAGCAGGCACAGCTGTGTCGAGTGTGTCCCCCCCTGTTTGTTTAGATAATACATTGTTGTCATGTTGTCTGTTTTGACAAGAATGTATTTGTGAGTTATGAGTGGTTGAAATGCTTTTAATGCTTGGAAAACTGCTAGTAGTTCGAGGTGATTTATATGCAGCTTTCTTTGATGTACGTCCCATTGTCCTTGGATGCTGTGGTGACTGAGGTGTGCTCCCCACCCTGTCATGGAAGCATCTGTTGGTATCACGTATTGTGGCACTGGGTTTTGGAAAGGCCGCCCTTTGTTTAAATTTATGTTGTTCCATCATAGAAGCGAGAGGTATGTTAGGCGGTCTATCAACACCAGATCTAGAAGCTGACCCTGTGCTTGAGACCATTGTGATGCTAGGCACTGTTGTAAGGGCTGCATGTGCAACCGTGCGTGTGGGACAATGGCTATGCATGAGGACATCATGCCTAGTAGTTGTAATATCATCTTCGCTTGTATTTTTTGTGTTGGATACATGCGTTGTATAATCTTTTGGAAATTTTGAACCCTTTGTGGACTTGGAGTGGCTATCCCCTTTGTTGTATCTATTGTGGCACCTAGGTATTGTTGTACCTTGCACGGCAGAATGTGTGATTTTGCATAGTTGATGGTGAAACCGAGTTTGTAGAGGGTTTGCATGACTTGATCTGTGTGGTGCGAGCACCTTGTCAGTGAGTCGGTCTTGATTAGCCAGTCGTCTAGATACGGGAATACGTGTATTTGCTGCCTTCTGATGTGTGCAGCCACTACTGCTAGGCACTTTGTGAAGACTCTTGGTGCAGTTGTTAAACCGAAGGGCAATACTTTGAATTGGTAATGTATTCCCTTGAATACGAACCTTAGGTATTTCCTGTGCGACGGATGTATTGGTATGTGGAAATACGCGTCTTTGAGATCTAAGGTTGTCATGTAGTCCTGTTGCTTTAGCAATGGTAACACTTCTTGTAGCGTGACCATGTGAAAGTGTTCTGATTTGATGTAGGTGTTTAGTGTTCTGAGGTCTAGGATTGGTCTCAGTGTTTTGTCCTTTTTTGGTATTAGGAAGTACAGGGAATAAACTCCTGTGTTTATTTGTGTCTTTGGTACTAGTTCTATTGCGTTCTTTTGCAATAATGCTTGAACTTCTATTTCCAGAAGGTCTGAATGTTGTTTTGATAAATTCTGTGCTTTTGGTGGTATGTTTGGAGGGATTTGCAGAAATTCTATGCAATAACCATGTTGGATAATTGCTAAGACCCAAGTGTCTGTAGTTATTTCCTCCCATGCTTGGTAATACTGACCTATTCTTCCCCCCACTGGTGTTGTGTGGAGGGGATGAGTGACATGTGAGTCACTGTTTGGTTGTAGGGGTTTTGGGGCTTTGAAATTTTCCCCTATTCCTAGGGAATTGTCCTCTGTATTGGCCCGGAAAGCCTCCCCTTTGGTACTGTCCCTGGTAGCTGGACGGTGTGGCCTGTGAGGTGTTGGCTTGTGTGGCTTGACCCCGAAACCCCCCTCTAAAGGATGTTTTGCGGAAGGTGCTGTAAGTGCCTCTGCTCTGCGGGGAGTAGAGTGCGCCCATGGCTTTAGCAGTGTCAGTGTCCTTTTTGAGTTTTTCAATCGCCGTGTCCACTTCTGGTCCGAACAGTTGTTTCTCATTGAATGGCATATTGAGCACTGCCTGCTGAATCTCTGGTTTAAAACCAGACGTTCGTAGCCATGCGTGCCTTCTGATAGTCACAGATGTGTTAATTGTTCTTGCAGCTGTGTCCGCTGCATCCATAGAGGAGCGTATCTGATTATTAGATATGTTCTGTCCTTCCTCAACCACCTGTTTCGCCCTCTTTTGTAGCTCTTTGGGTAGATGCTCAATGAGGTGTTGCATCTCGTCCCAATGGGCTCTGTCATAGCGCGCAAGTATTGCTTGAGAGTTAGCGATGCGCCACTGGTTTGCAGCTTGTACTGCGACTCTCTTTCCGGCTGCATCGAACTTGCGGCTCTCTTTATCGGGGGGCGGTGCATCCCCAGATGTGTGGGAGTTGGCTCTCTTGCGAGCTGCTCCTACTACGACGGAATCTGGTGGCAGCTGTGAGCTGATGAAAACAGGGTCTGTGGGAGGTGCTTTATATTTCTTTTCCACTCTTGGTGTTATTGCTCTACTCTTGACCGGCTCCTTGAAGATTTCCTTTGCGTGCCGAAGCATTCCTGGGAGCATAGGCAGGCTTTGGTAGGAGCTATGGGTGGAGGAGAGGGTGTTGAATAAGAAGTCATCCTTGACTGGTTCCGAGTGTAGGGACACGTTGTGGAACTCTGCTGCCCTAGCCACCACTTGTGAGTATGCTGTGCTATCTTCCGGTGGTGAGGGCTTTGTAGGGTACGCCTCTGGACTGTTGTCCGACACTGGGGCGTCATATAAGTCCCAAGCGTCTTGGTCCTGATCACCTTGGCTCATGGTGGTGTGAGCCGGGGAATGTGATGGAGTCTGTGCCGGTGAAACGTTAGTTACAGGTGGAGGAGAGGGTGGCGGAGTTACCTTTTTCACCATTTTTGTTTGTGGTGCTTGATCTGATTGAAACTCCAGTCTCCTTTTTCTCCTAATAGGGGGAATGGTGCTTATTTTCCCTGTTCCTTCCTGTATAAAAATACGTTTCTGAGTGTGGTCCACTTCGGTGGATTACAACTCTTCCTCAAATCTATGCTTTCGCATCTGAGAGGACAGTGATTGCTCCTCTGAATAGGAACCGGTAGGTGGGTCGGTTGCGGGTTGTTTTTGCACCGAAACCCTGTCTGTACTCTTTTTCGGCTCCGAAGTGACCTTCTTCTTTTTCGGAGTCGAACCCTCTCGGCGTCGATCTTCCTCGGTGCCGCTGTCTCTGCGTCGAGCAGTTTCGGCTCCGATATCTCGGCGTCGATGTTTTTCAGCAGCACTTTCTCGGTCCTGAGAAGGCTGTGCGCCGGTGTCTCGACCGGAGTCGGACGATCTCGGCACCATTTCGGCCTTTTTCGGTGCCGATGGTCGGTCACCGAATTTATGGGTCGAGCCATGGCCTGGTGGCAGTGGCGTCCCCTGGGCCTTGTCACTTTTCTTGTGTGCTGGCTTCGACGTCTTACTCACAGTTTTTTGGTCGTCGAATTCTTCGGAGTCCGAATCATTGATCGAGAAGGTTTCTTCTTCCTCTTGTTCCTCGAACTCTCGGTGAGCTGTCGGCGTGGACGCCATCTGCAGTCTTCTGGCTCGACGGTCACGGAGTGTTTTTCGGGACCGGAACGCACGACAGGCCTCGCAAGTCTCTTCACTGTGCTCAGGCGACAGGCACAGGTTACAGACCAAATGTTGGTCTGTATACGGGTATTTGTTGTGGCATTTAGGACAGAAACGGAACGGGGTCCGTTCCATCAGCGTTGTTTTACACGCGGTCGGGCCGACCAGGCCCCGATGGGGGATCGAAAACTACCCCGAAGGGTACCGGAGCTCTTCACTCTTCGATTCGGTGTCGATTCTAACTAAGCCGATCCCGAACGCAACAATACCGACGTAATTTTTCCGATATTTAGCTAACTTTCCGTTCCGAAACCCGGAGCGAAAGGAACACGTCCGAACCCGATGGCGGAAAGAAAACAATCGAAGATGGAGTCGACGCCCATGCGCAATGGAGACAAAGAGGAGGAGTCCCTCGGTCCCGTGACTCAAAAGACTTCTTCGAAGAAAAACAACTTGTAACACGCCGACCCAACACCAGATGGCGGGCTATGCACAACATGTGTATCTACAGCGACAGATGCCATCGAACCTATAGTTCTGTATAAATCCGATCCCGAAGCTAAGGAAGAGGCACCTCTTAATTGTGGGGCAAGGGTATGTGAAATGTCAACCAATGAACACTTCAGAATGCTCTTAACCTTGCTAAAAGTCAGCAGAAGTTAGAGAAAGTCCTGCCACTGTTAAGTATGCTGCTTCTGGGAACGCAGGCTTGAGTCCTAGGTCTGCACTTTAATACCAATTTTGAGTTTACTGAGAATGCACCTGCTACAATAAAAATCGGGCCCACTACTAAAGCAATAATTTAATCAGACCATATGCACAGTGCCCAAATGTGTCTTAAGTTTTATTACGCCTTCCCAGTTATGACACACTCAAGTAGCAAGTGTGCTGCTCAAACTCTCCCTAAGTGGGCCCAAGAGTTTCAAAGTCTGAAGATTCCATACAGGGACCATAAACTTTCACACATGTTTACAAAGTTCTGTGTGTATCGATAAGCACAAAATCTGACAAGAGATTGCAGAGCTCGCCCAACAAACTTTTGTTTTGTCTTGTCTTGTCTTGTGTTTAAACTCTGGCAGGCCCACTGGGTTGAACTACTAGGCATTTGGGCCAGTGTGTGCTAACTGTGCTCCCTTATAAGGCTTTGCATTCCCCTAAGGACAGAAAATATTTTTGTGGGATGACCAACCAATCGGCCTTCCAATCCAAAAACCGTAGTCAGTTTTTGTGGATCCAAAAAACAACTGAAGAAAAAATTCCCCTCCTAAACAGCCTTTTTTTGTTTGAATGTGTGTTCACAACTGTTCTTGACCCCGAAGTCCGTGTGCAGTGTGGGTTGGTCACTCACTGAATTGGGCACAGGGTCCTGTCTGCTAACCTCCGCTGTGCACTTCCTGTGTGTTTTACTGTAAACTATCCCCAAGTGTCCCACCGTCATGTTGGTTTTAGGTAGAATTGTATTCCTTTGTGCAGAGGAGCTTTCTGTGCCACCCAAGAGGTGTGACTCTGATAATGGGCAAACCTCCCTAGTGGTCACTCATAACCAGTTCTGGAGGTGGCTCCTTTCCCACTGGGAGTGGTACCTGGCAGGCTAACAGAACAATAGAGGGGACAGGCCAAGGTGTGAGCTACAGCTGCCCGTGACAAGGTAGGCAACCTTTTAAGTTCCTGGGCACTGCTGAGATAACCATCCTGTCACGGGAAGGTGAACCCCCTCTTTCTCTGTCTCAGTTCTGAGAGCCAATTTCCACCTAATCAAGGAGCCCTTCAGCTTCTGGGTGACAATGAAAACTGGCAGAGAGGCAGATTTGGCTTGGGAAAACAACAACTTTCCGAAAGTGTCATTTTCAAAATAGTAACATAAAATCTGCCTTGACCGTTAAGTTAAATTTAAAATTACTATTAAAATTAGTCCTTGAATCATTCTTCAAGCTACTTCCAAAATTAAGTTAGGCATTATGAATTATAAGATGTTATAATGTAAACTATTGCTTCCCTATGGCGGAATCAGCCTTGCCACAGTGAAAAACAACGTTAGAGGTTTTTCACTACCAGGAGTTGTGGAACATAAAATACATATCCTACTTTTTATTTACTGTGCACTCCGCCCAATGAGCATTTAGGGCTTTCCTTAGGGGTGAATTATTAGCATGAAAAAGGAATGTTTAGTCCTGGTAAGGGGTTTATTCTGCTAGGTCGAGGTTCACAGTTATAAAACAGCCCATAATGGCTGCAGGGAAGGCTTGGCGACATGCTATGCATTGTCACTTTAGTGGTGGCACAATATGTGCTACAATACAGTTGTAACATTTGACTTACAGTCTCTGGGTACAATTCTGAACCATAAAATAAGGACTTATAGGTAAATTAAATATGCCAATCAGAAGTGTATACAATTTCGACATGCTAAGCCTCTGGTTAGCAGTGCCTTAATACGGAGAGTCAAAATCTCAGCAGCATCAGTCCACAACAAATGGTTGTGAGCATGCAAAAAGGGGCATTTTCCTCAATAGAGCCAATCATAATTTCAGTTTAACCTTTGTTTTTTTTCAGTGAATTTCTGTGCCATAATGCCAGGCCATATGTTCATACCATTTTTGGAGGCCATCTTGCAATGCTCATGGCCATGGTCATATGCAGCAGAGATTGGGCGCAAGGCCTGAGCTTCAGTCAAGTCCTGCACCCAAACCACCACTGGTGGCCAAACCCAGCTGTGCAGCAAGCACAAAGTCTTTTTTAGGAATTTTTCAGGTTTCAGGATTCGTGAATCCTAAAACCCTAAGGTCTATGGAATACATAGAGTAGCTAGTCTTTGTACATTTGGCACAGCATTTACAAACACCTCAATGAAAAAATATTTTTTAAATATTAATTTTAATACTCAATGGCCCTTGGACATCAGGCGTAAAAGCGTTCTTGTCAATGGTGTGTCTAAATATTTTTTTTTTATGGATTCATAAATCCTTTGTGCATTTGCAAAACCACATGATCTGTGGATTAACAACCCAGATGGAATACTTTTTAAACCCTAATTTCACAAACACTTCTCACTAGATTTAAACCAACCCAAGCATAAGCACTTCCTTGAGTAAAGTTGTACTTCTATGACTACCTTTGTGTAATTGAATTTAGCCCTTTTTCTGTATCAAGGAGCACATAGTCATTTGGGAATTAAAATGGGCAATGTGACTTTTGCTACCGCTCACCTCACCACTCTTTTTTGTGGCTCTTCCTTAAAGGATCTGCATGAAACTGGTCAGAGGAGCTCAAATTAGAAGAAAGTTTTTTCTAGCTTTGTGCAGCTTCATCTTTTGGAGCTAATATTAGATAAACAAGAAATGCCCTTTCAATGGTAACTTGCATAGCTGTAACTACACAGGTGCTATACCTAACTGTAAAAACAAGAGAGAGAGAGAGAGAGAGAGAGAGAGAGAGAGAGAGAGAGAGAGAGAGAGAGAGAGAGAGAGAGAGAGAGAGAGAGAGAGAGAGAGAGAGAGAGAGAGATATATATATATATATATATATATATAGAGTGAGTGTGTGTATATATATATATATATATATATATATATATATATATATATAATCTTCAACAGATGGAACGATAACCATCTGACGGCTGCACCGATCCAGTTAGTCAGATCCCAATTATTGAAACAAAGTCATGTTCAACAAGATCAGATTCAGTTCATTGAATTTATTTCTTGTAAGGGTAACACAGAGTCCTGAAGTAAGATGTCAACGTGTTTCGGCAGAACGCCTTCTACTGGACAAATCCGGCTATCTATCAAGCCGGCACCATATAAATACAAGTTAAAATCCTTCATTTATTTCCATAACATTCTAGTGTGATCTAATGCAGCGGCCATCTTAAAACATGCAAAAACCTACAATTTGAAATTTAAAATCTACAATTAATACATGAATCATTTTCAATAATTTAGATAATTTAAACATAGATACATCGCATATGTCACATAGGTATCCCAAATATATAATACATATCATTAATTCATTCTTGCGAAAATCATTAGTTAACTATTCTATACATAATATTGCGTGTTAATGCATCATTAAGACCACTGTCATCAGTTGTTCTAGTCAACCTCCATGAGTCAAATTTATCAAATATTTATAGAATACGTTTTTTGGGGTATATTCTTTTATGGAATATATTTATCTCTGTAGGTATGAAAATATGTATAATACTTTCAATTATTAAAATTAATCAATTTATCACAAATATTGTAAATGTTGCAAAATACTGTAAATTTTTTTATAAATGGTTCGTCGTAAAAAAATCCTCAATATATGAAAAACAATTGACAAGATAACTATCAATAAAGTTATAATTTAAATATATGAAATCATGTTCATCATTGAATTCAAAATAGAACCCAATTATATATTATCAATTCGATCTCATATCGATAACAAATTACAATATCTAAGTAGACTTTAGTGAAGTATGATCTTGTATTATAGTTTCTCACTTCTCTATCAACCTACACTTTGTTTTCTATGTCTAATCAATAAATACCTTGAACCAAAAATATGTCTAATTATATCATGGTACATGAGTGCATGTCTAAAGGGTGATGCATGTATTGTGTTGATTAAATCTTCTCTATCCTGATCTATGTTGTAGGTTGCTCCATAAATGCATGTATTCAAGATGAAATTTAGAAGAGGCCTCAGCCTAAAGTGCAAGGTGCTATGTGATCTAAAATACTTCTATATTCAAAAGGTGTATATAACAGGTGCAAGTTAGTATTAAAAACTATTATATGATGAAAACATTCCTATATATATATTGATTCAGTCTTCTATATTTATTAAATTCTAAGGAAGAAAAAATCCTCAGAAAAATTCTGAAAAGGATATGTATAAAAGTAAAATTAAACACTTTTCTAGAAAGTTCATAAAGCCTCAATAGGAGACAGGTGTAAATTCCTAAATATCTGCCCTTTTACTTATGATAGTTATAGTCTTAACATCACCCCTTATGAATGGCAGTAATAGAATGATATTATATCCACAGTTGTGTATGAACAGAATTGCACAACATTCAAGATCTCTTTGCTAATTTAGAGTGAATACAATAGATAATCATTGTATCATCTAAGATGAACATGTAACTCAGCATCAAGATTATGCCCCCAAGGAGATTCAGAGCCTAGTAATAGAATCATCTTCGATTCCATTTGTCTAAGCTCTAGTGTTCTATCCCCGGCTCTGGGATTATTTTTGATGGATGTGATGCCATAAAATGTTAACGTGCTAGAATCTCCTTTGTGTATGTCCCAAAAATGTTTGGCCAGGGGATATGTTCTATCCTGATTTTTTATAGCTCTAAAGTGTTGTAAGAATCTGACTTTTAACTTGTGGATAGTACTGCCAATATATGTTTTATGACATCCACATTCAACAACATAAATCACAAATTCCGTGTTGCATGTGATACGATCTTTAATCTCACAATAGCGACCATCAAAAGTTTGATATTTTTGCTTATTTTGAGCATACTTGCAAGCCTTGCAATGGCCACATTTCCAAAATCCCAAACTTTTTTGGCTCAACCAGGATGTATTAGCTTTCATCGAAAAATAACTTCTAGTTAAATGATCCCCCAGTGAGCGAGCTTTACGGAAAGTTATTGACGGATATGGACCAATGCGGTCCCTAATAGTGGGATCATTCTGTAGAATGTGCCAATTTTTTTGAAGTATGGTTCTCAATGAATCATGCTGTTGGTTATAATGCAAAAATATTCTGGGCGATGATTGTTTCAGCTCACTATTGGTTGCTGTGTTGTTAAAAAGTAACTCATCTCTACTCTTGTTTTTGACTCTGTTCTGTGCAGCCATCAGAATTTTAAGAGGATAACCTCTATTTAAAAATCTTTCCATCATTGTCCTGGCTTCTGAATCATATTTACTTTCGTCTGAACATATTCTGCGAGCCCGCAGAAACTGGCTATACGGTATACTCCATTTCAATGCCATGGGATGCCCACTATTGGCATGTAATATGGAGTTAGATGCCGTGGGTTTGCGATATACAGTGGTCTCTAGATGATCATTTTTCACTTTTAATAGGACGTCTAAAAATTCAATAGTTTCTTCCAAGTAGATGTTAAATTGGTTATTGTTTAGTATGTTTATATATTCCAACAATAATTGTTCTGTACCATCCCAAATAATAAACAGATCATCAATATAGCGCACCCACAATACGACTCTATCCATATAGATGTTGTTGTTCTCAGACCATGCCACCTCCTTCTCCCACCAACCCATATATAGGTTGGCGTACGTGGGAGCAAAGGACGCCCCCATTGCTGTCCCTTGTTTTTGTAAGAAACAATCATTATCAAAAAGGAACAAATTGTGGGTTAAACAGAATTGTAGCATGGATAGGAGCATGTTGGTGTGCTCAAGAAATTCAATAGGTCATGCTTGTAAAACATATCTACATGCTTGTAACCCATATTGATGTTTAATGGAAGTATACAAAGATGCTACATCCATGGTGACCAATAAATAGTCTTTATGCCATGGAATGTTATGTATCTTGGCCAGAAAATCATTAGTGTCACGTAGATATGATGGTAATTCAATAACAAAGGTACACAGAAACAGGTCTAAATATCGCGAGGTATTTTCAAGCAGAGACTGATTCATGCTGACTATAGGTCTACCTGGGGGATGTGATTTGTTCTTATGAATTTTAGGCAGAAAGTAAATACATGGAATTGTAGGATGATCAATCTTTAAATACATAAGCTCATCATAATCCATAAGTTGTTTAGTATACCACTCACTGAGCATCGCATGATATGTCACTTGATATTGGGTTATGGGGTTGATCCGCAACTTGTCATAATGATCTATATTCATCAGCTGTCGGTAAGCTTCTTTGGTGTAATCACTTGTGTCCATAATGACGATGTTGCCACCCTTATCTGAGGGTTTCATAACAATGGACGTGTTGGATCTCAATGTATTTAAGTCTTTCCAGTCTTGTTGAGTGAAGTTGGATCTATTTATTATTTTTGATGTTTTCGATGGACCTTTGATGCGGAATTTATCAATATCACTAATCACTAGTTCGTGGAATGTATCAATCAAATTTCCACTAGGTAGTGGAGGATTAAATCTGCTCGACAATTTCAGATGACTATTGTCATGAAGATTAGTTATAAATCCCATCTCATTAAGTGTAGAAGTACTAATGTCGGTGTCATCGTGTGTGGAACATCCAAATTCATTACTCTCATTGGCTAGACCGTTAATAGCCATCAATTGTGAACTATCCGCAATATTAAATCCGGAGACTACAGCCCTTGTGTTCACATTCTCTACCATTCGGTTTTTGTCCTTGTTAGAAAAGTGTTTAATTAGGCGTAATTTGCTAACAAATTTGTAGAGCTCAATTCGTGTGCCAACATAGTCCCACTGGACATTCGGACAGAAGCTTAGTCCTAGATCAAGTATGCGTAATTGAGTATCTGTAAAAGTACTGTGAGAGATGTTTACAACAGTACTCGAGTAATTCAGATTGCTGGCAAATTGGGGGTTCGATTCTACTATTACTGTTGATTGCTTCTTCTTCTTACCCCGCCTCCTCTTCCGCTTCCTCTGCCACGTCTGCGGTTTTGACCAGGGGGTGGCGCGACCATTTGCATAAGACGCATTTCCCCCTGAAAATCCAGCTTATTTCGTGGTACCTCATCTGCAGAGGATTCTATCTCTGAGCTGTCATCAGCGGATGTGTGATGTATAACACCATCTGCTCCATTCTTGGACACATCTTTAGTTCTTGCAGTGTCTTATTTCCGAGCAAACGTATAGATTCTTCCATGCTCATAACCCAACTTGTCTCTGTTAAACTTGTGTGCTTTACGTGATTTTATTTCTTCTTCCTTATTTTTAATCCGTTCTTCCATTTTAGCTAGCTGGTTAGAAACTTCTTGGTGATTAACTATCTTTTCTAGATCTTTGGTTAGCTGTTCAATCTTGATGATTTGTTCATCCATTCGTCTTTTAGCTTGGGTAATTAGGGTTCCCATGAGTTTAGTTGAGCAGTCTGCTGTTTGCATTCTCCATTCCTCCAGTAGATCTGGATCCATATCGCCTAGAGTGGGTAATATTAGAATACATAGACCCTTTGGTACTCTACCACTTTCGATGTATTTGGTAAATGAAGTCATTTCCCACCATTTTTTAAGTTCCGAAATACGTGCTTTTTCTCATTGGCTAATGATGCTGGAGGTAGTATGCATTTGAACCCCCGGGGGTCCATTGCTAGTCTTGGAATTGTCAAACAATTCGGCTGCTGCTTGCTCCCATAGCTTTCTCCGTTCAGCCATGATATATTAAACACGGGCTACCCAAGATATGCAGTCACTCGATAGTATCCAGTTTGTAGCTACTAAGAGGAGAACGAATCGTGAAGAGTGAATAAATTTAAAATACAGGACGCTGTGTGAATGCCCAACGATAGCGGACTGAATACTCTGTAGCTTGTAGATTCTTTCTTATAATTGAGTTATAGACTTGTAACAATGTTTCACAGGAAAGCCATATTTCAAACACTGACATTAAATCCTTTGAAATGTTTCTGTTTGTTTTCCGGGCCGTGTGCCAATTTAAAATGTGAGATGAGAACTCCAGATGTTTTAATATATATATATATAATAAATAATCCTCAACAGATGGAACGATTACCATCCGACGGCTGCACCAATCCTTTGGTTAAATCCCGACCATTAAAGCGAAGTCAGATTCAACAATGCTGGACTGAATTATTTCAAATTTATTCCTTGAAATGGTTACACAGAGTCCTGCAATGAAATGTCGACGCGTTTCGGCAGAGCGCCTTCTACTATATATACATATATGGAATATATGGAAAATGTCACTTACCCAGTGTACATCTGTTCGTGTCATGAGACGCTGCAGATTCACATGCTGTGCATTATCCTGCCATCTAGTGTTGGGCTCGGAGTGTTACAAGTTGTTTTTCTTCGAAGAAGTCTTTTCGAGTCACAAGACCGAGGGACTCCTCCCTTTCGGCTCCATTGCGCATGGGCGTCGACTCCATTTTAGATTGTTTTCTTTCCGCCATTGGGTTCGGACGTGTTCCTCTTCGCTCCATATTTCGAATCGGGAAAGTTAGCTAAAAATCGGCGGTATTGTTTGCGTTCGGTACCGGTTTAGTGTTAGCGTATCGACACCGATAGAAGAAGCGCTCCGGCGGCGACACATGCCATCGAACATATGTATATATATATACATATATATATACATATATATCACTAATACTGTCTTGTGTTTCTGATGTACTAGAAGCAGTAAATAACTTAATCAGAAACCATTCCAAAATGTAGACTGACATGCATATTCTACTGTAAACGTCTGCAAGGTGGTAAAAAGTAGCCACATTATAGGCTCCCATCACATTGCTCACCAGTTCTTTAGATTCTGTTAAAAGATCTTCCACATCAGAAAAGCTGAAGCTGGCCACTGTGATGAACTGGCTGACGACAGACACAAATTTATCCCCAGGCCGTGTTGGCTGTGATTTCTGATATTCAAGCTCCTAGAAAATAAAAAAAAAAGGCAACTTTGGTTTAGTTTATAAATCTAGACATGCACTGAACAGTGTCATCTGGTTCACTTTAAGGGTTGAGGGGATAAAACACCAAGACATGAAAATTAATTGCCTTTTTATCAAGAAAATAGAAATACGTTTGTGCAGTCTATCCTCTCCACCGCCAACCTTTATCAATTACAGTCCACAGCAGAACAGCAAACTCAATATCTGATAGAAAGTTTTTGTAGTTCGGTATCTGTGCTCTCGTTTACTCGCCACATTCATGGTGATCATGCCCAGATTATTAAGCAGAACCACACAGGCCATATGTTATTGTGGGCCAACAATGAACAATTTCATGATAAATAATAACAAAATAATGACATCAAGCATCACCTGGGGAGTTGGTGTGGAAGAAATTACGACAGTAAACATTACCAAGAGAATCTAGTAAAGCAGCCTCTGCCATCTGTGCAGCAGGCACCTCGTCTACGACAGGGGTGTCAAATATTGGCCTAATAGGCTGGACCCCGGACTGGTAGTTTATGTAATCAATTCTCATTTAGGGTCATTGTATGTAAAAGTAACCCAGGTGGATAGCCTGATAATCAGATATGGACGTGACTCTCCTGGCCCAACACTGGACACTACTGTTTCTACCAAGCTTGCATATTTTATATGGAAGAGGTTTCTAGGCGGGCAGTTGTAGGAAACTGTCTTTTTTTAAAGAGAAACAAAATGAGGTACACTGTGCAAAGAGCCGAGGAAACCCCACATATATCACAGAGGCACAAATGACATCTTTTGTGGTACTGTGGTTGAGAAGTTAGGAATATCAGAGGGTAGTGTGAATCATGTAAGGTACACACACATTCAGTGAGACACACACCCAATAAAGAAATCCAACACCAATTTACAAAAATAACACATACTCATATATCAACGTATAGATTTTTACAGTTTTTAAAACTTGGCTGTTCATATTTTGGGTGCGGTAATGTCATCCTATGGGGGAAAACGTACTGCATTGGACACTTCACAGTGACGTATGGGACTGTTCTTTGAGACTTAAGGTGAGTATGGGGCAAGGTCAGAGGCCACACCAACAGGTCACCTTGTGCAGCTCTGGGGTGTCTGGGTGCAGAGGTGTGTTACGGTGTTTGGTGTCTCATTCACATCTATGGGAAACAGTATGGTCTGGAAACTGCTGCAATCTGGGTCTGGAAGGTCAGTCCAGGGGAACCCACGGGGGGTCTCGACCCTGTTCAACGTTGTCCTGGCATATGAGAACAACGTTGGTCCACTTCTCTTCGGGCTGTGGGGCTCGGGTGCAGTGGTGGTGTTTGGCGTGGGGTCCAGTGCTGGAGCTACTCGCAGTTGGAGGGGGGTCTGCAGAAACAGGCTGCAGATGCTGTCGGGAAGCCCACACTGGGTGAGCTCAAGGTGGGCTTCTTCTCTGGAGGGCCTGGGAACCAAGGTGTCACTATTGGCCCACTTCAGCTCGGGCTAGGCCTCTCGGGTGAAGTGATGTCTGGCATCTGGTTTTTGCCAGTCATGGTCCTCCCAGTTCTTTGTTTGGGTGTCTGCGGGTGCAGGGAAGCAGCGCCGCTGCTCCAAGGAATTTCTGCTTGGCGATCTTCCGGTTTCTTGGAGGCTGCAGTGGCAAGACAGGTCAGGTGCTCCTTGAGGGGCAGGTGTATCAGGCAGGCTAGCAGGGTTGGCACCAAGTCCATCGTGGTCCCTGGTTCTTGGGTTCAGCAGGCTTCTTGTGCACTCCTTCCTTTGTGTCCAGTGAAGCTCTGAAGTCCTGGTATCAGGGGATCCCAAACAAAATACTCAATTTAGGGGGCGTAACAGGGTGTGAAGGGATACTTACCCTCAGGTCACTACACCCCTAGATGACCACTTCCTTTGGGGAGTAGGCATCACTCTGTCTCAGAATTCCTAATTTCACCACACACAAGATGCCGAAATTCCTGAGGCTGTGTTTATTTCAGGCTGGACACCCTAGGGGTGTGTTCAGCCTGGAAATGCAACACGCCTCCTTCATAGCTTATTTTCCCACCTGTCCAGGTGCCAGATGAGCCCTGGGGCAGTGGGGTAGACATCTCCCTCTGACGAAGGCCAGTTCTGTGTACCAAAGGCGGTGGGCTTCTTTGAAGCTTCCTGTCTTGAAACACGGATTTCCAGGTCATTCTGCTGGGAGCAGTGTGTAAACACCTCTCCCAGAGCAGGCTTGTTTCTGACCTCCAGAGAGGAAAGGCTCTCACCCCTGGGGGTCAGATTCTCATCTGTTGGTGGCAGACTGGTTATAACTAGTCAGTGAGCACACCAGCAGTTGGTGAGTTTTAAAGGGGCACCTCTAAGGTGCCCTCTGGATGCATGTATTAATAAATCCATCACTGGAATCAGTGAGTGTTTATTAATACAAGATATTTGATACCAAACATCCCTATCTACAGTGAAGCCATCATGTAGCTGGGGAACTCGTATTGACCAGAATCCAGCATTTGTATTTAAACAGCTTCCATGTTCACTTACTATGTTTAGGAATCGACAAACACATAGTACGGTTATATCTGCTCATGTAGATATGTCCACACACGTAATATTATGCACCCTCCTTTAAGGCTCTAAGACATGCTGTAGGGGTGACTTACAAACATTACATGCAGTGTTTAGGGGACATGGCACAGAGGCTGTGTGCCATGTCATGTTTTCACTTTTAGGGAGCACCTTGTCACACAGCCTGCAATCCATGGGGGAAGGAACGAAAGACAGGTACCCTTCAATAGAAACCAAAACTAGATAGAAGTGAACCTATAAAAGAGGAGGAATTAAAAGTTTGTCTCAGGGTATATCCTAGGGCTCTTTGCTGGACCCCCCACCTCTGTATGTTTGGAAAGAGAGATGAGGAATTATTCCCTAATCTGCTTAAAACATGTACTACATCTCTTAAAACCAGTTCAGTACCTGAGGTATGGAAAAAAGCCCTCGTGACCCCTTCACTGCAAAAACTTTCAGAGGACCAGAAGATATAAGCAACTATCGTCCAATATCTCCTCTTCCCTATCCAGTGAAAATAGTTAAAAAAAAAATATGAGTGAAATACTGGTATACTTTTTGGAGAAGCATAATATTCTGGAGGCTGAACAAAATGGTTTCCATCCAGCACACGGAACGGGGTCTGCTCTAATTCTGAATTTGGATGAGTTTAGGATGGTGATTGATGGTGGTCAAATGGCCATATTAATATTGTTAGATCTATCAGCCGCATTTGACACGGTCAACTACTGAATATTGTTACAGAGACTTAAAGCAATAGGAGTGGAGGGTATTATTTACAATGGTTTGAATCATTTTTGTTGAACAGATACCAAGCAATATCTACCCCCCTTTACAATCAAAGTTCAGTAAAATGGAACATGGGGTACCGCAAGGCTCAGCACTGAGCCCAATTCTATACAGAATATACATACACCCCTTACTAAGGTCAATTAGATCCTATGGGATCCCTTTTGTGAATTACACTGACGACACACAGCTTGTTGTATCCTGTGAGAAACAACCTTGAGTCAATAAAAAAAAAATCCAGTTTTATATATAAGAAATGGCTAGCTGGCTAAAAAAATTACTTAAAATTCACCTGGCATACTCAGGAGGAACTTCTGGTCATCGGTAAATATGGAGAATATGCAGTTATCACAGGCAGTGCGGTATCTGGGTGCTTAAATGGATGAAACACACATATATAAAACAGAAACTACCTGTCTTAGTCTGCTGATAAACCTGAGAAAAATTGTCCCACTACTGCCTCAGCCAGCTCTTAGACTGGCGGTACAAAGTACAATCCTGAGCAGGTTAGACAATGAGCTGCTGCTTGGAGCACCTGAGTAGCTCTAATCAACAGATTGTACACAGTACAAAAATTTGCAGCAAAACTGACCATGAATACAACAATAAAGGTCTCCTCTTCAGCAGCTTTGAGACCCTTACACTGGTTGCCAGTGGTGAAGGAACAAATCTCGTTCAAGGCTGTATGTAAGCGGTAAACGGTACTGGACTAATACTGTTGAAAAATAAGTTTTGCTACTATAGGCCAAGGAGGAACTTGCGCTCAGCCACATCAAATCTGATCCAGACACCAAAATTCAGGGACTTCAGGGTGGGCGGGAGTTCGCTCAAGATTACAGCGACCCAGTTATGGAACAATGTACTTGCCGAACTCAGAGCCAACAGAAATCTGGTTGTTTTAAGAAGAATCTAAAAATGTGGCTCTTTCCTAAAGAGGTCTAGAAATTGTAGGCACAGGGGTGGGCCTTGTGTAGGAGGCAGTAGTCTGGGGGTAACAGGAACCTGGCTGAGTTTCACCACAGCGCCAAGATACCTGTACTGGTGAACGTTTGCGCTTTATAAATGCCGGTTCATTCATTCATGGTTAATTTGATGGCAGTCTGCATGAGGTTGGTGCTAGGTCCCTTAGAGTGGCACAAGCTGTGCTGCAGCTCAACTTGAAGAGGGGCCCTCTTCAGTACTCATAACTTAGGTACCAGGGGTACCATTTACTAGGGACTTACAGAGATGCTAAAGGGCCTGCCACTTGGGGAATCCAGGAACACTCGCACTGGGGATCTAGTTAGCAGGAATCCAGTGCACGTCAGTCAAAGTTGCATCAAAAAACAGGCAATAAGTGTGTCTGTGTGTTTGGGGGTGGGGGATGGGGGGGTACTGCAACCAGAGCACAGTTTCCTACAGCACTCAATTTCCTTGTCAGAGTAAAGACATCTTTTCCCAGCTATCTTTCGCTGAGAGGACTTGTAGGAAGCTTGCTCTGTAAAGACATCTTTTCCCAGCTATCTTTCGCTGAGAGGACTTGTAGGAAGCTTGCTCTGTATTGAAAATGTCACTTACCCAGTGTACATCTGTTCGTGGCATTAGTCGCAGCAGATTCACATGTTGTGCATAGTCTGCCGTCTGGTGTTGGGTCGGAGTGTTACAAGTTGTTTTTCTTCGAAGAAGTCTTTTCGAGTCACGAGACCGAGGGACTCCTCCTCCTTTGTTCCATTGCGCATGGGCGTCGACTCCATGTTAGATTGTTTTCCCCGCAGAGGGTGAGGTAGGAGTTGTGTATGTTAGTAATAGTGCCCATGCAATGGAATGAATAAGTATGTACCAAATAAGGTTTAAGTAATATATTTACAAATATACAAATGTTGAAGATAACTTCCAAACGGCTACAGGCTCCCGGGGAGGCGGGTGGGCACATGTGAATCTGCAGCGACTAATGCCACGAACAGATGTACACTGGGTAAGTGACATTTTCAGTTCGGTGGCATGTGTAGCTGCAGATACACATGTTGTGCATAGACTAGTAAGCAGTGATCTCCCCAAAAGCGGTGGCTCAGCCTGTAGGAGTGGAAGTAGTCTGAAATAAAGTTTTTAGTACGGCTTAACCTACTGTGGCTTGTTGTGCGGATAGCACGTCTACACAGTAGTGCTTAGTAAATGTGTGAGGCGTAGACCATGTGGCTGCCTTACATATCTCGTTCATTGGAATGTTTCCTAGGAAGGCCATGGTAGCGCCTTTCTTTCTGGTTGAATGTGCCCTTGGTGTAATGGGCATTTCTCTCTTTGCTTTAAGGTAGCAGGTTTGGATGCACTTAACTATCCATCTGGCTATACCCTGTTTTGATATTGGGTTTCCTGTATGAGGTTTTTGAAATGCAATAAACAGTTGATTTGTTTTTCTAATTTCTTTTGTTCTGTCAATGTAGTACATTAGTGCTCTTCTGATGTCTAATGTATGTAGTGCCCTTTCAGCTACTGAGTCTGGCTGTGGGAAGAACACTGGTAGTTCTACCGTTTGATTTAAGTGGAACGGTGAAATAACTTTTGGTAAAAAGTTTGGATTGGTTCTTAGGACCACCTTATTTTTGTGTATTTGAATAAAAGGTTCTTGTATAGTAAACGCTTGAATTTCACTTACTCTTCTTAGAGATGTGATGGCAATGAGAAATGCAACCTTCCACGTTAAGAACTGCATTTCGCAAGAGTGCATGGGTTCAAAAGGTGGGCCCATGAGTCTTGTTAAGACGATGTTGAGGTTCCATGAAGGAACAGGTGGTGTTCTTGGTGGTATAATTCTTTTCAGGCCTTCCATAAACGCTTTAATGACAGGTATCCTAAATAGTGAAGTTGAATGGGTAATTTGCAGGTATGCAGATATTGCTGCGAGGTGTATCTTTATGGAAGAGAAGGCTAGATTTGATTTTTGTAAATGTAGCAAGTATCCCACTATATCCTTTGGAGATGCATGTAATGGGTGAACTTGATTATTATGGCAGTAGCAAACAAATCTTTTCCATTTGCTTGCATAGCAGTGTCTAGTGGATGGTCTTCTAGCTTGTTTTATGACTTCCATACATTCTTGGGTGAGGTTTAAATGTCAGAATTCTAGGATCTCAGGAGCCAGATTGCTAGATTCAGCGATGCTGGGTTTGGATGCCTGATCTGTTGTTTGTGTTGTGTTAACAGATCTGGTCTGTTGGGCAACCTGACATGGGGTACTACTGACAGGTCTAGAAGTGTTGTGTACCAAGGTTGTCTTGCCCATGTTGGTGCTATTAGTATGAGTTTGAGTTTGTTTTGACTCAATTTGTTTACTAGATATGGAAGGAGAGGGAGAGGGGGAAAAGCGTACGCAAATATCCCTGACCAGTTCATCCATAGAGCATTGCCTTGAGACTGCCTGTGTGGGTACCTGGATGCGAAGTTTCGGCATTTTGCGTTCTCCTTTGTTGCAAATAGGTCTATTTGAGGTGTCCCCCAAATTTTGAAGTAAGTGTTTAGAATTTGGGGGTGAATCTCCCATTCGTGGACCTGTTGGTGATCTCGAGAGAGATTGTCTGCTAGTTGATTTTGGATCCCTGGAATAAATTGTGCTATTAGGCGAATGTGGTTGTGAATTGCCCATTGCCATATCTTTTGTGCCAGGAGGCACAGCTGTGTCGAGTGTGTTCCCCCCTGTTTGTTTAGATAATACATTGTTGTCATGTTGTCTGTTTTGACAAGAATGTATTTGTGGGTTATGATGGGTTGAAATGCTTTCAACGCTAGGAATACTGCTAACAATTCGAGGTGATTTATATACAGCTTTGTTTGATGTACGTCCCCTTGTCCTTGGATGCTGTGTTGATTGAGGTGTGCTCCCCACCCTGTCATGGAAGCATCTGTTGTTATCACGTATTGTGGCACTGGGTCTTGGAAAGGCCGCCCTTTGTTTAAATTTATACTGTTCCACCATAGAAGCGAGATGTATGTTTGGCGGTCTATCAACACCAGATCTAGAAGGTGACCCTGTGCATGTGACCACTGTGATGCTAGGCACTGTTGTAAGGGCCTCATGTGCAGTCTTGCGTTTGGGACAATGGCTATGCATGAGGACATCATGCCTAGGAGTTTTAATACTGTCTTTGCCTGTATCTTTTGTGTTGGATACATGGCTTGTATAACCTTGTGAAAATTTTGAACCCTTTGTGGACTTGGAGTGGCTATTCCCTTTGTTGTGTTGATTGTCGCTCCTAAGTATTGCTGTGTTTTGCACGGCAGAATGTGAGATTTTGTATAGTTGATGGAGAAACCGAGTTTGTAGAGGGTTTGTATGACATAATCTGTGTGGTGTAAACACTTTGTGAGGGAGTTGGTCTTGATTAGCCAATCGTCTAGGTACGGGAATACGTGTATATGCTGCCTTCTGATGTGTGCAGCTACTACTGCTAGGCATTTTGTAAATACTCTTGGTGCGGTTGTGATACCGAACGGCAACACTTTGAATTGGTAATGTATTCCCTTGAATACGAACCTTAGGTATTTCCTGTGCGAGGGATGTATCGGTATGTGGAAATACGCGTCCTTTAGATCTAAGGTTGTCATGTAGTCTTGTTGCTTTAGCAGTGGTAACACGTCTTGTAGCGTGACCATGTGAAAGTGGTCTGATTTGATGTAGGTGTTTAGTGTTCTGAGATCTAGGATTGGTCTCAGTATTTTGGCCTTTTTTGGTATTAGAAAGTACAGTGAGTAAACTCCCGTGTTTTTTTGTGTACATGGTACCAATTCTATTGCGTCCTTTTGCAGTAATGCTTGAACTTCTAGTTCTAGAAGGTCTAGATGTTGTTTTGACATATTCTGTGTTTTTGGTGGGACATCTGGAGGGAGTTGGAGAAATTCTATGCAATAACCATGTCGGATAATTGCTAAGACCCAAGTGTCTGTTGTGATCTCCTCCCAAGATTTGTAAAACTGACTTAGTCTTCCCCCCACTGGTGTTGTGTGAAGGGGTTGAGTGACTTGTGAGTCACTGTTTGGTTGGAGGGGTTTTTAGACTTTGAAATTTTCCCCGGTTTCTAGGGAATTGTCCTCCTCTATACTGGCCCCGAAAGCCTCCCCTTTGGTACTGTCCCTGGTAGGTAGACGGTGTAGATTGTGAGGTGCTGGCTTGTGTGGCTTGACCCCGAAACCCCCCTCTGAAGGTTGTTTTGCGGAAGGTGCCGAAAGTGCCTCTGCCCTGCAGGGAATAGAGTGCGCCCATGGCCTTGGCTGTGTCAGTGTCCTTTTTCAATTTCTCAATTGCCGTGTCGACTTCGGGTCCAAACAATTGTTGTTCATTGAACGGCATATGGAGCACCGCTTGCTGTATTTCCGGTTTAAAGCCAGATGTGCGCAACCATGCGTGCCTTCTTATGGTTACTGCGGTATTTATTGTTCTTGCAGCTGTGTCCGCTGTGTCCATAGAGGAGCGTATTTGGTTATTGGAGATGTTTTGTCCCTCCTCAACCACTTGTTTTGCCCGTTTCTGAAATTCCTTGGGTAGATGCTCGATGAGATGCTGCATCTCGTCCCAATGGGCTCTATCATATCGCGCTAGGATCGCCTGAGAGTTGGCGATGCGCCACTGGTTTGCAGCTTGTACTGCGACCCTTTTCCCAGCCGCGTCAAACTTGCGGCTCTCCTTATCCGGAGGTGGTGCCTCGCCTGATGTGTGCGAGTTGGCTCTCTTGCGAGCTGCCCCTACCACGACTGAATCTGGTGGCAGCTGTGAGGTGATAAAAGTAGGGTCCGTGGGCGGTGCTTTATATTTTTTCTCCACCCTTGCAGTTATCGCTCTACTCTTGACAGGTTCTTTGAAGATCTGCTTTGCGTGCCTTAGCATTCCTGGAAGCATAGGCAGGCTTTGGTAGGTGCTATGGGTGGAAGAGAGGGTGTTGAAAAGGAAGTCATCCTCAACAGGTTCTGCGTGTAACGACACGTTATGGAACTCTGCTGCCCTAGCTACCACCTGTGCATACGCAGTGCTGTCCTCAGGTGGTGAGGGCTTGGTAGGGTACGACTCAGGACTATTGTCTGATACTGGGGCGTCGTATAGGTCCCAAGCGTCTTGGTCATCTTGGCTCATGGTGGTATGAGCCGGTGAATGTGACGGAGTCTGTGCCGGTGATACATGAGTTACAGGTGGAGGAGAGGGTGGCGGGGTTACCTTTTTAACCACTTTTGTTTGTGGTGTTTGTTCCTGTGTTTGGAACTCGAGTCTCCTTTTTCTCCTGATTGGGGGAAGGGTGCTGATTTTCCCTGTCCCACTTTGTATGAAGATCCTCTTTTGTGTGTGGTCCACGTCAGTGGTCTGCAACTCTTCCTCAAATCTGTGCTTGCGCATTTGAGAGGACAGTGATTGTTCCTCTGAATACGAGCTGGCAGTCGGTTCGGTTGCCGGTCGTTTTGGCACCAAAACTGTCTTTGCTTGTTTTCGGCTCTGAGGAGAATTTCCTCTTTTTCGGAGTCGAGCCTTCTCGGCGTCGATCCTCCTCGGTGCCGCTGTCTCTGCGTCGAGCAGCTTCGGTTCCGCTGTCTCGGCGTCGATCTTTTTCGGCAGCAGTGTCTCGGTCCCGAGATTGCTGCGTGCCTGTGTCTCGACCCGAGTCGGACGATCTCGGCACCGGTTCGGCCTTTTTCGGTGCTGATGGTCGGTCACCTACTTTATGGGTTGAGCCATGGCCTGTTGGCAGTGGCATCCCCTGGGCCTTGTTTGTTTTCTTGTGTGGTGCTTGCTTCGACGTCTTACTCACGGTTTCTTCGACGTCGAATCCGTCCGAGTCCGATTCATGAATGGAGAAGGCTTCCTCTTCTTCTCCTTGTTCCTCGAACCCTCGTTGTCCTGTCGGCGTGGCCGCCATCTGTAATCTTCTGGCTCGCCGGTCACGGAGCGTTTTTCGGGACCGAAACGCACGACAGGCCTCACACGTCTCTTCCTTGTGCTCGGGCGACAGGCACAAGTTACAGACCAAATGTTGGTCTGTATATGGAAATTTATTGTGGCATTTAGGACAGAATCGGAACGGGGTCCGTTCCATCAGTGTCGATCTTACACGCGGTCGGGCCGACCAGGCCCCGACAGGGGATCGAAATTACCCCGAAGGGCTACCGGAGCTCTTCATGATTCGGTGTCGATTCTATTCTAACCCGATACCGAATGAAACAATACCGACGTAGTTTTCCGAAGTTATGACTATCTTTCCGTCCCGAAACCCGGAGCGAAAAGGAACACGTCCGAACCCGATGGCGGAAAAAAAACAATCTAACATGGAGTCGACGCCCATGCGCAATGGAACAAAGGAGGAGGAGTCCCTCGGTCTCGTGACTCGAAAAGACTTCTTCGAAGAAAAACAACTTGTAACACTCCGACCCAACACCAGACGGCGGACTATGCACAACATGTGTATCTGCAGCTACACATGCCACCGAACATACTATTTCAAAATGAGATATAGTGTGCACAGAGTCCAGGGGTTCCCCAAGAGGCTTGACAGAGGCAATAATAGATAATAGTAATGCTCTATTTGTGGTAATGTGGTCGAGCAGTTAGGCTTATCAGAGGGTAGTGTTAAGCATTTGTTGTACACACACAAGCAATAAGTAAAAACACACACTCAATGACTTAACTGCAGACAAATAGGTTTTTATATAGAAAAATATCTTTTGTTAATTTATTTCTAGAACCACAAGATTCAGTTTGCAGGTAAGTACATTAAATGAAAGGTACTTTGCATAGGTAGGTTCAGTACTGTGCAATTTAAAACAGTTCCTGGGGGAGGAAAATACAGTACTGATTTGGAGGTAAGTAATCGACTTACAGACTCAATCTCCGGGGCATAGGTAGCCCACCGTTGGGGGTTCAAGATATCCCCAAACACCCAGCACCAGCAACACAGGGCCGGTAAGGTGCAGGGGTCAAACAGGAGCCAAAATAACGTAGGCGCCTATGGAGACAGGGGGTACTCCGCTTCCGGTCTGCTTGCAGGTAAGTACCTGCGTTGTCGGAGGGCAGACCAGGGGGGTTTAGAGGAGCATTGGGGTGGCCCCAACTAGGCACCAAACACGCACCCTCAGCAGCATGGGGGCGGCCGGGTGCAAGGCGCAAACAGGGCGTCGGGTTCCCAATGGAACTCAATAAGGTGGACCTGGGGGGTCACTTAGGCGCTGCAGGCAGGGCACAGAGGGGCTTCTCGGGCAAGCCACCAACTGGACAGGGAGGAGGGCAGCCTGCTGGTCACTGCTGCACCGGTGGTCGGTTTCTTTAGAGTCTGAGGGCTGTGGGTGCAGTGCTTCTCCAGGCGTCGGATATCTTCACCCCGGGCAGTTGTGGTCAGAGGGATCCTTGGGATTCCCTCTGCAGGCGTTGTTGTGGAGAGGTCAGCCAGGGTGGACATTTTGTCAGAATCGCCTGGGGGTCCTCTCTAGCTGGTTGGTTCCTCTGAACACAGGCCTGGGGCGTCGGGTGCTGAGACGTTTTGGACTCACGCTTCTGGAGTGAGGTGGGAGTCCCTTTTAAAGATGGTTGCTTTTTTTTCTTGTTAGACAGGTCCGATGTCCACGGGAGTTTCGTGGTCCTAGGTAATGCAGGCAGTCCCCTGGAAGCTTTTCAGGGGTTGCTGGTCTTGTAGAACGCGTTGCTTCTTATTTGGCAGATTTTTGAAGCAGGAGACGGGCCGGTAGGGCTGGGGCCGAACCAGTTGTTGTCTCCTCTTCTCCGCGGGATTTTCAGCTCAGCAGTCCTTCTTTTCTTGAGGTCGTCAGGAATCTGGAGAGCTGGGTTCAGGGTTGCCCCTAAATACTAAATTTAGGGGTGTGTTAGGGTCAGGGGGCAGTAGCCAATGGCTACTGTTCCTGAGGGTGGCTACACCCTCCTTGTGTCCACTCCCTCTGGGGAGGGGGGCACATCCATATTGGTCCAAATCCCCCAAAGCAAGATGAAGGATTTCTCAAGGAGGGGATCACTTCAGCTCTGGACACCTTAGGGGTGGTCCTGGCTGAGGGGGGTGACTCCTCCTTTTTTTCCCCTCACTATCCCTCTGGACTTGCCGCCAAAAGTGGGGACTTGTCCAGGGGCGGGCATCTCCACTTGCTGGAGTGCCCTGTGGCTTGTAACACCAGGCTTGAGCCTTTGAGGCTCACCGCCAGGTGTTACAGTTCCTGCAGGGGGAGGTGTGAAGCACCTCCACCTAGGGCAGGCCTTGTTTCTGACCACAGAGTGCACAAAGGTACTCACCCCATGTGGTCAGAAACTTGTCTGGAAGTGGCAGGCTGGCATAGACCAGTCAGCCTTACACTAGCAGTTGGGCTAACATACAGGGGGAATCTCTAAGATGCCCTATGTGTGCGTTTTTCAATACATCCCACACTAGCATCAGTGCATGTTTATTGTGCTGAGAAGTTTGATACCAAACTTCGAAGTGTTCGGTGTAGCCATTATGGTGCTGTGGAGTTCGTAATGACAAACTCCCAGACCATATACTCACTATGGCTACCCTGAACTTACAATGTCTAAGAATTGACTTAGGCACTGTAGGGGCATATTGCTCATGCAGCTATGCCCTCAACTGTGGTATAGTGCACCCTGCCTTAGAGCAGTAAGGCCTGCTAGAGGGGTGGCTTACCTATGCCACAGGCAGTGATTTATGGACAGGGCACCCTGAGGGAAGTGCCATGTCGACTGTCTTTTCTCCGCACCAGCACACACAAGCTGCCAGGCAGTGTGCATGTGCTGAGTGAGGAATCCCCAGGGTGCCATAATACATGCTGAAGCCCTTAGAGACCTCTTGCCACAGGGCCCTTGGTACCAGGGGTACTTTTTACAAGGGACTTAACTGTGGGCCAACTGGGTAAACAAAGGTACAGTTTTAGGGAAAGAACAATGGTGTTGGGGCTTGGTTAGCAGGGTCCCAGCACACTTTCAATCAAAGTTGGCATCAACACTAGGCAAAAGGTGAGGGGGTAACCATGCCAACAGTCGCATTTTCCTACAGGACTTTTGGGTGAAGTTAATTTCTTAACATTCTTCTGATCCTCATGCGAACCAGAAAGTAGCCATCCTTCCCCCGCTGACTCCAAGTGGGGCTAAAGGGTTAGGATAATCACATCAGTGTAGGGTATTTACCCATATTTCCATAACCTCATGATTTGTATTGAATGAAAGCTATATCCTACCCCTTGTTTGCCCCATTACTAAGCCAGCCTTCTGCAAATACTGAAAGTTTTCCCCAAAGACAATACAATGAAAAAGAACTGTTCTCATCTTCAAAATGCAGCCCAGGTGCGTCTAAGTTCTGAGTGGTATATTTATTAAATGTGCTCCCCGGTCCTAATCCGACTCACATAAGGAGTATGATTATCTTGTAGTTGGTCAGGTGCAAGTGTGGTGGTGTGACTGGAAGTTAAGGCATAACCTGTAATTAAGAACTTGCCTCATACCTGAATGACCTCTGAGTCTTGTGTAAAAACCCTGCCCTGTGTCCACAACTGTGTTTCCAGAGGGGTATGCTTGTTAGGATTATTCAAGCTAAGAAGCGGACCTTGATATGAAGGGATACAAAGTTCTGCTAGAATGTTTTTATATAACATGGTTTATTTCCACAGGATAGTTTAAGTGTAGTTATTAGACATGTATATCACCTGGGAATCAAGCTGCGTCATTCAGCATTGAAATAATGCTGTGATTCAATGTTTGCAAGTTTTTATGACATCCTAGCTCAAATAGTAGCGTCCAGAAAGTCTGTATCCATGGACCTTATTATTATTATTTTTTAAAAATTTATGGATGTGAAGTGCAACTTTGTTGGCCAATTAGAGTGGTCAAGTTGGGATATATTTCTCTAATTTCCATTGAAAGAACAAAGTCCAAATACCATGAAATGCTCTGCTGATCACATGCAACAGCTTGAACTCTAAACTTAATTTGATAGGAATTCACTGGAGTTGCTGGTTGGTTGGTGGTTACACAGCCCTTGTGCTCAGTTCTGGGTTTAAATTAGGAAGAATGTATTAGTTGTTTCTATTCTAGCTAAACACTTGTATAGGGGACATTGGTACTGAATTGCAGGAATCCAGCCTCATCATGACAACATCTTGCACCAGTTAAAAAAATCATTATAGTGTTGCTAAACAACTGGTGAATTTTCCAAAGAACCGAAAGGCAATGGCAACACAATTGCAATAGCTAGCTGAGTTTTGATCCAAAGGCTATGTGGCCTCCCTCAAGGCTCAGCCATACTCTCAATGTAGCTTAGCCTCTTCATTAAGCTGCCAGCTGATATACTATGCGCCCAAAAATATTTTTCAGTAATCTTTGGAACACATATAATTACACCAGAAAGTGTATTGGCAGATCGCCAGATACAAATTTTATCAGGTGTACTGAGACAACAGTAGCCTCATCAGTTGTAAACTAACATGTATTTGTGTATGACATTAGAGGATAGGGAGGAGCTGCCTAATTTTCTTGAGGTTTTAACTCGTGATTAATAAACACTAATGATCAGACCCAAACTAAATTGCTTTGGGAGGGTAACATGCTGAAAATCACTAGTCGTCAGAAACTAACTACCCAAAAATTAGGCGGGCTGAGAATCTACAACCACAATATTTCTTTCACATTAATTTCATGGTACGTAGGAAACAGATGTTAAGCGGTTGGGTCTCTATGGGTCAAACGACCGCAGTCCGTGTCTTGAATAACCATCTATGTGCCCACCGCTGAGACATGTCAACAGAGGAAAGCACAGAGGAAGGCCATCCAAATGAAGACAAACCATCACAGGATCATTGTTTTTCCTATGTTGTTCCGGTTGAACAGCACCAAGAAACTAGGAGCGTAGCTGGTATACAATTTTATCAGTTCCAGACAGCAGTGACACAAAAGCACACAATAAAGCTCTCCCTGCCCACCCCCCAGCCCCAAAAAGTTTGTCACTTCTCATTGTCCACTTCAGTTTCTAACCAGGGAAAATTAACTGATATTAAGCCAGAAGTCTTTTAGCTAAGAACAGATGTATGCAAAGCAGGAAAGACGATTATACTCTACTTAAGGAAGCCAGATAAAAGCACCTTTGTTAAAGGTCCCACATCCTGTGCTTCTAAGAAGGAAACATGAATAAAAATATATATATATATATTTATATATACTTACAGCCTCAACTGCTTTCAAACCACTTCTCAGTGTGCTGATTTCTTTGTCCAGCTCAGTCATACTGTAAATAACAGTTTTACGAACAAAGAGAAAGTCAGAGACCTGCAGTTAAATCAACTAAAACAATACACATTTTCATGAAAAAATGCATTTTGCAGCTCTAAAACAGTCTTTGCTATCACCAAAACGCAGTGCACAGAACTGTCTTTTTTGCATTAGGCACCTAACACTTGTACGGCGTTGTGGAATTTTTCAGGAGGAGAAGTGCCTGTGAAAGTGCCACAGGCTCCAAAAGAGGTAGTTTCATGTCAAGCATCTGAGCAGAATTAGCTGGACACAAGTGTCTAGATGGTGATCGCCAGCTGCATGTAGGACATGAGGATGGGGTGGGCAGGTCATGACCAGACCCAATACACCAGCGGGTTGGCACATATGTGGCTTTCCATTCTATCAGTAGCAATGTTGACTGTCACCATGTCATATGCCCATTTGAGGTCAAAATGGATTGTACAAGATTGGATGGGATCCTAGCAAGACAGAGCAGACATCTGTAGCTTGATGAGCCACATGCCCAGAAACAGATGGTGTTACCTTGGATGAGCTGCCATTAGTCAGGGCAATGTGATTTATGCTAGACCACTGTAATCAAGAGGCAACAACGAGGTACAGGAGCGCAATGGTCACAAAGCTTCAACTCATGCCTCTTACCATTTGTCTAAACTTGTAAACAATCTTAAGGCTAGTGAGTACCAACCACTGTTCTGGACCACAATGCACATCCTTCCAGTACAAAATGTTAGAAAGTAGATGCTCTTCAAAATGAAAGAACACATTGATTAAACCAACCATACACCTGAGTCACCTACGATATGTATAAGTCATGCCAGGTCAAATAAGAAAGAGAAGAGGAATTATTTTTCGTCCTTTAGTGTCTTCTAGTTTTGTGTGCTTGGATTAAATGTGCAGGGTTTAGTAGCATGTTTTAGCTATGATTTAGTTTTATACACTGTAGAAATTCTGGAAATATTATAATCATACCTGATCTTTTAGCAGTGCTGAACAAGTTACTTACCTTCGGTAATGCATTATCTAGTAGAGACATATTCCACTTGCAGATTCCTTACCTTAAAATGTCTCCAGTGCCATTCTGGATATGGAGATGTTTCTTGAGCAATACCCCTGCGCACTGTTAGGTGGTGTTGATTGGCTCCGCATCCGTCGTCAGTGTTGTGCAAACTGGATATGATGTCCAAGACCTACACAGGAACCACCCCAGTGCGCTGATGGCAGATTCTTTTCACAAGTTTTCACACTAGAAGCGTGGAGCCATGAAGAACACTGACCACTGGTGAGGTAGAAACAGGGTTCTGAAAAGGAAGTACCTGACCCTAGAAAGCAGTTTGCAGAGCTGGCAGAATGGGTGGGTCAGTAAGGAATCTGCAACTAGAATATGTCTCTACACGATAATGCTTTACCAAGGTAAGTAACTTTTTTATCTGATAGAGACTTCTAGTAATAGATTCCTTACCTTAGAACAGATACCCAAGCAATAACATCCCCGGAGGTGGGTCTTCAAACCAAGATCATACTAAGACACCATGCAGGACTGAACGGGCAGAGTACACGTCCCTATGAACCCGACTCTCCAGGCAGTAGTTTTGTGAATATGCGCAGAGATGCCCACAATGATGCCTGACAGATGTCCAGGACAGGAACTCTGCGTGCGAATGCAGTGGTTGCAGCTGTAGCTCTGGTAGGATGAACATGCAAACCCTCTGGAAGTTGCTTTTTAGCCAATGAGTAGCACATTTTAATGCACAGAATGATCCATCTAGAGTTGGTTCTCTTCTGCACTGCCCAACCTTTCTTTGTACTCATATACCCAACAAAAAGGTGATCATCCACCAGGAACTCTTTGGTACGATCAAGGTAGAACGCCAACACTCTTTTTGGGTCCAGGCGGTGGATTCTCTCCTCTTCCTTAGAAGGATGTTGGCATGCGTGAAAAGAAGGCAAGGTGATAGATTGGCCTACATGAAAGGGTGTGACCACTTTTGGCAAAAAGGAACCCCTAGAGTGCAGTACCACTTTGTCAGGACAGATGGACAGGTAGGGCGGCATAGATGACAATGCCTGTAGGTCACTCACCCTGCGGGCAGATGTAGAGGCCACAAGGAAGGCTGTTTTTAACATCAGAAGCCTTAGAGGACAATTAAGGTGCATCTCAAAAGGAGCACACATTAAGAAAGTAAGAACCAGATTCAAATCCCAGTGGGGCATTATGAATGGTGATGGAGGAACCATATGGGTAAGACCCTTAAGGAATTTACTGATAATAGGATATTTAAATAAAGATGGTTGGTCAGGTAATCTCAGAAAAGCAGAGATTGCAGACAAATAATCTTTGAGGGTGCCCAAAGCAGAGGCTTGCTGGGCCAAAGAATGTACAAACAGAAGGACCTCAGAAAGAGTGGCAGAGAGGGAGTCAACAGACTTGTCTGTGCACCTTGCCACAAATTTGCTCCATCGATAGGCGTATACCATTTTAGTGGAGGGAGGCCTGACTGCCAAGATAAAGTTACAGACTTTGGGCGGAAGGTCAAACGCAGTCAACTGGTGCCACTTAAACTGCATGCAAGAAGGAGAAGACTGGACAGGTTCGGGTGGATAACCCCACCTGCTGCTGCAACAGAAGGTCCTTCCGAAGGGGCAATCTGATCAGAGCATCGATGGCCATGCTCAATAGCTAGGGATACCAGACTCTTCGTGCCCAGTCCGGAGCCACAGGGATTACTTAGGCCTGGTTGTTCTTGATCATCTTGAGAACTCTGGGCAGAAATGGTATGGGTGGAAAGCCGTACAGGAGGCCTGAGCTCCACTCAGGACAAAAAGCATTGCCAAGTGAGTGCCGCCCTGGAAACTCCAAAGTGCAAAACTGCTGACACTGTGCGTTCTTTGCGGAGGCAAACAGATGTAACCAAGGCTCTCCCAACTGCTGAAATAGACCTTGCGCCACCTCTGGGTGGTGATGTCATTCACGATCAACCAGGCAGTGTCGGCTGAGTTTGTCCGCTCTGGTGTTCCGAGAACCCGCAAGGTGCTGAACCACCAGGAAACTTCCCTGATGTTCAAACCATGTCCATGACCTCACCCCACCCTGCTTGTTGCAGTACCACATGGCGGTGGTGTTATCCGTAAACACCTGCACTACTTTCCGTTTCGGAGAGGGAAAAATGCTTTCAATGCCAGTCTAATCTCCCTGAGTCCCAAAAGATTGATATGGAGCCTGGACTCCGTCAGAGACAAGACGCGTCTGATCTCCGCCTCTCCCATGTGGCCGCCCCATCCTAGGAGCGACGCATTTGTCACAACTGTCAGATCTTGCTGGGGAAAGGAGCGTGATCTGCGTCTGACCTATCGCGGTTCAAGAGCCACCACTCAGCAGATCCTGCACAGTTCCCTCTGAGATCTGAACCATGTCAAAAAGATTTCCCTGATGCTGCACCCACTGGAACTTCAGATCCTTCTGCAGAGCCCACATATGCCATCTGGCATGCAACACAGAGAGATGCAGGAGGCCATTAGGCGCAGCAGCCTCAGAATCAGTCTCACCAAAATCCAGGATAGAGGCTGAAACATTGATATCATAGCCTGAATATCCTGGACTCGCCGTTTGGGAGGATAAGCCCGAAACTGCACCGTTTTCAGAAGAGCTCCGATGAAAGGGAGCATCCGAGAGCGAGTCCGGTGTGGCTTTGGCACGTTTATAGTGAACCCCAGCGCATGCAGGAGGTCCGCCATAGTGTAGAGGTGGGAGACAACAGCCTAGGCGAGCCCACCTTCAATAGCTAGTCATCGAGGTAGGGGAAAACTGAAACCCCTGACTGGCGAAGATGAGCTGCGACCACCGCCATCACCTTGGTGAACACTCAAGGGGTGCTGGTAAAGCCAAAGGGTAGCAAGATGAACTGAAAATGCTCATGGCCTAACGTTTCAAAGGGGAGTGAGTAGCCCCTTTGGACTATTTGCAAAACCCACCTGTCTGATGTGATGGATTGCCAGCAGGGCAGGTGATGATTGAATCCTGCCCCTGACTGGTCCTTGGTAAGGAAGCGTCAGACTAGGAAGGTTTGGAGGCTGGGCAGGGGGTGGGTGGACTGGCTAGACCACTAGCACCCTGATCCACAAAGATGCTGGATCCCAAGTCCCCGATCACACAAAGGCTGGGCAACATGCGTAGCACAGTGACTGGAGGGGAACAGACGTGGTTGGTTCCGTAGCCACAAAAGGGACAAAAAGCAGACTGAGGTGGATGAGGGGCAGTTGCGAGGCACAAAGACCTGGCCGTAGACTGGGACTCCTTAAAGTGCTCAAGCACAGAGTCTGCTTTGTTTCAGAAGAGATGGGTGCCAAAGGGCATGTCCGTAAGGGTGGATTGGACATCCCCTGAAAAGCCAGTCGTCCTCAACCAAGCATGGCGCCTTAAGGCCACCCTTGATGCAATCGTTCTGCCTAGTGAGTCAGTTGTATCCAGCCCACATCTTTTGTGAATTTTGCTGCGTCTCTCCTGTCAGCAAGACCAGGAACGGATCCATGGGTGCCCGCCCGGAACCAAGGTGGAAGCCACCGGCGTGAACCCAAGGGGGTCCCTGCCAACTCTGCAGGACCCAAAGGCACGTCAGCAGTGGGGCTGCTCAAAAATGAGGTGCATGGCCTCATAAAACTCCTGGAGTTGGGCAGGGTCACTTCGGCTCCTGGAAACTCGGGGAGGCGCGGAGTCGGCACAGGCTCCGCAGAGGGAGGCTATGTAGAAAAGTGCCTATTTTGACATGGTCACCCCTCTCACTTTTTGCCTGGTTTCTGGTGTGGTTTTGACTGTTAGTGCACTGGGTCCCTTGCTAACCAGGTCCCCAGGGCCAGATCTCTTTCACTAAAACTGCACAGCTGTTTTGCACAATTGACAAACTCTTTAGCTACCTCTGTAAGTTTCCAGTAAATGGTACCCCTGGTTCCTAAGGTACTAAGGAAAGTCTCTGATGGCTGCAGCACCGATTGTGCCACCCTCAGGGACCCCCTCACCAAACTCACACAAGTGCTGCCACTCCAGATTGCATGTGTTGGTGCGGGCCAGATTGAAAACAAGACCTGTCACATATACCCCTGTGTTCCAGGTCCCCTATCACTGCATGTGTGAGGTGTAAGTCACCCCTAAAAATGGGTGCACCCAGGCACATGTGAGGGCATATAAGCATGAGCAGATATGCTCCTGCTAGGTCTCTGTTGATTCTGGGACATAGTAAGTGCACAGGGAAGCCATTTTAAAATACATGTGCTGGGCACTGGTCATTATGAGTTCCCCAGCTACATGATGGCTTCTCTGAATCCTGGGATGTTTGGTATCAAACATCTCAGAATAATAAACCCTTACTGACCCCAGGGATGGATTTAATAAAAAAATGCACCCATAATGCACCTTAAAGGTGCCTCCTGAAAAACCTACCAACGCCCACTGTGTTGACTGACTGGTCCTGACCAGTTCAGCTAACAAGGACACGTTTCTGGCCTCCTAAGGTGAGAGCCAGCACTCTTGAGGGCATGAGACAAAAGCCTGCAGTGGGCAGAGGTGTGGCCGCCTCTCTCAGGCTGGATGGACATTTCAGGGTGGGGAGCTTCAAAGGCCTTGCCGCCTTTGTAATGCAACCCAGGTCTCTCCAAATGGCTGAGATGACCAACACCCCTGACCTGATACCACTTTAGATGGCAGCCCAGGTGGGAAAATTACTTAAATTAGGAGGAGTGCCCACTTCATGCCAGTCCCACCCGTAAGGTGGACGAGCTGAAGTGAACAATACTTTTCAAATTCCTCCATCTTAATTGGAAGGTATTAGGCCACTAGGGATAGAGTTATGCCCTCTTCCTAGCGAAAGTGGTCCAAGGAAGGGAATAGTCACGATAAAGATGGTGAACCCTTTGGTTACCACCAGGCACTCCCTGTAATGCCCCTAAATTGAGTATTTAGGTAGCAACCCTAGAACTCAGATTTGACAACCTAAGAAGACCGGGACAAATAAGAGTTGCACCTGTAGAAGACAAAAAGAAGGAGCTGACCTGGACCAAGCCCCTCTGGCATGCCCGCTGACCTTGAAGGATTCTGCACAAGAAGCTAACTTGTCCAGTCTTCAATAAAGACTGAAGTCTCCCATGGACACCAGACTTGCTGTGCGACAAGAAACTCCTAAGAAAAGACTCGGCAGCTGCTGGAACCCTGGAAACCTGACATCAGAAGTGACCACTGCACCCGAGGTCCACGACCCGAAGTGAAGCCAACCAACGGTGCCAGCGCAGGTGCCCAGCTGACCAGAGACCAAGTCCAGTATGGTCTCACCCATCTAGGACTCTCCCAAGACACTTGCAGCCTCTAAAAGCAGGCCCCCCTCCCAGAGGCTTGTGGAGAGAGCAAATCCGACACCTGTGACGCCCGACGCCAGCTGAGGTGGGGCACCAGTGCCGACATCCCCCAGCTCCTAAGAGCTCGATTCCACCCTGCTTCCACCCCTGCTGGACTCCCCCACAACACCTGCAGCTTCAACACACAGGACCCCCCCCCGCCAACCCCCAACCTGGCGCCAAAAGACACCCCTGCATCTGTCGCCCCTGGGCAGAGGAGAAAAGGACCAAAGATGCACCTACATCCCCAAGCACCCAAGTCTACTACCTACCTGCTTGTTGTTCCTTACTGGCTTCCTAGCCAGAGCCTGCACCCTGTCTTCACGAGGACCAGACTCCTATAGGGAACCACTGGGCACCCAACACCTTTCTGTACCTCTGCACCAGGCTGCTCCAGTGCCTCCCGGTCTGGCCTGATGGTGTGGTTCTGATCAGTGTCCATTATTTACCTTAACTCTCTGAGATTGGCTTCCTAAGTCGATGTGATCCTGTGTTTGCTGAACATTGTTTTCCTCCTTACGATAACATTGAGGGAACGCTGAAACTGCAAAGTATGTATGCTTAAAAGTCTATTTACCTGATTACGAGGTCTTGGGTTTGAAACATATAGAAAAAGAATTGTTATTTTTCTAAATTGGTCACAAATTTATTTTTTGAGTGTGCCTCATTTATTGCCTCTGAGTACAACAAATGCTTAGCACTACCCTCTGATAAGATTAACTGCTCACCCACACTACCAGAAATAGAGCATTAGTCGTATCTACTTTTGCCTCTGCAGTACCACATTGGGATCCACTGGTCTCTCTGCACAGTGTACTTCATTTTAGTGCACTACATAGAGAGGCAACTACCTACAGGCATAGAGCGACGACGCTCCATCGTCTCGTCGGCCGACAGATGAGGTGAAGTCAAAGAACAATTTGCTTTCTTCGGCTTCTTCTTATGCCTCGACTAACCTGATTGCCCCAAAGACTTGGAGTGAGATGACGAAGGGAGGGGTAGGGAGTTAGTTCTTCACAACTCTTCTTGGGACCTTCCTCTTGACCAAGAACAGGAGTGACGTGGAGCCGAGCGCCGGGTCGCAATGAGCTTTAGAGACCGCTCCCTCAAAGCTTTCTGATTCATGGCCTTGTACTCGGAGCATGACTTCGAGTCGTGGTTGCGCTCTAAACACCACAAGCACACAAGATGCCTCATGGACATTAATCGATGACAGGATTCGCAAGGCTTGAGCCCAGTCTTGTGAGACGACATCCTCAAAGCATCAAGAGTGTAGACACTCAAAAATATTTGACATAACATCCAAAAAAGATCAGGCAAAAAGTGACTGAGAGGTAGCTCTTTAGATCTGTGCTGGCTAGCGTGGGAAAAAAAGAACTAACGTCAGCGCACCAGAATGGTGCCTATATAGGTCCTGCGACATCATATCCGGTGCTATTGGCGCCAATGACGGACATGGAGCTGACTAACGCCACCTAACGCCTCACAGGGTTACTGCTATAAAAATAAAAAAAATAATCTGACACCTGACTGACACATGGGGAAAATCTAAGGTAAGGAATCTGCAACTAGAAGTTTCTATCAGATTCATTATTTTGCGGATTGGTGAAATGGCTGCTCATAAAAATCTTGGCCAATATGTATTATCACTTTTACCCACAGAACAGAATGAGTAAAAACCTTTGATACAACAGTTCCCTTTTCTACAAAGTCAGTATTGATAGCAGGTGAACTTCCAAACACTCTAGGCTTCAACCATTCAATGTAAGGTTTAGTGGCAGGTTCTTGTGAAGGGAGTGCTGTCACCATGCACACTGGATAGTGGTGAAAAAAAAAAATGACAGACTTTCCATGTACCGAAATAAACCATAGCTGAAACGTTCTCCATTTGAATGTGTGATCCCTTCAGCTAAACCTGGCTTTTTACCATTTGAACTTTACTTCTGAAATTTTTGAACCCATAGTTACTGTGATAGCCACAAAATCTTTAAGTTTCAGAACACAATGTGATGTCTGGTAGAAGGTCAGGACTGACTTAGTGAGTCGTGTGCCAAGGGGACACTTAGTAGCTTTGAATGCCCATACAACAGCTGCACCACTCTAATGTGCACAGGCAAAGAGTGCAGAAAAGTAGCGGTGAGCATGTTTAAAGCACCAAGTTTCAGATGCCTTAATAAGCAGAGCTACAAATTAATCTGGTGTAATTTAACATGTTACTGCTGGCTGGGTTGACCTTTTCTAAAACGGCAGAGTATTCAGTGAGGAGTAGGTAAATGACCCCAAACTGTGTACAGGAAATTGTTTATTAAAATGTTTAAAAATATACCTTACTTTTTAAGTATTAATAGTACTGTTAATCTGAGTCCTGATAGAGTGTGTGTGAAAGGTAATAAAATATGAGAGAGGTCAATGAGACTTGAGCCTGAGTGAAAATGCAATACACTTCATTTCTATGCTTAAAACAGTAACATAAGTCCAGTGGACACACTGCCAATGGGAAGACCCTACACACCTTGCAATACATCTCCTTTAAGTTAAATATGCACTTTATAACAATCACTAAAAACATGTTTTGTAAACACTGGAAAAACAAAGTTGTATATTTTGGGGAATAGGCATCTGAATAAACACTGATACTCACCAATTACAAAAGGTTTTGCAACACTGAGAAAACACCACTGAAATCCTCAGCCTAAGCACACATTTCACCTGTTTCATACTTGCAAACTTAGGGGGTTTGGGCTTCCTGAGGGGGGTGGTCAGATATGGTGGCGTGGGGGGTGACTCTTTAAATGAAATGTGCAAGATTTGCTCTTTTGTGCTGAGATGCCATATAATTCTGTGGTGCAATTTATTCTGAAACAGCTTTCAGCTTGTGTGCACTTATTCATCAAACCTCAGTAGTTAATTTATCAAAGGCTTTTGGTAGTTTCTAGTCTAACTTGTTACAAGGCCGACATGATTCTTAAAATCTTTGGTGTTTGCTTATCTTTAAAAGATGCCTCCTTTTGAGGAGGAAAGTAATTCAATAATCACAAATGTTTGTCTCTCATAAAACTCAAACTTGCCTTCAGGGCTCATTCTAAAAGGTAGGGGATTCTAGCAGGCAGTCATGAGTGAAGCTAGAGGCCCAAGGCCTCCCCTAAATGCTCAGGGGCAAGAGCTGAGAAAGGAGTAGCAGCAAATTGGCTATTTGACCAAAGCCACAAATATACCAGCACCAGCTCTGCTCATCTAGTTACAGAATCCACAAGGATTCTCATTAAATTAAAATAACAACACATAGCAAACAGCAGAATGCAAAAAAGGTCCTTGTTGTAACTTGTTTATGTGTACAGACCACACAAGTAAAATAAATGCTCTATGCATGCAAAATTATCAAACGGCTATTTCATTTCATTCCATACTGCTCAAAAAAGTGCAAAGTGCTCAGAAGTGCATAAAGTGAGTAAATGGCAACTACAATTGTTCCAGTGTTGTCCGTCATCAGTGTGCCTTTTCAGGTACTCAAATAATAGTATTTGATGCCTTTCTTAATCTTCATGTTTTCCAATTAAGCTGGTATATGTTGGAGGGCCTGCAAAACATTTAGTGCCCTCTCAAAATCTAATTTAAGAACATTTACTCAGTTGATCATATCAGTCAAGATATGCTATTGCAAGGTTCTTTATGTAAAGCTATCAGGAAGGTTGAATCTGAAGTCTTGGGTATTACAAAACAGTGCTACACATGTTGCTATGACTTCAAACATACAAAGCCACTGCTGACTAAATACCACTGGATACCAGCAATGCCAGATGAAGTCTTAACACTGTACTATGTAGCATAATCAGCCAAAGGCATGATGATCAAATTAAGTCATACATTTCAGAAGAGGATTGCATACGCCTATATCGAAACCAACAACCTCATCTCATATTTAGATGCCAAACCTCTAAGGGGAGGTCCTTTGTTGTAAGAGATTCTGCTTTTAGGAATAGTATGCCTCAACACGCAAAAGAATTGTAAAAATGTCTTCCAGGTAAAAACTCACCAACATGGATCTAAATCTAGGCATACCAGTATTCATACTCTAGTATGTTCTCCCTAGGCGCCTGGTGATTGAACACCTCGTAAAATGTGAAAAATAAATCAATCAAAAGTAATACATTTATGGTGCTCACTAGTAGATGTTCGTCTGTGGTAATATGGTAGCCAAAAGACCCAAAAATTAAGCACACAGTTTAGAACCTGTGGTTACAATGTAGACAGTTGCACTGCTAGAACTGAAGTTAAATGAGGAAAGAATTAAGTAGGCACCTTTGGGAGCACAAACCTGATGGAACCATCAAACTAAAAGTGACTTGCAGCTCCAGAATATAACTATTCCACAGAGGGTAGAAATTGGCTTTTGCTGAGAACATTTTAGTTCTTCTTTCATGTGCTTTATTAATCCTATACAAGATCTGTGGTGGAGAGAGAATTAATTTACAAAGCAAAGATTTTTAAAGGGTTAGGGAGTAGTGGCATTAAAAAGTTGCTATTTAAATGCAGGAAGCATGTGGGTAGGTCTAAAGATAAACCCAAAAATCCAATTCACTTTCAGAATTAGGAAATGCCTACAGTAGAAATCACAGTATTGAGACACCATGGAAACAAAGTTTATCATGCCGATGGCTGAGAAGCAGTTAGTATCTCTGGACAGTCTTGCCATTCTTGTGGCGGTAGGGGCCATCTTGAGGGCACAGAACTACAATGCAGCAGACACTGCTTGTGGCTGCGTCCTTTGTGAACTTCGACTTGGAGTGGAGTCTATGTTTTTCTGAGGATATGATACTTCTAAGGAGTGGTGGGTCATGAACAGGGTCGAGCAGAGGCTGACAGGCAGTGCTTCCGAGCGACGACCAAATTCCTGACTGCAGACTCTACACTGCAAGACCCTGCTCTCAGGGAAACAGTTTGTGAAGCCACTACTGTTTATTTTAAATAGAATGCTGGCTTTGTGGGAAACACAGACACTGAATGGGAGGCCTCTGAGGTAGTAATTACTGGAGTATCTATTGAGATAGTATATGGAGTTTGGGCAACAGTGACACAAGCTGACTACACAAAGGAAGGTACTCGCTGATAGGGAGAAAAGAAAATCACAATGGTGCCCAAGGAGCCAAACACTTTAAAGTCTTATGTCAAATACACTCCCTCTCTTGGAGAGAGAAAGATTGTTTAGCTTATCAGGACACGAGGAATGGGGCAGTTCGCACACCATGTGAATGCATTTGGTCAAAGCAAAAACACACACACACACACGCAAGCGCGCGCACACACACACACGCGCGCACACACAGACAAAGAAATGCAGAATACTTTAAGGAGCTAACCTTGACACCAGAATAGACAGATTTGTATGCCCCGCTCATCATGGGGAAGATCTAATTTGCACTAAAGCGTAGTAATTGTCTTTAAGACAAGCAGAACTTGTCTTTTGAGATGGGGAGTTTGCTGGCCCTGGCCAGGAATGTAGTGTAAGAGGTAAATCCTCATTCATATTGTTATTTGCTGGAAAGGGGCTTGTATTAGCCTGTATTGATGCTTACATCATGTTATAAAATAGTGGCAAAAACATTGACCAGCCATACTCCCATGTTTGGCCCATTCTGACCAGAACATGTTCAAACAATGCTCCAGCACATTACCCAGTTTACGCAGACTACATTATGTGACGGATGCCCTTCCTGAATTGCTGGACATCTGCATTAACTTTTCTGGAAATCAAGAAAATACATGACACACTGGAGTGGGATTACCTCTACAGTGTGTGGGAGATCATGTACGTCTGACTGCAGATGATGTGATGGAAAACGCCCTTATATAACCGAAGAAGAGTACACATGGTGCTGCACCTTCTCCCCTCTATTTGCTTTGTCCCCTGGACAAGCAGAGTGAAATGTTTGAAGAGCTTTGATAGTGCTTAGCACCTGTCATTTCTCTATATTTGGACGATGTCCTGCTGTACTTTGGGTATGCCCTGAAGTTTTTCGCTCCTACAATCCATCTATTTAAAAGGTTTGTGTCTTGTCCAGTTTACAGGTTATCTGGAATAAATCGTGCTGTCTATTTTCTTTGAGAAGAGGCACTGAAAAATGTTAGTGCGTACCCCTAACATACACCTCTATTAGGCATCAGCCATGTTCACGTATTTGGAAATTAGGACTTACCATCAGGATGAGCACCTTAATATCCTCGAGGTATCTACCACTTTCAGTGGTGGTTCAAAAAGCACTGCTGAAGATGGTGATATCTCAGTGCTTTCTGTATCAATTTGGCATAGCTGTACTAGGGTCACCAGTGGTTTCTTTAAGATGCTGTGTTCTATCAATCCAACTGATATGGAGCGGTAGAAGACCAAGGGCTGCACTTGAGGAACTCATGCTACCACTCTCTTAAGGAAGACCGGGAGTTCCACATCTTTAGCATTATTTTTTGGTGGCATAGCTGCTGTCAGCGGCACGGTGGCTAGAGGGCGAAATAAGTGCAGAGATGAAGCTCCTGACCAATGCAAGGGCCTCTCCTGCATAAGGCGGACAATAAAAGTGCAGTATTTGTGGGCATGGGACATCACTGTTGGAAGAGATGCATCACATTCACAGGCGGGTGGATGGCGTATGCCCTATGGATACCCCTGTGGTGTTTGCCTGGTTTAAGTTTGGAGGATTAATAGGATTCTGAACTACTTTGGTCTGGTGAATGCGTTCCAAGTATTAGAAACATATTTGCAGCTGGCTCCCTACTCCCAATTTGAAAAGCTAAGAGATGTTTTTGAATTCCCTTGAGAGCAATTTATAATGCACATCCACTTTGATTGGATGGTGCAACCACATCTGTAGTAATGAGGACTAAGAATCACTGACACAGGCTGATCCCCATGAGATCACAACATTGAGTAACAAAATAAAGGCTGTGATGATTATACACAACTGTAGAGCTGTAATTGCAATGACAGACTCTAAATTAAGAGGAAAGACTAAACAGGGAACTTTCCTAAGATGATTGAGAACGGACTGAATGGACCACCTGCATGAACGGAGAAAAACCCTATTTGCCTACTGCCTCCTGATGTACACATTGTTTGGACACAGGCGCTGCCATGCTCATGCCAGCCTGCACCAGTCACATTATCACCCAAGCAGAATGCTGACACCTCCTGTATCGTCTGAAGTGACTGATCACAATTTAATCTGCTTCACTTATTTCACGTTCATTCCAGCCCCTCTGCCCCTCAGTTGTTCTACAGCTTCTGAGTCACTCTCGGCGTAGAGTGTATGGTGGGGGCAGCTAACACCGACTCAACAGACTTACCTGTGCCCTAGCTGAGCCTCTGGTGCCCAAATTGCTGCTACTGTGCCTTGCCCGACTCGAGGAGCCTGGTGTGAGGCAGAGCAAGTGTGCATGCCGTGGGACACATAGTTGGAATCTGTAAACACCTATTTTAGATCACAGAAGTGGGGGAGGGGCAAAGCAAAGCCCCCAGTACCAGGGAAACGTGAACCATTGGGAGGAATACCCTTTAAAAGTGCTCCGAGGGAGAGAAACGGTGGAGGTTTCAGCAGCTGCACAGCTGATCAGCTGAAATTTGTGGGAAACTAGGAAACAAGGAGTCACCAATATAACCCCCCTGGAGTGGGTCTTGGGGCAATAAATAGGGGGTTAAAAACTTAGAGGAAACCACAGGACTTTAACCCGTGTGTGATAAAGCCAGAGAATGAGATCACCTGCCTCACAACCTATAAGCGAGCCAGAGGTATAAGCCTTTGAGCAAATGAGACTCTGCAGTACCCATAGAAATCGCCCCGACTAGAGGTAGAACTCACCAAGGAATGAACAAACAACTGAAGGGATAAACATCCGTGGCAGGAAATATGACCATAGAAGGGAATCAGGTGGTGCAAAAAGATGAAGTAAGGAAGGTCTCACGAAGAAGCATAAAGAAGCATAATCCCCCTAAAAACCCTACACTGAGTGAGACTGGTGGGTTGTCAGTAACTAACTCAATAAAGGACTTAGTGGGTAAACATTTAAAAAAAGGCAAGCACAATTACCCGGGCATTGGTATCAAGAGAGAGGGATACTAGTAGCATGGACAGTGAAAGATACCGGACTGTGGAACTGAGTCTACCCTCTGAAAAATAACTCCGATCTAATGGACTGTAACCAGTTCTCGCTAGGACCAAGACTGTCTTCTGTGCCACCACCATTACTTTCCCTATTAGATAACAGGTTGAGACCAGAAGAGGGGTTAGAAAGCATAAAGGACCTAGGAGCAAATAGAGTAATTGCAAGGGAAAACATGGAAGGGGAGCTTGGCAATAAGGCAGGAGCAGATCATGTCAATGGCAAATGAAAAAGCAGGTGTATCCACACAAAATTCTATTCTGAACTTAGAGGTTTCAGCGTCACCGTCTTCCTCAATGTTGGGCATAATGTTAATCCTACAAAAATCCTTGCAAGAAATATTAGAGGTGACAGTGCTGAACAATGACATTTTAAAATCAAAGAAGGTGCAACTACAGATCATTGCATGGCAACTAAAACAAATAAATGACCATATGCTGACCTTAGTAAGTGCTGCTGACAAAAATAAGAAATCCACGACCATTGAAAATCAAAGGGAGACGGGAAGGGGCTACATCCCAAGTGGATGGGGTTACAACTGTATGTGTGCAAACACTATGTTGACAAAGAAATGGGGAGGACCCACAATGAACAGACAGTATATCCCTCAAATAAAGAGAATTAGAAAAGGACTAGGGAGAGGTGCACTGAAAGGGAAAAAGAAGGTGTCCATAGGCACACCAAGAATGACAAAACAAATAGTCAAATTAAAAAAAAAAAGAAATTCAAAACAACCACCCAAAAGGGATCTAATAATGTGCACATGGAAGAAGAAGTAGGAAGGAGAGATTCAGGAAGTGATAACCGGAATAAATATCAACCCTTAAACGAGAAAGAGTTAGGGCATGGAAAAAAGGAGGTAGCAAGAATAGCTAATAAAGTCCCTGGTGAATAAGGGCAGGTAGGACAAAAAAGCAATGATAATAAAGCAAAGGGCGGATACTAGAATGAAAGGTGCAAATGACAGAAAATCAGCAATAAAGGGGTGGGAAACAAATAAGTTATGGATATATCTAGAGCCCACACAAAAAGAAAAAATGGAAAGAAGAATGGAAGTTAGTACCCGAGAATCACCGAGTTATTTTCCTTCTCAGAATGCCCCAGGCTGAAAGCATTTGTGCCAAAGGATCTCAAACAAGTAGGGTTTACAAACAACAACAAAGGGAGTGAAGTAAAATGTATTATTTTACTGAGAAATTGTTAAGGCAGTGCTTAAAAAGGTGGAAAGCGGGGGTTAAAGGAAGGTACTGAATTTGTACCACAATACCAGAAGCAGGTTACTATAATAAACCCTTCCTGAGGTATCATACTGAGTTGGGTCCTAGGCAAGTTATATTGATTGAACAAGGGAACATGAATGGGAGTCAGTAAGAAGGAAGACCTAAAAATGACATCCCCGCGTCTCAGCTCCGAAGAAATTGGGGGTGGGGAAAGGGGGGCAGTAGTTCTGAGTATAGATATGCTGCCCTTTCCTCACCAGCCAATAGCTAGGCCGGGTGACTGAGTGATATTGACTAGGATGAAGTGCGGTTGCACAGCCTATGGTTCCTGTCATGGAATATTAGCGGGTTTAAGACAATGTCAGCTCAGAAAGGTTTAAAGAAATAACAGATTGATACAAGATTATAGGTTTACAGGAAACCTGACTGTGCAATGAAACACCTACAGTTAATATAACACTGAAGAAGAGGCAACAGCGAGACCACATGCAAGGCTAATAATACTTACATCCACCAACACAGCAAAAATGGTATTTACTGATAAAAGTAAAATGCAACTGAATTGCAGCTTGCAAAGTGCATCTATACAAACTACACAATAGATATGACTGTATGGTAAGCACCGTTAACATCTAGGTGGGGAATGCAGAAAAGTATGTGTCTGAGATAAGGCGATTAAGGAAGTTGTGAAATATATTTGTACAAACTTCCACAAAGATATGATTATATAGTTGGGAGATGTTAACCAGAGATTTGACTCAAGAAAGATTGACCCTTGTTTTAACAAGATATTGTCATCATATAACATTAACACTGGTAGTTTCCCTGTAAGTACGTTAGCTACATGTGATAATAGACTAGGAAAGTTTCTGGGCACAAATGCAATGTGTGTGTAAATGGGCGCAGGAACTCTGATCGGCCTCAATGACAGATGTTTAAAAATGGGTTGCAGCTATGCCCAATCGATTATATCTTTATGAAGGCCTGGTTTTTCAACAAAATTGAAAGATTCCAGGTAATGCAAACACAGGGAAGCGACCATTGCCCCTACCCCTGGAAATAATAATGGAGGTAAATACGATTAGAGAACTGTCTCCTCCCCTAGAGACACATACCCAAAGTGCATCTCTACTAGATTCACGGAGGAACAAATGGCGAAACTGGATAACTTCCAACAAAGCTAAGAGTTGACAAGTTCCAGCCAAATGCATAAGATGGTATGAAAATACAATTAACCAAGTAGCTCACTGTTTAAAAGCAGATTCAAATGCCAAGAAGAAGAAGCAGACAAGAGCCCAGGCAGATACTAGGAAAGTTAATGGCTTGATTTGACAGGGAAAGTAGAGAGTTAAAACGTCAGATTAGGAAAGGGAAGAAAAACCTTAAGATAAAGTTAGATCCTGAGACCTATGCCAGCCTCCAGAACACCAAGGGAAAATATAAAATAAAATGATTAAAGATCGGAAAAGAGCATAAAGACAGATCTGCTGGGAGCATATGGTAGAGCTATCGAAACAAAAACAGTGAAAAAGTTTTGGAATGGAGTCAATGAAATGCATGGTGAAAAAAGAAGAACGAGTAGAACATCTAAAGAAAAAATATGGAGCGGGTTTGCAGGCTGAGAGAATGAGCCTAACAGTATGGAATTGGTGGATGGGGACATTAGAACCCGGTCTCCCTGCACAATATTAAAAACACCATCTTGGGCCAGGATCTGACTAGAGCAGGATCAGACATTCTACCTGCTGTCATAGTTAAGACTAGTTATGACTGGTGGGCAAAAATGTTCTGTCATTCCAAGGAATCTTAGCCACGGGCTAGTTCAATAGAAAAATGGAAGGGGGCAATCATCAGACCGATACACAAGAGGGAGAACACAAAAAAAAACAAAATTACTGGTTGATTAATCTGCTTGAGGTGAGTGAAAAACTGTTCGCAAAAATAATCTTAGGTAGACGTAAGAATGGGCAGTGTTACACCATATTGTAGCCCCAGAACAAGGGGTTTTAAGGAAGGCCACTGTACGATATACCATTGCTTCAGCCTATGGTCGCTCATGTGGAAGGCTATAAGCAAAGGGGCAGCTTATTCTGCTGCTTCGTAGACGTCTGCGCAGCCTTCGACTTGGTAGATCGGGACTTTTTATGGGAAACATTGGTGAAACAAGACATCCCTAAGAGCCTCCTGACAATTATAAAGCAGCTCAACAAACACTCGCACAACAGATATAAATGGGAGTTTGACCCCGAAAATCCCAATTTATAATGGGCTGCGCCAGGGATGTGCTTTGCCCCCCCCCCGTTCTTTTCCTTGTTTACCCCTGACCAACAGTCAGTGTTAGCAGTTGTGAAGGGCTCCGCCCCAAAATGGATGGTAAACATTTAGCATGCCTCCTATATGCGGACACTCTCATTATGGATATGACAGAAAGAGGGTTACAAAGGAAACTGAATACTTTCATGGAATACTGCAATAATAAAAAGTTAGTGGTAAATATGGATAAGACCAAGGTGATGGGCTTCAGCACAAAATATGTAAACTCTGGAAGGTACTTAGGTCCCACATATTAGAAACCATTAATAAATATAAGTATTTAGGGGTATGGTTCGAGACGAGTTTACTGTGGAATGATCATATCAAATCACTCACAGCTACATCCTTGGCATCAGAAAGTGGTCTTAAAAAAAATTAACAGAGATTATGGGGATATGTTTCAAAGACCAGTAATAACGACCAATGCAGCCATGATCTGCCCACATTTCCAATTTGGAGCCGAGCTGCTAAGCCTAAGCAGCAAAAGGAACGGGGAACATAAGGAGGGGAAATGGTTGAAAAGTCTGTTATCACTGAGGAGGTATTCAATGACTCGGGCATTAAGAATGGAAGTAGGAATAACATCATGAAGCCATGTGGCATTTGCCAAGTCAGTTAGATTCTGGCTAGGTCAAACACAGGAGATGGGTCCAAGTTATCATTATGGTGTAAGAATGAGATTACACAAAGCGAACTGAAGTGGGCTAAAGGCGTCAAGAAAAACCTAGAGGAAATATGTAGGGTACTGGGTATAAGTATAGGCCATCAGAATCCGCAAATAGATACCATGAAGAGCGAACAGTTTTTTAAAGGGGAAGCCTTCAGTCCAATGTATGCTTAACTCATGGTAAAAAGAGGAGTGGTTCCCCTATTTGCACTCACTAGCAAACAGTAGGTTCAGATCTGAATTGCAAAGGTTGAGAACCGGTATTAATCAGAGCCACAGTAGTAACAAGGTAAAAATGGCAATGATGGATGCATTTAGTAAATGTACTTGTGGGTTGAGCTTAAAGTGTGACACTCTGCATATCCTCATGGATTGTTCAGACCCTTCGGAAAACTATTTTAAGGCCTCTTTTTTTAAAATAAGGTATCCGAAACCGTGTGCAGGAAGCGGCACTTTTAACAGACACATTATCTGGATGTGACTTGTGCCTTTAGGAGATTTCTGGTTGCCGTTAAAGGGTTTTTTATAAGATTATTAGAAGTTTACCCTTTATAATTAGGTTTTTAGCTATTTAATGAAGGAATATTCCTTTTGTCATGGAAATTGTATGACGAGATTGTATCTGTACACATAAGTATCATTACGATTATTATTGCTTATTTATACATCATATGAGAAGATTTTCTTTGTGCATATGTTTTATGATGACCTTTTTGTCTGACTGAGGACTGGTAGTAGAGGCCTTACACCGCCAGATTGGGAAGCAGAAAAATAGCACAAGCCTGGAATACATTGTTGATGAGATGGTTGTTTTATGAAAAGCTCCCCTCCCCCAATCATTAGAGAGCCAGGATCTCACAGATTGAACTTCTGGTGGGCAACTATGTGCTTTGTAATCACCATGTTTTATAGCAAAGCTCCAAGGGCCTCACCGGCTACATCCCGCTAAGGATCCAGCAGAAACCCATAAAACCTCCATGTTGCTTACTTTGAGAACATCACTCTACCTAATGTTATTTTTCACAGTACTCCAGCCCTATCTTGCACTACCCATGGAATTTGCTGTACTTTCCTGGCTCTTCCATGCACTGCCTTGTTTTGCTCTGTTATGTATGAAAGAGACTGGCTACTCTTTCAGAGCATTCTTCCTCTCAAACAGGTTCTAAGTGACACCAATAATGTAATTTGATTTGTAAGTTGTTTCAATAAATATAATTACAAAAATACAATTTGCCTTTTAATCACCTCTATCTTGAAACTTACTTCACTTTTGCTGCTTCAGGAATGCTGGCAAGCTCTTCGTGGAGGTTAACAACTTTGGGGTATTTCTTTTCTAGAATCGTTATTAGAAAGTGCAACAGGGTGATATTTCTGAAAGGAAAAAAAACATGTATTAGTAAAATTCCCACTTTAAAAGGAAAAATGACTTACAATTCATAGCAACGTCTGAAGTCCAGGGAAACCAATTCCAAGTGCCATCTCAGCTCTTTGAACAATAGAAACAAACATAAAAGGACAAGTTATTTACCGCTGGTAACAGTTTATCTGATCGAGACAATATCTAGCTGCAGATTCTTTACCTTAGAACTTCCCCCAGGCGTCAGTCTGGATCTGGAGATTTTTCTCAAGCAGTACCTCTGTGCGCCTTTAAGTGGCATTGATCGGCTCCATGTCCGTTGTCGGCGGTGTCCAGGCTGGATATGACGTTGTGGGTCCTATATAGGCACCACCCTGGTGTGCTGACATCAGTTTCTTTTCACGACTTTCCACACCAGAGGCACAGACCCATGAAGAACACTGACCACTGGTGCATCAATACTAGGGCTGTGAAAGAGTTCCTGTCCTTTAGAAATCAGTTCACAAAGCAGGGAGGATGGGTGGGTCAGTAAAGAATCTGCAACTAGATATTGTCTCCACCAGATAAGGCATTACCGAAGGTAATAAACTTGTCCATCTGATAGACATCTAGTTGCAAATTCCTTACCTTAGAATAGGCACCCAAGCAATACCATCCCCAGAGGCGGATCTGCAAACTAAGATCATACTAGAAAGTCCTGCAGGACTCAACATGCAAAGTGTCATTCCTTACAGGCATGACTGTCCAGGCAGTAGTGTTTGGGAAAAGTGTGCAGAGATGCTCACGCTGCCACTAACGCAGTGGTCGCAGTTTTAGCTCTGGTAGAATGAGAACTAAACCCTCTGGGTTGCTTCTAAGCCAATGCATAGCACATTTTAATAGAGAGCACGACCCACGTAGAGATGGTTCTTTTCTGCACTGCCCAACCTTTTTGTGCACCCACTTAACCAACAAAGAGTTGATTATCCACCCAGAACTCTTGGGTACGATCAAGGAAGAACACCAACACTCTTTTTTAGGGCCAGGCGATTGGGGGGGGGGGAAGAAAGAGAGAGAGAGAGAGAGAGAGAGTGTGTGTGTGTGTGTGTGTGTGTGCGTGCGTGCACGTCGGGGGTGTTAAAAGTAGGCAAGGTGATGGATTGGCCTACATGAAAGGCCATGACCACTTTTGGCAAAAAGAAAGCCCTATTGCGAAGCACCGCTTTGTCAGAATAGATGGAAAGGTAGGGCGGCTTAGATGACAAAGCCTGCAGCTCACTCACCCAGTGGGCAGATGTGATGGCCACAAGGAAGGCTGTCTTCAAAGTGGGAAGCCTAAGAGGACAATTGTGGAATGGCTCGATGGGAGAGCACATCAGAAATGTTAAAACTAAATTCAAATCACATTGGGGCATAATGAAGGGAGATGGAGGAAACATAAGAGTAAGGCCTTTAAGAAACCTATTTACAATTGGAGACTTAAACAATGAAGGTTGATCAGGCAACCACAAAAAAGCAGATATGGCAGACAGATAACCTTTGAGAGTGCCCATAGCAGAGACCTGCAGGGCCAGGGAAAGGATAAACAACAAAACCTCAGAAAGAGAGGCAGAAAGGGGGTCAACAGACTTGCCTGTGCACCATGCCACAAATTTCTTCCAACGACTGGCATATACTGTTTTGACAGAGGGATGCCTGGCTGCCAAGATTACATTACAGACTTTGGGCTGAAGGTCAAAAGCTGTCAACTGCCGCTGCTCAATGTCCACGCAAGGAGGCAGAGACGGGACAGGTTCAGTGGAGAACCCTCTCCTGTGACAGAAGATACTCCCGAAGGGGCAGTCTGATTGGAGGATCGATGGCCATGCTCATTGGCTCGGGATATCAGACTCTTCGTGCCCAGTCTGGAGCCACAAGCTTGGGCCCGGTCGTTCCTGATCCTCTTGAGAACTCTGGGCATATGTTTTACAGACAGAAAGGCCTACAGGACGTCCGAGTTCCACTCAAGATGAAAAGCATTGCCAAGAGACTGCTGACTGGCAAAACTCCAACGTGCAATACTGATGACATTGTGTGTTCTCTGCAAAGGCGAACAGATCTACCCAAGGCTCTCCCCACTGCTGATAGAGACCTTACACCACCTTCAGATGAAGGTGCCATTCCTGATCGACTAAGCATTGTCGGTTGAGTTTGTTTTGTCTGGTATTCAGACAGCCCGCCAGATGTTGAACCACCAGGGAAATGCCCTAGTGTTCCAGCCACGTCCAGAGCCTCTTGAAAAAGGGTACACAACCCCATCCTGCCCTTCTTGTTGCAGTACCACATGGCAGTGGTGTTGTCCATGAACACCTGCACTACTTTCCCTTTGAGAGATGGAAGAAATGCTTTAAATACTAGTCTGATCACCCAGAGCTTCAACGGGTTGATGTGGTGTCCGGGCTCCTCCTGAGACCAGATGCCTCTGATCTCTGCCTCTCCCAGGTGGCCGCCTCATCACATGAGTGATGCAGCTGTCACTACTATCAGATCTGGGTCAGGAAGAGAGAGGAGTCTGCCTCTGATCCAATCGCGGTTCGTTAGCCACCACTGCAGATCTCGTGTAGTTCCCTCAGAGATCTGAACCATGTCGGAGAGATTTCCCTGATGCTGCGCTCACTGGAACTTCATCCCACTGCAGAGCCCGCATATGCCATCTGCCATGTGTCACCAGCGGGATGCCATGAGGCCCAGAAGCCTCAGAGTCATTCTCACTGAAATCCAGGTTAGAGACTGGAACATCGGTATTGTACCCTGAATATCCTGGACTCGCTGCTCTGGAGGATAAGCCTGAAACTGCACTGTGTTCAGAACAGCTCTGATGAAAGGAAGCATCTGAGAGGAAGTCAGGTGTGACTTCAGCATGTTTATAGTGAACCCCAGAGAATGCGGGAGGTCTGATGTAGTCTAGAGGTGGGAGACAACAGCCTTGGGCGAGCCTGCCTTCAACAGCCAGTCGTTGAGATGGGGAAAGACTGAAACCCCTGATCTGCACAGATGGGCTACAACCACTGCCATCACCTTTGTGAACACCTGAGGGGCGCTGGTAAAGCCAAAAGGAAGCACAGTGAACTGAAAATGCTTGTGGCTTACTGTGAACCGCAAGTAACGTCTGTGGGCAGGCAAGACAGGGATGTGGAAAAACATGCCCTGCAAGTACAACGCTACCATCCAGTCTTCTGGGTCTACGCAAGAAAGAACCTGAGACAGAGTTAGCATTTTGAACTTCTTCATGAGAAAGAGATTGTGGGTTCGAAGGTCTAGGATAGGGCGAAGGCACTTGTCTCTTTTGGGCTACAGAAAGTAGCGGGACTAACAACCACAACCTTCTTCTGGCACAGGGACCCTCTCTATGGCTCCCTTGGCAAAAGGGCCGTAACGTCCTCTCACAGAAGTGCCAAGTGATCCTCCATCATTCGATCGTAGGATGATGGCATCAATAGAGGGGTGGTCTCAAAGAGGAGGGCGTAGCCACTTCGAACTATCTGCAAAACCCACTTGTCTGACATGATGGATAGCCAGTGGAGTAGGTGATGGCGGATCCTGCCTCCGACTGGTCCCTGGTGGAGAATCGTCAGACTAGGAAGGTTGGAGGTAGCCCCAGAGGCTGGGCAGCAAACTGGCCAACCGCTGGCTCTCTGATCCACGAGGATGGTGGATCCCACGTCCCCAGCCACGCACAGCCTGTGCAGCATGCGCTGCACAGTGGCTGGAGGGAAACATGTGGCTGGGCACCCCTGCCATAGCCACAAAAGGGGCGAAAAGCAGGTTGAGGGGGGTGAGGGGCTGCAGTGAAGCCCAAAGACATTGCCAAAACACAAGAATCCTTGAAGCACTTGAACGCGGAGTCTGCTTTCTCTCCGAAGAGACAGGTGACATCAAAAAGCGTGTCCATAAGATTGCCTTGAACATCCCCTGAAAAGCCAGACATTCTCAACCAGGCATGGTGCCTAATGGCCACTGCTGTTGCAACCGCTCCTCCCAGTAAGTTGGTATCTGAACCCAACACTAGATGGCAAGAGCATGCAGCGCATGTGTATCTACAGCCACACATAATATTATATAATGTAATTCTCATGAGAGAGCAGACATTGCCTGAAGTGGATTATGCTTCAACAGAAGAAATCAATCAGATATTTGTATAGCGCGACTTATCACCCGGTGGGGGGGTGATGTGTGTCTCAATGAACTGACTGGGGTATGCGGGTCAGTCGAAAAGCCAGGTCTTGAGGTCCTTCCTGAACTGAGCCAGCAAGAGGGACTGCCTGAGGTGAAGCAGCAACATGTTCCAGGTCTGTGCGGCGAGGTAGGAGAAGTATCTTTCTCCAACCATGTTCTTCCAGATCCTAGAGATGGTGGTGAGGGCCAGTTGAGCAGAGCTGAGCTGCCTGTGGGGTGTCGTAGAAGGAGAAGTGGTGGTTGAGGTAGGCAGGTCCGATGTTGTGAAGAACCTTGTAAGCATGTGTCAGGAGTTTGAAAGTGATGCGTTTGTTGACTGGGAGCCGGTGTAGGTCTCTCAAGCGGGCGGAGATGTGGCTGTGGATGTCCAGGATGAATGAGTCTTGCCACGGCATTCTGTATTATCTGGAGTCTTGTTTGGAGTTTCTTGTTAATTACGGCATAGATTGTGCTGCCAAAGAGGCAGAGTAAACAATCTGGAGGACACCACTTACATTCACTACTTAATTTATGTCTCTCAATGAAAGGGACAGCACTGAATGTCTACACATGTAACATTAACCTACTCATGTCTATCTGCCTGATATTTGCATGAACCATGGCCTACAAATAAACCAGGCCGTGCACTAATGTCTCATTAAATAGGCAACACTCTTTATTGCATATGGGAAAACCGTAGGAAAAAAGCGGATACCAAGAAAAACCTTACGTTCCTGAATGAAAGTCAGACTACAGGGTTCATGGCTAGGGCTCACAAGATTTGTTTGTTATGGCATTTTAAACCAAACAAATTTGGGAAGTTTCTGGCTGGTTTACATCTCTAAGAATGACTAGTACAAATAGCAATGAGGTTTCAAGTAGATTATTTATTATGAAATCTTGCAACACTAGTGGAGGTGATCACCGAGGTACCCAGGATGTCTTTTTTAGAAACATACTGCTATTAGTTTTCCCTGAGAACGTTCTCCTATATATGTGAACATTTAAACATGCCCCCTGTGAAAACTGAATATACATGAATGACGCAGGCCCGAATAAACTACCAGGTCTCATGACCCTGCAAGTAATACAGACATGAATATGGACATGGAGGCCTTTCTTGGCTAGTTCAGCAAAAGATGAGTGCGTGCCATGTCGTTGAGATGCCACCCATGGTGACAAACATTTTCTAGTGGTGTAGTACATTTTGATCAGGTACTGAAGCCCAACACAGTCTCTGAACAGTTTGCAGTTTCTGGTGCACTACACATAATGGAAGGTAACCTTTCTTACAAGTTTTCATTTTTTTATTTGGGATCCAAATATGACAACTGTTAGTGAGGACTCTCTGCCCCCCACCAGCTCAAGGTATATGAAGAAAAGTTAATTCTATATAATCAAGGGTGTAGTGTGGCAGATGCTCAAGAACTGCTTACAGGAAGTAGCTGGCGTGGGAGAGCTTGCCTGCTAGCCTACAGACAGCAAATAGGTAGCCCACTTTTGGGACAGGATGTCTTCTGCATGGCTCCTGAGAGCATGCTTCCCTGCCCTATAGTTATCTCCAGGCAAGTCACTTCAAAGCACCACAGGTTTTCTTGATATTTACCTCAATGAACATGACAATCGTGCATGCCCACTCAGGGTCTCCCTGTTTACAGGATTTGAGACCCTAGAGCTTGGCACCGAGTTCAAGGGGGCATGCATAGTTCACCCTCTTCTACAAAGAATGGGTATCGCAATCTCTACCCAGGCTGTAGCAGACAGACAGTGGTGGCAGCATTAATCTATATTCAGGGCTACCTGTGCTCTTTGGGATGGGTGGTCTTCCCTGATCTCTCCAGGTAACATGTGCAAAGCCTCCCTTACCTGCGTTCTTTTTGCCTCTGCCCTATGTGGGATGCAAGCATTGAGAGACAATGGGTTTACTGGGTGAGGATGGTGAGCCACTGTATTTAATGTGAGCAAGGCTGGTATCTGTTCTGCCTAACATCCCAGCTCCCCTGTGGCCCTTTTCATTACTTTTAGGAAGCTTGGTGGGTTGAGGTAGGCACTAGCTCTTATCAGTATTTAGCTAAGACTACCTCTACTGGGACTCCCTCCCTCCTGGGTGATGGTCAGGTCCCTCCTCATATGGAGTAAATTAAAAGTCCTTCGGGGGATAGGTTGGACATGTATCAAGAGACTGGAAGGGAGTCCCACTCACACGCACTGATCCAACAGTGAACCAGCAGGAAATATGCCCCAGAACTGGGCGGGCACTCAGGATGCAAAAGTAGAAGACCCCCCAACCCCAATTGGATTGGCCTGTTAATCAAGGAATGATAGAGGTCTGGCCTCATCGGCAGTTGGTTGTTCAAGGCTTTCTTTTTTTCTGACAGGGTGCCAAAGAAGAGGTTGTTAAGGAAAATGAGATCCAGGAATCTTTTTTCAGACCCGGGGATGAGGTGTTAAGTTGAGAAGGTGTCTCTGTGACAGGTTACAGTGAAAGGAATTTGCAAGTCTGACAGAATGAGCTGGGCTTCAGCTCATCAAGCGGCATCCCACCAGAAAACGACCTGTCTGTCAAGCTTGTGAAGTTTATTTGTGCTATGGAACATAAGGAGACTGCAGACAGTTGCTCAAGATAAGGAAACTGCTCCACATTAACATCGAGGAAGATGTGGGAAGCTCCATATTGTCAGTAAAGTGAGACTGCTTCGCTGCTGATCCCTCTCCTGTGTTGTGTGAACAAGCCTTTGTATGTTTCCAGTTAACATTTCTACCTGGATAGAACTACCCTGTTAAAGACCTTACCATTTGAAACCCTTGCCCAGGACTTGCATAGCCTCTAGCCTTGTAACTGCATGTCCTGCGCTAGCATCGAGTAGCATTGTCCCCAGTGGGTGTTCTGGTATTTGAAAATCTGGACTGCAACTAGTGTGACATGTGGTACAAGCTACACCCTTTTTGTGTCATCTGTGGGTAGCAGGTGGGACCGATTCCCTGGCCAGCAACTACCCTCCTACAGCTAGCTCATTGGCTACTGGATTAGTGGGACTGCAGTAAGAGTAGCAAGACACCAGACATCCCTAACAGACCAATGCCACCACCAGAGCAGTGTCCTCACCAAGTAAGTTTTCACACTTCTGTTGCTATGGACAGCGGGTGCACCAGGAACATTTGCCTTCATATCAACTTCTGAAACCAAATCGATGGAATACAGGCATTAGTATCATTACTCTAGCTCTAAAGAGTAACCCTGTGCAACATGGACTGAAAATTCAATATTAACAGTTTTCATAGTGCTTGGCGCTATAATAGTGTTTGTGGTCCGAACTCTGCCCCAAGTGGTTGTAGGGACTTCTGGATTTCATTGTAGATCTTAATTTTATGTGTAGTTTATTTTTCTTGTGTGTATTACAGTACATTTCTTTTATAAAGTAAAGCACTGACTGAACATTGATCTTATTAGCTTGTATTATGGTATAAACTGTATTCTGAATGACTAAACTACCTCATCTCCTGGAATAAGCCTTGGTCTGCTCTCGCTACCCTGAGTGCCTCTAGTGCTGTAGAGGAGTACTTGGCTATCCAGTTTGGGATCCAGTAGCCTCAGGGCATCTGCAGTGTACAACTCAAATTGATGCAATTAGAGCCCCGTAAACACTGATGTTCTGGTATCCCAGTAACCTGGTTGACACATTCTCCTCTGGTAAAGAGGAGATTCCTCATTTCCCATTGTTGTCCCCACTGCATGCTACAGCTTGACATTGCTGACATCTATTATATAAAAGCTACAAGGATGCATTAAACTGTTAACTTTTAGTGACTGCATAATGTGTGAAAAATTACAACAACAAAAAGGAGGAAAGGCCGAAAGTAATATCCCATGAATGTAAAATTCTAAACCACCTAAAGGACAGCCGACTGTCCGATAATATTCTGAAGTTAAAATATAATACAACTTACATTTAAAAGTAGCACGTAAAATGGATTTTTGAATGAGTAAACAATCTTGTTTAGAACTTCAGAACTGTTTTTATCAAATACGTAATTAGTTAATAAACCACTGAAATGTGTCACCTATTTAAGATTTTCCTGGCTGGATTGCTTCAAGTGTATTCTTCTCGTCACTCGGTGCTATACATGTCTTTTTTGGATTTTCCACATTTTAAAACTCCCTGTATACTCTTCATGCGATTGTTATATCTGTCCCTCTGTATTTGTAGCTCTTTATCACTTTTTGTGCCTCATACTCCTCTTTGGTGCTTTTGTTGTCCTGCTGTCATGTTGCAGCCTTGCATATTATGCGCCTAGTGCACCTTACAACTTGGCCACTCAGAGTGGGATCTATGAGTAATCTTGGTCCAACTAGATTGCTCAGTGGCATGTACTGATCACAAAAAAATGGTGTACAGGCTGGGTGTTGCAACTTACCAGTATGAAATTGTGTGAAAGGTATCTAGAGCACAAGGGGAGAGGTTCTGGTGCCAGTTATCACAAACTTCATAGTTTAGCTTGTAAAGGCACATGTAACTCAACACATTGGTGGTAAAAGGTCAGATGTACCTTTTGGCGGTGGTAACAGGGACATATCATAAACCATTCTTCTTTAATTGGATTAACCACATTTTATCCTCGTATCCACTACATCAAAAAACAAATGGTTAAACATGTCTGCATTCTAATGCATGATACTTCTTCACTGCACATAGCTTTAGGGCTTAACTCTTTTGAAAAAAAAAAAAAACTTGTGCTTACTTGTCAATGCTAGATTTGGTGTCTGCAATCTTGTTTAAGCTGGAGATTTTGAACCCGTAAGCGTTCCCTCTCTGGCCTTTATTCATGTAGTTCCCAAACGCCAGAACAATCTCCAACAACTGCTTCAGGCTTTTACTCTGCAGTACCTCCTTTGAAGCCAAACATATTGCTTCATAGGAAAAAGAAAAAAGATTTATAGTAGGACAACAAAAAATATATTCTAAATACCATGCTAAAATTATGTTACTCATGGAGGCATGTTTAAAGTAAAACATCTGCTGAGACAACTACTCTGTGTAGTCAAAAACTAGACTTTCTAAAGCTATAATATTAACAAAACGGACAATATATCTGTAGATTTTTAAGGTATATCTTTAATTCAAAAGGAAAATGTTACTTACCCAGTAAGCATCTGTTCTTGGCATGTAGTGTTGTAGATTCACATATTTAGCATAATCCTGCCATCTAGTGTTGGGGTCTGATGTGTGCAAGTTGTTTTTATTCTAAGAAAGTCTTTCGAGCCACAAAGTATTGTGACTCCTCCTCTTGCTGGTAATAAGCATGGTCATCAAGTCCAATGTTGCAAGGTGGGAGAGTATGGAATGTGAAGTATAGTGTAGTATAACACGATGTCCATGCTGAAATAATCTGCGATAATTTATGAAAGTAACTGCAACAAACAGGTGTCAGAGGAAGAGGGTGGACACACATGAATCTACAGCACTACATGTCATGAACAGATGCTTACAGGGCAAGTTACATTTTCCATTTGAAGCATGTGTGGCTGTAGATTCACATGCTTAGCATAGACAAACGCAGATTTCCTCCACAGGAGATGGCTAGCCTGTATTGGTTACAGCAGTTTGGAATAAAATATGCAGAACTGCCTGACCGACATTGACTTGTTGGAGGACCAGTACATCTATGCAGTGCTTTGTAAATGTATGTGGTGTAGACCAAGTAGCTGCTTTACATATGTCAGCCATAGGTATATTTCTTAGGAAGGCCGTATAGGCTCCTTTTTGGAGAGGAGTGAGTTCTAGGAGGTATACATAACAGTCTTTTAGCTTTTGCACAACATGTTTAGATACATTTACAATCCAATGTGCAGTGCTCGATTTAGAAATGGCTACTCTTTGTATGATTTAGAGAATGCAACAAAGTTGTTTCTAAATATTTTGGTTCTATCAATACATGACATAAGGGCTTGTTTATCATCTAAGGTGTGCAGAGGCCTTTCCACAACTGAGTTAAGTTGTGGAAAAAATACTGGTAATTTTATATATTGATTAATGTGGAACTGAAGTACCACCTTAGGAAGAAATTTAGGATTGGTACAGAATACCACCGTATCTGTAAGTATTTGGAAGAATGGTTCTTCTAAGGTTAATGTCAAACTCACTGAGACATCTGAGTGATGTGATGGCCACTAGGAATTATACTTTCCAAGATAAGAACTGGAGGGGGCAGGGATGGAGGGGTTGAAATGGAGGGCCTATTAACCTCATCCGCACACTGTTGAGATTCCAGGACGACGCTAGTGGCACTTTAAGTGGAATTACCTTTTTAAAACCTTCTAGGAAGGCTTTAACAACTGGCATCCTGAATAAGGAAGTATGTTGTCTGTTTTTCAAATATTTGGCTACTGCCGCTAGGTGCAACCTTATAGATGTAAAGGCTAGACGGGAGGGATGCAAGTGAAATACAGAACAATATCTTGAACACTGGGTTGTAAAGGACCAATTTGTTAGGAATGATAGTAGTGGAAAATCGTTTCCACTTTGCTGCATAACAAGCACAAGCAGTGGGTCTTTGTGCTTCTTTAAAAATGTCCATATAAGGTTGTGGTAGGTTCAAATAACTGAACTCTAGCACTTTGGGAGCCACATCACAAGGTTGAGGGACGGGGGGTCGGGTGTCTGATTTCTCCATGGTTCTGCGTGAGAATGTCCTGCCTGTTAGGCAGTACCTCGTGGGGAACTGCATAGAGTTCTAGGAGTGTGGTGAACAATGGATGCCACACCTATGTAGGAGCCACTAGGATGAGGGTGATCGATGTCTGCCAATGTTTGTGAACCACAAATGGAAGCAGTGGGAGAGGTGGAAAAGGGTGAACAAATATCCCTGGCCAACTCATTCATAGTGCGTTGAGCGAGCCTGTGGACTGTGGGGGCCTGGAGACGAAGCTTTGACATTTAGCATTTTCTGCAGTGGCAAAGAGGTCTTCTTGTGGGTGTCCCCAATACTGGAAATATGGGAGGAGGACTTGTGGGTGGAGTCCCCAATCATGGACTTGTTGGCGGCTCCTGCTGAGGAGATCTGCAAAGTTGTTGTCTGCTTCCGGAAGGTATTCTGCTAACAGGTAAATGTTGTATTGAAGACCCCACCTCCAAATGTTCTGGGCTAGATAGGTCAGCTGGGGGAGCTGGTATTTCTTTGCTTTTGGAGATGATACATGGCGGTCATGTTGTCTGTTTTGATCAGGACTATCTTGTGAATCAGGTGAGGAAGAAACGCTTTGAGCGCTAGATGAACAGCTGGCAACTCCAGGTGACTGAACTGGAGATATCTCTGGCCGAGTGTCCAGCATCCCTGGACAGTGAGATCTTGTGAATGCACTCCTCAGCCCGGGAGGAAGGCCTCTGTTGTTATGGTTCTCTGCGGAACTGTGTCTAGGAACAGCCATCCTTTGAGGAGATTGTTGGTGTTCCAACACTATTGAAACTGAGCCTCCGCTCAAGCCCATTGGTGCGCTAAGCACTCCTGCAACGGATGCATGTTGAGTCTGAAATGAGGTACTATGGCTATGCATGAAACCATCACACTGAGGAAATGCATGACTGTTCTCACTGTTCCCTGTTGGTGAGGCTGGAACTGTGGAATGAGTGTCTGGAAGGATTGAATCCATTCGGCACTGGAGTAAGCTATCTCTCGTTGTGAGTCGAGGATGGCTCCAAGTAGGGTAGTGCTTGAAGGGGCTGGAGGTGGGATTTGACTGCAGTGATGGAAAGCCTAACTGATTAAGTAGATTTATGGTGGCTCGAGTGTGATGGAAGAATTGTTGACGAGTTGCGCTTTTGATGAGCCAATCATCTAAATATGGAAAAACGTGTGTTTTGCCCTATTACTGCAAGGCATTTGGTGAAAACCCTGGGTGCAGCTGTGACCCCAAAGTGGCACACCTTGAATTGAAAATGTTTCTTTTTATTTTGAACCTGAGGTATCAGCTATGGATCGGGAGAAGGTGATTAGGAGTATGGAAATGGGTGTCCTTCAGATCGAGTTCTGCCATGAAGTTGTTTTGTTTTAGTAACAGAATGACATCCTGAAGAGTGACCATGTGAAATTGCTCTGAAATCCCTGTGCCTTGTTGGTGTGTAGCCACTGGTTCTATAGCATCTTTTTTGAGATGTGCGTGAACTTCTTCCTTGAGCACCTGTTGATGGTCTGTTGAGAGTTTGTATTTGCAATGTGAAATGTGTGGAAAAGAGCTCCAGACAATAACCATGTTGGATAATATCCAACCCCAACTTGTGGGAGGTGATGTTCCACCATGCGGGAAAGAACCTTTGCAGTCAACCCCTGACAGGTGTTGTGTGATCCGGGGGAATGGTTAGCAAGTCAGGGTTTGGTGAAACCACCCTGCTCTTACCACTGGAACTGTTGTTCTTATAGGAGCCCCTGTAGTATCCTGGGGTGAAGCGCTGTGTGGCTAGGGATGTTGGCAAGACATGAAAGGATCTATGGAGGTGAATTTTGTTGCTCCAGGATAGGAGGAGTGGTGAATGGAGCTGCGTTGTGAAGGTGTCTGTAACACGCCAACAGCTTTGGCCATCTCACTGTCTTTCTTTATTCTCTAGTAGTGTCTACTTGAGGCAAAAATGGGTGTTCACCATCAAAACGCAGTACGAGGATGTGTTATTGCACCTCAGGTTTAAATGCTGAAACCATAACCCTGGCGTGCCATCTGAGGAGCACGCTTGAATTAATGCCTCTTGCTGCTGTGTCTGGTGCATCATGGGCGCAGCAAATGGAAGCGCTGGCAATTAGTTCAACCTCCAAGGCAATCTCCTAAACCCTCTTTTTATGTTCCTCAGAGTGGTGTTGGAGGAGCCTCTCTCTCTCGTCCCAATGAGCCCTGTCATAATGGGAAAGGAGACCAAAGGAGTTCACACTTCTCTATCGGTTGGCAGATTGAGCAGCCATCCTTTTCCCACAGCATCTAATTTTTCACTTTCTTTATCTGGTGGAGGGGCCTCACCAGATGTCTGCGAGTTTGTTCTCTTCCTCGCAGTGGCGACCACTAGAAAGTCAGGAGGGAATTGTTCTCCAATGTACGAAAGATCCGTGGGGGAAGGTTTATACTTCTTTTTGACTACTGGAGTAATCAAATGTGCCTTAACTGGGTCTTTAAAGATGTCAACAGTGTCTTAGCATGCCTTTAAGCATTGGCAAAGATTGCGCAGAGTGCTGGCTAGAGTAGATGGTCGCAAATAAAAAGTTATCTTCTAGTGGTTCTGTAAACAGCTGAACCTTGTGATATGCAGGCGCCCTACCTATGATATTGTGGTAGGTATTGGTGACGTCTGGTGGAGACTCTTTGCCGGGTAAAGGTCAAGGTGCGTATCAGTAGGTGGGTCTGTGTCATTAGTCCCATGGGTCGTCATGTGGTGGCATGGAGTACAGGCCTACACCATCCCCATCTCCCCTAAAAGAATGAGTAGACTCCTCTGGGAATATGTTGCTGGTGCAGGGGGTGAAGGTGGTGCAACAGGTGGTGGTGGTGTAATGGTATGCACAGGGCTAGTAGCCTTGTCAGCCTTTTCCCTTTGCTTTGGTGGTATAGGTGTGGCCAAAGCCTCTTCATAAGTGGTCTTTTTGCTGGCAGTAGTTTGCGGCGGTCTTGCCAGGATATGACCAGGGTCCGGGTGAAAAAATAGGTGTTTTTGGCGTAAGTCAATGTCCTCCTGCATCAGTTCGAGCACAGGTTTCACAGTTTCTGGATTGACTGTTTTGCAAAGGTGCAACCTTCAAAGTTGAGGCTTTCGATGCTGATTTTTTCTATGGCGAGGGTTTCAATGCCTAAGGTCTTGGGTCTGTGGTCAATTTCGGCGCTGAGGTGGAGGTGTTTCTGTGCTGACCGTCTCCAATCTGATATTCGGATTAACTCTGATGACACGGGAGTCAGTTTGAGCGTCTTGTGCTGTTTTTTTGGCGCTGAGCAAGGGCTGGATGTTTCCAGTAAAGCTGCTCAGTGCGGACGAAGGCCCGAGGGCAGTGGTGGCCCAAGAGAAGATTTTGTTCGGTCCAGACCCTTTGGTATGGCTTGTTGGAGTTGGGGCTGAGGTGAAGAGGGGAATGCACTTACAGGTTTGGCCCAGCATAATGTCATGCATCTCGAGCTTGGAGCCCAATCTGTATTCGAGCGAAAAGTAGCCCTCGTCTGCTGCTGACACCAAAGCATGGGCCTCCTCTTGAGGGTCTTCATTTCCGAAGAGGTCTGGTGTATCCTCAGTGCTGTGGTGGGACATCCAGAGTCTTTGAGATAGTCGATCCTTCAGCGTCTTCTTGGACCGAAAGGACTTGCAGTCTTCGCAGGTGGTTTCCTGGTGATCCAGTGAGAGGCACAAGTTACACACCTGATGGAGATCAATGTGTGGATACTTGGTGTGGCATAGAGTGCAGAAGCATAAAGGTGTACATTGCATCACCAGTTGTGTACAGAACATGGAAGATGAAGTTTGACCCGAAGGGCGAAGACCCACGACGGCAGCAGTCGAACCGCTCCGATGAGGTTGATGCGCAAACGATAGGAAGTGAGAAGAACCGCAATCAAAAATAATACCAAGTGTAAAGTTTAGACAAAAGAAGAACAAAGGTATCGAAATGGAGCAGAGGAGCACAAGTCCGAACCAGACAACGGAAGAAAACAATCTAACAATGGACTTAATGACCATGTGTATTACCTATTACCAGCATGAGGAGTAAGTACTATGCGTCGTGACTCCAAAGACTTTCTTTCAAGTAAAACAGCTTGCACACATCCAAGCCCAACACTAGATGGCGGAATTATGCTAAGCATGTGTATCTACAGTCACACATGCCCTGAACAGAGTGCTTCTTTAGTAAATCACACAAACACTGGTACAAAGTGGTTTTACAGAATTTCGAACTAGTTAAAGAGAGATAAATCAAAACCATAGGACATATTTTTCTAGGTGAACCTTCAGTTTAAACAAGGGAAACAAACTTCACTTTCTGTTTAAAACAAAGCTGAATATTCTGCGCCAGATGAATAAAAAGAAAATGTCATACTGTTTGCTATACTAAGTACTTTGTACTTTCTAGAGGGAGCATGTATGTGACTGCAGGCAGTGAGAGTAGCTAGATCTAAGTGAAACTTTCTTCCAGAAACCTACTTCAGAACTGCTGTTCAAGCCCTCCTAGCTATTGACACCCTCCTAGTCTTGCATTTGTATGGTGGTAACGTGCTGCTTCACGGCCTCACAGACTCCGCACTGACACCCATTATGGGCATTTTACATGAAGCAGTACATTTCATCCAGGTTATGATGGAATATGATCTCGTCATCCCCATTCTGATGAACTCCAGTGGGTCCCCTTACTGGCTGTGCCACCTTCAAAACCAGCTGTATCATTTACAAAGCAAGCACAACCAGAACCCTAAAGTATCTTGAAGACAAGCTCACTATCTTTGGTTGTTCTTGACACAACCACTAGACCATCAAGACAGCCCCAAATGCCGCTCCAATCAAGCAAAGAGTGACGATGCACCTCTTTTATAGAAAAATGCATCACAATGCATTAACAGTCCACGAACCAGCTACCTACCCTATAACCCGTTGACTTTATGCTCGTCTTTCATCTTGTACAGTGGTATGCTATTGTTTGGGGAAAGTTCATTTGCGCTACAGAATTAGACATACATATATACAAGATTCTACTGGTGGACATCACACAGTACAATGCTGTACGAACGGCACAAATGTGCTATAAAATGTTCGTAATGCAACAAATCGTAATGGGAGCAGCAGTGTTTTTCAGAATGGAAGTTATCAAATGTCCTGCCAGTTGGAGGCCAGTCACAGGTAGCCTTTCACTGGGCTTAGAACTGCCCATTGCATTGTTCGATGTGACCCCCTTTAAAGATGGTCCTATCTCAAAGAAAAAATATCGAGGACAGATACTGTGACTGGGACTAGGTAAGCCAATGTAGACCTATTCCATGTTTTAGAAAACTGAAATTCACCAAGGAGAACTGTGATCATATAAAGTAACAAGGCTCAAGGATTAGTTCCTATACAAGGGCAAGGAATACCGAGGTTGGCTGCAATGCAGCCCACCCCTTTCCTACCGTGTTCTATGCCTTATAAAGCATTCACAGTAGCCCAGCAAACCGCCACCCCTTCAAAAACACCAAAATGAGCCAGGAAACTTGCACAGTGATTTGGGGGGAAACAAATGTGTTTATTGAGGTGTACAGGTCTAGAGGTACTTTACCTGGAACTGCATCGGCTCTGTCGGGTTTTGGCTAGGTTTGTGGGATACTAGTACAACATACATAAAAAAAAACTCTGGCGTCCAAAAAGAGACAACTATACCTGCAGCAAACGTGGGGGCCGCAGGTGGTGGTGATTGATAGAAAAACAATGATGTTGGGGATTCCAAATGGAGTTTCATTTGGTTTATTTGATGAGGATTTCATGGAAAAATGTATTGATTGCATGTGATGCACTTATATTGCATCTGTATTGTTTGAAAAACAGCAAGGTCTTTGCAAAGCAACATCGGACCCATTTAACACTATGAAAGCAGGTTCAAGCAAACAAGGCACTGGGCCTGAGACTATCCTGGCTATTACTTAGAATGTTTGACAACAGGGTTGTTATACATAATATATAATCAAGATTTTTTTAAACCCTGTGTTCTCCCTATCTGGACAAAGCAGAGTCCCTAGAGGTAGTTGACATAATGTTTGTGGACACATCAGCTGTGACTCTCCTCTAGTCCTGTTGTAAGAACAAGAGACTGCTGGTTTGGAAGGCAAAATTCAATATCTCCTATTTTACAAAATGTTCCAGAAACCTCTCCATAATTTCCTTTTAAAACATAGCTATTTCGTTCAGGTTCTTGTTTGTGATATGGAATTACACAGACACCTCTGTGATCTTTACATCTGCCAAAGAGTCAGATATGAAAAAAAGCTTGAGGACTAAAATGGGCCTATAATGAACACAGACATGCATGGCTTAAGAGGGGTTACTAGCCACTCTTTAACCATTGTCAAATTACCAACTAAGTTGTATATTACAGGAGATATCCTACCTTTCTACCTCTAGGAAGCTGTGACACCATAGAATGAGGCAACAACAAGACACAAATGAGCAGGCTTGTGGTGCTTTAAATCTAAGCATCACAGTTAGTCTAAAAATAACTTTAAAGACAGCATAAACAACGGTGAAACCACAATGCATTCAGGATGGTCACAATGTCACCGGATCCAATGGCAACAATCTAGAGACTTGCTTTATTCAGATTAACAACACAAAGTTGTCCTTTGGTTATAAATCTCTGCACCAGAACACAATCAACAACGTCTTGGTAAAAGCTGGAGCTATCTAGAGTCCTACTTCACTATGTGGCCATGGTCACAGTGGTCCCGACAGTAGAGAACGTTCAAAATCGGTTCACATCCTTCTTGAAAGGTAGAGAAAGGTTAAAACTGTGAAACTACACATCTCAGCCAGGGAAGGTAGTCTGAGAAGTGTCTCACGGCTCCCTGCTCTCACCAATCCTTTTCAATTTCCACAGGGAACCACTAAGATTGTTACTACAGAATATAAGCACGAAGCACACAACTGTACATAAAACTGCCATCAATCAACAGTATCCACTCTATTAAGCTGTTTAAGGGCAATACATAACTGAATGAATGCACAATGTCCTAAATAGAACCCTGAAAGATTGAGCTGTTGCTACTAACCCACAAATCCAACATTAAAGTTGACTGCTCTGTGATCCCGGAACGGAGTTCAGCTTTTTCCCAACACCTAACGCAACGGTCAAAACGCTAGGATTCACTGTGGACACTTCACTCACTATGCACATAAGTTAGTGCAAATCATCCAACTTCCATCGCCATCAGCTAAAGAAAATAAAACATGTACTTTACTGTAAACATCTAAGAACTGCATCCCACCCTCTCACAATATACAGAACAGACTACATTAATGCCACACTACCTTGCATACCGGCATCCACGCTATTCCCTCTAAAAACTGATTTCCAATCCATAGTTCACTTCATTATGGAGAAAAAACAGGGAACTTCACTGACTTCGAGTAGAGGCGAGAATGAGGTTCAAAATATGCTGTCACGCCAACAACGCCCGACACCAAGGAATACCTGGCTATCTAGCCGATCTCTTATCCATCCCAAATAATCTGGAAATAAAGAGTTCTATCTACCCGGAAACCACAAAAATCATATCCACCTTTTATTAGAAACTACTGCTGGCTCCTGGAACTCACTGTCTCTTCACCTGAGAAAAGCCTAAAGACTCAACTCTTTGGGACCTACTTTCAAAGTACAGATATCCTCCAATGTCTTAGGTCATGGTTCAGCCTAACACCCTCTTTTGCAACTTGTGGTCACTAATTTGCCACCGGAACCCATATCTGATACTTATAATCAGAATTGGGCTTAAATGCCAGTTCTATATATGTTTGGCAGTAATATTGAGGATCAATATTTATCTACCCCCCTTACTTCTGTTCCTTGTAACCCCCTTCTTCTTTGTCTCCCCTTACCACCCTCCCATGTGCCCTCAGTTTCACTAGAATTCTAATTCTATGTATTTCTTGTTGTTCTTTGTAAAGTGCTACAATATTTTTATGTTGCAATAGCACAATAAAGACATCTTAAATAAAATGATATGGTTGCACCAGGTGCTGCAAAAAAAATTGCTTCTTTCACAATCCAAGTTACTATGAGCGAGCATACTAAGACCTGGATGCTCTACAGCAAGCCAGCTGACCAAATATCTGCTATCCACCTTCTGCTCACATCCTAAGAACCCACAATGAAGTAATAAACTAAAATGACCTTTACCTTCAACTTTGGGCTTGACTTCAGCCACCCGCTCAGCAAACTTCTTTTTGAAGTAAAGGGACTGAAGCCTTTGCTGATAATGATTTATTCTGGAGAAAAAGACAGACAGATTAATTAAGGATTATTTAGAATGCTGGTGCATTCTTCAGGATGGAATTCCATTCTCCAGGCAAACAGTTGTGCAGTATCGATGTAGCTCTCAGCACTCTAGCCATCGCAGTGAAAACACATTTTTGGGTTAAATAAACCAGAAACATGAATTACTCTCAAGAGCCTCAAAATATTTAAATTGACATCAGGTTACAAAAATGTCTGGATCGTGAAAGCTTTTATATATAGGCAACATAACGTGCTTGGACGGTGAACATCTATATGTCAAAGGGATGTCTGGTACCCACACATATGCAACGCTTACGACTCTAAAAATAAAAATGACATATATTTATATGGAAAATGTCACTTACCCAGTGTACATCTGTTCGTGGCATGTTCCTCTGCAGATTCAGATGCTGTGCACTGTTCCTGCCATCTAGTGTTGGGCTCGGAGTGTTACAAGTTGTTTTTCTTCAAAGAAGTCTTTTCGAGTCACAGGACCGAGTGACTCCTCCCTTTCGGCTCCATAGCGCATGGGCATTGCCGACATCTTAGATTGTTTTCCCGCATAGGGTGAGGTAGGAGTGGTAGATTGAGAATACTAAAGATGTCCATGCAATAGAATAGATATATATGTACATAGTTTGTGCTAAAGGAATGTTTGTTTACATATATACAATTTTAATTGCAACTTAAACGGCTACAGGCTCCCGGGGAGGTGGGAGGGCGCATGTGAATCTGCAGCGGAACATGCCTCGAACAGATGTACACTGGGTAAGTGACATTTTCCGTTCAATGGCATGTGTAGCTGCAGATACACATGCTGTGCATAGACTACAAAGCAGTAATCCTCCCCAAAGCGGTGGTCAGCCTGTAGGAGTTGAAGTCGTTTGAAATAATGTTCTTAGTATAGCCTGTCCTACTGTGGCTTGTTGTGTTGCTAACACATCTACACAGTAGTGTTTGGTAAACGTATGAGGTGTAGACCAAGTGGCTGCCTTACAAATCTCTGTCATTGGTATGTTACCTAGAAAGGCCATTGTTGCTCCTTTCTTTCTAGTGGTGTGTGCCTTTGGTGTAATGGGTAACTCTCTTTTAGCTTTGAGGTAACAGGTTTGTATGCATTTGACTATCCTACTGGCTATGCCCTGTTTGGATATAGGGTTACCAACATGGGGTTTTTGGAAAGCAACGAACAATTGCTTAGTTTTACTAAATGGTTTTGTTCTGTCTATGTAATACATTAGCGCTCTCTTTATGTCTAATGTATGCAGTGCTCTTTCTGCTACTGAGTCTGGCTGTGGGAAGAAGACTGGGAGCTCTACAGTTTGGTTTAGATGAAACGGTGAGATGACTTTTGGCAGAAATTTTGGATTTGTGCGGAGAACCACTTTATGTTTGTGTACTTGTATAAATGGTTCTTCGATAGTGAACGCCTGTAGTTCGCTAACTCTTCGTAGTGAAGTGATGGCTATTAGAAATGCTACCTTCCAAGTTAATAACTGGATTTGGCAAGAATGCATGGGTTCAAAAGGTGGGCCCATGAGTCGTGTAAGTGCAATATTAAGATTCCACGAGGGCACTGGTGGGATTCTTGGAGGTATGATCCTTTTTAGTCCTTCAATAAAGGCTTTAATGACTGGGATTCTAAAAAGTGACTTTGTATGTTTAATCTGCAGGTAAGCAGAGATTGCAGAGAGATGAATTTTGATGGATGAGAAAGAGAGATTTGCTTTCTGTAGGTGTAGTAAATAACTCACAATGTTTTGTATGGAGGCATCTAACGGTGTGATTTGGTTTGCTTGGCAGTAGAAAACAAACCTTTTCCATTTATTAGCATAACAATGCCTTGTTGTCGGTTTTCTTGCTTGTTTAATGACTTCCATACACTCATTGAAAGGTTTAGATAGCCAAATTCTAAGACTTCAGAAGCCAGATTGCTAGATTGAGCGATGCTGGATTGGGGTGTCTGATCTGTTTGTGTTGTGTTAACAGATCTGGTCTGTTTGGGAGTTTGATGTGAGGTACTACTGAGAAGTCCAACCGTGTTGTGTACCACGGTTGGCGAGCCCACGTTGATGCTAGGAGTATTAGTTTGAGTTTGTTTTGGCTCAGTTTGTTGACTAGGAAAGGAATGAGTGGGAGAGGGGGAAAAGCATAAGCAAATATCCCTGACCAATTGATCCATAGAGCATTGCCCTTGGACTGAGGGTGTGGGTACCTGGATGTGAAGTTTTGGCATTTTGAGTTTTGTTTTGTCACAAACAGATCTATGTCTGGTGTTCCCCAGCAGTAAAAGTATTCTTGTAGAATCTGGGGATGTATTTCCCACTCGTGAGTTTGATGGTGATCTCGACTGAGATTGTCGGCTAACTGATTGTGAATGCCTGGTATGTATTGCGCTATCAGGCAAATGTTGTTGTGAATTGCCCAATGCCAAATATTTTGTGCTATGAGGCATAGTTGTGATGAGTGTGTGTCCCCTGTTTGTTTAGATAATACATTGTTGTCATATTGTCTGTCTTGACAAGAATTTGTTTGTGGACTATGAGTGGTTGAAAGGCTCTTAGTGCTAGGGAGACCGCTAGCAGTTCTAAGTGATCTATGTGTAGTTGTTTTTGTTGATTGTCCCATTGTCTTTGTATATTGTGATTGTTGAGGTGTGCTCCCCACCCAATCATTGAAGCATCTGTTGTGAGAATGGCGTGAGGCACTGGGTCTTGAAATGGCCGCCCTTTGTTTAAATGTACAGGGTTTTACCATTGAAGCGAAAAGTGTGTCTGGTGGTCTATCAACACTAGATCCTGAAGTTGACCCTGTGCCTGCGTCCATTGTTTTGCTAGACCCTGCTGTAAAGACTGCATGTGTAGCCGTGTGTTTGGGACAATAGCGATGCATGATGCCATCATGCCTAAGATCCTCAGGACAAATCGGACTGTGTACTGGTGATTTGGTTGTATGTTTGACACCATAGTTTGAAATGATTGAACTCTCTGTGGACTTGGAGTGGCAATTGCTTTTTGTGTGTTGAGTGTTGCTCCCAAGTATTGTTGTATTTGGGATGGTTGCAAGTGAGATTTTTGGTAATTTATAGAGAAGCCTAGTCTGTGTAGGGTATCTATTACATACTGTGTGTGATCTTGACACCGGTGTCGAGTGTTGGCTTTTATTAGCCAATCGTCGAGATATGGGAATACGTGCATGTGAAGTCTCCTTATATAAGCTGCTACTACAGCGAGGCATTTTGTAAATACTCTGGGTGCTGCTGTTATCCCGAAGGGCAGTACCTTGAATTGATAGTGTTTGCCCTGTATGACAAGTCTGAGGTATTTTCTGTGAGATAGATGGATGGGTATGTGGAAATATGCATCTTTTAGATCCAATGTTGCCATGTATTCTCCATGTTTCAGTAACGGAACTACATCTTGTAGTGTGACTATGTGGAAATGTTCTAATTTGATGAAGAGGTTTAATGTCCTGAGATCTAATATTGGTCTTAGTGTTTTGTCTTTTTTGGGAATAAGGAAATATAGAGAATAAACCCCTGTTCCTTTTTGGCGGTGAGGTACTAGTTCTATGGCTTGTTTTGTTAATAGTACTTGCAACTCTATTTGTAATAGTTCTAGATGTTGTGCCGACAGTTTGTGCGCTTTTGGGGGAACATCTGGAGGGAAATGTGTGAACTCTATGCAGTAACCATGTAGGATAATTGATAGAACCCATGTGTCCGTGGTTATGTCTGACCAGTGTTTGTGGTAAAGTGTTAATCTTCCCCCTACTGGTGATGTGTGTTGGGGAAGTGTGACATTGGAGTCACTGTTTGTTGTTGGGGGCCTGCTTGGTAGGCTGAAACTTTCCCCTTGATCTTGGGAATTGTCCCCTGAATGATCCGCAAAACCCCCCTCTCTGGTATTGGGACTGGTAGGTGGGTTTTGTTTGAGAGGTGGATGCCTCTGAAGGTTGCTGTATAAAACCTCCCCTAAATTGTGGTTTTCTAAATGTCCCCCTATACTGGGAAGAGTAGAGCGCGCCCATGGCTTTGGCTGTGTCAGTGTCCTTCTTCATCTTTTCGATGGCTGTGTCCACTTCCGGCCCAAACAGTTGCTGCTGATTAAACAGCATGTTTAATACTGCCTGCTGTATTTCAGATTTGAATCCTGAACTTCGTAACCAAGCAAGTCTCCTGATTGTAACTGCCGTGTTTACAGTTCTTGCAGCAGTGTCAGCGGAGTCCAGTGCAGAACAGATCTGGTTGTTGGAGATGGCTTGTCCTTCCTCTACCACCTGTTGAGCCCGTTTCTGATACTCTTTAGGTAGAAGCTGAATGATATCATTCATTTCATCCCAGTGAGCTCGGTCGTAACGAGCGAGGAGTGCCTGTGAATTAGCAATACGCCATTGACTGGCAGCTTGTGATGCCGCCCTCTTTCCCGCTGCGTCAAGCTTGCGGCTTTCTTTATCAGGAGGAGGTGCATCTCCCGATGATTGCGAGTTTGCACGTTTCCTTGCGGCCCCAACCACTACAGTGTCCGGTGGGAGCTGCTGCGCAATGAACACGGGGTCCGACCGGGGAGGTTTGTACTGTTTTCCACCTGCGGTGTGATGGCTCTTCCTTTGACCGGCTCTTGAAAGACTTGCTGTGCATGCTTAAGCATGCCTGGTAGCATTGGTAGGCTTTGGTATGACGCATGCGTAGAAGCCAGGTTATTGAAAAGGAAGTCATCCTCCAATGGTTCCGAGTGCATAGTGACATTATGGAATGTCGCAGCCCTGGCCAAGACTTGGGTATAAGAGGTGCTATCCTCTGGAGGAGATGGTTTTGAGGGGTAGCACTCGGGGGTGTTGTCGGAAACCGGGGGATCGTAGGGGTCCCAGGTATCTACATCATCCTGTGTTTGCACAGTATGTGTGGGTGACTGTGCAGTTGGCGTGCCATATGGTGACCCTGTCCTTTGTGGCGAATGTGGTGGCGATATTTCTGTGGAGAAATGGCGGGTTGGTGACTTCTCTCTAGCCACTTTTGCTCTTGGCTGATCAGTTTCAGTCTCTGTCTGTGCTTGAAAAGCCAATTTTCTCTTAAATTTGAGAGGAGGGGCAGTTTGAATCCTTCCAGTATCCTTCTGGATCTGTATTCTTGGTTGATTTTGATCAAACTATTCAACATCCAGCTCCTCTTCAAACCTGTGTCTCTCCTTCAGTTGTTTGGAGAGCCCATGCTCCTCTGTATAAGAGGCCTTTTTCGGCTCCGAAGCCAGTTTTCTCGGCACCGAAATGCCCATGGTAATGGTTGGCCTCGGCTCCGAAAGGCTCTTTCGAGGCTTAGTGGCTTCGACCAGGCGATGTCGACTTTTTTCGACACCGGTTTCTCGACTCGAGTCGGAAGACTTCGGCACAAACTTGGCCTTCTTCGGTGTTGCTTGGTCACCACTTTTTTTATGGGTCGAGCCATTGCCTTCAGGCAGTGGCATCTCCGAGGCCTTTTGTTTTTTCGGCTGACTTTGGGGTTGGGTTGGGGCAGGCGTACTCACTTTTTGGCCCGCTGTCGGCGGTCGGTATCCGTCGGAGTCGTCTGATTCCGATCCCTGGATGGAGATAGCCATCTCCTCCTCTTCAACGTCAAGGTGTTGAGACGATTTTGACGCCATCTGCAAGAGTCTCGCCCTCCGATCTCTTAAGGTCTTTTTTTCGACTGAAAGGCCTTACATGCCTCGCAAGTATCCTCTCTGTGCTCCGGTGACAGACACAGATTACAGACCCGATGCTGGTCTGTGTATGGATACTTAGTGTGGCACGTCGGACAGAAACGGAAGGGGGTCAGGTTCATGAGGCTTTGACGACGGGTGTGGTTGGGCCAACCAGGCCTCGGATGGGCGCGGAAGCCCCGAAGGGCCAGCGAAGCGGGTGTCTCGTCGGTGCCGATGTATCGATAGAAGATCTTTCCCGAACCCAACAATACTGACGTATTTTCGATGATTTTAATACTTTCCAGATTCGAATCATGGAGCGAAGAGGAACACGTCCGAACCCGATGGCGGAAAGAAAACAATCTAAGATGGAGTCGATGCTCATGCGCAATGGAGCCGAAAGGGAGGAGTCACTCGGTCCCGTGACTCGAAAAGACTTCTTCAAAGAAAAATAACTTGCAACACTCCGAGCCCAACACTAGATGGCAGGAACAGTGCATAGCATGTGTATCTGCTGCTACACATCTACACATGCCATCGAACATATATATATATATATATATACATATATATATATATATATATCATAAATCCAAACTCTCCAAAGAGAAAACTCACGCTCAGGAATTCAAAAGCAGAAGTGTTTATTCAACACACAACGCGTTTCGGCTGACAAGCAGCCTTGATCACGTGTATAGTTTAACCCATATGCATCCCTTTAAATACCAATTTAACATCACCATAGAAACAAGACTAAGTTATTTTTTCCTTTCTTTTGTACATAACAATAAATACATGAATGAGTATCCCAGCAGAAAGAGGGGGGAGATCAGTGTTAATAGTACAAAATAGGTAATGTAAGAGGGCTGGTTCAATTAAATAAATATACAAATGTATATGTCTACAGCCACATAATAGATTATGATTTCATTAGATTACCACAAAATTATTGGATAGTAAGAGCATTATAAATATATATAAAAATGTGATTATGCATTATTCACATTCATATAAATATAAATGTAACCATAAACATAAATATAAATATGCACATAATTATAAATATAAAGATATAAAATATAAGTATGACTATGGCTCCATATACCAATAAAAATCATTTCTAAGAGACATCATTTTAAGACAGATCACTTTTTGAAAAAAATATCATTTTTCTAACCACAATATATATCGATTTTAAGGAAAATGTCATTTTTTAAGGTATCACCTTTAAGTCATAAATTTCGCTCAATTCACACATAATGTATATATATTTATCTCTACCTTTTTCTACCTATGATACTATACTCCTAAAATACTGAACAATGCCAATATTTTTTCTTTCTGCATAGGACACCTTTTCCATTCAGAATCACAGTTGAATTGTGAAAAGAAACTTATCACAGTTTTTGTGTAACCAATATCCCTGTGAAAGATAAATAGAAACCGGAATCACAAAACTATCCGGACTCCTCCATTTTAAGAAAACATAACTAAAGTGAAATAAAATAGACTAAAAACTAATTAGAAAGACAATGCTGCTCACAATATAAATAATTACTGCAATAATTCCTCATATTCTAATAAATTCATTAATCATCAAACAGGTGAGTATTAAGTTCTTCCCCAATATTCAGTCCTCTTGGTGTCTTAGTTTCTAAATCCACAATATATTTGGATTCTTTTTTACGTAAAGTTAACTCTCTATTACCACCTCTGTGGTGTGATGGCACATGTTCAATACCAAAGTAGGATAGTAAAGTAATGTCAGAGTTATGGAAATCTTGAAAATGTCTGGCTACAGGATAATGTAAATCCTTAGATGTGATCGCACGCATATGTTCAAGAATCCATTTCTTCACACCATGTTTTGTACTGCCTACATAGCACAGATGACAAGGACATTCTAATAAGTAGATAGTAAAAGGAGTACTGCATGTTAGAAACTGCTTGATTTGTCTCATCATCCCAGGTTTATTAGTGGGGTATTCTTTCCTAATCACACTATTGCGGCAGGCTTTACAGTGGCCACACAGAAAAAATCCCTGTACATGATGTTCCTTTATTTGAGAGATAGGAGTGACATCATTTGATCTCAACATATCATGAAGATTACATCCTCTTCTATAAGTGATCAGAGGCCACTTTTGAATCTCTTTGCCAATAACAGGGTCACACTTCAAGATATTCCAATGTTTAGAGAAGATCTTTTTTTTCTGAGTAGTGTCTTCATTATAGGTTAAGACCAACCTGATGTTTTCACTGTTCCCATTTTCCACTCTGACTGTATTGTCAAAGAGAGTCTGAATTCTTTCTACTTTCTTGATTTTTTCTGTAGCTTTTTTGATTACCCAATCCGGGTAGCCCCTTTGCTTAAATCTTATTATCATCTCTCTCTGTTCTTGTTCAAATGCCTCATCTGTATTGCTAATTCTTTTAGCCCGCAGTAGTTCACCATAGGGGATACTCCATTTCAATTTGTCTGGATGTCCGCTGTTAGCATGCAATAAGCTATTACCTGCTGTGATTTTACAAAAAAGTTCAGTGTGGATCATCTTATCTTTGATTTTGATTCTAGTATCCAAAAATTCAATTGAAGAGCGGCTGATGTTGTATGTTAATCTGATATTACACTCATTTTCATTGAGTCTTTCAATAAATCGTAAAGCCTCACTCTCAGATCCTTTCCAAATTATGAAAAGGTCATCAATGTATCTGAGCCATAATATGGCCTGATTTATTTCTGGGTATTTGTCTTCATCTTTAAGAATCTCTTCTTCCCATAAACCTAAAAACAGACAGTCAAAACTGGGAGCAAAGCAAGTTCCCATTGCAGTCCCAAGTACTTGTTTATAAAGCTTGTCGTCAAATAGAAAGATATTGTTAGTCAGGCAGTATTTTATCATTTTCATAATCATATCTGTATGTGCTAAATATCTGAGAGACCTTGTATGCAGGAAATGTCTACATGCTTGTATACCTTTTTCATGATCAATGATGGTATATAGAGAGTTCACATCTAAGGATATGAGTAAAAAATCTTCTTCCCAAATAATACCTTCCAATTTACCTAGGAAGTCTTTAGTATCTTGAACATACGAGGGTAGATTCATGACAAACTCCCTCAAAAAAAAGTCCACATATTTGGACACATTTTCCAATACGTTACCACATGAAGAAACTATAGGTCTCCCCGGAGGATTATCTCGGTCTTTGTGAATTTTAGGGAGGATGTATAGTAAAGGTAACTTGGGAAAATCCTTTTTCAGGAAACAATACTCCTCCCATAGCAGAAGGCCCTTATCCTTCGACTCAGTTAGGAGATTCCAAATCCCTGTAATGCTGTTTGTATATACATCTCTAGTCACAACCCTGTAGAATTGTGTGTCACTCAATTGTCGCATCACCTCATCAACATATCTTTGTCTCTTCCAAAGTACTATATTTCCTCCCTTATTAGCCGGACAGATGATAGTATCACCATCTTCTGCCAATGATCTAATACTTTCACTTTGTTTGTATGTCATATTGTTGTTGCATCTAGGTTTAAACCATGTATGGTGTCGAAAATGTGTCAACCCTTGAACTACCATATCATAGAAGGTGTCAATGTTGTCATGATTCATATTCAGGAAAAATTTCGACTTAGGTTTAAAGCCCGAGAGAACTGTACAATCATATAAAATCCCCAAATCATCTAAAGTCTGATACAAATTCTTTCCATCAATCCGGGCACTTTGATCTTGTTCTAGTTCGTGAAGAGTTACTAGAGTATCAACATCACTAATAGATAAAGCATGTTCATTACTGTCACTGAACATAGATGATTCCAAACACTTATCAGTATTTCCTTTCAATTTGAACCACTTTTTTAGTTTTAGTTTTGTGATAAATTTAAACAAATTTATCCGAGTTTCTGCATAGTTAAAACGTGCAGTAGGGCAGAACGAAAGGCCGAGACTTAATGTTTTTTTTATCTTCTTCAGTTAACTGATGATCTGATAAGTTGATAATAGTCTTATTCACCATCTCGTTATCCATTATGTCGATACATTGGAGCCTCTTATTGTTTTTCCCATTTGCTCCAGACTTTGATCTCTTCTTGTTGCAAATTCTAGATCTCTCTCTCCTCTTCTGGCTCCGGCTCGTCTTCCTCTTCGGCCCATTGTTCTGCCTCTGTAATTCGGTCCCTCCCCTTTCTGTTTGTATGGGACCTGCCTGCCGCGTCGCAGCAGGCGATACTCGTCTAAAAAAGTAGCCGGCTTGTTGGTAATTTCGACATTAGACATTTCACTATCTGTTGAGCTTAAGGAGTCAATTTCTCTTGTACTTTCCAACTCACTTTCAGAGGTTGAGGGCTGATCCACTGGTGTAGAATAATTGGATCCTGGTTTGTACAGATGATCATACTTTCTACTAAATGTCAGGATTCTACCACTTTCATAGTCTCCTATATCCCTATGACGTTTTTGTTGCTTTTTGATCTTTATTTCATCTTCATATTTTTTCAATTTGATCTTCATTGTTTCAAGAAAACGAGAAATAATTTCTTTTTCAGGCCTAGAAGAAAGATCCTCTTTTATTCTTTTAATGTCTATTAACAAAGTTTCTCTGTCACGCCATGCATATTTTACCAAGATTTCAAGCATGTGTTTAGAACTCATTGCCGAGTTTTCTGCCCATTCTTTTAGCATTTCAGGATTGGATGATTCATATGATGGTGTAATGAAAATTCTCAATCCTCTCGGAACCATATCTTGATCAATATAGTTCTGTAAAGAAGCGGCTTCCCACCATTTTGATATTTCTTGTTTGCATAATTTTTCCAATTTATGTAACAATGTATTTAAATCGTTGTTACATCCTGAAACATTTCCAAGTAATTTTCCTTTAATAGTGGTCTTTGCAAACAATGCTTGAGCAGCTAATTTCCTCTCATTGTCTGTATCATCCTCCATGTTATACACCTATTGCCAAATCCAAGTGAAAGAAAAAAGTGAAGAAAAAAAAAAAGTGAAAAAAGAAGAAAAGAAAACTATACAACTAATAAATATAAAAAAGTATCCTTCAAACGAATTCCCCTAGGTAAAGTACCCAGTTCCCCTTGCTATGACTCTTCAGATAGAATTAAATATTCTATGCCTTCTTAGGAATTCTATTGTGTCTCTGAAAGGGCACAGTTCGTTAGGTCTAATTGCTCATACAAAAAGGTTCATACAAAAGTTCCTGAATAATTCCTGAAAACTTGGAGCCGGTTTCAAAAGGAGACATAAAAACAATGTGGTTACCAAAATTAATTAGTAACAACTTTCAGTAACTGATAGTAAGTCTCCACCAATCAAAAAATCTTACCCGTTCCCGGGTGATAATTGAATAAATACAGAGAACAGAAACCGAAGTTCGAAATTATCAGGTAGAATATCACCGTTATTTTGTTATCAATTGCCGTTATACTATGTTGAAATAAGACAACCTTTTCCACATCGCAGTCACAACTTATTGGTTTTAAAATCGTAGAGATTCCAAGCGGTAACCAGAAACAATCAAAAACCACAAGTTACGCGATTTTTCAGCTGTAATGTATTTGCCGAAACTTCACGGCGTCTGAAAATAGCAGTTAACAGTCAAGTAACGGCTCCGATACATAAGCCATACAGGTGATCAACATATTATGGATACTCTTCAAGTTATTCAGAATTCACGAGCCTCCCACAGTGAGTCATAGGCAGCATAAAACAGCAAATAAAGAGTCACGGAAACAAAATCTCACCGCTGTTCAAATGACAATTGCCGTCGTATTTTGCTGAAACCACGGATATCTTTATATTTATAATTATGTGCATATTTATATTTACATTTATATTTATATGAATGTGAATAATGCATAATCACATTTTTATATATATTTATAATGCTCTTACTATCCAATATTTTTGTGGTAATCTAATGAAATAATAATCTATTATGTGGCTGTAGACATATACATTTGTATATTTATTTAATTGAACCAGCCCTCTTACATTACCTATTTTATACTATTAACACTGATCTCCCCCCTCTTTCTGCTGGGATACTCATTCATTTATTTATTGATATGGACAAAAGAAAGGAAAAAATAACTTTGGGCCAGATGTAGCAAACGTTTGCGACTCGCAAACGGGCCGAATCGCAATTTGCGACAGTGCAAAATCGGAAATGGGATGCAAAAAAACAATTTCCGACTCGCAAAAAGCGATGGGACCCGTTTGCGAGTCGCATCCGTTGCGACCCCCTTTTGCGACCCGCAATTTGCGAGTCGCAATTTGCGAGTCGCAACCCATAGGCAATTGCAACTCGCAAATTGCGACTAGTCGCAAAAAAAACAGTTTGCAAGTCGCATTTACCACTAACTCAGAGCAGGTGGTAACCATTACCAAAGTATAAAAGGAGACCCAGAAGGCATCTGGGTTACTCAAGATGGCGGACATATACCTGATAGCAGTGAGGAGGAGAGTCTACGCAGCCCAGCAGAGGAGGAGGAGGGGCCACAGACAGGAGAAGATATATAGAACAAGGCAGAACCTTTTCCAGCAAACTGAAGAGGAGATCTATGATAAATACCGCCTTAGCAGCGCTGCCATTCTAGAATTGATAGAATTACTAAAACCACATCTAGAACACAAGACTCTGCGTGGCTGCGCCATCCCTACGCATGTGCAAGTACTAGGCGCACTGCACCTCTTGGCCTCAGGGAGCCATCAGGGGGTCATTGCCGTGGCAGGTGGGGTATCCCAAAGTGCAGTGTCAAGGTTCCTCAGGGCATTCCTAGATGCCTTAGTAGCGCACAGGTCTCAGTTCATATACTTACCAAGGAATGAGGCAGAAATTAACAGCACCAAGCTGGACTTTTACCGCATTGCCCACTTTCCTCATGTCATAGGGTGTGTAGATGGGACACATATTCAAATATGCCCCCCTGCTAATCTGGAACACATTTTCCGCAACAGGAAGTGTACCCACTCACTCAACATACAGGTTGTTTGTGATGCCCATTATGTCATCACGGACATCGTAGCTAAGTTTCCTGGCAGTACCCATGACTCATACATTTTTAGGCATAGTGGGATACATCAACGCCTGGAACGTGGGTAATTTGGAGACGGTTACCTCCTAGGTAGAGCCACAGACACTTGCAGACATACACACAGGTCACTGTGCACGACTATCTGGACTTCCTAACAGTGTACTTTTGTGCCCAACAGGTGACAGTGCATATGCTCTCAGGCCTTGGATCATGACTCCGTTTTTAACACCCAGAACTGAATCAGAGAGGCAATACAACAGTGCGCATAAGAGGACCAGGAACCTGATCGAGCGCACCTTCGGACTGCTGAAGGCAAGATTCAGATGCCTCCACCGCAGTGGAGGTGCCCTCCAATACACCCCCATTACCGCTTTCAAAATTGTAGTCGCATGCGCCATCCTCCACAACATAGCCACCCGACGTGGGCTACCTCTCACCCCTGCAGACCCAGATCCTGATGATGAAGAGCAAGAACAACCACATCGCCATCATGGGGATAGGAGTCTAGCTAATCAAGGCAGACTGAGACGGGACCACATTGCAACGCAATATTTTGGACGGTACGTGTCAACTCCCACCATACTCACCTATTAACCATTTGTTAAGTGGAACAAAAATAACTGTTTTATTAATGTCATGAAGAAACTATACAGGGAGTGCAGAATTATTAGGCAAGTTGTATTTTTGAGGATTATTTTTATTATTGAACAACAACCATGTACTCAATGAACCCAAAAAACTCATTAATATCAAAGCTGAATATTTTTGGAAGTAGTTTTTAGTTTGTTTTTAGTTTTAGCTATGTTAGGGGGATATCTGTGTGTGCAGGTGACTATTACTGTGCATAATTATTAGGCAACATAACAAAAAACAAATATATACCCATTTCAATTATTTATTATTACCAGTGAAACCAATATAACATCTCAACATTCACAAATATACATTTCTGACATTCAAAAACAAAACAAAAACAAATCAGTGACCAATATAGCCACCTTTCTTTGCAAGGACACTCAAAAGCCTGCCATCCATGGATTCTGTCAGTGTTTTGATATGTTCACCATCAACATTGCGTGCAGCAGCAACCACAGCCTCCCAGACACTGTTCAGAGAGGTGTACTGTTTTCCCTCCTTGTAGATCTCACATTTGATGATGGACCACAGGTTCTCAATGGGGTTCAGATCAGGTGAACAAGGAGGCCATGTCATTAGATTTCCTTCTTTTATACCCTTTCTTGCCAGCCACGCTGTGGAGTACTTGGACGCGTGTGATGGAGCATTGTCCTGCATGAAAATCATGTTTTTCTTGAAGGATGCAGACTTCTTCCTGTACCACTGCTTGAAGAAGGTGTCTTCCAGGAACTGGCAGTAGGACTGGGAGTTGAGCTTGACTCCATCCTCAACCCGAAAAGGCCCTTGATGATACCAGTACTCCACCTCCACCTTGCTGGCGTCTGAGTCGGACTGGAGCTCTCTGCCCTTTACCAATCCAGCCACGGGCCCATCCATCTGGCCCATCAAGACTCACTCTCATTTCATCAGTCCATAAAACCTTTGAAAAATCAGTCTTGAGATATTTCTTGGCCCAGTCTTGACGTTTCAGCTTGTGTGTCTTGTTCAGTGGTGGTCGTCTTTCAGCCTTTCTTACCTTGGCCATGTCTCTGAGTATTGCACACCTTGTGCTTTTGGGCACTCCAGTGATGTTGCAGCTCTGAGATATGGCCAAACTGGTGGCAAGTGGCATCGTGGCAGCTGCACGCTTGACTTTTCTCAGTTCATGGGCAGTTATTTTGCGCCTTGGTTTTTCCACACGCTTCTTGCGACCCTGTTGACTATTTTGAATGAAACGCTTGATTGTTCGATGATCACGCTTCAGAAGCTTTGCAATTTTAAGAGTGCTGCATCCCTCTGCAAGATATCTCACTATTTTTGACTTTTCTGAGCCTGTCAAGTCCTTCTTTTGACCCATTTTGCCAAAGGAAAGGAAGTTGCCTAATAATTATGCACACCTGATATAGGGTGTTGATGTCATTAGACCACACCCCTTCTCATTACAGAGATGCACATCACCTAATATGCTTAATTGGTAGTAGGCTTTCGAGCCTATACAGCTTGGAGTAAGACAACATGCATAAAGAGGATGATGTGGTCAAAATACTCATTTGCCTAATAATTCTGCACTCCCTGTATACAAGTTGAATTTGTCCATGGGCAGGAAAATGCCAACCAGTCATGTGGCACATTAACGCCATGTGCCACATTAATCTGTCCTGGCTGTTATCTATGATCTCCTGCCCCTCCTGCCAGCCTGGCTGGTCCCTGCTGCATCCATGGTGCTGTGCCAACCACTCCTCAGCACCCTACTGTGAGTGGCAGAGACACTGCTCACTGTTGAGCCCTCCTCCCAGGTGTATTTGTTAACTTCCTGGCTGTGATGCCATCATCATGTGCCAGGAAGTGTTTCCAGAGTGTTCTGGTATGCTTTCTGGAGTGTTCTGCTGCATCTGCAAGCAATTTTGAAGGTATTCGCAATTTGCGACACCCACTCGCTAATTGTGAGTTCGTTTTTGCACACTCGCAAACAGCGACCTCGCAAACTGCGGACTCGCACACAGCGTTGCGAGTCCGGCTTCGAGTCGCAAAATCGGATCGCTTTTTTTTCTGGCATTCCAATTTGCGAGTCGCATTTTGCGAGTCGCATCAACTCGCAAAATGCGAGTCGAAATTTTTATTTTTGCTACATCTGGCCCCATGTCCCGTTTCTATGGTGATGTTAAAATGGTATTTAAAGGGATGCATATGGGTTAAACTATACACGTGATCAAGGCTGCTTGTCAGCCGAAACGTGTTGTGTGTTGAATAAACACTTCTGCTTTTGAATTCCTGAGCGTGCGTTTTCTCTTTGGAGAGTTTGGATTTATGACAATTAACCAGAGTGCTCTGCCGGTTGTAACGCACCACCCCTCTAGGACCGCTTGGAGTCCGGCTGTGAGCAATCTTTATGTGGATTAATATATATATATATATATATTTTGGAGAGTCCGTAGTGGAGCTCTAGTTTCAAATGACCCATCGTGAAGTGGGTTCGGGTTAATGAGGTGCATCCAATGCTCAGTGTTGACAAGGTTAAAAAATGACAAAAGTAGTGAAGTAATACTATCAAAAAATATGCATGTTGCATTGTGCTGCTAATTGCCTTTTCTTGCTGCATAATTTACTCAACTGTGCCACAAAATATGGCCTTCCCCTGCTGCATAATTCCAGTGAAGCCATCAAAGTAACGTTGTTGCATTGTCTGGCTAGATATCACAAATAAAAACTGTGATGATACAATGCTGTAACAGATTAATTATAAAAATATATACTTGGTCATGTGCAACTTGTCTTCAGGCTTTTATGGAAACTAGGGCTCAACCAGTATTGGAATTAGGCAACAAGATCATAAAACAGATGCACAGTACTAGGTGCCAAATGGCCCAACGATCCTTGCATACAACTAACTGCCCTTGAGAGAACAATGAATAAGGAGTAACTTCAATATATGAATTCATTCTTCACTGGTGACACCTAAGCTACTCAGCAATATTCTTAGCTGTTGCCTTTCAAATTAATGTAAATAATAGTACTGATCAAGGAAAGACAAAAGCAATCAGATAAACACTTGACATCTGGCATTTGTTCTCAATAAGTGAACTGTCATTCCAAACAATCACTCTATTTTCAGGTCATTCCAAAAGAACAAGCTGTTGCCATTCGGTAACACCTTATCTGGTATTGACTCTATATCCTCATATTCCTTACCTTAGAATAATCCCCAGGCATCAGACTTGATCCTGTAGTTTTTGGGCATTACACCTGCACGCCAATAGGTGGCATAGTTCAGCTCTGCGTCGGCAGCGTCTTCCATGCCAGAAGTGAAGTGCGCAGTACCTATACAGGCGCAACCTTGCCGGGTTGACATCAGTTACTTTCACAACTTTCCGCGCCAGGAGTATGGAGCCATGATGAGAACTAACTACTGGTGTGAAAAACTGAGGCCCTCAGAAGGGTTTCCCTTACACTACAATCAGCTTGCAGAGTGAGGGTAAGATGGGAGGGTCGGTAAGGACTCTGCGGCTAGATAGAGCCTCTACCAGATAAGGCTTTACAGAAGATGAGTAACATGTTCATCGAACAAAGGCTTTCAGCCACAGATTCCTTATCTTAGAATACATACCCAAGCAATGCCTCCCTGGAAGTAGGTCTGTAAAGCCGATTTCATATCAAATCATACCACAAGAAAGAATGGGCGAAGTGCCTGTCACGACGGACCAGACAGTTCAGACATCAGTGTTTGGTAAAAGTGTGCAAAGACATTGCTGCCTGACAGATATCCAGGACAGGTACTCCGAAAGCTAACTCAGTGGTCAAAGCATTAGCTCTATTGGAATGAGCACACAAACCCTCAGGGGGTTGCTTCTTTGCTAATGCAAAGCAGATTTTGATGCAAAGCACTATCCATATTGAAATGGTCCGTTTCGGCACAGCCTTCCCTTTCTTAGTTTCTATGTATCCCCAGAAGATTGGATCATACACCCGGAACTGTTTCACACGATCAAATCAGAAAGACAACACTCTTTTTGGTTCCAGACAGTGGAGTCTCTCCTCCTCTTCGGCGGGGAAGGCAAAGCAAAGAACACAGGCAAGGTGATGTTCTTTCCTACATGGAGGGGAGCCACATCCTTCAGAAAGAAGGAGTCACATGTCGGGAGGAGCAGCTTGTCAGGGTAGAAGTTGGTGTAAGGACGGTGCGCCAAAACTGCCTGTAATTCACTGATCCCCCACCAGCTAATGTTATGGCCACTAGAAAGGCAGTTTTGATGGTCAATTGCCTAAGAGGGCAATTGGGTAGGGGCTTATAGGGAGCACACATCAAAAAGGTGAGATCATGATCTAGATCTCATTGGGGCATGATGAATGCATGATGAATGGCCTTGGGGAAATATGTCTTTCAAGCATTTAAGAAAGCTAGCCACAAAAGGTGACAAATAAAAAAGGCTGGTCTGTCAACTGCAAAAATGCTGGAACGGCTGATAAATAACCTTTAACTGTGCCCGTGCACAGACGTACTTGGCCTACAATAGCGCAAACAGAAGAACCTTGGGAAGAGGTGCAGAAAGAGAGTTGATGTGGGAAACACACAATGTCACAAACGTATCCCAACAGCAGGTACATACAGACTTAGTGGAGGGACACCAGGCTCCAGAGTAACACCACAGAGTTCGAGAGGAATGTTGAAAGCTATTAACTGTCACTGCTCAATCTCCACGCATTAAGTTGAAGTGTGTGCAGGTTCAAATGCAGAACCCTCCCCTGTTGCTGCGACAGAAGATCCTCTTGAAGAGGCAACCTGATCGGAGTACCGATGGTCATGCGCAACTGCTCAGGATACCAAACTCTCTGTGACCAATCCGGAACCACAAGAATAACTTTGGCCTGGTCGTTCCTGATCTTCTTGAGCACTCTGTGCAGGAGTGATATTGGTGAAAAGAGGTACTGGAGGCCAGAGCGCCACTCATGAGTATTGAAGCGAGAGTCGCCATGGAAACTACAGCACTAAACTGCTAACATTGCATGTTCTCAGCTGTGGCGAACAGATCTAACAAAGGCTCTCCCTACTGCTAAGAGTGTCCTTGAACCACCTCCAGATGGAGACAGCATTTGTGATCCACTAGGCATCTGCAGCTGAGTTTGTCTGCCCTGTTGAACCACCTGGGAAATGCCCCGGCGTTCCAGTCATGTCCAGAAATGCAGAGCCTCTTGACAAAGGGTTCAAGACCTCACCCTAACCTGTATGTTGCAGTACAACATGGTGGTGGTGGTGTTGTTCCTGAACACCTGCACCAGCTTTCCCTGATCAAAATAAGAAAGTATTTCAACGCCAAGCGAACAGCCCACAATTCCAACAGGTTGATGTGGAGCTCAGAATGCGCCAGAGACCAGACTCCTCTTATCTCCACCTCTATCAGATGGCCACCGGATCCCAGAGGTGACGCATCTTTCATTACAGTCAGCTCTGGTTGGGGAAGAGAGAGGGGTCTGCCACTGACCCAACTACAGTTCGTCATCCACCACTGCAGATCTTTCGCATTTGCCTCAGATGTGGGCCATGTCTGATAAATTCCTCTGAAGCTGTGCAGACTGGGACTTCAGGTCCCACTGGAGAGCCCGCATATGTCAATGGGCTTGAGTTACAAGCAGGATGCAGGCGGCCCAACAACCTCAGGGTCATTCTCACTGAAATCCAGGATAGAAGCTGAAACATCAGTATCGGCCTGAATATCCAGGACTCGTTGCTCAAGTAGATAGGCTCGATACTGCACTGTGCCCATAACAGCTCCGATGAAAATGAGCAACGGAGAAGGAGCCTGGTGTGAATTTGGCATGTTGCTAGTGAACATCAGTGAGTACAGAAGGTTCATCGTAGTCTGAAGGTGGGTGACGAATGCCTGGGGATAGGCCACCTTCAACAGCCAATCATTGTGGTAAGGAAAGACTGCAATCCCTGACCTCTGCAGATGAGCTGCAACCTACACCATCACTTTTGTGAACACTCGAGGGTCGGTGATAAGACCAAAGGGAGCACAGCCAACTGAAAGTGCTCTTGGCACACCATGAGCTGCAGCTAAATCTGTGGGCAGGCAGGACGGAGATGTGGGTATAAGCCTCCTACAAGACTTGCTCAACGACTTCGAATGAGACAACCATAGAGGGGTGTGGTTCTGTGAATGGTCCAGGACCTTGTGTGCAACATCGGGCAGCAAAGAGTTTGAGGGATCGCTCCCTCAGCACATTTGGATGCATGGCACAGCAGGTCTTTAAGTCTAACCTCTCTCCAAGCATCATAAGCATATCAAGTGTGGGTCTGTCACAGACATCTGCCTATGAAAGGCACCACAAGACTTGCAACCAGCCAGTTTCTTAGGGGACACCCGGTCACCCCAGGAGAGAAAATCTCTCAAAAAGGTGTTGACAATGTCGAAAAAAAAGCCAGTCAAAAACAAGAATGAGAGTCTCTGTGACCAGGTCACCGACAAAGAAAGGAAAGAACTGACAGCGAGCTGTGGTTTTGCCTAAATAGGTACTATGAGTGTCACTGCAGATGCCACACCACCGAGCCAAATGCTGTCACCTACCAGTATGCAGGGGTACTGCTCAAACACTTCTGGATCCAGTATGATGCCTGGAGATTATTCTATGGTAAGGAATCTGCAGCTTTAAGTCTCTGTTCATGCTCTTGCCTTGCTAAGGCCCTCCTAAGGGATAACGCTAAGTGGTGTACTTGGGGAAAGATACCAGCCTACTTGATTTTCCGTTTTGCAAGGTGCAATAATGCACAGCAAGACAACAAATATGTTTCCCTGTACATTGTTCTCCTGGTTTAAGTAAACAGATTCTGGGTTCATGAATTGCACATAGTAACAAACTTGGTAATTACAGGTATGTCATGTTATTCTCCTATTCTGTGGCCAGTTGCTTACAATGGCCAGTAAGTGGTGTGAAGATACTGGCTTAGAAATGGTAGCTCAAGGCCCAATATCACCTACTTGTGTTGCCGACTGATCTTGGAATGAGGGCCAAAGTGTTTTACCTTCAACATAGGCAGTCATTTTATAAACCCATTATTCACTTACTACTTTGCACTGTATAACTAAAATGATGTGGAAAATAACAGGTCCTATTCATATTGAAAATGTCACTTACCCAGTGTACATCTGTTCGTGGCATCAGTCGCAGTAGATTCGCATGTTCTGCAATAGCTCGCCATCTGGTGTTGGGCCGGAGTGTTACAAGTTGTTTTTCTTCGAAGAAGTCTTTCGAGTCACGGGACCGAGTGACTCCTCCTTTTGTCTCCATTGCGCATGGGCGTTGACTCCATCTTCGATTGTTTTTCCCCGCAGAGGGTGAGGTAGGAGTTGAATTGTAGTAATAGTGCCCATGCAATGGAGTGACTAAGTATGCACCTATTTAAGGTTGAGATGATACATATAGAAATAATTGAAGGTAACTTCCAAACTGCTACAGGCTCCCGGGGAGGCGGGTGGGCACATGCGAATCTACTGCGACTGATGCCACGAACAGATGTACACTGGGTAAGTGACATTTTCAGTTCGATGGCATCTGTCGCTGTAGATACGCATGTTCTGCATAGACTAGTAAGCAGTTATTTCCCCAAAAGCGGTGGATCAGCCTGTAGGAGTGGAAGTAGTCTGAAATAATGTCCTTAATACGGCTTGACCTACTGTGGCTTGTTGTGCGGATAACACGTCTACACAGTAGTGCTTGGTGAATGTGTGAGGCGTAGACCATGTGGCTGCCTTACATATTTCTTGCATTGGGATGTTTCCTAGAAAGGCCATGGTAGCACCTTTCTTTCTGGTTGAGTGTGCCCTTGGTGTAATGGGCAGCTGTCGTTTAGCTTTAAGGTAGCAGATTTGGATGCATTTAACTATCCATCTGGCTATACCTTGTTTTGAAATTGGGTTTCCTGCGTGAGGTTTTTGAAATGCAATAAAGAGTTGTTTAGTCTTTCTGATGTTTTTTGTTCTGTCAATGTAATACATTAATGCTCTTTTGACATCTAATGTATGTAGTGCCCTTTCAGCTACGGTATCTGGCTGTGGAAAGAACACTGGAAGTTCCACTGTTTGATTTAGATGGAACGGTGAAATAACCTTTGGCAAAAATTTAGGATTGGTCCTTAGGACGACTTTATTTTTGTGTAGTTGTATAAAAGGTTCCTGTATAGTAAACGCCTGAATCTCGCTTACTCTTCTCAGGGAAGTAATGGCGATGAGAAATGCCACCTTCCAGGTTAGGAACTGTATGTCGCAGGAGTGCATGGGTTCAAAAGGTGGACCCATAAGTCTAGTTAGGACAACATTTAGGTTCCATGAAGGAACAGGTGGTGTTCTTGGTGGTATAATTCTCCTAAGGCCCTCCATGAATGCTTTAATGACTGGTATTTTATATAGGGAAGTTGAATAGGTAGTCTGCAGGTATGCAGATATTGCTGCAAGGTGAATCTTAATGGAAGAGAAAGCTAGGTTAGATTTTTGTAAGTGAAGCAAGTAACCCACTACATGTTCTGGAGTTGTGTGTAATGGTTGTATTTGATTAATATGGCAGTAGCAAACAAACCTCTTCCATTTACTTGCATAGCAGTGCCTGGTGGATGGCCTTCTTGCTTGTTTTATGACTTCCATACATTCTTGGGTAAGTTGTAAGTGCCCGAATTCTAGGATTTCAGGAGCCAGATTGCTAGATTCAGCGATGCTGGATCTGGGTGTCTGATCTTTTGGTTGTGCTGTGTCAACAGATCTGGCCTGTTGGGCAATTTGATGCAGGGTACCACTGATAGGTCTAGCAGCGTTGTGTACCAGGGTTGCCTTGCCCAAGTTGGTGCTATCAATATGAGTTTGAGTTTGCTTTGACTGAGTTTGTTTACCAGGTAAGGAAGGAGAGGGAGAGGAGGAAAAGCGTAAGCAAATATCCCTGACCAGTTCATCCATAGGGCATTGCCTTGGGATTGTTTGTGTGGGTACCTGGATGCGAAGTTTTGGCATTTTGCGTTCTCCCTTGTCGCAAACAAGTCTATCTGAGGTGTTCCCCAGAGTTTGAAATAAGTGTTCAGAATTTGGGGGTGAATTTCCCATTCGTGGACCTGTTGGTGATCTCGAGAGAGATTGTCTGCGAGTTGATTTTGTATCCCTGGTATAAACTGTGCAATTAGGCGAATTTGGTTGTGAATTGCCCAATGCCAAATTTTTTGTGCTAGCAGGCTTAACTGCGTGGAGTGCGTCCCTCCCTGCTTGTTTAGATAATACATTGTTGTCATGTCTGTTTTGACGAGAATGTATTTGTGAACTATTATTGGTTGGAAAGCTTTTAGTGCTTGAAAAACTGCTAGAAGTTCTAGGTGATTGATATGCAGTTTTGTTTGATGTACGTTCCATTGTCCTTGTATGCTGTGTTGATCGAGGTGTGCTCCCCACCCTGTCATGGAAGCATCTGTTATTACGTATTGTGGCACTGGGTCTTGGAAAGGCCGCCCCTTGTTTAAATTTATGTTGTTCCACCACAGAAGCGAGAGGTAAGTTTGGCGGTCTATTAACACCAGATCTAGAAGGTGACCCTGTGCTTGAGACCACTGTGATGCTAGGCATTGTTGTAAGGGCCTCATGTGCAGTCTTGCGTTTGGGACAATGGCTATGCATGATGACATCATGCCTAGGAGTTGTAATACCATCTTTGCCTGTATCTTTTGTGTTGGATACATGCGTTGTATGATGGTGTTGAAATTTTGAATTCTTTGTGGACTTGGAGTGGCTACTCCCTTTGATGTGTCTATTATGGCTCCCAGGTATTGTTGTACCTTGCGTGGCAGAATTTTGGATTTTGTGAAATTGACGGTGAACCCGAGTTTGAAGAGGGTTTGTATGATCTGATTTGTGTGATTTGAGCACTGTATGAACGAATGGGCCTTGATTAGCCAGTCGTCCAAATATGGGAACACATGTATTTGCTGCCTTCTTATGTGTGCAGCGACTACCGCTAGACATTTGGTAAAGACTCTTGGTGCGGTTGTTAATCCGAAAGGCAGTACCTTGAATTGGTAATGTATTCCTTTGAATACAAACCTTAGGTATTTCCTGTGAGATGGGTGTATTGGTATATGGAAATAAGCATCCTTGAGGTCTAAAGTTGCCATGTAGTCGTGTAGTTTTAGCAATGGCAATACTTCTTGTAGTGTGACCATGTGGAAGTGGTCTGATTTGATGAAAGTGTTCACTACTCTGAGGTCTAGGATTGGTCTCAGCGTTTTGTCCTTCTTTGGTATCAGAAAGTACAGTGAGTAAACTCCTGTGTTTATTTGTGTGTTTGGCACTAATTCGATTGCATTCTTTTGCAATAGTGCCTGCACTTCTATCTCCAGGAGATTGGAATGGTGTGTTGTTAAATTTTGTGCTTTTGGTGGTATGTTTGGAGGGAATTGTAGAAATTCTATGCAATAACCATGTTGGATAATTGCTAGAACCCAAGTGTCTGTAGTGATTTCCTCCCATGCTTTGTAATAATGACCTATTCTTCCCCCCACTGGTGTTGTGTGGAGGGGGTGAGTGACATGTGAGTCATTGTTTAGTAGTAGGGGTTTTGGGGCTTTGAAATCTCCCTCTATTTCTAGGGAATTGCCCTCCTCTATATTGTCCCCGAAAACCTCCTCTATACTGTCCCTGGTAAGTGGACGGTGTTGCTTGTGAGGTGCTGGCTTGTGTGCTTTGACCCCGAAACCCCCCTCGAAAGGGCGTTTTACGGAATGTGCTGTAATTCCCTCTGCTCTGCGGGGAGTAGAGTGCGCCCATGGCTTTGGCAGTGTCCGTATCTTTTTTGAGTTTCTCAATCGCTGTGTCCACTTCTGGACCGAACAGTTCTTTTTCATTAAAAGGCATATTGAGAACTGCTTGTTGAATCTCTGGTTTAAATCCAGACGTTCGGAGCCATGCATGCCGTCTGATAGTTACAGATGTATTAATTGTCCGTGCAGCTGTATCTGCAGCGTCCATGGAGGAACGTATCTGGTTGTTGGAGATGGTCTGTCCCTCCTCAACCACTTGTTTCGCCCTATTTTGGAAGTCCTTGGGCAGATGTTCAATGAGATGTTGCATCTCGTCCCAGTGGGCTCTGTCATAGCGCGCAAGTAGTGCCTGGGAGTTCGCGATGCGCCACTGGTTTGCAGCTTGTGCTGCGACTCTTTTACCAGCTGCATCGAACTTGCGGCTTTCTTTATCTGGGGGTGGTGCATCTCCAGATGTGTGAGAGTTGGCCCTTTTCCTAGCTGCTCCTACAACAACAGAGTCTGGTGGCAGCTGTGTAGTGATGAAAACCGGGTCCGTAGGAGGCGGCTTATACTTCTTTTCCACCCTTGGTGTGATTGCCCTACTTTTGACCGGCTCCTTAAATATGTCTTTTGCGTGCCGGAGCATACCAGGGAGCATAGGCAGGCTTTGGTAGGAGCTGTGGGTGGAGGAGAGTGTGTTGAACAAGAAATCATCCTCGACCTGTTCTGAGTGGAGGCTTACGTTATGAAATTGTGCTGCTCTAGCCACCACCTGAGAGTACGCGGTGCTGTGTTCTGGTGGAGATGGCTTTGTAGGGTAGGCCTCCGGGCTGTTATCTGACACTGGGGCGTCGTATAGGTCCCATGCGTCCTGATCTTGGTCACCCTGGCTCATGGTGGTGTGAGCTGGGGAGTGAGATGGAGTTTGTGCTGGTGAAACGTTAATCACGGGCGGAGGAGAGGGTGGTGGTGTAATTCTTTTAACCACTTTTGGTTGTGGTGCTTGTTCCGTCTGGAACTCCAACCTTCTCTTTCTCCTAATGGGGGGAAGGGTGCTTATTTTTCCTGTCCCCTGCTGAATGAAGATACGCTTTTGCGTATGGTCCACATCAGTTGCTTGTAGCTCTTCCTCAAACCTATGCTTTTGCATTTGGGAGGTTAGCGAGTGCTCTTCTGTATAAGAGCCTGAAGCTGGGTCGCTTGCAGTTTGTTTCGGCGTTGAAACTTTGTCTGCGTGTTTTTTCGGCTCCGAGGTGACTTTTTTCCTTTTCGGGGCCGAAACCTCTCGGCGTCGATCTGTTTCGGTGCCGCTGTCTCGGCGTCGAGCCGTGTCCACACCGGCATCTCGGTGTCGAGGCTTGTCTCCAGCACTTTCTCGGTCCCGAGAAGGCTGCGTGCCGGTGTCTCGACCGGAGTCGGACGATCTCGGCACTGTTTTGGCCTTTTTCGGTGCCGACGGTCGGTCACCGAATTTATGGGTCGAGCCATGGCCTGGTGGCAGTGGCGTCCCCTGGGCCTTGTAAATGTTTCTCTGTGTGGTTTTCGACGTCTTACTCACGGTTTGTGTATCGTCGAATCCTTCGGAGTCTGAGTCTTGGATCGAGAAGGTACCTTCTTCTTCCTGTTCCTCGAACTCCCGTTGGGCTGTCGGTGCGGACGCCATTTGAAGTCTTCTGGCTCGACGGTCTCGGAGTGTTTTTCGGGACCGGAACGCACGACAGGCCTCGCAGGTGTCTTCGCTGTGCTCAGGTGACAGGCACAGGTTGCAGACCAAGTGTTGGTCTGTGTAGGGGTATTTATTGTGGCATTTGGGGCAGAAACGAAACGGGGTCCGTTCCATCGGCGTTCTTCAGCACGCGGTCGGGCCGACCAGGCCCCGACGGAGGATCGAAAAACTACCCCGAAGGGCACCGGAGCTCTTCGATCTTCGATGCGGTGTGGAATCTAAGTACGCCGATCCCGAACGCAACAATACCGACGAAAATCTTCCGAAATTAGCTAATTTTCCGTTCCGAAACTCGGAGCGACAGGAACACGTCCGAACCCGATGGCGGAAAAAAAACAATCGAAGATGGAGTCAACGCCCATGCGCAATGGAGACAAAAGGAGGAGTCACTCGGTCCCGTGACTCGAAAGACTTCTTCGAAGAAAAACAACTTGTAACACTCCGGCCCAACACCAGATGGCGAGCTATTGCAGAACATGCGTATCTACAGCGACAGATGCCATCGAACTTATTGTTTCATCCTGCTTTGTACTAAACATTTTTGAAAATGGTAAGGCACATATTTGTTCTGGTCTGAACTAAAACACTTTTGCTGTAACTTCACACTTTGCTGCAGACTTCACAAGCTTTTGAATGCCAACAGTCCTTGACTCTTCCAGGGTCCACAATGGTAGAGAGAGAGACTAGGTATTAATAATGGTTCCTGGTCAATACAAAGGCAATATCCATTTAGTTCAAATTGCACCTTTTTAATTGTTTTCCTTGTATTTGTGTTCACAGTCACTGCTAGGCTTGTGTAACTTTTAAAAGCACATGGAGAGGAGAAATACCTTCTCTCTCCTGTGTAATCTAAGGCACAGAGCTCTGCTTTTGACCAAGAAGCCAGTTACATGCAACAACAGTTTTGGAGCTCAAATCTCTTCTAGACTGATCTGTTGAGCATTAATCACCAACTAACTATTAGGTTCAGAAGTGTGTATTTACAAACGTTTTCTGCTGGGTGTCTACCTAGTTTCTTCATTATGAGTTCAACTGTAATCCCACAATGCTCCCCAACAACAATGTTGGTGGGTTCAAGGACACTTTGCGAGAGCAAGGGCTCATTCTGAGAGCTCAAGAAGTTGTCGAGAGACAGTCAGAAAAATTAGGTGCCAGTCAGAGGACAGTGGATATTGAGAATGCATTGGAAGCCCAACTATATCAGAGAAAAGATGTACAGTACTGCTTTTCATTTTTGCTGTCTGTAGTGCAGAAATACAGACCAAGAAGAACTTGGAATAGAAAATCAAAAAACATTCTGATACGGTTACTAAATAAATCTATTAAGATAACAGAAAGAAGAAATCAAAATAAATGTTAAAAAAAAAAAAAATCACAGTGCAAAATTACAAATCTCTTCCACGTTGTTTAAATTTTCAACAGCAATGTATGACCAGTTCCTCATTTGCTGTTAAAACAAATGCGTAAAGGAAGGAAAGTTAACGATACTGAGTATTAGGCACCGGGAAGTGTTGGGCATCCATGGAACCCACCAACTAGAACACATATGAAGACATTTATTCAGATTTCTGTGCCTATCACAGCAGCTGGAGAAGTTCCACACAATCACACATGTATGAGAAAGACTGAATCCTCACACATGAATCTGAAGATCCGCTCTACGCATGCGATGCTTTATGTGAACAGCCACTCATCAGAGTTGTGGCCACAAAAAAGGTATTTGTTTGCAGGGGGGATGGGGGGTGGGGGGGGGGGGGGGGCGCTGTAAACCTAGCAAGTCAAGTGGCATCAGTGCCATGCATTGTATTTGAGAATTATTGAAATGTAATTTATTTTAATTGACAAGGTTTATCTAAACTCTTACAACAGGACAATAATGAACTATGAATCAAACAATGGGGAAAAAAACGTAAAGTAACATTTGGGAATGAACTTTTTTTATTTATTTTTTATTTTTTTAAGTATAAGGATACTTCTTAAATTGGAACGCAAAAAATGACAAGGTCAATGGAACACGTAATATAGGGCCTGATTTAGAGTATGGCGGATGGGTCACTCCATCACAAACGTGACCGATATATATTGGAAATAATGGAATCTTAATACAGCAGATGGGATATCCATCATGTTTGTGACGGAGTAACTCCCTCCGCCAAACTCTAAATAAGGCCCATAGTGCTCAACTTAACACTCGGATGGTTAAATTATGAGAACAGCTTTTGCAATTTTTCAAATCTACTCAAGAGGTAGGATATTCTATACGTGAATCTGTAAGGCATGGATCATCAATTATGAACCTCTGACACAAATTAAGGCTCCATGTACACACATTGTGTTTAGGTTTCTATAGATTCTTAGTAACATATTAATCCTTACCTGCTCATTTCATAAAGGAATCTATCAGCTTTGGCCATTCGGTCTAGTTCATGCTTATGCTCTTCCAGCAAATCAATGTCGCTTTTTTCTGGAACAAATTTCAGAAGCTAAAACGAGACAAGTAACATCTGATTAACATACATTAGTCTATATTTTAAAAAAAATACATTTTGAGCAAACTGAGTGAAAACAAAACCATACTGTACTAAGATTCAATCACCTGTAGATGCACAGGAATGAGGAAAATATCCACCAGCGAATGTTCCATTAAAATATTGCAAGGTTGGCGCAGGGCTGAAGTCAAGGCATTTCAGCTCTTAACTAAAATGTAACAGCCTGTGGGGGGTCCCAAGCTGGCGAGGTATGGAGCCTGCAGCTCATAGTGGTCTGTAAGCACTCAGAGAATGCTTTGTCCCCTACCTCCGAAACTCATCTTAATTGAGGCTTTTTATTATTTTGGTCATCTAAAAAGTTGGAACACTGCCAGCATGGCAAAGAAGTATGGAAGATATCAGTCAACACTGGTATTGTGGTCCTTACTGCAGGAGGACAGAAGGGACATGCATTAGCCTTTGTCTCAAGCTGTTCAAGCAGACCTTCACCTCTGGCTTCCTGGAGCCACCAAGGTTGTTTCTACAGAAAGACAATACTACGTTGCAAAATACCATTTTTGCTGGTCTAAAGCTACAAAAATCCTCACATCAGCTCCATGCAGTGAGACTGCAAGAGCTCTTTCAGTCCTTACATGTGGTCACAGAGAACTGCGCCTCAGTAGTCCAAAAGTAATTGTGCCAGACAATACCAAATTACAAAAGCATTACCATTTGGAAACGGGCATTAAAGAAGAGTGTGAAAGAGCTGGGTAAAAGGTGGCTGAAGATGAGGTGCATAGTGAAAGTTAAGAGGCGACATGGGCAAAGGTAGTGCTTGTTTTCTTTTATTTACTTGGGTTTCCTTACGGCAGACTTGGCCTTAGTTGCACATTGAACTTGGAAGTGACAATGGAAAAGAGGCTATAGCTAAGGGTTGAGTCCACGAGTGGGTGAAGCATGTACCCTGATTAAAGAGCAGAGTTGTACCTCTCTACAGACATCCTTTCCACTGACAACTTTACATTCCTGGCTATGACTTCTCATGGGTGAAGAAAAGTCGCTCTCTCCAATTCTACAGTTTTAAAAAATAATATACACAAAAGAGACACCTTTCTTTCTGATGTGGAAGAATGACATGTACAATGCATACCATAATAATGCTAGAACCCACTTAGCTCTTCACTGAGTGCAAACTGCAAGATATCCTTCAGGCATTATTCTGGGTCAGGAATAAAAAAACATAACTTTGAAGATAAAAAAAGGTAAGGATTTAGATTTTTGTCTTGACGTAACAGAAAATAATTATCTTTGTGCACCAGTACCTCACATTTCTTGAGAACTCTCAATCGTAGCAGCATTAAGTGGAGGATGTATAGAGTTAAGTCACACAACTATTCTGAAGTCAAATTTTCTAGCATGTCTAGCATGTCAATAGGGCTGTATGCAATGGATTCTTTAAGTACATTTTAAACAGGCTCTGGTATATAAATTGCCTTGTAATTTATGACAAGCAATGTCCAAGGCTTGAATTGTTGACTTGCTTTCAGGAGAGCTTCGTTTGCAGTGAAATTGAAAATAAGGAATTGTATCCTTGAGCCATTTAAATTGCTACATACTTATACCTCTGAAAAAATACTACAATGTTCAAAATGATTCACCAGCGAGCGAATGTGCACCTCACCTGTTCGAGCATGTCCTTCGGAAGGTCCTCTTGTTCATCCATTGTTAAGATTGCACGTTTAATTTCTTCATTCGACAGTTTGAGTCTGGAATGATCATTAAATTTCATTTATTACTTTAGAAGAAAGTGCATCTATGTCACATTAATTCCCATTTTCACTGTCTGCACGGTTAAGCAATACCAAAAGAAGGCTGGTAATTGAACAAACGTCAAACCCGGAAGCGTTATATGCAAACACTGAATCCATTCAATGGCTTTAGAATACGTGGCGCAATGCTTATTGGAAACACTTAAATCTCCCACAAACAATACAATTCTGCACATGATGTCGCCATAAGACTTGAACTTGTTGGGGGTGAAGCATGAAAATAGAAATCTTTGAATTCTCCAACAGGCACTGAGTTAGTCATTTTGTTTTGTTTTGAGTTTATTTTAAGCAAAAAGTTTGTGTGTTTAACATACAATCATATTTCGTGGAAAGGTTTGTGAGAGATGAAAGCTGCTGTACTTTCAGATTCAGTGTGTCTGTTTAGTCTTTGAAAATAGATTTCTACTGCACAATAATAGTAGTAAGCACAATAAAGGATATTAATAACAATGGCATTGAGGGAGTCTCTAGATTAAAGGTGGTGTGGGTACACAAGTAGTGCTTTGAGTGGTTGTGGGTTATGACCATATTAGTTGTGACTAACTTTCAGTCTGTGGACTTAAGCAAGGCAGTGGTAGTTAGTTTGAAGGTGGCTGAGTGCAGGGGAGGTATTGAAGATGGTTGTACGTCAGAGGTGGTGGAAGTGAAAGACAGAGGTGATATTAATGTGTTAGGGTAGTAGCTTTTATTATACCAGAATGAATACCATTCACCTATACCAAGTACCAGGTGTTCATTCCACTGCATTCTAAAAGTTAAAACTATACATACATGAATATTAACTTGAATTAATAAATGTATCATACTTACAATGAAACTTTAAATGAATAAATATCATTTAGCATGCTTTAGAGGAATGGATGTGAGGTTGACAATATGGTAAGCCACATTGATTTTGAAGAGGATGATATTGGAGGTATTCTCCATAACATGAAAGATCCTTCACATAATGTTTTGCCCAGGTAAACACATTTAAAATCTCTCTTACACACACACACACACAAAAAAAAAGCATACACACTTTGTCAAGTCATACAAAACAGAATATCTTTGAATAATGTGCTGCAATAATATTGCTGTTATTAATCGCAGACTGGTTGAAATAGCTCAACAACACCATTTTGAACTCTGTTCATTGCATAATCGAAAGTGGAAATGTCTTAAACTCAAATTAATATTCCATAAAATCAAATGTACATTAGTGATAGAATACTCAGGAAAGAAAGAGGCTCAGAGTTCATTATCTACTAGAACTTAGTCTCTATTAGATGGATTAGCTAAAACGATTGCCAACAGTAACATTTACAAAACAATGATGGCTGCTAGACCTAAGGACTACATATTGTACACAAAACACTTTGGCAAATCAATAGTGGAAATCCTTTTTAAAAAAAACATCTATTTCTACTTGTGTTAAGTTTACTATGCTACTTATCTTCTATGCAAATGAGGGAATTGGGGGACATACAATTCCGAAGTCTTCTTTCTTTTGTTCAGACTCGCAAAGACTTTTGTGCAAGTACTCTTGGCGTATTCCTGTAATACCATCAGTATCTCAGATCTACTGTTGAAAGAGCATTGGAAAGTGGGCCTTTAGAGTCACAATAGGACTCAAACCTTCCTCCCTCCTTCCACTGGAGGCAAAATACTCATTTTAAATCCCATCTAGTAATCGGGGAACACCTCTAATAAGTTGTTTGACTACTTGTCTTGTCCGGAAAAACAGTAACTGGTCATAACCTTTCCAGTGCTGTACATCATATACTTTGATTGCTTAGATTGCAGAGTCCCTCCACACCCTTAAAAGTGCATTAAATATCAGGAAAGGTGTTTATTTCTACATAGTGACTTCTATAGTCTTCTTCCACAGCTAGTATGTTGGGAACAGCGGAATGTGGCCAATGTAAAGAATATAATCTAATAAGCAAAAATGTGTCTGTACTTCACAACAGGATGGCGAGTGGATAGTTGGTAAGAGAGGATGCTCGTGATTTATAATATGGGCAATATTACGTGAATGTGTACTTCTCTTACTCTTATAAGCAACTCCTATACTATTCAAAGGTCGAAAAGATTGGAAATTAGAACATAAGGTAATCCATGTTTAAGTCTTACAAAACAGTGCCCTGGTGAAATGAGCATGGGTACCTTTCTGGAAGGCAGCTCTTTCAAAAGAAGACCATCTTCAGATGTAGCAGCCTATTCAATAATCACACAGAGCCAATTGGTCTGGGGCATTCTCAAAAGTAGAGGGCATGGTGTCGGAGAAGGTTGGTGCATTCCAAATGAGACTTCAGAGCTCTTATGAGGTTCAAATTATTATTGTTATCCTATTCTGGATGCAAGGAACCCTGAAAGAAGGATATTGGCAGTCTTTTGGTGGATGTGGAAATCATGGATAATGCAGAGCAGTTTCCTTTGGCTTTACAATGAGGATTACCATAGAATTGAAATGAAACATGGTGCAGAATGCAAACGTAAACAGGGTTGAAGTTCATGGACAAACTGAAACAATACAGTCCATAGGGTAGGAAACCAGTTACAAGTTATTAGTTACCTTAGGTCGAAGCGTGGTTTCATTTACAAGGAAACAGAAACTTTAAATGACACAGTGGGTCTTATTTCTCACAAAAGAAGATGAGATGCAAAGGTCTGCCTAACTTAAAAACTAATTGTTGAAGCAAAGAATCCAAACAGAGTCCTTTGGGTCAGCTTCTGATTTATTTAGTTTATTTGTGTATGCTTGCAATGCTGGATAAAGCTAGTCTGTCTTTGAATATGCCTACTGAATGGGTATTTAATTGACAGAATACCATAAACAAAGTGAAATCCTTTGACAGAAAACCTGCAAGACGGCTCAGTTAGTTTATCACTTGCCAAACATGTCAAGTTCTTTTTGTGTTTCACTTGAGATGGCAATCTTAGATGAATTCACATACTAAAGCAATGTGCCAAATTCCATATGAGAAATCACTGCACTAGGTTGCCATTTCCCATTTTGGATGCAACTGTCTGTCTCCTTTTTTTCAGATCCTGTATGAATCATGCCAGTACAATCAAGAGCTACCTTTCTTCTGGATTAAAATTCATCACCGTCCTCTTATATCAAATCAGTAATAAAGTCATGCTTTTGTGCAGGAGGCATGGGCTTTATTCATCCTTATCGTGATTTCATTTTTTTTCTTAGCCTATGGAACTAAACTTCATAACTTCTGCAAGTCCAACTCATACAGGTGCTGAGCAGGTGGAGTCTGAAGAAAGTGCTGCACAATATCTTTGCCTTCACTCCATGGCTTTTGTTTCAAGTAGATAAAGTGGCTCACTTTAATCCAATAGGTGCTGTCCACCTGCACCAGCACAGAATATTCTGCCCTCTAAATCTAGTATGGGTTATGTGCTTACTGCAGAAACCTGCTGTGTCACATTCAGATCCTTGGCGGCTCAGTCATCATTCCTTTTCTTCCTAAGTCAGAAAGGATGGATTGTATTGAAGACAGACAGCTGAGATATTTATTTTTTATCCTAGAAACTAACTTTAAAATAACCCTCTGATAGATGGACAGTGTTAAAAATTGGGTCTCTAGGTTGCAGTCAGTTTACACCAAGTCCAAGTAGGGACCCTCACTATTGTCAGGGTAAGGGAGTCACACTCCTAAGATAAACACTGCTCACTCCCTTGGTAGCTTGGCACAAGCAGCCAGGCCTATCTCAGAAGCAATGTGTTACGTATTTGTACCCACACAAAGTAACACAGTGAAAACACTACAAATGGACACCACGCCAGTTTAGAATAATAGACAATATTTATCTAAGTAAGACCAAAACACAAAAATCCAACATATACCAGCAAATATATGAATTTTTAAAGACTAAATCCCAATTAGGTGCTTAGAAACACAATAGCTCCAACTGGTGCTATTGCGGTGTCATGACAGCGTCGTTTCCAACAGCCCAACGCCACCCAAGAAGGAGTGCAGCGCCGATCACGGAGTCACACGGACCCCAGGTACAGTACCTTAGAGTCAAAGATGTGGCATGGAGTCAGGAGGTGAGGCGTCGCTGGGGCAAGTGCGGTGTCAGTTCCGTACTGCAACGCAGGAGGGGTGGCGTCCATTTCTTACTACTGCGCAGAAGAGGTGTGGTGTTCTTTATGGAGGCAGCGGAGGAGAGGCGGTGTCAGTGGCGGTTCCCTATGATCCGGCGGAGTCGATGAGTCCAGCAGGTCAAGATGTGATGGTGGCGACCTCCCAGGGTTGCAGTCACACCACGGGGCCACAGACACAGCTGCGGATTCAGGTGTCACGGTGACAGAGCACTCGGGACTCACAATGTCGTGGGACTTCAGAGGCGCTGCAGTGGTGTCGGGCATGTGGTGCTGGTTGGCACACTTCAGTGGAAACTACGGCTTCTGGTGCAGGCAGCTGCACCAGTTCTGGAGTCGTCTGGAGTTGGTGTGCCTGGTTCTTCTGGTTTTATGCCAGACTTCACACCCAAGGGCCCAGGAATTGGAGTGGGCACCTCTAGGCAAGTCAAGGTACTCAGCAAGAGAACCCAGTGGCTGGCAGGTGAAGTCTCCGATGTCCCTGAGACTTCTTAACAGGAGGCAAGCTCAGTCCAAGCCCTTGGAGAAACTTCACAAGCAGGATACAGAGCAAAGTCCAGTCTTTGTCCTCTCAAAAGCAGAAACTGCAGGCCAACTCAGCAAAGCGCACACACAGCATGGGGACAGTACTTCTCCTCATAGCTCCTCTCTTTGGCAGTCTCTCTCTGATCCAAAAGTCTTCTAAAAGTCTGGGGTTTTGGGTCCAATACTTATACTCATTTCTGCCTTTGAAGTAGGCAAACTTGAAAGGAAAGTCTTTGCAGTGCACTAGACCCCGCCTTTCCTGCCCTGGTCCCAGACACACTCTAGGGGGTTGGAGACTGCATTGTGTAAAGACAGGCACAGCCCTATTCAGGTGCAAGTGTCAGCTCCTCCCACCACTATAGCCCAGGAATATCCATCAGGATATGCAGGGCACACCTCAGCTCCCTTTGTGTGACTGTCTAGAGTGAATTCACAACCAGCCCAACTGTCATCCTGACCCAGACATGCATCCCAGAGCTAGGCAGAGGCACAGAATGGCTAAGCAAGAAAAATCCCACTTTCTAAAAGTGGTATTTTCAAACACACAATTTAAAAACCACCTTCACAAAAAGATGTATTTTTTAATTGTAAGTTCAAAGACACCAAATTCCAATTCTCTATCTGCTCCCAATGGGAAATTACACTTAAAAGATATTTCAAGGCAATCCCCATGTTAACTTATGGGAGAGGTAGGCCTTTAAATAGTGAAAACTGAATTTGGCAGTATTTCACTATCAGGATACGTACAACCCACAAGTACATGTCCTACCTTTTAAATACCCTGCACCCTGCCCATGGGGCTACTTTGGGCCTACCTCAGGGGTGTCCTACATGTACCAAAAGGGAAGGTTTGGGCCTGACAAGTGGGTGCACTTGCTGTAGTAAAGTAGTATCTTTCTGACATAGTTACCACAACTTTTTACCTGGTGTCAGTGTGTTTAGACTGTAGTATACAGGGCTCCTGCTAATCAGGACCCCAGTGCCTGAGCTCTCTCCCCTAAATTGGTTGTGGGTTGACTTATTACACTCCACAATTGGCATACTGTTGCACCCATATATGTCCCTAGTATATGGTGCTTAGGTATCCAGGGCATTGGTACACCAGGGGTCTCCAGTGGGCTGCAGCATGTATTATGTCACTCATGGGAGTCCACTGCCACTGCCATTGCAGTCTGCGTGACATGGGGCATGCACCTTTCACTTCAGATATAATACTTGCCTTATATATCATGGTCACTGCACTTGGACACTAAGTCACCCCTCTGGTAGGCCCCTCAGTCCAAGGGCAAGATGCATGTCCTTAAGGGTGAGGGTACCCCTAAAATCCCTAGACATTATTCCCTGAGCTTTGTAAGTGCAGGGAAGCCATCTTAAAGTATGTAGTGGACACTGGTGAACACGAGTGGTCCAACTATATAATGGCTTCTCCGAACCTAGGCATGTTAGGTATCAAACATGTTAGAATCATGCAACTACACCGATTCCAATGCTAACTGCATGATCCCATGTACTTTGGGGGTTCCGTAGAGGATCCCCCAGTTTTGCCTTTTGGGGTCTGGCTGTCAGCCCACTTTGCTGCTAACCCCAGACACTGTTCTGCGCTCCTGCTATTGAGCCTAACTCAAGCAGAGGAAGGCAGAACAAATGATTTCCTGCAAGGGAGAGGTGTAACAACCTCTCCTTTTGAGATAGGTGTCTCTGGGCTGGCCTATGAGCACCACCAGACTGCTTTGAAGGGCATTTTTGGTGCCCGCCTTGCATAATCAGGTGTGCACCAGTTCAGGAACCCCCGGTTAACATTCTGGCACAAAACCACATAAAGGACAGAGGAGTGAGCACCCCCCTGTCCACCCAAGGGAGGTGCACAAAGCTCTGCAAGGTGGCTAGTTCATTCTGCCATCTCGGAAACAAGGTGGGCAGAGGCCCCTGGGAGTACCTGACTTGTCAAGCCAGGTAGATGACATCTTAGACCCCCTTTGATAGGTGGGTCACTACAAAGAGTGACCAACACCCTTTCAGGATTACTCAAGGGCTCCCCAGAGGGTGGGTCCTCAGATTTGTCGAGTGAGAATCTTCAAAGGTACTCTCTGCAAGACCTCTTCTGCTCCTGGCCTCCAGAACCGCTGCTGGTCTGCTTTTGGAACTGAAATACAACTGCATCCAGTTAGGAGGGCTCCCACTGCAAAATTGTTTCTCCAGACCCTGCAAGATTTCTGCAACATCCGTGGCTGTACACTCCCCAGCGTCACAATGACACTGCCTACATCCAAGAAGCAAGAAGGAATCTCCCTTGGAGTGAAGGAGTCACTCCCCTGCATCTGCAGGCACCTCAAGATGATGACCGGCTGGTGGATACTACTGTCCCATGGACAATGAAAAGGCTCTGCTCATATGTCGTGGTTCTGTTGTCCTCTCCAGGTCCAACTTGTCTTCTGACCAACTTGAGAGAGGGTGGACACTGGAATGGAACCCCTGTGCACCGCAACTATTGCTCTTACCAGGGCTTGTTGGCTCTTCCAGCTCCGAGAAGCCTCAGCCGCCAGCACTCTGCAACTCCAAGATCAGCTTCCACTCTGCAGCTCCTGCAACATAGGACTTCTGTCTTGTTGTGCTGCGGAGGCCTCTCAGCGACTCTGTGTGCCTGCTGCCAGTAGGTCACTCGTGGGGGCTCCTCCGACTCCAGCTTTCCTCCCAGCTGAAGGCCTGCCCTGACTCTCTCCCAAGGGTCGAGTCACTAGGACCTTGCTGGTTCTCAAAAACCTGCAATCTTCCTTGCGTAGGCTATTGGCATTTGCCAAGGCTTGTTGGGGGTCCTGCTGGCCACTGACCCTCCTGCAATCAGGCGACCGACGTGGGACAGCTCGTGGCAACTCCAAGGATCCCCTGCATCTTCTTGACTCCCCAGCTGGCCTCCTTCCTTCATCGCCCTGAAGGAACTTCACCTCCAAGAGTGTGGACATTGACTACCTGCACAGCCTGGACATCTCCAACTAGTCCAGACACTGTACCCTTTTTTTTCATGTTCTTCACGTCCTGAATCAACCCTTGGGTTCCACCGACCTGGTCTAAGGGTCGCAATAGCAGCTGGACAATCAAGGCTTCCACTGATTCCAACAAAGGTTTCTGACGTCACCCCACCCCTATGCACCTGGGTTCCTTGGTTTAAGTATTGCAGGCTTCTGGATATCCACAGGTGGAGGTACTATCCAACCTTCTTTGTGCCAACAGGTTTCCTCCAGGTCCACTGGGAAGGGCGCTGAATCCATAAAAATTCAACCGCTATGGTCCTGTGTTACCCTAAGGGACATCTGGCTCAATAACCACTCTGCACCTGGGTTGTCAGTGGGATTACTAGTACCTACCTCTGTTAATTTCTTACTCCGCCAGCTCCTGGGATCCTAACACACTTACTTTGTTTGGGCATCTCCATTCTTATACCACTTTATTAGTATATTTTTTGGCCCTCCCCTCACAGGGCCCCACGTATTTCTATGCTTTTCCTGCTTGTTGCTAAGTGTATATTTTGTGTGCAGATAACACCAAGTGGAGATATACCAATGTTAGTATAGCCTTAGTGTTGTAAAAGAATACTTTATTTTTGCAACACCTGGTGTGGTTCTTTCTTGTGAACAGTTATAACCAATAACAAATTACATAGGGAGCATTTGCACTTTAGCATTGATCAGCAGTAGTAAAGTGCCCAGAGTACCAAAGCCAGCATAAACGAAATCAGCACACAGTAAAAAATACTGGAGGCAGAGGCAAAAAGATGAGGAAACCCTGCAAATAGGGTCTTTTCCAACAGACAGCAAGCCCAAATTGTGAATGTCTTGATGACTTATCCATGCACACACCAGAGCCAGCATTCTGCACAATTCAATAAATATTTTTTATAACTATGTTAAAAATCCCTAGACCACAGCAGTGACATACTAACACGTTGACACATTTCCATTAGCAAACTGAGGATCAGCTGTTAATATGGGGTAAACTGCTGTTAGTTTGAGCCAGCAAGTCTGTGATGGTGGAGCATGCAGTTTGTCCTCCATGCCTCCTGATGTTATAAATAGAACAAGAAAGAAAAGAAAGACGCCAGTATTGTTGGTAGTTTGCTAAGCAATTCAAATCATTACAGTAGTACATGGAGCTTGAAACAATTCTGTAAAAAGAAACACTGTCATCTTCCATCACAAAAGATGCCTCAATGGAATAAAACACACTAGGGCTCTAGGCGTATTGGGTGGAGTGACAAGAAACAAAATAGTCCATCACTGACTAGGCTGCACATGTTCTGACGTTTTTTGGTGGACAGTGCAAATCACCTCTTGTTGTAACTAGAAAATATGCCATCTTTTGATACCAAGGTTTAAGAAAATGATATGCGAGGTCAGTGCACTGGAGAAAGTAATTTAGCAATAAAACAATAATCTATAACAATTTCGTCTAAACTATTCATATTAGGAGACATTACACCTTTTGATTACTGGCCACTCTACAATACTCAGGGCAGTCCCCAAATCAGTTTTCAAAGTAAATGCTGCTCAAATATCTTAATTATCACTTACCTCAGACCCTAAACTTGGTCAATAAATCTTGAATGCTGGTTTTTGATTTTCGTTACAAAGTACAGACTGACATTGACATCACGACTGCTGCTTTAATTTTAGTTTACATGGATGCAAAGAGCTGACAAGAATTGTGTTCCAGACATTAACTGAAATATTTCACAAGAGGATTACTGCAATGGTTCATAAGTCAAATAAACCTGTGGACTAAAACATGTTTCCAGAGGCTAGAAATATATTTTTCAAAGAATCTAGGCTCACACACCAGGTCTAGTAGGGAAGGACGGGGTACACACAACAGAGTACCTTGAAAGAAGAATGTTGCAGTTCTGGGCTCTCCTCCCATCCACCACTGACAGCTCCTTAACCTTATGCTTGGACCCAAGTGTGTCATCGTTGGCATCGGTTTCTTTCTGCAAATAGCATGAAAAAGATTCTAAGCATCACTTTAACAATAATAGGAAATAACTACGTTTCATCAGGAAAGCCCTTTGGAAAGATCAGGTTAAATGAACACACACGAGAAATTCTCGGCTTGTCAAAAATAGCTCAATAGGCAGTAAAATATTCATAACTTTGCAATAGAGCAAAATATTTAGTGTTAACAAAACACGCCTTGAACTAGCAAAAATCCATCATTCCTTCTAGACAGACTGAGCAAGAGCTGGCTGGCAAAATTATTTAAAGTGCAGATTCCAAACCAATGATTAAATAACCCCAGCCAGCGGCCTTGCTAGAACAAATGGCAATTAAGGGACAACTTGGGCTGGTGTGGGGAATTACGACAAAGATGCATGACTGGGCTCCTTCCACCACTAAAATGGATCATGGGAGGGGTCATAAAGTAGCATGTTAACTTGCAACACTGACTGGTGGCTAGGCTTTTCAGCTCCTCTACAAGGAAAACGTAGCTGACTGAGCTGGATGTTTTTTTCCCACATTTTTGGTCTGGCTTTAAAGCCTCTTAGAATTATCACTGGACAGGAGGCACCGTTGGGAGGATGGCCTAACTGCAGAAACTATGACCATTAGCATGGCCTCCTGTTCAGACACGTTTTAATGGAAAGCTGCCCCACACACATTCCCTCCCACTCCTGACATTATTGATGGTCAAGCAGGACCTGGATACAGGACACTAATATTATTGAGTGGCTACTATTGCTGTTTGAGCTTCTTCTGCCATCCTACACAGGAATGTTGCATTAACAATTTGTATGTGAATTATTCAGCATCTAGGACTCAAACTGCTAAGACTAAAGTACATGTTACTTACCTTCAGTAACAATATATCTGGTAGAGGCATATTCTAGTTGCAGAGTCCTTACCTTTGAATTTCCCCAGGCATCAGACTGGATATGGAGAATTTTTCTTCGAGCAGTACCCCTGCGTGCCGGTAGGTGGAGTCGGTCGACTCCGTGGGTATCGTGGTCATCGTGATGACATCACTGTTGTATATAGGCGCCACCCCGGCACGCTGACGTCAGTTTCTTTTCACGACTTTCTACGCCAGTAGCGCAGAGCCATGAAGAACACAGAGAATGGTGTGCCAAAATTAGGGCCCTTAGAGGGAAGAACCTGTCCTTAGAAATCAGTTCGCAGTGCGGGGAGGATGGGCAGGTCGGTAAGGAATCTGCAACTAGAATGTCTCTACCAGATATATTGTTACCGAAGGTAAGTAACTTGTACATCTGATAGACTTCTAGTTGCAGTTTCCTTACCTTTGAATAGATACCCGAGCAATACCATCCCCAGTGGCGGGCTGCAAACTAAGATCACACCAAAAAATCCTGCAGAACCGAACAGCCAGAATAGCCGTCCCTGCAGGTCTGACTATCCAGACAGTAGTGCTTGGTGAATGTTTGTAAGGATGCCCACATTGCAGCCTGACAGATATCCAGAACTGGAACTCTGCGTGCTAACGCGGTGGTAGCAGCAGTTTGTCTGATAGAATGAGCGCGCAAACCCTCAGGGGGTTGTTTTTTTGCCAAAGCGTAGCACATCTTGATGCAGAGGACTACCCATCTTGCTGCACCGCCTTCCCTTTCTACGCACCTACATATCCCACAGAGAGTTGATCGTCCAGCAGGAAATGTTTGGTACTATCTAGATAGAACGGCAACACTCTTTTTAGATCCAGATGGTGGAGTCTCTCCTCCTTATGAGAGGGATGGGGGTGCGTAACAAGTAGGCAAGGTGATAGATTAGCCTACGTGAAAAGGTGATACCACTTTCGGAACAAGGGAAGCCCTGGTACGAAGCACCACTGTGTCAGGATGCACTGCAAGGAATGGTGGCTTCGAAGAAAGCCTGAAGCTCACATACTTTGCGAGAAGAGGTGATTGCAATCAAAGCTGTTTTAAGGGTTAAGAGCTGTAAAGGACAATTGTGGAGTGGCTTGAAAGGGGAACGCGAGGTATGTGAGGAATAAGTTTAAATCCCACTGGGGCATGATGAACAGGATGGGAGGAAACACATGAGTGAGGCCTTTTAAGAAACCTAACAATGTGAGATTTGAAAAGAGAAGGTTGGTCTGATAGCCTTAAGAAGGCAGAGATGGCAGGCAATTATCACTTGAGGGTGCCCAGAGCGGAGCCCTGCTGGGCAAGAGAGAATAAAGAGGAGAACCTCTAAGGGATGTGCAGAGAAGGGATCAACAGATTCGTTGATACACCATGCCACAAATTTCTTACGACAGGGATATACCGTTTTGGTGGAGGCACGCCTGGCTGCCAAGATGACATTACAGACTTTGGGTGGAAGGTCAAAAGCCGTCAACTGTCGCCGCTCAATCTCCACGCAAGGAGGCGGAGACTGGACAGGTTTGGGTGGATAACCGTCCCCTGCTGCTGTGACAGAAGATCCTCCCGAAGGGGCAGTCTGATCGGAGGATCGATGGCCATGTTCAAGAGCTCGGGATAGCAGACTCTCCGTGCCCAGTCTAGAGCTACCAAGATTACTTGGTCCCAGTCTTGCCCGATCTTCTTCAGAACTCTGGGCAGAAGCGGTATTGGTGGGAAGGCATACAGGAAGCCTGAGTTCCACTCGTGACGAAAAGCGTCGCCGAGCGTGTGCTGCCTTGGAAACTACAAGGAGCAAAACAGCTGACATTGGATCTTTTCGACCTCCACAGAGAACGCACAAACAAGGCTCTCCCTACTGCTGAAAGAGACCTTGTGCCACCTCCAGAGCGAGGCGCCTTTCGTGATCGACTACGCATAGACGGCTGAGTTTGTCTGCTCTGACATTCAGAGAGCCCGCCAGATGTTGAACCACCCGGGAAATGCCCTGGCGTTCCAGCCAAGTCCAGAAGTAAAGAGCCTCTTGACAAAGGGTCCACGACCCCACTCCTCCCTGCTTGTTGCAGTACCACATGGCGGTGGTGTTGTCCTTTGAACACCTGCACCACTTTCCCTTTGAGAGAGGGAAGGAATGCTTTCAATACAAGTCAAATCACCCGGAGCTCCAAAAGGTTGATGTGGAGCCCGGACTCCGCCAGAGACCAGAGGTCTCTGATCTCCGCCTCTCCCGTGTGGCCGCCCCATCCCAGGAGTGATGCATCTGTCACTACTGTGAGATCTGGTTGAGGAAGGGAGAGGGATCTGCCATTGACCCAATCTGGATTAGACAACCACCACTGCAGGTCTTTCGCAGTTCCCTCAGAGATCTGACCTATGTTGGAGAGATTCCCCTGATGCTGCGCCCACTTGAACTTCAGGTCCCACTGCAGAGCCCGCATATGCCATCTGGCATGTTGGACCAGCAGCCTCAGAGTCATTCTCACCGAAATCCAGGATAGAGGCTGAAACATCTGTATCATAGCCCGAATATCCTGGACTTGCTTTTCAGGAGGATAAGTCCAAAACTGCACTGTGTCCAGAACAGCTCAGATTAAAGGGAGCGTCTGAGAGGGAGTCAGGTGTGACTTTGGCACGTTCATAGTGAACAACAACGAATGTAGGAGGTTCGCCGTAGTCTGGAGGAGGGAGGCGACTTTCTGGGGCATGTCTGCCTTCAACAGCCAGTCATTGAGGTAGGGGAAGACGGGACCGCTAACCTGCGCAGATGAGCTGCGTTCACTACCATCACTTTCGTGAACACCCGAGGAGCACTGGTAAGGCCAAAGGGGAGCACGGTGAACTGAAAGTGCTTGTGACCTACCACTAATCGTAGGTAACGTTTGTGGGCTGGCAGGATGGGAATATGGAAATAGGCATCCTGCAAGTCCAATGCAACCATCCAGTCTCCAGGGCAGAAAGGACCTGAGCCAGGGTTAAAATCTTCAAATTCTTCTTGAGGAAGAGATTGAGGGACCGGAGGTCTAGGATAGGGTGAAGACCCTGGTCCTTTGTGGGCACCAGAAAGTTGCAGGAATAGCAACCACGTCCTACTTCTGGCCCAGGGGCTCTCTCTATGGCTCCATTGGTCAGGAGAGCCTGGACTTCCCTGCGGAGAAATGCCAAATGATCCTTCGAGAGATGATTGAATGATGGTGGCATGGCTGGAGGAGAAGTCTCGAAGGGGAGGGAGTACCCCCTTCAGACGATTTGTAGAACCCACCTGTCTGTGGTAATGGATTCCCAGTGGGGCAGATGATGGTGAATTCTGCTGCCAACTGGTCCTGGATGTCCCAATGGACTAGGAAGGTTTTGAGGCAGAGGAGGCAGTGGGGGTGGACTGGGCAGCCCGCTGACTCCCTGATCCATGAGCTTGGTGGATGCCGCGTCTGCGCAGGGGCAGTGCCCTCCGGAGTCGGGGCCAAAGTCGCTGATTAGAACCAGAGGGGGACCTCACTGACTCCCCTGGGCCCGAAGGCGCTGAGGATGGGTTGGGGTGCCCAAATATAAGGCTCATGGCCTCATAAAACTCCTTTAGTTGGGCAGGGGTAGCCCCGGCTCCCAGAAATTCGGGGAGGCACGGAGCAGATCCAGACTGAGGCTCCGAAGACAGAGGCCTAGAGTGTCGACGCTCTTCCTGCGTTGTGTCGTGCGAGCGACGGGGCAAAGTCGAAGAACGTTTCCCCTTCTTCGACTATTTCTTCTTACCCGAATGTCAAGATGACCTGGACGAAGAAGAATGGTGGGGACTCCGTGACAGGTCTCCTGACCTTCCTTTTGAACGGGAACGACACGTAGTAGAGTGTCGGGCCACCATAAACTTCAGGGACCGCTCTTTCAAAGCTTTCAGGTTCATTGGCCGACACGCGGAGCACGACTTCAGGTCGTGGCTGCGCTCCAAACACCAGAGGCACATGAGGTGTGGATCTGTCATTGACATCATGCGGGTACAGGAGTCGCAGGGCTTAAATCCGGTTTTAGGGGACATCCCTTGATGCCTCAAAACTTGTCAAAAACGAATTCGACATAATGTCGTAGTTAGTAAAAAAATCACTGGGGTAGCTCTTCTCCGGATCTGCATGTAGGCTGGTGCGGAAAGAAGAGAACGGACGTCAGTGTGCCGGGGTGGCGCCTATATATGACCACGACATCACCACGACGTCAACGACTCCCGCTGAGTCGACCAACGCTCCCTAAGGGCGCACAGGGGTACTGCTCGAAGAAAAATTCTCCTGATCCAGTCCGATGCCTGGGGAAATTCTAAGGTAAGGAATCTGCAACTAGAAGTCTATCAGATATGTGAAAGCAAGTTGCCTTGGACATATGACTAGCTTGAATTTGTCAGCTGGAGAACAAGTTTGCCACTAAAGGGATTACAGCCTGTAACTAGGGATCCAGGCGATAAGGCAAAAGGAGGAGGTGCACTTGTGGGCCTCTCCTAAACCTAAAAATGTATTTGTCCAGTGTGAAAGTGCGAGGTAAAGTGTTATTGTAAATGGATAGATCTTAAACCAAATCCGTTCTCAGCTTAGGTGTGTGGATGGTTCAATGGTAGTGTTGGTAGGTAGGGTTGGAAAACTTTAGAAGGGATAATTAAAAATATATATATATATATATATATATATATATATATATATATATATATATATATGGAAAATGTCACTTACCCAGTGTACATCTGTTCGTGGCATGAGACGCTGCAGATTCACATGCTGTGCACATCCCGCCATCTAGTGTTGGGCTCGGAGTGTTACAAGTTGTTTTTCTTCGAAGAAGTCTTTTTCGAGTCACGAGATCGAGGGACTCCTCCCCTTTCGGCTCCATTGCGCATGGGCGTCGACTCCATCTTAGATTGTTTTCCCCGCAGAGGGTGAGGTAGGAGTTGTGTATATAGTAATAGTGCCCATGCAATGGAGTAAATATGTATGTACATAATGTGTTTAAAAGTAATATATTTACAAATTTACAAATGTACAAGTCTAATTTTTTCTCAACTTAAAACGGCTACAGGCTCCTGGGGAGGTGGGAGGGCGCATGTTAATCTGCAGCGTCTCATGCCACGAACAGATGTACACTGGGTAAGTGACATTTTCCGTTCGATGGCATGTGTAGCTGCAGATACACATGCTGTGCATAGACTAGTAAGCAGTTATCTCCCCAAAAGCGGTGGTTCAGCCTGTAGGAGTTGAAGTTGTTTGAAATAAAGTCCGTAATACTGCTTGTCCTACTGTGGCTTGCTGTGTTGTTAACACATCCACGCAGTAATGTTTGGTAAATGTATGAGGCGTAGACCATGTGGCTGCCTTACATATTTCAGTCATTGGTATGTTTCCGAGAAAGGCCATGGTAGCACCTTTCTTTCTAGTTGAGTGTGCCTTTGGTGTAATAGGCAGTTCTCTTTTTGCTTTTATATAACAGGTTTGAATACATTTAACTATCCATCTGGCAATGCCTTGTTTGGATATTGTATTCCCTGTATGAGGTTTTTGGAATGCAACAAACAATTGTTTTGTTTTGCGAATTTGTTTCATTCTATCTATGTAGTACATTAGTGCCCTTTTAATGTCTAGTGTATGTAATGCTCTCTCAGCTACCGAATCTGGTTCTGGAAAGAATACTGGGAGTTCCACTGTTTGATTTAAGTGGAACGGTGATATGACTTTAGGTAAGAATTTAGGATTTCTTCGTAGAACTACTTTATGCTTATGTATCTGAATAAAAGGGTTCTTGTATAGTAAATGCTTGTATTTCACTTACTCTTCTGAGATGTGATAGCTATCAGAAAAGCTACTTTCCATGTTAAGTACTGTATGTCACATGAGTGCATGGGTTCAAAAGGTGGACCCATAAGTCGTGTTAAGACAATGTTGAGATTCCACGAAGGAACTGGTGGTGTTCTTGGTGGGATAATTCTTTTCAGACCCTCCATAAATGGTTTTATGACTGGGACCCTGAATAATGAAGTTGAGTGCGTAATTTGCAGATAAGCTGAAATTGTGGTGAGATGTATTTTAATAGATGAAAAAGCTAACTTTGACTTTTGTAAGTGCAGTAGGTAGCTGACGATGTCTTTAGCATATGCGTGTAATGGTTGAATTTGATTATTATGGCAGTAATAAACAAATCTTTTCCACTTATTTGCATAGCAATGTCTTGTGATTGGTTTCCTAGCTTGTTTTATGACCTCCATACATTCCTGTGTAAGGTCTAGGTGCCCGAATTCTAAGACTTCAGGAGCCAAATTGCTAGATTCAGCGATGCTGGATTTGGGTGTCTGATCTGTTGTTTGTGTTGAGTTAACAGATCTGGTCTGTTTGGTAGCTTGATATGGGGCACTACTGAGAGGTCTAGTAGTGTTGTGTACCAAGGTTGTCTTGCCCAAGTTGGTGCTATTAGTATGAGTTTGAGTTTGTTTTGACTCAATTTGTTTACTAGATATGGAAGGAGTGGGAGAGGGGGAAAAGCGTATGCAAATATCCCTGACCAACTCATCCATAACGCATTGCCCTGAGAGTGAGCCTGGATGCGAAATTTTGGCATTTTGCGTTTTCTTTTGTTGCAAATAGGTCTATTTGCGGTGTTCCCCCACCTTTGGAAGTAAGTTTTTAGTATTTGGGGATGAATTTCCCATTCGTGGATCTGTTGGTGATCCCGAGAGAGATTGTCTGCTAACTGGTTTTGAATTCCAGGTATGAACTGCGCTATTAGGTGAATGTGGTTGTGAATCGCCCAATGCCATATTTTCTGTGCCAGGAGACACAACTGTGTAGAGTGTGTTCCTCCCTGTTTGTTCAGATAATACATTGTTGTCATGTTGTCTGTTTTGACAAGAATGTGTTTGTGGGTTATTATAGGTTGAAATGCTTTCAGCGCTAGAAATACTGCTAGTAGTTCTAAGTGATTTATGTGAAACTGTCTCTGCTGAGTGTCCCATTGTCCTTGGATGCTGTGTTGGTTGAGGTGTGCTCCCCACCCTATCATGGAAGCCTCCGTTGTTATTACGTATTGAGGCACTGGGTCTTGAAATGGCCGCCCTTTGTTTAAATTTATAGTGTTCCACCATTGAAGCGTGGTGTATGTTTGGCGGTCTATCAACACTAGATCTTGAAGTTGACCCTGTGCCTGTGACCATTGTGATGCTAGGCCCTGTTGTAAGGGCCGCATGTGCAATCTTGCGTTTGGGACAATGGCTATGCATGAGGACATCATGCCTAGTAGTTTCATCCCTAATTTTACCTGTATCTTTTGTTTTGGGTGCATGGCTTGTATTACGTTTTGAAATGCCTGTACCCTTTGTGGACTTGGAGTGGCAATCCCTTTTGTTGTGTTGATTGTTGCTCCTAAGTATTGTTGTATTTGACACGGTTGTAGGTGTGACTTGTTGTAGTTGAGTGAGAAACCTAGTTTGTGAAGGGTTTCTATGACATACTTTGTGTGTTGTGAACACCGTTGTTGCATATTGGTTTTGATTAACCAATCATCTAGGTACGGGAACACATGTATTTGCTGCCTTCTGATATGAGCAGCCACTACTGCCAGGCATTTTTTAAATACTCTTGGCGCTGTTGTTATCCCGAATGGCAACACTTTGAACTGGTAATGTACTCCTTGGAATACAAACCTTAAGTACTTTCTGTGGGAAGGATGTATAGGTATATGGAAATATGCATCCTTTAGGTCTAGTGTTGTCATGTAGTCTTGTTGTTTGAGCAGTGGGATCACGTCTTGCAGTGTCACCATGTGAAAGTGATCTGATGTAGATGTTTAGTGTTCTGAGATCTAATATAGGTGTTAGAGTTTTGTCTTTTTTGGGTGTGAGAAAGTACAGGGAGTAAACTCCTGTTCCTCTTTGATGAATTGGTACTATCTCTATTGCATCTTTTTGCAACAACGCTTGGACCTCCAGTTGTAAGAGTTCCATATGTTGTTTAGACATGTTGTGTGTTTTTTCGGTGGGACATTTGGAGGGAATTGTAGAAATTCTATGCAATAACCATGCCGGATAATGGCTAGGACCCACGTGTCTGTTGTTATTTCTTTCCAGTGTTTGTAGAACTTGGTTAGTCTCCCCCCCACTGGTGTTATGAGTTGGGGATTTGTGACGTTGAAGTCACTGTTTATTTTGTGGAGTTTTGGGACTCTGGAACTTCCCTCTACTCTTTGGGAACTGTCCCCCTCTATATTGTCCCCAAAAGCTTCCCCGCTGATATTGACTCTAATAAGTGGGCCTTGTTTGTGAGGTTGAGGGTTCTGTGCTCTGTCCCCGAAACCCCCCTCGAAACTGTGATTTCTGAAAAGTGCCTCTGTTCTGTGGGGAGTAGAGTGCGCCCATGGCTTTAGCCTTATCTGTGTGTTTTTTTAGTTTTTCGATAGCAGTGTCCTCCTCCGGCCCAAACAACTGCTGTCCGTTAAATGGCATATTCAGCACGGCTTGTTGTATTTCCGGCTTGAATCCTGATGTACGCAGCCATGCGTGTCTCCGTATGGTCACTGCTGTATTTACAGTCCTAGCAGCTGTGTCCGCTGCATCCATTGCTGACCGTATCTGATTGTTCGAGATACTCTGTCCTTCCTCCACCACTTGTTGTGCTCTCTTTTGGAACTCTTTGGGCAGGTGTTCTATGAAATGTTGCATTTCGTCCCAATGAGCCCTATCATATCTAGCCAGCAAGGCCTGTGAGTTGGAAATGCGCCATTGGTTGGCTGCTTGTGCCGCAACCCTTTTCCCCGCAGCGTCGAACTTGCGACTCTCCTTGTCTGGAGGTGGTGCGTCTCCTGAGGTGTGTGAGTTCGCTCTCTTGCGAGCTGCCCCTACTACCACTGAGTCTGGTGTTAATTGCTGCGTGATGTACACAGGGTCTGTTGGTGGCGGTTTGTACTTCTTCTCCACCCTTGGAGTAATGGCCTTGCCCTTCACAGGCTCCTGAAACACTTGTTTGGAGTGTTTCAGCATTCCCGGTAGCATAGGGAGACTCTGGTTCTGGCTATGTGTGGACGATAGTGTGTTAAATAAAAAGTCATCCTCAATAGGTTCTGCATGCAGGGTGACATTATGAAACGCCGCTGCCCTTGACACCACCTGTGTGTAGGCTGTACTGTCCTCAGGTGGTGAAGGTCTCGCTGGATAACAGTCGGGACTGTTATCTGATACTGGCGCATCATAAAGATCCCATGCGTCGGGATCATCCTGACTCATTCCAGTATGAGTTGGGGACTGCATCATTGGTGGAGTGGCTACCGGTGATGGTTGTGGTGAGCGTTGTGGAGATGGTGGCAGGGTTACTTGTCTTGCCACCTTTGCCTGTGGCTGCTTGTCTTTCTCTTGGAAGGCAAGTTTTCTTTTCATTCGAATTGGGGGAAGAGTACTGATCTTCCCTGTGTCTTTTTGTATGTGGAGCCTTCTTTGAGTGTAATCTGGCTCTATTGTCTCTAGTTCCTGTCCGAATCTGTGTCCTTGCATTTGTGAGGACAGGCCCTGTTCCTCTGTGTAGGAACTTGATTTCGGTTCCGAGGCCGGATGTTTCGGTATGGAAACTTTTTCGGCTGTCTTTTTCGGTTCTGACGACACTTTTTTGATCTTCGGCGTACTGATCTCTCGGTGCCGACTTGTTTCGGTGCCGCCCTCTCGGTTCCGAGATTGCTCTGACCCGGTGTCTCGGGGTCGAGCAATGGCGGAAAGAAAACAATCTAAGATGGAGTTGACGCCCATGCGCAATGGAGCCGAAAGGGGAGGAGTCCCTCGATCTCGAGACTCGAAAAAGACTTCTTCGAACAAAAACAACTTGTAACACTCCGAGCCCAACACTAGATGGCGGGATGTGCACAGCATGTGTATCTGCAGCTACACATGCCATCGAACATATATATATATATATATATATATATATATATATATATATATATATATATATATATATATATATATATATTGTAGTCCATTCAATTATATGCGCAAGGGAAAATGTTACTTACCTTGTAACCACCAATTTGTAGGGCTTAGTGGTGCAGATTATCAAGCTCTGCGTACTCCTGCCATCTAGTGTTGGGCTCGGACGTTTCCAAGTGGTCTTTAGGACAAGTCTAATAGACCGCGTCTGTTGTGAGATTTACTGTGGGCTGACCAAGAACATACAGGGGATGTGGTTGGCTTTCCTGTCACTTTATATTAGACTGCTTGCCTTGTACATCTTGTGTCTGCCCTTCCCCTGGAGTTTTGGACTTTTACCTATGCCTTGGCACTACTTACTTTTAGGGATCTACTTTTTCTTTCGAGTTAAGCACTCTGTAATTGAGCATGTGTTTTCCAGCTGTCTTCCTCATGTATTTCTTTTAAACCCACCTGTGCCCTGAGCCAAGTTGTGCTCTTTTACTTTGTGCTTATCCACACACTCCTCCTTGATGTTCTCACTGTCATATGCTTCTTCCCACCCCAATGTTGCTTTCTTCCTCATGTGCCTTTCTCTTGCCTGCTCCATGCTTCTCTCTGCCAGCCTTCTCCCCGTGCTCCATGTTACTCTTTTGCCTGTTGCTTCTCCTCCCCCAACCCTGCCCTCCATGTTGCTTCCACCCCTTTTTCTTCTACCTTTATGACCCTGCCCTCTTCTTCTCTGAGCTGTTGCTTCCGACTACCCACCTTTCTAGTCCACAGTGTTACTCACCATCCCACTCACCAGCATTTAAAAACAAAACAAAAAATACTTGTATCATTTGAATGACCACTGCTGTCATAGCATTACTTTTTAAAGATTTTTTTTGCTTTTAGTCATGATGCACAGCACTGCGGATACAGTGCAGAATGGTTAAAAATCACAGGCAAAATCAGCAGGTCCCGAAAGAAGAGACCTATTGGCTTTGCCAATGCTTGTTTTTCAAAGAAGTTAAAAAATACTGTTGGGACTATTCTTGGCCCACAATACATCAAACATGAGCTTCAGCCCAGACTGTTTTCTGCTCAAAGGGCAAGTAGTGCAAGTGGAGAGCAGTGTAGAAGACAGTGTGCTGTGCAATGTAGTGAGAAAGAAAAACATCTGTGCTTATCACTGGGTTACGGGAAGGAAGGGGAGCAGTGCCTAATTTGTAAACAAATGAGTGCCAATGCCTAAAGCTCTGCTCAGAAGCCCACAGCCAGTGCTATTAGGAGTTAGCATGCCGAATACCAGGGCTGTGTAGTCTTGAATCCACCACATGCCTCTTAACTCCCCACAAGACACTCCCTGCCCCATATGTGAATCTACAGCAGTACATGCTACGAACAGATGGTTACAAGTTAAGAAACCTTTTCCATTCATAGCCACTGTGGCTGAACATATACATGCGCTGCATAGACTATAAAGCAGTTTCTCCTCAAAGCGTTCACTAGCGAGCAATGATACAGATGACTGGAACAGTGTTCTTAGGAAAGCTTAGCCAACTAAAGCCTTGGAACGGGCCATAATATCCACACAGTAGTGCTTGGTGACTGCCTGTGGGGTTGACTAAGTGTCATCCTAGAACATATCTGCTAAAGGTGTTATTCAGAAAAGCTAGAGGTTTTGCAAGCGGAGTGGAAACCAGTGGGCATGAGGGGTTTTTGCTTGGTTCTAGTACAGCTAGTTTGGATGCCCTTGACAACCCATCTTGCAATCCCAACGTAGAGATTAGGTGGCCCCTGAACAGCTTGACAAAGGCTACTACAATTTGACTGGACTTAAGAAAATAAGTCATTCTATTAATGTAACAAGATTGCTCTCTTAACACCTAGAGTGTAAAGGCTGTTTCTGCTATGCATTCCGGATGCTAGAAGCTGACTGGCAGCTTAATGGTTTGGTTCATGGGGATACGTAAGACAACCTCTCACAGATACTTGGGGTTGGTGTGAAGGACTATTGCATCCTTCTGAACCTGAATGATGAGTTTCCTTCAGAATGAGCATGCACTCTCTTGAAAGTTGGAGGTAGCCAAATTCCAGGAACTCGGGTGCTGGATTGCTAGGCTGAGATGCCTTGGATCTGGGTGTGTCTGAGTGAGAAGGTCTGGCCTCAGCGGGGGCTTCTCATGGGGGTTGACCGACATTTCCAGGAGCACTGAGTACCAGGATATCTTGCCCAGGATAGTGCTACTAGGATGAGGGTCATAGCCATCTGCCTGATCACCTTCACAACATACAGGTTGAAGGGGAGAGTAGAAAAAGCATAGCCTAATATCCCCAACCAGCTCATCCATAGTGCACTGCCCATGGACTGTGGGTGGGGGCACCTGGTGGCAATGTTTTGGAATTTTGCATTTTCATGGGGTGGCAAACAGGTCAATGGCTGGTGTTCCCCACCGATGAAAGTACCTGGGAAGAACGTCTGGGTGAAGTTTCCACTTGCAGGCTTGTTGATGCAGCCTGCTGAGCTGTTTCCAATACTCAGCAAGTGCTCCACCAAAAGGTGAATGTTGTTGCAGATAGACCAGTGCCAGATTTCATAAGCCAATGGAGAGAGGTGGATGTAGTAATTGGCTATCATTTTGTCTGTCTTTATGTGCACTGTGTACCCTTAAATGAGTTTGAAGAAGGCTCTGAGGGCTAGACGGATGGTTAGCAATTTCAGGTCACTGATTTGCTGCACCTGTTACTGGGTCCAAATGCCTTGTACAGTCATGCTGTTGAGATGAGCACCCCATCTCACAAGAGAGGCATTGGTGGTAATGGTCACCTGTGGAATGGGGGTCTAGAAAGCCTGCTGGGTAACACGTTGTTCCTGTTCCACCATAGCAAACTGTCCTTGAGCTGTGGTCGTTACCAACACTAGATGTGCCTAGTGCCCTTCCATTTGTGTCCACTTCCTCCTGCAGGGGTTGTAGGCCATCATCCCAAAAGTTTCAGAAGTTCTTACAGTGAGAGAACATACAATTCAAAAAAGAAGCAGCACCTGTTGGAATGCTGTAGGAAGATGGCTCCTTGCTGCAGTGACACCCCCCCCCCCCACGTTTTGCCTGATATTGATGCTTACTTGACAGAGTGTGCTGGGACCCTGCTAACCGGGCCACATCACCAGTGTTGTTTCACTAAAAATTTACCATTGTTTCCACAATTGGCACACCCCTGGCACACAGATAAGTCCCTTGTAGAAGGTACCAGTGGTACCAATGGCCCTGTGACCATGGAAGGCCCCTAAGGGCTGCAGCATGTGTTGTGCCACCCTCAGGAACCCCTCACCTAATACATGCACACTGCCATTGCAGATTGTGTGTGTTGGTGGGGAGCAAAAAGGCAAAGTCGACATGGCATCCAACTCAGGATGCAATGCACACCAAACACTGCCAGTGGCATAGGTAAGCCACACCTCTAGCAGGCCTTGAAACCCTAAGGCAGGAGGAACTATACCACAGGTGAGGGCATAGCTGCATGAGCAATATGCCCTTCCAGTGTCTAAGTCAATTCTTAGACATTGTAAGCACAGTGTGGCCATATTAAGTATATGGTCTGGGAGTTTGTCAAAACGAACTCCACAGTTCCATAATAACTACACTGAATACTGGGAAGTTTGGTATCAAACTTCTCAGAATAATAAACCCACACCAATGCCAGTGTTGGATTTATTACAAAAATGCACGCATAGCAGACTAGAACCGGAGCACCCCCTTTCTCCATAGGCATCTATGTTATTTGGGCCCCTCTTTGACCTCTGCACCTGACTGGCCCTGTGTTGTTGGTATTGGGTGTTTGGCGTTGACTTGAACCCCCAACGGGGGGGCTGCCTATGCCCCAGAGACTGAACTTGTAAGTGCTTTACTTACCACATTAACCTAACTGTACTTACCTACCCCAGGAACTGTTGAATTTTGCAGTGTCCAAGTTTAAAATAGCTTATTGCCATTTTATGCCAAACTGTGTACATTACTGTTTTGATTCAAAGTCCTATCTATAGCTATGCAAGTTACCTTACGTTTAATGTACTTACCAGCAATTTGAATCTTGTGGTTCTAAAATAAATTAAGAAAATAATATTTTTCTATATAAAAACCTATTGGCCTGGAGTTAAGTCATTGAGTGTGTGTTCTCATTTTTTGCCTGTGTGTGTACAGCAAATGCTGAACACTACCCTCTGATAAGCCTAACTGCTCGACCACACTACCACACATAGAGCATTAGTATTACCTATTATTGCCTCTGTCAAGCCGAGGGGGTCAGAAACTAGTCTCCCAGTGGCAGGCTGACACAGACCAGTCAGTTCTGCACTGAAGAATTGGGTAAAATAAAGGGGGCATCTCTAAGATGCCCTCTGTGTGCATTTGTGCCTCTGTCAAGCCTCTTGGAGAACCCCTGGATTCAGTGCACACTATATCTCATTTTGACATAGTATATACAGAGCCAGCTTCCTACATATGCCATCACCCTTTGTTTGTTGGGGTATGCGTTCTTGAGGGAAGCAGCCTCCCCGAAACAGGGGACATGTAATTTGGGGAGTGGGGTGGATATGCTGGTGAAGGCTTGACTACAAGCTCTTGCTGTGCCTCAGAGACCTCAGAGAACGGGTCTTCAAGACTGTTCTCAGACAGTCTTCAAGCAGTATATTTCTCTTCAGAGCTGAACAGGTCTTCAGACCGGAACATGTTTGGCATCTAAGGAGAAACTTGTTTCTGCATTTTGTGGAGGAGTCCATGCTGTTCTCTCCAGTGCTAGCAAAATACATAACATGTATCACAAGGAGTCCTGCTGTCGATCAGCAAGATGCACAGGCTACAGATGCCTATGCTGGTATTTGGGGTACTTGGCAATACAACTTGGGCAAAAATAGAAGGGTTACGTTTCATCCTCGCACCTTGGGTACAATCTCCAAGAGACGTCCTGAAAAGAATCAAGGGGCACAAAGGGGCGAAAGCCTGGTAATGCAGTGAAGGGCTCCATTAGGGAAGAAGTCACAGGCACCACAAGAAAAACTCTTAACAAGCACAGTAGTTTTTTCCAGCCACAGGAACCTAGCTGGCTGCAAAGAATCAAGAGCTGTTTTTTCCAATGTCCGAGCTGGTGGTGGAAAAAAGCATCTGCGGTGGAGCCCATGACCTGATGCACTGTGGACAAAGGATAGGGTGACACAATACGTCTTGTGACTCAAACGTCTTCAAACAAAAACAATTTGAAAACATCCAGGTACAACACCACATGGCAAGACTATGCAGAACTTGTGTACCTACAGCCATAGTTAGTACAAACAATAAAAATCAATATACACACTTGCTGGAACAAAGTATATGGTTTCATAGTTAAGTGATCAACTACTCTTTGGGGTTGCGGGCTAAGAAATAAGGCCTATCGTCCCCACCTACTTGTTTCAGTTTTTAGAAATTTCTGCCTGTACAATTCCATTCAAATGGGGTCATTCTGCAGGATTACTGCCACCTGGCACTATCCATCATTTAGCACTGTTGCAATCATCAGCTAATGAGTTACACCTGCCTCTTAAACAGTGGCCCCCTGCACTAACTTTCACAGGCAAAGCATTGTTTCCTCGAAAGTGAACAGCAGAGTACTACTTAGAAATTATGTATTTTGTATATGATTACTGAAACATGAAACAATGCACTACATTCCTCTTTCAGTCTGCTTTGATTATATATAACAGAAACATCAGTAGAGCTGTTAAATCCTTTAAGTTTGCAAGTAGCCAAACAAATGTAAGCAGCAGCCAAGAATTTGCTTCTGTCAATGTAAGGCTCCACCCCTGTGTATGGTGGATTTAAGCGAAGTTCTAGATGTGTGAATGTGTGGGGGAGGGCATATACAACTTTCAATGATGTAACTAGATAGCAAAGATAAGTCTTAAAGGCTTTTGACTAGTAGAATGAGTGTAAGTGGTTGAAAGGAGAAAGGAAATTACCCTTCTTTATACTTAGCATTTTCAAGGGGGTGAGGCTACAGGTGTTTCCTGAACTCAAAGTCTGCTTATAGTTTTAAATGGCAACATAGGGTGTTCCAAAGGATGCTGCTTACACACAAAGAGCCCTATTCCATGTCTCTCTTATCTGATCAATTGGAAGAAAAGCGGGTTCTGGTCTGCAGAACTTAACGCACCTGGATGGCCGGTGTGGGTAATACTTTGCAGCGGTCTCAAGTTGTGTGAACTTGAAGTGTTCTGTGAGCTAAGCATAAGATCTGGTGGTGTGTAACGATGCTTTCATTTCAGGGCAAGTAAGAATTGTCCAGTGTTTTTATAGTGTTTTTGTGTGCATGCAGCTTCAGGACACCAAACAGATCACTGTGCTGCAAAGAGAGGTAGCAATAAGCATTTCTGAGCAAGGTCACAAGGGAGAATAAAGAGGACAGTATTATCGAACTGTAAGCTCAGTTAATGTATTTTCTATACAGGGTTAAAGCTTCAAAGGAAGTCATCCAATAGACTGTTGGGTTCTAGGTTATCGAAGAGTTGGATAGCTAACATGGCTTCCACTGCCTTTGCTATGCAAGAAGGCCAAACGAACGAGTTACTTACCTTCGGTAATGACTTTTCTGGTGGATACATTAGCTACCTGTGGATTCCTCACCTAATGAATACTCCCATGGCGCCAGCATTCGACGGAAATCTTCTTCCTAGTCTCTGCACGTCGACGAGGACGTCACTCTAGCCCACGCGACGCCGTCATACAGGCAATAAGAGGTCCTCGACGACGTGCCGACGTCAGTACCAACATTTTTTACGTGCATGAGAACAACAACCCAATGCAATGAAAGAGCAAGGCAACATCCCATAACCTTGTAAAATACACAATATTGCAATGAATAGCTGTAAATTTAATATAACTCTCTCTTTTTTTTTTTTTTTAAACGAACAAATATATGCAAATCATGTATATACACAAAGATATATACATATATATATATACAGATAAATATACACAAGTATCCATATATACAACATCTATTGCAACCTTGAAGACCAAGAGGAGCGCACTCAAGGATTACTTGGTAAGACCAGAAAGGCAATGGGGAGGCGGGTGGGACCGTGAGGAATCCACAGGTAGCTAATGTATCCACCAGAAAAGTCGTTACCAAAGGTAAGTAACTCGTTCTTCTGATGGATACAACTACCTGTGGATTCCTCACCTAATGAATAGAGTCCCAAAGCAGTACCACGCCCGGTGGCGGGTGCCTAAATGGTCAAACCAAGACATCCTGCAGCACTGACCGTGCAAAATGGCCGTCCCTTCTGACCTCAGAGTCCAAACAGTAATGTTTCGCAAAAGTGTGAAGGGACGACCAAGTTGCGGCCTTGCAGATGTTGACCACAGGAACACCTCTGGCCAAGGCCGAAGTGGCCGACTTAGCTCTGGTGGAATGAGCTCTAATGCCCTCAGGAGGATCCTTCTTTGCCAAAGAGTAACAGATTTTAATGCAAAGAACAACCCACCTGGAGAGTGTTCTCTTGTGGACTGCCTTTCCTCTCCTCTTGCCCACGTACCCGATGAACAGCTGATCCTCCAGCCTGAAATCCTTTGTTCTATCAATAAAGAAGCTCAACGCCCTCTTTGGGTCCAGACGGTGCAGTCTTTCTTCCTCTTTAGAAGGATGAGGCGGAGGATAGAACGTGGACAAAGTAATTGTCTGAGCCAAATGGAACGGTGAAACAACCTTCGGGAGGAAAGCAGCCTTGGTCCTCAACACCACCTTATCCCCATAAAAAGTTGTATAAGGGGGCTTTACCGATAAGGCCTGCAACTCACTCACTCTCCTTGCAGATGTTATAGCCACCAGGAAAACTGTTTTTATAACCAAATACCTTAAGGGGCAAGAATGCATAGGCTCAAAAGGGGACCCCATAAGGAAAGTCAGGACCAAGGACAAATCCCATTGTGGCATAACGAATGGTTTTGGAGGATATTTATTTAGAAGACCTTTCAAGAATCTGATAACAATAGGGGATTTAAATAGCGATGGTTGGTCTGGAAGACAAATGAAGGCTGACAAGGCCGACAAATAACCCTTAATGGTAGCCACTGCACAACCTTTCTGCGCTAGAGACAGAGCAAAAGACAAAATGTCCGATAGATGAGCACGTAAGGGATCAATCTGCCTCTCTCCACACCACGCAACAAATTTAGACCACCTATTAGCGTAGATAGATTTAGTGGAGTGTCGCCTGGCCGCTAATATAACATCCACTACATCAGGCGGGAGAGAGAAGGAACTCAGGTTGCCCCGTTCAATCTCCAGGCATGTAGGTGCAGACTCTGGAGGTTGGGGTGTAAAACCTGCCCCTGCGACTGCGAGAGGAGGTCTGCCCTGAAAGGGAGACGGAGCGGAGGGCACATTGAGAGTTGGAGAAGGTCGGAGTACCACACCCTCCTTGGCCAATCCGGAGCTATTAAGATGACTAGCGCCCGGTCTTGGCGAATCTTCCTCAATACTAGAGGAATCAAGGGTATAGGAGGAAACGCGTAAAGCAACTGGCCGCACCAGGTTATTTGAAACGCGTCCCCCAACGCTCCCTGATACTGGAGGCTGCAGAATAACGGACAATGCGCGTTCTCCAGAGTGGCAAACAGATCTACCCGAGGAAACCCCCACCTTTGGAAGATCAAACGGGCTTGATCTGGATGGAGACGCCACTCGTGGTCTGCCGAGAATTGGCGACTGAGACCGTCCGCACATACATTCAAGACCCCGGCCAGAAGATTTGCTACCAAGCAAATCTGATGCTCCTTTGCCCAGGACCATAGTCGAAGAGCTTCTCTGCAGAGATGGTACGACCCTTCTCCTCCCTGTTTGTTTATGTACCACATCGTGGTAGTATTGTCTGTCAGGACCTGTACCGACTGACCACAAAGGGAAGGGAGGAAGGCCTTGAGAGCCAGACGTACAGCCCGTAACTTCAACAGATTGATATGAAACATCTGTTCCTCTGGAGACCAAAGGCCTATGATCTCCAGATCCCCCAGATGAGCTCCCCACCCTAGAGTGGAAGCATCCGTTATGACCGTGGCCACTGGTGCGACTGCGCGAACTGCTTTCCTTGTGAAAGATTGTTGCTCGCAATCCACCACTTCAAGTCCACAGCAGCATCTCTGGAGATCTTGACAGCACCTTCTAGATCTCCTTTGTGTTGAGACCACTGCCTTCGGAGGCACCACTGAAGAGCCCTCATGTGCCAGCGAGCATGCGTGACCAACAGAATGCAGGAGGCAAACAGACCGAGCAGACGAAGGACCTTGAGGACTGGAACTACCGCTCCACTTCGAAACATTGGAACCAATTCCTGAATATCTTGAATCCGCTGAGGCGGAGGAAAGGCTCGACTCAATGTTGTATCCAGTACTGCCCCTATGAACAGGAGGCGCTGAGAGGGCTCCAGGTGAGATTTGGGCTCGTTCACCGAAAAGCCCAGGTCGAACAACAACTGAGTCGTTGACTGCAGATGATGCAACACAAGCTCCGGAGACTTGGCTTTGATCAACCAGTCGTCCAAGTAAGGGAATACTGCTATCCCCTTCCTTCTGAGCTCTGCCGCAACCACCGACATCACCTTCGTGAAGACTCGAGGTGCTGAAGTAAGACCAAACGGAAGGACCGCAAACAGATAGTGCTGCGATCCTACCACAAACCGGAGATACTTCCTGTGTGACTTGAGTATCGGGATATGAAAGTAAGCATCCTGCAAGTCGACAGACACCATCCAATCTTCCTTGTTCAACGCCAAAAGCACCTGAGCTAGGGTCAGCATCTTGAACTTTTCCTGTTTGAGGAACCAATTCAAGATCCTCAGATCCAGGATTGGTCTCAACCGACCATCCTTCTTGGGAATCAGGAAATACCTTGAGTAACAACCTCGACCCCTTTCCTGCTCTGGGACCAACTCCACCGCACCCTCTGAAAGGAGGACTTGTACCTCCTGTTCTAGCAACAAGAGGTGTTCTTCTGAACATTAAGATGGGCGAGGCGGGATGGGGGGCGGAAACTCCCGAAAGGGAAGGGTGTAGCCTTTTCCCACAATACTGAGAACCCAAGTGTCCGTTGTAATAGTCTTCCACTTGCGGAGAAAATGCCGTAATCTTCCCCCTAGAGGAGAGGAGTGAGTGGGAAATGGTGGAAGCCTAAGGCTGCTTTCCCTGCTGCACCCCTCCAGAGGACGAGGAAGAGGCAGAGTGCTGCTGAGAGGCTCCTCTGGTGCGGGCCCTACCTCTCCCTCTAAAAGATCTATAGGGATGGGAAGAGGCAGGTTGCTGGAATCTACCCCGAAAGGAAGAGGAGGAAGAGCCACGCCCAAATCCACGAAACCTCCTGAAAAATCTGGAAGAGGCAGAGGAAGAAGGAGCTTGGAGCCCTAACGATTTGGCTGTGGCCCTGCTCTCCTTAAATCGCTCCAAGCCCGAATCTGCCTTGGCCCCAAACAGTTTGTCCCCATCAAACGGGAGGTCCAATAGGGTTGACTGCACATCCGCAGAAAACCCCGAATTACGGAGCCAGGCCTGTCTCCTTGCCACCACAGCCGTGCCCATTGCCCTAGCCACTGAGTCGGTCGTGTCCAGCCCAGACTGAATAATCTGGGTCGCAGCAGCCTGGGCGTCCGAAACAACATCCAAAAGACCCTGGGGAAGCTCCGTAAATGATGACGAAATGTCATCCATAAGAGCATGGATGTATCTCCCCAGAACGCAAGTTGCGTTGGTGGCCTTCAACGCCAGACTGCAGGATGAAAAAAAAATCTTGGACTGCGCATCCAGCTTTTTCGAGTCCCTGTCTCCAGGCACCGTCGGGAAAGATCCAGGCGCTGATTTTGATGAACAGGAGGCTTGCTCCACCAAGCTCTCCGGTGTAGGGTGTCTAGAAAGAAAGCCAGGGTCAGATGGCGCAGCTCGATACCTCCTGGCCACAGCCCTATGAACCGCTGAGGAAGATACTGGCCTCTTCCACACCTCTAGCACCGGATCAAGCAAAGCCTCATTAAACGGCAAGAGAGGCTCCGCTGCAGCAGAGGCCGGATGTAGCACCTCCGTTAGAAGATTCTGCTTCGCCTCTGCCACCGGCAAAGGCAGTTCCAGAAAGTTAGCTGCCTTCCGTACTACAGCGTGAAAGGAAGCCGCCTCCTCAGTATATTCCCCTGGAGACGAAAGATCCCACTCAGGGGAAGTGTCCAGCCCACTGGCTGTATCCAGACCATGCAGTCCATCACCAGAGTCCTCCAGTTCTCCTTCCTCCAGGACTCGTTGGTACTCCTGCTCTTCCAATAGACGAAGAGCCCGTCTCCTCGAATGTAGCCTCTGCTCGATACGCGGAGTCGACATGGCCTCCGCCGAAGTCGAAGATCGGCGCCGATCCCCAGAAGCAACCGACGCCGCGTCCGGCGCCACAGGCAACTTCGGCGCCGATGAAAGAGCAGGACGAAGAGAACTTGGAGCAGATGGACCCACCGGAGTCACAGGACGAAATCCCGACGTCGACAGGATGGAAATCTCCGGGGCCAATCCCTCTGAAGCCACCGGAGCGGCCACCAGCGCCGACACCGGCGCCGAGCCCACGTTCCCAAAAGGGAGAAAGGGCATAAAGGGTGCCGGCCGTAGAGGCGCAGGATCACCCAATGAAAAGGCCAAAGGACCAGCCGGAGCACCCCCTGGAGCCATCTGTTGGAAGATTGTATACATTGCATTTAGGAATGCAGTACTATCGGCTCCAGGGGTGGGAAAAGCCGGATACTGGGGTGCCTGTATCGAAGGCGACCCTGACGCCGGCCTCGACGTCTGCAATGCCGGAGACAACACAAGAGGCTGCATCACCTCAATCACCGACGCCTGCCCAGGTGAAGTCGGTGACGCCGGAGAGGGCAACGGCGTCGACGGATGCGGCGTGACCGTGGGACTGACCTCCCAAGTCCTCCGGCGCCGATCCGAAGGCGACCTGGAACGAGTCTCCTTGCTTGAATGGCGCCGTGAATCTCTACGGCGCCGGGAGTCTCGATGACGCTGATGCCTTGGCAAAGAAGACTTCTTGTGATGCTTTTCTTTCTTCGACTTCGCCATAAACAACTTAGCCTCACGTTCCTTGAGGGCCTTCGGATTCATGTGCTGGCATGAATCGCAAGTTGAGACGTCGTGGTCGGAGCTCAAACACCAAAGGCAGTCGGAGTGAGGATCTGTAACTGACATCTTGCCCCCACACTCTCGACAAGGCTTGAAACCCGACTTTCTCTGCGACATTATTACTGCAGAGAAGGACTACGCAGCAAAAAATACACTGTAACCACGAAAGTAACAGTTGCTCCCTCGAAGATAACCGTTTCGAATGCACAGAAAAAAGGGAACTGACGTCGGCACGTCGTCGAGGACCTCTTATTGCCTGTATGACGTCAGACGGCGTCGCGTGGGCTAGAGTGACGTCCTCGTCGACGTGCATAGACTAGGAAGAAGATTTCCGTCTAATGCTGGCGCCATGGGAGTATTCATTAGGTGAGGAATCCACAGGTAGTTGTATCCATCAGAAATTGCTCTGCAGTCTGCTGAGAGGTCCGATCCTTCAGTTAATTCTTTGAGAGACAGAGTGATAGCAGCTTTTAGAGCTCAGTGGATATCTAAGGATGTGTATGAGGCACTGAGTAGGTTTGTAAGATGTCTGTGAGCGAAGGAAACCCTAGCTTACTGGTTTTCTGTGTGTGTGGTTTTTTTTTAAAGTAGGATTTCTTCTAGGGATGTTGGTATTTTTCTCAAGCCCACCTCTGCCAAAGGGCTAAACCCTGAAAGGGATGACTGGCATAGGTACAGTTGAGGGTAAAAGTCATTGGTGACAGTGGTAGCCTTTTTCATACTGTCAAAAAGAAATCATGCTGCAGAAAAGGTACATGAATCCATCAAAGATACATTTAGAAGAGGGAGTGGAAGAGGGCACTTAATTCTGGACCACCACATACTTGTAGATTTAACAGGCCTCTGGTGAAATCATTAGCCTCTGCAATGAAGGCCTGGAAAACTCCACCATAGTGAAAATTATTGTGTGCTCCCACAATGCCTTCTGTTGGAAGTAGAGTTTCATTCCATCATATTTTCAAACCCTTGCATGTGGATTGGGTAGAGAGATTTTATGTAAAGTAGTTCTTCACAAGACGTTGAGCTAGTGAGTGATGAACAGGGTCATCATGTTGTGAGCAGTAGTTTTTTTTTTTCCTGAACGGGACAAAGATTTCAACAGGGGCCATCAGATGGTGTTTTCATAAATAATAGAGTTCATGTTGTATGCCTGAATTATTTTTATTCTGCGATTACCGTGGGATGGGTTTAAATAAACTTAGATGAAGAATTGTCTGATCAGACAAAAGGCTTATAGTTTTCATTTGGAGTTCAGAAATCAAGAAGCAGAATATTAAGAATGGTCTCCCCAATTCAAGGGTTTACCAAATTAAAGAGTAAAGCCTTGTCAGTTCTTAATAACAGCTTGGTTTAACAACACAGACGGATCATACACTCCCATGTTAAGATTGCTCTGGGTTACACCTAGTATCCTTAGTGTGGTTTTCCCCTAACTTTTTGCCTTCACTCCTCTTGTTTTTGTTGACTTTGTTTTTGCTGCCCTTAGGACTCTGCACACTTTAACACTACTAAGCAGTGCTAAAGTGCTTGTGCTCTTACCCTAAAACATTGTAACATCGACTTACAGACAATTGGCTTATTTAATTTGCTTTTCAAGTCTTTAGTGAAGTAGCATGGCAATGTGCCCAGGGACCCCACTTAAGTAGTACTTTAAACATGTCTCAGGCTTGCCATTGCAGAGCCTGTGTGAATGCAGTTTAAAGTGCCATTTTGACCTGGCAAAGCGAACCTTATACCAGGCCAAAAACATCCTTTTGAATACATACAAGTCACCCCTAGGTTAGGCCCTGGACAGCCCAGAGGGCAGAGCTGCCATGTATTTAAAAGGCAGGACATGTACCTTTAAGTTTTACATGTCCTGGTTGTGAAAACCACAAATTCATTGTTTATTAGCGCAAGGTCTATTACTCTCATAGGATAACATTAGAGTTGCCTTATTACATTTTATGTGTAATTTCCCGAAGGGAAGAGATAAGAAGTTCATGGTTGGTGTCGCAGGAATCACAATTTACAATTCTAACTTATGGTGAAGGCTGCTTATAAAGTGCAGTATTGGAAATGCCAATTTTAGAAAGTTGGCATTTTCTTGCCTTAGCCATTTGGTGCATGTAGCCTGTCTCTGGGACACATGACTGGGTGCCGCTGATAGATGTGCTTTGTTCCTCCTAGACCGAATGATGTGTCTGGATGGGCCATCACTGGCTGGATAGGTGGGAGAAGCTGGGCCTTGCCCCACTCACACTTAAAAAGGCTATGCCCAGTCTCCACACAAAGGGCAGCATCCCCCCTATCGTTAGTCTAGAGCCAAGATAGCTGTGCACTTCAAAGGCATTCATCTAGAAGCTTCTACCCACTTCAAAGGCACAAGTGTATATAAATACTAAACCCCAGACACCAAACTCTTCAGTACTCATTTGGGCCTGTGAATGCCCTGCCCGGAAGGAGGAGCTGTACTGCTACAAGACCAACACTTTTCTGGTCTGCGGCTGTAAAGGAACTTCTGTCCTGCTGTGCTGGCCTGTTGCCCATTTGCTTGAGGAAGAAGAACTGGTCCTGCAACTTCATCTTGAGCCCAGGACCCCAGAGTGACTCCAAAGGCTAGGGTGCTGGCCTCCTGATCTGAGCCTCAGGGACATAGAAGGCTCCCCAACCAGCTCCTGGACCCAGCAGCAGAGAATTTCTGACCCTCAAGTGGTGTCTCTCAGGTCCTGGACCACTACTGTGGGCCTCAGCCTCTTAAATCAAGCTTTTAAGATCTTTGTGAATGGGCCTGTTTGCACTGAGACTGCGCCACTCACAAAGAAAACCAGTGTGAGCCACCGCCTGTCTCTTTGCCCAGCAGCATTGACTGCCAACCCGAAGCACTAGCCTGGCTGTCGGTGCCACCTGGCCTGCTCTTGGCACCACACTGACAGCCTCCTGTGATGCTCTCCTTGCTTCACGTGGCATCTTCAATACGAATGAGAAGCTTGGCACAAACCATAAGGTAAACTTTCAGCAGGACTAAACTGGGACTGTATCTGACCTGCACCCCATTGCAGTTGGCCTGAACTTTTGAATTTGACTTGGTCCAGCTTGGCCAGATAGCCACCGTTGGCACTTTGTGCTTTTGGGTGCTATTTTACACTTTATTTTTTATAAGTTCATAACTCCAGTTCTACTGATTGGAATTGTTGTTTTAGTTTTGTTCTATTTATTTCATTTTGCTCTATTTTTCTAACTTGGTGTGGGATCTTTTTGTGTTGTGTTTTCATCGTTTTACTTTTTGAAGCGTTGCACAAATACTTTGCACATTGACTCCAAGTTAAGCCTCAGTGCCAAGCTACTACGGGGATGAATACTGGTTAATTTGGGGTTGCTTGTGCCTTACCCTGACAAGGATTGTGGCTGCTGCTTGACCAGGGCTCATATCCCAGTCAAACAACCCATTTTCTCACTTCAAGCTTCAGTGAGTGGTAAATTAAGGCACAAACACATAAGAGTTGGTTTGGTGGTAATACATTTTGTTGACATGTTCTGCAAAGATCTGTCCTTTGTTAGTCTGTTGAAATTTGTTTGGAGAAAATCTGGAAGATTTGGCTCTCACTTTGCCAGTAAACCAGATCTCACTGATGGCCAATAGATTGGGGAGTCTTCTATGATGAGGTTGTGAGTGACAGGAATGTTGTCAACAGAAAGAATTCTTTTCACAGGGCTCCTCCCACAAAAAAAAGTTATTGGGACTTAGGAGGGCATCTTTCCTCAAATATCCTTTTGGATGTTACAGCAATGGAGGACAGGCTAAATCCAGATGATCGAAGTATGCAAGAGGGCCAAAGTAGCATTGAGATTTTGATTGTGTAGGTTGGAAAAATAAAAACACAGATCAACTGAGGTGGTTTAAACACAAAGGGATATTGAAGGTTGGTTATTGTAAATGTAATAGAATGGTAGAGGGCCTGCTGGCACGCTCTAGAGCATCAATCAAACAGGATTTGTAAAGCGTGACTAATCACCCTCGAGGGTATCCAGGTGCTTTCAAGTCTCAGCAGCTCATTCGGATAGCCAGGTCTTGAGGGCTCTATGAACTTCCTGATGAAAGGTGATGGTCTGGAGATGAGTGGGGAGGCTGTTCTAGGTTTTTGCTGCTATGTGGATTTGTTGTTGTTACTGCTTCGGTGGACGTGTGGAGTGTGGGCAAGCGATAGAGAGGCGAGCGTAGTCTTCTTGAGGGGTGGTGGAAATACAGGCAGTGGCTAATGTAGGCGGGTCCTTGGTGGTGTAGAGCTTTGTGTGTGTGGGTCAGCAGCTACTTATCCACCTCTTCTGCATGGGAAGCCAGTGGAGTTGCCTTACATGTAGTGTGATGTGGGATAGTCGGGGAAGATCGAGGATGATTCTGGCTGCAGCATTCTCTATGGTCTGAAGTCTTTGTAGGAGTTGCAAGGCGATTCCTATGTAGAGGGTGTTGCAGTACTCTAGTTGACTGGTGATAAGGGCATGTGTTACGGTGTGTCTCGTACGCAGGGGTAACCACTTGAAGAGCTTATGTAGCAGGCGGAGGAGACTGTGTCAATCTGTGGTTCCATGGTGAGCCTCTTATCGATGAGGATTCTGAGGTTTCCAACATGTTCGGAGGGAGTGGGAGCGGGTCCTAATTCTGAAGGCGAACAGGAGTTGTTCCATGCATTGCTGCTCTTGCCGAAGATCAGAACTTTAGTCTTCACAAAGAGGAGGGAGAAGTCAAATCAAGCACTCGCATATCAATAATCGACCAAAATTAAAAAGAAGAACAAGAGGGGCCTAATACCCTGTAGAAAGTCAAAACACTCAAACATATACATTTTCAGTCAAAAGAGATGAATATCATGGAGCAGGTGTGGAAAGAACGTTCATTATTTATGTATTGCTTGCACTTAAAATATGGACATGGACACAGCCAACACGTTTCGTCCCAAACTTAGGGACTTCTTCAGGGTTGTTAAAAACACAATGGCACAACTTAAGCCACATACAATACAAGGACAAGAACAAGCAGCAACTTATAAACTTGTGCACAAAAATGCAACATACATAATTTAAAAACACAAACCTAACACTATATAAAATATATATCCAGTGACATCAGATACTAATTTGAGAAAAACCCAAACTAAATAGCACTTTAGTGCACACCAAATATCCACCATAGTATCCCATACGACATGTTGTATATGTGTTCATGCCAACACTTCATTAAGAAACAATCTGTGATATTCAGATGGCCCAATCAATATAAACTTATTTAGAAAAACTAATTTTAGAATAGATTTATTTTTCATATATTTGTCTTAAAACACACATACATCACAAACAGGATTTCCCTCTATAGAAAAGAAATGGATATACCTGTACTCAAAGTGCAGACATCCACCAGTCAAAATCTGTACCAGAGTACACTAGTACTGCTTACCCCATGATAAAGGGGTAGGGAATTCCTACTAGTATTCCTTTCTCGTATTTCTTTAGATATGGCTTCAGTCTAGTCTGTGTTTAGCTGCAGGCAGTTTTCTTTCATCCAGTCAGTGACACCTGTCATGCATCTGTGAAAGTTGGGTTTCTTTGGTGGTAGGGTCGACCATGAGCAAAAGGATGTGTTGGGTGTCATCTTTGTAGGAGAATATGTTGAGGCTGTGGAACCTGAAGATGTTGGCTAGGTGGGGTCATATATGCGTTAAAAAGCGTGGGGCTGAGGGATGATCCTTGGGGGGGACCCTGCAGGTGAAGTCTCTTGGTTTGGAGGTGAAAGGAGGTAGGTGAATCCTCTGGGTTCTTCTGGTGAGGAAGGGGGTGATCAATCTGAGTGCATCCCCTTGGATGCTGTCTGGGAGGAGTCTTTTGATCAGTGTGTGATGGGATACAGCACTGAAGGATGGAGGGAGGTCAAGGAGGTTCAGGGCCACGGTTTCTCCTTGGTCCAGGAGGGTACGGATGTAGTCTGTGGCTGCAAGCCAGACTGGGAGGCGTAGAGTAGCGGGTTCTTCTCCAGGTAAGTCATGAGTTGCTTGTTGATGATTTTGTTCCAGTACCTTAGATAGGAAAGGGAGCAGGGAGATTGGCTGGTAGGTTGTGAGTACACTGGGGTCTGCAGTAGATTTTTTAGGTAGTGGTTTGACTTTAACGTGCTTCCAAGCATCTTGGAAGGTTGCGGTGGGATGGCGGTGTTGAGCAAAGTCATGAGTACCTGGACAATCCTTTGTTTTCCGAGAATGAAGATGTGGTGTGGGCAGGGGTTTGTTGGGGGCTCCTGAGTGGATGGATTTCATAGTCAAGTTGGTGTCCTCGGTGGAGAGAAAGTTCCAGGTGGTTAGTCTGTGGTTGGTGTTGGTTGTGATGGTGGCAACTCTGTCCATCAAGTCCGTAGGTGTAGGTTGGGGTTATAAGTTCTGTATATGGTTGCAATCTTGCTGTGAGAGAAATCAGCAAGAGCATAACTTAGCTCCCACATCTATTAAGTAAGGCTTGGGAATGCCACTGAAGGATTATATATGACCTTTGACGGCTAATGCGCTGAAGTCACAGAATAAATCCATAGTTTTACAAGCCAGAGAGATGAGCAACAAGGATGCATTCAAATGCACTGAGAAATCTATGCAAACTTTGTTGGCAAACAACAAAGGCTACTCACTGTAAAACAACTAGATTCAACAATGCAGGTTGACCCAAGAAACCTTCATCACGAGAGGTCTGAAGGGACAAATGCATTCAGCTTGGGCACCAGTTCACAATCATTCACAATTGTCATGACTGGCAAACGGCTACATTTGGCCATTAAGTTACTAAAGAAAAATTATTCTTAGAAAATAGGGGTAATTACTCTAGTATTTAATAATGGTATGAGTGAAAAGTAATGAAAATGTCACTTACCCAGTGTACATCTGTTCGTGGCATCAGTCGCAGTAGATTCGCATGTTCTGCAATAGCTCGCCATCTGGTGTTGGGCCGGAGTGTTACAAGTTGTTTTTCTTCGAAGAAGTCTTTCGAGTCACGGGACCGAGTGACTCCTCCTTTTGTCTCCATTGCGCATGGGCGTCGACTCCATCCTCGATTGTTTTTCCCCGCAGAGGGTGAGGTAGGAGTTGAATTGTAGTAATAGTGCCCATGCAATGGAGTGACTAAGTATGCACTTATTTAAGGTTGAGATGATACATATATAAATAATTGAAGGTAACTTCCAAACTGCTACAGGCTCCCGGGGAGGCGGGTGGGCACATGCGAATCTACTGCGACTGATGCCACGAACAGATGTACACTGGGTAAGTGACATTTTCAGTTCGATGGCATCTGTCGCTGTAGATACGCATGTTCTGCAATAGACTAGTAAGCAGTTATTTCCTCAAAAGCGGTGGATCAGCCTGTAGGAGTGGAAGTAGTCTGAAATAATGTCCTTAATACAGCTTGACCTACTGTGGCTTGTTGTGCGGATAACACGTCTACACAGTAGTGCTTGGTGAATGTGTGAGGCGTAGACCATGTGGCTGCCTTACATATTTCTTGCATTGGGATGTTTCCTAGAAAGGCCATGGTAGCACCTTTTTTTCTGGTTGAGTGTGCCCTTGGTGTAATGGGCAGCTGTCGTTTAGCTTTAAGGTAGCAGATTTGGATGCATTTAACTATCCATCTGGCTATACCTTGTTTTGAAATTGGGTTTCCTGCATGAGGTTTTTGAAATGCAATAAAGAGTTGTTTAGTCTTTCTGATGTTCTTTGTTCTGTCAATGTAATACATTAATGCTCTTTTGACATCTAATGTATGTAGTGCCCTTTCAGCTACGGTATCTGGCTGTGGAAAGAACACCGGAAGTTCCACTGTTTGATTTAGATGGAACGGTGAAATAACCTTTGGCAAAAATTTAGGATTGGTCCTTAGGACGACTTTATTTTTGTGTAGTTGTATAAAAGGTTCCTGTATAGTAAACGCTTGAATCTCGCTTACTCTTCTCAGGGAAGTAATGGCGATGAGAAATGCCACCTTCCAGGTTAGGAACTGTATGTCGCAGGAGTGCATGGGTTCAAAAGGTGGACCCATAAGTCTAGTTAGGACAACATTTAGGTTCCATGAAGGAACAGGTAGTGTTCTTGGTGGTATAATTCTCCTAAGGCCCTCCATGAATGCTTTAATGACTGGTATTTTATATAGGGAAGTTGAATAGGTAGTCTGCAGGTATGCAGATATTGCTGCAAGGTGAATCTTAATGGAAGAGAAAGCTAGGTTAGATTTTTGTAAGTGAAGCAAGTAACCCACTACATGTTCTGGAGTTGTGTGTAATGGTTGTATTTGATTAATATGGCAGTAGCAAACAAACCTCTTCCATTTACTGGCATAGCAGTGCCTGGTGGATGGCCTTCTTGCTTGTTTTATGACTTCCATACATTCTTGGGTAAGTTGTAAGTGCCCGAATTCTAGGATTTCAGGAGCCAGATTGCTAGATTCAGCGATGCTGGATCTGGGTGTCTGATCTTTTGGTTGTGCTGTGTCAACAGATCTGGCCTGTTGGGCAATTTGATGCAGGGTACCACTGATAGGTCTAGCAGCGTTGTGTACCAGGGTTGCCTTGCCCAAGTTGGTGCTATCAATATGAGTTTGAGTTTGCTTTGACTGAGTTTGTTTACCAGGTAAGGAAGGAGAGGGAGAGGAGGAAAAGCGTAAGCAAATATCCCTGACCAGTTCATCCATAGGGCATTGCCTTGGGATTGTTTGTGTGGGTATCTGGATGCGAAGTTTTGGCATTTTGCGTTCTCCCTTGTCGCAAACAAGTCTATCTGAGGTGTTCCCCAGAGTTTGAAATAAGTGTTCAGTATTTGGGGGTGAATTTCCCATTCGTGGACCTGTTGGTGATCTCGAGAGAGATTGTCTGCGAGTTGATTTTGTATCCCTGGTATAAACTGTGCAATTAGGCGAATTTGGTTGTGAATTGCCCAATGCCAAATTTTTTGTGCTAACATGCTTAACTGCGTGGAGTGCGTCCCTCCCTGCTTGTTTAGATAATACATTGTTGTCATGTTGTCTGTTTTGACGAGAATGTATTTGTGAACTATTATTGGTTGGAAAGCTTTTAGTGCTTGAAAAACTGCAAGAAGTTCTAGGTGATTGATATGCAGTTTTGTTTGATGTACGTTCCATTGTCCTTGTATGCTGTGTTGATCGAGGTGTGCTCCCCACCCTGTCATGGAAGCATCTGTTGTTATTACGTATTGTGGCACTGGGTCTTGAAAAGGCCGCCCCTTGTTTAAATTTATGTTGTTCCACCACAGAAGCGAGAGGTAAGTTTGGCGGTCTATTAACACCAGATCTAGAAGGTGACCCTGTGCTTGAGACCACTGTGATGCTAGGCATTGTTGTAAGGGCCTCATGTGCAGTCTTGCGTTTGGGACAATGGCTATGCATGATGACATCATGCCTAGGAGTTGTAATACCATCTTTGCTTGTATCTTTTGTGTTGGATACATGCGTTGTATGATGGTGTTGAAATTTTGAATTCTTTGTGGACTTGGAGTGGCTACTCCCTTTGATGTGTCTATTATGGCTCCCAGGTATTGTTGTACCTTGCGTGGCCGAATCTTGGATTTTGTGAAATTGACGGTGAACCCTAGTTTGAAGAGGGTTTGTATGATATGATTTGTGTGATTTGAGCACTCTATTAACGAATGGGCCTTGATTAGCCAGTCGTCTAGATATGGGAACACATGTATTTGCTGCCTTCTGATGTGTGCAGCGACTACCGCTAGACATTTGGTAAAGACTCTTGGTGCGGTTGTTAATCCGAAAGGCAGTACCTTGAATTGGTAATGTATTCCTTTGAATACAAACCTTAGGTATTTCCTGTGCGATGGGTGAATTGGTATATGGAAATAAGCATCCTTGAGGTCTAAAGTTGCCATGTAGTCGTGCAGCTTTAGCAATGGCAATACTTCTTGTAGTGTGACCATGTGGAAGTGGTCTGATTTGATGAAAGTGTTGACTACTCTGAGGTCTAGGATTGGTCTCAGTGTTTTGTCCTTCTTTGGTATCAGAAAGTACAGTGAGTAAACTCCTGTGTTTATTTGTGTGTTTGGCACTAATTCGATTGCATTCTTTTGCAATAGTGCCTGCACTTCTATCTCTAGGAGATTGGAATGGTGTGTTGTTAAATTTTGTGCTTTTGGTGGTATGTTTGGAGGGAACTGTAGAAATTCTATGCAGTAACCATGTTGGATAATTGCTAGAACCCAAGTGTCTGTAGTGATTTTCTCCCATGCTCTGTAATAATGACCTATTCGTCCCCCCACTGGTGTTGTGTGGAGGGGGTGAGTGACATGTGAGTCACTGTTTAGTAGTAGGGGTTTTGGGGCTTTGGAATCTTCCTCTATTTCTAGGGAATTGCCCTCCTCTATATTGTCCCCGAAAACCTCCTCTATACTGTCCTTGGTAACTGGACGGTGTGGCTTGTGAGGTGCTGGCTTGTGTGCTTTGACCCCGAAACCCCCCTCGAAAGGGCGGTTTACGGAATGAGCTGTAATTCCCTCTGCTCTGCGGGGAGTAGAGTGCGCCCATGGCTTTGGCAGTGTCCGTATCTTTTTTGAGTTTCTCAATCGCTGTGTCCACTTCTGGACCGAACAGTTCTTTTTCATTAAAAGGCATATTGAGAACTGCTTGTTGAATCTCTGGTTTAAATCCAGACGTTCGGAGCCATGCATGCCTTCTGATAGTTACAGATGTATTAATTGTCCGTGCAGCTGTATCTGCAGCGTCCATGGAGGAGCGGATCTGGTTGTTGGAGATGGCCTGTCCCTCCTCAACCACTTGTTTTGCCCTATTTTGGAAGTCTTTGGGCAGATGTTCAATGAGATGTTGCATCTCGTCCCAGTGGGCTCTGTCATAGCGCGCAAGTAGTGCCTGGGAGTTCGCGATGCGCCACTGGTTTGCAGCTTGTGCTGCGACTCTTTTACCAGCTGCATCAAACTTGCGGCTTTCTTTATCTGGGGGTGGTGCATCTCCAGATGTGTGAGAGTTGGCCCTTTTCCTAGCTGCTCCTACAACAACAGAGTCTGGTGGCAGCTGTGTTGTGATGAAAGCCGGGTCTGTAGGAGGCGGCTTATACTTTTTTTCCACCCTTGGTGTGATTGCCCTACTTTTGACCGGGTCCTTAAATATGTCTTTTGCGTGCCGGAGCATACCAGGGAGCATAGGCAGGCTTTGGTAGGAGCTGTGGGTGGAGGAGAGTGTGTTGAACAGGAAATCATCCTCGACCTGTTCTGAGTGGAGGCTTACGTTGTGAAATTGTGCTGCTCTAGCCACCACCTGAGAGTACGCGGTGCTGTCTTCTGGTGGAGATGGTTTTGTAGGGTATGCCTCTGGGCTGTTATCTGACACTGGGGCGTCGTATAGGTCCCATGCGTCCTGGTCTTGGTCACCCTGGCTCATGGTGGTGTGAGCTGGGGAGTGTGATGGCGTTTGTGCTGGTGAAACGTTAATCACGGGCGGAGGAGAGGGTGGTGGTGTAACTCTTTTCACCACTTTTGGTTGTGGTGCTTGTTCCGTCTGGAACTCCAACCTTCTCTTTCTCCTAATGGGGGGAAGGGTGCTTATTTTTCCTGTCCCCTGCTGAATGAAGATACGCTTTTGCGTATGGTCCGCATCCGTTGCTTGTAGCTCTTCCTCAAACCTATGCTTCTGCATTTGGGAGGTTAGCGAGTGCTCTTCTGTATAAGAGCCTGAAGCTGGGTCGCTTGCAGTTTGTTTCGGCGTCGAAACTGTGTCTGCGTGTTTTTTCGGCTCCGAGGTGACTTTTTTCCTTTTCGGGGCCGAAACCTCTCGGCGTCGATCTGTTTCGGTGCCGCTGTCTCGGCGTCGAGCCGTGTCCACACCGGCATCTCGGTGTCGAGGCTTGTCTCCAGCACTTTCTCGGTCCCGAGAAGGCTGCGTGCCGGTGTCTCGACCGGAGTCGGACGATCTCGGCACTGTTTGGGCCTTTTTCGGTGCTGACGGTCGGTCACCGATTTTATGGGTTGAGCCATGGCCTGATGGCAGTGGCGTCCCCTGGGCCTTGTAAATGTTTCTTTGTGTGGTTTTCGACGTCTTACTCACGGTTTGTGTATCGTCGAATCCTTCGGAGTCTGAGTCTTGGATCGAGAAGGTACCTTCCTCTTCCTGTTCCTCGAACTCCCGTCGGGCTGTCGGTGCGGACGCCATTTGAAGTCTTCTGGCTCGACGGTCTCGGAGTGTTTTTCGGGACCGGAACGCACGACAGGCCTCGCAGGTGTCTTCGCTGTGCTCAGGTGACAGGCACAGGTTGCAGACCAAGTGTTGGTCTGTGTAGGGGTATTTATTGTGGCATTTGGGGCAGAAACGGAACGGGGTCCGTTCCATCGGCGTTCTTCAGCACGCGGTCGGGCCGACCAGGCCCCGACGGAGGATCGAAAAATTACCCCGAAGGGCACCGGAGCTCTTCGATCTTCGATGCGGTGTTGAATGTAGGTATGCCGATCCCGAACGCAACAATACCGACGAAAATCTTCCGAAATTAACTATTTTTTCTGTTCCGAAACTCGGAGCGACAGGAACACGTCCGAACCCGATGGCGGAAAAAAAACAATCGAGGATGGAGTCGACGCCCATGCGCAATGGAGACAAAAGGAGGAGTCACTCGGTCCCGTGACTCGAAAGACTTCTTCGAAGAAAAACAACTTGTAACACTCCGGCCCAACACCAGATGGCGAGCTATTGCAGAACATGCGTATCTACAGCGACAGATGCCATCGAACCTAAAGTTCGACCCAGCTTCAAAAATTCAAAATCTGTTCTCCATGCTCAAAATCTAGCGCATACGTAAAAATGTTCCTAAATATAAGTGCTCAATCTAGCCTGTCTATCAAGCCTAACAAATGTACAAAATAAAAATAAGTGAAGTACAAGTGTCAAGGATATCATGTAGATGTAGGAGTCAAGTAGGCTGGGGCCAGTGAACCGTACCCCTTATCCAGGTGCCCTGGATCCTTCCACAATGTCTTGCCTCAAACTGCCTCTCTTCCTGTCCCCTTTTTCTGCTGCTCGTCACCCACTACAGGTTTAGCATAGCACTCATGATATGGGCGCATGATGAACAACCAACAACTAAGTCATAAAAATGTTGTGCGTTTAAATACCGGAAAAATTGAGCCGAAAGGGGAGGAGTCCCTCGATCTTGTGACTCGAAAAGACTTCTTAGAAGAAAAACAACTTGTAACACTCCAAGCCCAACACTAGATGGCGGGATGTGCAAAGCATGTGTATCTGCAGCTACACATGCCATCAAACATATATATATATATATATATATATATATACACACACACACACACACACACACACACACACACACACACACACACACACACACACACACACACAGGGGGTAGCAGAAATGATGTGACAGTGTATATAATTACTGTGATGAGAGCCGAGAAGTGATTAAGTAACGTCTATCTCTATGAAATATTGATAAGTTAATAAAGAAATAAATATAAAAAAATAAGGGAAAGTAGAAGTACAAAAGCTTAGTTGGAATATTAACGTACACTCATGTTATGTTACTAAATAATATGGAATCAGAAGGGGTGGCTTAAACTGCAAGAGCAAAAAAGATTTTTAAAAACAGGTATAATGAATCACGTGACCCAGTGGACCTGTTGGATAGACAACTGTCCTTGCAAAAGCAAAGAGAAACCTGAGGTGGACTGACTGAAAAGCAAAGTCACAAATGGAGAGCACTGCTATGAGTGGTAGGATGGTAAGCATGTAAGAGCAAGGGATGCCGTGCATATTTAGCTAGGTCAGGCAAGGAGCAAGCATGTCAGCTTGTCACTACTTCAGTGCAACAACAAAGCTAGGCAGATAATGGACCAGTGGACTAAGTGATATAGGGTTAGCCAAATGTTCAGGTAAAACACTCCTCAGAAGGGCATGATCGCTCTTCTCTTGGTGAGAAGGAGAAAGCTGATTACTACTTTTTCACAAACCAGATGGGATTAGAAACTATGTAAACTAAAATGCTACCACTTTGACATGCAGACTGTGTAGTTTCATATCTTCAGCAAGCACAAAGAGGCACTGTCAGAACTCTCCTAACTGTGCAGTTGGAAAATGACAAAAATATTTTAGGAAATATTCGTCCACCATTCCTGCTCTACCAGTCCATTGTGGGTATGACATTACAGCTCTTATAAAATGTAAAAAGTGTACCTCCAAAATCAGAAAAAGGATGCTTCAAGCACCTTCAATTTTCATCCTACTCCTTTGTCTTTGCAGGTTTGCAATAAGGAATATCCCTCTATAGAGGACATTCAAATCAGTGCAATGTGACCTGATCCACTTTAAAGTACGCCAAGCACCAAAGAAAGCTGAACAAGCCTTGGGCTGTGGTGGAACGCATAGCTGTCCCATCTTTACCACAATGATGGGTGTCCGGCAAAGAATGAGCACCACCTGCCAACCTAGTACTACTGACTCAAGTTGGAAGTCAAGCCTTCATAAGTGCATCCTTGACAAGATGTAACATCCTACCAAGGAACACGAACTGGCATAAGTGAAAAACACATTTTCCAAGTCTCCTTTTTACTTTGGCCAAGATGTTAATGAATTACAGTTTTATCTCAATTTCGTAAATCTTTTTTGTTGACATTTTGCTAATTAAACCAGTTCTTTGTATCACATACCAAGCTCATACACCTCTATTAGGTGCAAGGACACAAGGATTAATGACAATTCTTACTTCAAACATTGTTAGGACTATCATTGCTTTTTAAGCCCATAGACTTACGAATTTCAGTAGCAGGCTTCTATTACACAGCATGTCATCTTTATTTTTCCCATATCTATTACTGTTCTGCATGGATTGGGAGGTGTTTATTGGTAACCACTGATTACTTACCAGGACTCAAAACCCTCTCAAATTGTATGGGGCAGTTCCTGCTTTCATATACAGTTATCTGCACCCATATACCAATCCTTAATTTCTTTCCATTGTTTAAGGGGAGTTTGTGGGGAGGTTTTGTGCCCCATAATCTAGTTATGTTCCTGCTTGTCTGCTATCAATTTCAGGTCACAAATTAGCTTTGCATATTTAGATGACGTCTTACCCCAAATCCCCAGAATCATTAACTATGCCTTGGGGTCATACTGACTCCTAAACCTCTTGGCAGAAATGTTGATACCCACGCTCCCTACCAAAAATCATTTTAACTTCAGACATTTCTAAACAATATGCATAAATGTCCCTTTAAAACCAAAACTTCTTAAGCAAGTGTCCAAGGTTGCTCAGACGAATTGTGCAATATGTACTCTTGTGTAGTAGTTTCTATGGAGGATTCTCAGTAGTATAAGCTGAAAGCCTCACTTAACTACCACCTCTTTTGGGTACCAAAGCGCCTAGGAACATTACTCATCATCAAGGATGACAGACAGATATACTTTCTCATCAACCAGTGACACAGTGGCACAATTGTGAAATAATCAGTGGTTTTCTCATAATATTAAGTTGATTCAAAAAGCCATATAGGTGAAAAATACTGTTCTTTTATTTTCAGGTGCTTACAAACAAAAAAACAATTAACGGCCAACATGTTTCGACATTAAGCCTTCAACTGGGTATATATATATATATATATATATATATATATATATATATATATATATATATATATATATATATATATATATATATATATATATATATATATATAATAATAATAATAATAATAATAATAATAATAATGTGGCTGTTTTGGGGGAGGAGTTCAGAAAAAAAGTCTGTCCTCTAATGGACAGAATTTTTCGACGTGTATTTCTGGGGCATGGGAGTCCAGAGCATGACTGAACTGCAAAAGCACTTGTTGCTGGCATCAGATATGCAATTTTCATATCTTCCAAATATTTTACATCATCTGTTCCCCACATACGTCCCAGTTATCAGATTTGAATAAGGTAAAATTTCTGGATTCCCAGCATTTTCCCCACCTCCACTAACAGATTATTGCCCCACAAGGGACCCTCTTGGGATAAAGACTTATTCAATCCTAATATTTTTGTGCGGTTTGCCAGGCTTGTACCAGTACATATCGAGAGTCTTGTTGCTACCTTCTTCCTACATATAGCAGATACGGGTCACCTAATTGCCACTTTATACCTATCAATTCTAATGGATGGTTTGTCTAGTGGAGAGATGGCAGAGTCAATTACTGCAACCAAGTGATTGAGTTAATATTTACGAATTCCTAGGAGAGCTATGCCCCCCCCCCCCCCCCATCTTAAGCCTCTCAAGTTAATTTATCCAGCGATATTCTTGCTGGTCCATTACTGCAGAAGATTAATCAATCTCACCTCTTCCCCCAACTTCCTGAATTCCTCAGAACCAGATATGGTATATTCTGGAGGATGTGCAGATATGGGGTTTTCTTACATAGGGCTGGACACCGTAGAAGCGAAAGTGACAATTTCTTCCAGTCTTGCATCTTCTTTGAAAGTATTCAGTACACTACAGGTTATCTTTAAAGGAATGATTCTTAAGTATTTAACACTCAATGGCTCAGGGATCCCCTCCATTATTGGGTAAAGTACTAATTTTTGCCAGTTGAATCGGAACTCAGAGTATCTACCAAAGATATTCACAAAGTACAGTAACCTGATTAAAGCCTGCTTTCGGTGCACTACATATAGCAGAATATCATCCACATATTATAACTGTATTTATATAGCGCTTAATCCCCCTGACTAGACTTTAAAGCACTTTTCGGTGAGTCGCACATTAGTCTGGAGCCTAAGGTAGATTAGTGGTGGATTAGTAGACGGAAAATAAAAAAGAAATATTGGGAGAGGTAGACACATGTGGGTGTTAGCTGGATGAATAGGATAGAAGGAAGAGCTTGGAAAGGGTTTGTTGGAGTCCCTAGTAGTACGAGAGGTTTGGGATTAATCACAGTGTGGAGGCAGGAAGATTGTTCCAAAGAGGTTTAGAATGAGTCAGAGTAGTGGTTTGGAGAGGGTTGTAAAAGGTTTTTTTTTCCCCCTCCCCAGTAGGTGGAAAAAATATAAATATATAGATACATACACACAAAGAGATATGACGTATGAGATTCCATCACTGTATGCGTCATTATGCCTCAGTTCCTGCAACACCGCATCCCCTCTCATTGAACAGGCCAGCACGAAATTTGAAAGTGATAGGGGACACCCATCGGGTACCTCTTAAGATGGTTCTGACAGTGCTCTATTAATCTTCACCCTTCCTAGAGGCCCTGATAAAGGAGAGTAATGCAGGTCAGATATTCTGGGACACATTACATCTTTTGGAGGACTCCACACAAGCAAATTCCACTCTAGAGAATCAAACTCCTTACTGGGGTCCAAATATCTTGCTTTTTTAAATTAATTTAATGAATAATGAAAACGTAAGAGAAGGTGATGAATTGGAAAAATAGTTGGAAAAATTGTATTTTAATGGCGAAGTGTTAATACGTGTGTAAAAGGGAACGTCAGTGGAATTGCAAGCCTGCGACTGGTTTGTAGTATATTAGAGTAGAGTGAAGAAAGGACATATAGAGAATTTAAAAAAAGGAGACCGTGGACAAAAAAGAAAAAGGTGGAACAGTGGGATCAGAAACTATCCACAGAGAAATAAGAAGGACACTGAAAAAGAAAGATGAGAAGTGGAAATGTGCCTAATGAAACTGAACCAAACGGAAGAAAACAATACAGGGTAAATATACATGAAAGTATACACAGATGAGAAAAAGCAGAATAAAGTAAAGTTAGGGGCAACCGAAGGAAGAAGCACACATAACATCCGACTAAAAGTCAGAAACTGTTCATCAAACAAACCCAGAATATTTTAGGAAAAGCATAGAGGTATTTGGTACTTTCACAATAACATTTACATGGATTTCATGAGATGTCCCTGACAAAGCCCTATAAAGAAAAGATCTTTCAAAGTAAACACTCAGACAAAAATGTTAAGTTAGAAACCTAGGTGTGTCCAAAAACAAAAATCTTTTTAACACAGATTTGAAAAATTGCCAGCTCATGCAACTAGAGTGCCATGACATAGCAGTACTTTTGCAGAATATATTTTTGTAGAGTTACTTTGAGGGTCATTACTTGCTCAAGCAGAAATCAAGAACATAAGCAGCAGCGGGCAGCAGCAACTCACCTGCTTGGAGCTATTCATGAAGTAGTCCTATTCACAGCAGGCACACGGAAAAGCCAATCAGCAATGATTAAGGTAGCGGCCACAGCAAACGCAAAGAGAGGAAGAGAGTAGCCAAAGCAGAGTCAGCAAAATATACTCTATGCAACAGGGCGATTTGCTGTGAAATTAGCATTTCAATCAATTAGATACTTGATAGAATAAAGCAAATGAAAAGGCTCTTGTCAGTGATAGACTGTAAGTAAATGTGCTGCAGCAGAAGCATTTAGAATGTCACTTTCCCACTGCATAACAATGGAAGGTGCTTTAGCCTAGGTGTCTTCATGTGCAGCCGTTCACTCCTAGTTATTTGATTTTTACACTTACCTTGCTTTCCAATCTAGCACACAGACTACATATTGATATATATATATTTTTTTTTTTAACAGGCAGCTGCCTTTAGAACAGACATACTTTGGTAAAACAACAGGAAAAAAATGCCTGGTTGTTCACTAATTTGATATTCTGTGCTGCCCTCTAGCAACGCTGTCATTCACCGCCCTGAAGCTACTTCATTCCTGCATATTTGTTACTTTGTAGAAACTAAAGTCAGGTCAACACAGAAGATGTTGTCAGCAGGGACTTATCTTTAAGGCGGCTACTGAGTGGTGGTAAAGGTGGGGAGGCAGGAAACCGGTAGCATGCTGAACAGTACACAACAGCAAAAAGAAATAAAACAGTAATGAAATAAAATACAAATAAAAAATATGTGGAGTTGGGGTACTAGGAAATCATGTCACAATCTCACACAACATTAGAGGCAGCAATCTATTTTTGACCTATGACAGTAGAGTCATTGCTTTAAATGTTAATATAAAAGTGCTGGTACTATTTAGAGTACCTGTTTGCTCATGATAAGTGTGGGGACCCTCCCATCATATGTACTGCAGCAGCAGTGAGATTTGCTGGTAGTCTCCTTTTCAAATTAATGAAATGCAGATACTCCGTACCGGACAGTACCTGCCCATTTAAGGCTCTGGGTATAATGTTCTATGTAATTACTTATGCAGGACCCTTTCCAGAGACCTTATTAGGGCTATTTTTATACAACTCATATAGTGCTTTTCCTTATGTCCCTTATTTGTTAGATCATAACACTAAAATCTTAGAGGTATATTATTAAAAAAAACAAAAACTTAACAGGTTATGCTTTTTTCTAATGAAATCTATGTGAATCCTCCAGGCCACAGGCAGAGATACTGAACCAATAGCTGCATTTAAAATAATCTATGGATTAAGTTGCTAAATAATGGGGTTTTTTAAAGTATGTTGTGTGATGTTCATTTAAGTCAAAAGGTAATTCAACCAAATTATCTGCTGCCTAAATTAAGTACTGACAGTAAGTGGTGAGCTATTTTAAACAACGGAAATATCCAGTTGGTCCCTTTACATCCTTAACTAGTCTAAAAGGTAAAGTGAGTGCTGTTTGGGAAGGAGGTACTGGGATGGCAAACACCCTGTGAGGCTGCACTAAAAGAAAGTGTGACCACATACAATGATTACAAAGTACTAAAGAAGAGGTGGTGGGGACAAAGTATCACTAGTAACTGAACCAGAATAAAAGGAACCAGGCTCAAAACAGTAGAAATATTATTGAACCTTCACTTGCGCCCTTAAATGCAGTTCCATGAGTCAGACAGCACAAATAGAGAAATATCTGCTGTTAAAATATACTCATCTTGTCGACCAAGGAAGGGTAAAATGCTAAGCTGGTCCTGCTGAGATTCAAATCTGCAATCTGCTGATTTCTGCAGGAAACAATACCTAGCAAATGTATGTGTTGTTAATGTAGTGATAAGGATTTCCCTCACTCCTCCAAATGTCTGAGTTTGGAGGGATATATGAAAGTTTTTGTCCCAATAAACAGAGGCAGATTAAATTATCCACCTATATGAGAAACATCCTACACTTTGGATGAAACAAGTTGTATTACAAGGTAGCAAGCTACCTGGTAATACAATCTGGCAAGACATTAGCAATGTTACTCAAAGCAGATATGAGCTTATGATGGTCTATAAGAATTATAATGCTAATTAAATGACTTTTCAACAGCAGTAACACTCAAGAGGATCTTATAATTAATAAAAACCCATAACCAAGAAATTACAAGTATTCCTTGTACCAAGATTGTTTATCCACTTAGCAGCCTTACGAGTGCATTTGTCGGGCCAGCAAAAAAAGACCAGTAAGGTAGCCCAGTGGGTTATATGTTTATATTAGTAATTATATTACATTTTTCAATAAAAAAATTATTTTGTAATGAATGTTTACCAAAAAATAATCAGGTACAAAATTGCATACTTTTTAATTTAGGGGTAAGATTCAGTTCATTACGGATAAGATTCAGTTACTATCAAAAGTTCCCTGGAAGTTGCATACAACATACTAAAGGAATAGTAGTATTTTAAAAGTTGTCTTATTGCAATATACTTATATATGCAAAGATAGCACAATTTAGAATGCCCTATGAACACTTCATTAAGATGTAACTTGAAAATTGCCCAGTTTATATTTCCTGCAACTACGATGAACTATGCAAATACGAAAATGGCAGCAATAATGTATTTAAAAGCCCATGTGAGTTAGTGTGGATGTTTTCTTTCATGTTTTTTTATTATTTTAATGAGTCAAGGTGTGTTTACATTATTAGAAATACAACTAAAATGTTAATACTTTTTTATACCAGAGTGATGGGTACATACCTGGATTTGTCATGTAACCTATTCACTTTACAAATTCCTCCCTAGTAAACCAGAATGATGATTGGGCTTAAATTAGGTTATTATATTTTTCAGACGGCCAAGATGCCAAAGGACAGAAACCTACCTGCTGTCTTTGGTAAGCAGAGAAGGTCCTTTCAATATCTTCAAGATCTAAAATCTTAAAGACTTTTGCATCATCAATTTCTGCCCATAACGTGCCTTCCAATTTTCCCTGAAGGAATGAATAAAACAATGAGCTGCATTTTTTTGTAATTGGGTGAAATATGCAAAGTAATGAAGATACAAATAAAATCAATGACAAAAGGTGAACTAGAGTAAAGCACATATTGCAACTGGTTATGAATTCTGATCCTAAATGTGATGTAAACTATTTCATGAAATGTTATTTAAAAAATATTCAGACTTAGAGAAGATGTGGACTGTAGTACAAGTTACTTACCTTCGGTAATGATATTTCTGGTACAGACATATTCTAGTTGCAGATTCCTTACCTTAGAATTTTTCCAAAGGCGTCAGACTGAATCCGGAGATTTTTTCTTCAAGCAATACCCGTGGGCATCAGTAGTTGGCGTTGGTCGACTCCGTGGGTAACGTCGAGAGTAGTACACAGACATCGTCTCAGCGCAGTGACGTCAATTTCTTTTCATGACTTTCCACGCCAAAGCGCAGAGCCATGAAGAACACTGAGGTTGAGCTAAGGCCCTGAATGGGGAAGCCCTGTTCCTAGAAATCAGTTTGCAAGCGGGGAGGAATCTGTAACTAGAATATGTCTTTACCAAATATATCATTAACGAAGGTAAGTAACTTGTACATCTGATAGAGACTTCTAGTTGCAGATTCCTTACCTTAGAATAGATACCCAAGCAATGCCATCCTCGGAGGTGGGCTGCAAACCAAGATCATACTAGAAAATTCTGCAGGACCGAATGACCAAAGTGGCCGTCCCAACGGACCTAACTGTCTAGGCAGTAATGTTTAGCAAACGTATGCAAGGATGCCCACGCAGCTGCCTGGCAGATATCCAGGACAGGAACTCCACGTGCTAACGCAATGGAAGCAAAAGTCGCTCTGGTGGAATGAGCGTGCTAGCCCTCAGGGGGTTGCTTCTTGGTCAAAGCGTAGCACATCGTGATGCAAAGAAGTACCCATCAAGAAATGGTACGTTTTTGCACCGCTTTTCCTTTCTTCACATCCACATATCCAACAAAGAGTTGATCGCCCATCCGGAAATCTTTAGTATGATTGAGATAGAATGCCAACGCTCTTTTTGGGTCCAGACGGTGGAGTCTCTGCTCCACCTGAGAAGGATGTGGAGATGCGTAAAAAGTAGGCAAGGTGATGGACTAACCTACATGAAAAGGTGTAACAACCTTGGGAATGGAGGAAGCCTTTGTGCGTAACGCCACTTTGTCAGAGTGCACAGACATTGAAGAAAGAGCCTGAAGCTCACTCACTCTGTGAGCAGAAGTGACGGCAACAAGAAAAACAGTCTTCAAAGTAAGGAGCCATAATGGACAATTGTGCATCGGCTTAAACTGAGTACACATTAAGAAAGTAAGTACAAGATTGAGGTCCCACTGAGGCATGATAAATGGAGTGGGAGAAAACAAATGGGTGAGACCCTTAAGGAATCGACTGACAATAGGAGACTTAAAGAGTGAAGGCTGACCAGGCAACCTAAGAAAGGCCGAAGTAGCCGATAAATAACCTTTAAGGATGCCCAAAGCAGAGCCCTGCTGGGTTAAAGAAAGAATGTACAAAAGAACCTAAGAAAGAGGAGCACAGAGGGGGTTCAACAGATTTGTGGTACACCATGCCACAAATTTATGCCAACGACAGGCGTATACTGTTTTAGTGGACCTACGCCTGGCTGCCAAGATAACGTCACAGACTTGAGGTGGAAGGACAAAAGCGGTCAACTGCCGCCTCCAAATCTCCACGCATGAAGGCGGAGATTGGAAAGGTTCGGGTGGAAAATCGACCCCGGCTGTTGCGACAGAAGATCCTGCCTGAAGAGGCAGTCTGATTGGAGGATTGGTGGCCATGCGCAATAGCTCTGGATACCATACTCTCCTTGCCCAGTCCAGAGCCACCAAAAGAACTTGGGCCCGGTCGCTCCCGATCTTCTTTAGAACTCTGGGCAGAAGTGGTATAGGCGGAAAGGAGGCTGGAGTTCCACTTGAGATGAAAAAGCGTCTCAGAGCAAGTGCCGCCTTGGAAACTCCAATGTGCAAAACAGCTGACATTGCCCGTTCTCTGCGGAGGTGAACAGATCTAATCAAGGCTCTGCCCAATGCTGAGAGAGACCTTACGCCACCTCCGGATGGAGACGTGAACATCTGCACAACTTTCCCCCTTGAGAAAGGGAAGAAATGCTTCCAACGCAAGCCTGATCGGCCAGAGCTCCAGAAGATTGATATGGCCCCTAGACTCCACCAGAGGCCTCTGATCTTCACCTCTCTTATGTGGCCGCCCCAACCAGGAAGTGACGCATCCGTCACTATGGATATATCTGGCTGGGGAAGGGAGAGGGATCTGCTGTTGACCCAATGCAGACTCGAAAGCCACCACTGCAGGTCTTTCATAGTCCTTCCGAGATCTGGACCATGCCGGATAGATTTCCCGGATGTTGAGCTCACTAGAACTTCAAGTCCCACTGCAGAGCCTGCATATGTATCGGGCATGTGTTACTAGCAGGATGCAGGAGACCATGAGGCCCAGCGGCCTCAGAATCAGTCTCACCAAAACCCAAGACAGAAGCTGAAAGATTGTAATCACAGCTTGAATATCTTGGATTCGCTTTTCGAGAGGATAGGCTCAAAACTTCACTGTGTCCAAAGGAGCTCCGATGAAAGGAAGCATCTGAGAGAAAATTAGGTGTGACTTTGGCACGTTTATAGTGTACCCCAGCATGTGCAGGAGGTTCGCCATAGTCTGAAGGTGGGAGACGATTGTTGTGGGGCGAGTCTGCCTTTAACAGTCATCGAGGTAGGGGAAGGCTGAAACCCCCAACCGGCGCAGATGAGCTGCAACTACTGCCATCACTTAGTGAACAACTGAGGGGCGCTGGTACGGCCGAAGGGGAGCACAGTAAATTGAAAGTGCTTGTGACCTACCATGAATCGTAGGTAACGTCTGTGGGCAGGCAGGATGGGAATATGGAAATAAGCATCCTGCAAGTCCAACGCCAACATCCAGTCTCCTGGGTCCAAGGCAGACAGGACCTGAGCCACGGTGAGCATTTTAAATTTCTCCTTCTTGAGGAAGAGATTGAGGTCCTGAAGGTCTAGGATAGGACATAAGCCCTTATATTTTTTGGGCACCAGAAAGTAGCAGGAATAACAACTACGACCTACTTCTGGCACAAGGACCCTCTCTATGGCTCCCTTGGCCAAAAGAGCCACAACTTTCTCGTGGAGAAGTGCCAAATGATCCTCCAGAATACGGCTGACTGATGGAGGCATGGCTGGTGGGGCAGATTTGAAGGGGAGGGAATAGCCCCTTCGAACGATCTGCAAAACCCACCTGTCTGTAGTGATGGATTCCCAATGGGGCAGGTGATGGTGAATCCTGCCGCCAATTGGACCGGAGTGAGGGGACGGACTAGGAGGGTTTGGAGGCCGCAGCAGGGGTGTACTGGGTAGACCTCTGGTTCCTTGTCCCATGCAGGATTCTGTGTCCCCAGCCACACAGCAGCTGAACAGCATGGGTGGCACAGTGGCTGGGATGGGGACGCGACAGGGAGCCCCTTCCGTGGCCACAAAAGGGGCAAAAGGTGGACTGTTGGGGGGTGAGGGGCAGTGGAAAGGCTGAGGGTCCAAGCCGTAGCCCGGGAGTCCTTGAACCTCTCCAAAGTCGAGCCCGCCTTGTCTCCAAAGAGATGGGAGCCATCAAAGGGCATGTCCATAAGAGTCTGCTGGACATCCCCCGAAAAACCAGACATAGGCAACCAGGTGTGGTGCCTCAAGGCCACCGTCATTGCAACTGATCTACCTAGAGTCGGTCGTGTCCAGACCACATCTGATTGTGAACTTTGCTGCACCTCTCTCATGGGTGACAGCTTGGGAGACGATAGCATGGGCCTCCTCCGGTATGTGTGGCAGAACCTGCGCGACCGTATCACACAGAGTGTGTGTTTAGCAGCCCAAAAGGCATGTGGTGTTCACAGACTGCAGCATGAGACTGGAGGAAGGAAACATCTCCTTCCCAAATTGTTCCAGCCTTTTTGATTTCCTATCCGGGGGTGCGGAAGGGAATGCACCCGAGGATGAGGATGCCTGGATGACGGGGCTCTCATGCATGGGGTGTTGAGCTAGGAATTTAGGGTTGTTTGGGGCGGGCAGATGGCAGCGTGTGATAGTCCCGCTCACAGGAGCCCCTGTGTTGGGTCTGGACCAAGTACCCAAAATGACATCAGTGAGGGCTTCATTGAATGGTAGAAGAGGCTCTAATGTGGAAGCCCCCGGCTGTAGCACCTCCGTCAGGAGATTAGACCGGACCTGAACAGTAGGCAGCTCAAGACCGAGGACCTCAGCCGCCCTACTGACCACCATGGAATAAGTCGCTCCCTCCGCTATAGCCACAGTAGGTGGAGACAGCATGACACCATCTGGAGAGGTATCCAGACCACTGGCTTCGCTCAACTCCTGTGCCCAGTCCATGTTAGGGTCATCCTGGTATTCATAAGAGTCCAGAGACCCCTCCAATCCTTCCCCGAATTCGTACCCATAAGAAAAACGCTCAGAATCCAACCTGGGGTAAGTAGGCCCCCTCGAAGGAGGAGGCGTCGTCAGCCAACGCCAGTCCGACTCAGAGTCATCCGGATGAGGATCGGGTCGACGTCGATGGTGGGCACCACCGATGTCTGGAGCGTCTACAATCGAACCGGCATGGCGGGGAAGGTCTCAATGGTACGACCGCCAGTGGTGCGGATCCGAGAGCGGATCCGGAGGGCACCTTAGTGGCCAGAGCTGCTGGTGCAGAGCCCAAAGGCCCCCAGACCGAACCCCTTGGGCCCGAAGGCACCATATCGGAGTCGCCGGCCCAAAAATGCGGTGCATCGCCTCAAAAAACTCCTTTACTTGGGCAGGGGTCGCTCCGGCTCCCAGAAACTCGGGAAGTGCAGAGCGGGCCCAGAAGCAGGCTCCAAAGATGGAGGCCTTGAGTGTCGATGTGCCTCACGCCTCGCATTAGCCAAGAAACAGGGTGAAGTCGAAGGGGGACAGGATCTCTTCAACTTCATCTTCTTACCTTGACCCGAAGACTTTGACTGGTCTCGAGACCTTCCCCTCGAGCAAGAACGGGACCTATGCGGAGTCAAGTGCCGGGCCACCATAAGCTTGAGGGAACGCTCTCTCAAGGCCTTCATGTGCATGGTCCAGCGCTCTGAGCATGACAAACAGACCCTATGCTGATCCGTCACCGACATCATGCGGTGATAGTCCTCGAACGGTTTAAAACCAATCTTCAGGGACATCCCTCGACGCACCAAAAAACTCACCAAAAACTCGTTAAGAGAGTCTAAGCCGGTAAAAAAATGACCAGGGTAGCTCTCTACGGATCAGCATGTGGCGCAGAAAGAAAAGAACTGACGTCACTGTGCTGAGCCGGCATCTATGTACTTCTCCTGAAGTCATCCCAGCGACTACGATGCCAACGTGCCAACGACGCTGGGAGTCCACTGATGCCACCTACCAACGCGCAAGGGTATTGCCCAAAGAAAAAAATTCCAGATCAAGTCTGACACCTGGGGGAAAACTTTAAGGTAAGGACTCTGCAACTAGAAGTCTCTATCAGATATTGGTAGCAGTCAGCATGTGTATATCCTTAACTATTGCTTATCCATCACTATGAACATTGCAGAATGCCCACTTGCATCTAGCACTTTCCCCCAGGCTTTCAGTCTAAACACATGAGAATTCTCTCATTGGGCATCCCACCCAGAGGGCAGGTGACTGGCCAGAAACGTAAGCAACAGCTCCCAGTGTAATACATAATATATGCTGTAATTTATAACAAACAAACTGCTTGATGATTTTAAGTCAAATATGAAACAACTGGTCATTTAAGCAACTAGTTAAGAGACGTAGCAAACTTATCTTTTCTGCAAGGTCATCCCAAAATGTTCACCTTTTTTACCCTATTTTTGCTAGTATTAAGACTCTGAATTGAATTTAAGCTATTCAGTGCATTTGTTCTGGGACTTAAAATGGCCCTGGTAAGAATGTTTTCATTCAGACAGTCTTATCTAACTTTCCCTTTAGGCCATAATAAATGACACAGAAAATGAAAATGTCATATATGGCCTGCAATGTGTACTTGAACCACATACACTTATGACAAAAAATATATGGCTGCATGGACCACCATTTTGCTCTGGCTGATGTGCAGTTTAAAGGCACAGCAGGTAACACTGGTCAAGAACAAGTGCCTTTCCATGGAGGAGAGTGTACCTTGAAACTACCAGGTGGCTGCCTAATGTATAAAAAAGTGTTACTGTAAATTCAAAAATGTGTGCCCTCAGAATGCCTGGAGACCTAAAAGCTATATCACTGTGTAGGTTCAGCTACATTTGAATTAGGCAGGCCTAGCTGTGATTGAAATATTTAATTCCACATTTCTGCCTGGAAAATGCTAGCAAAGCTATTTCAATGTTTTTACCTAATTTTCAAGAATCTGTTTTAAAGGTGCAAACAGACTTTTGATGACTTAAGTAGAACAGAGTCTTTATAGAAACATATTTTAGGCTGCTTGAGCCAGAAAAGGCCTAAAACCAATTCTGTTACTTATCACCTGTCCACAGATGGAACACATATTCTAGGCTGGGAGAGTTAATGAGCATTATTCAGAAGACAATGGCCTATTTTTGAGCCCAAGAAGGTCTGGGGTGTTAACCGCTGACCACTTAGCAGTGGTAATCCTTCAAGGGGTGGCGAGCAACAGTTAGTAGAACAAAGGACAGCCTTAAAACGATCTCTTTTGGCATGTGGAGAACCAGTTTGGAACCTGTCATGTGGGAGGAGAGCTCATCTAACTAAGGAAATGATTAAGGAGCTGAAGACAGGCTGGCCTTGTGGTAGATGTGTTCTGCCATACATAAACAGGGTCTCCTGCATAATTTCACATTACCACTAAGAGTAGGAGGTAGAAGGAGGAGGGGTCTGCAAGAAAATAGTTAGGACTGGAATCAGAACTTCTCCAATCACTGGCTAGTGCAGGGATTCATATGACACCTCACCCACCACCTGCTCAGAGAATCCCTGGACCCGAAAAGACTTCACTTTAAAAAGAATGTGATCCTTGAAGAAGATGACTCATGGAAGGACTCCTAACTTTTGCTGGCACACAGAGACCGGAGCTGCTCTCTAAGGGTCAAGTAGCTGGCCTCCTATTTACTGCTTCAGGGACTCAAAAAGGAGAATAACTCATGGCTATAAATGGACCCTGCTGACCACAGAGGACATGCCCTGGTAAGAGAACTGACTGGAGAGTAACCTAGTGCCTAGACGTTCGTCCTGAGGCCCATAGGGCTCTAGGACTGACGGAAGGAACATTCCCAGGAGCTGGAGAAAAATGTTACTTTTTTCCATCTCTGGAGGACTACAACAAGGTGCTGATGCTTGCCTAGGAAGATTGCACCCAGGCAGGCAAGAAAATCAGGTTTGTCTGACTAAGCTTTGTTGCAATAAAAACAGGTTGGGCTGGGCCTTGCAGTTAAGGTATCTGGAGCACTGCCCGACTACAGCTTCTAGCCTTACCCTCTGGGAAGATTTCAAATTCCAAAAGAGTAAGTCCAAAAGTAACACCTTGGAGCAGGGTGAGGTGGCATATCTATCAGACAGATTATGCACCCTCAAATGCCACAAAAGTGGACAGCGATTATGGTAAAAAAACAAACTACATCAGAGGGAGTTCAACAAAATCTCTGACTTTGATGGATGCTGGTCAGCCACAGCCTTGAAACTTGTGACCATATTTCAGAGACTAAGTCCACAGACAAAAACTAGGGAGGATCGAGACTGATGCAACCAACCTTTGCTCAATAACAGTAGAACTTAATTTGAGGCTATGTCCCAGTCACTCACAAAATTATACTTTTAAAAGGTGTTTTATTTTTTTCTAGATGCTTTTTGACATAACATTTTTAAAGTTACTATGTCCAATTTTCCTTATCTAAGTTTGATGACCTTAGTGTCTTTTTTGTCTATTAAGGCGTTTTGTGAATTAGTTTGGGGATTTAAATTTGTTGTGTTTTTGACATTAAAATAATTATTGGTACTGTTTGAACTTACACACTTTTCTGTGGACGGCCTGATGTTTGTGCCCTAGCTGAATACAGGTTGAGCAAAGATTTACTTACAACTGGGTTTTGATCGAACAAGGTAGTGTTTATAAGTTAGTACCTGTAAACAACCCCCCAACACACACACAAATTACTGATCCGATTTATTGCAAGAGACTCATCTTACAAATATACTTATATTCTTGATATACACTTTTTATAAAGATGACCAAAGTTAATACTTCTAAAGATGTTTTTGGAACTTTAGAGAACTTGTAAACCGAATCAAAGGCAGTGAAAAAAGTGGTTTTGCTTTGCATTATCTTGGGTTTGAATAATTTATACTGGCCAAATTAGGATAAATAATTCCATCTTTTTAACCAACATTGATATATAGCCATGAGTCTTCCTACGGTCACTAAAGTCATTCCTATTCTTGAAAGCCCAACTAATATATCCGAACATAAGAAGTACTGCAGGAGTGAGAATGTAAATGGTACAGTTTTGCAGTATTTTTGCTAGTAACAACAAGCTGGTTGACGCCCAGCTTTAGAAATAATTACTTTTCAGTGCATAGAAGTGTTCATTAGAGGGTCATCTATAAGGCACATCCCTCCCATATAAAATCTGCAAGACAACCTTACCTCTGGCAGCTTGGACCAGTTAAAGGACTTCAGAGGATTCGTAGGCTGTGGGATATTTTTCTTTTTAAGGACTGGGCCCAGTGGAGCCCCTGGTGGTGCAGTTAATCCTCCTAAAGGAGGTGGACCAGGAGGAGGAGGTGGTCCACCAGGCGGAGGTGGAGGGGGTGGTGGCGGTGCAATCATCCCACCAGGTGGAGGCGGTGGGGGAATAAGAGGTAGATGACTGCCTGGAGCACCTGATGGCAGGGGTCCCCCTGGTGCACCAGGTGGCAGAGGTGGACCTCCAGGAACTGGGGCACATATTGCTCTCTGAAAGACAAACAAATGATCATTATCATCATGCAACAACATTAAAATAACTGAAGTTCAAAAACAAAGCTTCTTAAAAAGGATACATCTAAGAAATAGAAAACAATTGCTACTTACGAAGCATGCTATATTAGGAGCCGTTTTGTGCAGTGTGCTGCAAAATGCCTGCTTAACACAGGCAATGCATAACAAGTGAACGATTTCTTTCATAGTTGTAGCTGGTTAATCCAGGCTTCAAATTGTGCTTGTTTGAAATTAAAGTGTACAAAAAAGAGAAGTGTGACATGCTTGAATTAATCTAAGCCACTGGTAATTATGCAGTCTGCGTCTCAGTCAATCGTTCCCAAAACAACACTACCTCAGATTATAGACCCTGTAATATGCAAATTAGCCTCAAACAAGTTTTAAATTGAGACTATCGTCTCTTAAGAGCCTGCCATTGACATGAATCAGTTCAAACCGCAGTTTACATCTGTGTTTTCTTGTGACGGGTTTTGAACTGATGCACCCTATCTCCTTGCAACGTTCTAGTAAACTTTAATCATTCATCATAAGCTGTCCCAATAATGTCATGAATACATACAAAATTTAAATTATGTGTTTATATGTCTCATTCTTAATTTTCAAATGTAAAAGGAATCTGCCACCTGTGAAATGTGAGGGTTTGGCAGCTGGTGAAAAGGGAGCAAGCCATTTCCTATGGGACAGTGAGTGTGCAGTGCAGTGGAATTCGATACTCAATCTGTGGAAAGAGATTCGAGGGGTGAGAGTGGTTTCACTGATGCACCGGAAATGGCATATTTTGCAGTAGGAGAAACAGAGAAGAGTAAAGCTCAGGTGTGCCACCAAAAATCCCTTTTCCTCACACCCTCCTAAACTGAGAAGATGACAAGGCAGCTTTGCTAGTGAAAGAATTGATTTCAATTAAAAAAAAGAGAAAGAATTGGCTTTTTGTAAAAAGATTAAAAGGTCAGAAACAGTGGAGCAGTCCTAGACGAAAGCACACAAATTGATGTAAAAGCAAATTCTACTTAGTATTAGAAGCATGGAGGCTGCAGGCATGGTTTGCCTGGCATCACAAACTATACGGTGGAACCATCCTTGGAAGGGAAAGAACAACAACCAGCACCACTCTACCAACTGGGATTGAGCAATGTTAAAAACCCATGCCCACAACACCACAAAAGAGCAAAGGCACACATTTTACGTGGAGAAATATTTCCATCACACAAAAGGGATTCAGCATGTCTACAACATGGTGATAAGGACACAACAGTGGCAAAAGGGACCATGTTAAAGGTCACAGAGGCTGATTCCACAGACTTCCATTTGGATTTGGTACTTGGTCTCTACTACTGCTTAAGCCACAACTGTATCAAAGTACACTCGCAAAACCACTTACCCGACTGAGCTCATGCACTTGTGCGGCGAGATCTACCACCTGCTGCTTGACCTGCTTATGCTCCGTGGACTCCTTCTCGAGCTTCTCTTTCATTTTATTGAGGGTCTGCATCATCTCCTCCTTCTCCTGGGTCTTGGCATCACATTCTCTTTCTTTCTTGTCAAACTTTTGTTGCAGCTCGTGGTGCTCTAAGTGGGGGAGGAGGTATTTTTGAACACAAATGGCATTAGGCTGGCATCCTATGGTCAGTGAAATATAACATTACAAAAGAATATCCGAATTAAAGCATATTTAGTATCTTTTGAGGATGCATAAAGCGACTTTAGGATGTTAAAAGATTAAGGGGGCTATTACAACTTTGGAGGAGGTGTTAATCCATCCCAAAAGTGATGGTAAAGTGACGGATATACCACCAGCCGTATTACGAGTCCATTATATCCTATGGAACTCGTAATACGGCTGGTGGTATATCCGTCACTTTAACTTCACTTTTGGGACGGATTAACACCTCCTCCAAAGTTGTAATAACCCCCTAAGTATCATTGCTGCATTTCACCAGCTAGGATAGCAATACCGTACTATGTGACAGTGATCCATCTTACTATACCAGTGGTTATTCACCTTGTGAGGTTGTCTGCATACACCAAACTGGTATTGCAATATCCTTTGAAGATCTCCTGACTCCACAAACCTGAGATGTCAAGTCATGTCAGACATTCCCAGTATGAATGCTGTGTTGCAGTGGTATCTGGTTCAGTAGAAAGCCATCATAATGGTTTCTAGTATAGCGAGAAAATGTATGGTGCAGACTCCTTGGTACATGCCAGGCTCAAAAGGACAAGTTTCAACATGACAGACGTGGTACTGAGCAGAAGGATGTAACACACCCTTAAAGGGCGTGTGAGCACCCATGGCTATAACCTCCACGGAGAGGGGTGTAGAGCAGAATCTAGAGGCGAAGATGAACTGACAACCTATACAAAGGAAGTCCCCACCTTGAACTTTGGAGTCCAGAGCCAATTCTTGCTATGTAAGGTAGCGAGACAGCAGTCTATGGAGATGCTGAAAGCGTCAAATGTTCCTGGAAGGGTGCTCTCTATTCTACTCCTCTGGCAACTGGTTGTCATTGTTTGAGAGACCTATGCTGTGGTGTACCTAGAAGGGATGGGGAAGGGATGGGGAAGGGGCTGTGCTGGAGTCTTAGGAAAATCTCCGATGGCTACTCTACTCAATTCCTTAGTAAACCGGACATAGTCAGAGCACCTATAGAAGAGCTGAGACCTAACAGGAAAAAAAAAAGTCCCAGATTTCTACCCCTCAACACATACCACTCAGGGGCATTTAGAAGCAACAAATACCTATAATTGACAAGTCAGGGTATGACGAAATACTCAGTCTGCTTCTCACAGAAAAAAAAATCAAAATTAGTCAGCAACCACTCATGTCTTCTTTTGCTCCAAAAGCATTCACCCTAATTGGGAAAAAGAAGCAACCTTTACAATGCTGACTACAGAGGGTCTGACACATATGCAACTTTACACATCTAAGTGCAATATGAGTTTACTATTAAACCATTTTCTTGGGCTGCATTTAGCTCCCACTTCAATTTATTGTTTTGACTTCATCTTTTAAAATTCCTTTTTGGATATTACTTATTGACCAATAGTTAGAGAAGGCATCAACAATACATGTACATGTTCCTGTACCCTACTCAAGTGCCCTGTCTCCAACCCAGTGACTAAGATCTACTCACACAATAATGTGAGAAACATTTGACATTAAATGCATTTGGTTAATGGGCAACAAAAATGTAACTGCTCTAAATATGAAAAACTCCAGAACAGCACTATTAAATCTATGGTTTACCTTTTCTCATCTTTTCTGCCTGTTCTTTCCATTGTTTGACCTCATTTTCATTCACAAGCCTACAAGAAATTGTTATAAATTAATAAACAACCCTACATACAGCACAGCTTATAAAAGGAACACAAATATAACAAGAAAGATCTAGAATAAAATTTTGGATGAAAATGTGCCCTTTTTAATACTATATGCCACATCAAAAACACAGGAGTGATCTATTTTAAATTTATTCATCTCTTTCAGTTTTGACTTTTCCTTCATTTGTTAAAATCTCGTGAGTGCACTCATTTTAATATGATGTTATTGGATTTTAAAACATAGTAAAAGTTACACCAAAACCCTAAATTTCTAAGAAAGATAATAAAATAAAGAACAATGAAAAAAGAATGGAAATAAGACAGAGAAACAGAAACAGCCCACATTTTGCTGAAAGGGGAACAAAGTAATAATAGTTTTACATTAAGCATCTTTTTAAACAGCAACTTGACCCATTCTACCAGCACAGCATTCTTGTGTTAGGAGAACAAAGTAAATGTGCATAACAATCTTCCAAAACTAGTTTCAAGGATTTAATTAGAAACTGCATTATGGTTTGGGTTGTGGAGATGTGTCACCAGTGGTATCCATGAGTGCGACTTATTAAGTGAGATATATGTGTGCTTTTTCTTGGTATTTGAAATATTGGGGTCGAGAGCTTTACCAAACTCTTTACAATCATGTGACTAATCTGCCACTATGTGGTATGTGAATGTGATAGTAATGACACGCTGTGCACACTGTTGGTGTACACTGGTCACCAATTTACAAACCTGTGCATGCTGGATGTATGTTGTAAATTAGGAGTTTTGTCTAGTAATGTGTTCTGTTATGCATTCTCATCTGTATTGTGGGTGAGTGTGCACTATTTAACTTAGGATATTTAAAATGTGAAGTGTACATAAGACCTAAGCTGCTGTATAAGCAAAATAGTAGTTTATGTGGAATATTTTGAGTTGAGTGTACATTGGGAATTCTGTTTAATGTGTCCTTTTGTAGGTTAGTGTGTGGCATGGAAGGTTGGAAGAAATGGTTTTGCGAGAACATCGTTAGACTGTGGGCCAGATTTTGCAAAAAATAAATAAATAAAAACTCCCTTGGTTCATGTCCCTGTGGATCTATAAAAAAGCATTTTTGGATCACGATGTAGAAAACAACATTAAATATGTCCCATTAGCTAATAGGCAAATGGGTAAGTTTTCATACCAGAGGAGTTTCCAATAAATGTTGTCTACATCTTGGAAAATGTTTTAAGTTGAAGAAATCTTTTTGGTTCAGTTATTTACTTCATATACTATCATTTTTTTAATTCCAGTCTGGATTCAAAGGCAAGAGGGAAATGGGTCTCTCAAAGATTCAAACAGACCCATTCTCCAATTCCATGATATTCACATACAAAATTAGGGTAAAGACTGTCAAATATGCATGAGATGCCTGTGATACAGGTGGGGCAGCAAGCTACTCACATAAACCAACCAGTGCGTCTTGACTCCCTAATCCCAAGACGAAGGAGCGTCTGTCAGCCTGAAACACAGCAGCATATCTCTCAATATATGCTGATGTTAGATTTCATAACTGTTAGGAAGTCTTGGCTGAAATTAAATGTGTTGCAACCAAAATAAGGGATTTTAATGTATACTTTAGAAGTGGAATTTTGAAAGATGATTTCTGGTCGTGTGGTAGGTCTTCCTGTAGACAATCAGTGATTTTTTTCAAAGATTCAAGCAATTCTCAAAGGCCTTTTACCTTTTTCTGCTTCAGAAAGTGTCTGTTTTACCTTCTTAGGGAACTCCAACATGCACACTCATCGCCGTTCACTCTTACTGGGTGAGTAAAGGGTTTAGTTCTTTGAGATGAGAATGGTAGTCATGAGGGTTTTCGAGAGACTGTCCTGTCCTTCATGGTAGTGGGTGAATGACAGCTCTTGCAACATATTATACAAGCTTCAAACAGTCTATATGAGTAGCACAGGGATGTGATTTTTAGAACTTGAGAAATTGGAAGAACTAAACAGAACACTCTCTAACTAGAGGTTTAAGGTACCATGGATAGTGAGTCACTGTACTATGGTCAGTGGAATTAGTTTTGAAAACCATCCTTTAATGAATCAAAAATATAAATGTGCTTACAAAGCTACTACAAAGTCTGATTTGTACACAATAGCAGCCAGAGATGGCACACTGTAGTAGAAAACTCTAAACCTTAGCACCCTTACACCTTAGGGGTATAGCAAATGTAGCCAAAATTATAGAAAATGGAAAACGAAGGGATCTTTTTGAGATTCCAAGGACTATTACCTATCATTCTTTATAGTCCCATGCACCACTCACACTTCCAAACTCCATAAGACAGACCAGTGATTTGCTTTACCGTATTAGCAACCGATCTGCCCATAGAGTCGGTCGTGTCCAGACTACAATTGATTGTGAACTTTGCTGCATCTCTCCCATCGTTCAGAGCTTGGGAGACGATAGCACAGGCCTCCTCTGGTATCTGCAGCAGGACTTGAGCAACCGTATCCCACAAAGAGTGGGTATAGCGGCCCAAAAAGCATGTGGTGTTCACAGACCGCAACGCCAGACTGGAGGAAGAAAATAACTTCTTGCCAAACTGTTCCAGCCTTTTGGATTCCCTGTCCAGGGGTGCGGAAAGGAATGCACCTGAAGAAGAGGAAGTCTGGATAACAAGACTCTCAGGCATGGGGTGTTGGGACAGGAATTTAGGGTCGTTCGGAGTGGGCCGATGGCGGCGTGCGATAGTCCTAGTCACAGGAGCCCCTGTGTTGGGTTTGGACCAGGTACCTAAAAGGACATCATTGAGGGCTTCATTAAACGGCAAAAGGGGTTCTGAAGTAGACGCCCCAGGCTGAAGCACCTCTGTCAGGAGATTAGACCTGACTTCAACAGTGGGTAGCTCAAGACCAAGGACTTCAGCTGCCCTACTGACCACCATGCCATTAGTTGCTCCATCCGCCGTAGACATGGTAGGAGGAGACAGCATGCCATCGTCAGGAGAAGTATCCAGACCACTGGCTTTGCCCAATTCTTGAGCCCAGTTCATAGAAGGGTCAACCTGGTATTCATAAGGGTCCGGGGACCCCTCCAATCCCTACCAATATTCGTACCCATAATAAAAAGGGTCCGAATCTGACCTGGGGTGAATAGGCTCCATCGAAGTCGAAGGCGGCGTTAGCCGACACCGCTCCGACTCCAAGTTGTCGGGGATAAGAATTGGGTCGATGTTGATAGTGGGCACTATCAACGTCAGGAGCGCTGAAAATCGACCCGGCGACGGGGAAGGTTTCAAGGGTGCGACCGGCACCAGTGCAGATCAGCGTGCGGATCCGGAGGTGACCTTGGTGGCCAGAGCCGAAGCAGCCGGCACGGAACCCTAACGCCCCTTAGCCTAACCCCCTAGATCCGAAGGTGCCGTATCGGGGTCGGACCACCCAAAGATGAGGCGCATGGTCTCATAAAACTCTTCAGGCTAGGTGTTGCTCCGACTCTGGGGAACTCAGGGAAGCGCAGAGCTGACCCAGAAGCAGGCTCTGAGGACAGAGGCTTTGTGCGTGAATGCTCCTCTCGTGTCGCGTAGGCCGAGCGACGGGGCGAAGTCGGAGAGCGATGGGATCTCTTCAACTTCTTCTTCTTACTTTGACCCGAGGATTTGGAGAAGTACGACTTCAGGTCGTGGTCGCGCTCGAGACACCACAGACAAACCTGATTAGGATCCGTCACTGACATCGTACGATGACAGTCCACGCATGGCTTGAAACCGGTCTTCGGGGACATCCTCGACGCACCAAATTTCACACTAAAAATCAACAAAATGGTCGAATTTGGTCAAAAATAGACCAGAGTAGCTCTTCTCCAGATCAGTGCATGGCGCAGAAAGAAAGAACTGACGTCACTGCGTGAGGGTGGCGTCTATATACTACTCCCGAATTCATCATGGCGACTAGGACGCCAACAACACCCGTGGAGTCGACTGACACCACATTCCGATGTGCAAGGGTACTGCTCAAAGAAAAATCTCCAGATCCAGTCTGACGCCTGGGGGAAATTCTAAGGTAAGAAATCTGCAAATAGAAGTCTCTATCAGATGTATCAACTTTATAGCTCCCATGAGCTGCTCCATGAGGAACTGCGAGGTAGCACTCAGCTTCTACGGGGTCCTCCCTTCACAAGATATGTACTGCTTCACTCTTAGAAATGGTTATTTGAGGGTGGGACGGCGGTTGCCTGAGAAGGCTTCCTCCTCAAGCAGCACTGGGTGTTGCTCCTCCTTTGAAGGGTACAGGTATCAGTCTTCAGAGAACAGCTCTGTATAACCTGCCCAGAACCAATTCTTGAGCCTTGCTCTTGCATGAAAAAAAGTACTTCAGGTGGTGTCCGCTCTAAACGCGCACTACTTCTCACACTGAATCTCTGAATCACCCACCCAATCAAAAAGGGAGCTTTGCATGGCGCAGTCTGTGGACCTGATGGTGAGAAGACAATTCATCACAACAACCACTTCATCACCAATACCTCTCACACTGGATGAACAGGGCTGGGTTGTATGCAGGAATGGACCAAGCCATAGGAGCACCATTACTGAAGAGGGTAAACAACCCTGGGACACCCTACAACCATACCCATTCCTTAAAAGACTGCAAAGGCCAGGCTGGGAGCAGATATGAGGCAGGCACGAGGAAACACTCTGGGAGATGACAGACAATGAGAACTGAATGACCAAGTAACCCTCAAAGTCTGTCCAACAATGCACCTTCACAGACTAGCAGGAGGGACCAGGTGAGCTGTGGGAAACAGACCAACCAGGAAATTGTGTCAGACTAGAGTCTAAATGTTAGTAATTAGGCTTCAAGATGGTGGATATTTTAGGTGAGAAAAACTCCTCTCAAATAAATGGTAAAACAGTGACTGTGCTAATCATTAAGCCAGTCTCAAAGTGGTGGTCATCTTAAGCAAGGGGAAACCCCTATTAGTCTTGGTTATTGTGACTTTATAGAGGCTTTACTGTGCATGTTGCTGCGTCATAGGATAACTGTTGCCCATCTTAATTTAGAAGAAATTCTCCACTAAGCCAACAGGACTCCAATACAAGCACTCTTGTGTAGAAACAAAAACTCTGCCCTATCAAGATGAACAAGAAGGAAGATCAACAAAGTAGCAAAGGCATGGTGGTAAAGCCATAGCCTCTTTTACTATATTATTCTCTGAAAATCAGACCTAGCAGAAGATGTACCCTCAGGCCAGACCTAAAACAATCCTTTGAAGAAAGAACATAAACAGAACAATGCCCAATAAATTGGTGGAGCATCCGTAAAAAGCCTTTGCTACATCCTACTGACCAGAAGAAAAATAAAAGCTGGGCTAGGACAATTGGTGACACAAAGGTAGTGAGTGATAGTTGATGTCCGAGGGGGAGAAATGCACACTTTAGATAACTTGACAAAGTCTGAAGAGTGGCAGGATCATCTAAAGACATCTTTCTCCACTCCTGCCTACATGCAGGCAATCTCAGGCAGGTGTTAAGGAGGGAGAGAAAAATGTCAAATTAATAGTGATAGGATGTCTTGGAAAGTGATGTAAATCATTTAAATTGCACATCACCAACTAAAGATGGTGAAAACGTGAGATGGAACATCAAGAGAAATGATTTGTATCCTGTAGTTGAGGACAAGCCTGCATTAAAATTGAAAGAACAAGAGTGTGATACCACAATAAACATGGGTATAACAACCACCACTCCTATGAAAGGCGGCTGGGCCAACCTACACATTTAGCAGCAATAAAATGTATTTTCTTACCTGTCATAGCTACTGAGGAGTAAAATGTTTTCTAACTGTATCTGAATTTTAACACTTTCAATTAAATAATACATTTAACTCTTAGGGAATCACATTCATACCTCGTGCTCAATGAAGAATGAGGATCAATGCCATGCAAATGATATATTTTCAAATCTATTTTCATAACTATACACTAACTATATTGCATTCATAATGATTTATATAAATCATTGTTATTACCACTCCAATAATAAACATAACACTGCCAATTAAGTGTACCTACTGATCAGGAACCATGTAAAACAATCAAGAATACTCACCAGTTGTATACGATTACTTTTCAAGGCTTAGATTAAATCAAATGCAACTATTTTGAAGACTCCCATTAACAAACCCAACATCAATACAGAACACATTATCTTATGATTTATAATACAACTGAACAGAACCACTTACATTCTGACAACATTCTTCACATTGAAGTTTTCCAGAGGAGAGAGATCGGGGTCTTGCCCTTTATCGTTCTGAATTACAATCTGCTGAACAATTCTGTCTAGTAGCAGCCAATAATGGACAGTGTTTCCACTCCTTTTATCTATAAAGCGAGGGAGAGTTACAGAATAGCATGGTAGAAAACAGGGTACAAATAGACATTTTATCAATCTTTAGGATATGCTAATATTACCTCAGCCATTTAAAAGGCTTAGAATGATGGTACCAGACAGCGACAGTCTCTAAAATTAATAGCATGTGCCAGTGTACAGTAATTTGTGGCATTTAATTTATAGGCACACACATGCTTGGGCCAAGTCACTAGAACAATAATAAATCGTGAATGTATGTTAAGGAAAAAAGTTACTGCCATGATCACATATGTACATTATTTCTGCTACAGGTTTCCAACTAAAGATGTTAGGTCATCGGTGCACAAATGTGTCTCTGGTCGCACTGCCCTTTTGGTCTGAGTCAGCATAATCTTTAGTTCAAGGGTGCAGTAAAAACAAAAATGTAAAAAAAAAAAAAAAAAAAAAAAAAAAAACAGACGGAGGCATGAAAAATGTATTACCGAGTAAAATTTAATTACATTATTTTAAACTTAATTTGTGATTTTATCGCAATTGTTTAAATAAAAAGCACTTTCAATTGAATAGAGACTGATTGCAACATAACTGTTTTCAAAGATTGCAGATGGGATTTGCTGTGATACTGGATAAACCAGATAAAAGAGAAATCTGGCAAGGGTACACAACGAAATAATTGGAGGAAAATAATGTTTTATTATTTTTTAACTCATCAAGGCTTTGCACAGTAAAGTCCTGTGTCCAGAAGAAAGTCCAGATGAATGTATTCAATTCAAGCATAATTAAGTATGGGTACATCAATATTTCAAACAGATACACTTTAGAGCTGTAAGCAAGGCAAATAGTTTAAGGAATAGACATATCAGATTGAAATATCAAGCAATGCTATAAGAGACAGAAAACAAAACAAGTATAGGCAAAGCAAACAGGTCTGGCATCAACCTTTCGCTTTGCTACATATTGGGAATATTGTTTGTAGAACTGTATAACAGAACTACTTTTTCAGTTGAGAGGCGCATTGTGCCTCACTGGAATGCCACCACTCACAGATAGGTAAGCCAATCAACGTCTGAAGTGAGCTGACCCCATGCTGCCTACTGTGTGCTGTGGTGGTCAGAACACAAAAACATATGTGACAATATGCATTTTGATTTGTCACATTTATGTAAATGATTGGGGCAGAGGTTGGGCACAAGATACTGAGTTAGGTCTCTAATCATCACAGAGCTCTTACAAGAGTGACCTTAAACTCAGACCAGGGTTAGCTCTTAGATTTAATGGAAGGGCAATCCATTCCCGCTGGCCAAGTAGGTGGGATGAACAGAAGGGAGGTTTTGCACACTGGTGCATGGGAACAGTGAGGAAGTGACAGTGGTGGCAGTAAGTGGGGAGAGAGTTTTAGCTAAGTAAGGTGGAGAGAAGCCATGAGTAGCCTTGAAGACAAAGATGAAGCCTCTGAACTAGGGTCTGGCTTGGGACGATCGATTAACAGAATGGTGGACTTGTATTGTGTAAGAGAAGTAAGGAGGATGCAAAGTAAATTACTTTTTTGTGTAGAGTGAAAGCTTGATTTGAGAGGACCACAAGCGGGCACAGTTCAAGGAGTTTAGCTTATTCGTCACTAGTGGGTTTAAGAAAACAAGAGGCAGATTGATATCTAGATGCTGTGGTGAAGATAGAGTGCAAGTCAATTTTCACGTCAAATAACACTCTACAGTTTCTAAGGTTAACAGAGGATGAGTAATGATGTAAAGTGGAATAGAAAACAGTGGAGTCAAGCAAAATGAGATGGAAGAGGCTGGAAAGTAGATTTCCATTTGTCACGAAATGAGCATATAGAACCACAAAGCCACCTAATGCCTTGTGGGAGTAAGACTTTTGAAATTTAAAGGTGAAAATGTTGCATATAACAAGAGGAATATGTGCATGTTTTTGACACAAAAGTGTGGATAATGTCACCAATAAAGGAGGTTTACAACCCGAGTGCCAGGGAGTCCTATAACTAAGCCTCGAGGGATGCAAACTACAAAAGAACAGAGCTAAGACAAATGGATTCAATGATTGAGGAGACCCATTCTAGAGTGGTATGAGCAATGCAGAGACAGCTAAAGGCAGTGAGTAGGCAGAGTGGTGAACAGTGTTGAAGGCAGGTGACTGAAAAAGGAGAAGTATGTCCACTAACAGATTACAGAGGGCTAAGGTGGTCAAACTGGAGCCATAATCAATAGCAGTGCCAGTCAAATTAGGTGCAGTTTAGTGGTGAACTGAATGAGCCTCTTGGACCTAACATGCATTTGTTGGTTTTTAAAAAGACAGGCTGGCAAGAGACACGTTGTGGTTGAAGGCACAGGAGAGGAGACAGGCCACTGCTTTTATTCCAAGGAGACCCCAACGGGGAGAAACCGACAAATTATTAATACATCATAAAACAACATAGGTGAAAGCAAAAAAGCTATTTATTCATATAAATATATATATTCATTTATTTACTTATACATAAATATCAATTTAATATATTAAGCCTAAATGGACAGCTCATCTGATAAAACAACACACCCAGGGACAGATAGTGTGAGAAAAAGTGCTCGTGATAGTTAGAAAGGAGAATAATACATATTCCAATTAATCAAAAACCTATACAAAAAACATTAAAAACAGTCGGTTGGTTCTTTTTTGTTTGCTGCATTAACTCCATTCCAAATCCTCAGAGAGTCTAAATCAATGCCTTCAATCCTCCAAAGATCTTATGCAGAAACCAATCCAGACTATGATATATCGGTCGACGTTTCGACCCCTCTATATCTTGGGCCAAATCCCAGCTCCACAGTGGGTCTTCTTCAGGACTAATACGGTGGGAGTCCCATACATATATCCTCTGACTTCTTCACTTCTTTTACTTGTCTATTTATGAGGAGATCAAGTCTGATTTTAAAATATCATTTCTCATTCATATGTGAGCCTTCGAAAGACTGAGCGTTCACCAAGCTTTTTGCTTGGTGAACGCTCAGTCTTTCGAAGGATCACATATGAATGAAGAATGCATTGGAATTGACGGGTGACTTGGTATATGAGGAGGAATGATATTTTAAAATCAGACTTGATCTCCTCATAAATAGACAAGTAAAAGAAGTGAAGAAGTCAGAGGATATATGTATGGGACTCCCACCGTATTAGTCCTGAAGAAGACCCACTGTAGAGCTGGGATTTGGCCCAAGATATAGAGGGGTCGAAATGTCGACGGATATATCATAGTCTGGATTGGTTTCTGCATAAGATCTTTGGAGGATTGAAGGCATTGATTTAGACTCTCTGAGGATTTGGAATGGAGTTAATGCAACAAACAAAGAACCAACCAACTGTTTTTAATGTGTTTTGTATAGGTTTTTGATTCATTGGAATATGTATTATTCTCCTTTCTAACTATCACAAGCACTTTTTCTCACACTATCTGTCCCTGGGTGTGTTGTTTTATCAGATGGGATGTCCATTTAGGATGAATATATTAAATTGATATTTATGTATAAGTAAATAAATGAATATATATATTTATATGAATAAATAACTTTTTTGCTTTCACCTATGTTGTTTTATGATGTATAAATAATTTGTCGGTTTCTCCCCGTTAGGGCATTGTTGTATGTAATGGTTATCTACTACCCAGCCCGGTCGGGTCATTGGGTTACCCTCTGTGGTTTATAAGTATTTTATTCCAAGGAGGGCCACATGACGGGAGGGAGGATGAATAAGGTGGCAAGATGAGCATTGAGAATTTTAGTGAGATTGGTCCAGGCATGTGGATTTATGGTGAATGTATGCTCCTGGACCCACGTCAACAATGAAGACACCATTAACACCATGGCCTCCATCCACTCCAGCTCCCCTTCGGACCCCTGCCCGCACCAGATCTTCAACAAAGCCAGCAACATCATCACACCCCACCTCTCCGCAATCAACAGCTCCTTCAAGACAGCCACCTTCCCGGAGAGATGGAAACGCGCCGACGTCAACGCCCTGTTGAAGAAACTCAAGGCAGATCCAGATAATCCCATTAACTACCGACCTATCTCCCTCCTCCCCTTCCCAGCGAAGGTCATTGAAAAAATCGTGAACAGCCAACTTTCCCGCTACCTGGAAGACAGCAAAGCAATCGATACCTCCCAATCCGGATTTCGCAAGAACCGCAGCACGGAGACCGCACTCATTGCTGCCACAGATGACATCACGACCATGCTCGAAAAAGGCGAAACTGCAGCGCTTATCCTCTTGGACCTTTCTGCAGCTTTGGACACCGTCTGTCACCACACCCTTCGAACACGCCTCCACAACACTGGGATCCACGGCAAGGCCCTCGACTGGATCTCCTCTTTCCTCTCCGGCAGAACCCAGAGATGCCTTCCGCCCTACCTGTCCGAGTCCTCCAAAACGGTCTGTATCGTCCCTCAAGGATCCTCCCTCAGCCCAACACTTTTCAATGTTTACATGGCTCCCCTCGCCAACATCGCACTATCCCACCACATCAACATAGTATCCTACGCAGACGACACCCAGCTGATCATCTCCCTCATGAAAGACCCCACAACAGCAAGAAACAACCTCCACAAGGGACTTCACGCTATCGCCGACTGGATGGAATCAAGCCGCCTCAAGCTAAACACAGACAAAACAGAGGTCCTCATCCTCGGCAGCAACCTCTCCGCCTGAAACGACTCCTGGTGGCCTACCTCCCTCAGAGCCGCCCCCACCACCCAAGTACGAAACCTGGGCATCATCCTTGACTCAGCACTCAGCATGACTCAGCAGGCCAACGCAGTCTCCTCTTCCTGCTACAACACCCTCTGCATGCTTCGCAAGATCTTCAAGTGGATTCCCATTGAAACCAGAAAAACAGTCACCCACGCCCTAGTCGGCAGCCGACTGGTCTTCGGCAGTGCGCTCTATGCAGGAACCACGGACAAACTACAAAAGAAAGTGCAACGTATCCAAAACGCCTACGCCCAACTCAACCTTGATGTCCACGCCGCAACCACATCTCTACCCACCTCTGAGAGCTACACTGGCTACCCGTATCGGAGAGGATTACCTTCAAACTACTCACCCACGCACACAAAGCCCTCCACAACACAGGTCCGGCCTACCTCAACGACAGACTCACATTTCACACCACCACCCGCCAGCTCCGCTCCGCCAGCCTCGCCCTCGCCTTCGTCCCCCCGCATTCACCACACCACCACCAGAGGAAGATCCTTCTCTTACCTTGCCGCCAAGACCTAGAACTCCCTACCGCTCCAACTACGCCAGACCCAAGACCTCCTGGCCTTCAGAAAATGCCTCAAGACATGGCTATTCGACCAATAGCTCCCCCCCACCAGCGCCTTGAGACCCTGACGGATGAGTAGCGCGCTTTATAAATTGATTGATTGATTGATTGAATAAACTGTGATTTTGGAGATGACATGAGACCCTAGAAACAGTTGGCTGTAGCAAAGACAGTGGTGAGGTTATTAAGCACTTGTTTGCAATTCTTGAGGGCTTTGGGTTTTTACTAGCTCACTCATTGGATTGCTGAAAGCGAGACACACAATCTCATTCCTTAGAATGCAGTCTTGCACTGGTATAGGACTGGTCTGGAATCGCTCTCATACCACACATTTCATTTAAAGTGATGGCAATGAGCAGAGAAGGATGTGCTAGAGCTAAGAGAAATGAGGGTAGGGCTCAAGATGAAGAGTGTGACATTGGCATTACTGGCCCTATTATTAATACTTATTTCTGTATCCCTCCACTGGCACCACACCGCATGCACTTCAGGCATGTAAGTGAGGAAAGGGAAAATACCCTATGTTGATTTTCCCATATATTTTCATGTACAAATGTGAAATTTGTAGTCTACTGAGTGTCATGCACAAGTAAGTGATCCTGGGATACATTACATGTAATAGTAACATGTTAAATGCAATATACTCACAAGGCATTTGAAGACAGTGATGAAGTATGGACATAAAGTGCGGGTATGCCTCTGTGTGGGTCAACCTCTTCCGGATGAGCTCAAACATCTGTGTTGCACTTTTTGTGTCTATGTGAACCTGGGCGATATAATCATAAAGCATAACTCAAAGCATCAATATGAGGATCAATTTACAACGTTAACACCTTCATATGTAAATGAAAAATGATAGACTAAACAGGTATTCTGAACTGCAACTTCTGAATTGTATACATTAGAAGCCCCCAGATTAGCATGAAATAATTTGCATGTGACGCAGACATTAAATATTTACTTAACTGAGCTAAAACAAAGAACTTTCACATTTCTGTGTATACGGTTCTGAATATACACTTCCGTATACAAAGGTACTGATGCATTTTGGTACATAATGCACTCTTCTAAGCCACTAATATATATACCAAATGAATTCTTAGAGTACCTCAGAATATTATTACATATGGAGAACTCCAACTACTTATTGAATTAATATGTGTTCATGGGCACCGCCTTTACAAAACTGATAGCCTTCAGTGTTATATTATGATGCATGGCTTTTTAGTAAGCATCGTAGAAAGACAAAAGTAACCATAGGGTGGTTGTCCAACTAAGACATCTATAATGCACTTTTCCAATTTCCTGGTTCTCAAAACTAAATAAATCTAAAACAACAAGAAGTACCTTAAAGAAAAAGTTGCTTACCTTTGGTAGTGCATTATCTGGAAGAGACAGGATCTATACTGCAGATTCATTACTTCAGAATCTTCCCCACGCGAAAGGCTGGACCTGGAAACTTTTTCCACAGTATGTCTGGGCCTCTGTAGTGGGCGTTGTGCGACTTCGTATCAACACTGTCCACCGGATGTGACATCAGCAGTGTCCATGTAACTCCCTTGCTGACGGTCGTTTCTTCCGTGACTATTTTCTGCGCTCAAAATGTTGAGCCACAATAGAAACTGCCTATCAAAACAGTATGCTTTGAACAAAAGACACTTGTGTCAAATAATAACTGAATTCTTAATGCTAGGTATTGATTTCCAGAATTAAATTTTCTAAGACAAAAGAATAACTCAGTTCAGAGTGGGGAGGATGGGTGGGTCGTTAAGGAATCTGCGGCTAGATCCTGTCTCTACCAGATAGTGTGTTACGATGGTAAGTAACTTGTTCACTTGATACAGACATCTAGTTGCAGATTCCTTACTTTAGAATCAGACACCAAAGCACAGTAACCCGGAGAAAGGACTGCGAACTGAGATCCACAAAAACGTCTCTAAGTATAAAAAAACCGGTCTAGAACAAGAGTTAAAAGACCAGACAATCAAAATAATTAAGTAGAGTAATCATATATCAAAACCTGTGAAAGTAACCACGGGTAAATAAAACCATAAAACATGACAGTATGGAAATAACTCATCCATATTAGTATTTCAATTGTGTGTCAGAAGCGACCTAACAACATTGAACGTTTTCTATCCAGCAGAAAATTGGTCTAGTACAGGAAAAATAGACTATGCACTTGTAAAAATATCTATGAGGAAGAACATCCTCGTTAGTAAAAGAACTGTGTAAAATAATTACAGTAATATAAAGGTATAAAAACTATAATAACATGGATATAGCATTACCCATGATCAATATCATTAAAATTATGTTCTTAGAATAAAACCGGTCTAGAGTGATGCAAAAAGACCAGCACTCATAAGAATGTAGGCGAGCCCTAACATATCATGACTAAAGACTCCTGGGAGGAGCCAGTGATAATGAGTCAAACAATCAAAAACATGGAAAAAAGAAAATCCATGTTAATATGACCAATCGGTGTTAGAGGCGAACTAACAAATTTGAATATTAAGCTACTTGCTGCCTTAATGGGGGGGAGAGCCCATGCACGAACACCCGGTCAATATTGTGAAAAGGACCACAGTAATATCATCATAAAGACAAAGAAAAGTTGGCTAAGAAACACTAACCATGACAGTAGGACAGTATTACCAAATGAGGTTGTGAAGATAAATCTATTTGTTCTTATATGTAGACTGAAATTGCATGTTCTACCCTGTTGGAAAACAGAACAGCATAACATGCCATTGACTAGAACCTCTTCCTATGTACCAGCATATCCTAACTAGAAGACCTACATTATAAGAAACATAATATGTTTATCTCTTGCAGGGAAACCATACAATTGCCCTCATTAAAAAGAAGTTGAAGACAACAATAGCAACCATTTGGAATATAAATATACTTCCCCCGGAAAAAGTAGCAGATATAATAAAAACATCTTGAAGGTATTCTTAATAATATATATTTCCACTAACATAGGAGTGAAACAGACAAACGCCTATGTAGTATCAATGAAATATATATATGTATATATATAAACACACAGATATATATATATATATATATATATATATATTTCCCTTAAAATATATGTATATATTTATTTTTAAAAACTGAACAAAACAGTAAGGCTGTAAAAGGGGCCTTGGTAGAGTAGCAGAAACCAAGGTCAGTATATGACTCTTACAATGAATAAGACTCATGTGCAGAGGAACTAGAAAGGGTATTAATGATGAAAAACCAGTACATTTACAAGCTTCTGAAATAAAAATAATGTGTCTGATTTTGATTAATTCATGTCATGACATCACTTCTGCAAGTGTGAACTAAACTTACAAGTAGAGCCATGTAAAGATAAAAACAGTTGTACCTATATGAGATATCAATAATTAACCTCATCAGACATAACACATATAAATATTTTCATAGAAAAGAAGAACCCCGGAAAAGGGTAAAACTCTTCCGAAAAGGAGGAAGTCTTGAATGCAAGTGCAAAAGCATATCACAACTCCTACAGAGTCCATATATTAATTAGTCAACACAAGAGACAACAGAATCTACAAAGAGATAGATCTCTATAAATTATCCCATTATAAACTGACAAGTCAGGAAAATAAATAATAATGTTTAAAGAACATGTCGACATCATAGAAAAGTCTACACTAAAGTGTAGAAAAGAAACTGTGATGAGTATCTAGTATGAACCCTTTAAGACCAAAGCAAGTAAAGTCTTAAAGTTCTCGAGAAAATACTTTCTGCTTATAAATTATCCAATATACCAAAATTAGAAGATCTGATATTACCATACCATAGGTAAAGGTAAATGTACACCTCAATTAGTGTAGATAAAAAAAGAATTTGACAGTACAAAAAGAACTTAGTAACCAAACACCCTTAGTGTTGTAGAATCCTTATAAAAAATATCTTGGAACAGAGAACAATATACTGACACTCCTAAAGAGCTGGCATTATTTCCAGTTCCCTATAAGGGATATTAATATAAATCCATAATTTCACAAGTTAGAAAAACTAACTCTCTGCACAGGGAGCAAATCCGTATCCTCCACTGAAGGTGTAATAGCTCAAATCCCATATTGTGATTATTACATAAATGCTCTCTAGCATAGCAGCAAATACTCCACTTAGAGTACGCAATATACCATAAAGATAACTCTTAACCACAAGCTTTTCTTCAGAGTAAAGTAAACAATATCACCTTGATTCAAGTGTAGTAAAACGTGATAACCCGCTAAGCGTTTTTTAAATTGACAAACTTGAAGTGGTTATATGACGGAACAACGCACTCCACTGCACGCATGCCTTTACCACACATTACAATGCATTTGGTTGTAAAAGCATGCATGGTAAGGAAAATGTCACTTACCCAGTGTACATCTGTTCGTGGCATGAGACGCTGCAGATTCACATGCTGTGCATTATCCTGCCATCTAGTGTTGGGCTCGGAGTGTTACAAGTTGTTTTTCTTCGAAGAAGTCTTTTCGAGTCAAGAGACCGAGGGACTCCTCCCTTTCGGCTCCATTGCCCATGGGCGTCGACTCCATCTTAGATTGTTTTCCCCGTAGAGGGTGAGGTAGGAGTTGTGAATATGCTAAATGTGCCCATGCAATGGAGTAAGTATGTATGTACATAATGTGTATTAATGAAAATGTCACTTACCCAGTGTACATCTGTTCGTGGCATTAGTCGCTGCAGATTCACATGTTTCGCACAGTCCGCTGCCTGGTGTTGGGCTCGGAGTATTACAAGTTGTTTTTCTTCGAAGAAGTCTTTTTTGGTCACGGGACCGAAGGACTCCTCCCTCTTCGGCTCCATTGCGCATGGGCGTCGACTCCATCTTAGATTGTTTTTACAAATTTACAATTTTCATTCAACTTATAACGGCTACAGGCTCCCGGGGAGGTGGGAGGGCACATGTGAATCTGCAGCGTCTCATGCCACGAACAGATGTACACTGGGTAAGAGACATTTTCCGTTCAATGGCATGTGTAGCTGCAGATACACATGCTGTGCATAGACTAATAAGCAGTAATCTCCCCAAAAGCGGTGGCTTAGTCTGTAGGAGTTTAAGTTGTTTGAAATAATGTTCGTAATACAGCCTGTCCTACTGTGGCTTGTTGTGTTGTTAACACATCTACACAGTAATGTTTTGTGAATGTATGAGGCGTAAACCATGTGGCTGCTTTACAAATTTCTGTCATAGGTATATTCCCTAGAAAAGCCATTGTGGTGCCATTTTTCCTAGTGGAATGCGCCCTTGGTGTAATAGGTAGATCTCTTTTTGCTTTAATATAGCAGGTTTGAATACATTTCACTATCCATCTGGCAATGCCTTGCTTGGATATAGGATTTCCTGCATGAGGTTTTTGGAAAGCTACAAACAATTGTTTTGTTTTGCAAAACTGTTTTGTTCTGTCAATGTAATACATTAGTGCTCTTTTTATGTCTAACGTATGTAGGGCTCTTTCGGCTACTGAGTCTGGCTGTGGAAAGAAGACTGGGAGTTCCACTGTTTGGTTTAGGTGGAATGGTGATATAACTTTTGGTAAGAATTTGGGATTTGTACAGAGAACCACTTTATGTTTATGTATTTGTATAAAGGGTTCTTGTATAGTGAATGCTTGTATCTCACTTACTCTTTTAAGAGATGTGATAGCTATTAGGAAGGCTACCTTCCAAGTTAAGTATTGCATTTCACAAGAGTGCATGGGTTCAAATGGTGGTCCCATGAGTCGTGTTAACACAATATTAAGGTTCCACAAAGGTACTGGTGGTGTTCTCGGGGGTATGATTCTCTTTAATCCCTCCATAAATGCTTTGATAACTGGGATTCTAAAAAGCGATGTTGAATGTGTAATCTGCAGATAGGCAGATATTGCTGTGAGATGTATTTTAATAGAAGAGAATGCTAGTTTAGACTTTTGTAAGTGTAATAAGTAACTTACAATGTTCTTTGCGGAAGCATGTAGTGGTCGAATTTGATTATTGTGGCAGTAGTAAACAAATCTTTTCCATTTGTTTGCATAACAATGTCTTGTAGTAGGTTTCCTAGCTTGTTTAATGACCTCCATACATTCTTGTGTAAGGTCTAAGTGTCCAAATTCTAAGACTTCGGGAGCCAGATTGCTAGATTGAGCGATGCTGGATTTGGGTGTCTGATCTGTTGTTTGTGTTGAGTTAACAGATCTGGCCTATTTGGTAATTTGACGTGAGGTACTACTGATAGGTCCAGCAGTGTTGTGTACCACATTTGGCGAGCCCAAGTTGGTGCTATGAGTATTAGTTTGAGTCGGTTTTGACTCGTTTGTTTACCAGATAAGGAATGAGTGGGAGAAGGGGAAAAGCTTAAGCAAATATCCCTGACCAACTGATCCAGAACGCATTGCCCTTGGACAGAGGGTGTGGGTACCTGGACGCGAAGTTTTGGCATTTTGCGTTTTCTTTCGTTGCGAATAGGTCTATTTTTGGTGTTCCCCAGCGTAGAAAGTAATCTTGTAGGATCTGGGGATTAATTTTCCATTCGTGTGTTTGTTGGTGATCTCGACTGAGATTGTAGGCTAAATGTTTTGAATGCCTGGGATGTATTGTGCTATTAGGCGAATGTGATTGTGAATTGCCCAATGCCAAATTTTTTGTGCTAAGAGACACAGTTGTGACGAGTGTGTCCCTCCTTGTTTGTTGAGGTAATACATTATCGTCATGTTGTCGGTTTTGACAAGAATGTGTTTGTGGGCTATCAGTGGTTGAAATGCTTTTAATGCTAGAAACACTGCCAACAGTTCTAAATGGTTTATGTGCAGTTGTTTTTGTTGATTGTCCCATTGTCCCTGTATACTGTGCTGGTTGAGGTGTGCTCCCCACCCCATCATGGAATCATCTGTTGTGATCACGTATTGAGGCACTGGGTCTTGGAATGGCCGCCCTTGGTTTAAATTTATAGGGTTCCACCATTGAAGCGAGAAGTGTGTCTGGCGGTCTACCAACACTAGATCTTGGAGTTGACCCTGTGCTTGTGTCCATTGTTTTGCTAGGCACTGTTGTAAGGGCCGCATGTGTAATCTTGCGTTTGGGACAATGGCTATGCATGAAGACATCATGCCTAGAAGTTTCATTACAAACCTCACTTGGTAGTGTTGGTTTGGCTGCATGTTTAATGCTATATTTTGGAACGCTTGTACCCTTTGCGGACTTGGAGTGGCAATTGCTTTTTGTGTGTTGAGTGTTGCTCCCAAGTATTGTTGTATCTGGGATGGTTGTAGATGTGACTTTTGGTAATTTATAGAAAACCCTAGTTTGTTTAGAGTTTCTATAACATATTGCGTGTGAAGAAGACACTGTTGCTGAGTGCTGGTTTTTATTAACCAATCGTCTAAGTATGGGAATACGTGCATGTGCTGTCTCCTTATATCAGCGGCTACTACTGCAAGGCATTTTGTGAATACCATTGGGGCTGTTGTTATGCCAAACGGTAACACCTTGAATTGATAATGCACGCCGTGGATTACAAACCTTAAGTATTTCCTGTGCGAAGGATGTATGGGTATGTGGAAATATGCATCCTTGAGATCTAACGTTGACATGTAGTCCTGTTTTTTGAGCAAGGGAATCACGTCTTGAAGTGTTACCATGTGGAAGTGATCTGATTTGATGTAGAGATTCAGAGTTCTGAGGTCTAATATGGGTCTCAATGTTTTGTCTTTCTTTGGAATTAGAAAATATAGGGAGTAGACACCTGTTCCTTTTTGATAGTTGGGTACTAATTCTATTGCTTGTTTTTGTAACAATGCTTGGACTTCTAGTTGTAACAGGTCTAAGTGTTGTTTGGACATATTGTGTGCTCTTGGGGGCACATCTGGTGGGAAATTTATGAATTCTATGCAATAACCATGTTGGATAATGGCTAGGACCCATGTGTCCGTAGTTATGTTTGTCCAGTTTTGTAGTATGCAATAAGTCTCCCCCCCACTGGTGTTAAGTGTTGGGGGTTTGTGACATTGAAGTCCCTGTTTGGCTTGACCTGTTTTAGGGCTTTGGAATTTTCCCCTTGCTCTTGGGAATTGTCCACCCCTCTATGAGCCTCGAAACCCTCCTCTCTGGTACTGCCCCCGATAGGTGGGTCTGGTTTGTGAGGTGGAATGCTCTGGTGTTTGAGTACGAAACCCCCCTCGAAATTGTTGCTTTCTAAAAGTGCCTCTGCTTTGTAGGGAGTAGAGCGCGCCCATGGCTTTGGCCGTTTCTGTGTCCTTCTTTAGTTTTTCAATTGCCGTGTCCACCTCCGGCCCAAACAATTTTCCTGGTTAAACGGCATATTTAACACAACTTGCTGGATTTCTGGTTTAAAACCTGAGCTCCGTAACCATGCATGACTCCAAATGGTTACCGCAGTGTTGACTGTCCGTGCTGCTGTGTCTGCCGAGTCCAATGCAGACCTTATCTGGTTGTTGGAAATTGCTTGACCTTCTTCAACAATCTGTTGGGCACGTTTTTGGTGTTCCTTGGGCAATTTCTGTATAATGTGCTGCATCTCGTCCCAGTGTGCCCTGTCGTAGCGAGCCAGTAGAGCTTGCGAGTTGGCAATCCGCCATTGATTGGCTGCCTGTGCTGCCACTCTTTTGCCCGCAGCATTGAACTTCAGACTTTCCTTGTCAGGCGGTGGTGCGTCTCCTGATGATTGGGAGTTTGCCCTCTTTCTTGCTGCTCCCACGACCACCGAATCTGGTGTCAGTTGCTGTGTTATAAACACAGGGTCCGTTGGGGGAGGTTTGTATTTTTTCTCCACCCTAGGCGTGATAGCTCTGCCTTTCACTGGGTCCTGGAAGACCTGTTTTGCGTGCTTGAGCATGCCTGGGAGCACTGGCAGACTTTGGTAGGAGTTGTGGGTGGATGCCAAGGTGTTAAATAGCAAATCATCCTCTATTGGCTCCGCATGCACTGCTACATTGTGGAAAGTAGCTGCCCTCGATAGTACCTGCATATATGCAGTGCTGTCCTCTGGAGGTGACGGCCTTCCTGGGTAACAATCGGGACTGTTGTCGGAGACCGGTGCATCATATAAGTCCCATGCATCCGGGTCATCCTGTGTGTGTTGGTGACTGCATTGGGGGTGTTGTTACCGGGGACATCTGTGGTGAATGTAGTGGAGAAGGCTGTAGCGAAAACCTTGGTGGTGGGGTTTTATCTCTTGCCACCTTTGCCTTTGGCTGCATTTCGGACTCCTGAAATGCCAGCTTTCTTTTGATTTTAATTGGAGGAAGAGTTTGTATTTTACCAGTCTCTTTCTGGATATGCAGCCTCCTTTGAGTATGGTCTGGTTCCCCCATACTTATTTCCTGCTCAAATCTATGTTCTTGCATTTGGCTGGAAAGTCCGTGCTCTTCCGTGTAAGAGCCTAATTTCGGCTCCGAGGCTGCCTTTTTCGGTACAGTCTTTTTCGGTTCCGAGGTAACTTTTTTGACTTTGGGTGTGTCGAACTCTCGGTGCAGAGATCGTTCAGAGACGGAATCTCGACCGGAGTCAGATGTCTTCGGCAGTTGTGAGGCCTTTTTCGGTGCCAATGGTTGGTCACCGTGTTTTCGATGGGTTAAGCCATGGCCTGCTGGCGGTGGCATCCCCTTGGCCTTTATGATCTTGGAGTGAGTCTTGGACGGGGCAGTTTTACTCACAGTTTTCTGCGTTGTCGTCGGTAGCTCACTTTCGGAGTCCGAGTCCGTTCCTTGTATGGAGATTCTTTCCTCCTCTTCGACGCCGATCTGTTCTCTCGGTGTCGACGCCATTTGAAGTCTTCTGGCTTTTCAATCGCGTAGGGTCTTTTTCGATCGAAATGCCCGACAGGCCTCTCAAGTATCCTCCCTGTGTTCCGGAGATAGACACAGATTACAGACCAAGTGTTGGTCTGTATAAGGATACTTCGCGTGGCACGTCGGACAGAAGCGGAAGGGGGTCCGGACCATTAGTTTCGCCGATGGACGCGGTCGGGCCGACCAGGCCCCACTAAAGAGTGGAAGCCCCAAAGGGCCGCCGGAGCGCTTCTTCTATCGGTGTCGATGTACTAACACTAAACCGGTACCGAGCGCAAACAATACCGTCGAATTTTCAATAATTAGCTAACTTTCCCGATTCGAAATACGGAGCGAAGAGGAACACGTCCGAACCCGATGGCGGAAAGAAAACAATCTAAGATGGAGTCGACGCCCATGCGCAATGGAGCCGAAAGGGAGGAGTCCCTCAGTCTCGTGACTCGAAAAGACTTCTTCGAAGAAAAACAACTTGTAACACTCCGAGCCCAACACTAGATGGCAGGATAATGCACAGCATGTGTATCTGCAGCTACACATGCCATCGAACATGTATATACGTGGTTAAGATTTTCCCTGACCTCTGCCCTAAACCCTAAAACTGGACCTCGGCGCACCCCCCACCCCATCCATAGCCCTTTTAAAAAATATCGACCCTTACCCTGAAACCTAAAATTGCCCCCCTCCCACAAGTCCTAAAGCCAACCCCCCTCCCTGCCCTGAGACTTAAAACCTGACCCAGTGCAAACCCCTTTCCCCAACTCCCAACCCTTTTTTTAAAACAATACCCGCCCTAAACCTCAACACTGCCCCCTGCCCCAAACCTTTAAGCTAAAAGCCCCCCACCCAAAACAGGTCCCTAGCGCAACACCTCCCCCTTGACTCCCAACCCTTTAAATAAATAAAAAATACCTGCCCCCTGCCCTGACCCCTAAAACCGCCTCCACCCCAAGCTCTAAAGCCTACCCCTCCACCCAAGCACTAAAACCGCCAGCCACCCTTCCCCTTTTCTCACTCTCCAAACGACGAGGCAGCTCTCTAGGCAGACAGGTCGTAAAGAGGAAACGGAAGGGTCTCTCAGTTTCCTTTAGCGAAGCTGTTAGCCTTTTCCACGCCTTTACCACACATACTCGAACCAACACCATCATGTATATGACCTTACCATGCATACCTTTACAACGTAATTTGTTGTAAAGGCACATGTGGTAAAGACGTATGCATTGCAAATAAATGTGCGGTTAAGATTATGCGTGGGAACAGCTGCGTTGTAATGGTTGTTTCCCACCAAGTAGAAAGTCAAAGAAGCCTTGAACATCAGGCATGAAAAGCATCAAGGGTTTCAGGGCACTATATTAATCTAATAACAAGTTACGGAAAATTAACACCTGCAAAGCATGACCCACCTGGCATTCCAATGAGGTTATAACAAATATTTATAAAACTGAAAAAGCCTGATGGCTCTGTCGAATCAAAACACTTTTGTGAAATAATTTAAGAACAAGTAACACCATACTAACAGTACAGAAGTTATGAACTAGCCAAAAGGTAGAGGGGAACCAAGCTAATTCGGTGCTCCACCCCTACTGTTTCGAAAAAGCCTTAAAGCGGAGTCTGCCAGAGCCCCAAACAAATTGGCACCATCAAATTACATGTCAATCAATGTGGATTGGACTGTCTCTGAAAACCCTGAAATATGTAACTAGCATGGTGACGTAGCGCAACTGAGGAAGCCATAGTTCAAACCACAGAGTCAGTGGTGTCCATGCCACAGCAAATGATTAACCTAGCTGTGTACTCTGTCCTGAACCATAGGAACAATAGTACTCCTGATGTCTTCCAGAAGCGAAGGTAAAATGTTCGCTAATGAGTCCCATAAAGAATGAGAGAAACATACAAGAACACAATATGTGTTCACAGAGCGTAGAGCAGAACTTGTGGAGTAAAAAATATGCCTGCTACAGACATTTAGACTTCTGGACTCTCTATCTGGTGGAACATGTGGGAGAGACTCCATATCATGGAAAGCTAAAGCAGCCTGTGCAACCAAACTTCAACAAGTGGGATGTCTTATTAGACTGGGCAAATCACCAGGGCAGCTCAGTGTCTATGGGATATGGCCCTGTCAACAGGGGCCCCGTATCAAACAAGACTTCATGTAGTGCCTCGCTGTAAGGAAGCACTGGTTCAACCCCTGTATGACTATGATGGAGGACATCAATTAGAGGATCTGAAGGTAATGCCACTGAAGAAAGAGCCAGATTCAGCACTTCTGCAACCCTTTTTACCATGTCTGCAAAAGAGGATCTCACCTCCATAGCAAGCCAAAGGGGTCAAAGTAGGCCTGAGGCTGGAGAAGAATCCAAACCATTAACTGTAGCTAGGTCAGTTAACCAGCTGTCATCTCTATGAGGGTCAGACTTCTCTACTGCCTGTCCACCATGCCCTCTGTAGGAACAACATGAGGCAATTATTGTGGCGAAAGACCTAGGATGACAGGCATGACTTGCACAGTCATCGACATCGAGAAGTTGATTCCTCCACATCGACTTCAGACGGAGAAAGGGATTGGACTTCGATCGGTGGCGCCAGCAGAGTCGCAGGAGTTGGCTGATTAGATACTGGTGCCAAAGGTGGAAACCCTGAAGGGCTGTGCACCGGCGTTGCAATGGCTTCATCAACTGACGCCAAAGTCCTAGCTAAAGCCAAAGGTGAACCTGCTGGCGTGGATACAGTCAAGGCACATTGCACCTCCTTGGAACTCACAGGCGATCCAGAGGTACCTGGACTAGATTTGTTCTGTCTCCTGGAAAGGGAGGGCGACGCAGGGCAGACTCTCACCTTGCCTCCTCAACCGAGGAATGACGGAAGGTCGTATATAGTGAAGTTGGCAACTTTTGTGATTTTGATCGCTTGCAAGACTTACCTTTGGATGTCGATGGAGGAAGGTGTCCACGAGAATGACTCCTCGAATGGCCCTGTGAACGGATATCAGCTCGAGAAAGAGACCTCCTTCGACAGAAAGACTGAGATGGCTCTGACATCCGCACCGCTGGAAGCTTCATCCGATGCTCTTGTATTGATTTCGGTCACATGCCCAGGCACCACTTGCAAACGGAATGGGGGTCCACAGCCGAGATTTGGCATACACAGGACCCATAAAGTTTAAACCCCGAAGACGTTGAAAGCACACTGTTTAATATGTAAAAAATTTCAAAGTAGGCTGAAAAGCACTCTGACCAACTGTTACTGGATCCTTGTTGCAAGCGCAGAAAAGAAGGAGCTGACACTGGCAAGGGAGTTATATGGACTCCTCTGACGTCACATCCTGGGACGACGTTGATACTGAGTCGCACGATGCCCTCAACTGATGTGCAGACATACTATGAAAAAAGTTTTCAGATGCAGGCTCGCGCCTGGGGAAGATTCTGAAGTAAGGAATCTGCGGCTAGACTCTAATCAAGGCACCAAATACAAGTTTCAAGTAGCACCTTGTAATTATGAAATCCCTTCAAACACATATAAAAATGACGCACATAATCAGAATCCTTTTTATTTGAAGAGGAGAATGCAAATGTTTAACGGAGTAACAATTGTTATACAATGTGCTTTATGCCAAGCAATATTGCAGATTCTGCAGAATAGATAGAGCAGCTAGTATTGGTTACCATTTTAGTTTGGCAACATGGATGGTGAATGTGCTCTCTGCTGCGCCCTTTCTTTAGATGTGATGGCTAGACAGTTTGTGCAGATGAGACTGGAGAACCTACACAAAAGCATGTGCTTCCTTTTGATGTATTAAAAAAAGAATGTGCCATTTACAGTTAACTTTGCAAACAAGCATTATCTGCAGCCCAGGCATAAAGTCATACTGATGCTTTTCTGTCCTGATAAGCCCCATATGTGCTTGCTTACAGGGTTGATAAATCAACAACGCATGTTAGACTTCTTTTGTGTTTGTGAATGCATGTAACTGTAGTCTATGTATGTCAATAGATACATGAACTATTAAAAATGGACTATAATTCACTTCCATGAATCGTATATATAAAATATCCCTTGGAAGTCATCCAAAGACAATTATTGTTCTGTTTATGTTTAATCCTTCCATACATGGCATGCTGCGAAGCACAAAAAGCTCTGAAATTGTGAACTTCAATTTATTTGGTGGAATAGTTCTGTGCAAAACATAGACCAATCATCTGTTTTAAAGTGATCAATCCGGTCTTGCAATGGATTGCAAGAGCAGTAGAATAACCCAAAATTTTCCATGCATGGTGATTTGTCGGTTTTAGTTACCGCAGGGCTAGACAATCACAGATAAATTTGCGTTAAAAAACGGCAAAACTAGCCAACAACTAACTGCCTCATCTCTCCAAAACAAACAAAATACAAACCAATCCACCTCTGTTGTGTGGTTATAGTCTCACACCTACCAGTTCAAATCTTTTGGCAAATTCCAGTTCATCCTCATTTCGGAGCATTTCAAAGAAGTCTAAATGTCTTGAGAAAGAAAAGCATTGTTAAAATGTTACTCTTTAAATACTTCTTACAGAGTACCTGTGAACCACCACCCATCGAAAATGAGAGACTACCAACCTGTCTAGTGTTGAGTTTTCATGCTCTCGTAGTTTGTCAATAACTGGCTGAATTCCTAGCATTAGAAATTCATATCGAAGATGAAGTCGGAAATCCAGACTTTCCTACAATTACATGTTTGACAATTGTAAATCTCTAAAACAATGTACAAAATTATTTTTCATACTTAAATCCTAAAGTACACTCAATGTGATCACATTTAAGGGATAGCACAAGAGATCAAGTGGGCATGATAAGTGAGACACTTGGGTAAGACAAAGAGTACCTAAGAGGAAACAGAGGGTATAGATGTTTTGAATGAAGAGGTCAGATTATTAAAGTAGGCTGAAGGACTCAAGAGAAAATTTTTAAATACTTACGACTCCTGCTCCTTGGCTTAGAACTGCATTAATAAAGGACATGATCGCAGTTTTGAGATTCACCTCATCTCGATATCTTCCAGTACTCCGATCCAAATCATTTATAAGTGTCTGACAAATCAATACAAAAATGTTACAGGGGCATATACCTCAAGGAAACGAAAATGTGTGTTCTTAATATATCCTACTAAAAACGTTTTTCTTTACCACCAGCAATTGCGTTTATTGAGAAAACAATACATAAACAATTAAACTAAATGGTTAAAAGAGGAAACTGTAACCATTCATATGAACATCAACACTTTGAACTTTGAAAAATTCTAGTGCTTGAATAATCACAGAATCTTAAACAGATGTTAATAAATGTTTTTAAGTTATAATGGCATCCTAACTGCCATGAATTTCCACAAATGGGATCTACTAAACTGCTGAACCACCAAATGTTATTTGACAACTAGTTACACAATCAGCCTTTCAGACAAAAATACTTTAAGCAGTACAGGGACATCAAATACAAAAATGTCTAAATTTTAAAATGCAGAATCTCTTGAAAAAGGAAAAGTTACTGCTCAGACATGCAACAACAGGGATGTCCTTATGACCAGCACACAGCTTTTCCCTTCACGAAGGTTTTGAATGCCCTCTCTTAGTACATTCACAGCTCTGCACACTCAGTGGGGGGAAACGCTTAAGACCCAGTCTCTCATTTGCAGACTGTAGCAGAGCCCTTTCCAATGGTGAATGGTGTAATCAAAAAAGTATTCAAAATGTAGTGACAAGAGATGCCAAACCAATATTATACATTCATTCCCGGACCATCACTCCTGGGGTATTTTTAACAGCCTCTTTGAATTTAAACAAGTCGATTAAAAATCTTACTGTATTTTTCACTATTTTTCTTTTGCGATGTTGCATAATTTGTTACCAAGACACTAATGCTAAAGGCATAGTACTTGTATCTTACTGCCAAAGTTCTTATTTTTAGTTTCTAACAACGATAAACAAGCATATATAGTAGGGTTTAATTGTGCTCTGATCTGATGCTCCATTTAGAATCCCCTTAACTCACAAATATTTGGACACCATGCTGAAAGTTCAAGTCGATATGTCAGGTACTAACTATGAAAATTTGGGGTTTGACAGTATGTGCATTTCACTTACCAGTCACAATGATACAGAGAACAGCAAAAAATAATGTGTTGCTCCTTGCAGACAATGCATAATTAATGTAAACAAAAGCATTATCTTTGTGGGAAAACATGAAAAGCAAAGATCTGCCATGATTCCCAATGAGAGACCATCTTGGAACAAGCAAAAATAAAGAATTTAGAATAAGACAAATGAGTCTTGCGTGCAGTACCTGAAAGCGAGTCCGCTCGCTAGCATACTTCTGGTAGTGCAGCATAGACTCCAGCACCTTTTTGTGACCTCCAGGAACCAGGCACACAGCGCCCAAGATTTCCAGCACTGCCACTTTAGTCTTTATGTTTTCTGTGCTCAAACTCTGAGCGATGACGTTAATGCTCGCTGAATGAGCTAAAACATGGGCCCGTCCCTGAGAGTTGTTCATCAGAGCCTTTATGCATCCAATGAGAGAGGTATGTATTCGGGACTCTGACGTCTCATAGTCCATGCTTTGCAGAAAGTTTAGAATACAGGTCAAGCCATCCAAATCCATGAACCTGGTCACAAACCTGTCAAACAGAAAACAGTATCAAAATATTTGATAATCATTTGATGCAAATACATCTCTCTTCGTACTCTTTGGATCTGTCTGGCCTGATGGCAATTCTATGATTAATGGTGACATTATTGTATTGATCTTAAATAGACCTTATATAGACATATGTAGGGGTGAATATTTGAAAACTTACAGTCAGAGTTTCTCAGATCTATTTCCTTCCATCACAAAATAATTATTTTAAGCAAATTAATACCAAAACGTGTGTTTGGTGCTTTGAAGACACAAGAATTCAGAAATGAATTATAATGAAAATGAGTTAAAGGCTAGGGCACCCCATACCTGCACAAAAGAAATCTGTATAAAATCATGGCGGCAAAAGCTTAGGTACAAAATATTTCAACATTATGGAATCCAGAGGCGCGTTTGTACAGCATAAATTATATTACAAATTAATTTCACACATGGAAGTCTGTTTCTGCTTTTGAGATGTGTCATTCTGATTGCACAGCCCTCCTGCATCTGCACCTCCCGCTTCACTTTCTCCCAAACATCTCAACTGAATACTAATTTTGTTTTCATAAGGTTGTAAATCGAAAGGTTCCATATATTGTCAAGAGCAATTTCAATGATTCCTGATGTTGCAGCCCAGCACTAAGTTTAGTGAAAAACCTTAGTGCCCATTATCAGCATTCAGAACGTTTTTCGAAGAGGCCTTGATAGAAATCAGAAAGGTCTGGAACTAACTTTATTTCAACTACAGCTTGAAAGTTAAGCATTGTTAGAGTTTTGACAAGACTCCTTTTTCGGTTATAGCAAATATGTCTGAAACGTAAACTTCGAGATAGTCTTCCTTGATGCCGTTACCTCTTCTAGGAGGGTCTCTGTTTTACGTTTGACCACCTTAAAATGGCAACGCTGCCCTAAATGTTGACCACTTGCTTGCAGAAAAAAAGAAAAACTGCATTTCTAACGCAGTGACTTTTTGAACAACAGTGGATATTATCTATTTTGAAAACTGGGGTCTCTTAAACAGTTAATTAAAGCTGAATCACATATTTACAAATAAACTGATATTGAATATGTAAGTGAAAAATACACTTTTTGATAGCTGTGGAGAATATGCACATAGCAGTTATTTTCCTTGGTACAAATGCAATATTAATGTTATCATTTTCTTATGAGGATATGCATCTTCAATTGGCCTTAGAATATCTGTTGATGTCTGCTTATGTGTGGATTAGTGACCAGTCATGTGTGTTTGCCTGTTCAAAAATCCTTACAAATGTCTGAATCAAGTGTACTCAACTGAAGTACATAGGTAACATTCTGACTGGAGGAAAGTATTTCAGAAGCAACATTATGTTTTCTTAACCGACCAGCTTAATGGACATCTTGTATATTAGAATGACTTAAAGCTCTTGAATATCAAAAAAGGTGGTTTAAAAATTACCTCATCGGTTTCGTCCTCAGTGCAGTCTTTAAACTTTCAATTGTTTTATTCCTTTCTTCTTCATCCTCTTTCTCTAACGCCAACAATGTTTTTCTCTGCAAGTATAAAAATAAAAACACATACTACTGAGTTTCCTGTAATACTAACACAAAAATATCAGAATGGATCACAAATTAACTGAGAGTGTCTTAATAACAATCATTACTTTTTCGAAGTGAGAAAATAACTAGGCCCATTAGAGTTGCCAAAAAGCACTCCTCAATCCACAACATATTTTAAGGACCTAAACTGAGATTAGATGTGCAAAAAACCACTTAAGTACAGAATAGGGACTACCTGAATTTCATTCTAAGAAGGTGTACTTGTGAATGCAGAAATTCCACCATTACAGAGGAACTCCAGCATTTACAAACTTAGGGTTAGGGGCAGAATTTTGGCTGTTAATAGGATGACTAACCTAGGAAAGTAGGTGGACACCCATAAGCATTAGGGAATTCATGTACTCGTCACCCAGACAATGGAAATGTACATTATTTCCCACAATCAAAGGTTGTAAGCCAATTTTCAGGTAAACCAAGGCCCTGATTCAACTCATTGAAAAAATTGTCCAGAAATTTTCATTTTTGATTTGTGTTTTTGGATCATTAGAGAAGCAATTTTGCTTTAGAGCTGTGTATACTGTTGTGTAGTTTGTGACTGGAGATGGCATTAATGGTAAAAACCCAACCTTCTTCAGTGGGACCGTATTCTGGGCGATCACAGCATGAATTCAAGCCCACAAAGAAACTGGGTTTCCTTTATCCTTCAGTCTACACCGAATAAGCAATGTGATAAATTCAGTTAAATCAGCGTTGTGGACTACAGCATCAGGTAGAAAATGATTCATGTCTTCAGACACTTTGAAACTTTCTGGTAGACTGGGGCGTGTTGATGGCATGTAGTGATTTTGTACCCGCTGGCAAGGCAGCTGGGTTATAAGTTTACAGCTTTGTTTCTTTATGTCTACAGTTGACACAGCTTGTTTTCCAGCAGCTACTTCATTGGGACAGTCTTGAAAAAGCACCACGGCAGTATCTTGTGTGCTGGATGTTCCAGACAAAGAAGAGTTGTCTTCAAAATTATCAAGTACAGCAATTGTAAATCCTTTCCTGGTGAAGTGACTTAGAAGTGGTGTGCTGCTGGTTTCACAAGATTTTACTGCATAAGCTGCTAACAGGTTCTTGCTCCGACTATTTTTAAAAATGTTGCCCAGAAAAAAATTGACCCGAGTTAGCAATGTCTAGCAAATCTAAATTACTTCTCTAATGATACAAAAACACAATCATAAATGATATTTATTTTTTTAACGGTATATCAAGAGGCCAGGACTATAATGAATGTGGAGGGAGCACTCCATGTTTCACAGTGTGGATTGGGATTCCCATCTGCAATAATAGTTTCCTCAAGCAAGGGAAGGAAAGTCACATAGGCAAATGTACATTTGATTCACATTTATGCTGGCAGAATTACCAGCTGGAGAAAAAGGAAAACCTGCATGATCAAATGTTAAGTAATGATGCACCTGGGGAACTTTAGGACTAGTACAGACTTCCAGTATAACTCCTGGGATTCCTCTGGGAATAACTGAAAAGCTAACAAGATGCTCCAAACACAGGAACAATTATACAAAAGCAACTTTTGGAGTGTGGATGGATTTAGAATCTAGAAATGCATGTCGATAAAGGGCCTTGGGTGTCTAACTTTAGAGAGCAGCCTTAAAGATAATGGGTTCTGATGTGAGATTTTTACAATAATAGTTCAAGCTGAATCGGAATAAGCCAGGGAAAAATGTATGTACCTAAAGGTTGAAGAACTAGTTCCTAAGAACGAATTACGAAATAACAGGACTCAAACATACTGCATCAAACACTTATAACAGCAATGCCAGTGAATAAAACATCATGTTGTACGAGAGGCTGAAGTAATTAAGTGGGCTCTATGCAACACATGCACACTGCTTTTTTTTTTTTTTTTAAACAAAGTTTCAAACAGAGCACCATCTCCTTTCTATTAAATAAGATGCTCCATCAATATATGAACCAACATTTACATGCGGAGTTACTAATGCATACCACAGTAAAAAGTGTGTGCAACTTATTCTAGATTGATCTGTTCTGTACAAGACCTGCCTTCCACTCTGTGTAGAACACAATTTATGCTTATTTTTTAAAGAGGTAACAGGATGGATGTCAATTCTGTTCAGCATGCCCTTCCAACGTAACATCTACAGGGAGTGCAGAATTATTAGGCAAGTTGTATTTTTGAGGATTCATTTTATTATTGAACAACAACCATGTTCTCAATGAACCCAAAAAACTCATTAATATCAAAACTGAATATTTTTGGAAGTAGTTTTTAGTTTGTTTTTAGTTTTAGCTATGTTAGGGGGATATCTGTGTGTGCAGGTGACTATCACTGTGCATAATTATTAGGCAACTTAACAAAAAAATATATATACCCATTTCAATTATTTATCATTACCAGTGAAACCAATATAACATCTCAACATTCACAAATATACATTTCTGACATTCAAAAACAAAACAAAAACAAATCAGTGACCAATATAGCCACCTTTCTTTGCAAGGACACTCAAAAGCCTGCCATCCATGGATTCTGTCAGTGTTTTGATCTGTTCACCATCAACATTGCGTGCAGCAGCAACCACAGCCTCCCAGACACTGTTCAGAGAGGTGTACTGTTTTCCCTCCTTGTAAATCTCACATTTGATGATGGACCACAGGTTCTCAATGGGGTTCAGATCAGGTGAACAAGGAGGCCATGTCATTAGATTTCCTTCTTTTATACCCTTTCTTGCCAGCCACGCTGTGGAGTACTTGGACGCGTGTGATGGAGCATTGTCCTGCATGAAAATCATGTTTTTCTTGAAGGATGCAGACTTCTTCCTGTACCACTGCTTGAAGAAGGTGTCTTCCAGGAACTGGCAGTAGGACTGGGAGTTGAGCTTGACTCCATCCTCAACCCGAAAAGGCCCCACAAGCTCATCTTTGATGATACCAGCCCAAACCAGTACTCCACCTCCACCTTGCTGGTGTCTGAGTCGGACTGGAGCTCTCTGCCCTTTACCAATCCAGCCACGGGCCCATCCATCTGGCCCATCAAGACTCACTCTCATTTCATCAGTCCATAAAACCTTAGAAAAATCAGTCTTGAGATATTTCTTGGCCCAGTCTTGACGTTTCAGCTTGTGTGTCTTGTTCAGTGGTGGTCGTCTTTCAGCCTTTCTTACCTTGGCCATGTCTCTGAGTATTGCACACCTTGTGCTTTTGGGCACTCCAGTGATGTTGCAGCTCTGAAATATGGCCAAACTGGTGGCAAGTGGCATCGTGGCAGCTGCACGCTTGACTTTTCTCAGTTCATGGGCAGTTATTTTGCGCCTTGGTTTTTCCACACACTTCTTGCGACCCTGTTGACTATTTTGAATGAAACGCTTGATTGTTCGATGATCACGCTTCAGAAGCTTTGTAATTTTAAGAGTGCTGCATCCCTCTGCAAGATATCTCACAATTTTTTACTTTTCTGAGCCTGTCAAGTCCTTCTTTTGACCCATTTTGCCAAAGGAAAGGAAGTTGCCTAATAATTATGCACACCTGATATAGGGTGTTGATGTCATTAGACCACACCCCTTCTCATTACAGAGATGCACATCACCTAATATGCTTAATTGGTAGTAGGCTTTCGAGCCTATACAGCTTGGAGTAAGACAACATGCATAAAGAGGATGATGTGGTCAAAATACTCATTTGCCTAATAATTCTGCACTCCCTGTATAAATAAAACAGAGCCAGAACTGGAGGATCGCGATTAACAGATTTTGGAGTAAAAGTAAGCATGCCCTCATCAAGCCAATGTGGTTTGCTTTATTCCCAGGCCCACTCCTCATCTTGAATTATAAAATGTTATTTTAGGTGCATTCTGATTGTGGTGCAGTGGGGAGGGGCGGCTGATTAGGGGAAGGGACCTTAGAATTTTTTTTTTTAATGCTACATGATTCAGTCCGGTCAATAGGGGTTTACCCTATCATGGCACTTTGCAAGGGTGACAGGCCTATGTCCTTTTACTTAAAGAAAAAAAATAAAAAAGTCTGGACACTGCTGGTCAAACTGCACCTCATCAATAACTCACAATCCTACTAGTCCAGTCCCAAATATGATCTATAGTGGGATGTTGTTCTTTAAAAATGCGTTCATGAGGAAGAATGATTATGTATTCTGACTTGAGCACACTAGATAGCCCTACCTGGTGGCCACAACTTTATACAATAAAATAATAATAAAACAATATCACAGAACTTTTTTTCTATGCCACTCAATACCACATTTGACACTCTGCCATTCCACTCTACTATACTATACTACTCCGTTCAATGCCACTCCCCTCTACAACATTCTCCGCTAATCTATGCCACTCCAATCTATGCCACTCCACTCTATGCCACCCCACTCCAATCTATGCCACTCCACTCCAATCTATGCCACTCCACTCCAATCTATGCCACTCCACTCTGCAACAATCTACTCTGCTCTACACCACTCTACAGCCCTCCACTTTGCTCCACACCACTCCATAACATTTTATGCCACTCCACGACTCTACCACGCTACTCAACAACACTGTGCCATTACACTCTACCACACTTCATGCTACTCAACTCTACACCCCACCACGACTCTACGCCACTCCATAACACCCCACTCTGTTCCGCGCCACTCTGCTTTACGACATTCCATTCCATGCCACACTCCTTTACGCCACTGTTATTGAAAATATAGAAAGAGAGGGCCCATTTTTGCTAAAGCAAGAGTTGGGAGGAAAATGTGCAGAATCATATGTGCTCAGAGAGAAATACAGGCCCCGAGTATTCATGGCATCCAAGTAAAAGGCCAGTGCAGGAGACAGAGAAGAGAGACAAAGGCATAGTTATCCACAAAGCAGCTACACGTAGAAAGGCCTAGAAGCTTGCAAATGATATAGTTACAGGAAAGTCACGCATTTCAAATCCACGTTAATGAGGAAAGGGAGTTACTGGACAGGAATGTAAAAGCTTTGATGGTAGAAGGTCAGCAGCTGTGTGGAGGAGGTCAGACAGTCGGGGAGAGCTCCAAGCCTGGAGTTAGGAAAGGAGGAGCTACAGACAGCCTTTAGAACGTGAGATAAAGGTATTGCTGTTTTTCACTAAATGTGCACGTGATAGATATGTAACCTTCGCTTTTCTGCAAATGTGTAATTAGACGCTTTCTCATGAGAAATGCGGCTTCATGCTGACGAAAGCAGTGACACAATGTACCACGTGAGCGCTTAGATCAAAATGCATGACAAGTGATAAGATGCATTCAAGGTAGCAAAAGTATATAAAAAGGGCGGCTTGAGTTGATGATTTGGAGGGCAGTTTCAGACTTAGAGCTGTGCTGTCCTCCCGGCCGTTATTCGTAAATGCTCATATTACTTGCCAAACTGAATCCTGTCTTTCTTTATTCGTGACCTGCCAACAACATTTGGCGCAGCCAAGCCAGGAGCCCTCCTTCTCTTCTCCGGACGCGGCTGAAGGAAAATCTGTCTGTACTGCCTGAATAGAACACTGCACGCAACATAAACAGGTGAGATTACACCTGCCTATTCAACCAGGCAGTCGGGGATTCCAGATGTTGCAGTCCTAAAGGGGTAAAGAGAGGTCGGGCTTGTACCTTATTATTTTTAATTGCATGATTCTTTTTGGCAACTATAATATGACAAAATGCATGCATGATTTATGTGGGGCTTAAATGTTTTAATGCAATATTATGCTGTGTGCTAAAAAATAAATTGTGATTTCCCGGTTAGACCGGAAGACTAGCTAGGGTGTTAAAGCAATGTTTTGATGGTATGTTATTACTACACTGTGATTCCCTGGTCAGACCAGAAGACTAGCTGGTGTAATAGATAGTACTGCATTACCCAGGGGGGTAGCCCCTGGAAGACTTTTAGAGTATTTAGAGTATTACCCAGGGGGGTAGCCCCTGGAAGACTTATAGAGTATTTAGAGTATTACCCAGGGGGGTAGCCCCTGGAAGACTTTTAGAGTATTACCCAGGGGGGTAGCCCCTGGAAGACTTTTAGAGTATTTAGAGTATTACCCAGGGGGGTAGCCCCTGGAAGACTTTTAGAGTATTTAGAGTATTACCCAGGGGGCAGCCCTGGACGAAAGTAGTGCATTACCTAGGGGACAGACCCTGGAAGAGACATTCATTTGGGAATGCCTAACAGATATTCCGGTTAGAACAGAGGAGTTAGAGTAGGAAATAGTGAAGTGGACCGAGTAAAAAGTGTGAACATTTTGCTCTGATCACCAGATTCCCAGATTTACTAACCTCTGGAAGGCGTCTTTGAGGGGAAGCGACCAGGGCTGAAATATTAGTGAGAGTCTGAGTACAGTCAGACCCCTGGTTGCAGACCTGCAAGGCGCAATAGGGACTAGTAAATGCGTTTTATGAGTAATGAGTGAAAAAGAGAATAAAAATAATACTGTGTTTTACAATCATAAAGGTCAGGTTATAGAGAAGTGGCAGGTGTCCCCTCCAGTTGTCACGCAGTCAGATATAAGTGAAGAAGAGAGGGTGCGAGATCTCTGCCATATTTTTGACATCCCAACAGACACCCTTAAAGAGTTCTGTGAAGGGGCAGTAATTAGTGAAAATAAAAACGCAGGAGGCCCGAATAAATAACACCAAAGCAAGTCAAACTTGATAATAAATCCCTATGAGTGAGGCTAATAATTCTCTGTGGCAAGAAACAGATACACTTGAGCTAAAATTAGTATTTAAGTGGGCTCACGGTCAACCCCCATGCCCATGTAACACCCCGAGGTTTGAAATAATAACTCAATCACCCCTTGTATTAGAGGCTCTTCTTGATGCATTCCTCACAGATATTCGTGCCTTCACTACTTTAAATAATGAATGGCTCAACGCACCCCCGAGCACCACAAATACTCATCTACATACATGATAACGTGATAACACGCATTGCTTCAGCTACTAATCCACTTAGACCACTCATAAATTCACCTGCCCAGACATCACCATAGAAGAAGTGTTACACAGACTAGCGATAAGCATGGCTGATGTCCACAGATACGGTCTTACAACAATATATGTGAAGTCTGGTAATACTGAGTAGGACTGACTTTACACAATACTGTTGTGAGTTAGTGACAGTGGCATAATTAAAATACTCACAAGATAACAGACAGGGAAAAAAGAGCGATGGATTCAGGAAGTAGGATGTAACTGGGCAAATACGGGAGGAAATGCAATTTTGTTTTATAATGTATTAAAGCGAGGCCTTCCCACTGACATTCAAGCAAATTTAGATGGAGTGGTGGGAATAGAAGCTAAGCCGTGGCCTGAAATACAGGCCCACATAATACATTATTTTAAGCGAAAACAAGAAAAAGACAAGGAGAGGACAGAGCAAGCAGAAAGGGCCACAGCGAAGTTGGTGCAACAGAAGCTTAAGAAGCCAAGCACAGAAGGGGCACTCGTGACTGTACCACCAATGTCCGTCACTATGCCAGTACAGGTGCAGACACCAGGGGGATAACCAGTAAGTGACATAAAGAAAGGACAGGGAGGAGGATGACACCAGACAGAGTACAGAGTATTAGGAATATGTCTAAGCCCACAACCACTAAACAGATGCAGAAGTTTTTAGGACTCTGCAATTATGTGAGACAGTTGATATTTGATTATGCCACCCTAACTGCACCACTTCTCACTGCCTTAAAAGAGTCCCACGCAAACGCAAATAAAGTAGACTGGACCGATGACAGGGAAACAGCCTTCCTGGAGCTAAAAGAAGTAATTACAAATGCTCCAGTGTTAGCTACACCTGATTACAAAAAACATTTCTACCTCTTTTGTCATTATAATGGAATAACAATGACAGCAGTACTGACTCAAAAGACATCTATGGGGCACGATTGCATCTACGCGAATTGCAAGAACAAGCACTACCTTATGAAAGGGAGCTGTGGGAGCAGCAAGGGTGTATACAGTCACCATCAGATTTTATCTATAGGCAAGAAAGTACAGGCAAACCAGTGATGCCTCAAGCCCTGCTATATATTGCCCTTGAGCAACTACACCTTCCTGCACACACTGCCAAAGAATACCTCCTTGCCACATTACAGACAGACTGGTTCATTACGCAGTTATCTGAAATGATTACGAATAGGACAGCATATGCCAACTCCCTTAACAATAGCTCGACACCGAACAGATGCTCAAAAGACAGCTGAGGTCCTAGGACAGGAAATGAGTAGCTATCTATCCCAGTTATTGAAGTCTGTCAAGTTCTTCTCTAAACAGGTGGCACGACAAGAGAAGTGCACCAACGCAGCCCAGCAGACCAGTCCAATGTCCGTGGGTCAGCAAGTGTACATCCGCAATTTTGTGCGACGATGGAAAGACAGCAAGTTCGAGGGCCCTTACTTAGTGACCCAGAGCACCCCCACAGCGGTGAAGGTGGAGGGCAGGAAGCCATGGATATACCTATCAGACGTTGGATTGTCCCCGGTTTCATGTCATACATCACCATCTTCACAGGAACATTTACAGCAAGACAAAGACAAAGACGAAGGACAGCGTCCTTCCTAAAGAGGCCAGCAGAACTTCGACTCGACACTACTAGTGGACAGTTATGTATTTTGATTTTGTTTTACTGTTCATACTTTGTTATGTTAGCAATTACCTTTCAATGGTATCTTAGTCCACGCATGGCAATGTGTCAGTATACTAAGCGCTTACAGAGAGAAGTATATAAATATGAAAATATATCTCACAATATTCATACTAGCTTATTAGACAATGTATGGTATCAGCACATGACCGAGATAGGCATGCAGACTACTAATGAATCATGTTTTGTTTGTTCTTTGATTCCACATGCTAGTGACACAGATAGGCTACATTCATCAAAAGAAGTATTTCCAAATATTACTCGATGTTTATTGCACTTGTACCTTTGCAGGATGAGAGCACGAATGCAGCCCTTGCAGATAAGACAGGGAGCATTTCTAGTAAACACCACACAATATGAGGAGGAATTAGCCGACATAACAAATATCTTGACAGATCGCAAGGAATTAGTGGTGAAATTGGGAAGGATGGCTGAGACGGGAATACTGAAGTATAAAAGTAGGAATTGGAAGAATAAAATAATAGAACAGGGATTTCTGGGAATATCAAGATCTACACTTTTCTGTAAGAATTATTCAGCTTCACCCATGTCCCAAGACTGTCAGGAAAGACCATATTTTCGAGTAAATGGATCAGTGTATGTTCATGGTCAGTGGTACCACGGTGCAACATTTGGATGTAGAGCTCTCTCTCTCTGGAAGGGAAATCAGACTGATAATAGCACCCAGAAGAAGTGTCAGGCTATATGGGATGAAAATATCTCTAGATTAACTTGGGTGGAAACACCAACAACTCTCTGTGCAGGCAGAACACCAATTGTTTTCTTTTTATGTTTCAGAGGAAATGGAACAGTACCCGTGGGAAGGAACATCAATTGCATCACCACAGAGTACAATGCTGATATGCAATGGGGCACCTCCAGTCTGATGGACTATTATTGGCAATGCGGAGAATGGCTGCATTCGCGACTTCCTTCTGGATGGAAAGGTCTCTGTTCCTTAGTAACTGTGCACACCCCCTCCCTGGTGATTCCAGGGGTGGACATCTCAAAGTTATATGATCACCCCATGAGCCGTCCAACAAATTTATTGCGTCATCGGAAAAAGAGGTATGCAGAGTATATGGGTACTACAACCTGGGAAGACATTCCACAAGAGCACAGGTTGTTTAATGATGCCCAAATGTTCTTTTGGGAGCATCTTTCCCTTTGTTCAAACAAAGGCCACGGCCCGCTGGCTGCAGAAAACACGATGGGAACTGATGAAGACAATCAATGCAACTGAAGATGGATTCAATGCAGTCAAGGAAGAGATGCGGGCTGTGAGAGTGATGCTTATGCAACATAGGTATGTGCTAGACTTGATGACGGCCATGGAGGGTGGGGTCTGTGCCAAGATCGGAACTGCCTGTTTTACATGCCAACGATGCAGACAATGGAACAATCACAGAGACCATGCAGACTCTACATAACTTGCGGAAGAAGATGGCAGACGAAGGGGGTGCCCCCAATGAATGGTTTTCAGGATGGTTTGCATGGATATCATCCTGGTTATCAGGACTGATTAAGGGGTTATTCCCGATACTTGTGGTGATGTTATTAATGTTCTGCACCTTTCAGTTAGTGGTAGGATGCTGCAAGAAGGTTAGCCAGAAGATAGGTGGGATGTTCACTATTAGGGTAGCCAGGGACGTAAAGGAGGATGAGGATCACGTATATATCCAAATGAATGAATGTAGTAGAGAGGGTGTAATAGTAGTTGAAAGTTCAACTAAAGGGGGGAATGTTATTGAAAATATAGAAAGAGAGGGCCCATTTTTGCTAAAGCAAGAGTTGGGAGGAAAATGTGCAGAATCATATGTGCTCAGAGAGAAATACAGGCCCCGAGTGTTCATGGCATCCAAGTAAAAGGCCAGTGCAGGAGACAGAGAAGAGAGACAAAGGCATAGTTATCCACAAAGCAGCTACACGTAGAAAGGCCTAGAAGCTTGCAAATGATATAGTTACAGGAAAGTCACGCATTTCAAATCCACGTTAATGAGGAAAGGGAGTTACTGGACAGGAATGTAAAAGCTTTGATGGTAGAAGGTCAGCAGCTGTGTGGAGGAGGTCAGACAGTCGGGGAGAGCTCCAAGCCTGGAGTTAGGAAAGGAGGAGCTACAGACAGCCTTTAGAACGTGAGATAAAGGTATTGCTGTTTTTCACTAAATGTGCACGTGATAGATATGTAACCTTCGCTTTTCTGCAAATGTGTAATTAGACACTTTCTCATGAGAAATGCGGCTTCATGCTGACGAAAGCAGTGACACAATGTACCACGTGAGCGCTTAGATCAAAATGCATGACAAGTGATAAGATGCATTCAAGGTAGCAAAAGTATATAAAAAGGGCTGCTTGAGTTGATGATTTGGAGGGCAGTTTCAGACTTAGAGCTGTGCTGTCCTCCCGGCCGTTATTCATAAATGCTCATATTACTTGCCAAACTGAATCCTGTCTTTCTTTATTCGTGACCTGCCAACAACACCACTAACTTTTAGCCAAGCTGGTGTACAACATGGCTAAGACACACTGCCAAAACCTACAGCTCTTGCATAGGCTTTGCCAATGCTTGTCTTTTTAAGGTTACTGCGGCAGAGCTCAATAAAGTTGGCATGCTACAGTTGCAGTGCTGCGCTATAGTTTGAATGGGAATTGATCAAACATTTACACTACCAATGGTTTAAGCATGTAGCAATTTGTAATCTAAATATTTCTCTCCAAGCTAATTTAAGAAAAGACTTTGCAGGAATAGCATTAGTATTTTGTCAGATTGTTTTTATTATGTGTGGTATGTAATATTGAATTTTTGAAAACATAGCTGGTGAGATCACCAGGTTCTATGGGGGATGGATTAATATAATACACTCTTTTCACAGACGTGTGTTCTTCAGTCTGCACAGTGTATCTATACCGTAATATCACTCTAAAAATGTAATTACTAAAAGATGCCAAAGATCATTCCAAGTAAGTATAAGTGAATATAAAACGTGACATTAAAAACAAAAGTCAATGCTTATCAGTTAAGATCGACAGGCCCTCTGGTTACTGTAACACATAATCCACAGCCATGCACTGCTAATTACTCTACATATTACATCGGTAATTGCACCTCCTAGGACATCAAATTATTGATCTGAAAACTGTGCATGGTGTAGGCACGTGTTATAGGTACCTTAGGACACGTGATACAGGTACTTGAAATAACTAACTATAACAGCTGAATTTCGATGGTTTTGTGCATGTAATGTCTGATCCTAACTAAACGTCCCTGTAACCTTTGCTTTTTTAGTGAATGTATGTGTGTATATACACACACACATCACTAAAAAACAAACATTTACAGGGACGTTATACTTAGGTTCAGATTTTACACACATAAAATCAATAAAACTACAGAAATTCAGCAGTTACAGGTATGTGAAGAACCTCCTGCCCTAAGTTAACCATAACTCCCTTTTGTAGATGCAGCCGGGCCCAGGGGGATGCCCTAAGATAACTATAACTCACGTCCTCACTATATACTGCTAATTACAGCACTCATAATATCTTTGATAACATCATTGATTTTTTTTTTTTATCTGTTTATTGCATTTATGACATAAACAAAAACGTATACAACTGAGATACTTATAAGAGATAGGAGCAGAGTGGGAAAAGACAATAGATAGTAGAGGGGTATGAAGATTATAATTTGCTTGATAAATGGCCGCGGGTCTGATGTTTGGTGATCCGATGTAGGGGGTAAGGCTACCGTGGGGGGTGCGCATAAGAGGCGAACAGGGTGTAAGGTATTAATTTCGAGCAGGGTGTATTTGTCATAGGAGGAATGTACCTCTGTGGATATAGCTTTGCAGCGGTATATCTAGGGTATGTGTTTATATACTTATCAACTGTGTTCAAGTTAAGGTTCAGATCTGAGTAGTTGCACGTGAAAAATATGTCGGTTGTGATGTCTCGGTAATAATTATTCCAGTAGGCTAGGGAGGTCGTGTATCATCTTTTTCCTGTAGTTGATCCGCGAAGGAGTCCCATATGTCGGCACCCTGGATTACCACTCCTATGTCTTGTAATGTATGCAATATTGAAAATGTCACTTACCCAGTGTACATCTGTTCGTGGCATTAGTCGCTGCAGATTCACATGTTGTGCATAGCCCGCCATCTGGTGTTGGGTCGGAGTGTTACAAGTTGTTTTTCTTCGAAGAAGTCTTTCGAGTCACGAGACCAAGGGACTCCTCCTCTTTTGCTTCCATTGCGCATGGGCGTCGACTCCATCTTCGATTGTTTTCCCCGCAGAGGGTGAGGTAGGAGTTGTGTGTGTTAGTAATAGTGCCCATGCAATGGAGTGAATAAGTATGTACCAATTAAGGTTTAAATAATATATTTACAAATGTAGAAAGTTGAAGATAACTTCCAAACGGCTACAGGCTCCCGGGGAGGCGGGTGGGCACATGTGAATCTGCAGCGACTAATGCCACGAACAGATGTACACTGGGTAAGTGACATTTTCAGTTCGATGGCATGTGTAGCTGCAGATACACATGTTGTGCATAGACTAGTAAGCAGTTATCTCCCCAAAAGCGGTGGCTCAGCCTGTAGGAGTGGAAGTAGTCTGAAATAAAGTTCTTAGTACGGCTTGACCTACTGTGGCTTGTTGTGCGGATAGCACGTCTACACAGTAGTGCTTAGTAAATGTGTGAGGCGTAGACCATGTGGCTGCCTTACATATCTCGTGCATTGGAATATTCCCTAGGAAGGCCATGCTAGCGCCTTTCTTTCGGGTTGAGTGTGCCCTTGGTGTAATGGGCAGCTCCCTTTTTGCTTTAAGGTAGCAGATTTGGATGCACTTAACTATCCATCTGGCTATCTCCTGTTTTGATATTGGGTTTCCTGTATGAGGTTTTTGAAATGCAATAAACAGTTGTTTTGTTTTCCTAATTTCTTTTGTTCTGTCAATGTAGTACATTAATGCTCTTCTGATGTCTAATGTATGTAGTGCCTTTTCAGCTACTGAGTCTGGCTGTGGGAAGAACACTGGTAGTTCTACCGTTTGATTTAAGTGGAACGGTGAAATAACTTTTGGTAAAAATTTAGGATTGGTTCTTAGGACTACCTTATTTTTGTGTATTTGAATAAAAGGTTCTTGTATAGTAAACGCCTGAATTTCACTTACTCTTCTTAGGGATGTGATGGCAATGAGAAATGCAACCTTCCACGTTAAGAATTGCATTTCGCAAGAGTGCATGGGTTCAAAAGGTGGGCCCATGAGTCTTGTTAAGACGATGTTGAGGTTCCATGAAGGAACAGGTGGTGTTCTTGGTGGTATAATTCTTTTTAGGCCTTCCATAAACGCTTTAATGACAGGTATCCTAAATAGTGAAGTTGAATGGGTAATCTGCAGGTATGCAGATATTGCTGCGAGGTGTATTTTTATGGAAGAGAAGGCTAAATTTGATTTCTGTAAATGTAGTAAGTATCCCACTACATCCTTTGGAGATGCATGTAATGGTCGAACTTGCTTATTATGGCAGTAGCAAACAAATCTTTTCCATTTGCTTGCGTAGCAGTGTCTAGTGGATGGTCTTCTAGCTTGTTTTATGACTTCCATACATTCTTGGGTGAGGTTTAAATGTCCGAATTCTAGGATTTCAGGAGCCAGATTGCTAGATTCAGCGATGCTGGGTTTGGATGCCTGATCTGTTGATTGTGTTGAGTTAACAGATCTGGCCTGTTGGGTAACTTGACATGGGGCACTACTGACAGGTCTAGTAGTGTTGTGTACCAAGGTTGTCTTGCCCATGTCGGTGCTACTAGTATGAGTTTGAGTTTGTTTTGACTCAATTTGTTTACTAGATATGGAAGGAGAGGGAGAGGGGGGAAAAGCGTACGCAAATATCCCTGACCAGTTCATCCATAGAGCATTGCCTTGAGACTGCCTGTGTGGGTACCTGGATGTGAAGTTTTGGCATTTTGCGTTCTCTTTTGTTGCAAATAGGTCTATTTGAGGTGTTCCCCAAATCTTGAAGTAAGTGTTTAGAATTTGGGGGTGAATCTCCCATTCGTGGACCTGTTGGTGATCTCGAGAGAGATTGTCTGCTAGTTGATTTTGGATCCCTGGAATAAATTGTGCTATTAGGCGAATGTGGTTGTGAATTGCCCATTGCCATATCTTTTGTGCCAGGAGGCACAGCTGTGTCGAGTGTGTTCCCCCTTGTTTGTTTAGATAATACATTGTTGTCATGTTGTCTGTTTTGACAAGAATGTATTTGTGGGTTATGATGGGTTGAAATGCTTTCAACGCTAGGAATACTGCTAACAATTCGAGGTGATTTATATGCAGCTTTGTTTGATGTACGTCCCATTGTCCTTGGATGGTGTGTTGACTGTGCTGTGCTCCCCACCCTGTCATGGAAGCTTCTGTTGTTATCACGTATTGTGGCACTGGGTCTTGGAAAGGCCGCCCCTTGTTTAAATTTATACTGTTCCATCATAGAAGCGAGATGTATGTTTGGCGGTCTATCAACACCAGATCTAGAAGGTGACCCTGTGCATGTGACCAGTGTGATGCTAGGCACTGTTGTAAGGGCCTCATGTGCAGTCTTGCGTTTGGGACAATGGCTATGCATGAGGACATCATGCCTAGGAGTTTTAATACCATCTTTGCCTGTATCTTTTGTGTTGGATACATGGCTTGTATAACCTTGTGAAAATTTTGAACCCTTTGTGGACTTGGAGTGGCTATTCCCTTTGTTGTGTTGATTGTTGCTCCTAAGTATTGCTGTGTTTTGCACGGTAGAATGTGAGATTTTGTATAGTTGATGGAGAAACCGAGCTTGTGGAGGGTTTGTATGACATAATCCGTGTGGTATGAACACTTTGTTAGGGAGTTGGTCTTGATTAGCCAATCGTCTAGGTACGGGAATACGTGTATTTGCTGCCTTCTGATGTGTGCAGCTACTACTGCCAGGCATTTTGTAAACACTCTTGGTGCGGTTGTTATACCGAACGGCAACACTTTGAATTGGTAATGTATTCCTTTGAATACGAACCTTAGGTATTTCCTGTGCGAGGGATGTATCGGTATGTGGAAATACGCGTCCTTTAGATCTAAGGTTGTCATGTAGTCTTGTTGCTTTAGCAGTGGTAACACGTCTTGTAGCGTGACCATGTGAAAGTGGTCTGATTTGATGTAGGTGTTTAGTGTTCTGAGATCTAGGATTGGTCTCAGTGTTTTGTCCTTTTTTGGTATTAGAAAGTACAGTGAGTAAACTCCCGTGTTTATTTGTGTACATGGTACCAATTCTATTGCGTCCTTTTGCAGTAATGCTTGAACTTCTAGTTCTTGAAGGTCTAGATGTTGTTTGGACATATTCTGTGTTTTTGGTGGGACATTTGGAGGGATTTGGAGAAATTCTATGCAATAACCATGTCGGATAATTGCTAAGACCCAAGTGTCTGTTGTTATCTCCTCCCAAGATTTGTAAAACTGACTTAGTCTTCCCCCCACTGGTGTTGTGTGAAGGGGTTGAGTGACTTGTGAGTCACTGTTTGGTTGGAGGGGTTTTTGGACTCTGAAATTTTCCCCGGTTTCTAGGGAATTGTCCTCCTCTGTACTGGCCCCGAAAGCCTCCCCTTTGGTACTGTCCCTGGTATGTAGACGGTGTTGTTTGTGAGGTGCTGGCTTGTGTGGCTTGACCCCGAAACCCCCCTCTGAAGGTTGTTTTGCGGAAGGTGCCGAAAGTGCCTCTGCCCTGCGGGGAATAGAGTGCGCCCATGGCCATGGCTGTGTCAGTGTCCTTTTTCAATTTCTCAATCGCCGTGTCGACTTCGGGTCCAAACAATTGTTGTTCATTGAACGGCATATTGAGCACCGCTTGCTGTATTTCCGGTTTAAAGCCAGATGTGCGCAACCATGCGTGCCTTCTTATGGTTACTGCGGTATTTATTGTTCTTGCAGCTGTGTCCGCTGCATCCATAGAGGAGCGTATTTGGTTACTGGAGATGTTTTGTCCCTCCTCAACCACTTGTTTTGCCCGTTTTTGAAATTCTTTGGGTAGATGCTCGATGAGATGCTGCATCTCGTCCCAATGGGCTCTATCATATCGCGCTAGGAGCGCCTGAGAGTTGGCGATGCGCCACTGGTTTGCAGCTTGTACTGCAACCCTTTTCCCAGCTGCGTCGAACTTGTGGCTCTCCTTATCCGGAGGTGGTGCCTCGCCCGATGTGTGCGAGTTGGCTCTTTTGCGAGCTGCCCCTACCACGACTGAATCTGGTGGCAGCTGTGAGGTGATAAAAGTAGGGTCCGTAGGCGGTGCTTTATATTTCTTCTCCACCCTTGCAGTTATCGCTCTACTCTTGACAGGGTCTTTGAAGATCTGCTTTGCGTGCCTTAGCATTCCTGGAAGCATAGGCAGGCTCTGGTAGGTGCTATGGGTGGAAGAGAGGGTGTTGAAAAGGAAGTCATCCTCGACAGGTTCTGCGTGTAACAACACGTTATGGAACTCTGCTGCCCTAGCTACCACCTGTGCATACGCTGTGCTGTCCTCAGGTGGTGAGGGCTTGGTAGGGTACGACTCAGGACTATTGTCTGATACTGGGGCGTCGTATAGGTCCCAAGCGTCTTGGTCATCTTGGCTCATGATGGTATGAGCCGGTGAATGTGACGGAGTCTGTGCCGGTGATATATGAGTCACAGGTGGAGGAGAGGGTGGCGGGGTCACCTTTTTAACCACTTTTGTTTGTGGTGTTTGTTCCTGTGTTTGGAACTCGAGTCTCCTTTTTCTCCTGATTGGGGGAAGGGTGCTGATTTTTCCTGTCCCACTTTGTATGAAGATCCGCTTTTGTGTGTGGTCCACGTCAGTGGACTGCAACTCTTCCTCAAATCTGTGTTTGCGCATTTGAGAGGACAGTGATTGTTCCTCTGAATATGAGCTGGCAGTCGGTTCGGTTGCCGGTCGTTTTGGCACCGAAACTGTGTCTTTGCTTGTTTTCGGCTCCGAGGCGAATTTTCTCTTTTTCGGAGTCGAGCCTTCTCGGCGTCGATCATCCTCGGTGCCGCTGTCTCTGCGTCGAGCAGCTTCGGTTCCGCTGTCTCGGCGTCGATCTTTTTCGGCAGCACTGTCTCGGTCCCGAGATTGCTGCGTGCCTGTGTCTCGACCGGAGTCGGACGATCTCGGCACCGCTTCAGCCTTTTTCGGTGCCGATGGACGGTCACCTTTTTTATGGGTTGAGCCATGGCCTGTTGGCGGTGGCGTCCCCTGGGCCTTGTCTGTTTTCTTGTGTGGTGCTTGCTTCGACGTCTTACTCACGGTTTCTTCGACGTCGAGTTCTTCCGAGTCCGATTCATGAATGGAGAAGGCTTCCTCTTCTTCTCCATGTTCTTCGAACCCACGTTGTCCTGTCGGCGTGGCCGCCATCTGCAATCTTTTGGCTCGCCGGTCACGGAGCGTTTTTCGGGACCGAAACGCACGACAGGCCTCACACGTCTCTTCCCTGTGCTCGGGCGACAGGCACAGGTTACAGACCAAATGTTGGTCCGTATATGGATATTTATTGTGGCATTTAGGACAGAATCGGAACGGGGTCCGTTCCATCAGTGTCGATCGTACACGCGGTCGGGCCGACCAGGCCCCGACGGGGGATCGAAATTACCCCGAAGGGCTACCGGAGCTCTTCACGATTCGGTGTCGATTCTATTCTAACCCGATACCGAACGAAACAATACCGACGTAGTTTTCCGAAGTTTTGACTAACTTTCCGTCCCGAAACCCGGAGCGAAAAGGAACACATCCGAACCCGATGGCGGAAAAAAAACAATTGAAGATGGAGTCGACGCCCATGCGCAATGGAAGCAAAAGAGGAGGAGTCCCTCGGTCTCGTGACTCGAAAGACTTCTTCGAAGAAAAACAACTTGTAACACTCCGACCCAACACCAGATGGCGGGCTATGCACAACATGTGTATCTGCAGCTACACATGCCATCGAACCTGTATTTCTGCATTGACCCAACGCTGTACGTCAGTTATCCAGTAGCGGGAGTCTGGGGCGCTAGGTGACTTCCACTGCGTGGCGATAAGACGTTTCAGGATAACAAATGCTAGATCTGCGCATCTGTGTTTTTGTTTATCTTTGCTACGTCTGTGTCGGATACCCAATAGGTAGGACTCAGGGGGTGGGTGCTAGGGGCATTCCCAGCCATGTCACGGTTTGTTGTGTGATGTCTTGCCATACGCGGAGTAGTGGTGGGCAGTTCCAGGTCATGTGTAAGAAGTCAGCTTCCGTATTACCACATCTTGGACAATCAGGACTTTGATAACATCATTGATAATGTCAATATAACATCTGCAGTAACATTATTGATCAGATAACTGCATGGTGGGGCGCGAGTTATAGTTAATTTAGAGCACGAATTATAGTTACCTTAGGGCACGAGTTATAGTTACTTAAGAATACTATAACTGGTGAATTTCTATTGTTATGTATGTTTAAAATGTGAGCCTAACTGTAACATCCCTGTAACCTTTGTTTTTTCAGGAAATTTCTCTCTTTTTTAATGTGTAGTAATTTTCAATACTACACGTCAATTTAACCACCCCCGCACACAGCCCTTAGCCTTGTGTGGCGGCCAACCCCCTATGAGACCGCACCTGTGCACGGCCTTCGCCCATGTGCAGTAGGGGTTGTCCGCAAGGCCTAGCCTGCAGCCAGACCCTGCAGCCAACCCCCCTAACCACCCAACCCTACTCTACTCTACTCTGCACACGGCCCTTTGGCAATGCATGGCCGCAGTCTGTCTCTCTGGGAGTGAGAATAGGTGTAAGAGTATGTATTTCGGGATGAGCCTCTGGGTGTGAGAGTGCATGCATCAGTATCTTAGTGGGTGTGTCAGTGTCAGCACAGGTCTGTGAGTGGGTGCATGGGGTGTCAGTGGGTCTGTGAGTGGGTATGTGAGCGTGTGGGTGTGAGTGTGTGAGTGGGTGCGCAAGGGTCTGAGTGGAGCTGTGTGTGGGGGCACAAGGGTCAGAGTGGGTCTGTGAGTGGGTCTGCAAGAGTCTGGGTGGGTGAGTGAGTGGGAGAAAGAGATTGAAAGAGAAATAGTGAGAGGTAAAGAGAGAGAATTGTTTAGGTTTTGAAGGATGATATACTTGGAATGAGATAATTCTGGACAAACAGAAAAAAAATATTTTGAAGTTTAAAAGAAATTAAAGGAGGGAAATGATCACGGACACGCCTGAAGTAGAACCCTCAACTTTCAGTGCGAGGGGTCTGAGACGTGAAACATTAGGCTATAGTTTTTTTTTTTTTTTTCATATTTTGTCCTTTACGGACCATCTGGGTCCGCGAGGGAAGCGTCAAGGCCCCTCCACCCCGTAGCCCCAGTCGGCTCTTGCTCCTGGAGGGTGAGCATCACTCCAGCAAGCAAGGAGCTGCTTTTAATAGCTGCTCCATTCTTGCTGGAGCACTGTTTTCATTTGTCTTCCCTGCACACATATCTGCATTCAGGGAAGACAGGTGAAAACTTGGCTTTCTGTCAGCAGGACCTGTCTTACAGATCACCATCAGAAACCGTGGGGCAGGGGTTGCGGACGACCCCTATGTTACATATAATGAAAGCCCTGGGGAGGTGGCGGCCCCCCAGGGGCTTAAGTGTAACAAAACACAGGAGCCTGTGCATCTTTTGTTTCCCCCTCCGGATCTGCTGCAAATGGTGGCGAAAATTCATAGCACCAGGCCCCTTGTCTTTTTTTTATTTTTACTTTATTGTGGCACTAGGCTGAAGTTGAGTCCCAAGATGGCTGCCAACACTTCCTGGTTTGAAGTGTTGGCAGCCAAACAGAGCTGTACGTTTGCCGTGCACAAGCTCTTAATCTTCGTGAAGTCATTGCGAGCTAAGACATACAAATTTGTTTTCCCTTTAATAACTCAAACTACTGGAGCGATTTACACCAAATAAGCGAAAGTGTAATCTGCGTACCGAAACCTAGCTTTCTGCCGAATTTGGTGCAACTCTGTCGAGTGTTTCGCACTGTAGTCAGTCTAAAGAACCTATGAGAATTGGAAACAACTTTTTTGACCCCTGCACCCTACCCCTTTATCTCGGCCCCTGCTTGACAGATACGCAACAAGATACACCAGAGCACTTCTTTTGGAATATTTCATGAAGATTCGTCAAACGGTGCCAAAGATATAGGCAAGTCAAAAACACTTTTTCTAAGAAAACATGGTCCTTACTATACCTAGTTGCGACTGCCACTAGGTAATATAGAGGGAGAGATAGAGAGAACAAGAGCTCAAATGTCTTAATATTCACCACAAGGGCATAATTTCATTTTTTGAAGAATGGCGACTGTATTTCAATCTGACCAATAAAAAAAAACATCTTTGAAAATCATTCCACCATACACAGAAACAAGAGAAGGCAGCTGCCACTTTCCTGACTGAACGCCGAACTACACGTATTTAAAATCGAAACTTGCTTAAAGCCTGCAGAATGTCTGAACTTTAATAACTGCCTGTAAAAGGTGCCCGTTGTATTGCTTCAGACTTTTACTGGAAGATACGGGAAAGTTGCATGCACCTGCGTTACTTGGAAAGCACACAAAAAAAAAAAACTCGCCTTGTCAGTTTAAAAAAGCAAACAATTGCTAACCCACACTGGCATATGCTTATGTCTAAAATTTACATATATTTACTCATTTTCTGAAAATCACAAAACCGATAGGAGTGCACCTCGGACTTGACAGAGCAGGAAATTAGCATAAGTTCAAATATTCATATCTCAATGTTTATTTCTGTTCTTTCGAACTCCAAATTGGAAACATTTTAAATTATTTCTCCCTCAACATTATAATGTCTTCCATAGAAGTTTACATGTTCAATTAATGGTAAGAATATTGTTGGTAATACTAATTAATACCCACAAAGTTATGATTTAGTTGGTACTCCCAACATTTTTAGTTGACATCCTGACAATCACAAGGTATCACCCATGTTTCCACCTCTCCTGCACTTAGTGGTAGAAAAATACACCCGTCTGGTGGACTTACCACTGCAGTGAATAGGAGCATGGTTCGTGCACGGATCCTTATTTTGGACAAGTGTCTGCTGTCTTTGAGTGTTGACACATAAATCATCAAGCACATCTTTTATGGTATAAAGTACTCTTAAGGAGGTGGAGGACAAGAATAACTAAACACAGTACATCCGAGAGGAAAAACTTGTAATGATGCATTAATGCCAGACCCTAGTAAAATCTAACTCAGCAGTACCAATAATTATGGATGAGGTACTGTACCACAGTAAATGCCTTCTACAAACTCACCATTACACGCAAAATATAGCAATCACAGAACCATGTAATATGGGTATCACAGTAGTTGAGTTTGAGGCGGTGCCATCTAGGACAAATTCCAAGAAGCAGAAGTGGTGCCAGGAAGGCTGCTAGATGAAAGTCAGTGGATGCAGTTGGAGAAACCTAACCTACGTTGTGGATCAGAGGTACTCCCATCCTTAATACAAGGTCTATGAGAAGGTTCATTGGAGTGGAAAAATAAGCCTTTTGTTCCCAAGGGAATCATGAAGTGAGATGACAGCATATAATCAGGAGACCCAACTCCAACTAGAGAGCTCTGAATGATACTAATTCCCTAGTTGGAACCTCTGAAGAAAAGACGAAGAATGATGCGACAGCAGACCTTGTGGTTGGCAGTACCCTGAAGAGATTCATACTGCTCCTGATGATGGTGAATGAGTGGTGGATCACTGAGTGGTCCAAACATAAGGACCACAAAGTACAGAGCTTATCAATGGGGAGTCAGTACGTTCTGTAGTGTCGTTGGTGGGCTGTGAGGCCATCTTCCTGGGTAAAATCAAATCTAATCTGAGAGATAAAGTAGAGATGCCTTGGGGGTGTCGCCCACTGGTGGTTTTGAAAGGCAACAGTGGGTCAATGAATGACAGAACGTGAGGTGGAAGCCCGAGGGGAAAAACTTGGAGGACATAGAAAAAGCTGGACTGAGTTAGTGGGATGACCGAAGACGTAAGGAAGAGTGAGCCTCGTGCACTAATTGAACTGCTCGCCGACAGCAGAGATCAGTTCAAATGTTTTTACTTGTGTCTATATTTTGTGAAAGTGAAGAGTTTAATCTTACTACCCCCTCACTCCCTACGACCACATTTCGAATCGGTGCAGCTCTGATACTTTAAAGGAGAGGATAAATGCAAACTAGGCATTTGGTTTACTTCAGAATTCATGTATTCTACACAAGTAATTAGAGTGCAGGGAAGTGTCATTATTTGAAGGCAATGTACCCATTCATTCGGAGACACAAATAGTAAACAGTAAAACGTTTCACAGGTCGGAAACAAAAAGACATGAGAGAAAAATGACAGTAGAAAAAGGTGAAAGCTATAGCGCTGAGCAAAGTGTTTTAGTAATGAAGCTGCTTGCAGGTTTGATACGTAGCAAAAAGGATTTGGGTTTATAAAGGCATGGACATTTAAAAAAAAAAACAATTAAAATACAATGATTAAACTCATAACAATAAAATCTTTGTCAAGAGTTTTATTTTGTCAAAATATTTCCCATTAATTCTGTTTTTGTGTGCGAGATTTATAAACTCCACTGGAGGAAATTCCAAGTGCATCTGCACCAGGTTTGCAGTTTTTCAAGAACATTACATACTGCACTAATGGAAACAAATTACAGTCGACTCATTGGAGAACAGAAAAAAAACACACAATCACAAAATGTATGTATTATATACACAGCACAGTCTCGGTTCACATGTTTTAATAAGCACAGGCAAAGCCAATAGAGCTCGTCCTGGTAAATTGCACAACAGTTGATTCGTGATTTTTTCTTATAGATATATGTCACAATAAAACCAAAATAAAAAAATAAACCTAAACTTGGCTGCTGCGTGCTTAGATTAAAAGTTATATACTTAAATACATTCACGTACGTGGCTGCTTCACTAGTGATGCTTTTAAATACAACATTTTTCAGTTGTACATGGCACAACTGAAAAATGTTGTATTTAAAAGCATTTGTGAATGACACGAGAATACATCTACATAACAAAGCACTTATATCACAGATAGCTATTGTGTTAAACACTTATGAACTTTAAAAAGAAGACGGAAAAAAGAAAATCAGCATCTAACTGGGCATCAGAAATTCAAGCAAAATTAAAGGTTGGTATTTAAGAGTTTATATACACAATTAAAAAAATCAAAAATCAAATTTCAAGGCCTTTTGCAACTGAAAAGAAGAGAAGAATTTGTAGGTGGATGTGAACAATCTGCAGTTTCTCAACGTGAAGGAAGACAATGGGTAAAAGTGGGCTGACCCATTGTCCCATGCTGTACGCTGTGTGTGATAAAAAGCAAAATGTGAATCACAATTTAATAGACCAAAGGATCAAGACCCTCATCCAAAAACCCCTCTAAGTATGTCTAATAAGTATGATTTTTGGAAAAACAAGTCTTGTGAGATATCTAAAGCGGTCTCAAAGACCAGGCACTATTCCCGTTCAGACTTACTACTCGCACTTAAGAACTGTCTGTTTAGGCACAGATCAGGCCTTAAATGCTGAAAGGCAATTTCCCTAGAAATTCTCTCCAGTTATTGTAAATGTACATTTGCAAACTGATAGCCATGCTGCACAATGGCAAATATAAAATATTCTTACAAATGCATATACATTTTTTTTTACTTTCGACAGGAGCCTTTACTTGTATGTTGTTTTCTATTTGCAAGTTTAAGGACTCTAAGTTACTTTGAGGGATGGCTTAAAATGACTGAAATTAATCTACAGAAACTCCAAAGACTTGTTATAAAACTGCTAAGTTCGGTGTGTAATAGAACACAATAGAATAGAAAAATGTGCGGTGGAAATATAAGCATAAAATAAGTTGTGTGCGGGGTAAATAGGGAAGGATTTTCCCCTAAAGAAAACTAGGGAAAATCCAAGTGAGGTGCACTAGTTCTGCAAGTCTGAAAAAGGTTACACGCTTCGCCCAAGTCCACCCTTTATGTTGAATTTTTCCTCACTCTTAGTTTTTTTTTTTTCCACTAGTTCACTTTCGCTCACCACATGCCATTCTTCAACAATCGACGTGAAGAAATGGTCAGCTGCACTTCAATGAAAATGTGAGATCGGGTTAGGGTGGGGGGTCCCCTGGGGTGGGGGTCCCCCTTTCATTCTGTCAACCGAAGCGGTCTGGCTCCACTGATGCTCTTGGGCAGCTGCTACAACCACAGAGCGCAAAGAAGGGATGTGGAACATTCATTGAAATAGGTCACTGCTGTATAGGAATAAGGTCCGGTGAAGTAGCTATATTTTCACGTACTTGATATTCTTCCCCTTACACCACAGCAGCATTTTACATGTCTAAATCGATGGAGGATGATTGAAAGACTGGTAAACCGTTAGTCAGTGAGTTTTAGTGTCACCCTCTTATCTCAAGTCTGTGGTAAGCGAACATCCTAACTGGAGCTTGTAAACAGAGTTAAACAATGCAGACGCAATTGGAATCAAAAGGAGCCTGGTGGAGACAAAGTCTTCTTTCCCTTGAAGCGATAAAGACGCACCTGGATTTAAAGGCCTTACTAAGAACTGCCAGTTTTTGTGAGGCGATACTGGAGACAATATATAGCAATACTGCAAGGTGCGGTATTTAATGGGTGTGGTGTTACCTCTCATCTAAGACACCAACACTTCGGAACGGGGATAATGTGGCGATACGGCAAGTGTTGTTCAGGTTCCAGCTGTAAAACTTGCAATTTCGTGTTGTTTCTTAGCAGAAATTCCGCCAGGGTGTAAAACTCGACAAAACTTGTACAGAGAAAAGGTGCAAAAGTTTGCACATCTTCTAATCTTGATTTCGGAGCACTCCCATTGGTGCAGAATCGGGCCTCACTAAGAGGTCCTGATTAGGGGCATGGTGCAATAAGGACAGTCTGACACAGATGGGTAATATTTTCTATCATCAAGGTCTAGGAACCACTTCAAATCAGAATGTTTCAAATGGAGGTGCAAATGGAGTTTAACCTGCATCTTGCTAAGCGTCTTCCACAAAGAAAGTGCTGTAAGGAGCAGACACTGACCCATGCAGAGGTACGTTAAGCTCAAAATGATCTAAAAGTTTCCTGCTCAAGGTCCTCACTTTCCCATTCCGTCCATAGGCTTCTAGCAATAATTATACCCTCCCTCCCAACAACACACAAGCTTCATTTTCATCTGTATTTAAAGCGCACACCAAATATATAGTTGAAAGTAGCAAAAATATTACATTAAAATGCATTTACTTTTGAAAATCTGCATAATTCTGCACGTTACAGGTAACATCTTTATACCTCAAAAGAAAATCCTAATTTTTCCCACTGTGCTGAGACTCCATGTTTTGGACAAAAGGTCATGTTTATTTCAGCCTTGTAACTACAAACTATTAAAATCACCATTTGTTTCACAACTGACTAACAAAACATGTCTCGCTTCTGTGTTAAATTAGGTATGGGCAGCCCTAAAAATTGACTGTGCTGTGTGGTGCAATCAACAGGCCACCTCCCAGATATGTAAAGGCCTTGTGTTGCACAGGAAGACCCCCTGAACGGTCCAGCCACTTACACAGCCTGTGGGCATCCTAGGACTCCCCCCGCCGTTTGCCAAGTCCTGTGAACGTTTTAGGATTACACATTTGATGACTAAGAAGTATCTTATACTTGAGCTAAATAGGTCGCAAATGGTAGGAAAGTAGAAATCACGTAAACAGTGAATCCCACCCAATAGGTTTGCGCCGCATGTTTCCATGAGCCTGAAAAAGTTGCCTGTTGATACAAAGCAGCTAGGAAACGAGACAGCTTCGAGGCATCATCATGCCACTGCTGTTCGTAATATTCGTGTATCCCTAAAAAAATCAATGCATGGTACAAATGTTTATGCTGTTGCTACTTTCAATTGGATTAACTCACGTTCAGTAACTACTCTTGCAAACACTGCAGAGATCTGGAGAGGAGCATGTTCAGAAACAAAGACAATCAGTAATCACTGTTCTTGCTTACAGTTGTGCATCACATTATAATGCCTCCTACTTCTTTTTGACCCGTACCAGTTCATTATATTACAGATTTCCATCTCGGACACTCAGTGGGTATATCTCTATGATAAAATTCAGACCAGACGAACGAGTTACTTACCTTCGGTAACGACTTTTCTGGTGGATACATTAGCTACCTGTGGATTCCTCACCTAATGAATACTCCCATGGCGTCAGCATTCGACGGAAATCTTCTTCCTAGTCTCTGCACGTCGACGAGGACGTCACCCTAGCCCACGCGACGCCGTCTGACGTCATACAGGCAATAAGAGGTCCTCGCCGACGTGCCGACGTCAGTACCAACATTTTTTACATGCATGAGAATAACAACCCAATGCAATGAAAGAGCAAGGCAATATCCCATAACACTGTAAAATACACAACATTGCAATAAAATGGCTGTAGATTTAATATAACTTTTTTTTTTAAACCAACAAATATATGCAAATCATGTATATACACAAAGATATATATATATATATATATATATATATATATATATATATATACATATAATTATATACAAGTATCCATATATACAACATCTATTGCAACCTTGAAGACCAAGAGGAGAGCACTCAAGGATTATTTGGTAAGACCAGAAAGGCAACGGGGAGGCGGGTGGGACCGTGAGGAATCCACAGGTAGCTAATGTATCCACCAGAAAAGTCGTTACCGAAGGTAAGTAACTCGTTCTTCTGATGGATACAACTACCTGTGGATTCCTCACCTAATGAATAGAGTCCCAAAGCAGTACCACTCCCGGTGGTGGGTGCCGAAATGGTCAAACCAAGAAATCCTGCAGCACTGACCATGCAAAATGGCCGTCCCTTCTGACCTCAGAGTCCAAACAATAATGTTTCGCAAAAGTGTGAAGGGACGACCAAGTTGCGGCCTTGCAGATGTCGACCACAGGAACAGCCCTGGCCAAGGCCGTAGTGGCCGACTTAGCTCTGGTGGAATGAGCTCTAATGCCATCAGGAGGATCCTTCTTTGCCAAAGAGTAACAGATTTTAATGCAAAGAACAACCCACCTGGAGAGTGTTCTCTTGTGGACTGCCTTTCCTCTCCTCTTGCCCACGTATCCAATGAACAGCTGATCCTCCAGCCTGAAGTCCTTCGTTCTATCCATGTAGAAGCTTAACGCCCTCTTTAGGGTCCAATCGATGTAGTCTCTCTTCCTCTTTTGAAGGATGAGGCGGAGGATAGAACGTAGACAAAGAAATTGTCTGGGCCAAATGGAAGGGTGAAACAACCTTCGGGAGGAAAGCAGCCTTGGTCCTCAACACCACCTTATCCCCATAAAAAGTTGTATAAGGGGGTTTTACCGATAAGGCTTGCAACTCACTCACTCACTCTCCTTGCAGATGTTATAGCCACCAGGAAGACTGTTTTAATAACCAAATACCTTAAGGGGCAAGAATGCATAGGCTCAAAAGGGGACCCCATAAGGAAAGTAAGGACCAAGGACAAATCCCATTGAGGCATAACAAATGGTTTTGGAGGATATTTATTTAAAAGACCTTTCAAGAATCTGAGAACAATAGAGGATTTAAATAACGATGGTTGATCTGGAAGACAAATGAAGGCTGACAGGGCAGACAAATAACCTTTAATAGTAGCCACTGCACAACCTTTCTGTGCTAGAGACAGAGCAAACGACAAAACATCTGATAGATGAGCATGTAAGGGATCAATCTGTCTCTCTCCACACCACATAACAAATTTAGACCACCTATTAGCGTAGATAGATTTAGTGGAGTGTCGCCTGGCCGCTAATATAACATCCACTACATCAGGCGGGAGAGAGAAGGAACTCAGGTTGCCCCGTTCAATCTCCAGGCATGTAGGTGTAGACTCTGGAGGTTGGGGTGTAAAACCTGCCCCTGCGACTGCGAGAGGAGGTCTGCCCTGAGAGGGAGACGGAGCGGAGGGCACAGCGAGAGTTGGAGAAGGTCGGAATACCACACCCTCCTCGGCCAGTCCGGAGCTATTAAGATTACTTGGGCCCGGTCTTGGCGAATCTTCCTCAACACTCGAGGAATCAAGGGTATGGGGGGAAACGCGTAAAGCAACTGGTCGCACCAGGTTATCAGAAACGTGTCCCCCAATGCTCCCTGCACCGGATACTGGAGGCTGCAGAATAATGGACATTGCGCGATCTCCAGAGTGGCAAACAGATCTATCCGAGGAAACCCCCACATCTGGAAGATTAAACGGACTTGATCTGGATGGAGACGCCACTCGTGGTCGGCCGAGAAATGGCGACTGAGACTGTCCGCACGTACATTCAAGACCCCGGCCAGATGATTTGCTACCAAGCAAATCTGATGGTCCTTTGCCCAGGACCATAGTCGAAGAGCTTCTCTGCAGAGAAGGTACGACCCTACTCCTCCCTGTTTGTTTATGTACCACATTGTGGTAGTATTGTCCGTCAGGACCTGTATCGACTGACCACGAAGGGAAGGGAGGAAGGCCTTGAGAGCCAGACGTACAGCCCGTAACTCTAACAGATTGATATGAAACATCCGTTCCTCTGGAGACCAAAGTCCTTTGATCTCCAGATCCCCCAGATGAGCTCCCCACCCTAGAGTGGAAGCATCCGTTATGACCGTGGCCACTGGTGGCGACTGCGCGAACGGCTTTCCTCGGGAAAGATTGTTGCTCGCAATCCACCACTTCAAGTCCACAGCAGCATCTCTGGAGATCTTGACCGCACCTTCTAGATCTCCCTTGTGTTGAGACCACTGCCTTCGGAGGCACCACTGAAGAGCCCTCATGTGCCAGCGAGCATGCGTGACCAACAGTATGTAGGAGGCAAACAGACCGAGCAGACGAAGGACCTTGAGGACTGGAACTACCGCTCCATTTCGAAACATTGGAACCAATTCCTGAATATCTTGAACCCGCTGAGGCGGAGGAAAGGCTCGATTCAATGTTGTATCCAGTACTGCCCCTATGAACAGGAGGCGCTGAGAGGGCTCCAGGTGAGATTTGGGCACGTTCACCGAAAAGCCCAGGTCGAACAACAACTGGGTTGTTGACTGCAGATGATACGACACAAGCTCCGGGGACTTGGCTTTCATCAACCAGTCGTCCAAGTAAGGGAATACTGCTATCCCCTTCCTTCTGAGCTCTGCCGCAACCACTGACATCACCTTCGTGAAGACTCGAGGTGCTGAAGTAAGACCAAACGGGAGGACCGCAAACTGATAGTGCTGCGACCCTACCACAAACCGGAGATACTTCCTGTGCGACTTGAGTATCGGGATATGAAAATAAGCATCCTGCAAGTCGACAGACACCATCCAATCTTCTTTGTTCAACGCCAAAAGCACCTGTGCTAGGGTCAGCATCTTGAACTTTTCCTGATTGAGGAACCAATTCAAGATCCTCAGATCCAGGATCGGTCTCAACCGACCATCTTTCTTGGGAATCAGGAAGTACCTTGAGTAACAACCTTGACCCCTTTCCTGCTCTGGAACCAACTCCACCGCGCCCTTTGAAAGGAGGACTTGAACCTCCTGTTCTAGCAACAGGAGGTGTTCTTCTGAACAATAAGATGGGCGGGCGGAGCCAATTTTTATTATCACTTGGCTGGTATCAGAGTCTGGTACACAGCACCCATGCTTGATCGCTCAACTGAAGGCGCAAATTAAGTTATGACTTAACGTTTTCCTGACCGAGGTGTTTTGCGCCTTTCAGTTGTGCCAGGAAGTGATTTTTGGGAGCATGGACAGGTATACCACAAGCATGCATTCTAGAAGCATGGGCTGATTTATTCAGAAGCATGCTATCTGGGAGCTTGGGCAGATATACTCAGAAGCATTCCTTCAAGGAGTATGGGCAGATAAACTATGAAGCATGAGGAAATATACTCAGAAGTATGCCTTCTAGAAGCACAGGTAGATGTACCTGGAAGCATGCCTTTTGGAAGTATGGGCAGATATACTCGGAAGCATGCTTTCTAGAAGCACGGGCAGATATACTTAAAGGCATGCCTTCTGGAAGAATGGGCAGTTCTACTCAGAAGCATGACAGATAGATTCAGATGTATGACTTCTGTTGGCATGGACAGATATACTGGAAAGCATGCATTCCAGAAGAATAGACAGATATACTGGGCAAAATGCATTTCGGAAGCAGGTGCAGATATACACAGAAGCATGCCTTCTGGGTGCATAGGCAGAAAAATTCTGTAGCATACCTTCTGGAAGCATGAACAGATATTTTCAGAAGCATTCCCTCTAGAAACATGGGAAGATATACTCTGAAGTACTCTCTCAGGAAGGAAGGGAAGATAAACTCAGACACATGGCTTCCGAGAGCATTGGCAAATATACTCTGAAGCAAGCCTTCTGGGAGTATGGAAAGCCATACTCATAAGCGTGCTTTCTGAGTGCATGGGCAGATATTTGCCCACAAGTATGCTTTCTGGAAGCATGGACAGATATACTCAGAAGCATGCCTTCTGGGAAGCATGGGTAAATAAACTCAGAAGAATGTCTTCTGGAAGCATGGGCAAATACATGTGCAACCATGACTTTTGGAACTATGGGCAGGTATCCTCTGAAGCATTCGTTCTGGGAGCATGCACAGATATAATATGTGCATGAATATGAAGAGGGCCGCTTGTTGGGATGTTATTTGCTGAGTGGGGTAATTTGTCACTAGCTGCATTATTTTTGCTATGCTGGTCTTTCTTCATGAGACACATTTTTATTCTCATCAAAGCTGATGGGCAGCCCGTGGAACTCTACATCGTGGGATAGAAGCATTTTGATAATTTGATGGAACTGTACTCCCTTGTCTACTCTCTTTGCAAGCAGAGAATAGAAGTTGGATAGAATAAAACAAGCACTCTTGCAATAAACGATGGAGGAAGAAAATAAAAAAAAAGTTCATCAAGTCCTTGATTCTGTGAGGGTTTCATAAAAACTACAGGTTTAGGTTCACAATTAAAAATTGCATTTTAAAATCAATGTGGTTCTTTGCCTACCTGTGATTGCTGTTATCTTCATGTCATTCTAGCAATCCTGCTATAGTAAATTATTCTAAAGAGTGGGTCTCAAAACCATATCTATATTACGAGCTACTCCAGTTGAACGAAAAGCATCCCTAGCTACTAATACTGAGTGTTCTACCAGGGACCACGCCCGACAAGATTATATTAGTGGCCAACCTATGCAAGGTTACCACCAGTTATCACCTCCGTGCAGGGTTCTCAGCTGTAATGCAAAAAGTGTCTTTCAATGTGGAACGTCTCTACGAGGATATTACATGACAGCCATAGCTGAAATGCCCGCCATCATGGTAATAATATTAGTAATACTGTAGTATTTGTCACTCAAATATCAGCTTTTAATATATTTTGGAAATAATTTTTTCTCTAACATAAGCTCTTGAGTTCTGAAGATCTACACATTTTCATTTGAAATACAAGCTTTTCAATTTTGGGATATTAATTAAACTGAACAAAAGCTTCGAATTTAGTAGGCTGGGCTGCTCACAAGAGAGCTACTACCAGGTAACTGGAGGGAAATAGTCGTTGGGTAAGTAGGTTCCATAGTTAATGATTATTTGTGTGTTTGTACTAGTGTGTTACAAAAGCAGCTGTCGCGCAGAGATCCAGTATGCCCAGCTGTCGTATGCACAGCCTCTGCAAACAACACACCACTGACAAATATCCAACACACTGCTGTCGTCATCAACGAAATTCTGCATAACGCCTACAGCGCTACGCCAAAACTAAATTCTTCGCATTTGGAAAATGTGATGCAGGCAGACAAATGGTGGACAGCTGAAATTAATCCCCAATACGCCTCTAACAACCACTGGGTTTGTCTGTTTAATTCCCACTTAATCCTCATAAGGGCATTGATAAACTGGTAAATAATCAAATATATGTTAAAGCTGCAAAAAGGACTTACATGAGCACCACAGTGGACCCTAAAGGTTCCACACTAGGCCTATAAACATAAAATAAAAGCTCTGTCGTCTCCAAGAGCTCATTAATAATACAATTATTTAGGTGCAGCTTCTTTTTTAAAATGCAATTCTCATGTCTGATGATAGGATTTGGGAAGAAATCGTTTATGTAATCTTGATGCTCTGAAAACATTCATTGTAAAAGTCAGTTTGTTAGACTAAGAACAGTGTATCTGAATGTGAAACACAATTTACCAAGTGTTGGGGACACTGGATTTTTTTGCTTTGTCCTAGAACGTTTCTAATGAAATTGTTTTCTTATAATAACACAAATAGGTTCAGGAATATTTAATCGAATTTTGTTTTCCATAATTGGACATCTTGCTTTAGATCTGGATTTGTAACTGCTAGAATAATTCACAGGTTTTAAAAATCGTCGTCCGTGGTGCAAGGCCACCGTGTACTGAACTGCATAGTTCAAGCAAGGCTTTACATTTCTAGGTGTGGGTCTGACAGTGCAGCTGTCTAAATAGATTTACTGTTTCCAAAATACATACTGTGGGCTTTGTTCCTGAGCAGGTCAACCACTGTCCTCTTCTTAACCAGCCACTTTCTCCCACTGCTTAAGACTCTGTCAGTCACATCTAGGCTAAGCAGGGAGGAGTGTTTCGTACTTAATAGTGCTGGCCCGTTGGGGTGTTTCCTTCCCTCTTCAATGGAGTGCATGCATTGCAATGCGTGGGAGACTATTTTTACATCTCACTGCTTCTCCGCTGTCTGATTCTTGACTAAAATGTGTACATTCCTTCTTTTACAGGCGTTCAGCACATTAAACCCAAACTTCCTGGCTTTGCCAAGGCTTGTTTTGTTTGCGGATGCATGAAAACTCTCTCACTCCCTTGACAGCTCAACTGTGCACTGCTTTGGAGCTAGTTGTGAAATATATAAATCAAATACACATAAAACGTAAGAGCAGGTGTTGCTGATTATTAGAGGACTCAACAGACCTATAAACCAGCAGCTGATTTCAAGAGTAATACAAGTGATAATAAATAAACTTTAATGAAAGTAAAGGTACATTTACCATGAATACCATGCATATTGTAAACTTCAGTTCCCTTTAGAAGTGAGGTCTGGTAAGTGATGCAAACAATATGTTTGTTTACACAACGTCGTAAATGCAACCAATTAAAAGTGAACAACTGTAAGGTCAGGGGAACAACGTATACAACCGCTTTGCAGAAGAGGAGCTTGGGGATGGTTGAAGCCGTGGTAAAGTCTCTGCCCTGAAGGCCAAAGGCTATAATCTCAAGGTCTTCACCCAGATCAAGCTTTAAACAACTATTGCGACCAGAGGACGCTTTGTTACTAACTTAAACGAACTTCAGGTTAACCTAGGAGAAAGGGAGCTGTCCCTGGTAGATGTATTAGTGGCCTTGAACCTCACTATCAAGCAGCTGAAGCAACATATAGCTCTGATGAAGTCTATTCACTGGGTACATAAATCATGCAATTTGGCATGTGGTGAGACAAACTCATGACCGGGCTATACATAAAGCCTTAAGTCATTTACCTGTACTTCTATAACTAGGTGGGGTTGAATGTGGAAGCAGTTATACCACTTTGCAAAATTATCTGCTGTCGACCTCAGGGGAATAAAGTTGCTTTACAGTACGCATCTTTGGACTGAAAGATATCTTTGATTTCAGCCTTGAAACAGACCAGGGTCAAACACTAGTTAACCCCGACACCCATACAAGAAACTCAAGTACAAAAGTAGCCATAGGAAAGACCAACTTAGTTTTACTCTACAAAAGGATATTGAAAAACCTCCTGTGCTATGCCAACCAAGCAATATCATACTGCAATATGTACTAAACTGTTGCTTAAAGTAGGATCCTTTTTTTGGATACTTCCTTAAAGACACCTTGATCAGAATATGTAATTGTTAGTCAATACCATACTTGAAAATCGAGTCCAGACGCCCACCTCATAATTTTATTTTTTATTGTCTGCCTTGTGCAAGGTATTTGAGATTCAAGATCGACAAAGGCAGCAATTTCAACATGGTGCATTCATGAAAACTTCTAGAAAGAACATGAGTTCATGGAGAATCAGTACTCTACGAATGTCAGAGGATAAGATATAAAACAAATAGTTTAAAAAAAATCAGTAGCTTGTGAATACACACCGTACCGTAGTTCTTTTTCAATGAATGTAAAATTAAAATTGAAGGACTGCATCAAGTTGTGTTTAAAATCAAGACAGTCCATTAACACTAGAAGCCTCACCAGACTGAAATCCAGGAATTGCAGGAGCTGCGACGACAGGCCCTTCTCCTGCTATATACCAAGGGTCTGGAATTCCATCCAGGCCAAGAACAAACAGGTCACTAAACCCTTATACTATTTCAAAGGTGTTTAAAACCTATCTCTTTCAACAAAACCTTGTCTTAAGATAGCCTGCAGTTTGACTCCTGCACCGCCCCCCCCCCCCCAAAAAAAAAAAATGGGAATAGACCTTTTCTACTCTGATACCACAATCTCACTCATTTCCAAAGCCCTACTCCACTAACCCAGCAACTCTGCCGCACCAATCACCGGAATGAGTCAGTCCCTAATGAAACGTGCTTGTCACCATTCCGCTACTTAGCTCTGTCTTTTCTTCCTAAAGCTTACACTCAAATATTAGCTTTCAATATATTTTGGAAATCATTTTTTCTCTAACATAATCTCTTCCTAACGCTTACACTCAAATATCAGCTTTCAATATTCACTAGTCATCTCTGCTCATTGTATTTTGGTTTGCATCATAAAAGGTGCAAACACATATCAGACTATAATATACATTATAAAAGAAATATTCTCCAAGTATAAATGGTAACAAGGACATTTTATATATTAATATATGTTACAATGGGAGGTTTTCATTTTACTTATAATATCTTAACAGTGCTCATTGATGTTTTGCCAGAAAAGGCAAACAATATTATAGACGTGATGGGTCTTTGAAAGAAAGGAAATGTGCATCAAGTAATTGTAAGAAATTGGGTTACTAGTTCAAGGCGGTGAAAACGTTTTTCAAGAAGCAACCACAATTCTTCTCAGAATTAAGTCACAAGCAAACCTTACATTAAGCTGTGCTCAACCCTCAGGTAGCTTGGCACAGAGCAGTCAGGTTTAATTCAGAAGCAATGTGTAAAGTATTTGTGCAGCACTTCAAACACACTTGAAACAGTAACACAGTAAAAACACACCACAGAGAGAGCCCATACCAATGTAGAAAACAAAGAGTCATTTTTAATCAATAAAACAAGACTGAAACAACAAAAGTCCAACTAGTAAAACTGGAGACATTACATTTTAAGGCTTTTAGTGAAAATAAAGCCAAAAGACAAAGCGCTAACTATGGATATTTGGTTGCAATGGACAGAGACAAAGTCACAAGTTCAGGCCGACCATGACAGAGTGTGGGCCGGCTACGCTGAACAAAGTACTTTAAAATCCTAGTTTACGGAGCATTGCAAGGATCAATGTAGAAGATGTGTCTCGCAGCCGGAGCGATGCACCAAGGCCCTGCTTGGTCATCTAGGCTCCCACTAACAAGGTTTGCAATGTGAAGTATGGAGTCGAGGATGCGCCGCATAGTCGTGGCGATGCATTGGTACCGAGGAGCTGCAAGGTTGCGATGCAGAGACTGGCATAATCGTTGAGGCTGCAGTCGATGACAGGGCCTGTGCAGAGGATGGGTTGTGCAGTGGTGCTTCCCATGCATTGACAGGCTACAATGTACATGTTTGCAGTGGTTCTGGTCCTGCTGCGATACATCAGTTCTGCCCAGGACTGCACTGTGCTGCAGAAGATTTGTTGGTTTCGCTGGATGCACAGAGGCTGCCAGTGCATCTCAGGCCCGCTTCCAAGGGTCCAGAACTGAAATGGCACCACTCGGCAGGTTAGAATCACAGATGGCAGAGTCCACGTGCTGGGTCAAGGTTGTTAAGGCCTTCTGTCCCGGTGGCTCAAGTCAAGAGGCTGGTCAACTAGCCCTTAGAGTCACTATGGGGCTCTGGGTTCAAGAAATGCAGGTCCAGTCCTTCTCCCTCAGGCAAAAGGTCAGCACATCAAGGCAGCAGCACATCAAGGCAGTAGTGCAGCAGGGCAGCAGTCCTTGAGCACCACAGAGGTCCTTCTTACTGGTATCCACAGGTCCAGACGTGTACTGAAGAGTTGATGTCTGAAGACCAATATTTTTACCCTTGTGTGCCTTTGAAGTGGGGGAGAAGCTTCTAGAGGTTTCCCTTTGAAGTCCAAGGTATCCTGCCTTCCCTGCCCCGGCTCCAGACTAACTACAGTTAGCCCTTTGGGTGGAAGCAGGACACACCCTATTCAAGTGTAAGTAGGGCTAGGTCCAGCTCCGCCCTCCCATCCTGCCAGTGATGGCCCATCCAGGCACACCTAAGCGCTTTATTGTGTGTGGCTGTCTTGGAGGAATACCCAAATCCCAACTGTTAGCTATAACCAGTCATGTGACCAGAGACAGGCAATAAATGGTTCAGTATGAAAATGCCAACTTTCTAAATGTGGCATTTTCAAAATTATAAGTTAAAATCCAACTTCACTATGTTCGGATTTTTCATTACAATCCCAAAGACACTAAACATGAAGTTGCTGCCTGCTCCCATTTTGAAATTATAGCTTAATAAATGTAATTATGTAACTCCAATATTATTCTATGGGAGAGGTAAGCCTTGAAGTGCCAAAAAACGAATTTAAGATTTTTTCACTAACAGTAGATAGCTTAATAGTTAATGTCCTGCTTTTTATATGCACTCCACCTTGCCCGATAGACTGTCCAGGGTCTATCCTACTGGTGACTTACATGTATTTAAAAGGAAGGTTTGGACCTGGCAAGATTTACTTTACCAGGTCGACATGGCAGTATATAACTGCACACACAGACCACAATGGCAGGCCTGAGACATGTTTATATGGCTAATTAAGTGGGTGGCACAATCAGTGCTGAGGGCTCTCTAGTATCATTGAAATGTACAGGTCCTGGGCAAATGTAGTGACACTTTACTAGGGACGTATTAGTAAATTAACGATGCCAACTGGGGATAAGGAAAATGTTACTTACCCAGTAAGCATCTGTTTGTGGCATGTAGTGCTGTTGACTCACATGCTCTGCATACTCCTGCCATCTAGTGTTGGGTTTGGAGTGTTACAAGTAGTTTTTCTTCTAAGAAGCATTTTCGACTCCCAGGATCGAGTGACTCCTTCTCGGTGATACTGCACATGGGCATCGAGTTCTTTGTTAGATTGTTTTCCCGTAGGTGGGTGAGAAAAAGAGTATAGAGGAAGTATAGAGAAAGATATGTCCATGGAACTGCATCTACATATGTACAAATATAAAATAACTGGAACAGCCACAGGTGTCCGGGGAGGAGGAAGAGCGCATGTGAATCTACAGCACTACATGCCACGAAAAGATGCTTAATGGGCAAGAACATTTTCCGTTAAATGGCATGTGTGGCTGTAGATACACTTGCTCTGCATAGACTGTAAAGCAGTCCCTCCATGAAAGTGGTGGCTAGCCTGTGGGAGTTGCAGTTGTTTGAAAAGTGTTCTTAGCACAGCCTGTCCTACATTGGCTTCCTGACGTGCCAGTACATCCACACCATAATGCTTTGTGAAAGTATGTGGTGTGGACCAAGTAGCTGCTTTGAAAATGTCAGCTAAAGGTAAATCTCCTAAGAAGGCCACAGTGGCACCTTTCTTTCTAGTAGAATGTGCTCCAGGAGTCACAGGTATCTGTCTTTTTGCCTTTGCATAGCAGGTTTATATGCATTTAGCTATCCATCTAGCTATGCTGGTTTTAGATATTGTACTACCTTTATGTAGTACAGAAAAAGCTACAAAGATCTGTTTAGTTTTCCTAAAGTTTTTGGTCCTATCAATGTAGTACATGAGACCCACCTTGTCTCTGTATTTGGAAGAAAGGTTCTTCCAAAGTTAAGGTTGGAGCTCACTAACAGGTCTGAGTGAAGTAAGGGCGACTAAGAAAGCCACTTTCCAGGAAAGGAACTCAATAGGGCATGAATGAAGTGGCTCAAAAAGAGGACCTAAGAGCCTAGTAAGTACAATATTAAGGTTCCAGCATATGCTGGAGGTACCCTGGGTGGAATGATTCTTTTAAGGCCTTCCATGAAGGATCTGATAATTGGGATTTTGCACGACGAAGTATGTTACCTGTTCTGTAAATATGCAGCTATCGCTGTGAGGTGTAGACGAACAGAAGTGTAAGCTAAACTAGCTTTCTGTAAATAAGGCAAATAACAAACAATGTCCTGGACAGTAGCCTTATTGGGGTTAATGTGTTTGATTCAACAGTATCGGACAAAATGTTTTCATTTTGTTGCATATCATACTCTAATTGTAGGTCTGCAAGCTTCCCTGAGAATGTCCATACATTCTGGAGGCAATCCTAGGTAACCAAACTCAATTACTTCGGGAGCCATATCGCAAAGTTGAGTGACTTGCAATCTAGATTTCTGATCTGTCCTTAATCTTGTGTGAGAAGATATGGCCTTTTGATAAGCATCTCGTGAGGAACCAGTGAGAAGTCCAGGAGTGTGATGAACCATGGCTGACGTGCCCCAGTGGGAGCTACAAGCATCATGGTAATTGATGTCTATGATTTTGCAAACCAGGAGTGGAATGAGTGTGAGAGGTGAAAAAAAATTAGCAAATATCCCTGACCAGTCAATCCATAGAGCATTGCCCCTGGATAGAGGGTCTTGGTACCTGGATGCAAAGCTTGGGGATTTCGCATTTTCTGCTGTAGCGAAAAAGTCTATTTGAGGAGTTCCCCACTTTTGGACATATTTTTGAAGAACTGTTAGGTAGAGTTCCCTTTTGGTGACTTGTTGATGCATCCTGCTGAGCAGGACTGCAATGCCATCTGTTCCTGGGAGATACTTGGCCACTAAGTGAATGTAGTGGTGAAGAGCTAACTTCCATACTGTCTCAGCAAGTTGTGACAGCTGGGATGACTGTGTTCCCCACGTTTCTGTAGATAATAGATGGCTGTCATGTTGTTCGTTCAGTCTAAGACAACTTTGTGCGACAGGTCAGGAAGAAAAGCTTTCAGGGCTAGAAACACTACATGAAGCTCCAGATAACTGATGAGCATGGACTCGTGACTGAGATCCCAGAGGGCCTGTAAGTGTGGAGTCTTGAGGGTGAGCGCCCCAACCCATCAGTGGTAAAGCTGTGGTCAGAACGAGGTGAGGCACAAGGTCCAGAAAATGCCGCCCTTTCAACAGGTTGGTGGTGTTCCACCACTGCAGAGAGTGGTGAGTATGGTGGTCTAACAACACTAGATCCTCTAGGTGACGCTGTGACAGAGACCACTGACACTGCTTTAGAGGACACATGTAGGAGACGCATGTGGAGTCTGGCATTGGGAACAATGGCAATACAGGACGCCATCATCCCTTAGAGATGCATGATAGTCTTGACTAAATATGTGTGATTCTTCTGAAAATGGGGGAGAATAGACTAAACTTTTAATGTGGGCCAGGGTGGGATTAGTTGGCTGCAGCTCTGCACAGAGAATGGCTCCCAGATAGGGCATAACCTAAAGAGGTTGTAGGTGGGTTTTGAGAAAGTTGATTGCGAACCCTAACTTGTGAAGCAGGTTTGCTGTGATTTGAGTGTAAGATTGACACTGCTGTAATGTGCTGGCTTTGAAGAGCCAGTCGTCTAGGTAAGTAAGCACGTTTATATTTTGCTTTTTGAGATATGAGGCGACTACAGCTAAGTACTTTGTGAATATTCTGGAAGCAGTCATGACTCCAAAAGATAGGACTTTGAATTGATAATGTTTTCCTGCAACTACGAACCTTAGGTATTTCCGTTGTGCAGGGTGGATGGGGATGTGGAAGTAGGCATCTTTTAAGTCTAGGGCTGACATAGAGTTGCCTTGTTGAAGAAGGGGAGAAACTTCTTGAAGAGTAACCATGTGAAAGTGTTATGAGAGAATGTAATGGTTTAATGGTCTGAGATTCAAAATAAGTCTGAGAGATCCTGGCACCTTTGAGAAGCAGAGATTGTACCTCTTGTTTTAGAAGAGTAAGATGTTTGTGGGATAACCTTGAGAACAAAGGGGAATGTTTGGAGGTGTAGTAGTGAGCGCCAGACAATAACCATGTTGGATAATATAAAGGACCCATTGGTCCGATGTTATGTTTACCTAATATGTGTGGTAATTTTTACGTTGTACTCCTACAGGTGAGGTGTGGGGCTCAGGAAGATGTATGTAGTCACTGTTTAGATGTTGAAGAAGAGCCACTGGTGGTAGTGCTCTTGCCTCTGTTGCTGTTGCCTCTATAGATTCATCTGAAAAAACCTTGAGAATATGAGGTTGAGGGTTGTCTAGCTTGGGAGGTAGATGGTTCTGAGGTTGTCGCTTTGTAACCACCTCTAAATGTAGGGCGACAAAAATTGCCTCTATGTGTCTGAGACTGAAGAGCACCAGTGGCTTTTGCGTTGTCAGTGTCGTTTCTGAGCTTCTCAAGAGTGGAGGTCCACTTGAGGGCAAAAAGGGTGCTCCTTGTCGAAGGGCATGTTGAGCGCTGTTTGCTGCACCTCTGGCTTGAAGCCAGAACATCTAAACCATGCATGTGTCCGTAACAGTATGCTCATGTTTATACTGTGTGTCTGCGTCATCTAGTGCATGGCGTATGAAATATTTGGAGATTGTCTGTCCTTGTGTGACAATCTGCTGGCCTCGTTTGCTGTGCTCATCTGGGAGATATTGAAGGAGCTCCTCCATCTCATCCCAATGAGCCCAATCATACCTTGATAACAAGGCCTGTGAATTGACAATGCACCAATGATTTGCTGTTTGTGCAGCAACTCTTGCCTGCGCATCTAGCCTTTAGCTGTCCTTGTCTGGTGGAGGAGAGTCTCCTGTGGCCTGGCTGTTGGCTCACTTTCGTGCAGTGGTGGCCACTACTGAATCTGGTAAGACCCGAGACCTTATATGGAGTGGATCAGTAGGAGCAGGTTTATACTTTTTGTCCACTCTAGTAATGATAATTCTAGAGTGGATTGGCTCCTTAAATATGTCCTCTGCGTGACGAATCATGCCAGGGAGCATGGGAAGGTACTGAATATCCCTATGTGTGGTAGTTAAAGTGTCAAATAGAAACTTCTGCTCTATCGAATCCCTATAAAGATGAACATTATGAAAGGCAGCTGTCCTTGCTATGACCTCCTGGTAACTAGTAGGGTCCTCTGATGGGGAAGTCTAGCAGGGTATAATTCTGAGTCCATATATATCATGGGATCGGGGTCATATGAAACCCATGGGTCTGGGTTGTGATGTGTTCCACCCAAATATTCCCCTATAAAAGTGACCATGAGTTGTGAGGTCTCCTGCAGTCGGAGAGGCAGTAGAACGAGGAAAAGGCTTAGTCGAAGTAGTGGCAGCCTTGTCCTTAAAGGCCTTTTTTGGAGATGGTGGTATCCAAAGCCTCTTGGAAGGATAACATCCTTTTAAATGTGACAGGGGGGAAGCAATAATACGTCCTGTACCTTCTAGGATATGGAGGCAGCGCTGTTTAGCATCTAAAGTCTCCATTAGAGGCTCAACTGGAGATAGCGTAGTGGAGGAATGACTTGAGTCCATGTGCTCCAAAGGAGTTAGCTCCTTTGTTTTCAGAACTGATGGTTTCAGTTGGTTACCCCTTGTCCGTACCAAAGCAGCTGTTGAGACTGTTTGGCTCGGTGCCAAAGGTTTGCTGGAAGTAGTTTAGACCGAGGTGCTGGAGGTCGATGCTGAAGATGATGATGTGGTTGGTTTTGGACCCGAGCCAAAGGGCTGGACGGCCAACGTAGTTTTTCGAAACCACCCATGACCTGGTGGCAGTGGTGGTCTGGCAACCTCTGTCAGGGGCTTTTTAACAGTCTTTGGGAGGGCAGGAGCAGTCACAGCACTTGATGGCTGAGCTGACATCACCTCATGGCTCTCAATGTCTGACTGAACATCAGAGTCAGAGCCTTGAATGAAAAAGGCATCTTCTTGTTTGCGCTCCCCCTGTTAGGGCTCCTCCCCCCAAAGATGTCTGGGGTGTCTTCTGGGGACGTTTGCGCCATCTCCAACCTATAAGCTCTTTGGTCCCGAAGGGTCTTTCCTTGATCTGAAGGACTGACATGTCTCGCAGGTAACTTCTTGGTGATCAGGAGAGAGGCACAGATTACATACCTGATGATGGTCGATGTGGGAGAATCTGGAATGGCACCAAGGACATAAATGAAACGGAGTCTATTCCGTCAGCTCAACATTCTCTTTGGTCCCACTTGGAGGAAGGCCCAAAAACGGGTGAGGCCGCCCTGAAATGCGCTTGGTTGGTACTCAACGATTTGAAACAACAAATGCAAAGGTGGAATTTCGCGATCGAAAGAACATTACCGTCACATAAAAGAAATGCAGAAGGGAAGAGTGAGTTGAAAACAATCTAACAAAGGACTTGGTGCCCGTGTGCAGTATCGCCAAGAAGGAGTCACTCGATCCTGTGACTCAAAAATGCTTCTTCACTGAAAAACAACTTGTAACACTCCAAACCCAACCCTAGATGGCAGGAGTATGCAGAACATGTGTATCTACTGCAACACATGCCATCAAACACCAATGTCACCATGCTTCAGTGACAGAGCACATGCACTTCAGCACTGGTCAGCAGTGGTAAAGTGTGCAGACTCCTAAGGACAGCGGAAACGAGAATAGCAAAATGGAGGAGGAAGGCAACATTTAGAGGAAGACAGTCCTAAGGCTGCCAGGTCTAACAGTAGTGTTTGCTAGTGTAGTACTTTTAATGTTTAATCATTTCAAATGGAGCTCTGCGACACATTTTCTTGTAGCAGTTAAGTTACAGCCATTAATATGCAAGGTACTCACAGCAGCCATTGAATTCAGCTGATCGATGTAAAACTCAGGCCAGCTCGTGGCCCCTTTCTCTTCTTCTTGGTCCTGAAAATCAAAAAAGAACCGCAAATTAATTCTAATTCAAAGAAACTTTACGACAATGAACAGCAGAGGAAACAAGGACTGGTACACATCTTGGTCTGTTACCAGGCAGATTTGGAGCAAGAAACTTAATTTATGGTAATCACAAGTAGTGAAAAACATTTACCTTTGAGGCGCAACGGCACTTTGCTCTTGAAAAATGCACAGCAACTTCGATAAAATCAGGGCGTTAATACCAGTGGGGACACAAACACAGATCCACCTGAAGGCAGTACTGTGCGCACCCGCTACACAGAATCCACGGCAACAACAATAGCTATTGTTGATAGATAGACAATTACCTATATCTACACAACTCCATATGCAGACACAACTACACTAGCACTGTTTTAGGAACAAGGTCTAGCTTAAGTATAGGGTTAGGATTAGGTTCTAGATTAAGGCATCTGAGATGTTCGGTGTTAGGTCAAGAGGAAGAATAAGTGTAATGGAAAGCTTTCAGGTTAAGTCTAATGTAGATGTATAATGTGGCAGGATCCACCCAATAGCTACTTACATTACTTATGTGCACAGGTATAGTGGTATGTCAGTGTTGTTGCTTATGTGCAACAGCACAACCTAATATAACATAACAAGATTATTTGGAGAGAACCAGTTCACCACGTGGAGTTCGCTTGCCATTCTGGACCAGTAACAGATGATTATGCAAAGATACTTGTTTTATTGACCATGGAAAGTGAAAGGGTGAGCAGATCTGATGGGATTCGAACTTGTGACAGTGGCATCAAACACACAGGCCAGCAGTGGAGGCATCAATATGAAGAGCCACCAGACCTAATCATTTAACAGTAGGTTAATGTAGAAGAATTCTATGTAGTAACATACAATCAATAGCAGCCCATAATTCTATGAATGCTGTTGAACAAAAGAGGTCACTGGTCTTCTGACCTGGGCGAAAAGATGGAGACTCATCAGTTATGTAGGTCTGGGTAGATTCAGTCAGGTGCTTGGAGTAGGACATAAAATTGACCGTAGAGCAAATTAGGAGATTAGTGTAATAAGTGGTAGATGGTTAGCATCTTTCTTTTTAACAGGGACCCGGTCATCGATCTACTGAGCACCTATAACATTCAGACGTCAAAGTGCAAGGGCTGATTTCTCATGAAACTAGCACTCGAGCTACATGATCAAGGAAGGGATGGCAGAACTTCGCTTCGTCCTGTCAGAAGATCCAGTTTCCTGAAAGCAAAATGGCAGTCCCCTAAATAAAGAGTTCAAAGCTCAGAAAAGCTGCACTGGCAATGCCATACTTGGCCTACCAGCCAACAGTGACCAAGGGCCGCCGTGAATTACTAAGGAACTTTTGGAATTAACTTCTCAGAGCATTAGCTCCCCGTCCCTTAAAAACATTTTGATTTTGCCCTCTCAGAAGGCAAAAATCTTGCATTTGTTGGGTATGTCGATTCTGAAGAGGGCTACACCTCTGCATGAACTAAGGCCTCAAAGATGGAGACTAAGACGAAAACTGTCTAGTTAAGTCCTACTTATGGTGTGTTTACAGGCATCTGTCTGACTCTCTCTCAGGATGAGAAACCTCATAATGTGGGACAAGGAAGGACAAATGACTCAGAGGTGGCTCCCTCCATAGTCATCCAGAACAGTAGATAAAAATAAGTATGGCAAAGTAAAACGAAGAAGACGTGGTGGTGAAATACTTCAGTATCCAGTTCTATTAAAACTCATCTACTTTCAACACAGACCTAAAATTCACAGTACTTGGACATCTTCTGGGTTGCGAGCAACAGAACTTCAATGGACAAAACTGTCACGAAATGTACTGAGATACTGCCAAACGCTACTGGCAAAGTCCTACAGACACGCAAGCAAGAATACTTTTGATATAAATAAATGCAGAATAATAAGTCTGGCAGATTAATTCTCTTCACAAAACAAAGTAAATAAATGTGGAAAAATATTGATAGGGTTAGAAAAATACGGATTCAGAAGTGCACAAAAATATAAACTGTGTGTTTGATTATTCCCCATAAGAGAATACATTGTGCGATTTCATTGTGAACATCTATCCTCAAACTGTCATGTTGGTAAAAATGAAATGTGCTTCAACTAATTCATGTACTTGTTCCACTCAGTTAAAACCCTTGGCATCTTCACAAGGTAAGATAAACATCACTTTTAGACGGCCTCGGCCAAGCAACTACTGAAGGGCGGTGTATGCTCTTTCTAGTCAATCTAGACGACTCAGTGAATCAGTCAATCTAGACCAATTATTGACACCGAACGCTGGCAAGCCACAAAACGAATGGATAAAAATGCTCTCTATTGCGAAAAAAACACTAAAGTTATATTTGTTATTCAAATTAGGTAAATATTTAACCAAAATAAATTATGCAATCTTTAAAAAATATCTGCATACACGTTAAACATTTTAAATAGATGCTCAACCGTTTATAATATGCAAAACATACTTTTACAGAGTTGAAATACCCAACTACACCCGAAACACTTCTTGGTGGTCTGCTGGCTTTAACCAGAATTGAGAGTAGATAAATATTTAAAGACAGAGATAATAATCTTTGCGACCATAAGGTGTACATGAGAGGCCAACATTTAAACTTCAGAAAAAGCACGACAAACGAACTGATTTAAGTGCAGAGAAGAGCTAACACGCTTTTTTTTTTAAAACATAGTTTAAAAGCCTAAAAGGGCTCTATTACAATTAAAATGAACACTTTAATTCATGTGTAATTGACCAACATAACCCCGATCAACAGTAAAAACAAAACGCCCTAACCACGCGGTTTCTTTGGCTGTCGTGTGTGTTTCTTGTTGATGTGCCTCTTTTTTCATTTCTAAAGCCTCCAAGTGCCACAGACTTCCGGGAAGCAACGTTCAACACCCAAGTGAGAAGGGAGGCTGCGCCACAGCACATTCAGCGAATCTGTTCCGGCACACAGCTGACTCAAGTAAAACAAAGCCACCAAGATTAAAAGCCACCATTATGGCCCAACGAACAACCTTTGCACAGTACTTAACACGAACTGTTTAACTGTTATCAAGAACAACCTAGGCGGTTGATGAAATGTTATCGTGAAGGTCTTTAGTGAACTCTTCTGCCACCCAATGAAGTTTCAGCTCACGGTTGAGACAACTTAACGGCGCTACAACACAATTTTTGCAAAATGTTATATTGAAATACTCTCCCAAAAGTAATGGAAATGTATCTCACCACACAATGCAGGAGAATAGTTATATTTTAACAGTGTTGTAATGTGCTATAGTAAATGGGAGTGAACAATTCATGTATGAAACCCGTCTTTAATTTCCTTATTGCAATCTAGTTGTTAAATCTCTAGTCACCTGTAATAATGAAATGACCGTAACTGCTCAAATGTACTCATTTGAGTTGTGACATCAAAAATCAGCAGTGATGCTGAAAGGCAGATTACCAAGCATCATTACAACTGCAGTTTAAACAACGAAAGGGAGAACTGGTTCACCCCGATTCTGATCTGTTTTCTACAATGAACACTGACCAGAAGAAAGGTGATATGTATGACAAAGTTTATTTTCGTCACGCTACAGCTCACTACGGGAATATAGAATCTGGCTACATGCTTCTACACATTCTGATCAACATTTTTAAATTAGTTTTTACCTTGAACTAATTTCCTTTCTGCAAATTGCTAATTTTTTAGGTATTTGATTTTGCAACACAGATTTGACGTTTATTTTTCATGTCGAAAGCCTTACTATCTATTTTGCATGAAAGAACAAAACTCCCAAGGATTTAAGCCATTGGTTGGAAGGCTGATGGTGAGACCATGTACTGAAGGACTAAAATACCTTCTGCTGTACATATCTGGGATAAAGTACCATCATCTGTACATTACATGGCTACTGCAAAAAACTGGGGAGTTCCATGACCCTAACAAGCATTTGCAATGCAATAGGTCTCGCTTTTTTTGTGTTAAAGCTATTGGCATTGTAAATTCAAAACTGCACTTTTCTTAACACTTAAATTAGTCAACCCTGTCGTATAATTTCATCTTTTCCTGCCATGTTTCGGCAGCCGCTGGCTTCTACTGACATCAGAAAACACAAGCCCTTGAGTAGAGCTGAGAAGATCACTGCACTTCGCGTTGTATAAATGTCCGACTAGAAATTGGAAAAGAAGGCTGGAAAAGTACTTAATTTTTATATTAACAGAATGAAAAGTCTTGCAAGCATTCTTGCCTCATTTCAGCAGAGCAGAGCAGCCAGAGAAGATTTATTGCCCCAATAAAGGAGATAAGCAATGCCCTGTGTGGGATCTCGTGAGTGCTGGCAAGGAGGGGGGCCTTGGAAAGAGAGACTGGAGATGTGATGCAAGGCGAAGCAAGTTTCACATAATTGCTTCTAGGGTTAGTTACATTTACCCAAAAGGGCATATTGTGGCTTTCCTGAGCAGTGAGCTAAACAACCGGGTGATTCTTTTGTAAAATAAGCATATTTTAGGAGCCAGAGGTAAACAAGGACAGCACTGGAAAGAAGCCAAAACAAACGTCAGCGACATGGGAGGAACGGAATGCTGCAATAAAACACAGGCAGCTACCAGCCTAAAAACTCCCACAGTGAAAGGGGAGAACCAAAGAAATAACAAAAGTAGTCTGTCTCAGCAACAGATAAAGAAACCATTGTGGAATAATACAGCAGTTAGTCACTGCGCCGAAACAGAAAAAGGAGGGAGAATTAGGCAGAACTGACCACTAGCGAGCAAGAATTTTTAAAGGACACCGCAACCAACAAATAAAACCACTTTAAGCCATAAGAAGTGTACTAAAAGTATACATGAGGTCGAACGCTTATGCTCGACCTAAAAAGGAACTCCTTCTTCGGTCTCGTTACTGTATATTGTCACAGAACTTCTCAGTGACTTGCAATAACCAATTAAACAGCCTCTTCAAACAGTTCGCTTTTTGATACAAAGTGATATTACAAAGTAATCAAACAAGCTATTTAAAATTAAAGAGATTTAGCAACAAAGTCAATTTCTACTAGAAAGAGGATTTTGTGTTTTTAGACTGGTAATGCATTGTTGGAATTTGGTACACTGCAGCAGAAAATGCAAGCATCTGCTCTTTCTAGCAGAAATAATTTTTGAAATCTGCATTTTGCATTTTACTGGGCTCATTGGTCGTTAAGTAATGCCAGACACCCCTGTCTTCTTGTGTTAAGTTAAGGCGAGTTCATGAAGCAAAGCTTTCGTCCCTCTAGCTCTTGCAGCATTAGTACATATGATGACGTCACATGCACAGAGTTTCACGGATGAGCCTTAGAGAGATAAATGCCTACACAAAGCACACAGCCCATCTTCCACTGAGAATTCTTTTTTCTACCTAAAGGGTATCTTAATTTTATAAGCGCAGTGTGTCATAAATGATCATGCTGCAGCCAAGGAAAGCCAATTACTTTGGGAGGAGATAGTTACCCGGCAGCTGAAGACAACAATGTTTAATTTCCAAATTCACTGACATCTAGGTTGTCAATCAGATTACTACCAATTCAGTTCATAGCTGCTGCCAAGGCAGGTCAACCCAGAGTTTAGCCACTTTTTGGAAAGATGGGTCTGTCCCTTTTTTTAAAAATTTGCAGAGCGGATGCCTGAGAAAATCTTCACATCTTGTCTAACAACTTGGACTTTAGAGTATGGAAAGAAATTTTAAGTTCAGTTATTTCAGAATTGGTTGTAGGTTTAAATAAATCACAGAGTGTTCAAGGAAATATTGTATTGCTTGTTTGTTCTTAATGCTGAGGAAGTCCATTTGTGTGATTGGATATTCATCATTAGTAAAGACTGGGAGGAGGGAAATAGAGGTAATGGCCATGATTACTTATTGGTCATCTTCATTACTCCTAGCCCTACTCGTCCCAGTCCCTACAGTCTGCCAACCATCTCTCAACTCTAATGACCTTTGCATAAGCTTGATATGTCAGGAGGGTGCTGGGTGTGTAAGCCCATTGATATCACCCATTTGGGTGGGTAGGCTTCATGACAGCATTTGATTTTGTTTCCGGTCTCAGGAAGATGGGATCACCTTTTAATAGTAATGACGGGGATGAGTGCAAGTAGGTCCAGGATTAATGAAGATTACTGGAAAGTAATTGGGCTATTAATGAGCATGAAGTCATTCAACATTGCTGTCCTTCATTGTCCTTCTGCGCCCTTCCCTACTCCGAGGCTCTTAAATCAGGTGTGGATAATATTGAGTATTACAGACAGATTTCCCGTCAATAGTGCTACAATATTCAGGCAACATAGAGAAAAAAAATCCTAACCCTCAGCAGGGGACTGGCTGGGACTCCCGTGCAGAGAACAATGCATAGCCCTCTGAAATAGATCCTTCTCTTTTTAGCTCACAACACCAACTACTGTGTGTGTCTGTTCTCAAACTCTAGTCGAAACACAGTGTACCAAATCTTGAGCAAGCTGCTGTATCACAGCAAAGATAAGCTATAATCACGTCCAATGGGAGGACATTGGAAGTTCACTACTACAAGGCCTTGGACAAAGGATGAGAGCCTAATCTTAGAAAATAAGTTATAACAGAAAATTGTTCAAAAAATTACGTTGACACAAACCCATAAATGTTAAAATACTAATTAAAAAGAAGGCACGGTTGAGGCAGTCGACTACATTCCAAAACAATCTGCACTTTTAAGGTGCAATTGCAGCACTTTGAGGTCACTTCTAAACTTTAGAAATTTCAAGGCACCGTCCTTACATACCCTCTCCTTTCACCTATACACCATCCAATGGGATTCCTTAAGTTGCTGTTGAAGATATCACATCCGGGAATTCCATACCTCTTCAACTCAAGACTAAAAAGGTGACTTGAATTTCAGCAGATTAAAAAAATATATATATACCCTCCCACCCCTCACCACCACCTCCAGAAAAGTCCACCTTTAAAAGGTTTCCTATGTCCATCTTAGTTAAATGTTCCAAGGTCAGCTTTGCCTCTTCATCCAGGCTCTGAGAGTTCCTGCTCTTGCAAGGCTTTGTCAGCTATTTGGGGTCACAGTAGACCACAGGTTAGTCCTAGGTACTGTCAACTGCTGCCTGATGATGGTCTTGTTCCCCATCACCAGTTCTAGCAATATGTCCTTTAATACTATTCTGTCAGTCCGTCTTATATGTACCACCAGACCCAAAATGCTCTGAGGACGCCCAAGAGTGGACATCAGGATTACAAAAAACTCCAATAAAATAATTTAATAATATAATGAATGAAAGATTCTAGAGAGTTGAGAATCTATACCCAGATGTTTAGGACAGGGCAGGTTTTTCAGCTGGGAGGAAGGGCAATACAGCAAACAGACCTTCAAATAACTAAGGCTCAGATGTGTGGATCTGCCAGGTTTATAACAACCATCCAGGCCCAATTTAATGTCCACCACATAATGCCCAGTACTGAATAAAAATATTTCCCTCCCACAAGGGGCCTCTTTTATAAGTTACATACTGTACCATGACTCTTTCAATTCAGAATTCAACTGCTTTGTTGTATGTTGTTGGTAACCCTCCTGAAAATGTACTACTACGAAGCCCTCATTATGAGGCTGCCGCCACTGAAGTAGCTGCCTCGAAATGTGCAAACCACAAGTGTGTTTGCAGATTACTGCCCTGACATACGTATCTTTGTAAAAAAAAAAAATCTGTTAATAGAAGACCTGTTTAACACATACTAGCACTGGTAAGGAGATTTGGCCTACTTTTGGAACAGGGGAACTATTTTCGAACCCCAGCATCAGCTCTATACCTAGTGGGAAATTTTGATGATGCCCACTAAGCACAATGGAAGGACAGCACATCAGCAGAAGAGTATCCTGCATTATGAAAAAATATCAATATTTTCCATTGTAATGCTTTCCCACAATCAATCTTAAAAGTGCAGAGGGAGTGGAGGAAAAAAAGCAAAACGATCTGATGTGTCTCAGTACTGTGGGCTTCCTTTCCCAGGGAGTGAGAGGGTTCAGGCAAGTGGTGAAACTGAGTTGGGGTCAATGTTTTAAGGCAGTGCAGTGAAACTCTGCTGCAGATCCCTCAAAACTCAGGGGACACCATATGATTGATAAAAAAACAACATTACTTGAGTTGATAAGTAGTGCTCTCAACTAGGGGTGGGTGGATTGTTTCATTTGGCAGAATTTTGGTCACTCTGTATTACTCTTTAATGTGGAATTCTGGCCAAATTACACCAACCGGCGTCTGGTGGAATTTGTCTCCCGCAAGACTCCAGATAATGCGAGCAAGATGTAGTGCCTCCTCACGCGTATTCCTCACCCAGGGGGATCGTGTGTGGTCGCAGTCAGAATGCTGCAACTTGAATAGATTTTGTACTCGAGGCGCAGCAGAATCAACTCAAATGGCTGCATGCTCCAAAGCTGATTTTCTAAACAACTCGTGAAACCGGCACAAAATTACAGCGGGAGCTGCATGCTTTCCACCCATTGGCAGAACTCAGGAAATCTTGCTAAGGTTCTATGTAACTCTGCTGAATTCTGCAAAGTCAAATTCTGTGAGTTTCACCCACCCCTACTCATAATCCTACTGGTGGAAAAGGGCTCATGCGGAAAGGAGGGTGGCACCAGCATAGAGGTGATGGAATGAGTAGTACAAGGAAAACATGTTTAACAAAAGCTCAAAAAGTCAATTTTTCATCCAGTGATTTAACCCTCACTGACAAGAGCACAAAACTGATTATTGCAAGCCCTCACAGTTCAGCCATTTCATGGGAGAGCATAGTTTATTATGGTCACATTGGAGACTTTAAAAAAGAAATCCAATATTCAAATAGAACAGACCACACTGCAGTGGAGACAGGACTTGAGAACTGTGTTTCACAGAGGAACAGAATGAATTAAGGAGTGAAAAATTGTGAATCCAGGGAAACCTCAGTGATGTCTGTAGTCTACAACGTTAAAGAGAAACAAGAAACATTAATAAGGTTCCCATTGCCACTACCTTACAATTTTGAACATGAACAGAACAATGCCCGAGGGCAGGAAATTTCTGAATCCTAGGAAAACTGCTTGGCGAAGATTAACAGAGGGGGGACGATGTTAGCTACTTCTTCACCCTGATAGCAGTCTGAGATTGTGTCTGTATCAGAGAGGAAAAAAAATACTACAGAACTGACAAAGAGTACTCCTATTTCCTGACCACAGCCAAGAAATCCATAAGAGAAGCTTATTCTGAGCTCCACCGGGAGTCAATGCAATGAACACACAAGCAGCTGTCCAAGAACTGGTGCCAATGAACACATCACAAAAAGGTCTTCATGTTCTTCCAGGTGAAAAAGAAACACAGGCCTTTACAGCAAATTGTACAGGATGGAATAACTCATGATCTGCCAAGCCCATTCCGAAGCCATTACAGATGAGAATCATAAGATAGATGTCAACATTCCTTAACACTGCAAAAATTATATTTCAGGTGCATGGGTAAAAAACCTCAATATGAATTTGACCAATGGACAGTATCAGAGTTCTAAGAATGTGTCTTCCTATACATTCAATTCCTCTGATTATATTCAAGGAGGGGGGAGATTCATGAGTTTATACTGTTTAAAATCATTGGAAAACTGTGTTGTTCAAAGTTGAACTAATATACCAGTGTGTGTACTGAGAGCCACCCAAGAGCTATACATTTGCTGTTCCACTAGCAGAGGTCAAGGCTTGGCTGGAACGATGGTCCACCTAGTCTGTATATCCACCTACAGTACAGGGTAGCTGTTAAATAATCACCATGCTAAAGGGAGGCTGAACCACTGGTGGCCATCCTTATTTAAGTGCACAGATCTCTTACCCCCAAGAGAGAGTCTCCCCCACCCCCCAACACCTCCCCTCATAAAATCAGGTTTTGTCTCTATAACTGGACTCTTTCCCTTTCGTTACTGTGTCTGTGAAGTGTGGCATGACTGTGATTGCACGTTAAATACGTTTGTGCCCATGTGTTAGATGAACACTGTCCTCTATGTAGGCACAGTAAAAGTATATTTAGAAGTAAGTGCCCATTTAGGTTACTTTTGTGGTTGTGACAGCCGTCATATAGAGTCCCTCTGCAAGCCTGGTAACCACCTGGGATGGTGAGGAAATCGTGCCAAGACTGGCGAGCATTTAAGGTGGAGTGTGCTTGAAAGGCATTCAAAAAGGCTTATCTCTTAGTGGATGTAGATCCACAAGTAATACTACAAATACTGGGGACCAGACATCAGTAGCATGAAATCTAGCCTACCAATTTTGAAATTCTACAAAAGATAGGCTTCCCAGTAGCACAAATGCATATTTTTGTTTAACGTTCTGATTTGCAATGATTAGGCAATCTCCTCAGAGAAATCAAATACATGTAAAATGTTATAAGTAATCATAATTAGCTTCTATCGATGGAGCTGCTATGGCAGATCTTAAAACTACATTTGGGACAAGCTCCTCTAAAACTGCCAAAGATTCGTGGATTTCGACAATAGTGGCACAAGATCTCTCATCCCAATGAAAGCTGCTTTTTAGCATGTCTTCAAGGCTGTGACTGGCCAGACATTCTAGAGCCAGCAGAGAATGAGACTGATCTCCCTGACAAGCTACTTTTAATGTCCATGTAAACATTTTCGGTCAATTAATGACAATAAAAAGAGAACAAAGCATACACTCACTCTACTTTGTGCTCTGTCATACAGCAGGACTTCTTACCAAATCCTAGCAATAGTATTGCAATGCACTATTATCATCAAAATAAGCAATCACTGACAAAGCCAATAGGCCTGGTGTTGGCTGCCAGTTGTTTGACTTTCTAACAGCTTATTTCATCAAGTTTTTTGTAAAACGTTATTTTTGGATTAGCTGCCATAAGCAAAAATTCTATAAGCAAAAATATATATAGCCTGAAAAAAAACACATTGCCGTAGCCGACCCTGGCACTTAAGAAAGCTTCTTTGTGTGATTGTGTGCTCCTTGACAAAGAGCAGAGTGCCTCACTCACAATGAAGTCAGACAGTAGCTGAAGTGGGCGGACCCATTACCCCATGCTGTATTCTGTAGTGGGTGAAAGAAAAATATGACTGAAAACTACAGACCAATAGATGAAAAGATATGACTGAAAGCCTCTATAAGTGTATTGTAGGTATAATATAAGTAAAATCAAAGGTACTGACTAATGCCGAACCTAAACAGGGTTCGCTGTCAGCCTCAATTACGGCCCAAAACAAAGAACGAAAGATACCTTCTGTGCATTTCCTGCCCTCCACCATCTAGTCTGGCACTCTTGTCATCCTGAGTCTTCCCGTCTTCCTTTCTTCGCTCTACCAACCTTTTCAACTACTCTAACCTCCATCTTCTTGCTCAAATTAATACTCTAATACTTTGATAGCCGTACCACCCAGTATGTCAATACTTTAGAACTCCCTTCCCTCTTTTCTAGTCCATTCTCACTTTCTTTTAGCCATTACACCTCCCCTTCACCCTCCTGCCTCGACCTTTCCACCTGATAATGGCCTAGTCCACTGGTTTTCAGGGCATGACATGCTGACAGCAAGGGGAATGTTGCTACTTATCGATTGGCCCAATGGTTCTTAACCTTTTAACTTCTGCAGATCAATCTGAATCACAACTGGGAACCAGGGACACCCCACAAACAATTTCTCCGATTTGACTCTCAAAACACAAAAAAATAAACTCTCTATATTATCTAAGCACATCTCCATTCCATTGCCATGTTTAAATACCAGAGCGACTACACACCAGTGTGAGACCGAGATGGTATACACAAATCAATAGGTCATTATATAAACTCAGAGTTCTCACTAAAATTGGAGGGACAGAAGTAGTAACTTGGCTAACACTGGCCTCGGGCAGATCAGGGCAGCAATCGAGCTTGCTTTAGACAAAGCTAGAAGCCATGCAGGGTGTTTATGTGAAACGGAGACTAAGACCGCTATTACAAAAAAGCTTGAAACACATGCTCGTGTCAGAGTACATACTGCCTACTGGGAAGTGATACTCTGCCTGTGGAAGGATTTCATCTCTGCTGAAAAGTGGAGGCACGAACCCGTCTCCAATACAAAAATTGTAGATGCTTGAGTCCCTAAGTGTCTGGTTATCTAAAGCACTAGGTGACAGAACACGAAGTCTGGAGTCTACCTGTTTGTACTGGCAAAGATTACCGAGTTGTTCAGAATAGCAGGCTCTCTCTGTGTGTAGGCGCATGTGATTTCTAGAAAATCGTTAACACTTCAAAAGCGTTCTAAGTCAGAAGTTGATTGCGAGTTCGAGGATGTTTGAATGTGAACAGCGATTGTTCACATTCACACACGCCCGGTCATGAACTAGCAGCTTTTCAAGAAAAACATTTTAAAATTGTTTTATTGACTTTATTAATACATATATCAAGTACATTGGAGCGGAAATACAGTACACGTCTACGTGTTCTCATTACCTCGAGAAACTATTATCCAAGTAGGATAAAAAAACCTTTAGTTATTTAGCTCAAAATAATAATAATTGACAGAGAATAATGGTTGGGGGTCATATGGGTATGTAACCCCTCAACGGCACCTTAAGAACGCCTGGATTGACATACTGCTAATAGTTTAATTTATACTCCGGTAACCTTGATATCTATGTTACTTTAATGTTTCTGCCCGTTTGTACTTAAGTTCTTCTCCGTGCCCCAGCGTTTTTTTCTGAAAAAAGGGATATAATGCCCTAAACTACGCTCGTGCTACATAAAGTCTCTTAAATAAACGAGTCCGTTGTCACAACGGCCACATTATGATCCTTAAATAAATACAAGCAGTGTAGAGCTCCTCACAGACTCGAGTAGTGAACAATTCTAAAACACTACAGATTGTAGAAGAAAGCAGGTGCGGGAATCCTTCCAGTGGGACCGAGGTTGTATACATCAGCCGCATTCACAAGTCAACTCGACATAGCTGTGGTTCTTGAACTGTCCTAGTGTTTTTTTTGTTTTGTTTTTTAACTGTCTGCCACAGCAAGTTTAATATGCCAGGTTTTCATACTGGGCCGACTGAACCCAGAGGGATGAAAGTTCCCGTGTGTTTCGGTGCAGGATTAATTAAGAGCTTTAACCAGGTGGCACCGAGTGTAAACGATGCATTTAAATTCTTTCAGTGACTGGCTGTGTTTTCTATAATGCTGATCACTTGTGGTTAAGTAATTCTGTGCTCATTGGTCGACGAAAAATTGCAGTCTTACTTCTATGTTTATGGAATGTTCCTGTTTTTTGTTTTTCGAAATCCGGTCACCTATCTACGACATTTTAGTCAAGAACATATTAATTACAGTAATTTGCTCATTGCAGCCCTACTTGGTTGACAGACTCGTCTCTAAGCAGAGGCCTCTACCACTGTCTGTCAACAGAATGTGTATCATTTGGACAAGGAATATCAGTTACCCGCAGCATCTAGAGTACGAAAATGCTGAATGAAAATCATGATTAAAGGGCCCAGTAACAAACTGTAGTGGATTCCTGTTTACAAATTCAACAGTGGTTTGTAAAAACGACAAAGAGCATTCAATATTCTCAGAACTTGAGTGCACTGCTGCTGACAAAAGTATACCCAAGTCCAGCCAGGCACATGCAGCCCTTCTGTCCAGCTCTTCACGGTATCAACTACATACCTGCTCACAAAAACGTCAGTGTGGTGAGTGGTGAATACTGCAGAATAGTACCACACCAACCAATCGTTTTCTGCACAGATCCATCATGGAACAAACCTTATTTCACTTTCCAGTGCCACAGAAGGCAGAACCGAAGTGTAGTTAAGAACCGTGCACGACTAAATTTACAAGAAGCCTTGGACATTGTACATACTTCAGATGAGTGGCTCTAGCAATGGGGTTTGCGAGAAAAGTAGACTGGCAATTTTGCTGGACAAGCCACACATCACTGGCATGCTGATCATACTGCGAAGACCCACTACCCTGCCCTAAAATCCAAAACATCCCAAAAATGATACTACTGAGCACCACCCAGAACACGCAATGCAGCGTTCAGAATGTACAAGATGTAGCAACTGTCCTAGGCACAGGACATCGCTCATGAAATGTCGGTGCATTCCTTTCAAGAGATAAGGCGTGCAGCAATAATGTTCAAATGCATAGGTGGGTTTTACTAGTTGACATGTGATTTCATATCACACATGACCGTCACACTGCAGTCTCAGAATCATAAAAAAGCTGTCGAAATAACTGATGACTCCTCTATCTGGTAAGCTGGCTCAGTGACTTAATGGTCACAGCTGACATCAGCTATTATTTGAAGGTTAGAATTTCGATTTTTGTCAGGTAAACTCTGCCTTCAATACTTCTGAGGCTAGTTAGGCGAACGCCATTACATTCGGTAATAGTAACACAAACAGTCATTATATTATGCATAGCGCCTAAAAACTACTGAATTACCGAACAAGGAAGGTAGTACCGCAAAGTTAACTTACTCAACTAATGCCCGCACATGAGATCTAAACCGCACTCCAAACGTCTACGTTTTCGGACAGCACATACGAACAACGTGAACGGATCTAATATGAATAATTTAACCAAGGCACTTATGCCAACAAGAAAGATTTTATTTTCAATAAACAATGTTGAGAGAAAGCCTGTGTAAGAAGGGCGGTATTTTGAATTGTGTGACGCCACCTTCCAGCCACATCGCTAACCAGCTGCACCGAATGTCGATAGACGTGTCCTGCAGCACTGGAGTCTGCCCGCGAGTCCTGCTAACAGATGTGGATGTGACGAGGCCTTTGGGGCTTCCTGTGTTTTGCTGACCTGTAAAATCCAAGCTCAACAATGGGTGAGCTCGCTGGAGGGTCAGACTTGGTCACAGAACATGGAAGTCGTGTCTGACACCAACGGGAAACGGTGGAACAACACCGTGCGCGAAGCCAAGGGGCCTAACGGAAATGGAGGCGGATTGGTTTCCCGCTTCGACTTCCGGGTACAAAGAGTGTAAAAAAGTAACGCGCTTGCACCTCTCCAGAGATAATCCCTGAATGAGTTTGGGGGTGGCGAATTGCGAGATGCGTTTAAATTGGGTAGATGGTGAGACGTTAGCCAAGCACGGCTGGAGGTTGACGCGCAACACTCCGACCTAAACTGGGGATTTTGGCACCTCACAACACTGGTAAAATGCATGAGGTGGCCAAAAATAGTAACTAATTCTGATTTACAACAAGCTACACTGGCGGGATAAAACAGAAAAGTACAGAGATAACTGGTGTGTATACACTTAAGCACCAGCGGCGGCTCCTCTGTTAGAGCGGATCAGGTACGTTTTTTTTTTCTTCATTTTTTAAATTAAATTTTACTCCCAACCGCGTGCCGGCCCCGCCCCTTGAGAGCGCAGGGAGCCGCGACTGGTAGGCACGCACTCAAACACACGCACACCACCTCACTCCGAATCATCTACCCCTCCCAGGGCCCCCTTCGCACCTTCCACCGAGGAGCAATGCAGGCATGGCGTTTTTTCCAAGTTTAACACTTGGAAGAAGGTACGCAAAACCTTGCTTTTGGGACAGAGAGAAGTCCCCTGTATGCTCTGTAGACTATAACCCCTACCTCGGATTCACCCTAGCAAGATGTAGTTTTCTGACCAATACTCAGCACACACAGTGATCATGCACATGCTCTGGAGATTTGTTTCGTGTCTCGGACTGAGACACAGAGCATGGCTCTGTTGTTAGGAGGGGGTACAAAATGAGCACCCTCCTTAATGATCTCCAAGCTTGGTTACACTGCTTAGAGAGACTTTACAAATGATGACAAGTCGACGTGTTTCGCCCCATTCGGCTCATGGCCTAGGGCTTTTTCAAGGTGAAAAGGTAATTATGTTTTTAGATAGAGGTCTATAAATTTGGTCACTGACAGAGTGTCATCGCTCCAATCAAGACCGTGGTAGCCATGGACCCTTCTAGATTTAGGAGATTACATTACTTGGAATGTCTCATTTCTCCATTTTGTTTAAGACCGAATTTAAAGACTTCTATCTAAAAGTAACTTTACCTTTTCACCTTGAAAAAGTTCCAAGCCCAGGTGCTGCATGGGGCAAAACACCTGTAGACTGGTCATTAGTCGTAAAATCTCACTAAGCACTATAACCAAGTGTGGTGATCATTAAGCACCACAACATCAATAAACTATCTCAACGTAATGTGATTACTCATGGACGTCTGTATTCACTCTAAATCAATTGCAATTTATCATTGGATCTATATAACATCTCTGACTAACTATACCAAAAGTTACTGCTCCTGCTTTGGGAAGTATGCAGGAGTCAAACATTTTTTTTCAAATACACCCTACATAGAGATACTGCACTTATAATGTGTATCTGTTTCTTTTGCTGGCTGTTGGGAAGGGAAAGTCCTCTGCATGGTAACTGACGTGCACCACTGCCAAGTGCCCAAGGGTATTGATGTCTGGATCCCTAATACTGTTTTATTCTGTTTTAGGCACCCTTGAATTATGTGTGTGCACCATGATATAGGCTTGTTTTATGGATCGCAGTCTTGTTGGACCGGGGCAGGCGCCCAAAGCATAAACCTCATAGTGGTGGAAAGCTAGCTCCTTCACCAGGTGCTAAGCAGCTTGAGCGTAATAGTGGGAGCATAAAGCTTAAAGTAATCAGTGGGAGTCAGCAAGTTCTTTTAAGTCAAGCGCACAAGCACTCTGACATTTCATAATCTATCTGTATGCTTTTAACCACACCTTTCACTATCACTCGCTCATGGGCTTGGCCTTTCAATAATCCTTTGTTATCAATGAGAAATGCTTAACTTTTGTCCCTCCTTGGGTCAGTTTTGTTACCACCTTGTCCATCGACCCTGTTACATGGATAATTGCACGTTTGTCGATATGTTTGACTGCAAGCAAACTTCTTTTTCCTTTTGTGTCTCAACTTCGCACTCACGGCAGCCATGGCACTATTAATCGGCTTGCTTACCTCAAATGTTTTACTTTTCATTTTCAATTTATGTGGCAAGAAAAGTCCAGTTAGGAATTTACAACGATAATAGCTCTAACTCGAGCAAACACAAGACCCATTGCATTGCAAATGCTTGTTGAACTGTAAGTGAGGCCTACAGACTCACTCACTTTTTATGTTCTGCTGCTGTGTGCTCAAATCATTCTTGGCCTGCAGCAGATTGTTGAGAAGTGCTGCTCAGCACAGAAGTGATGTATCTGTGCTGGGTGTTTGTGTGCTTATGAAGTGTGCAATACAGGGATAGTGCTGTACTGAGCAATGCATGCATGGTGTGTGCATGTGCTGGAGGTACATGTGCCTATGATTTGTACAGCACCTGAAGGATGTAGTGCTGTACAGTGCATATAGGATAAATGCAAGGTGCTGGAGGTATGTGTACCTGTGAGCGGTACCATATATGAAGGATACAGTGTGTGCATGTTAAATACATATACTGGATGTATGTGTGCCTCTAAATGATATAATACATAAAGGGTACAGTGCTGGGCAGCGGGTGTGTGTTGAATGCAGGTGCTGGATGTATGTGTGCCTCTGAATGGGACTGTACATGGAGGACAGTACTGTGTGGCGCATGTATGCTGTATACATACACTGGGTGTATGTGTGCCTGTGGATGGTACAATACATGGAAGGCCCTGGGTTCCATTTTGGGAGACCAAGACCTGCATGGTGAAACATGGAGAGGAGGGTCAGAGATACTCTAGACATATCTGTGTATCGCTGCATTCCTGTAAGCTGGGTGAGACACACTCTGGTGTGGGGAGGACCAGCCCTCCCTGGTACACTTCAAAGGGTGCTCTTTGATTCCGTGAGAAGTCAGCAGGAAGGGACCTGGGTACATCTCAGGAAGGAGATGGCCCTGATAACATGATCATAAAGAGTAGGGCTGAGGGCCCCAGGCTAAACCTTTGAAGCACGTATCAATACAGCTGACATTTAGGTGTGAACTCTAGTCACTCTCATGGCCTGTGTGGCGGGACTATCTGCTTTGGAGACAGCCCTCTTGTGACAGACTGCTTTTCGAGAGGGAGCAGAGGTGTGGGTACTTCAAAAGAAAGAGAACCCCAACAAAAAACCTCAAAGACTCAGACCCTAATTCACATTTGGTGTCTGAAAATGGACTAACAGAAGGGGAGGCTGAGACCCCAGAAATTGTCATTTGCTGTGTGAGGAGAGAAAGCTCTGCAAGACTGCTGCCTGTGACCAGGACTGGGGATCAAGGCCTGCTAGTCTCCCTGCTGAGTAACGGGACATCACCCAAAGAATCCAAGACTACCTAGCCTATATCACCAGCGCCTGCCAAAATCATTGTGCCTTGTGAGGAAGAGGAGAGTGTTGGAGCCAGCGATGTCCAGTGAGAGCCTTGCCTAGTGGACTCACTATGCGAGGTGTGAGGAAACGGCTGCTGCTCCGACCAGGTCTTTGCGCATGTCAGAGTCAGCAACCCCGTATGCCAGGAGAGAGTTGCTGTGAATTTAGCTATGTATTGTGCTGCTGTGTGAAAGGGGTCATAGCCCTGTGTGGTAGTGGAGCAGTGACCCCGTATGCTAGGATGGGACACCGGAGAAAGACTGCCATGCGGAAAGGGGCCATAGACCTGTGCAGTAGTGAAGCGCCGACCCCGTGTCCCAGGAAGGGATGCCATGGGAAGTATAACCACGCTGATCGGGTCAACACACTTGGACTGCGAGTAGTGATGACCCCGCATGCCAGAGGGGGTCACAGCCAGCACCAAAGACTGCGACTTGTTCTGTCTCACTGGATAAGTGAGGGCACCATGGGAGCACCGTCACCCAGGTGAGGGACCCAGGACAGGATCATCATAGCACCCCCCCTTTGGGAGCAGAACAAACACTTACCATGCAGAAAGCCTTTGGTTGCTTAAGGAGCACGACCGGGAGTGAGAGACTCTGCACCCGCTCAGTGCAGTCGACTTACCCGAACTTGACTGCAGCGAGTGCCCATGGATGCTGTGCACTTAAACTCTGAAAGCTTCACATCTGCAAATGCTGGTCAACACTGGTTTCGGGCTTGTCGGCCCCAGGGGTATTTCCGGTGGTGCTAGAACACCGTTTACTTTTCACTGAGAGACACGACTCTTGAGATGCAAACTGCTAGTAGGGCAAACCCTGAATCTTACCAATAATGAATGGGGAATAAACTCTATCGCGAACGCGAGGCAAGCATGCAAGAGGAAATTGCCAAAGAAACACTTGAGACCTGCTCTCAAGGAAAATGCCTAATTTTTTGTGAATGTTTTTTATTTCCTTTGTGTGGGTAACAATAAAAATAAAATGCTTCTCTTTTTTCATAAAAGTGAGAATTTGGGTGCACAATTATTTATTGCTGCTGCTGTGAGCGTTTTGAGTTGTGAGCCTCTGTTCAATAACCAGAATTACACACACATGCACGCCTACCCAGGAAGGGAGCTTTAGACTGCTCAGACCTGGCTATCCCCACGGCTGGGCCCAGTAGCCCCTGCGTCCCCTTCTGAAAGGGATGCTAGCAGTGGTGTTCTGAGACCACCATGCATCTGTCAGCAGTGTTCATGATCACCATGTCAGCAAAGCTACATCTGGGCAGTGGGATGAAGATAAGCGGAGATGAAGAGATGATGCCGGAGGAAATATCCCACTCTTTTATGGAAGATTTAACTCTATTCATACTAAATTACTGCAGCAGACATAAGAACCGTGAATACACAGCAGACCCCCATTTTACATAGAATGAACTGACATCCTCATTACCACACGGATTTCACAGTCAGACTCCATTGCCTTTGTCAAGCGAGCAATCTCACCAAGGCACATACAGTGATGAAATCCAGCCCATGAGCATGATAAATTGCTTGTATGAAACACAACAGACTCACGAAAGTTTACAAAAGACGCAGCGAAAATGCATTTTGAATTTTTAAAAAAAGTACTTTAATGAATCCAAGCATCTGCAGATTTCTTTTAAGTCAGCCGCTCCTCGCTGTAAAAGAATGGATGTCTCAAACAATCTTCTGTGAAAACTTTAATTTATTTTATGCTATTGTGGGTGAAACCACTATAAAGCTGGGGGAGGGAAGGGGGGAGGTAGGAGGGGGGTGTCGGTAATTATCCATTTTGAGTGGAACTTGTCTTGGCTACAGGGCATATAACAATGTCCCAAACACACATTACAGGTGAACCGTGTATTTTATAGGGCCAAGAAAAAAATATTTTGCAAATATAGGAGGTATTTTATCCAACCATTTTTTTTTTTTTGTAAAAGGCTTCACTGAATTAAACTCATGCAACCTCATCTTGCCTGGGAGTGTATGAATGTGCGCTTCAGCCATGCCCAGAAGCAGCATTTGAATGGGAGCTGGATTTTTTTTTTTTTTTTTTTTTTTTTTTTTAACTATAGTGGTTTCTCGTACGGACACTAAAAAAACACAACGGGGGCTGATGGGTTCAGGCCATTTCAGATCCACAGGTGAAGTCACGACATCAGGTAACACTCTTTACAATTTTATCCTCGAATTTAATAAGAGTGCACGTTTCCAACTCAAACTCGCCAATAAAATCAACTTGGCAACCTCCCCTGAAATCTCAACTATATTATTATGGATCTATTGCACCGTGTGTGTATTACCAGCAATCCAAAAGAAAAACGTCCATTGAGGCACTATGCAGTAAATCCTAAATCTGGCTACTATTAACTTTTGTGATAAAAAAATATAACAAAGGCTAAGAAACGTTTATACCGCTTGAATTCTGTATTCTTTTTTTACCAGAACAATTATATTAGTTCTTTTTAAGGGTTAGATCCGGAAAACACCATACTGGGAACACCAATATACGTGACTCCACAGCAGGCCACCGGGACAATAAACCGCGCTCTTTAAATTTAAAGCTATGAACCCCTGTACATGAAGAGACCGCGGCGAATGAATGACATTTCTACAGCGTTTGCGTCAGCAGTGGGAGGTGACGTTTTGGTGGACTAGGATTAACCCCAGGCAGCACAATGCCCTTTAAAATAATCTCAAACAGCAGGGATATTTTAAGGATTTTAAGGTACATATGCTAAACATATTTTGGGGGTCCCTGTTCGGAACAGCTTTGAATTTATGATTCAATTTTAGTTTTTGCATGCCCTCTTTGACCGGGTCACCGACACTGCACGGACACACTGGTCCAAATTCTAAATGTGTTACCATCTAATATTCAGGGATAGTGATATGTATTTTCTATACTGTAATTTAACAGTGGTTCACTGATATTATATCAACAAATCTCTACGACCGACTGCCATTTCTCATACAAGAGGTCCTGTTCGGATCTAAAAGGAACTTTTTTTATGGATGTCGCACAACATTTTTCTGCAAAGTGTCTGTAACCGACCCGTATTAAAATACATTAAGGGAAAATGGTACTCTAAACATTCTAAGGTTACAAATCAATTAGGGTAATAGGGGCAGGACGGTGTGGAGAACAGTCTCTGATCTATCTGGGCCCCCTAAAAGGCTGGGGCCCTGGGTCAGAGCCCACTCTGCCCATGACTGATGTCTGCCAAACAGTACTCTCTTCATCCGCAAGCGGATAATGTCAATTCCGCAAACATGACGCCTAAATTCATCGGCAGTCCTACAATTTTGAAAACAAGGTGGTTTAAGTGAATAAGCGTCGACCGAACCTAAATGTCTTTTTAGTCTTATAGGACCGTAATTCACTATTTGGGACGGACGAAGTCTTGCATAAAAAAACGTTTATGTATTAGTCATTAGGTTTTAACTTGCACTTTCCCGACCATGCGCAACCAGTAAAAACGAACCTCGCAAAACAACATCGTTGTATAACAGAACGTTGGGTACAAAATATTCGGAACGGTACAGTTAACTGACAGGGGTTGGGGTAAACTGAAAAATGAAAATTAGAAGTAGGGAGATCCGGAGACTTCTCGGTTAAATTAAACATAGAAAGGATGCAATTGTGCTGCAAGAGTTGGTTTCCGAATGGGTGCGTAAAAAGAGGCAAAGACGGCGCACGTCTGTAATCCCACTGGTCCGGATCATAGTATAGCGCTTACTGAGCCTATGTTGGAGATTGAAGTGCTTGACAACTTGGATAACACTACACCCAGGGGCAGCTCCTCCGCTATGGCAGAGGAGCGTCGTCCACCCACCAGCAGAAGCGGCTGCAAAACTTTTATAACAGAAACATAATAAACTCTGTTTATCATGCTTCTACTATAAAAAGGGTGGGTCCACAGGCGTGACAGGTGCACAGCACTCGCCCTCACTGCGCATGTATGTTTGGCCAGCCTCTCGGGCCGGCCAAACACACATGCGCAGTGGGCTCTCTCCAGCCCAGCAACACAGGTGCCAGGCTGGAGAGAGCATGCACAGGCTCCTAGACTGCCTGGGAGCGCCCTGGCTGGGCACTCCCAGCCAATCCTAATGCTGCTCTGAGCAGCGTCAGGATTGGCCGCAGGGCAGGCTGCAAGCCTGTGCCTGCCTGCTGGGACGGAGGAGCAGCGCGGAGTGGCAAAAGGTATGTTTTTTAAAAAAATTTTTAAAAAAAATTGGTCCCCTCGCTGCACCCCGCCCCTTTTCCCTCCTGCGAGCCACGCCCGACTACAGTGTTGTCTTTGCTTCGAGCCTATGTGGGATGTGTTTCTATGTTGTGTGTGATGACCATCGAGGTCCTGTTATTATGCAATGGGAGGGACACAGCCCTTAGCATTATGATGGATAAGGAAGTGTGAGAGACAAACGTGCAATTCTGAATGGATGTGCAGGTTCATTTATTGTGTATCATGTTTTTATTTTTGATTGTCCTTGATTCGACTTATTAGGCTGGCTGTGGCAGAAGGCTGACCACTCTGATCTTATGGATATGGGAGAGTTAACAGCTGTAAATAAAGAGTGAGGTGGAATGGAGATCAGAGATCAACCCAGGTAGACTGCATTACAGTCCACCTTTGTTAAGACTTCCATTATGAGATGTCCAATACAGATTTGCCAAGATGGCTGCGTTATTGTCATCCTTTTTGTCTTTACAGAATGTCAGTGCTCAGAATATGATTATTTGGGGCCTACAATGCAGGCTATGTTAAAGTTCCCTGTTGATCAGCAGTTTGTGGCAGATCTTTTTGGACTTGGCGTGGCTGTCTGGTTTGTACTGAGTGATTGTTTAAGGCGACTGATATAGTTCTCATAGTCGGGCACAGAAGCAGAGCCCTGGGTCCGGCCATTGGAAGGGGGCTCAGGTGAAAGCACCGGTGGGGCTTGGGTGAGAGAACGAGGCAGCAGCCAGGTCGGATCATTAGGGTGCGGGTTGAAGTTCAAGACAGAGCTTGGGTGGGCGTAATTAAAGTTATTTTTGTTTGACATCAGAACACAGGCGATATAGTACTTTTCTTGCATGCGGTGTCAGGATGAGCCTAAAAAAAATAATGACTCCAAACTGAGCCAATGTGACACAGTGATGGAAAAAGGCATCCCTAAGCTTTCTCGGCTGGGTGGTATCTTAGGATAACAGCATGACGCCTGGCATGCATTCACAACAAACTTGGTTGACCGTTTTAATTTCCATACCTGGCTCACTATCAAAAATGTATTAAATGAATCAGGAAAGCCATGCCAACTAGTGAGAGAAAGTGTGCAAGTGTGTATCTATACACTCACATGGTGCTTGGCTTGTGAGTTCAGCGATCCGCACTCATGGACTCGGCAGGTACATTGATTTTCCTGCCTGCAAGGAATGGAGGGGTGTTTATCCCCGAGGATCTCTGCGTTCCAGACAGATTCATTCATATTAATATTTTTTCTCTCTCACTCCTACCATCCCCTTCCCCCCTCCGAAAATAAGAGCCACCAGACACTCTACGGAGAATGTCCGATGTTAAAACAGACCTGCCAAAAGGAGAAAATATGCAGTGCTCCGTATGCATGCGTAACCGTGTGAATGTAGTGACCAGCAGAGCTAGCTGTGAAAAAGGGACTCCATATGTTCTCGAACGGTGTCTGAAACAGAGAGGTGAACTGTAACTATCTGCACTTCTCAGCAGACCCTGGAACTGGGGAGTTTCACCTTTTATCAGGTCTGTGAATCCGTGAGTAAGTGCTCTTCAGGGAGACAGGCATTGAAACTCAGCGTGGGAGCGTGAGATCATATGTACTAGCACATGGGTACTCGCAAACATTTTCCCAGGGGCCAAAACGTTTGGTCTGTGACATGCCTGGGGGCCGCATTGATGCTAGGGCGGTGGGGTGACTAGGGGGATTGGTGGCAAGGTAGGTGTAGGGGAAGCAAAGGATATACATCTAGTGGGTGAAATAAACAATGGAAAACCAGAAAACCTGGAATGAATCCCGGCTTACCCACTTTTCCAAATTTTGTGATCCTAGGCAATTGTTTAGTGTCACTTTCCCTCCTTTTTCTGCATTATCACATTCAAGATGACCTCGAAATAGATGATTCGTGGTGTGCGTTGCACAAAACCTGCTTCTATGTTTGATTTAATAAACTATAATGTTGTTTATGCATGATAGGAACCCAGGCCACCCATAAAGTGCACATACCAGGTGACTTGCCTCGTTCATTTACTATTGGTGGTGTTCTCAGGGTAAGGGAAATAATTAATGTTTCCAAATTTATGTTTGAAAACTATCACTTTAAAATGAATACATCTCAATGCACTGATAAAATAAATTGTACTAAGGCGAAAAGGTTCTGCATGTTAACTAAATACACTTAATTTTGAAGAGACTGTCTTAGTTTTACACTTATGCTGCAAGATGTCTTTAAAAATGAAGGCGTTTCTAAAGTTAAGTGCAGGAGTCCCAGGTCACTTCCTTTCTTTAACACCACTTATGGTTGAAACAAATGATTGTGTGTGTATTTAATATTTTTGTTAGTGCGGAGTCGAGCAAACAGCTGCCCAGTGCTCCTGTTGCCCCAGGGGCCGCATGCAAAGGTCAGAGGGGCCGCATGAGGCCCGCGGGCCGTACTTTGAGTATCCCTGTACTAGCACCTTCCCATGGGAACTTGATGAGAAAACATACTTGCACTTTCCTGCGCACAGGAGTGCAATAAAATAGATATCTGCCTTTTCGAATGAAAGAACTAGAGGTAACCGAGCAGCCAGGTTTCGGCCCTTTGTGACGCCGTGAGACGGAGGCTAAAACAACTGACAGATGTCAGGCTGCTGACAAGAACGCTTCATCCTCTCTGTGCGGGGACCACGATACAGTCAAACAAAGCAGCCAGGTAAGTCCCAACGCTAGGCAAGGAAGTAAGCCCTTAGTTTCGTGTCTTGATTGGTCCCAGCATCGAAAGCTCATACAGCACAGGAAGTGGGATGTGGTCAAAGGAGTCCAAGAATGAGCATCAGTGCTGAGGATCATATTGGACTCACGTGGGACTGACACGTGGGCACCAGCTCAACCCACCAGTCCCCTGCCTTCGAATGTGAGCGACCACGGTTACACTATTTGACACATTTACTGCATCAGATAATGGTTTGGCTATTATTGTTTTGTAAACGATATCACCAAAAGTAGGAAAAGCACATACACCTTTGATCTCCCTGGAGCTCTAGCACTCACTCATACCGAGCATGAGTACAGTCACGCCAACTACACCCATGTACCATGCACTGTCGCACCACCAACACATGCACTCAGGGCTTTAAGTGGGATGAAAAAATAGGATGTCTCGTAAAGAGGTGTGGCGAACCTATTAAAGGGGTGTGGCATACACAGATAGAGGACATGGCCTAAATCAGAATGTGCACAGTATAAAAACCTCTTTTCTGTTTGTTTTAAAATGCTCCATGTTTAACAACTGATGCTAAGAATAGGGTAGACTCACACAGCTTAGATCACTAACTGTATTGTTATAAAGGCATCTTAAAAAAAAAAGTCACTTTTAATAAATTACTCCTAATGCAGTGATATCTTGTGATGCACTGAGGTGAAATACTAATCTATGTTAAAGAAATTCACTTTTTAAAAAACATTTGAGGACAGTCTACCAAACTCAAATATATTGGTTGCTGCACAATTTACATGTAGTACACGTTACTTACCTTCGGTAACGAAAGATCAGGTAGAGACATATTCTAGTTGCTGATTCCTTACCTTAGAATTTTCCGCCAGGTGTCAGACTGGATCTGGAGACTTTTCTTCGAGCAATACCCTTGCATGTCGGTAGGTGTTATCGGTCAACTCCGCAGGTGTCGTGGTCGCCATGATGACGTCGGGAGTAGTACACAGACACCGCCCTCGCACAGTGACATCAGTTTCTTTTAACGACTTTCCACGCCAGAGCACAGTGCTGCTAAGAACACGGAGATTGGTGCGCCAGAGCTAAGGACCTGAAAGGGGGAATCCCTGTCCCTAGAAATCAGTTTGCAAGCGGGGAGGATATTTCGTTACCAAAGGTAAGTAACTTGTACATCTGATAGAGACTTCTAGTTGCAGATTCCTTATCGTAGAATAGATACCCAAGCAATGCCATCCTCGCTGATGGGCTGAGAACCAAGATCATACTAGAAAGTCCTGCAGGACTGAACGAACAAAGCAGACGTCTCGAAGGACCTGACTATCCAGGCAGTAATGCTTAGCAAACGTGTGCAGGGACGCCCACAAAGCTGCCTGACAGATATCCAGGACAGGAACTCCGTGTGCTAACGCAGTGGATGCAGCAGTTGCTCTGGTGGAATGAGCACGCAAGCCTTCAGGAGGTTGCTTTTTAGCCAAAGCATAGCACATTTTGATACAAAGAAGCACCAATCGAGAGAAGGTACGCTTTTGCACTGCCTTCCCTTTCTTCGCACCCACATAGCCAACAAAGAGTTGATCGTCCACCCAGAAATCTTTAGTACGATTGAGGTAGAACGCTAACGCTCTTTTTGGGTCCAGACGGTGGAGTCTCACCTCCTCATGGGAAGGATGTGGGGGTGCGTAGAAGGGAGGCAAAGTGATGGACTGGCCTACATGAAATGGTGTAACCACCTTAGGAAGGAAGGAAGCTCTAGTGCGTAACACCACTTTGTCAGGGTGTACAGACAACTATGGAGGTTTTGAAGAAAGGTCCTGAAGCTCACTCACCCTGTGAGCAGAGGTGATAGCGACCAGAAAGACAGTTTTGAATGTGAGGAGCCGCAAGGGACAATTATGCATTGGCTCAAAGGGGGTACACATCAAACAAGTAAGTACAAGATTATGATCCCACTGAGGCATGATGAATGGAGTGGGAGGAAATAAGTGGGTGAGCCCTTTTAAGAACCCACTCACATTAGGAGATTTAAAGAGTGAGGGCTGGTCAGGTAGCCTAAGAAAGGCGGAAATGGCAGACAAATACCCTTTAATGGTGCCCAAAGCAGAGCCCTTCAACGACGGGCGTATACAGTTTTAGTTGATGGACGCCTGGCTGCCAAGATAACATTGCAGACTTCGGGTGGAAGGGCAAATGCCTTCAACTGTTGGCGGAGGTTGGACAGGTTCGGGTGGAGAACCGGCCCCCGCTGCTGCAACAGAAGATCCGCCCGAAGAGGTAGTCTGAGTGGAGGATCGATGGACATGCTCTATAGCTCTGGATACCACACTCTTCGAGCCCAGTCCGGTGCCACCAAGATAACTTGGGCCCGGTCGTACTTGACTTTCTTGAGAACTCTGGGCAGAAGAGGGATAGGCGGGAAGGCGTAAAGGAGGCCGGAGCTCCACTCAAGACGAAAAGCGTCTCTGAGCGAGTGCTGCCTTGGAAACTCCAACGCACAAAACAGCTGACATTGCGCGTCCCACTGCAGAGCCCGCATATGCCATCTGGCATGTGCTATTAGCAGGATGCAGGAGGCCATGAGGCCCAGCAGCCTCAGAGTCAGTCTCACCGAAACCCAAGACTGAGGCTGAAAGATCGGAATCATAGCCTGAATGTCTTGGACTCGCTTGTCGGGAGGATAAGCCCGAAATTGCACTGTATCCAGAACAGCTCCAATGAAAGGGAGTGTCTGAGAGGGAGTCAGGTGTGACTTCGGCACGTTTACAGTGAACCCCAGCTTGTGCAGGAGGTTTGCCGTAGTCTGAAGGTGGGAGATGACCGTCCGGGGCGAAGGCGCCTTCAACAGCCAGTCGTCGCGGTAGGGGAAGACTGAGACCCCTAACCTGTGCAGATGAGCTGCAACCACCGCCATCACTTTCGTGAACACCCGAGGGGCGCTGGTAAGGTCAAAAGGGAGCATGGTAAACTGAAAGTGCTCATGACCGACCACAAATCGTAGGTAACGTCTGTGGGCAGGCAGGATGGGGATGTGAAAATAAGGGTCCTGCAAGTCCAACGCTACCATCCAGTCTCCTGGGTCTAAGGCAGACAGAACCTGAGCCAGGGTGAGCATTTTGAATTTCTCCTTCTTGAGGAAGTAGTTCAGATCCCAAAGGTCTAGGATAGGACGTAAGCCCTTGTCCTTCTGTGGTATAAGAAAGTAGCGGGAATAACAACCACAACCTACTTCTGGCACAGGGACCCTTTCTATAGCTCCCTTGGCCAAGAGAGCCGTGACTTCCTGGCGGAGAAGCACCAAATGATCCTCCGGAAGATGATGGAAGGATGGTGGCATGTGTGGTGGTGCAGATTCGAAAGGGAGGGAGTAGCCCTTCCGAATGATCTGCAAAACCCACCCGTCCGTGGTGATATGTTCCCAAGGGGGCAGGTGATGGCGGATCCTGCCACCAACAGGGTGGGAGTGAGGGGACGGACTAGGAGGGTTTGGAGACTGCAGCAGGGGCAGAGGTGGACTGGACAGACCTCTGGTTCCCTGTCCCACAGCCACGTGGGATTCCGCGTCCTCGGCCACGCATAGGCTGGCCAGAATGCTTTGCGTGGCACGGTGGCTGGGGAGAGGGCACCCCTTCCATGTCCACGAAAGGGACGAAAAGCAGACTGTGGTGGGCGAGTGGCGGAAGAAAAACCAAGGGACCGAGCCAAAGCCCGGGAATCCTTGAATCTCTCCAAGGCCGAGTCAGCTTTGTCTCCGAAGAGACGGGTGCCATCAAAGGGCATGTCCATGAGTGACTGTTGGACATCCCCCTAGAAGCCAGAAGTGCGTAACCAGGCATGGCGCCGTAAGGCCACTGTCGTTCCAACCAATCTGCCCAGAGAGTCGGTTGTATCCAGCCCACAACGGATAGTGAACTTTGCTGCATCTCTCCCATCTTTCACTGCCTGGAAGACGATAGCACGGGCCTCCTCCGGTATCTGCGGCAGGACTTGGCGCAACTGTATCCCACAGGGAGTGGGTATAACGGCCCAAAAGACATGCGGTGTTCACAGACCGCAGTGCGAGGCTGGAGGGAGAAAACAACTTCTTGCCAAATTGTTCCAGCCTTTTGGATTCCCTATCCGGGGGTGAGGAAGGGAACGCGCACCTGAAGAAGAGGAAGCCTGGATAACACAACTCTCAGGCGTGGGGTGTTGGGACAGGAATTTTGGGTCATTCGGTGCAGGCCAATGGCGGCGAGTGATAGTCCTGTTCACAGGAGCCCCTGTGTCGGGTCTGGACCATGTACCCAAAAGGACATCGGTGAGGGCCTCATTGAATGGTAGAAGCGGTTCTGAAGTAAGCCCCAGGCTGAAGCACCTCCGTCAGGAGATTAGACTATGCCAGCGTCAGGAGAAGAATCCAGACCACCGGCTTCGCCCAAATCCTGTGCCCAGTCCATAGCAGGATAATCCTGGTATTCATAAGGGTCCAGGGACCCCTCCAATTCCTCCCCGTATTCGTATCCATAGGAAAAAGGGTCGGAATCCGACCTCAGGCGAATAGGCCCCACCGAAGCCGATGGCGGCGGCGTCCAACGCCGCTCTGACTCAGAGTCGTCAGGGATAAGAATTGAGTCGACGTCGATAGGGGGCACTACCGACGTCGGGGAAGGTCTCGAAGGTGTGACCGGCGTCGGTGCAGATCCGTGTACGGATCCGCAGGTGACCTCAGTGGCCGGGGCCGACACCACCGGCACGGAACCCGAAGGCCCCTTAGCCGAAACCCTTGGGCCTGAAGGCGCCGTATTGGGGTCGGCCCGCCCAAAGATGAGGCGCATGGCCTTGTAAAACTCCTTTAGTTGGGTGGGGGTCGATCCGGCTCTGGGAAACTTGGGGAAGCGTGGAGTCGACCCAGAGGCAGGCTCCGAGGACAGAGGCCTAGTGCGTGGACACTCGTCCCGCGTTGCGTCGGCCGAGCAACCGGGTGAAGTCGGAGAGCAACGGGACTTCTTCAACTTCTTCTTCTTACCTTGATCCGAGGATTTTGAAGAAGAGTGGTGATGACTCCACGACCGATCTCGAGACCTTCCTCTCGAGCGAGACCAGGACCTACGTGGAGTTGAGTGCCGGGCCGCCATTAGCTTTTAGGGACCGCTCCCTCAAAGCTTTCGGGTGCATGGCCCGACACTCGGAGCACAACTTCGGGTCGTGGTCGAGCTCGAGGCATCACAGACAAACGCGATGAGGATCCGTCATGACATCATCCGATGGCAGTCCTCACAAGGCTTGAACCCGGTCTTCGGGGACATCTCGATGCACCGAAGCTGTACACAAAAACTTAGACAAAACGGTTGAATGTGACCAAAAAATAGCCAGGGTAGCTCTCTTCGGATTAGCGCATGGTGCAGAAATAAAAGAACTGATGTCACTGCGCGAGGGAGGCGTCTATTTACTACTCCCAACGTCATCACGGCGACCACGACGCCTAGGGAGTCGACAGACGCCACCTACCGACGTGCAAGGGTACTGCTCGAAGAAAAATCTCCGGATCCAGTTTGACGCCTGGGGGAAAATTCTAAGGTAAGGAATCTGTAACTAGAAGTCTCTATCAGATCATTCTTTTTCTGACTGAGCAGGCATCAAGTGTGCGTCATCCTTTGAGGATCCAAATACATGCATTCATCTGACTTGGTGTCTGTGTGTGTGGGGGGGGAAGGAGTGTGACAGGCTTATCTAGCTGCAGTGATTTAAATCCTGAGATTGTTTTGCCAACACCACACACATTGCTCAAATAGATCACAGAAAGGAGGCATGGCGTGTCCAGATGCTTTAAAAAAAACAACAACCTTGGTCTTCCTTCTTCTAGTTACATTTTATTTGCCCGTTTTGTGACAGAGATAAAACTATCAGTATTAAAGGAGACTCAGCAACGTGAGCCAGGTTTGCAAGGTCTGGCCACCAGTTGGTAGTGCGAGGCAAGGGCATAAGAAGACCAGGGCATAAAAACAGAGCCCAACAGGGACCCATTTCAATACCCTCTTTTTAGGTTGAGCGTAAGAATTTGACCTCTTGTATACTTTTCAGTATACTTCTGTGGGCTAACCAGCTGTTTCATTGGTTAGTTTCACTGTCATTTACAAAATCCTTGCTTGCTAGTGGTCAGTCATGTCTCTTTGTCTCTCCTTCGTCTGTGTGAGAGCAGGGGCCAACTACTGTATAATTAAGCTTTGTCCTATTTATCTGGTAGGTAGGGGACTTTTTTTTAGTTTTTTTACTTTGTTTCCTGCTTCTGTCCAGGGAAGCTTCCCTTTTCATTAGCAGAGCATTCTTCCACTGAGCTTAGCTGTAAACAAGCCTATAAATCAGGCTGTTATCTTGGTCATATTTGGTCTTCGTGGGCTTTCTGCGCCCTCTCTCAGCTGCCTGGCTCATGCCCTTCCTTCCCTTGATTTTCTTTACCAAGTGTGCCTGCCTGTGTGCTGAGACAAAGGGCGGATGATTGCTTGTAACTACAAACAACCCTGGCACCCAGCTCTACCAGGGCGCCACAATCCTTAGAGACAGTCCCCCCACTTGCTTGCTAGTGGTCAGTCATGCCTCTTTGTCCCTCTTTCTTCTGAGTGAGAGCAGGGGCCAACTACTGTATAATTAAGCTTTGTCCTATTTATCTGGTAGGTAGGGGACTTTTTTTTTGTTTTTTTACTTTGTTTCCTGCTTCTGTCCAGGGAAGCTTCCCTTTTCATTTGCAGAGCATTCTTCCACTGAGCTTAGCTGTAAACAAGCCTATAAATCAGGCTGTTATCTTGGTCAGATTTGGTCTTCGTGGGCTTTCTGCGCCCTCTCTCAGCTGCCTGGCTCACGCCCTTCCTTCGCTTGGATTTTCTTTACCAAGTGTGTCTGCCTGTGTGCTGAGAGCAAGGGCGGAGGATCGCTTGTAACTGCAAACAACCCTAGCACCCAGCTCTACCAGGGCGCCACAATCCTTAGAGACAGTCCCCACTTATGTTCCATATCAGAGCACCTCAGTTCTTGCAGTCAGTACACTCTGCTGCTCCAGTACTCACCAGCAGCACGACCCAGCCCACTTAAAGCTCTGCATGCGCTAACACCTGATCGCATTCTGTAACAGTCAGACCAGTCTGTAGGAATTCTGACACATACTCACTTCACCGCATGTCACAGCCCTAGAACATTATTCGTACACCTGCACTCACAGCACACTTACATCCTCAGCCGCACACTCACGTCACACCACTGACTCTCGCCTAGTGCCTTCTAGTGCTGGCAGCACACCCACATTTTCCAGAATTATGTTCTCTTATAATCCACCACTTTCACATCCACAGTAGACCCTTGAACATCTCACCTTTGTCCAAAATTGTCTTGCACAAGGGCACTCTGCAACGCACCATTAGCGGTGCACTCTAATGCAGTGTACTACAGAAAACCTCAAACAAGTACAGTGAATTCAGATGCCACTGCTGGCTCTGTGCTAGTGCTCAGTCTAGTGTACTCACTGGGTACACAGCATGGCAGCACTGGTGTGCCACTGGGATGAGCATCCACATCACACTGCTAAATGCACTAGGATATCCAGTTACTTCTGCAGAGCTGTAGACAGCTCCCACAGGTACCAGCATTATGGTCCCATGTCAGTCTCAGCTTCCGGTCAATAGGTGTGTGTGTGACTGTGGTACTGGAGGAGACTGGGGAGGGGGTGTTGAATGGTGATTGGCATTAACTGGGATCTCCATCCTACAGCTGCCCTGGCAAGCTGCACAGTAGTTTTGTGTAAAATTTCCACAACGGATTCCCATCTTCACAAAGACAGGAACTTGCAGATTTTTCTGGCAGGAAAACCACTTTTGTGCTGAGGTTTCCGTCTTCAGGTACTTTGTCCACTTTTGGCTGTAAGAAATTTATTTTGGGACTGCAAGAGTTCTCACCACATGCCCCGCCAAACAATTTGTGAGGGATAGAAAGGGACATCTGTGATCCTTCAATGCTATGAATTATATTTCTAAAGGACTCACTTGTTTTGAGTTTAGCCTTTTGCCTCTGATTGGTGTTTACTTAATTTTTTGTACTCTGGAATTTAACTGTCTGAACTTCCTTTTATTTTTATCTGGATTATAATATACTCTCACTAATCAGCCTTACTTTCAAGAGAACACTTCTAATTGGCCACAGAAAAACACGCAATGGCAAAGCCAAAAGGTCTTGCCTGTACAAGAGCTACTGGCTTAGCCAATGTGTTTTAGCCATGTTATCCACCAGAGTGGCTGCTGTTCAGCATGGCTAAAAGTTAGTGGCGTAGAGGGGAGTGGCGTGGAGTGTAAGAGTAGAATGATGAAGAGTGGAGTACAGTGTTGAGGAGTGGAGTGGCAGAGAGTCTTGTGTACTGGAGTGGCGCAGAGTGGAGTGTCACAAAGTGGAGAGGTGTAGAGTTGAGTGCTACATAGTGCAGTGGCATAGAATAGTGTAGAGTAGCATACAGTGGAGCAGAGTATAGTGCAGTAGAGTGCAGTGGTATATAGTGTAGTGGCACTGAATGGAGTGGCATAGAGTGGAGTAGTGCAGAGTAGAATGGCGGAAGGTGAAGCGTTGCAGAGTAGAGTGGCAGAAGGTGAAGCGTTGCAGAGTAGAGTGTTGGAGTGCAGTAGTGTGGAGTAAAGTGCAGTAGCATAGAGTACAGGTAGAATGCAGTGGTGCAGAGTGCAGCAACAGAGTGCATTGGCGTAGAGTGCAGTGGTTAATAATAGAGTAGCATAGAGTGGAGTGACGCAGAGTTGAGTGGTGGCATAAAGTGCAGTGGTGTAGAGTAGATTGTTTCAGAGAAGAGCTAAGTGGCACAGTAGGGAGCAGTTGTGTAGAGTGGCAGAGTGTAATAGCATAGAGTAAATTGGTACAGGGTGCAGTGGCACAGAAAGCAGTGGAACAGAGTACATTAGAATGGGGTACAGTGGACTGGCATAGAAAGCAGTAGCATAGAGTGGAGTGTTACACAGTAAAGTGCATTGGCGTAGTGTACTTGCATAGAGAGCAGTGGCGTAGAGAGCAGTGTTGCAGAGTGGAGTAGAGTATAGCGGCATAGAATGGAGTTGTGCAGGGTAGACTGGTGTGGCCTAGACTAGAGTGGTGTAGAGTGCATTGGCAATAAGTGCAGTGGTGTAGAGTAGAGCAGTGAAGAGTACATTGGCGTAGAGTGGTACAGGGTAGAAAGGCATAGCGTGAAGTGGCATAGAGTGCAGTGGTGCAGAGAGCAGTGGCGAGGAGTGGTGTAAAGTGGTGTGGTGCAAAGTACAGTGCAGTGGTGTGGAGTAGTGCACGGTGGAGAGAAGTAGTCATGATGTGGTACTGCACTGCCATTGCAGACAAAATATTTTCAGGAGAAATGACCATTACATTTTCCAGACATACTGTTTTACTAATAAAACTAAACAGTGCTCAGACGAAAATGTGTGGAAACTGCATCACCTAGTGTGATGATTTGTTTTGATCATATTAAAGTATTTGCTTCCAAAAAACTTCAGAAATAGCAAAAAATTTGCTTCATGTGTTCCTAATTCTGACATATTCTGAAATACTTACACAGTTGATTTAAATGTGTGCTAGATACATACTATTTCCTACACCCACCATCCTGCAAGATGGTCACATAAATCCTCTCACTTTGAAGTCAGAGAAAGAAAAGCAAACAAGCACCCTCAGAAGAGGGCGCATAAAAATTTACCTTGGTTTTTGAATGTACAGCAAATGTGACGAGATGAAAACAAGATTTACAGGCCTGTTTACAGAAAGGAAGCACTCTGAAGGATACTGTAAATAAGGTTTTGGCAAAGGAAGGTACGAACTCAAGCTGGACAGCCTAAAACAAATAAAGCTGTGCTATCTGGTACCCTACGACATAAAAAGGGTCCTGGCACGGTATGTGAAGACTTAAGGAAGCCTCTTTGGCCAACCAAGGTAAAACTAGAGCTTGTCAAGTATGTGACCTTGTGTACTGGTCTGGTCGCTTTAGTCAGTTAAGTACCTGGTGCCACTGCCAACACAAAGAGACCCTCAAGCCATCAGATCTGTGTTCAAATGTGTGCAGATAATGTCCAGATCTAGTATAGCCAACCAAATCAAAGGGTATGTCAAGGATGTACTGATAATTCTTTCTTCCCCTTTTCAGCAATTAGTTTGATTTTTATTAAGCACTCAGCAGAATACATACTGTATCATGAAATTAACAAGAACATGTCTGAAAAATACTAGAAAAATAAGTATTTTCTTTTGGGTGATCAATTGTCAGGTGCACTATAGTGCAAAGGTGGATAATCCAGACAAACACGGCAAGTTGTGAACAAACCACCTTTCTTCTCTGGGAAGGAAAATTGTTGGAACGCTGTAGAAGGATAGTAGCATGATCAACCAAGAAAATCCGAATCCTCCTTTGTTCCTTCAAAGTCTATAGCAGGTGATGACTCTTCCAGGTTTTTCTATATAAGTTTTCACTACCCCCTTTTTTCAGGCAGCTTCAGATCGAGGCCACCACTCAAAGGGCAGCTTATTGCTGGACTACTGTTGGTCTGATTTCTGTTGGATATTTCCAGTCTCAAATCAACGGGGCATTGCAGAAGTAGTAGAAATCACAGATGTCCTAAGAATAAAATGAATTATCAACTGGAAAAAAGCAGAAATAATCTGCTCTATCAAAGCAAGACGGTCTGCTTATTTTAGTCAAATATTTAAGCATTTCTACTGGCATCTAGCAACAGTTTCTTTTATTAATGAATTAATTAATAATCTTGAAACAGAAAAGGGCCTCTGGTACTGCAGAAGATAGAAATAACCTGCGACCATGCATGCCACCCACAAACCTACTCTGCGGTGTGAAGCCATCATAGAAGTCACCTTGAAGACAACCAGAAAAATTTTACCATCAACTGGTTACAAAAGATTTTAAAGTAAAAAAAAAAAAAAAAAAAAAAAAGGGAGTAGTGGTACAGATTATGTTAACTTGTAAAAAAAACACTTTAATCCTAATACACGACATCTAAAGATGTGCTTACAGAGCTTTGACAAAATATTCTGCTTGAAAGAGACCGAGGCAAATTTGCTTGGTCAATTTATAAGGTATGGAAATCTTGCAGGTTCATTTGGGGATGGAATACAATACTCTCTGTTCTGGCTTATTGAGGAGTAAGTGTTAGATGGGCCATTTCTCTCTGAGTGGGAGGATGCATTGCCAGTTATGAACATCAACAAGTATCTTAGTTTCTGTAAGTAGTGCACTATTTTGTATCACAAGTGGGGATTAATCGGTTTTAACTGTTTCTAATGTTGGCACATAAGGGAACTAGGTGAGGGATGAAAAAGTAAATGCACAGTGACGAAAGGCTAAGGCTTCATTCCTCACGCTATTACTTCAATCAAACAAATATATTGCCAATAACAGCACTATGGAAAAAGTTATCTGAATAAAATAATTCAGAGCCAACAAGGTGAAAATCCAAATGTGCACCATAGTGGGACTATTACCCTGATCTTTTCACTGGTTACTGAAACTCCTGACGTTTCCCAGGCCTCAAAAACGACAGCAAACAAGAAGTAAATGCTACATGGCCAGAGGACTTTCATGCTTAAACAGCCCATTGTTGAGCAAGTTCCCATTTAACATCCTTAGGATTGCTAACAGATGCAGTTTTTGGCTTCGCACAAAGAAACACACTGGTTAAACAAAAGAATGTGTTGTGATTGGAACAAAAGCGGGAATTACCTTCGTAGATAAGAACTACAAACGTTTCCTAGTAAAAAGAAATAATCGTAGCCATGTAAAACAGCTCACAGGCTACACATTCCCATAGGCAGGCTTACAATGGCAGCTGTACAATTCAACATCTGGAAGAGGATGCCATTCGACTGCTGCAATATCAGATACAGTATGGAAGCTAACCAGGAAAAATAAAAATTTGCTCTTCAGTCCTTAAAAAAAGTTAGGCAAAAGTCCAAACTTCTTCCGCAACTCAGGGTCCTGCAAACTCTTGAAATTACGTCCCTACGTGCAACAGCATCCTATATTAACAGACTGTTTCAAAAGTGAATGATTGTCACACAGATGTACGGTACAAAAAATAAACACAAACGCACACCACTGCTTCCTAATTCTATCGAAGACAAGTGTGTTTAGCTGGTGAAAGTTACAGTATAAGCTTGATCTAATCAGAATACTCCAGCAAGCCCACACACATCCACACCACAATACACCACTTGCAGCACGGATTTTGCGAGGACTCAAGGGCAACTCCTGCTCTCGGATATGTAGTTTCTGGTTTTTTTTCTTTTCACCCGATAGAACAGTCTATGTTTGGCTACCACTCCTTGGCATGCAGGGCAGATGGCACCAGGTGTTGTAGTGCACTCTAGCATGTATACAGTGTGTTAACACCACTGGTGTGGCTCCGAGGTGCTGCCCCATGTAGGTCATGTACACGCCTATGAAACCTGGCATGAATGCCTGGCAATGTGTATGTTTAAGGTGTTAACTACGTGGGAAGTATTTTGTACCATGCATGAGAGCCTCAGTAAAGTGTGAGTTATGAGGTAAAATTGACTGGGTAGAAGGCTTAATCGGTTGGGAACTGCCAGGGCTTTACTGCCCTTTGGAACTTTGGATGATTAGAAAGGCCCCCCCAGCAGTGGAGACGGTGCCAGATGTTGGCTGTCCATGCTGAAAAGGTGATCCTACCAAAACGTGGTTTACTGAACTTCGTAATGGTTAAGACTGGTGTCAGTCTTGATCTAAGGATCATTCTTTGTTGGTAGGTTCAAAGTCGCTTCTGCAGGAAGATAGGAAACATGGTGGAGAGCCACATGAATGAAACAGAAGGCCTTGAAAGAGATGCGTCTGGTCAATGAGAGCCAGTGAAGAGCTTGGAGGGTGGGGAGATACGATAACGGTTATGAAGGCGGACTAGCTGCCTGGCTGCCACATTCTGAAAAAGATGGGAGTCTCAGGAGGTGAAAGCAAGTGAACTTAGTGTAATCCAGGGGAGAAAGAACAAAGACCGGGTGACCTGTACCATGCAGGCGGACCCAAGGAATGTGTGAAAATATGACACCAGATCCTCACGGTGGAGGTGGTTTTCGTAACAGATAAGAAGTGAAGGATCTGTGTCCATCTGGTTCCTCGTTTTGCAAGCAACAGCCTAGGGAGATCACAGCTACTGGGGATTTTTGACAATGGAGTAATGCAAATATGAGTTTTCTCAAGGTAATGTATTCAATAGCTGAGCTGTGGTAAGCCGCCACATGGAATCCAATGATTCACTGCTAGGACTCTTTGTATGTGCATTGTTAATTTACAGCAATTTCGGCCTATCCCCATCCATCCTGGAAGAATCTGAGGCCTTCAAGAATTATGCAGCTCACCACCATTTCCAAAATCCCATTATATGGTAATATCAATATCTAGGTTGGCAACCCTTTCAACCTGTTAGCCTAGGTAGGCTCTTCTATCTGCTCAACAACTAAGGTTAGATCCAATTAATTTAAGCAAGACTCAACTGTGAGCCCTCAAGATGGCCCTTCAATCTTTTACACTCCTGATCCTCCCAACAACCCTGATGTAATCACTCTACACTACAGTAATCGGTCATTAAATTTAGTAAGGGATCAAAAAAAGCATTGTCATAGTAGAAAAAGGGAAACCTGATCATGCACATAAGGGGGAGGGGGTCTCTGTGCACAACCCAAGATCAACCAGTAGCAGGAAGTGCCTAGACAGAGCAAACAAGATGGTTGAAGAAGTGTATTTCCAGCTTCTACCTTGAAGGACCGGGGAAAGGAGAGATGAAGCCTAATCTCTAGCAGGATATTTTTCTGGAGACCGGATTCCTTAAGTGAAGAAAGCAGGTCTTTTATGTTTTTTTTTCTTTTGCAGCTCTCGGTTTCCAGACTGGTATTTGGCTCATGTGTTAACAGACTGTTAGTGCGCCTGTACCTTTGCGTAGGTTAGGAATCAATTACAGGATACTGAATGGCATCAAAATGTACTTTTATTACTGGATCTTTCATACTTTACTCATCAAAAAAGTGACAAATCTCAGACATATCATTCTGGCAACATAACCACCTCAGAGGGCTGTCAACACTCTTCAAATATCACTAATAGAAGGCACACCATGTTGTGAGCTTTTCATTATACCATGATATCAACATCCCGTATCATCACCCTCCCATCATCTGTGCTTGAACATTCCCCCGCAAAGATGATGAAGCAAATTATCTACTAGACGAGCCAAAAAGTAGTCCTTACTCCAATTAACCTACTTACCATTCCTTCACTGCTAAAACATACAGTATTGATTCAACTGCTCAAGAAAAAATAACATGCTACTAGGATCCCCGCATCTTTTCCAACAAAAGGGCAGTCAATATGTCCTCTGTTTGTAGCCAGAAAGCAAATTCAAGCATACTATAAAAAAATAATAAAGACGGGACTGCACTTGTTCCAATTTTCACCTGCCACCTGGCAGACAAATAGCTTCACTGGCCATTTTAGAACAAATACCCTAAGTGCAGGACCATGCATGGCCAAGCAGCAGTGGCAAACTCCACATACACTTTGTGTCGTACATCAGAAAAGGTATCAAATTCAAAGCCTCACCTTGGTTGGTCCATAAAGCATTAAGCTTGATACCTACACGATACAGATCAGCATACAATTAATACAAATTATTACAGATGGGAATCATTTAAATATCTGTGGTTGTCCTGACAACCTAGCATGAATCTGCCCTTCGTGGACCAATGTCAGACACCCCAGTCCAAATCAGTACAACCACAATCCCCAAAGCAACAGGCCTTTATACAAGAACTGCTGATGCCCTGTCAACATAACCATCTTCTGGCATCATGTAAAAAAAAGCACATACATACTAAGCATAGTAACATTATCACAGTATCTGAGAGTGCCTCAAAGTAGGTAATTGCTTGAAACTAAAATAAAAGTTCTGAATTATGTCCACCAACGTTGCAAACAGTGCTTTAAAAAACACAAACAATTCAACACAATAGGTAGTACATTTGGTTGACAGCATTTTAATTAGGGGTGTGTGAAACTCCCGTAATTTGCAGGCTGTACAGTAATTTCCTAAATTTACGAGTCAATGGATTAATGCATCTCACACTCAAAAAAAATTACCCGAACTGTCCACTTGGGTAAAAATTAAACTTGAAAATGTAATTTCAAGTTCATTCCGGTGACTCACTTTCAAAATACTGCCGCTCATGTTCAGATTTGTAACTGTGCAATCAAAAAATATCCAAACGGTCCGCTCCAGTAAGAAAACGGAAAAAAAACGACATTAAATGTTTGTCGTCTGCTCACGTTAAAGGAACTGCCGGCCACATTCAAAACACTACCACTCGCGTCTGGATTTGTGGTTTCATGCTCAAAAATTACCCAAACTATTTGGCGAAAAAATGTACTTGAATTGCTGCTGGCGCTCAAAAATTATCCGAACAGTACATCTCGGATTAAAATTTCTCCGTGAAATTAAGCTATGTGGCGGCATAATGGCAGTGATTTTGTGTCAATTTTCTCATGCAAAATTACTCCAGCGTAGTTAAAATTTAGTCCAAACCTAATTTTAATGTTCCACACTGCACACTTCAGCACAACACAGTGCAACATGGATGGCGTATGCTTAAAGCATCCTTTCATATTGATATCGCAGTAGTTTATTTCTTCCAAGTAAGCAATCAGTCGAGACGAAACAGCTAGTATTAAGGTGCCTCCTACGTGGTCAGACAATATTTTAAAAGGTTCTTATTCACGCATACACACAGGACCCAGATTTACAATTAGAGAATCGTGTCTTTTTTATTGCTGCAGGAAATAACTTTTAACCACTTCACTGTCCGAGAAGAACAAACTACTTTATAGTCCTAGATCTTTGAAGCATGGCTAATGTGCGTTACCCACTGGTAGTGAAGGCTCTAGGTACTTACTCATAAAAGAGCCATATGCTTTATTATGAAAGATGCAATAAATGAACAAATAAACCATTTTATTTTTTATTTTTGACCAACTAAAGGTTCAATTTGCTTCTATTCAGGATAGAAGTTGTGATGAGCTTTTAGTGAGGTATGTGTATGGTGCATTCTTTGGAATTGTGAAAAACTGTCTCAGGCACCGAAGGGAGCTAGTCTCTAATGATGTCATTTTCACCCGACCCTTGTGACATGTGTAAGCATAAATCGTCGGTTCTCAGTGTAGTATTAGTCACAGGGAGAATGGGATTGATTTTAAGTATTGTTTTGTGTCACTATTCGAGAGTGGAAGTTAATCGTTCCCAATTCTCAACCAGTTGTCCGAAAGAACACTGGAATCCACTCAGACATATTGTTTAGTGACACTGTCTTTGATGCCACTAAAATCTTGCTTCCAAGCAATATAACATTATAGTGTAGGAGCAAAAGACTACCAGGCTTATGTATTTTACCCATTCCCTCATGCTGCGATGCTGTATACCCTACTAAATTTCAAGTTACTATTCGCTCCAACATGTCATGCATGCACAGTATATTAAAAGCTAAATGGAGAACATTCCTTCTGGAGGGGCTCAGTTGTCCTGTTTCTATCTAGTCTGGTGCTACCCCATATTTGGTCACCACCCCATTCACCAGATTTATATTAGCGGCATGTCCCAAAAGTGCCAAAAAATATTTTTTAGTTTAGGAAAGAGATTTGATAATATGTGATGTTAGAAAGTTTTTTAAACACTGTAAAACGAGACAGACTCTGAAGGATAGGCACAGTGGAACAAAGTGAGAGCGGAGAACAGCATTGTGAGAAATTGGGTTATTGGTTGAAGGGGGTGACCACTATTCAAGCAACAGCCACAATCGCTGCCAGGGTGAGCTACAAAGAGTCCTAATTAACCTGTGCTTAACCTTCTTGCAGTTTCGTATTAAAAGAAGTCAGGCTTAACTTAGAGGCAATAGGTAAAGTATTTATGCAGCACACAAACAGTAATAAAGTGAAAACACAACAGAAGAAAATCCCACACCAATTTAGAAAAACAGAGTAAACTTTAATAAACTGACACCAAACGACAAAAATCCAATCAATAGAACCAGAGGTATGAATCTTCAAAGTTTAAGGTTCAAAATAGCACCTAAATGATAAAAGCGCCAACTGGCGACATCTAGTTGCATGAGATTGGGACAAAGTTGAAAAATATGGCTGACCACAATGGAGTGTGGGTTGGGATGGAGTGGATTGGATTGGGCCCGGTCAGCGCTTACCTTCTCCTCTGAAAGTTCAGCAGTGCAAAGCTGCAGGTGCTGTCCGAGGAGGGAGCATCCTCATCGGGGAACCACTGAAGTCGCAGTGAATATTTCTGTGTTTGGACTTAGTCACCTTTTTGGAAGTCAAAAATCTGCAGCGGGACGAAGCTGGAGGCTGTTGCTGATGAGTTCCAGGAGGCCAGATAACCCTTCACTGAGGTGCCGCTTCAAAGGGTTTGCTACTGCGGAAGTGAACATAGAGGAAGCTACCGCGAAGTCAGGCCAACCAACGATTCACCTTGGGAGGATAGGCAAGCATGTTTGTCCTAGGCTTCCCTTGATTCTCAGACCGGTTTTTAGCCACATATTTCCCAAGTTTGGGATTCTGGCTACCCGGGCACCTCTAGCACCCCCACCAAGTGTGAGGACTGGAGAGGCACCACTAGGGGCATTATGACTCACTCAGGCTGGGTCTAGGTGCAAGTTCAAGATGAGGATAACCTTTTCTGTCCCCGAGGCTCTGAGCAGGAGGCCAGCAAACTACCCCTTGGAGTCACTCTTGTAGCCCTGAGTGCAGGTGATGCAGTAGGGCTCAAGCAGCAGGGCAGGTCTCTGCAGGTTCAAGGCAGGTGCCAGGCAGCAAAGCAGTCTTGTGAAATACACACCAGGCCACGCGGTAGACAGTCCTCTGAGAGTCCTTCTGCAGGTCCAGAAAGTGAACTGAAGAGTGGGTCTGAGGGTCCCCTTTTTATACATGGTGCCTTTGAAGAAGTTTCTAGAGAATTCTCTTTGAAATGCTTGAAATTTACTGACTCCACTGCCCTACCTCCAAGCTGGCTGCATGAACAATGTAGGGGTGACAAGTCATTTGTGTGAAGGCAGAGCAAAGCCTATCCAATTGCAAGTGGGGCTGAACCCCTTCCATCCCCCATTGCTGTCAGTTGATGGCCCATGCAGGCACACCTAATTACTATACTGTGTGGCTGCCACAGAGGAATATGAAAAGTCCAACTGCCAATTACACCTAGTCATGTGACCCAGGAGAGGCTGCAGACACCAAGAGATTTAGAGCATGAAAATACCAACATGCTAAAAGTGGAATTGTCAAGATTGTGACCTAAAATCTGACTTTACCATTAACGAGGATTTTTTAATTACAACTTCTCAGACACAAATCATTAACAGCTTACCTCTTCCCAGTTGAAAGTTAGCACTTAAAAATATAATAAGGCAACCCAATGTTATCCCATGGGAGAGGAAGGCCTGGCAGTAGTGAAAAACAAATGTATGAGTTTTTTACTATCAGGACATTGAAAACTTAAAAGTACATATTCAACCTTATATTTACAATGCACCCTGCCCTTTGGGCTGCCTAGGGCCCAACCTTGGGAGTGACTTATATGCAATAAAAGGGGAGTTCAACTCTAGCCATGGGGATTGGATAACCAAGTCGAATTGGCAGTTTTAAACTGCATTCGGGCTGCAATAGCAAGCCTGGGATATGTTTAAAGGTGGCACAACAAGTGCTGCAGGCCTACTAGTAGCATTTAACTTACAGGTACTTGGTATATGGTATACCACTCTACAAGGGACTTACAAGCAAATTAAATAGGTCAATCGGGTGTAAACTAATTTTAACATGCTTAGGGCAGAGAGCATAACCACTTTACCGCTGGTTAGCAGAGGTAAATGCTAAACTGCATAGAGTCCTAAAGCCAACAAAAAAGAATTTCAGCATAAAGTAGAGGCAAAAGGTTTGAAGGACGACCACCCTAAGGCTGACACGTCTAACAAGCATACATTACGCAACAGGTGAAACAGCCAAGCAGCCTTTTGTAATGGGTTTACTGTTGTGAATCTGTTATTAAAAAGGGTGCATATTTATTTAGAGGTGAAGCTGTGCTCTGACAGGATTTCTTCACAAGGGGTACTCATGAGATGAAGAGTTAGAATACAGATACAGAGGAGGAAATAATATCTCCCGTTAGAATAACAGGCCATATAGCACAGCGCATATTGGCTTTGGATAGAGACTCACTTTTGTGGTAAGCAAGGCCCAGGCAAGAACATTTTGAGGTAGCTTAATGGATTGTAATGAAGAAGTCCTAACCTTGGTTGCAGAACGTGCCACCTCAGGGGAGTGGGCATGTTACTGCACACAAGAGCTTTAGAATTTTTCATTCCACGAGCAGCAATTTGAATTTATGAGGCAATATGACAAACCTGCTCTTGGATTGCTCATGTTTCGTTTCATTATGACCTGGCTTGACAGTTTGGGCTTAATTGTTCCTACTGAAGCAACACCAAGGCTGATTTCCATACGTCTGGCACTAATTGGAGGCGACATAGTGGGCAAAAAAAAGAGATGGATGAGAATGCAACCTCGAGCGACTGCCAGTGGTTAGCACAAATTGCAAGCATTCCGACAATCATATACTTTGTGTTTGATATAAAACACTAAGGGGGTGATTCTGACTGCGGCGGACGGCGGTCACCGCCCGCCACGCGGTTCCCGCCGAAAGACCGCTCCGCGGTCAAAAGACTGCAGCGGTCATTCTGGCTTTCCCACTGGGCTGGCGGGCGACCGCCGAAAGTCCGCCCGCCAGCCCAGCGCGAAACACCCTTCCCACGAGGACCCCGGCTCAGAATTGAGCCGGCGGTGTGGGAAGGTGCGACGGGTGCAGTTGCACCCGTCGCGAATTTCAGTGTCTGCTAGGCAGACACTGAAATTCTTTTTGGGGCCCTCTTACGGGGGCCCCTGCAGTGCCCATGCCATTGGCATGGGCACTGCAGGGGCCCCCAGGGGCCCCGCGGCACCCCCTACCGCCATCCTGTTCCCGTCGGGAGAACCGCCAGGAACTGGATGGCGGTAGGGGGAGTCAGAATCCCTATGGCGGCGGAGCGCGCTCCGCCGCCATGGAGGATTCTCAAGGGCAGCGGAAAGTCGGCGGGACACCGCCGACTTTCCGTTTCTGGCCGCGGCTGAACCGCCGCGGTCAGAATGCCCAGCGGTGCACCGCCAGCCTGTTGGCGGTGCTACCGCCGACCTCCGCCATGGCGGTAATTACCGCCAGGGTCAGAATGACCCCCTAAGTTGGCAATTGGATGCCCAGATGTGAGTCCTGTGCTCACTGTGCCACTGAAACCAAGCTACACCCCACCGAAGAGGCCTAAATTGGCCAAAACCAGTCTTGGCTTGATGAAGTTCTGGATCAAAGTGGACCTAGCTTGGCAAGTCAGGATACATAGTTCCAACTCCAACGCTGATATGTATATGGCTGGGTTCAATCTGAGGAAGCATTGTGGGCAAAAACATTATGCCTTGAAATGCTACCCTGAGTGACTGCCAGAGGTTAGGCAAATTGCAAACATTCATTCCATCAACTTTGTGTGTTCAATATGGTTCCTGTCTGTACTTCGACCTGTTTAAGTTGTTGGCAGGTGCTCTCAGAAACACTGCATCCTTCCAGTGTTGTCTAAATATGTTCGTCCACATACCCAATGTACTTCGTGAGAACTGAGTGCTTTCATAAAAATGCCACAAAAGCAGAACCTAGAAGTGTGTCAACTTTTATTAAAACTAACACATTTTATTTAAAAAACACAAAACAAAGTTTCAGTAAGTAGTTCTTGTTGTGGAAGTATCTTTTTTTATTCAATCTGAAATAGGCAACGTTTATAAGGCGAGGAGGATATTTTTTGTAAGGAATGTGAGCTAGTGAAATCCTTATGTAAGTGGGAAACAGAGTCCAGGGAACTGCAGCCGCAGGGACCGAACCCTATACACTCTCGATAGAATTTATATGAATAGCCATTTACCTTCGAAGGCGAACTAAATTATACTGTTAGACCAAAGGATGGAGAGATTAACCCAACTCTGCTAAATGGAGGCTGACACAGCCAGTAAAAGATCAAGCCATACATTTGGCAATATACACAGTTAATTGAAACAACATTTACATTACAAAATAAAAGCTTCATTGTGGCTCAAATTAGTATTAAATAGTGAACAAAACTGAAGATAACTGCTTGAACTTATTACGAAGGGGGGTACAAGGAACATCATTATACTGCTCCACACACGTCTCTGTGCTAATGCATATATATGTATATAAAGCGAACTGTATACGCCCAATAAAACCATCTGAAATGCTGAAACGAAGCAATTATGATCTACATCTGCACCACGAAGGGGAAAAAATGTATTTTTCTTTAAACGGGGGTAGATGGGACTCTTAAGCAGATATATTCAGGAACGTTTCTCAAAGCCTTCAACAGCTAACAAAACGCTTTACCCAGTTAATGCATAACTTGCTTGAAGCAAGTGATCTAAGATTCGAACTTTGTCAGAAACTTTAGGTATTTTTTGATCCGTCTCACTGAACTGTGGGGAGCTGAGAAGCGGTTCAGAGAAGTGACATTCCAGTGTTAAGGATTTGCCTAACGGAGTGTTTTGTGAGGCAAGTATGGCCTCGTGTGACCAGCCCTGGCCGGGGCCACCTGTAAGAACTTTACCCCAAAGAATAACACATGTCAAAGATGAGGAATTCCGGCAGTGGGGAAAGGAGAACTTTTATTCCAACTCGCAAACTACCTTTTAAGGTGTGCTTTAGGCTCAGATATGCCGAATTTGGAGATGAAGTAAAAACGGAAACAGAACATTGAAACTGTGAGACCTGGTTTCTGCGGTTTTAAGAATGAAAGCAGACCATGGATTTGTGAGTAAAATCCCAAACAAACGTGGTTCATTGTATATGCACGTTCTGAACAGCTCTTTACTCTTAACTGCTCCTGATGTAAAACGTTCATTCAATGTAGCATGTATCTTCACGAATGCTTGGAAAACGCAGTCATTTGATCAAAAATGCAGGGTTTCCAAAAAAAATAAAAAAATAACAGTTATACAAAATAGCTATATCAGTCCTACGAAGTAACCTAAACAATATACGTAAGAAACGTTAGGTTTATTCTGCGCAGAACATTCTGTAACTCAATGGTCCTATACATTGTAGACACAATCTTACAAAGTTAGTGGAGCGTGAGGACAATGGCCATGCTTTCCTCTTGGTACGTAGTACACCATCAAGCTGCTTCAGGCATCTGTGAATGTTCTAGAATGTTCCGTGAAGGATTTTCCTTAGTTTCGTATTTTTTTTTTTTAGGTAACTGCCCCAGGTACTCCATGAAGTAAGTCTACACTATTGTGTGTTACAGGTGTGAAGCGCACCTACGGGGTCATAGGGTCTTCTCAGGTGAGTGACTTGAACACGATGCTATGTAGTGAAGCACGTGCAATGGTGTGCACAAAGTGTGTGTCACAGTGTGAGTGCCAGTGCCACCCAATGGTTTCCACAGCCTGCTCTCTCGGACATGCCATTTGTGTCTATGAGAGTCCATGAAGTCATGATGTAAATTGGAGCACTTTATGGCCTTGTGATACGTATACAGCGTCATAAAGATAATACAAGTAGAGCACCCCAAAATCACGGTGGGCCACACAAGGGGCAAAAAGTGCTACATAAATACAAATATAATACACTTATGCAAATATAACTTAAAATTCCCTGCCTAGCCACAATAGGTCCGTTGTGGACTAAAGCAGTGGTTCTAAACCTTTTGACTTCTATGGACTCCCACTTTATTATTACTGGAACCCGGTGACCCTCAGTGAATTATAACTGGAATATGAGGACACCCCAACTAAGTCATTACTTAATGCCGGAAAACCAGACCGTAACATTGTTGACGATTTGCGTTGGGAAAAATACGCAGAAAGTACAGAAACAAGCATTCAAACATACACAAATGATAACACATTTAATTTAATTTACAAATATATAAAAAAAAAAAATTAGGAAGGTTGAAGCTTTTCTAAATTCAATTGAAGCCAAATACTGAAGTCCATACTATTTTCTGTTTGATGCACTTGCACTGATCACAAAAACTCAATCTGTGGATACCAATTTAATTTTCAGTTTCCAATTTCAAATTCCTTGACATTTACAGTAAGTTATGAAATTTTCAATTGTACATTTAGCCACTTTATTAACATACACTTACTTATTCTGTTAATATTATTTAATTTCCTAAGGAGTCGTGGACCCAAGGAGGCTTCACAGACCACCAGAGGTACCCGGACGATAGGTTATGATCGACTGGACAAAAGGGTTAGGTAAGCAAGCGGGTTTCACCATTTTCCTTCCACCTGTATTAAAAACACTTACTGGCTGTAGGAAAAGGAAGGATGACAGTTCAAAACTGTGCCGTATTCAAGGCACTGTTAGGCCACAGCCTGGGGTAATTCCAGAAATGCTGTCTGACCTACAAACGGGCTTGCAGCCTTCATAACCAGGAGAAAATGGCTTAGCAGCCGATTACCACCTGGGCACGACTCTTACCACCTGGGCACCATCTAGTCCGCTTGTTTCCTGCCTCTGACTTTTGAAACTACCACGGAGCATACTGGTCCATGCCACCATTTTGCCCAATAACCTAACTCACTGTAATCTTTTTGCAGTCAAACACTAATCAATTGTAAAGATGGTGCTGCTGGGTCTGCATTTGCTCAACACTTTCACTGGCCTACAAGATGCCAAGACCAACAACCATTGCCACACCCTGGCACAAAGCGTGGATGGACAACACACATCAAGCACTGGGCTAAATAAACATTCCTAAACCCAGCAAGAGTTTAACTTTTTGGAATCTCCTCACACCCCAAAGCAAGGGCGGCTGAGAGCGGTGGGGCAGGGAAATGAGTGGGGGTGGGTGTAAGAAGGGTGTAAATAAAACAAATAAAATACAAATAACTTACCTTGCTTGCTAGGTGACGTACTCCTTGCTCTCTTTTCTGTCTTCTGTCCAGGCTCCACCTCTCTTAACCAATACTGGCGCTGCTCTTATGATGTTAACCAGTATGACAAAAGCGCCAGGATTGGGGGAGCAGCCTCTCGACGCTCCCAAGGGCACTGGAGGGCCGGTGGTGGCTCTCGACCCAACTGAAACTGCTGGGTTGAGAGGTTTAAAGTGTGCATATCTGGCTGTCGCAAGACGGCCGGCCAAAGGTACATGCACACTTTAAACAAGTGCATAGGCAGCCCACCACTCCTCCCTCCTGCTGGCACTTAGCTAGCCCCACCCGGTCCTGACACTACATTCAAGGCAGAGTATGAAAAATAAATAAACTATCACAATTTCATTTTTCATCTCGGTGCAGTGTCTGGGGGCATTTTTAACAGTGGGGCGATGCTCCTCTGCTATAACGGAGGGGCCGCTGCTACGCAAAAGTGTTTTGACGCACTGGACAGTTGCAATGCAGTGATTTACAAAACTCAAAAAACAAAGAAAACAAATGAAGCGCTTGAAACATGGCTGCCAAGAAATTTCACCAAACGCCATTTTGTCAATTTTGTGTTGGGCGAACCATATGATATAAAAATATGTAATAGAAAATGTGATTTGATGGTTATTGTTGATATTGTTTGGTACCTGTATAGCACTAAATCTGCTACTGAAATCTCACTTTTGTTGCCCAGAATAGCTTTGTAAATGGTTCTCCGGATTTCATTACAGACTGGAACTTGAGTCAGTATTTTGGAAATGTGCGGTCAGTACAGTCAGTCATGAGTGTGTCGGTTAGGTTAAAATGTCAGCTTTAACTAGTTCAGAGTTTCTAGTGGGTGAGATCGCAGGAACGCACCGTATCGCTAACATGTTGACACTTTTGCACATATGATCACTGGTCAATAGACTTGGTCGTTGCTAGCAGTTCTGTCAGCAAGTGTTGCTTGCCTTTAAGAGAGAAATGTTGCAGCTTTACCATGTGAGGAAGTATTGTTGTCTCTCACAAGAAACTATCACAGCACAGAAACTATGGCCGAAAGAACTGATGTGGAGATGAACACAACCAAGGCAGTCGGTAAGATTCGCTGGTCATAACTGGAATGGACCAAGTAGGCCTAAACCTTTAAGAGGAAGGCTTAGAAGCAGATTCTATATTGGGTGCGCCAACCACAGTGTCTGCTCCAGAACCCAGTGACCCTAAAAAGGGCACTGAACAGGGTGCAGACTTACCACTCAAATAAAAAATGAAACTAAGCACTAAAGAATATTACTTTGCTCCTTTACACCCAAATATGCTTTCAGGAACTGCAAATAAGAACAAATATTGTGTAACCGGTTGAGAAGAGAAACATACCCCCGTCCCACACCAAGGTATTATGGTAAAATGGTGACAGTGCCCGATTTATTCAACTGCAAGGGCCAAAAGTATTTCTTCGGAGCACCCTACTGGCACTCCTGAAATCTGGGGCTGCTGAATACCCGGGCTGGCTAGTTCTCATTCCACATCCTTCTCTTACACTGGCCTACACCTTCTCTCCCTCCAGGTCACTCGGGCAGCTTCTTTTTTATTCCACCTTCCTCCCTTTGTCACTATTTACCCATCTTTTCTTCCTCCTCCATCCCTTTTCTTCCCCTTGCCCTATGTCAATGTGAAATAATGAAAAGTAAGTCACAACCCCAAAACGAGTGTCAGTGCCCGGCACCGGGACAAATGAAACACTGGCTAGAGAACATTTTAGACGCCTATTTTCTGTGAGCAATAGGTTCGGATAAATATGTAGTCTTAAGGAAGCGGCTTCCCGTGAAAGCAGTATTTTCTTTTTTAGGAAAGTAAGAAAGGTTCAGCACTTCCCAACATCCCCCCCCCCCCCCCCCCCCCCCTGTTTGACTGATTCCGGCTCCTTCCAAGATATCAGAAACGGGTGCGCCCCTGCCGCCCCCTCCCCACCCCCCACCCCCTTCCCCCGTCCCCCCAACACTCTATTAGAAGAAAAGCTCAACGGGTTACCTCTCAAACGAGTAAATTATGGAATTTGACAAGCAGCAGAGAGGACTCAGCGTCGTGCCTGCCAGGTTACCATCCTCTATTTCACGAGGGTGAAGGGAGAGGGGGAGTTTTGCGCGGACAGCTCTGTGTTCATCCGAAATATTCCAGGGGTTTCACTGGAAAAGGAAAGCGACAAGGTACAAGACGCAAAGACAAGTGGGACCTCCAGTAAAGATAATCAAGTTAAACACAAAAGTTAAGGAATCCGAACTAGCCCTCCATCTGACTGTATAGCAGCCTACACAAATACAGCCCACATCTGCACCTCTCCTAAGCCAGGGAGGCAAACCGAGCCACTTTTTGGTGACACACTACCTAAGACATTCACAGCTTTGGGAAATGTACTTACCGACAGCTTCGATGTCGCCCTCCTACCACTGCTGTACTCTCCCACTTCATGGGCGCCATGGTGGCCTCTTCCCGCCTCCTAACCACTCCTGATTACAGGATCCCTAACACTGGTCACTGCTCCGGTCTCTATCCAGCTGGCACTTGAGGCACGGCTCGGATGCAGCCTCCGTAGACTTTCCAACCCTATGACGTCACAGTGGTGGGTGGTTGTGATGTCACCTGAGTGGCAATGACGCCACAGAATACACACACGTCCAGCACACGGCTCTTAAAGCTGTCCTGGGCCTCTCGAAGTAAAAATGTGCGTAAACTCACGTCTCGGCCAATAAAACGGACTACACCGTACTTGGTACACATGGAGCGACGGCACGGGCAGATTCTGGCCATGGTCTGAAGTACACGCTTACTTATGAAACCTTTACCTTTCACACGAGGCTGCCACACCATCCCATGGTACAACTGGACTAAACCTCTATTCCACTTTTAAATAAGATTCTTTCAATAATGTCCGTAGATACTGCCCATCATCACATCGCAAAGCTCGTATTAGGCACGTTTTGTTCCAAGTCGCCATGACTTGCCGTTTTATAGCACAGAGTGCCTGATCGGGTTTGTTTAATAACCTCGGGAGTTTGTAACTTAACAGCGGTTACGAATATATATTCTGTACTCCTCGTATCAACCTTAGCATGAAAAATCACCCGACTGTACCGGCAGACTAAAATCTGAAGCCAGTAGAGTGACCCCAGATCTAAGCAGCAGTTGCGTTGACCCGCTGGTTCTACTGCTCGGTGCGGACTGCACAGTACTCAACACGTAAGAATGGAAACCGCGAATGTCACCTTTATCCAAAATATTCCATATTGTGATGCCGTCTGCCAGAGCTCGCTCACTGCTAAAAGGGATGCCAAGCTCACGGCCATGCCCGGCCTGAGGTAGGAGAATAGAACAGATAGCTACGGAATTCAATGTTTCTTACCTAATGTTGTTTTCCCTGTGGAACTCATAGCCTGATCGAAGAAGCTGCGTCACTGAATTTATTTTCAATAATTCTGAAGGAAAGCCTATGACGGTCCTCAACTCCTCGACGTGCTTCCAGATGTCATTTTGTTTCATGCAAGCTGTGTCAAAGCAGAATATGGGGTTCGCTGAACACCCGCAAATCGAGTTCTTAACACACCTACACGTTGATGTGGAATTATCAATAACTACGCAATTACTATTGCCTGCGTAATTACGACTAATGGGGGGGATCCTAGCGCAAGATCACATTCTCGCTATCTGTGTTCTGCATTTAGGGCCAGATGCAGCAAAGGGTTTTTCCCATTCTGTGTCAATGGGAAAATGTGTTCGAACATATGGCCCTTAGTCCTGCACCTTAGCGCAAAATGCATCCTTGTGTCCATTTTGGGTGCAAGGGTGCATTTTGTTCTAAGAAAATAACGGTAATGGCGGGAGTATATTGGTGGAAAATACTACCCCAAGAGCACATTTTGGAGCAGCTGCTCGAGCTTGCTATTTGTGTTCTGTTGCACTTAGCAGTGTTTCTTAGCACAAAATGCACTTTCAAGTCCATTTTGGGTGTGAGGGGGCATTTTTGCGCTAAGAAATAGCGCTAAAAGCAGAATTAATCTTCCTGTGCAATTCAATCGTAATCTCGCAGAATTCTTAGGTAATGCCACCGGATTATGCTACATGGAACTACGGGAGTTATACCCACCCCTACTTAAAACAGAGCCCAACACTGGCACAGATTTCTAGGAATATCAAATCATTAGTCCTCTACTTCAGATCCACAACTGGGGCACCAGAGTTGACCCCTACAAGCGCGCAAGGCATAGTTTATTATATTACCAGCACCCTCTTCATAGAGGATTTTCCTTTTGCAAACATGCTTAGCCTTTTAAGTATAGTTAAGCTTGCAAGCGGACACCAGTCCTTCATTCTACTACTCAAACCTTCTGTGGCCGCTTGCCTCCCTATGCAGTCCTGACAATTCTCTTCACCTTCTCTGGATACCACAATATCATCACTCTCAATATCAGCTCATCACCCATGAACATGCTAGCTATCCCGCAAGGGATGTATGTGAAACTCAAGAAGGAAGAAATACAGCATAAATACTTCACAATGACGACATTTTCTTCTTATATAAGGTTCATACTAATGAAGAACCCATAACAAAGGAGGACATCATAACCAAAATGTCATTAACCCTATCCTCAGCTTTTGCCCTTCTAACCCAATCTTAACACTAATGCTGCATCTACACCAAGCTACACTTCTTCAACCACCCCTACTTCTAAGACTACCTCTACACCTTCCCCCACTCTAGCACCTCCCTCTGGAGAAGCGGTTCCCAGCCTGTAGTCCACGGACCCCAGGGGTCCTTGACACATTCCCAGGGGGTCCGCAGGCCCCAGTGAGCAGGAAGGCACTTCTTCAGCTGGGGCCTCTCGCTGCATGTTTTCATATTTATTACTTCATTTGTGCAGCAGTTTGAAAAGCAAAGTTCCATGTACATCCAGCAGCTTTCAGGAAAAATTAAAGTGTCAAGATAACTCTGATTATTAATTTACCTGCTGGAGAGACATGGGCGTTTGGTCTAGTGGCAGTTTTGACTCATCTAAGGTAGCGCAGATGGTTAATATGCCTGCTGCAAAGAACGTGTATCATGCAAAAAACTTTATTTTGTGTGCCTAGCACAGTGGGTTACTGCTTTTGTCACAGAGATTATTTTGTTACTGTGCAGTTGATAAATTACAATTGTAATCTAGCACAGTGAGCTATGACCTGCCATTAAAGAGCTGCATGCAAACTGCATAGCACAAATTAGAAAGTTATGTTTTTTCCCCTCGTCTCATTTTTCTTATGCTGCTAAAAATGTTCGCCTGCATAGAAATACATTCTTATTATTAAAGTCAATGCTTACCACTGTGTTATGTTCTGAATCCTAAATTTGGGCTTCTCTAGACCAAGCTCTCTTAGAAAATGCCTACCAGAATGGATGACGTGAATCCTACAACTTGTAGTCCTCTATAAAGCGCTCTGACACCCTACACTGGTATGATAAGCGCTATAAAACAAATGAATTACAAGTGACATAGGGGCTATGGAGAGATTAAAGGCCCTTATTGTTTTACTTCCTTTCCCCACCACACATTTATGTGAAAAAGCTTTCTCAGATGTTATGTACCAAAAAAAGAGAAAACAGAAATTGCTTGGGAAATATAGAATCTGACCTGAGGATTCAGCTTTTCTAAATAAAACCAAACATTGAAAAGTTAGTAGCCAAGATGCAGCACCAACCTTCCCATTAAAATTGTGCGATTTCTGCATATTTTTCCAATATAAAATAATTATATCTTAAGTAATTCAAGTATTTGTTTGGTGTGTACTTGTTTGTGTATTTTTTGTGAATTACTGTTTTATTGTTAGAAATTTAAATTGTACAAATTGCTTGGGAGTCCCCAGCTTCCAGTGGTGATTCAGTGGGGGTCCCGAAGAGTCAAAATGTTAGGAACCACAGCTCTAGAGCAACATCTATCTCTAGCTCTCTACCTATATCTATACAAACACATGCATATCAAAGCCAATTTATAGCACTTGTCCTGGTTAATGTCAAATTGCTATTATTATTTTTAAATCAAAGATCTGCAATGTTTTTATGTCCCTTACTTTTTCTATTACCCTCTACTCCTGTCTTCTACTACATCTCCAGGAAAATAATCTCCTTTGACATAATATAATGGTGTTTCCTTATTACGCTTACTTAATAATGGCAGATCTCCTTTTTGTACCCCTCTACCCCAAGATCTGCGACCTCCTAGGAAAACTTCAAGAGTCCTCAAGCACATCATTTCCAAGTGTCCCCACGGTGGACCTTTGGAGCATAAGCACACTCCTTGAGGTTCCAGGTTTCTCCAATGTGTCTCCAATATACAACACACCTACTGGATTTAATTTTACAATGTCTCATTTGTCACCCTCCTTCAAATGCTGTCTTTCAGTTACCATCCACATCTAAGTGTCTAAGTGGAGCATCTGCCACTCAGCTGCTCAAAAATAAGGTAATGTTCACACAATTAACAAGCTTACTTTTTTCTTGCTGCAGTAGATCTGCCATTTCTTCTCTGCAGGAAGTGCAAACATGGCTTCCCTGTGTTTGTCTGTGAGGTCCAGTTCATCCTAGGAAAAGAGAACACAAATTAGGTTATGAGCATCAAACAGATAAGAACGGTACAGCCAAACAAACAGTGTTGGAGTCATGCCAGACTGTGACAGTAAGTCTACAGTTCAGGAAATTATGATGGACTGGTGTCCCCTTTAGTAACCAGAGAACGTAATATGAAGTTCATCATAGAACTATACCATCCAAAGGCCCTGCGGGTTTATGTCAATTATGGAAACTGGTTCATTGCAACAAAACAGTGTTAAGGAAGGAATGTTTGAATGAACATCATCCACTGACGACTGCTTGGGGCTGCATTACAATCTATTGTTTTTGGCTAATATATATCTCTAGACAAAGACCAGCCACAAGCATATCAATCTTGCTCCAACTTTATCGGTCTAAAAAAAAAACCAAACTACCTGGCTGGTTCTCCTCCAGATAGCCCTGAAAAATTAAAAAAGACTAAGATTAATTGTAGTATTCCACATACCACCTTTTTGTTTTCTTCAGTACGATGCCCTAAGAACGGCTGGGCGTGCCCAGCTGTGGATCCCATGCTCACCGTTCCTCAGGACTCAAGAAATACTATAGCCTTAGAACCCGCCGTAGCGGGCTCTACCGGCTATTAAAGGCCCGCACCCCGCGTTAAATGCCCGAGCCTAAGGCGAGGGCATTTAACAAGGGAGAGGGACTTTAATAGCCGGTAGAGCCCGCTACGGCGGGTTCTAAGGCTATTAGAACATTCTGCCACTCAGGGCAGAATGTTCTATTAAAAAAAAAAATGTTCACGGAGCCCGAGGGGATTAAAATCCCCTCGGGCTCCGTGAGGCTTTGTTCACAGCTGTTGCTGTGAACAAAGCGAACATTGGAATGTTGGCGCTGCGGGCTTTTACCGGCCAGTAAAAGCCCGCAGCACTCCATTGTTTTCAATGGAGCTTCCAGCATTCCAATGTTCTAATTTACTGCGAAGACCTAAATAGGCCAAAAGCAGTATGGCGTTGCTCGTGTTTCCCTCTGGAGAGGGCCTTGTCTGGAAGATAGCAGTTTACTATTGGAGCAGGACCAGGTCTGATCTGCATAAGGCTGGCCTCTGGTCAGAGTGGCATGATGGCCAAAAAATTAAGGATGGGCGGCATACAGCTCCAAATTACCAGTTGCTGAGATTAAGTCAAGCATTTCTCCTATAACCATTTACTGCCTGCGCTATAGAAGTAACAATATTAACTTTCACTTGAAAATGTCAGTGTTGGATGCAATTTATAAACCGAGTTTCAACATACTTCACAATCAGAGTACTTTTATGTCTCGGCACCCAAGCAATTACTGATATTACAGTAGTAATTAACGTGAAATATGCTACAAGTAACTTATCAACAAGAACTCACTATAATGTATGCACTAAATAAGGATCCAAGTTCAAAAATGTATATTTTTCTCTGCAATCCATTTAGGCATAAATTGCAGGGTGAACAGGATTCCTAATTATATATGTACCCTTTATCAAGTATATAAAACGTGTGGTCAATTGTCTGTGTGCCTCAGAGTCCTCTACACGATACGCACAACATGGAACATAAATTCTCTCTTTTGCAGTCTTGCAGAGCCAACATCCTGGGTACTAGGTTAAGGGAAACTGCACCAGCAACAATGAATACAATGATAATATTCCTCAGCTATTTTAACCTCTTAATTATTGAACATCAAAATAATTGGGAGTACTAAAGGATCTGTGGTGGGCCAACTTGTCAAATACCCAATGATGTTTTGTTTTCTTGCTTCAGGGGTGTAATAATTACAGCAAAATAAGTAGGGAAATCAAGAGAGTGCGTAGGTTTATTTAGCAAAGCTATTACACACCAGAGGAGTAACTCTGACGGCTTGGAGGTGGAGGGAGTAGTAAAGCGTGCATGCATGTGTGCTTCAATTATCACCCAATATAAACTGGAAAGGTCTCAATTGACAACTAAGACAGTGCTGCAGAATTAAATGGCAGATAGCTCAAGAGTCTGTCCATATGGTTGTTCTGCGTATTGGTCTTGGCCTCTGTAACTGTGTACCCCCTGATGTCTACAGCTTTCCTGTTTCCGAGTATCGTAGATGACTGACAGTGTACTGAATGAAGATTGTGCCTGGAGGGCTAAGGTCGTCCAGATGATGAATGGCTTAGAAGACTACAGTTTCTTCAATTGTTTGATTGCGATTCTCTCCTGAACAGCAGGGCACAAGCGAACAAGGATGGTGGTGCCATAGGCCAAGTGTACATAACCACTGAGAAGAGTAGCCAATAAATTGTAATGAACTCTAACACCATTTGGCCTAAAGGGAAGCGCAAGCCTAGCCCAGCAGATGAGAAGTCGATGGGTTAGACATGTGTCAAGGACGTGACAGAGAGGACCAGTCTTGATCCTGATACGGCCTTACCTGCTTGCTCATACTGGCAGGCTTTTCTAAGTTAATCTGCTTTTGTTAGTGAGCGCATGGAGGAACCTAGCCTCTTCACTTAGACTTTTTCAAGATGAAACTGCAAACCTGTGAGGTTTACACCTCCTACTGCTTGTAAAGGAGGAATGGTCACAACAGGGGGCATGCTGGTACACTGCTGAATTTGATGTGCTATTAAGTCTGAGAACTCTTTATTACAGCCCTGGGTTGCTTTCTATATAAAGGTTGCAGGTCTCAAAACGTATTTCTGTATGTGTCTGTACTAAGGAGGTCTCTGCAGGAGTGTTGTTGTGCAGAACAGTCTCAAATCAGACAGCGCTCAGCCACCTTTGATGTCATCAATACAATGGTGGTGAAGAGAATGTGAGGTAGAAGGTGAGTCGGGAAAGCGAGAAGGTTTGGAGGACAGAAGCCACAAACTTTTACAAGTACCCTTGATAGATGCCTTTGTACAGAAAGACCCCGAGATGAGTTAAGAAGCACTGTCATTGTATTACTTGCATGGAGCGCTGTCAAAGAAAGACAACTGTAAAAGAAATAAGAGCAGGGAAAAGAAAAGACCCATTTGTATAAATAAACCTATAGAATCACCACACTCATATGGGAAATGAATATAGAATTCACGAGGAAACAGACGTAATCACCAAGATCTGCTGAATGAAGGCATTATTGGAAGTAGCTAATTGTTCTATTGCATGATCAAATCGAGTTACCGGAACGTCTGAGGAGCCATCTGGAGGGCACACTGCTTAAGGAAGATACTTATTGAGTTTCAGGACCAGCATAAATTCAGTGTTCGGGTCCTTCACAGAACACCAAGTGAAGAGATATTTAGATGTTTCAAATCTCGAGGCCCTCCTTATTGAGACTGTGCTGTTAACTATGCACCCCCTAAGTCTCTAAGGTGGTGCATAGTTAACAGCACAGTCTCAATAAGGAGGGCCTCGAGATTTGAAACATCAACACAAAGGAGGGACAGTGAGGTAACGGATGCTATGATTAAAGAAAAAAATAAAGACTCAAATTTCGACACGCGATGTGAAAATGAGAGTGTAATGGTACAAAAAAGAAGAAAAAAAAGCGCTGCATGGGCAAAAGCAGCGTTGGATAAAAATAGTACATTTCTTTAATGGCGCCTAGAACCACGGAACTGCCGGGTTAAGTTACGCATGGATAACCATATCCGTTTTGCACGAAAACTTTAGGCAGGAAACGGGCATGGGCAGATTAGCCTACCATCCTTTATCTTGTCACATTTTTTTTTCTAGATCTTTCAATTTGAAAACGTCATGTCACTAACTGCCTAAATGTTTTTTTTTTTTTAAACAGCAGACATAGAAAAGGTTCGAAAATTTAGGGAAATGTCAGGTCGCTCAGAAACACTAACCAAGTGGACGTCACCTCAGGGTGCCCTCTTGCACGTGGCAGACAGGGCTTGCCGCATATGTCCCGTAAGACATTATGAACTCCTATATAACTAAAACAGCCTTTCTGGCGTATTCTCTTCAATAAATTAAAAGCAGATGACGAGGTCCAGAAACATTCCTTTGAAAACCAAGTGGAGGTACCGCTTCCCTTTGTACTATTAGCAAGGTAGCTGCTATAAATCAACATCAAACACTTTTATCGCCTGCCTGCAACTCTGCCTTTGAATGCTGGCTAACTCCTGAGCTAATGAAAGATTCAGCGGTTCAATGTTGCAACAGCCAAAGGCGGAGGCTGTTTTATTATTAACTTGTACTGTACACAATTAATCGGTCCCTCACTTAATGCAGAGGAGGAGAACACGTTACTTATCTGCACCTCTGTCCTCAGTCGTGGTCTCATCTGTACATTCACTTGCTGCTAGCAGGGAAGACTAGGGTATGTAGACAGGTGACAGAACCACCGCCCCCTAAATGGGCAAGGCTCTCAATAACCAGTCTTCCAAGCAGTGATACACTAGTGGTGACTCAGTGTGTGGAGGTTGGCACCGTCAGAGCCAGGCAATTTATACAAATTCTCTGTATATAAACTTCACACCAAACCTCAGGCACCTCTGGCCATGCACCATGAAATTAACTTGTTTGTGTTTTTGGTGGATCGTGATATGCATCATCTAGATAACAGTTGTCTAACTTAGGCCCAGGAGAACTACGATTTATGACAAATGTATATAAGAGCATTGGAATGCTGAGAGCTCCGCTGAAACCGTGGAGTAGCTCCGGGCTTGGCTTACAATGGCTGGCATAAGCCGGAGCGCCAACATTCCAATGTTTGTCTTCACGTCTCTTCCTTTTTTAATTTAGAACATTCTACCTTTATTGGGCAGAATGTTCTAATAGCCTTCCAGTCTTTCTGCCTCGGGCAATACCAGCTGTTAAAGGCCCTCACCCTCGTTCCACGCCCGCACCTGCAGCCCTGGCCTATAACCCAGGGCCAGGGCCTGTAACAACTGGTATAACCCTCAGCAGCAGGCAATAAGGCTATTGTACACCCCTGACAATGTCAAAGAGTTTTGTTGTTTTTAATTTTTTCATTACTTTTTTATACCAGGGACTGTATTCGCACCCTAAATTTCATACCATTGAACAAATTCATGACATACAGCATAGAAGTGACATATATAAAAGGTGTGAAGTAGATCGAACATGAGACAGTAGGGAAAGTATGCCATTTTTTAAATCTCATCTTGGACACCATTACTGCTAATCAATCCACCCTGAGGATAGAAGATGTTTTGCCTCTGGTTCCCAGGGATGCCTCAGCTTCCTCCGTTGCTTGCAGATCCTCCATCTCGAGGCTCGAGATATCACAGAACTACCACCACTCCCTCGGGGTGGGGAGCTCTTTTTCCAACCAGCTCCATGCTATTAACAACCTCGCCAAGACTACTGTCATCACGGGACCAGTTTTGTACAGATGGGGTGTCTGCACGAAACCAAGTACAACAGCATCAGATGTTGGCTGAATACAAGTACCAATCATTTCATTGACTCCCAGAGTTTCGTTTTATTTCCAGGGAAACTCTCTCATGTGGATATCCTAAAAGTATGACATGAATCCAACATTCCTGGACCATTCCAACCCCTGCTCGTGATCCACTGCAGCTGATAATTCTCCTATTAGAAATAAGGTGTTACCCGCTGTACAGCCTGTATTTGAGGCTTTGGATGATGGATCTTAGTTTCAGATCCGGCCTCAATCCTCCTGTCATATATATATATATATATATTTTTTATTATTATGATTTATTTTTTTATTTTTTTTAAATCAGAAAGTAGCTTAAGTATCCTCTTTTCCTGATTTCTCTAGTACTTGTGGACTTTCTATCCAGCTCCTCCACTGCTTGATTAGTTCCTCCTTCTCTAGCTGTTTCTCTGGGACCACCGTGGTGGTGGGGAGGGGTGTGGGAGGGCACTTTTCTTTCAATATAAATTCCAAAGTGTGACCTGAATGTACTACAGAGGCACCTACTAGTCTGAAGCATTTTTGTCACCCTTGATGACTATTAGAGAGCAGTCCTCGTACCTGAGAGCAAAAGGACATAACCTTCGAGTCACGCTAGCTTCGTGATAGGCCAGCATTTGTACCAGATTCAGCCCCTGGTGTTCTGTGCACTCTGGCTGCATTTTGGATAACCACTCCGATATTTGATTGTATAGTAGGAACACCCTTGATGATGATGACTTGGTAATCGACACGTCTGGTTGGTGTTACCAAGCACTTGATTTATGAAGGCCTCATCAATAATGAAAATGTACAAGTAAGACAGACCACTGATGGACGGTCCTATATTTATGGAGCAGGTTCCTTGTGGGAGACTAACTGGCAAGGCTTTTTACTGTACATCTGTGGGAGGCTTTTGTACGACACCCTTGGCTCGGTGTGGATTAATAAGGGTTACTGTTAAAGTTTTAGACTTTATTTTCTTGAAAGCGCCAAAAATTAGTGGTCTGGGAGAGGTACCACTGGGTATGAAGGCACATTTCCCAAACCTGGAGTTTTAGTATGTTTAACTTAGAATGTCAAAACAGACACCAATACTGAATATTTACACTCTGTCAAGTCACACACAACTTTCTTCTCTTCTGTCACCTACACATCTCCAAAAGATATCATTTCTCTTTCTTTGGGTGAGCTAAGGAATCTTGCCATTTCATTGGCTCACTCTAAGCACAACACTCAGATTTGGAGTTTGTGATCAGAAAACTGCTTTTAGCAGTCAATCTACTAAACCTATTTAAGGAGTCCGTAATCTTTTACCTCCTCATAAAATTGGTTCAGAAATAGATAAGGAATTGCTATTTGGAAGGGGCATGTCCTAAACATTTTTTCTGAATACTTGTTCTTATCCATATATTATCAATGGTTCAGGACTGAAATAGTGGTGTTAAACCATTGAAAAGTTACAGACTGCCAATGTTTGGGTGGTAACCTATTCGCAAAAGGAAATGGCCTTCTGATGATGCATTCCTCACTATTAATGTTAAAAAAAAAAAAAAAAAAAAAAATGTAAATGAAAGTTTCCTTGGGAGCAGGCAATGGTTCACTAGAAAAAGCATCTTTTTTATTTTTTTTAAAAGTAGTACAGTTTCCTTCAAAAGAAAATGGATAGTATTATTTATATATATATATTTTTTTTTAAGATGGTCTAATTGAAATGTGATCACAGTTACCTGCTCAGCAGGCCTGCATCCGTGTGACGGCATCCAATTGTAATGAGTCATAATTTGCTACCTCCCTCATTAATATTCATGCGGTAAATTGGATTACAACCCACTAGGACTCGAATTTTTGAGAATCGCTCAATTGGCAAATAGGCTAGTTCCAAAAAATCTTTACTGGTCGCAGTTCGAGACCAATATTTTGGGAGCAGACATTTATCCATTTGGTGCTTAGTGCAGTAAAACATTTAAGAGATGTCAAATTACCCTACAGTTGCAAGTTACGGTTAAGGTTAATTGGGTAATCACAAATGAAGGGATGGGATACTGTTCCAAACAGAGAAGATTCTAAAAGGCTACACACTCACTCCGGTCAAACAGTAGGTTAGGGTAGGTCGTCCATTTGCGATGCCTTGTCATTACTTTCTACAGGGCTGGACATTCACACATGGCAGACGTTTCTAAATGGTACTATCAAATTAGTTTAATTTTCTAAGCTAGAACATTAAAATAGAGGTCACTTGTTACACTTGCAGTAGTAACCTTTATTGTACCACCCCGTTGACATTTGTGGTTTCCAACTGGAGAACTCTTATTCACTTGTGGTCCTGAAGAAGTGCTGTGGAGCCGATTTTCTTGGACCGCCAGGCACGAAACATTGTCAACCTATACTCACTTTTGATTTTTATGGCCAAGTGGGTTCATTACCTTCCCAAAGTGGCCCGCAATGCCTTTTTGGAGGCTTTTTCATCCCGCCAGGAGTACTGTGTAATTAAATGATTTTTTGGGTAACCCCTAGACGGTTCGAGTTATTTACTTCTCCTTTCACTTACACTTAGTTCTACACATTTGACCTACTTCTTCACACTTAGAGGCTTTACAATATGGTGTCTAATAAAAGGATCTTTGCTAAAATGACCCTTTGTGGGGCCTGTAGGATATTGCAGCGCCAGTCCTACGAGGAGCAGCCCGATGATGAAGCATGACATCCCTTTTGGGATGTGTGGCACCAAAAATTAAGGGAATAGTTTCCCTACTGTTTGACCTGCGTGAATTTGTAGCCTTCTAGGATCTTCTCTGTTAGTCACAGTATCCCTTCATTTGTGATTAATTATTTACAGAGCCAGGCTACTGAACCTTTTCGGCTCCTGGCCCACCTCTCTCTTTATTTTGAGTTTTGTTTGAAGGTTCATTGAGTGCCTATTCCCTCCTCCAATGTGCACAAAAACCCAAGGTGCATCATTAATGAACCGGCTACAACCTCAATTTAGGCGTAAATGGCATTGAGATTTGAGCAGGAATTAGAATAAGCCTCCCAGTATCCGATTTTATGGATTTCATTGCTCATCTACCTGTAAGTCCACACAGGTCTACAGTGAACGACATATTCAAGAGACTGGCCTGCACTTCAGTGCCGTGAGCCATCCTTGGTACAGACACGATGATGTGTAACCCAATTTTGCTTAGGCTAATATCAGCAGTATTCCCCCAGGTGTCTTAAACAAGAGGCCATTGCCTCTTTGAAGAGAACATCAATCACTTCCTTCCTCTTGACTAGTGACACACATTTGTCTAACATACTGCATTTAGTGGTAACCTACTTTTCAGATGCATCTAGATGCTTGTGACTATTTGTGATTGGAACAGTAGGTTGGGGCTTGGATCCAACCACCGAAGTAAATGAAATAGGGTTTCACTGGTCCTTTGTTACCATTTTGGCAGCTTGTGTTTCTTCTGAAACAGCTCACATATAATAGGGCTGATAGCAGGTATTTCATTAGGATTATGACCACCTCCCTGGCACTTTTCAAGAGGGGGACATAGTTCATGGTCTTCTAAGAACTGTTCGTCAAAAGCACTTCCAATTTTCACCAGCTTTTAACTTGAACCTGTTGCCTTCTGGTTTGACATGATTGTTAGGAGTATACAGGGAGTGCAGAATTATTAGGCAAGTTGTATTTTTGAGGATTAATTTTATTATTGAACAACAACCATGTTCTCAATGAACCCAAAAAACTCATTAATATCAAAGCTGAATATTTTTGGAAGTAGTTTTTAGTTTGTTTTTCAGTTTTAGCTATGTTAGGGGGATATCTGTGTGTGCAGGTGACTATTACTGTGCATAATTATTAGGCAACTTAACAAAAAACAAATATGTACCCATTTCAATTATTTATTATTACCAGTGAAACCAATATAACATCTCAACATTCACAAATATACATTTCTGACATTCAAAAACAAAACAAAAACAAATCAGTGACCAATATAGCCACCTTTCTTTGCAAGGACACTCAAAAGCCTGCCATCCATGGATTCTGTCAGTGTTTTGATCTGTTCACCATCAACATTGCGTGCAGCAGCAACCACAGCCTCCCAGACACTGTTCAGAGAGGTGTACTGTTTTCCCTCCTTGTAAATCTCACATTTGATGATGGACCACAGGTTCTCAATTGGGTTCAGATCAGGTGAACAAGGAGGCCATGTCATTAGATTTCCTTCTTTTATACCCTTTCTTGCCAGCCACGCTGTGGAGTACTTGGATGCGTGTGATGGAGCATTGTCCTGATTGAAAATCATGTTTTTCTTGAAGGATGCAGACTTCTTCCTGTACCACTGCTTGAAGAAGGTGTCTTCCAGGAACTGGCAGTAGGACTGGGAGTTGAGCTTGACTCCATCCACAACCCGAAAAGGCCCCACAAGCTCATCTTTGATGATACCAGCCCAAACCAGTACTCCACCTCCACCTTGCTGGCGTCTGAGTCGGACTGGAGCGCTCTGCCCTTTACCAATCCAGCCACGGGCCCATCCATCTGGCCCATCAAGACTCACTCTCATTTCATCAGTCCATAAAACCTTGGAAAATCAGTCTTGAGATATTTCTTGGCCCAGTCTTGACGTTTCAGCTTGTGTGTCTTGTTCAGTGGTGGTCGTCTTTCAGCCTTTCTTACCTTGGCCATGTCTCTGAGTATTGCACACCTTGTGCTTTTGGGCACTCCAGTGATGTTGCAGCTCTGAAATATGGCCAAACTGGTGGCAAGTGGCATCGTGGCAGCTGCACGCTTGACTTTTCTCAGTTCATGGGCAGTTATTTTGCGCCTTGGTTTTTCCACACGCTTCTTGCGACCCTGTTGACTATTTTGAATGAAACGCTTGATTGTTCGATGATCACGCTTCAGAAGCTTTGCAATTTTAAGAGTGCTGCATCCCTCTGCAAGATATCTCATTATTTTTGACTTTTCTGAGCCTGTCAAGTCCTTCTTTTGACCCATTTTGCCAAAGGAAAGGAAGTTGCCTAATAATTATGCACACCTGATATAGGGTGTTGATGTCATTAGACCACACCCCTTCTCATTACAGAGATGCACATCACCTAATATGCTTAATTGGTAGTAGGCTTTCGAGCCTATACAGCTTGGAGTAAGACAACATGCATAAAGAGGATGATGTGGTCAAAATACTCATTTGCCTAATAATTCTGCACTCCCTGTATATGGCCCCTCATCCATTACAATATAGTAATTCCGTTCCATGTCTGCATCCTCCACATCAGTATGTTTTGATTTAGTTCACCCTCACAAGTTTCTACATCTCCCTCCTGAAAAGGGGTGGGGGACATGGGAAGGCTAGACCTTTGGAAGGCAGGATATTGATTTGTCACCTCTCCCATTTTAGCTTACAGCAGGAACGATATTGTCTGGCTGGGGGGCGGGGGGGGGGCAGGCTCTACAAAAATGTTTTATTAATTTCACCCAAATTCTCTACAAATGGCTCAGAAGTTTTGAAGGGGTCACCCGAAACTGTGAGCAAGTGTGGAAAACAGAACATTCCAGATTGTAAAAGACTACCAATATGAATCACCTGGTCCTGGAGAAAATATGCCTGTATGCATAATTTGGTGCATCACTATCCGGGTGAGCTTAAGGCAAGAAATCTTAATGCCTCTCATGGGTGTTCCACCAGAAACAGATCCACCGGTCCCTCAATTGGAGAGATGGTTTTTAACATTTCCAATATGAAAATCTCTGCTTCTTTCTCCATCATTAACAAGGTTCTTGCACACCATCCTGTCATTGGTGCCATCTGAGTAGGCGGAGGCTTGAATGCCTGTCTGCTGGATAGGTCACTGATGTGAACACCCTTGATGATGACTCGGTATTCGACACAGGTTTGGTTGGTGCTGCCAAGGACTTGGTTCATGAAGGCCTCATCAATAATGGAAATTTACAAGTAGGCAAGGCAACTAATGGATGGTCCCATACTTGGCAAGCTGGTTTCTTGTGGAAGACTAACTTGCAAGGTTTTTTTTTTTTTTTTCCTAAACATCTGTGGGAGGTTTTCAGACAACACCCAAGCTCAGTGTGGATCAGTAAGGGTTACTATTAAAGTTCCCACTTTATCTTCTTGAAAACTCTGAAAATGAGTGGCATGGGAGAGGTGCCCCTAGTTGTGAAGGGAATTTTCCTGAACCTGGGGATTTAGGGTGTTTAACTTAGAATTTCAAAACAGAAGCTTCTCCCGAGTATTTTTACTCTGCCTTGTCACGCATAGCTTTTTGAAGTTTGTTATCATGCATACTACTTCTGTGCACGAACCCGGCTGCTGTTTGGAAGTCAGTGCCATCATTCATTCTTAATGTTTATTTTGGCTAGCCATATTAACCATAAAAACAAATATACAGAATGTATACAGCTGAGCAAACAGACCGTATTTAAAGAAGTGTGGCATTTTAAGGCAGGCATGCAACACAGAGACAGCAATAGAAGGGTCTATATATGAGAAAGTCGGGTAAGACCGTGCTCTCTGCGGATCCTGTAGAAAAGCACCGCACCCCTGAATTCAGAGCATATTTCTTCTCCCGGCAGAATTTGTCATGAGTGTGAATAACGCACAAGAATCTTTTTTCCAAAGTAGCACTGCACCGAAGTATCGAAGAACAGTGTAGTTGCAGTTCAGTGGGGTCCCCAGTCAGAGCACACCTCACGCAGAGTAACCATATACTAATCGGAAGTTATAAACGTTTCCTTAAAGATCACGGTTCACCGAGGGTAAGTGCCTTAAGACTGTGCTTAGCAACCTACATTCAGTCTGGGGGAAAAGAGGTCACCAGCGTAAATCTTGCCAAAATGAGTGAGTGAAGCCGAATTTATGTCAAAAATTACAGAATAGAGAGACAGGAGGCAAGAAAATACGCAATTAAACTGCTATGTTACTTCCATAATCGGAGAGCGGTTTTAAAGGCAATATGAATGACCGTATATAAAAATAAAACACTTGAGCATTTTATCAATGCGATCTTTAGGCAAGTGACAAATGTGAATTCTAAGCTGCTCAGTGTTATGACAAATGTATCAAATGGGTGCTGGGGCGACCTGCAGGAAAGGATGGGAATCACTGGTGTCTTACGAGGTTAGTCACAGGAAACGAATGGACATGTCCAGTCTCTAATGGCACCTGAGAGCTGTCGTCAGAACTGCTTGCTGTTGTCATTTGGGTGGATTTTTATCCTCTATGCTGACAGCACTTTCTGCAGCTACTTCAGAAGAAGCTGAGCCGCGTGGGAAGGTGCATCAGCGAGTGGATCACTGGAGGGGCCAAGCATGGAGGGTCCCCCTTGGCCTGATTAGACAACTGAGATAGACGAGATGAGAACTACTGCTGGGAAACAACAACTTATCCTCACAGCAATCGGCAGAGACTGAAGAGGATATGAAATGAGTAAGATGCATGCAGGAACAAGGATGCCTTGTCACTTTCCATGCAACACAAATCCTCTGTCCTCCCTCATACTCAGCATCAAAAGGTTACATGTACTTTTCAAAGTGGTACAGCTAGGCTGTTTAACACTTTTATTTTGATAACTTATTTAATTAAAGTAATTACACAAAATAATAATTTCTCAATATTGGTTCTGTGGGCCATGCCACGTTTCTCTTGAAACAAATTTGTAAAAGGTTTTAA